>NC_090444.1:496591919-497841919 GCF_031143425.1 Pleurodeles waltl
GTCGCACAGCAGACCTCCCAGTTCCCCGGTTTTCCTGTGCCTCTGTCCCCTGAACCGTGTGCCCACTGCCACTGCCCCAGGTACCTGCTGTTCTTGGGTTGGTGGGTTTGTCTGGGTTCCCTGTAGTGGTGGATACACTGCTGCTTGACATGTCCTGGGGACAGAGGCATGGGCCCGCTGGGTGGGTGTCGTGCTGGTGTTTCCTGAGGGGAGAGGCTCTGTGGTGGCTTGTGACTGTGTCAGGGGAAACGACTGTCCCGAGGTCCCAGATGGGCTGGGCTGGTCATCTAGATTCAGTTGGACAGAGCTGCTGTCATCACTGTGGGCCTCTTCTGTGGGGGTGGGGACATGTCTGGAACCTCCTGTCCAGTGACGTTGGGTAGGGGTCCTGCAGGTGTGTAAAGGCATGATTTTTGCATCTGTGTGTGCCATTGTGTGCAATGGGTGGGTGACCCTGTACCCCAGTGCTACATTCTTGTGTAGGACCTTGTGTGGTAATTGTTTTGGGGTCTGTGTGGGTATCTGTAGTGGACATGCTTTGGTGATGGGTGTCCATGCTTTGTTGTTGCATGCAGGGCTTGGTGGTGGGATGGGTGGTTTGTGATAGTGGGACATATGTGAGGTGTTGGAGTGATGGGGTGAGGGTGAGGGTGGGGGTATGTGATAGCATGCAGGTAGGGTGGAGGATATGGTAGTTAAGATTTGACTTACCAGAGTCCATTCCTCCAGCTACTCCAGCGAGGCCCTCAGGATGCAGTATAGCCAAGACCTGCTCCTCCCATGTTATTAGTTGTGGGGGAGGAGGTGGGGGTCCGCTGCCATTCCTCTGAACTGCAATCTGGTGTCTTGAGACCACGGAACGCACCTTCCCCAGTAGGTCATTCCACCTCTTCCTGATGTCATCCTGTGTTCTTGGATGCTGTCCCACTGCGTTGACCCTGTCTACGATTCTGCGCCATAGCTCCATCTTCCTAGCTATGGAGGTGTGCTGCACCTGTGATCCAAATAGCTGTGTCTCTACCCGGATGATTTCCTCCACCATGACCCTCAGCTCCTCCTCAGAAAACCTGGGGTGTCTTTGCAGTGCCAAGGGGTGGTGTGGGTGATGTGTGAGGTGGTGTGTGTTGTGATGTGTGAGGGGATGTGTTTGTGCGTGTTGTGTGAGGTGCGTGGATGTTGTGTGAGTGATGTTGTTGAGTTCCTGTTGATGCTAGTTTGTTGATGGTGGTGTCTCTCTCTGGCCTTCTGTTGCAATTCTGGTCATAGGTGTTTGTGGGTGATATGGGTGTGTGTTTTATATTGTATTGGGTGTGTGGGAGTGGTGTGTGTATGTGTATCAGGTGTGTGTATTTCGATTTGTCCAATGTGGTTGTGTTTTGTAAATGTGTGTGTATTTTGAGCGTGGCGGTGTGGACCAGCAATGGAATACCGCGGTTGAAAGACCGCCGCGTGGATTCGTGGGTCGTGATAGTGTGGGCGTATTCTTGTTGGTGTGGCGGTGGAGGTTTTGTTATCGCCAGTTTATCACTGACCTTTGGTGTGGCAGACTTGTGTGGGTGTCTAGATTTTGGCAGATTCCGGCCTGTGGGTCGTAATAGCTGTAGCGGATTTCCGCGTCCGCAGCGTGTCTTCTGTACGATGGTAAGCAGCATTTACCGACAATGTTGTAATGAGGGCCTATATGTACTATTCTTACTTTAACCCCAGAGCAATAGAGAAACTGTGTCATGTTGGGCGAGCAATATTTACTATTCTCCTACCAATCCAACAAGAGTTTAGGAAATATACAATTAGAACACCATGCACATTGTGAAAAGGTTTTATTGTTGAGGTGGTGAAATATGCTGTTTCAATTCTAAAAATACTTGTATTGAAAAATAATATTCATGTAATAAATGTGTCTAGAGAATTACCAACCCCACATTCAAGATATAAAAAATATTATTGGGACTGTGATCATTATTTTTCTTCCTCCAAACCTAGAAAGTTCAAAAATAATATTCTGACTTCTAAATCAATTAAAAAAGGCTACAATTTGCATGCATATAACATATCATTTTAATACAGATATTAAAATATATGCATTTGTATTGATTTGCCTAATTTGAAATATTTTCATAACACATCTTTAAATAATATATTAAAAAAATGTAAATTTGGAAAATATTACAATCTAAAGCAAGTTAATAAAAAACTCATTGCAATTTTCAAAAAATGCAAAATTATACATAACTTCAACATTCTAATAGATTAATTGCTATATTATAATTTGTTTTAGCAAATTAAATAATTTTATGCATTTAATTAATTGTATATAACATATAAAACATTTTTTAGAAAATCTATTTAAATGGTTATTTTTAACAAAATATGTAAAAGTTAGTTAAAAATAATTAAACAATATTATACATTTAATATAGATTAAATACTTTTGATTTTAAAACCCTTCCATTCTATTCCTCGAGAAAGCCAACCACAAAGAACTCAAACTTAAAAAAACACAAACTATATTGAAGATAATTAGTATCCAAATATTTTATAATTAAAAAGAAAAACAATAACTGGCCTATTAAAAATGAAACAATAGTTTTGTTAAAGCAAACATTTTATAATACAAACATCATAAAACAAATAAATAAAAGTTTATGTAAAATAAAAACACACTTATTAAATGACACTATGCACAACAATATTTAAGTAAAAAAAATGTAGACCGTTATATTGTAAACAAAGTATATCCTTCAATTTTATGTCCCACAATGTTCCACAGAGCATGAAATAATTCTATCTTCCAACGTTAATTATGATTTGATGTTAAAATGAATACCTAGATGAAATATACCAACACTGTGCACTGAGTTTGTGTCACAAAAGTGACTCGACCCAATGCATAGTGTTGCATTTTTATTTACTTTCCAGTGCAAATCCTGGATTGCATTGGAAATTAGACCTACATTAATGTAAAATTGTACTATGTGCTACTTTGGTCAAGGGGGCATGACAGGGGTTGTACATGGGTAATCCCCATGCAACCACCCGTGAATTTAAATGCAAAGTCTATTTAAAGAAAAGTAGACAGGACTTTGCAAAAAATGTTTACACCTCCTTTAGGCTGGTGTAAAGATTGAAAAAAGTTTTATTTTCTCAAAACATTTCCAATTTTGCATGTGGCGCTGCACTGTAAAACACACACACATAGTGGGAATGTATTCAAAGATATCAAATATTAGTATTGTGTAAATTTTGTACAGGAATGCTATCCTTTCAGTTCAAAATCTATGCTTGACATATCACACACATATACCCTTGCATAGTGGTGCAAGGATGTGATCATTGACACAAGGCAGTTTAAAGTGCTCCAGCACTGAAGGGTGGAGAAACAATGGCATATCTTAGGTGGGAGAGGATTAGCACTTGGACTGTGTAAGCTACAGTTGGGAAATAAGTTACTCTTTTTTTCAGTGTGGGCAACTGATACAATTGAGTTTTGAATTGAGT
Source organism: Pleurodeles waltl (assembly GCF_031143425.1). Taxonomy (NCBI): domain Eukaryota; kingdom Metazoa; phylum Chordata; class Amphibia; order Caudata; family Salamandridae; genus Pleurodeles; species Pleurodeles waltl. The sequence continues at coordinate 496,595,418 of NC_090444.1, forward strand.
CTCAAGGCCTTGAAAAATGTACCTGCCCACTCACAATCGTCAGTCCTTTTTTTCAGGCCAAGATAGTTTTCTGGTCTTCTGCCCCGTTTGTCAAGGAAGCCCGAGCCTGAACTGCTGCTCCAATTCATAGCTTCCATACTCATTGAATGGAGCACAAGCCCCTCATTGCACAGCTACCCCAACCTTAAAAAATGTGAAAAATGTGATTGGCTGACTGAAGATCAGACTCGGATGCAGAACTCACATTGCAATCAACTGATCGGTGGGCAACCCACACTTATGACTTCAAAGCGCCATCTATCAATGATGTGGTTTGCTTCCTGTCCACGTCTGGCTATTTTATTTAGCACTCTGCAGCAGGAGTTTCTAGTTGCAAGTCAAAATGAATAGCAAAATGCAGCACTCCTTTATCTAAAAGCCGATACATTAGATAACACTTGCACGGCCCTGTAGCCAGTTCCAGCTCCCCCCTTTTAAACAACAGTGGAGCGGCTTCACAATAATGGTGTGTGGTGTGATCATACTGGTATTTCAAGAAAGGTCACTTAAACACCAGTTCATAAGTTGTGTGTCGTCGGCGTATGATATAATGTTGAGTTTGTGGATTTCGACCATGCTGGCCAGAGGTGTCATATCAGTGCTGAAGAGGATGGGGCTGAGTGAGGATCCTTGGGGTACTTCACAAATGATTTCCTTGGGTTCGGAGGTGATGGGGGAAAGCAGACTTTTTGCGTTCTTCTGGTGAGGAGAGGTAGCTCATCTGAGAACTGCTTCCTGGGTGCCTATATTGTGCAGCCTTTTGATGAGTGTGTGGTGGGAAACTGTATAGAAGGCTGCTGAGAGGTCTAGGAGGATCAGAGCCAGAGTCTCTCCACAGTCAAGTAGGGCACAGATGCTGTCGGAAGCCATGATGAGGGCTGTCTCAGTGCTATGGTTGCTGTAGAATCCAGATTGAAAGGAATGGAATAGGAGGTTCCATTCCCGATGTGAGAAGAGTTTTTAGCTGAAGGCTTTTTCTAATACTTTAACTCGTAATGGGGGCAGGGAGATTGGTCAGTAGTTGTTGAGCTTGATGGGGTCTTCATAAGCTTTCTTTAGTAAGGTGTTGACTTCTGTATGTTTCCAGTACTTGGAGGAAGTGGCCATAGCAACTGAGGTGTTGAACAATGTGGTGAGAATGTGGCTGATTCTGATTTCACCTAGTTTGAAGATGTGGTAATGGTATGGTTCAGTTGGCTCCCCTGAATGAATCCTGCGGAGTGAGCTGGCTCCATTCAGTTATTCAGATGCCTGTGGTGGTAGAGGGGACATTCTGTTGCTTGATGAAGTCAGTGGCCTTGGGCTGGGTTTGCTGTTTCTGTAAATGTTGGCAATCTCGTCTTGAAGAAGTTTGCAAGATTGTCACAGAGTTCCATTGTGAGGGTAATGCTGTGCGTTGTAGTTGAGTGTCAGCCATGTCTTTGCTGGTGCGCCGCCTTCTTTCCAGTTGTTTACTTTGTCATTAAGTGGTTCTGAGGTCTTCAACGCACCAGCTATCCTTCTGTGGGTGTAGTTACCAATGGAAGTGACACTGTTGATGCAGTTGGTAATCCAGTTGTTGAAATTTCTGATGTTCTTGTCTAGGTTGTTGGAGAAGATGGGGTAGGTAGTTTTGAGGGCATTGATTCATGTGTTCATTGAGATTTTGCTCCAACTGCGGTGGGGGGTGTTGGACAGACTGGGGGCAGAAGTCTGCAAGCTGATGATGTTGAAGTGGACAATAGATTGGTAAGTCCAGGTGACTCATGTGGTGTGGCTTTACCTGATACTGTCACTGGAGGTGGAGATAGGGTTTAGCATGTGGTCTCCCGTGTGTGTGGGGTCATAGATCAGTTGGGTGAGTCGGATGTTGGTAATGCTGTTGAGGAGGTTTATAGTGTTGATGTCATTGTGGTAACTGAGATGGAAGTTGAGGTTGCTGAGGAATCTATGGTGAGAGGGTGATAAAGTTAGTGATGATGGTGCAGAAGCCTGGATGTGAAAATGGAGGACAGTAGGTGAGAGTGCCCCTGATGGACGGAAGTTGAGATGTTCCATGGCAGGCTTGCTGATGTGGTCACGGTGGGTAAACTTGTATCCTTCGAGTATTGTGATTGCAATGTCAAGAGTGGAATAGGGGTTGAGTCAGGCTTTAATGGGGAAGAGGACATTGGGTGTGAGGGTGGAGATGAGGTCCCAAATCTCGGTGGTATGTTTGCATAGTGAGTGTGTGTTGAGAATGGTGTATGCAAGTTGGTGTTTTTGTTCAGGGGGTTTCTGTGGTGTGTTCGGGTGGGGCTTGTCTGTGCTCATGTTTGTGCTGTGGCAGATGAAATGGCAGTGGGTGCAGGTGAAATGTCCTACTGCGGAATGGTAGTGTTTGTTGCAGCATCCTGGGTCATGGGTGTTAAGCTTGGAAATAGTGTTGTGGGTGTGTGTGTGAAAGACAGGGGTCGTGGTGCTGGGCATGGTCCAAGCACAGATGGGCACAGATGGGGTTTCCTCTGCCATGCCTTTAATGCTCTAGTGGTGAGTTCACACTGCCCCCCTGCATTAGGTAGCTCCTTGGGAGTACGGGGCTTCTGTTGGTGGAAAGAAAGATGACCTGGCATACCCGGGTGGAAAAGTCTGGGCAGTGGCAGTTGCACTTGGTCAAACTGGCGACAACTGGATCAGGCAGCAACAAGCAGGAACTGGAGGTCATAGGCAAGTAGCAGACAAGGTGCCCAGGTGCCCTCTAGTTTGGTCAAACTGAAGCCTGCATGAAGTAAATATTTTGTTGGCAGGAAGAATGGTGAGCAGAAAAACTCAGACAGAGACACTGTCACTTGGTCAAACGCAGCAACTGAATCAGGCTGGAAAAAGCAAGAACTGGAGGCCACAGACAAGTGGCAGGCTAGTTTCCCAGGTACTTATTAGTGCTGTTGTGCTGTCACCTGTATTTGCAGAAAGAACAGTGAGCAGGAAAAACCCAGGTGGGAAAACCTGGGCAGCAGCTGTGTCACTTAGTCAAAGAGCAGCATTTGAATCAGGCTGAAACAAGCAGGAACTGGAGGCCACAGGCAAGAGGCAGACTATGGGGTGATTCCAACTCTGGCGGGCGGCCAAAATTCCGCGGCCCCCATTCTGACATTCCTGCTGGGCCGGCGGGCGCTAACCAAGTTAGCGCCCGCCGGCCCAGCGGGAATGAGGCCGCAACACAGGAGCCCTGTTAGGGGGCCCCTGCACTGCCCATACCAGTGGCATGGACAGTGCAGGGGCCCCCGGGGGCTCCAGGACACCCGTTACCGCCAGCCTCTTCCTGGCGGTGAAAACTGCCAGAAACAAGCTGGCGGTACGGGGGTCAGAATCCCCAGGGCAGCGCTGCTTGCAGCACTGCCCTGGCGGATTCTCCCAGCCGGGGCAAAAACGGCGGATGACCGCCGGCCCCGGCAATCCGACCGCGGCTTTACCGCCGCGGTCGGAATGGGGATTGAAGCACCGCCAGCCTGTTGGCTGTGCTTTCGTCATTCGTGGCCCTGGCGGTCCAAGACCGCCAGGGTCAGAATGACCCCCTATGTGTCCAGGTGACTACTGGGAATGTGATGCACTTTCACTAACTGATGAACACTAACCATGATCACCAAGCCAACATCAGTCCTGAAATTAGAACAATGGGGATTTGAGGCAATAGAATTTGTAAGAAGCAGCATTGTTTTTCTCTTATGATAAATCTGTGCTGCTTGAAACATAAAACTATCAATTGTTGCCAGTATAATCATGATCTCTGATGTTTTAGCCAACAGTAAAGGCTTATTTATCACATATGTCCAACATTAGGATGTGATGCAATGGGTTCAATGCAAGAAACAATAACAGAGTCCACAATGGAATCTTGTGGACCCTTTAACCCAATATGATCTATTCTGAGTAGTATCTCTAGTCTTACACCTTTTCTAGTTGTCATGGAGCTTACCCTCAGTGGATCACCTAGCAGCCTAATGTATAGCTGCTTCATAAACTAACATAGCTATCCTTGATGTTAGATCTCTAATGCATGCCTTGAGATCATTGATTTCAAACATGTGTGCCTCAGAGAGGGCTTATTAACCCTTCTTTTAGTGCAAACATTTGTATTAGGTTGATTACCACTTGACAGCTTATTAAGGCTCCTCCAGACTTGAATCTACCTTTTTACATTCTCACTGTTACAACCCACTCTCAGAACCCCAAAATCTTAATCTGGTTCTAGGGCAGGCAGGGGCTTAGAGGTGTTGGAGTAAGGGACCATATGGTGCCAAAGAATGGGCTCCATAGAAAAACACACCCGCAAGCATACACGCACTCACACCCACCCTCTACATACACAGACGCACACCCCCATGCACCCACACAACACACAACAACCCCCACCCCCCTCCCCTAACGGACGATCGACTTACCTTGTCCATCGATCCTCCAGGAGGGGACGGGAGCCATGGGGGCTGCACCGCTGACACCACACCGCCAACAGAACACCGCCGCGCCGAATCACAGGATGTGATTCGCTGGGCGGTGTTCTGTTGGCGTGGCGGTGGAGGTGGAGCAACCTCTACTTCCCCGCCGCCCGCCAGTATGGCTGTTGGCGGCTCTCCGTCGTAAAAAGGACGGAGAGCAGCCAACAGTCATAATACGCCGAGCGGCAAACCGCCACTACTGGCGGTCTTCCGCACGGCGGTCCCTCGGCGGTCTTGTTAAAAGACCGCCGAGGTTGTAATGACCCCCATAGTGTCTGTTAGACTTTTCATCCTTGGTGTGGTCTCCCTTAACGTTTTGCCTCTGTTTCCCAGGTTGTGGATGTATTCTTGACTCTGTTTTTGCTGTTTTTCGTACTCTGGGCACTTTACCACTGCTAACCAGTGCTAAAGTGCAAGTGCTCCTATACAAAATGTGTATGTAATTGGTTCATCCATGATTAACATATTTGTTTTACTGGTAAGTCCCTAGTACAGTGCACTAGAGGTGCCCAGGGCCTGTAAATCAAATGCTACTAGTGGGCCTGCAGCACTGGTTGTGCCACCCACAGTAGTAGCTCTGTAAACATGGCTCCGACCTGCCACTGCAGTGTCTCTGTGTGCAGTTGTAAACTGACAATTTGACTTGGCAAGTGTACTCACTTGCCAGGCCTAAACCTTCCTTTTTCTTACATGTAAGGCACCCCTAAGGTAGGCCCTAGGTTCCCCCATGGGCAGGGTGCAGTATATGTTTAAGGTAGGGCATATACTAATGTGTTGTATATGTCCTAACACTGAAATACTGCTAAATTCCGTTTTCACTGTTGCAAGGGCTATCCCTCTCATAGGTTAACATGGGGGTTCCTTTAAATATGATTAAAGTGTAGATTCCCTTTAAGAGCGGATAGGCATGTGGCGTTTGGGGTCCCTGAGCTCACAATTTCAAAATACATCTTTAGTAAAGTTGATTTTAAGATTGTGTGTTTGAAAATGACACTTTTAAAAAGTGAGCATTTTCTTGCTTAAACCATTCTGTGACTCTGCCTGTTTGTGGATTCCCTGTCTGGGTCAGTTTGACAGCTGGGCTGTTTGCACCTCTCTCTAGACAGTGACACAAAGGGAGCTGGGGTGTAGCCTGCATATCCTGATGAGCCATCTGTGCTAGGAGGGAGGGGAAGTGTGGTCACTCACACCTGAAAGGGCTGTGACTGCCCCCACACAATGCAGCCTCCAACCCCCTGATGTGTGTCTGGGGCCTGGCCTGGGCAAGGCAGGATTTCACAAACAACAGTAAGTAAGTAAGTAAGCCTACTTCAAAGGACAAAATGGGTATAAGAAGGGCACCCAAAACTACAGACTTTAGATCACTTCTGGAAAGCAAAAGGAACCTCTGCCTGGAGAAGAGCTGAGGAGGAAGAGATGCCCTGACTGTGACTGTGCTTTGTGGAACTATCCTGCAGTTGCTGCTTCTGCCTGTGCAAGCGGACAAAGACTCAACTTTGTGTGCCTTCCTGCTTGTGAAGAACTCTCCAAGGGCTTGAAACTGAGCTTGCCTCCTGTAGTTGAAGTCTCAGGGACAGCAAAGACTTCTCTCTGCCAGCACCTGGAGCCTCCACTTAGACTCCTGCCCTGCGAAGTGGTGCCTTATCCAGTTCCTGGGGCCTTGACAGGTAAAGCTGGTGGACCAAGGTTGGGAATCCATGCACTGATCGCTGTGCAGGGAAATTTCCGACGCAACCGCCACGAGTGGCTAAAGAAACGATGCGCCGCCAGCTCCTTAGCTGAAATTGACGCAGCACTTGCAGCCCGGCTGTGAAATCGATGAACACGGCTGGAGAAACGACACTCAGCATCGCTGACAGAGGCTGCAACGACGCAACATCGCTGGGGGTGGAAAATCAACACAAACCTCCCCGGACTCAAGGTGCTTTGTCTGGATTGACGCATCTCTCTCCTGCCGGGAAAGAAACTACGCATGATGATCGTGCCGGAAAAGGAGAAACAATGAACGACCTCACTTGCATGTGAGAAATTGACGCATGCTTACCTTTTTTAACACACACTTGCCCGTGCGGGTTATTTTGATGCGACCCAGGTACATTTTCACACTAACATCATTAGCATTGTGTTTAAAAGAACATGAAGACTCTTTTTGAATTTTAATTAATAACTTTACTTGTGTATGGTGGATTTTTGTCATTTTAGTCTTGTTTTGTTTAGATACGTATTTTCAATTTTTCTAAACCTGTGTTGTGTCATTTTGTTGTGTTTTCATTACGTTATTGTGTGTGTTGATACAAATACTTTATACCTAGCACTCTGAAGTTAAGCCTACCTGCTCGTGCCAAGCTACCAAGGGGGTGAGCGGGGATTAGCTGAGGGTGATTCTCTTTTACCCTGACTAGAGTGAGGGTCATTGCATCGACAAGGGGTAACCTGACTGCCAACCAAAGACCCAATTTCTAACAGTGCCTGTCTGCTGTCTCCTAGTGCTGGTGAACGTTGTGCTACCTAGAACCACCACAGGCACGCTGGAGGGTGGCAGTGATACAGTCAGGATTGTTTCTGTGCAGGAGAGACACCTTCCTGAAAAAAACAAACCTGGAAAGAGGAAATAATGAAGAGATATAAAGATATTTCTCCTTGTTATGCCTCATTTGGGAAGGCATAGCATTTTGACACATTTCTAGGTTTGAAAGTTGATATACCTGACCCTTTCTGTGGATCAGCCCCAGATTTATTGCCTTCATTCTCCTCTTTTCCTAACCCATTCTTGTTGGCTTTTAGGGCTCCGCACACTTTACCACTGCTAACTAGTGCCAAAGTGCTGGTTCTCACTCCTTTAAACATGGCAAAATTGTCTTTACACCTAATCGGCATATTTCATTTACTTGTACGTCACACTTAAAGTTGAACTACATGTATGAATGGCTTGTTATTCCAATGCTACTAGTGAGCTTGGAGCACTGAGTAGCCCTTTAAACATGTCTCAGGCCTGCCACTGCAGCAGTGGAGTAGCAAAACTAGAGGGGACCCCCCTGCACAGAGCATGAAGGGGGCCCTCTGGAGCTCAAGAGCCCCCCTGCACTGCGGGGTCTGCAAGGGCCTTTGTTTCGCCCCTGTACTGCATCCTATGTGTGCAGTTTTAAACTGCCATTTTAACCTAACAATATAAAACCATTTGCCAGGCCTAAACTCTCCTTTTTATTACATATAAACCACCTGCAGAGTAGGCTCTACACAGCCCAGAGGGCAGGGCTCAGTGTATTTTATAATACAAGAAGTTTTCAATGTCTTTTTAGTGAAATGCCCTTACATTCATTTTTCACTATTGTGAGACCTACCTCTCATATGGGATAATATTTGGTTTCCTTATTGCATTTAATAAGTGCTAACGTTTGGTTGGCAACAGGTAAAGCTTTAATATTTTGTATCTGAGAGATTTTCATTTAGAAAGTTGGCATTTTCCTGTCCTAACCATTTGGTGCCTGCGGCCCGTTCCTGAGTCACATGACTGGGTGTAGTTGGCAGCTAGACTTTAATCCTCCAAGACAGCCACACAATACAGGGATTAGGTGAGCCTGGATGGGCCATCAAATGGTAGATAGGGGAGCTGGGCACAGCCCCTTCTGGAACTAATAAGGATGTGTCCAGCCCCCACACAAAATACTTGCCACTACTGCATTGTTCATGCAGACTGTTTGGAGGCAGGACAGCTGAGGCAGGAAAATTCTAGGACTTTAAAGGGAATTCTCTAGAAATGTCTCCTACGTCAAAGCTAGCACCAAGTATAAGTAAGTGCATACACGGTTAACACATTGCCTCTAATTTGAGCCTGACTGTTTTTGTGTGAATCTACCAGATGGTTAAGCACAGGTTAATTTCAGGTTTGCTTGTGTTTCACCCTTGCCAAGATTGTTTTATGCTACTCTAGTATGGTTTTACCTCTCTCAACCAGTAACTCAATTTCCAACACAAGTGTTTGTAAGTCTGGGAATGAGCCAAAATATATGGCTGGATGCATGTTAACACTAATGCTCCATCCATGGAACAACTTCCCAATGTAAAGCAACACAAGGCTGCATTTTCCTCTGCCTTATATTAATTTGTATTTATAAAACCACACTAAGTGGCTTTGCATGGTTTGTTAAATTAAAAAAATGATTTTGCATTAGGGCTGCACCAAAAACGTAATGCAATCCTGATACAAAATCACAAAATCTAAGGATATCTGCTCCTTTATCCTTCTAAATGCTGTCTCTTATATCCCACCTTTTCTCTAAAAGTCATTTGTTTTTAGCTCTGGCTAGCAAGACCCTCAAGTTTGCCTTTAGACATTTCCCTAAAAGCTGTATCCATACCCCAAAGCAGTGATTCTTGAGCGGAGGTCCATGAACCCTTAGGGGTCGGTGTCTGTTTAGAAAATTAAATAATATTAGCAGATTAATAAAGTATATATTACTCAACAAGTACAGATTGAAATTTTAAAAAAATAAAACAATCTGTAAATGTGAAGTAATTTGAAATTGTAATCTAAAAATCATTATCTTGATACATGTGAGGACAGTTAGTTCAAAGAAGCACTGGTATAATGCAACAAAAAGTGTGCTTACATTTGGAGAAAAACGGGTTAATTGGTTTGACAGAGTCTAGTGTATTGCTCTGCTTTTAGAAATAAAACTAAAACAAAACTAAAATCTGAAAAGCTCCAATCATCCCCATTAAAATTAAATGCGTAAATTTTGCATTTTTCTGTTAGTGAATTAATATTTTTTGAATTTATCTGATGTATACTAGTTTCTGTACATTTGTGTATTGTTTTGCTTAGGCAGGGGTCCTCAGCTTCCGGTAGTGATTTGGTAGGGATCCACTGCAGTCAATTTGATAAGAACCACTACCGCAGACCATAGATCTCACACTGCACTTTCTACAGAGCACAATTTTTGCCTCTTCACAGCTGTCAGAGCAAGCAGTAACTGCAGGGGTTGCAATGAAATAAGAATATAGCACAATCAGCTTGAACAAAACAGAAGAGAACTAGAGACTAGAATGATCACTTTACTCCAAATCATTGTAGCCCCAGTCTCCAGTGCTGAACTTTTCATACACAAATCATTATTTGAAATGTTTTATTATACATATTGCAACATATGCAAAACCCACAATGCCTTAGTTGATCACATGAAAGTTCCAAACTCTCATTAATGCCTATAGTTACTGTAGGCATAACTTGCTTGCTGCCTACGTCCCACAATTTCCTCTTCCAAGAACAACCATGTTGGCTTCAGTCTTCCCTGTACCCACTGAGTCATCTACCATAGTTTGTTTTACTGAGAGCTATTACTTGTTGCATGGGTAAAATAATTAGGGAATGGGGAGTGTTCCTCTAGACGTATCATGTAGTACTACCTGCTGTGTTTTCCAGTGTCCTGCAGCAAATGTGAACCAGGATCCCTACCAGCACTCAGCATTGTATATTTCACAGTTGCCCTGCATGCTGCAGAACTGCTGGCAACAAGCAACATTGGTTCCTGCAAACTGGTGGAAAACTGCAGCATTCCACCAATCAGCCCCTTGTTGTAGGGTATGTTCAACAAGCAGTGTTCCATTAGCTAAAGGTTCAAATATTTCTTTAGACTAAATTGAATAACTAGTTTTCCTATCTGTAACACATCCTGGGCATTACCTTGGAAAAGGCCTTATTATACCTCTATGTCTTCATCCCTTCCCTTTTTTCATATCCTCCCTTCAGTTAGTAAGAAATAAACACAGAAAGATCTGGTTACAGAAAAGCAATTATGGGGGGAAGGACAAAGAGATAATCACGTGACCTGTCTAATGTAGGCAATTTTAGTCACTGATTAGGAATTATCCATATAAAAATCCACATCTTTGATTGCTTTGTTAATACACAAAGTTCCATGTTTCAAGTATTACAAAACTCTGATAGGTGTATTAAATCTGATTACAGATCTGAGTTTGGGAGGTCTGATCCCATGTAGGATTTACCTTTCTTGATGTGAGAAATCTAAGGTTGGAAGAATCCAAGGAAATGAAGAGTTACTTTGGTCCAATTGTGTCAGCTGGAGTCTTTTGCAAGAAGTATCATGGGCCAGTAAATTGAAGACGCTCAAACTGGTAGACAATTATACCATTCAGCCCTTGCCTATTAGTGCAGTGAAGCAGATCAATTCTACTCTGACATGGAAGTGCTAAGGGCTAGAAACTGATAACTCTACAATGCAACAAATAACATCAAATAAATCAGTGTCCAGTCATTTATTTATTTTATTTTTTGATTTCACACAGAAAAATAAATTACACACAAAATCATAAATATAAACACAAATACAGGAGGAAAAACCATTTGGTTATATATCCCTCAGTAATATCTTACTATTTCTAAGCATATGGCAGCCCAACTGTAGCAGAGACTAAAAGGAAAAAAATACTGTTTTTGAAAATTGAAGCTGTGTCTGTATCTAAAACACCCAGAACTGCAAATTGTTAAAATTATGGCGAGCCATGAAATATAGATGAATGTTCTGATAGTAAGTACAGTAAAGAGCATGAAATAACCAAATTAACATCACGTTCAAAAACTTAATTCTGTCTAATTGAAAGTAGTCTATAGAAGTATAATACAAGACATTGGAATACGATGATATCAAAGAAAGTTTAAAGCAATGCTAAAAATGTAAAAATACTATCATACTTTAGGAACTCAGAATTTCTGCAAATGTCAAAATTTACTAATATTTTGATGACACTCGAAAAAACAAATGAATTTGTTCTTAAAGGTTGTAGATGGTGCATAATCAGAGATTCAGTCAAACAGTAGCTGAAGATTAACCTATATAGTGTCCTTGATGTGGGGGCCTGGGCATCGGAGCACAAAGCCATGTCACACTCCTAGAAACATCAAAGGGAAGGGGCAAGTATCCTGTGAAATGAGTTAAGTCAGAGGCATTAGGTATATAAAGTGCTAATAGTGCTATATTTTAAGTAGTCCAATGAAGATGAGAACAATCAATCAACCTTAGGAAAAAAATGAATAAGGTAACGCTTTATCAGTGCCATGTTCTATAAGTCTTCAAATTTACAACATAGGTAAAAAAAGTCAGAATAGAAACCTTCTTAAACAAAGGACACCCAGCAACAACTTAGATGGGAAAGGACATGACCAGTAGTAAGAAGATTGTCTGTGTTCTCCTACACCGGTTCGTCATGACTTATGAGTAGACCTAGGAGGGTCATCTTTAATCATGAAGGTGAGCCTTCCTGATCTTCATTACAAGTCTCAGGTAAGTATGGACTGTAGCTATAATTTCATCAGTTTCTAAGCTCTGAAGGAAGTAAAGTGCCTGTGGGTGATGTCTTAAAGAAAATTTGTTCAGGAGGGCTTTAATAGTGCATGAGTGGGGTTTATCATAAAAATTGCAGAAAAAGATTAAGGGGGTCATTACAACATTGGCGGTAAAAGCCGATTACCGCCGTGCAGAAGACCGTCAATACACCGCCACGGAATACCGCCACAGCTATTATGACACACATCTCGGAATCCGCCGAAATTCAGACACCCACACAAGTCCGCCACACCAAAGGTCAGTGTTAAACTGGCGAAAACAATTCCTCCACCGTCACGCAAACAAACACGCCCATGCTATCACGACCCACAAATTCATGCAGCTGTCTTTCAACCGCGGTATTCCATTGGCGGTACACACCGCTGCGCTCAAAATACACACACATCTCCAAAACACTGCCACATTGGACAATTCAAAATACACACACCTGATACACATACAAACACCACTCCCACACAATCAATACGATATAAAACACACACCCACATCACACACAAACCCCTACAACCTGAAATCTTGAGGAAGCCGAGAGACAGAAAGCACAGCAATTGGGAACCCCACCACACAGGGGCACACAACACCATCACCCATACAACATTCCATGCACAAAACACCACACATCACTACACATCACCACACACATCAACACATACACCACCCCACACATCACCCACACCACCCCATGTTACGCCAAAGACACCCCAGGTTTTCCGAGGAGTAGCTCAGGGTCATGGTGGAGGAAATCCTCCGGGTAGAGCCACAGCTATTTGGCTCACAGGTGCAGCACACCTCCATAGCCAGGAAGATGGAGCTATGGCGCAGAATCGTGGACAGGGTCTACGCTGTGGGACAGCATCCAAGAAATCGGGAGGACATCAGGAAGAGGTGGAATGACCTACGGGGGAAGGTGCGTTCAGTGGTCTCCAGGCACAACATCGCGGTACAGCGGACTGGCGGCGGACCCCCACCTCCTCCCCCACAACTAACAACATGGGAGGAGCAAGTCTTGACCATCATGCATCCAGAGGGCCTCGGAGGAGTCGGTGGAGGAATGGACACTGGTAAGTCAAATTTTAACTATGATATCCCCCACCCTACCTGCATGCTATCACACACCCCCACCCTCACCCCCTCCCCTATCACTCCAACTCCTCACTAATGTATTAATAACACAAACCACACATCCCAACACCAAGCCCTGCATGACACAACTAAGCATGGTCACCCCTCACTAAAGCATGCTCACTGCACATACCCATAACTACCCCCTAACCATCATCACACAAACCCCTACACAGGAATGCTTGCACTGGGGTACACGCACACCCACCCATTGCACACCATGACACACACATGCAACAATCATGCTCTTATACCCCTGCAGGACCACTACGGAACGTCACCACACAGGAGGGTCCAGACACCTCCACTCCAAGCCCAGAAAAGGCCCACAGTGATGACAGCAGCTCTGGCCAACTGGATCCAGATGACCAGCCCGGACCATCGTGGGCCTCAGGACAGTCGGTTCTCCTCGCACAGGCACAGCCCAACACTGACCTTCCACCCTCTGGTAACACCAGCACAGCACCCACCCAGCAGGCCCATACCTCCGTACCCAGGACACGCCAATCAGCGGTGTTTCCACCACTACAGGGAACCCAGGAAAACCCACCACCCCAACAACAACAGGGACATGGGGGCAGTGGTAGTGGGCACACGGTCCAGGGGACGGAGGCACAGGAACACATGGGAACTGGGAGGGCTGCTCTCCTCCATCATGGGAGCATACCACCACTCACAGGAGACGATGGCGACGGTCTTGGCCAAGTTTCAGGAGACCCAGCGCCTGCAGGACGAGCAGTATTTGGGGTTCAGGGAGGAGCTCAGAACCATCAGCTCCGCCCTGGGCACCATCGTAGGGGTGCTGAAGGACATACAAAAGACCATGAGGAACACTGTGGCACTCCAAGGGGCCCCTGACACTAGCCTGGATGATGAACTTCCCACCACCTCCGCCAGCGCTAGTGGACAGGACGCCCCACCACAGGACCACCACACCAGCACCCCACCCCCTGCAGACGGAGAACCACCCCGTAAGCGGTCCCTGAGATCCAGGAACAGGACAGAGCAAGATGGCAAGACCCCCTCCAGGAAATGAGACCACCATGATTGTCCTCCCACTGTCCCACTTTGTTACCCTGTCCAGATTGGAACTGCCCCAGCTCTACTTCCTATGCCCATATGGGCAAAGCACCTGTGAGACGAATAGACTGGACTCTGTCATGGACATTCCTCCACCATCCCCCATCACCATTTTACAACCCCCCTCCAATTTTGAGCACTTAAATAAACACCCTTAAAGCACAAAGCAATCTGGAGACAGTCTATGATTTGGTAAATTTGTATTATCAATGACAGTGTCAAAATGCGTTTTCAATTGTAATGCCAACATACCTATGTCACACATCACAAGTCCATGAAGGATGCAAGCAGATGACACATGTTGGTAACCACACCTGTGAAACCGTAATGGAAAGGTACAACTCAGTTACCAAATACTGCTACTAAATGACAGACAGGATAGAGGTAGAAGTGTGAAAGTAAATGTTATAGTAAACAAAAATATTCTCACCTATTTGTCACTGGAAATATTGCTGTATGACTGACTCCCTGTTGTCTATGTCATCTTCCTCAGCTTCCTCCTCATCACTGTCCACAGGCTCCACAGCTGCCACAACATCGCCATCTGGACCATCCTCCTGCAGAAAAGGCACCTGACGTTGCAAAGCAAGATTGTGAAGCATCGAGCAGGCAATGATGATCTGGCACACCTTCTTTGGTGAGTAGAATAGGGAACCACCTGTCATATGGAGGCACCTGAACCTGGCCTTCAGGAGGCCGAAGGTGCGTTCGATCACCCTCCTAGTCCGCCCATGGGCCTCATTGTAGCGTTCCTCTGCCCTGGTCCTGGGATTCCTCACTGGGGTCGATAGCCATGACAGGTTGGGGTAACCAGAGTCCCCTAATAGCCACACCCGGTGCCTCTGGAGTTGACCCATCACATACGGGATACTGCTATTCCGCACGATGTAGGCATCATGCACTGAGCCAGGAAACATAGCATTTACCTGGGAGATGTACTGGTCTGCCAAACATCCCATCTGTACATTCATGGAATGATAACTCTTCCGGTTCCTGTACACCTGTTCACTCCTGCGGGGGGACCAGAGCTACATGGGTCCCATCAATAGCACCTATGATGTTGGGGATATGTCCAAGGGCATAGAAGTCACCTTTCACTGTAGCCAAATCCTCCACCTGTGGGAAAACGATGTAGCTCCTTACGTGTTTCAGCAAGGCAGACAAAACTCTGGACAACACGTTGGAAAACATTGGCTGGGACATTCCTGATGCCATGGCCACTGTTGTCTGAAAAGACCCACTTGCAAGGAAATGGAGCACTGATAGCACCTGCACGTCAGGGGGGATTCCTGTGGGATGGCGGATTGGTGAGATCAGGCCTGGCTCCAACAGGGTACACAGTTCCTGGATTGTGGCACGGTCAAACCTGTAGGTGATGATCAAATGTCGCTCCTCCATTGTTAACAGGTCCACCAGCGGTCGGTACACCGGAGGATTCCGCCATCTCCTCAAATGTCCCAGCTGACGATGCCTAGGAAGGACAACAGCGACCACAGAGTCAACAAATTCCCAGGTATGTACCCACAGCTACACAGAACACGACACAAAATACAAAACTCTTCCTGTATGTGTTTTGAGTGTAGGCCTATGTATGTGTGACGCAGTTGGTAATTAGGCCATGTGGGCCCCTGAAATGGCGGCTGCCTGACCTCTAAAGTGGAACAATGGGATCTGAGGTATTTGCGCTGGCGTTGTACACCGTCGCGGTAGGCGGTCGTAGACCGCGGCGCAATGCTGCATTGGTTAACATTGGACCCTATGGGTCCCAGGAGCCAATGATGAAGTGCGCCGCCGGTGATGAGACGCACCGCCGCGGACGTCACCGCCGTGGACGTCACCGGCATTTTATATCTGTTCAATCACTCGATACCTGATCTTCGACAGGAGAGGACCTACACTGCAAGTGCTGCTGTGACCTCGGTCTGGAAGAGACAATGGCTGCTGCGTCTGGGGAAAGGGCCCCTGCCTTCACTGCTCAGGAGTTGGAGAAGCTCGTGGACGGGGTCCTCCCCCAGTACATGCTACTCTACGGTCCTCCAGACCAACAGGTAAGTACACAGGGAGCAAGTTGTATGGGCTATGCCTGGGTGGAGAGGGCTGGATGTCAGTAGGAAGGGGGCAGAGTTCAGGGAACATGAAGGACTGTGAATGCATGTGCCACATGGCAAGGGTAGGGATGGGGACCACCCACTTCGACGGTGCTGTTGTTAATGACTTCTCTTCTTCCCCTGTACATGTCATGTAGGTAAGCGCCCACCAGAAGAAGGACATTTGGCATGCCATCGCCAAGGACGTCCGGATCCTGGGGTCCACCAGAGACGGGGCACACACTGCCGGAAAAGATGGGAGGACATTCGCCCCTGGAGCAAGAAGACGGCGGAGGCTCAGCTGGGGATGGCCTCCCAACGTGGGAGGGGTGCCCGTCGCACCATGACCCCCCTGATGTCCCGGATCCTGGCGGTGGCCTACCCTGAGTTGGATGGGCGCTTGAGGGCATCACAGCAAACACAAGGGGGTGAGTACACTCTCATTCAGCGGACTTTGCGTGCAGTGGAGGGGTCTGGGTGGGGGAGGAGGGCTGTGGGTTTCCCTAGCCCAGGGCGAGTTCCGTAGGCTAGGCCCCTCCGTAATGCAGGCCATGTGCCACTCCAACCCACCTCTGTAGAGTGCCAAGTACAGGTATACATGCCCCTGTGTCATCTATGTGTGCAGATGACCACCATAGCCATGTAGGGCAGATCCCAGGAATTGCATCTGTAGGGGCCAAGAGCACGGCGTAGTGCAGGGGGCTGCTTTGTCTGTATTGTCCACCAACGGTAGCGGTAAGCCATGCACTCAACCTGTCTTTCTTCTGTTGTCCCCCCCCCCCTTTTTGTGCTCTCCCTGTTCTCGTGTGCATCAGCATCATCAGGCGGAGGTACTGTGGCACCGGAGCACGAGGGAGCTGCATCCCACATGGCCATAGAGGGCCACACCACAGACTCTGAATACACCAGTGGGACGGAGGGCGAGGGGAGCTTCACGTCGGTCACTGGATCACCAAACAGCGACACAGACTCGTCCGCCGATGGGAGCTCCCTTGTGGTGGCGGCACCATCTGTGCCCCCCACTTCTATAGGTACAGCCGCCACCTCCCCTACCAGCACTGCCCTCCCAGCAGCCCCTCAGCCTTCGCCCCGTGCCCGCTCACCCAGGAGGGTGGGCATAACCTTCACCCCAGGCACCTCAGCCCCTGCCCCTGTCACCCCTGCTGCCCTCAGTGAGGAGGCCATTGATCTCCTCAGGTCACTCACTGTTGGGCAGTCTACTGTAGTGTGGTTAGTTTTACGTATTCATTGCGCTTTAGCTTCAGGCTTTAGGCCTTTGTGCACTTTGCCCTGAATATATTTTATTCATTTGCTGACAGCTTAGAGCCTCTGTGCACTTTGCTCTACATGCTTTTTATTAGGCTTCGTACTGTTATTTTTCAAATAGCCAGTTCTACGGTGTTGTTTTTTTATTCATATCACACTATTTTGCCTACTTCAGCACTGGAGTTCTCCATAACATATTTACTCTGTGCTTCAGTCAAGGATACAGTCTGGTACATTGCCGATAGACGTGGTAAGAGTTTAGACTTGGCATTCTTGCGTAGGGACATTTTGTGATCACGATGACATGTTAGTTATAAAATCACTTCCTTGTCCCAATACACGCAAGAGGGAGATTCCGACCAGGGAACCACAACTAGACGCTGACTGCCTCGTTGCAGATGCTGAACCAAGATCACAGGTCTTTGCTCAGGTATGAGGGCTGATGTCTCCACAGTGATTCTAATAGGCAAGCTGGAAGCTTAACATGCTGTGCTCTAAATAGAACAAGCAGAGGGAGAGTAGAAACTGTTAGACAATATGATAGCTTTGTTCTTATGTTTTACTCTCCTGGTGACTATTTCAATCCTACTGTGTTGTATCGTTCTGGTTATTGCGGCTCACGCCTTAATATCTAAAATACAGTCGTTTTATTAAAACATTATATAAAACTTATACTGTCTTTGTCATTTGTATATGAGATCATATTGGAAATAAGAGAGTTGGTTTGGATCTGAGTAACCACGACTTCCCTGTGAAGTTCCAAAGATGTCATGCGCTCGGCTGCCAAATCATTCCTTCCACATGGGAGAAATGAGGCACTGCTAGTTAGCCGGAGCAAAAACCGGATTTAGGGTGACAGAGTTCTTTACACGTGGGTCAGACTCAGTCCCCCACACCGTTATAGATCCTGATACCTAGAAATCCAGTAGTCTCATTTAGAATAATGAGAGCCCACGCGACACTACCATTGTGAATGCCATCCAGGGTGTAGAAAGGGAGTTGCAACACGGTAATGCATTCCTGGAGGGCATTCATTCTGGTCAGGCTGCCCTTCATCGAACCCTGCAATCTCTGGCCTCAGCACTGATGGCAGCCATTGTCCCTGTGTCTAGCCTCCCCCCTCCATCTTCCTCCACCCAGACCTAGTCCCCTATACCCCAGCCTATCCCAAGCACACCATCAGACAAGCATGCATACACCTCAACACACAAAAGCAGCTCAGGCAAACATAAGCACCACACAACCCACAGGCATTCAAACAAGCATCACCCACATACAGACACAACAACATCCACTGCCTCCACTGTGTCCCCCTCCTCGTCGTCTCCCTTCTCCCTCCCAGTGTCGTCTACACTCTCACCTGCATGCACTACATCTACAGGCACTAGGACTCGCACCAGAACACCCAGAACCACACCCCGCTCACCTGCACTCACTACCCCCACTACCATTTACACGTCCCCTGTGTCCAATCCCAGTGTGTCTGTGACACCCCCTCCCAAAGTACACAAACGTGGGCACCCATCCACCTCACAACAGCCTCCAGTACCTGCACCTGCACCCAAATCACCTAAAGTTACACCTCCTACAACCACCTCCTCTTCCTCCACTCCCAGACCCCCTCCAGCTACCCATCCCAGTGTTCGTCAGCAACTCTTCCTCAGCAACGTTGACCTCTTTGCCACCAACCCCACCCCTCCAATTCATAGGGCCCGTAGTAGCACCTCAGCCAAAAAAAGTCCAGTACCAGTGGTGCGTGTTAAAGGTGTGTGGAGTGCCCCGGCCACCAGGGCAGGCTGTGTGACACGGAGCCAAAGCACTGCCAGTCCACCCCCTGTAAAGCACCTTAAGTTTGAAAGTGGCCGACGGGACAGGGTGAAGACTTCTGGCGGCAAAACTGCTCACAAGGGTCCCAGGGGGAGTGCTGAGTCAGCTGTGACTCTTCTAAAGGTGGTGAAGGGCCAGAAGAAGTCTGCACAGTCTGGGAAGAGCAGCACGGCGGAGAAGGGCGCCATCCTCCCCGGCGGCCGGGACGCCACCGCTAGCACTATTGTCACTGGTCAGGAGACCACAGCCAGAGTCATTGCCCAGGAGGACAGCACAATCGTCACTGGTCCGGAGACCACGGCCACAGTCATTGCCCAGGAGGGCAGCACAATCGTCACTGGTAAGGAAACCACCGCCAGAGTCATTGCCCAGGAGGGCAGCACAATCGTCACTGGTCAGGAGACCACCGCCAGAGTCATTGCCAAGGAGGGCCCCAGCAGCCACAGCCCCGCTGGGCAATGAGGGACCGTCATGCCACACACCAATGCACAGGTCAGACAGCAAAGTCAAGTACCGCTGAACAGGGCACAGACCGCCATGGTGAAGACCGCTGACCAGGGCAAAGCACCGCTGAACAGGGCAAAGACCGCCATGGTGAAGACCGCTGAACAGGGCACAGACCGCCATGGCAAAGCACCGCTGATCAGGTCAGAGACAGCAAAGGCAAGCACCGCTGAACAGGGCAAAGACCGCCATGGTGAAGACCGCTGAACAGGGCACAGACCGCCATGGCAAAGCACCGCTGAACAGGTCAGAGACAGCAAAGGCAAGCACTGCTGAACAGGGCAAAAAACGCCATGGTGAAGACCGCTGAACAGGGCAAAGCACCGCTGAGTAGGTCGGAGACAGCAAAGGCAAGCACTGCTGAACAGGGCAAAGACCGCCATGGTGAAGAGTGCTGAACAGGGCAAAGCACCGCTGAACAGGTCGGAGACAGCAAAGGCAAGCACCGCTGAACAGGGCAAAGACCTCCATGGTGAAGACCGCTGAACAGGGCAAAGCACCGCTGAACAGGTCGGAGACAGCAAAGGCAAGCACCGCTGAACAGGGCAAAGACCGCCATGGTGAAGACCGCTGAACAGGGCAAAGCACCGCTGAACAGGTCGGATACAGCAAAGGCAAGCACCGCTGAACAGGGAAAAGTCCGCCAAATCAAGCATCGTTAGCCCATGTGCAGCTGGGACAGTGACGGAACAGGAACCGTCACGGGGAGCCTGATGCAGTCTGGGCACCATTCCCCCTCCAGAACCAGTGGAGACTGTTATGCACTTGTGAGACTGTGGCTTTCGTGATGTATATTTTGTTTAATGTTTATATATATCTGTATATACTGTATTTGGTTACTGTATTTTGATACATTACAATGTTTGCACTGATTTCCTTTTGTCTTTGCATTCTTCCGGGGGGGGGGGTTACTGTGCTGTTTGGACATGCATTGGTGTGTGTGTTGTAGTGGGTGAGGGTCGGGTAGGGGGTGGGGGTGTTGCGTGTGTGTCCCCCTGACTTTTGCCTCCCCCTCCCCTATGTCATAGGTGCAGTACTCACCGTTGTCTTCGGCGCCTACGTAGATGGTGATCGTAGAGGAGCAGAAAGACAAGCGCAGGGAGTATTTGTAGTTCGGGCTCCATGGTGGGTTCCTTCCTTGTGGAGTGTGTTAAGGTGAGCGTTTTCCCATTGCAAAAGCTGTTTCCGCCGTGTTTTTATCCACGGTGAATCCGCCCCAGAAAAGGTGGCGGATTGGCAGGTTGTGATACTGTGGGCGGTACATTGTCTTCCGCCTGTCTGTTGGCGGTGACCGCCGCGCTGCTTGTCTGTACCGCCGTGGTGGTCGGAGTGTTAAAGTGGCTGTCTATGTTGGCGGTGTCCGCCACGGTCATATTTTCCCTTTTTTGTTCCGCCGGCCTGTTTGCGGTATTACCGCAGCTTTAACACCGTCCGCCAGGGTTGTAATGACCACCTAAATGTAAAGTACTTTGTGAATAAACCCAGTCGCAAGGTCATGGATCACGGTTGCACTCCCAATATTTTCTGAAGAGGAAAGTGACTATTCTAGGAAATAAATTAAGTCTAAACCTCCAATGGAGAAAGTTCTGATGGGGCTGAGCATTAAGTAACAGAAATGGCATAGTTTTACCTTTTTCAGCCTAATACATTGTAAAACACATATCCCTCAATGTCCTTTTAATCACAGAGAAAATAAATGTGGGGTTGCCAAACATATCTGCTCTGGGCAGGGCGAGGGCTGTGTCCCTAACTTACCTTAACCAAGGAATTTCTAGGCTACATTCCAAAGAGAGACAGACTTTAAATATAGCTCTATTTAGTGCCAGTGTCATATTGGTCCAGACTTGACACAACAACATAAATGGGCAAGTATGTATTTTATCCTCTAGAAGGAGTGGCCCTAGCTCTTTATGACTGATAAAGGATGCAGTGCATTGAGGAAGGGAAAGCAGTCCGTGGGTGCACCTATTTTCAGTGATCTGTAGGGCGGTTGCTTAGTTAATTTAGCAGCAACATGTGACAACTAAAGGGGTAAGCCATTATAACTCTCTAGAACCTAGGCTATATCACAACATAAAATCAAGAAAAGAAGGGGCTCTAGCAGGATAGTTTCCACAACACCATTATTATTCCTCAATAACTCCATGATGATCCGCAATTTGCTATGAGACACACAATTGAAGGTGCTGGATAGGACTATAAACCCCAAAAACAGAGAGAGCCCTTTTTAGCCATGATGTACTTGCCCAGCAGAAGGGAATAGTTAAGGCACTTATCTTCCTTTCCAGCCCCCTCCTGAACCCTTATTGGATATCTGAAAGTATTCTGGTATCTTCGACTCATGCCTCGAGATGTTGAAAGAGGACATGGGCCAGGACATTAACTGCTGAGTCCAGGATAGAGACCTCATCACATCCCATCATTACCCCTTTTTTATGGGGACAATGATCAAATGCAACCATGTAGTGGATTATTGGAGAGGCTTGCCACCTGTAAGACATTTGTAACCAATGGGGCTCAAAGTTCTGGTTGTGCTCATAATTCTGGATGTCTCTTAATGGGTCCAAGGTGATCCCATCAGGGCCAGGGGTTTTGGAGCTAGGCCTTGAGCTAATAGCCCTCAACACTTCATCTAGGCATGGAAGATATTTGTACTGGAAATCACCCTCTAAACCTGCACCTGGATGGACCTTGTGTTCACTCGCCCTTCCTCCCCTGGCCTAGCTGCTTAAACAGCCCCAAAAAACAATGCCCACTCCGTCCCTGGCATAGAAACTTCAATGGAATTCTCATTAACCTCCCTTGGAAATGGTCAGTTCACAATGTCCCAAAATACCTTAAAATCGTTCTTGCAACTTGCTTCCACAAGATCCTCCCAGGATTTAATTTTAAATATATTTTTCCCAGCCTTGACTGCTTTCCAGTAACCTTTTCTACACTGTGCCACTACCTGTGAGGTTTTTGTAGACCACACTTTCGTGCCTTATGTGTGCTTGAGCACTCTTTTCCAAACCAACCCTTCTGCTTCCCTACATGCGAGTTGAAGGGCCTAATGAGTGCTATCTTGAAGGCCTTGGAGAGGGATGAGAAGGTCTCTATCATATCACTAGGTTCTGCCTTGTTGTCCAAACAAGTGTTGGATAGAATGCAATTGATTCCCATCAATTTGGAGATCAAGGTCACAATATTCACAGGTTCCTACTTGATCCTGAAACCCTTCTTTCTATGGACTGAGATATGTGTTACACAGCTATCTAAGTGATCTGCCATAGAGAAATATTAATGGATAAGCTTTGCGGCAATTGATTGCTTAAAGAACTCAAGTGTGTAATAAAATCACAGACCCCAAAATTTAAATTGGCTGATTAAATAATAAAGTCTTTAAGCGAGCCCCCTCCATTACCAACACATGATTTTAGAAGGGGGACATTGGGGGTCATTCTGACTTTGACGGGCGGCGGAGGCCGCCCGCCAAAGTCCCGCCGGCAGAATACTGCTGCGCGGTCAAAAGACCGCCGCAGTGATTCTGAGTTTCCCGCTGGGCTGGCGGGCGACCGCCAGAAGGCCGCCCGCCAGCCCAGCGGGAAACCCCTTCCATGAGGATGCCGGCTCCGAATGGAGCCGGCGGAGTGGAAGGGGTGCGACGGGTGCTGTTGCACCCGTCGCGATTTTCAGTGTCTGCTTGGCAGACACTGAAAATCTTGGAGGGGCCCTGTTAGGGGGCCCCTGCAGTGCCCATGCCAATGGCATGGGCACTGCAGGGGCCCCCAGGGGCCCCACGACACCCGTTACCGCCAGACAGGTTCTGGCGGTCAGAACCGCCAGAACCAGGCTGGCGGTAAGGGGGTCGTAATCCCCATAGCGCCGCCATGGAGGATTCCCTTGGGCAGCGGGAAACCGGCGGGACACCGCCGGTTTCCCGTTTCTGACCGCGGCTGTACCGCCGCGGTCAGAATGCCCATGGGAGCACCGCCAGCCTGTTGGCAGTGCTCCCGCGGTCGTTGGCCCTGGCGGTCCATGACCGCCAGGGTCAGAATGACCCCCATTGTCTTTACAAGACTCATCAGCAAACCCCATATTACACTTAGCCCTGATATAATTAAAACTACTTCCAAGCATCATGTGAAAAGTATGTTTGTGAATTCCCATCTACATCAAAATGCCCATAGGCATCTTAAAGTCTGGAGGCAAAGATGAACATTGAAATCCAACCACCACACCAAATCCAAGCCTTTGCCACTGTTTAGGGTGAGGGAGTATTTGTCCTTGTTCAGCCTAGACAAAACTCAATCTCTGTTAGCAGAAGGAATGTTTCTATCAAAATGTATTATACCGAGTCTAATGCTACCCCTAAATTCAAGGCCGAGTAACTGATACAAAGGTGTATATGCTTTATCTAAAAAGATTCTGGTGTGCACCATAACTGAGAGGTAAATTATCAGACCACCTAATGGTATGCCGAATGAAGATGGAATTGAAACAAGGTGGAAATGTTTAAAACATTTAAACGGACCAGCTTCATTTCCCAGATGCTTCAAGATGCCTGAAAACAGACTATTGTGAAAGTGTCCATGAAACTGATTCACAAGTCAGAACCACATTTGGCCCTAAGTCCTACCACATTCCAGAAAAGAATGGGCAGCTTCAGTACTTGACAAGTTGGATGGCCCTAAAGGAGATGATTCTGCATCACAGGAGTTGGCAAGACTTTCCCAGCCTTATATGAGGACAGCCTCCAGGTTATTTCTGAACATCTCTTTCTACCAAAAGGGGGAAGCTCACGTAGTAGCTGCCTTGGGGACAAAAGATGAATCGGTGTACGTGAGACAATTGATTCTCGATTCTCATTTTGCCCACCAAAGCAACATGTTGTTTTCCAGTGTGTTTCATGTACAAAGAAACCCCCATGTGTGCAGGGTCCCAGGGCCGCTATCATGGACAGCGATAAGCAAGGTGATAATTTTATGGTGGGGATCATTCAAGAGAACGCTGGTAACCTGCAATATTTCGTAGATGCTCCTGTGCTGCTTTACATCAACCATGCCTCTGAGAATGCCCCTGTGCGAAGAAACAGTATTTATGGAGATAAGGTGTAAAGAGATAGGATAACACAGGGGGTGCCTGATATGAAAGCTCTTTGTCCCACTCAAAAAACATAATTCTAAATTCCCAGACCTGGTTAGCTATATCCTGCATGGTCCAGGAGGTCACAGTGGGTTGAGTGGGGCTTAAATTCTGCAAATTTGAGGTGATTTGATGTTATATGTTATCGGCCTTTTAAGGTACCAATTAATTTAAGTATGCAACTTCTATTAAGAATTTTGTGTTTGCCTTTGGACACGTAACTAGGGAGCATCACAAGTTTCTTTGTTTGTCAATATGTCTGCTGTTGCCCCCCGGCCTTGCTGATGTTATTATGCCAGTCATTTGCCTTACATCCCTTGGAAAGTTCTTGGGACCCTTTGAGTTGAGTAATTCACATTCAATGGTTTATGTTGTTGCTCCTGGTGCAAAAGGGATGGCACACGATCGCCTGTGCCATGGAGCATCAGGCTTCCTGCTACTTTGCCATTGTTTTGAACATCATAAAGTTGGCCCGAATGCGGGCTGTTCTGCAATGCCTCCTCCTTAGAAGTGATGATACCATCTCAAATCCTAGTGGGAATTGAGGTGGACACTATTGACTTAACATAAGAAAGTTGCCCTGCATCAGTCAGCGAAGCAAGATGGAGGGTTAAGTGAGTGAGATGAGGCATGTGAGTTAAGAGATGAGTGTTCTTTACTTTTATCCACCATTGCTTGTGGATGACCTGCCTTTAGAGTTATGTTAGACTGAAAGATCGGGTAAATATGCTTTCCCTTAGGTAATGTGTTCTCTTTTTCAGAAATCTCTTAAGTTGCAGCTATTTCTACCTGAGTGGGAAAAGATCACATTTGAGTGGGAGATGAGTCCAAATCAACCCTAACACAGCAGATTTGTTTGCCCTGATTTTTTCTCATATTTTTCTCAACCATTTTCTCTCCCTTTTTTAAAGCGTTCTTTGAAGTGCCTGGGGCGGGGAGTTCAGTGGCCCAATCATCCAAAGAGAAGTACTTACCAGCACAGTACCAATAGAAGCACAGTTCAGTTGGGTGGCATTGTTTGTGCTAGCGGACCATTTACTTTTCCTGTTTAAGGCTACATCTGTTCATACTGGCGATTGCACCTCCTGCTTTGTCTCCTCCTTGCTGCGTGTCATTAGGGGGTGACTTAACAAATTTAAATCTAAAGCCCTTAACTTCCTCCAAAATGGCAGCTAAGAAGGAGGGAATAAAGGTAAGCAGATCAAAGATAGATGAGCACAAGCAGGTATGATAACTAATGGCAGGATCAGCTTGTACTTTAAGGACACATTTTATTAAATAACTTTAATTTGTTGTCTAATGCAATGACATGGGCTGCTAACAGATTGCACAGATTCACCTGCAGCTCCAGTTTGTCAGGACGACATTTAACGACTGAAGATATCACTTCCAAATTGTGTAAGAGAAAGTCCCAAATTGACGACGCTGGCAATGCGGATCTGCTAGTGTTAGAAAATAGCCCATTCATTTTGCTCTCTGCCAGGGCATAATCTTCTCCTAGAAGCACACTTTCATCCTCCCCTGTGATACGTGATACTGTGTTCTCTTTGATGTGACTGCCTGGAAAGAATGGGAGATGTATTCCAGGTATAATCATTAAGCAGATTCATGGCAATTACCTTTGGCCACACTTGAGTCGATTGATCAGGTAGGTTTTGAGAGGGGCAGCTTTATAGGACTGAGCAAGTAGTTATAATCTGCCAGCGACCCCCTTTAATTGGTCCTTCTTAAGCTGAGCTCAGGTGGACCAGAGGGGCTGAGGAAGATTAACTCTATATCCTGTAGTTTAAGATAACCAACTGGTTCATCTATTGCCACATCTACCAGAACAGGGGCAACGTTGGTTGCTGTCCCGTTTTTAACACTGATGTTGTAGGACTGAGCTGATAGGATACTTTAGCAAATTTTCCGATCTAAGAGTGCACCTCCTTGTACTGTGTGCTGCATCAACCTCCCAACAAGTTCATCGATTGCGCTTGAATTAATAGAGTGGGTGACATGAAAGTGTGATGAGTATACAATAGCTTGAGTAGTGACCAACCTCCCATTGAAGGAAATAGGGCTCTCTGTTAAATGCTGATTAGAATTCCTAGCTTGCTTACCAACTTCAAATGACAAGACTAGGGGCTTTGATTGGGGGTGTGACACCTATCTTTATAATAGTCTTCATAAAGTCCGTAATTCTTACTTTCTTGGCAACAGGTGATACAGTACTCACTGCTTCCTGTGTCAAGGCATCACTTATGACCACCCACCTCCTGCAGTGCTTCTTTAGAATTGTCTTTGTTTTCTTTTTTTTTTTAGTCTTGCTATTTTGTCTAGTAGCCGGCCTGGCAGTCCCTTAAAGCTAGCCCGATCCTATGACCCTCTTACTGAGTTGGTCAGTAATGATCCTTCTCCTTCTCTTGTGCCTTTTCCTGTTCCTTCTCCTTCTACCCCTGCTGCAGGTTTGGCTTTCGAAGGAGGCTGGAAATCCCAGTAGATCTTTCAAAAGACCTTTTAATAGAGGGGAAGATACAGTGGGGTACAGTGGAGGCAACAACCAGGGGAACAACCAGCAGATCAACTAGCATGAAATCCAGTTGTAAAGGTTCTAAGGAGTAAGTGCCTGCCTCACCTTCCCTGGTAGGGGTAGATTGCCAAGTACCGACAGGGAAGAGGCATGAGCAAACTAGGATACCCAACTCTGAGTTTGCAGAGAGCTGCAGCACTAATTTACTATGCTGTAGGTGTAAAATGATTGGCTACAGAAAACCTTGAGAGGGCCTTTGAGGGTGAATGTTGAAAGGTGGTGTACTATGAAGCTACATTTAGAATTAATTCTGAGTGCACAAACAGTGAGTTTTTCAGTACCTTCACCTCATTGCAGTGGTGTGCTGAAATGAGATAGTAGGGGGAGGCGTGAATAGGAGGCATGACAATGAACAGCACCAGGAGCTAGACTAGGCAACACTGAAGAGGGCCTGCAAGAGAGCTGGTGGGAAGAAAAGGACCACATCACAGTATAGTGGCAGATCTCCCATGTGAGCAAGCTGCACTGACCTAATGTCATCCACGTTTGCTCACTGTGGGGTGCCACCTCGTGCCTATGCATATATCGCCTCACTGCCTTGCTGCACCAGTGCTCTGATGTCTGAATTCCCACAGCTTTCTCCTCCACCTGTCAGCCTCAGCCAGCCTCAATCTTGACAGCCTAGCATCGCTACCTGAGGCAGCACGAGGCTGCGAATCCCATACAATGGGCTGCAAATTGTGGAAGTGCTGTAGGAAATACTGTGATAGCCCAGTCCCGTTGGCTCCAACTGTGGCCCCCACTGGGTCCCATTTCTTGCTTCTGCAGTTCCCGCCGCTTACCGTTCAGTGTTCCAGAGCTATGAGGCACCTTCGACTTTCAGTGTTGGCCACACCCTATGCTCCCTTAACGTAATAAGATAATGAACCATGAGAAAATTAAATAGTGATGGTAAAAACAAGCATTGGCAAAGCCACACTGTCTCACCTATACAACATATTAGCTTGGCCAATGGTTGTTCTTTCGGCTAATGAATACTGCAAACATGCTCACATCTGGGGCTGCCAACAGAATGAGATTTCTTATTCCTTAAAAACAATGGACTCCACAAGTGTACCTGTGACAACCATCTTTGGGTATATTTAGTTCTGTTTTGAGAAACCCCATCCAAAAATGTCCAACACAGCTGTGCTTCTGTGGCAACCATCTTTGAATGGGATTTTTTAAAATATAACTAAATACATTCACACAGTGCATGCAGCCATCTTTGACTGCTCAAAAAAACCTTTTTAAGATGACTATCACAGCAGATGGCTGACAGCACAAGGGGGCTGGTGGGGTATCAGCCGTCTTAACAGGAGGGTTAAACAAGCATTTCCAATGCAACGGGTCTTGCGTTTGCTTGAGTTAGAGCTATTTGCGTTTTAAACTTGTAACTGGACTTTTCTTGCCACATAAACCGAAAAGCAAAACAGTTTCACATATGAGAGGCCACCATGAAGTGTGACAGAGACATACAAGAGGAAACAGAAGCTCGCTCCCAGTGAAACGTATTGTCAAAAGTGCAATTAGCCATGGAACTGGGTTGATGTCAGCAAAGCCCTCGAGTACTGCCCAGTGAGATTGCGCTGCCTGCAAAATAAAGAGAAAAAGTAGTCCAAAAACCATATGGAAAATTTGGAGTCTCTAATGTTTTCAGTAGTTGGCTGGTGTTCTTGAGGCGGGCTAAACACTGGAAAAGGCATCACGTATGCATGCCTTTCACTAATGAAATGAAGCAAATTTACAGAGGCAAGCCCACTAACCAGCCAAACTGATGGGTGTAGTTAAAACCCCATAGAGAGATTGCACCAGGGACAGAGGACTTTGTGCTCGACCCTAAAGAGGAGAGGACCTGGGAGGAGGAGGAACAGGAAGAAAGGGCGAAGAATGCTCCTGTCATATGGACAGCTATACAAGATCTGACATCAGCAGTGGAGGGATACATGCTGCTCAATCAAAGCACTCTGAGACCAAAATGCTCGTTGGACAGAGGGAACACAATAATAGGGTCAAAAATATCTACTGATGAACAGGAAAGTTAGATACGTCATAAAAGTATCCAGTCATGAGGAAAGGGCTGATCTGAATGACCACTCTGTGTATTGTATTGTCTATTATAGGTCTGTGTATTCAAAATGGACTTAAGGAAAAATAAGTTCCCATCTGTTTTACTCATACTATAACTCGGAGTAGACTGAGATTGAAAAACGAGTAATAACAATAGACATTATTCCTCTATCTGTCATCAAACTGGCCCTCACAGGCCATCCACGTTAAACCCCATGCAAGTAAAAAAAAAAAAGCTTTTAGAAGAATTTTCCTTAACAGGTAATATTTTTGGGAGATATTTTTCTTATGCTGGTTCACGCTGTGTTGTGTGTAAAAAATGACTGCCTGGCGCTGGGATAAATCATTGTCATTTTAACGATTAAGCTAGTCGCTTCACAGAAGGTGCGCATATTAACGTAGAATATGTTCAGGATAAACTGGCTTGTCAGGAAGTCAATGTGATACAGTTATAATTCAGATGGATAATTTATCATTCTCAATTGTTCTTACAAGATTCCTGCATTTTGTTGTATCTCTAGCAGGCTGTCAGGGAAGAAATCCCACCAGATTGTTACATAATATTGTTTTAGAATCTAAGTAAGCATTTCAAGCAGTAACTTGATATTGTGGCTGACAGCCATTGCAAACAGTTGTATATTAGGATAACAAACTGGATTACCGGAAGGAATGTCTCAAAAGAGCTCAATTCAAAATGTGTGGTACCTTCGCATTAGACAGTTAATTTCATGTTTTGCAACCCAGTCATGGGCATATCTGTAAAAACATTAAACATGAAGGGAGAGATCAACGGCTTTGTCTGAGATCTGCATGATCTGGAGTGCACATGAAAAACCCCGAATAAAAGAGGGACCCCTATGTTGCTGGAATGTGCTGTGTGAATATTAAAGGTCTCACACTGCATCTGGTGACTAAGAGAACGCATTGTTTCTCTTTCCATTCAGAATCAGCGAGAATAGGAAACTATTTTATGCACAAAAGGTACAGCTGAAGAGGCGGATTAATTTAACTTTGCATTGTTCTTCCACATCAGTTACTCACATTTATCACGTACATTGATTTAACAAGGCTGGAATACAATGCTAACTAAAAAGGCGTTTGTTCACTTTTTTATTTTAAATCAATGCAAGTGATTTTATAAAAGATTTTTTATCTTGTCGTGTTCCTTTCATTTTTATGCTCAAGATGTAACTGTTTTCATAATGTACACCAATGTTACGGATTTGCTCTTACAGAGCAAACCTTTTGTAGCTGTAATTTGGAATGTCACCATAGTAGATGAACTTGCTAGGCGACTCTCTGTTGAAGCTTGCTGCAAAGTATGGTTGAAAGAAGACTGTCAAAAATAAGCAACGAACGGGGCCTTGTGCTGAGCTGCTTGAAACACTCCTGATTGGAATAAAACATACAGACACTGACTTTCAAACAAATCAACAATCAATGGCAATGGATGCTGCATCTTTGAGTATGAAGTGTAAAAACGGGGTAGTAAGAGAGAGGTAGTGGACAGCGTGGCAGATTATAGGATCCTTGGGACTTGTAATTACGGGAGAACGAGACAATGGATTCATCCCTTAATATTCTTGGACCCACCACATTTAGGGATGGGAAGTGTCAGGCCCGCTGCCTGTCAGGCTAGTGGATTTGTGTTCGTAGATAGGGCAATCTGTAACGATCCCTTAGCCCAAGTTATAGTGAGGACATATCTTCCTGGAAAAGAGCGTTTTACACTGGTAATCCTGCCTTCCATACTACAGTTATCATCCAAGCCCTGGTGCAAGGGTGCCTGCATTGTAGACAGGATTGTTTTTATGCAGTAAGGGGAACTTTCCTACAAAAAACAATCCTCTGTGTCATACTCCTGAGAGGAAAAAACAAGGAGAAATAAGAGATTTCACTTTGATACGCCTCACCTGGGGAGGCGTAGCATTTCAATGCATTCCCAAGTCTACCCATAATGGTAAATCTAGGAATGCACCAAAACCCACGGGTGGATGCATCGGAACACCCAAGCTCCTCTCATGGAATGCCTCCCTAGGGCAGAGTAATGTAATGCAGTGATTTGTGCTGCGTTGCATTACTCTATATTTATCAAGTCGCGCAGGGCCAAGTCAGATGGCCTTGCAAGGCATGATAAATATGATTAAGTAGTTGTGTCACCCTTGCGTGGCACAAGGGTGATGCAACTCGTTGATAAATCTGCCCCAGGGTGTCTATTTGAAGTCGATTTTCATCTTGGTATCATTGCAATTGATGAGTCACATATGTTTCTATAAATGTGGCCGAGTACACATTGATCTATAATTTTGAGCATTCTTTTGATAGAGTTTAGCCTTTTATCAAAGCAATACCTCTGCCTGCTTCAAAGTTGATGGATAAATGCTCCTTTGAGGAGAGAGACTAACAAGCAAGCACAAATCTTCTGCCGGGGCTGCCATATTATCCTAGAAGCTATTTGCCGGCATAGGGTTTAAACTGAAACTACAAGGTCTTTTTTAGAGAGCAGCACATAATTTGAAAACTGAGAGAGATAATCTCAGGACTGCAAAGGTAAAGTTGTAGTCATCATTGTACTTTAGAAAATTTTAGCACAATGCAGCTAATCTTTTTAATTACAAATTTAACAAGCATATCATTTAAACTTTTCAAGTGAGTAATAATATGGACAGTAGAACTATAGTAAGGACAGTGAGCATTTTATAGATTTTGAACAGTCTATAGCTTTTTTCTCATAATTTTAAAATCCAATTACCATATGAAACTTTCTTTGTCTTTAAAATTACTCTCCTATAATCTTACTGGCATACTTTACCATACCATATACATCTTCATTGAATGTATCCTTTTATATTGCCTAGTTGCCATCTTTCTTCGGTTTAAATCAAGTTTAGAATCTCATTGTTTGATTATACCTACAAAGTGATATGTGTATTCCTGATCAAGCATAGAATTATTCTATTCAAAGTACAATTCATGAGGTGTCACAGACTTAAAGTCCTAAACATCATCACATACAGGTTTAAATGGTTGATTATTCAACATACTTTCCATCAAAAAATGATCCGGCAAACACACTGGTTAGAGGCCCAAATTGCTTAAAGGACTAAGGGGCAGATTTATGGAAAGTGGTGCTGCACTGAGTGCAGAGCCACATTACCTGCGCCCCTCAGCACCCCCCTACCACCACCAAGTGTGCACTGTATTTAAAGCACCATTGTTAGTGACGCTATTGATGTACTCTGTAGGAGTAGCACCAAAATGTTGGTGCTACTCCTGCAGAGTACATAGGAGTCCATTCTAAATAATGGTGACCCAATTTTAACGCCTACTCCAAGCAGGCATTAAAAATGCTGAAAAACCCCCCGAACATGTGAACGCCTTGCTTGGATACATCATGCCTGGTGCGGGCATAATGGGACGCAAGGGTTTACAAAATGGAGCAATGCAAGCATTGCACCACTTTGTAAATGTGTTTTTTGGGAAATGCCACCTTATGTCACATTTGCGTTGAAATAAATTATGCAAATGTGGCACAAGGTGGTGCTAAGGGCTCATAAATATGCCCCCAAGTATAGAGTAAGACCTACCATGTGTGTCGGGGCATCTGATAAATCAAACTAAAGTTTGCAAAACACTGCACATTTTTAATGTGAATATGAAAATATTCTTACCCAGAATCTACACGTTCTCGCATAGTAATTAACATTGAGAAAGAAAAGTACATTAAAGGATGAAGGATGATAAAGAACCCCAAAAATGGATGACAGATCCACTGTGGTTTTGTACAGGTCTCTGAAGCTAGAAATGGAATTTTGCACTCACATGGGTTAGAGTATGTTATGGTTACCTTCTGACCCTATATGTGCATCCACAAAGCAATAACAAAATACATTGCCATCACACAAAGACTCTATATCAATACTTCCAGAGCAGATAGGCTCACCCTGCATCTAGGAATCATGGATCCATGTCAAATCTTTTGGATATCTGTGAGAAAGTGAATTATTAGTTGGGGTGGTTGTGAGATCTCAACAAGTTATAATTTCCCTATTTTGTATGAGTTCCAATTAGGTTACTTTAATTTAAATCTTAGCTCAGGTAGCTGTGACGCAGAGCAGTCAGGCCCAACTCAAAGGAAAACAAGAGTACTGAAACAGATATTGGGTTGAAAACACAACACCATGAAAATTCCACTCCAAGTTAAAAGACTAGAATAAAGTCAGTGAGCAAATTAAAATAAAAAACAACAAAAATCATGTCAGGGCAAGTAGAGATATGATTTTATTTTTATTTAAAACTTTTCCTAGAACCAAACATTGCAAAGTCTCAACCTTGGGTTGCTCTTGACCAGGTAAAACTCAAAAGTTAAGGCCAACCGCAATGGAGTGCGGGTGAGTTACAGGGACAAGGTTCATCCGGGTGAAAAGCTTACCTTCTGACTTATTGCCTAACTTAGAGTTCAACGGTGGATGCCCATCCACTGTATTACAAGTGTCATTGGCAATGATGCACTTATAATATGGTGGATGGGTGGTCCTCACGTTTGTGGTGGATTAACCCATCCGCCGAACACTACATCAGGCTTGTTACAGAAATGTTATCATTGGCAGGATGAGCGCCAGCTGGACCCAATGGAGGTCTTGATGACAACAGAGTGCTGCTTGGCACTTGTCCCAGTGAAATACTCCACATTCAGACTTCAAAACATTTCTGGAAGGTGGCAGGGCAAACCAGCAAGCTGAACCTAAGCTGAATTGAACCAGTGAGGCAATGACAGCAGCTGCCATCCGGTGATATTCCCATGGTATCTTCTGGGTTGTTTTATGAAAAAGTTCAGAAAAAAATCTACTTTTGCAATCTTAGAAAGATAGATCATGCTTTAATGTCAGCCAAGGGTCCAGGACCCATTGGACACCCCTTGGTTAGTTAGGACTCCCAGAAGCTGCTTGGAAGGTTCAGGAAAAATCCAGTTGGGACTGGATAAGTGGCCTCTTCTTTGTTGCAGGCTTCTTGCAGCTTTTGTGTTCCTGAAGGTTAACAGAATGCTAGCCAACTAGTCTTTGGAGTCCCCTCTTCTGTCCTGGGTTCAAGTGAGGGTTTCTCTCCAAAGATAAAACATCAGGCTCAGGTCTTCTTCCAAGTCCAGTCCTTTGGTTCAGCATGTGAAATACGTCTTCTGTTTTCCCCAGTTCCAGCAGTGCTCTGAGGAACATAGCCATGAGTGCCATGTTTATGCCTGGCACTCCCATCTGGGTGTCGAAGACTCACTGACCAATAGGAATAAACTTCCTACAGGCAACCTTACCTATTCTTACCTTACTTCCTGGAAGTTTACCCCACAGTGCATCTGTCTCACATCCAAGATGTTAGAATATTTCTTCTTATGTAATAGCTCTGAGCATACCTCTGAGATGTGTTTAAGGAAATGAGAAACTCATCCAGCAAAACCAGTTTTGAAACATTTTTCATTCACTGGGCTCAGGATTTTCAGACAATGGCAGACGTTGTGTGTGTTACATTTGCTTGTGGTGGAGGGTCTCCCTTAAAAGCTTGCTGGCTATATCTCCCAGGCCAATCTGCAAGGAAGAGGTCACACCTCATCCCAGTTAAGGCTCTTTAGCTTTCTTTTCCCTGAAAGCAATTGACACCTCTTCACAGGCTGCCAGGTGACAGCTGGGGGTTATCTCTGAAAGTGCTACTCAAGGCTTTAGACATAAAAATGCAAAATATCTAAAAGTGGCATTTTTTAAATAATTATTCAAAATCCGACTTTACCACCGGTTTGAATTTAAAATTCCTTGACTAATTTGAGTACTTTAACTGTAGTGTTAGGTATTCCCGAACTAAAGTTATACATCATAAAGTGGTATACTGTAACCACATGCTTTTCTCTGGGAGAGCCAGGCTTGCCACAGTAAAATTTGACTTTGGAGATGTTTTTACTGTCAGGACATATAAAACTTAAATACACATGTTTTACCTCTTAAAACCATGCACCCTGTCCTATGATGAATAAGAACTACCTTAGGAGTGACCTATACGTATTAAAAAGTAAAGGTTAGGCCTGGCAAAGGATTTATTTGGCCAAGTTGAATTCACCTTCTTAAAAATGACATGCTAGGCTGCAGTGGATAGTCTAGAGTCATGTTTTTCATTTGTCACTGTAGTGGTGGTGGTACAATAGGTGCTGCAGTTTACTGGAGACATTTAACTTTCATGCCATGAGTATCGAGAGCACCATATGCTAGGGACTTACAGGAAAGTTAAATATACCAATCAGGGATTTTCTCAATCTACATTCTACATCGTAAGAGCACATACACGAGCTACAAGGCTTGACTCACGTTGCTGGACACACACTTGACCCAATCTTCAAATGTAGCAGCAAGATCCTCTCTGGCACATCTCCCGACTCACATGGAAAGACCACTTCATCTTATACTTCAGCTCGTCCCACTCCAACAAACCTGAACTGACTATCAAACTATAACAAACCTGGAGCAACACAACTGAATCAGACTGGACCTATGCCCTCAGATTCAACAAACCAATCCTCACAGTCAACCTACAGAAAGACCTACCCACCTGCAACAACTGGATCTCGGACTGCATCAACAACTTGGCCCCATGAAATAATGAGACACACAAGTACTTGAGCTCAAGATTACTGGTACACCAAGGACCTTGGAGACTCCAAGCTCTCCTGCAAGCATCAGGCAAGAAGATGGAGGACCAGCTCAGACAACACCTCCAGAGATACCTACAAATCTGGTCTCCGAAGGTACATACACAGATTAAAGAAGATAGTACAGCGGCCCTCATGATCAGACTCAAATCCTACTCCAACAGTGACAAGGAACTCTTCAACAACACCAAGGAATTCACCAAGTTGACAACCACCACAAACATTGCCACCATTGCAAATCCTCTGCAACAATCTCTTAGACTTCTTTCACAACAACACCCTCAAGATCTACTCCAACTTCTCACCCCAACTCACCATTAAGGACATCATTAAGCAACCTTCCTCTGCCACTAGAAGCAGCCACCTCCTAACAAACTAGAGCACCCTCATCACAAAGGAACCCACCAAAATCATGCAACTCATCCACTCAGGGTCCTCCTCAAACTCCTGTCTACACCACATGTACAACCTAGGAAGCACACAGTTCAGCGCCAATCTCAACACCATCATGAACTCCTCCATCCTGAGAGGACACTTCCCAGACAGCTGGAAATATGCGGAAAATACTGCTCCGCTGAAGAAACCATCAGCTAATCAAAGACTCTCATCAATTACAGGACCATCTCAGACCTACCCTTCTCAGCCAAAGTACTGGAGAAAGAGGTCAACAGGCAGCTCTCAATGCATCTTGAAGAACAGCACCTCCTGGACTCCACTCAAAAAGTGTTCCACGGCAACCAAAGTATTGAGACTGCCCTCCTGGCAGCTACAGACAACATCTGCTCAATAGTGGACATTGGAGAAACTAGTGAATTCCTCCTGCTCGACCTCTTAGCAGTGTTCAACACCATGTCCGACAGCACCTTTAGTGCCAGACTTTACCAATTATGAGTCTAAGGGCTCAAAGTAGGTTGGATCACTTCCTTCCTCTTCAGCAGGACTACCAGGGTCAAAGCTCCACTTTTCAATCCAAGAAGCTCATATGTGGAGTCCCCCAGGACTCCTCCCTCAGTCTGACCCTGTTCAACATCTAAATGGCACTGCTAGCCTACATCATAAAAAATTCACAACATCGACATTGTCTCCTTTGCCAATGACACTCAGCTCATCTTTGCCCCCACCAACATGAACAACACCATCAGGACCAACTTCACCAACTGTATGTCTAACATAGCCAATTATATGTGAGAGAACTGCCTCCAACTCAACACAGATAAAACAGAGATCCTTATCTTCAGAAATGAGAACTCCCTCTGGGACTCCTCTATGTGGCCACCTGACTTGAGTCCTTCACTCGCCTACACAGACCATTTCAGAAACCGCGATATGATCCTGGATGACAATAGTTCGATAAACTAACAAATTAATGCCATCATTGAACCTTTTGCCACATCCTTGGAATGCTTTGCAAAATCTTCAAATGGCATGCCACGCAGATTTGACGTATTGCAACTCAGGCCCTCATCACTAGCAGATGTGACTACGGCAATGTGTATTACATCAGTATCTCCAGGCAACTCATGTAAATGCTGCAAACCATCCAGAACACCGCTGCCAGATTCATCCTAGATGTTAGAAATAGGGTTTCTGGTTGACAGACGTATGTACCCTGTCCAAGCAGGAACTAATATCCCAGTCAGAGTAAGTCACAATTACACTCTAGGTTAACCTGTGCTTACCCTCCGGTAGCTTGGCACAGAGCTTTCAAGCTTAACTTAAGAGGCAATGTGTTAAGTATTTGTGTGACACCTCAAACAGTAAAACAGTGAAAACATGACACAAAAAATCCACAGCAGGTTAGAAAAATAAAGCTGGATTTAAAGAAAATAAAACAAGACCAAAATGACAAAAATCTAATTATTAGTAGTTGAGATATGATTTTTTAAAGAATAAATGGAAAATAGTACTCAGAAGCAATGAGTGCTTAAATGGGGCAATTGGTCGCACTGGGCCAGGGCAAAGTCAAAAGTTGGGTCTGACCGTGATGGAGCACAGGCTGGGTATAGGGACCTCCTTAGGTTAGTTGAACTAAAGTACCTTGATCCACAATGTGTCATCATCAACAAAAATGAGAGGTGCAGCTGAAGTGTCGGTGTTGAGCCACGCAATGGACAAGATGTGTTGATTTTCTTGACGCAGCTGTGGCAATGCATCAGTTCCAAGTGTAACATGCTGGCTCTAAAACTGATGTGAGCCTGCTGCTCCCGCAGTAGGTGATATGTTAATGCTGGAGGTGATGCTTTGGAGACCCCAGGCTCCAGATTCCCTACAAGGGTGTATGCAGCCCTTTGTCTTGGGACAGGACATTGTCATTCCAGGTGTAATTGTCAGCCCCTCCCTCTCATCTTGCCCAGTTTGGCTCACAGGCTGTGGATGGCTCATCTTTCACAACTAAGCTTCCTTTATGTGTGACTCCCTAGAGGGAATGTATAGCCCAGGTGCCACACCACCCCAGACATGTATTGGAGAAAGGCAGAAAGCACCAAACTGTTAAAGTAATAAGATGCCAACCTTCTAAAAGTGGAGTTTTCAGAACTGCAATTTAAAATTGCTCTCACCATAAATTGTGATTATGAATAGTGAGCCCAGAGATTCCGAACTTGACAAAATTGTTTCTTTAAGATTGTGAATTACACTTCTAAGATTAAATAAGGTAATCCCAATGTTATCCTATGGAAGGGATAGGCCTTGCTGTAGTGAAAAATGACTTTGGGAATTTTTCACTATCTTGACATGTAAAATTTAGAAGTACATGTTGTGCCTTTTAAGTACATTGTACCCTGCCCCCTGGGTTGTTCAGGGCCTACCTTAAGGGCGACATATATTTAAAATAATGAAGGAGTGGGCCTGGCAAAGGTTTTTTTTGCCATCTCGATGTGGCAGTGTCAAGCTGCACACAGCCTCTTCTATGGCAGACCTGAGACATGGTTAGGGGGCCACTTATGTGGGTTGCACGATCAGTGCTACAGGCCCACAAATACTCCTTAACTTAAATGCTCTGGGTAACTTTAGTGAACTTTATTAGGGAATTACAAGTACATTAAATATGCCAATTGTATGTTAAGCTAATTCTACCATGCATTAGAGGAGAGAGCGCACACACTTTAGCACTGATTTGCAGTGGTAAAATGCACAGAGCCCGAAAGCTGGCAAAAACAAGGTCAGAAAATGGTGGAGGTAGGCAAAAAGTTGGGGGAAGATCATCCTAAGCCTGTCAGGGCATGCACTGGACATCCCCAGAAGCACAACCATCCCACCTGTGGAACTGCACTGGCTACCCATCCAAAAGTGCTGCAAATTCAAGCTTATCCTCCATGCCTACAGAGCTCTCTATAGCGCAGGACCAGCTACCTCAGTGACCAACTCCAACTCTACTAACCCTCCAGAC
Source organism: Pleurodeles waltl (assembly GCF_031143425.1). NCBI lineage: Eukaryota > Metazoa > Chordata > Amphibia > Caudata > Salamandridae > Pleurodeles > Pleurodeles waltl. The sequence goes on from NC_090444.1 coordinate 496,634,979, forward strand.
ATTTACAATCCATTTCCTCCTCACACGAATCCCCTCCCTCCACAGAATCAAGACAGGTCACGCCTTCTCCTTCATCACAGCCAAAATCTGGAACAAACTCCCTCTACACATCAGGACCATCAATCCAATTCTCAACTTCCGCAAAACAAGCTAAATGAATGTTTAATTACAAGCATCTCCAGACCTACTCTCCCACCCTGGCACCTCACAGGTGATAAGCTGTGCCATACAGATCTTATTAACATAACATAACATAACATAACATAACATAACATAACATGACGTAACATAACATAACATATCATAACATAACATAACTGAACATCAGTGCCCTAGTGTTCAGAGTCAGTAAACCAACAACAAACCTAGCAAAAAGTAGTGGATGTGATACTGCAAAAAAGGCATTTTCTCATAATATCAACATAATATAAATGTACATGAACTATTCATATTAGAACTCAATTACATGGTCCCTGGCTGTTATGATATTCTGGAATGAATCTCATGTCCTAGACCAATGTTGACGGTCTCCCTTATAGAGGACTAGCTAGCAATGGCTCTAGAATTAATCAATCTAATACTGTAGTAACACCCAACAGCATGCTTTTAAAAACATTCACCAGCCACAATCATTGTCAGATTATTTGTCATGGGTCAGATTATTTGTCACTGTTGGAGCTATTCACAAACGTACATTTACAAGTTAGTAAACCTGCATGCATAAATGTACTTTTAACCTTTTAAGTAACTTTACTTCTTTTGGCAATTCACAGTTTTTTAGTGTAAAGTTACGCAAAAGAGTACACTGACATGTCCCCACCCTCTGAAACAGGAAGTGAAGTCACCAAAAAGATAATTCAACCATAAAGTTATTACTTGTATAGACATTGTGCCCATTTCTGACATCGGGGAGATCCTTTAATGGTAAAGTTTAGGAACATTTTGAAAATGTAATTAGATTTGAGGAAACATTATCTAATATACATGTAAGTGTTTCTTGAATGTAAAAAATACTACAACACTACTAACTACATCGTGAATTCAATTATCAATGCATGTAAATATATTGATTTAAATGTAAAATAAGTTTGAAGGATTTATTAAAAAAATAACATACACCTAAATTAAAATCTTTTTTTATTTCTGTATTAAAACTTACAAAAATATATATTTTTAAATATAACGTTATATTTAATTTTAAACTAAAAAGCCATTAAATTGCTTTATAATACAATATATATTGTCTAAATTAATTTTACAAATAAAAATATGTATGTTTATGTATATGTATATATATATATATATATATATACATGTATATATATGTATATAGATAGATATATGTATATGTATATATACATATATGTATGTTTAAAATTAATTTATACAATACATATTGTATTATAAAACAATTTAATGGCTTTTAAGTTTAAAATTAAATACATATATATATATATATATATATATATATATATATATATATATATATATATATATAGACATAGCTATAGATATATACATATATATTACCTAGTGGTGGTCAACACTAGGTAGTTATAATTAGGGCTTTGCTTCTACATGAGAAACATTTTTTACTTACCCATATCTATGGTGCTGCAATCAGATTTGCCCCTTCTGTCAGCTGCTGCCTGGAATATATCAGGGTGATCCATCCAGGGGGTCCCAAACATGTTTTCTCAATTAATTTTTCGATAGGGATTTTGAACAGTGATTATGCAAAAACTGCTGGACAGAGTTACACCAAATTTGGCAGGAAGGTAGGTCCTGGTCCAGAAATAGTTTTTTTTGTTTTGGTGTAATTCCGTTCAGTAGTCTTAGAGAAATTGAAGAAAATCCAAATTTGTATTTATAGAGATGCAAGGGATTTGTGACCCCTCCAGATCTAGTGCAGAGAGTTAATTGGCTGATAAAACTCCAACAACAGATGTCATTGAAGTGTTGTCAGCCATCTTGGGAATCAGCTGAAGCTGAGTCAAAAAAAAAAAAAAAACCCTGACCCCTTAGCTCTAGTGGTGGGGTCGCAAAGGGACCGCCCAGGGCTAAAAAGTTTTTTATTTTATTTCACAAGTCTCCAGCGCTTCATTACTATAATGCCCCTGGGTGGGCCAAGTCTCAGTGTGTTTTTTCGATAAAAAAGTTGGGGGGGCTCTTGACACCCTCCTCCTGCCCGAGGGATGGCCACCTTCCTGGGGCTTATTAGTTTTATTCAGTGGCCAAGTGCCCCCCGCTCCCTGGGGACCACCAGCCCCCAGGGAAATGTCCAATTTGGAGGGGGGCTGTGCGGCCTCCCTCTTAGAGTCACATATGGCCTAGAGGACCACCACCCCCAAGGGCCAGCTCTGCAGCTGCAGCCAAGCCACAGCACACACTTCAGGGTTTGACAGAGGGACGTGTAAAGCAGGTCCTGCTGTCACAGTCCAAAGCTTTCATCAAATGAAATCCTTCAAGAAGCACAAAGCTGCTGTCAAAGCAGCTCCGTGCCTCCTAAAGCAATGGCACTGTGGGGAAACCTTAAGGTTTCCCCTGTGGTGGCGGATATCCTGTAAGGGATTTTTATTGATTTTTTAAAAATTGGTAATTAAATAAATATATAGGGACCACGGAGGAGCCCTTGTGGGATCCATCATGGCCCCAGATTGCCCATAAAGGGCGCTTTTTTAGGTTTTTAAATAGTGCAGCGTGAAGGTCTGCGACCTTCACATTGAGCTTTGGGGATTAAGTCCAGCTGGACTTATTTCCCTTTTTAATGTTGTTTCTTCTTTTGCATTAAGAACATTATAGTTTCTTTAAAATAACAAAAAGAGTTTGTATTTTAAATCATAAACAAATATCTCATTCTTTAGTATGGGAGATTTCAAAGCCTAAAAAAACTATCTATTTCCCTCTCACTTTCTTTCTCACTTTCTGTCTCTATTTCAATCAATTTCTCCTATTCACACACCCACTCAGACATTTATGCACCCACTCACAGACCCCCGCACACACTGACGCACCCACTAAAACACTAATGTTTGCACTCTCACACAGAGACAGACAATCTGACAGCCACTCTAATCCCCAGATGCACTCTCTCACACCTATTCTCACACCTAGGGACGCCACGGCCAACTCCTGCTGGGCATGTCCAAAGGGCTGTGCACAGCATGGGTTTGGTCGGTTAGGGGATGTTGGCCACAGGGTCTGGCTGCAGGCCAGGTCTTGCAGGCAACATCCCCTGCACATGGGTGAACTTTTTAGCACAGTGCACGGGTGGGTGCTTATAGGGGGTTGGTCTCAGGGCCTGGCCGGAGGCAAAGCCCTATATCCAACCACCACCACACATGACTGAAGGCTGTGCATAGTAGTGATTTAATTTTAATGTAAAGTAATTAAAATTACTACCCATTAAAAATAACTTACAAATTCACTGAAAAAGCAAAGTTTACAGTGGCGTTATGGTTAGAAAATAAAATTTCAAAAAAACATAGAAATTCACTTACAAAATAAAGGTTACAGGGATGTTATAGTTAGGCTCACATTGTAAACATAACAAACCATAGAAAGTCACCAGTTTTAGTTAGGGTTAACTCAAGTAACTATAACTCGTGCCCTAAGGTAACTATAATTTGTGCCTTCACTATGCACTGCTGTAGGAGGCTGGCCTGGTTTGTCGTGGGTACCTAAGGTACTTACACATTATAACAGGTCCAGTTATCCCTTATAACTGAAATGTAGTCTGTGTCTAGAAGCCAGGCTCTCTAGGCGTAGTGTGGATGAGCAGCGAAGGCCTAACTAGGAGACATGCAAAGCTCATGAAATACCAGTGTAGTCACACAGTACTAACACACATGAAAGAAAATACTCAATATTACAAAGATAAAGGTACTTTATTTTGGTGACACAAATGCCAAAAATAACTTAGAGACTATACTCTCTTAGGAGGTAAGTAATATACACAGTAGATACACTAGAATGCAGAAATAACTGTAAAAACAGTTAAAAACTGTGCAAATAGTGAAAATCACAATAGTTAGAAATGGGCCTGGGGGAACAAGAAACATATACTAAAATAGTGGAATGCAAAAGTCGGTTTCCCACCTAGGTAAGTGTAGTGTGTAGAGGGGCACTGGGAGTGTAAGAAAACACTAAATGGAAGTAATAGAACCACACCCCAGAGCCCAGAAAAGCAGGAGTAAATCACAGTAAGTTTCCTAGAACACACAAAAACATGTAATAGAAACTATTGCAAGAACCAGAAGAGTCTGCAAGACACCAACAATGGATTCCTGGACCTAAAGACCTATGGAAGAAGGGGACTAAGTCCAAGAAGCACTGAAGAGTCCAGAGAGGACAAGAGCCCCTGCTAATCCAGATGAAAGTGCAAAAGAAGAACCACCGGTGAAGAAGAACAGTCAATACTGCAACCAAGAAGATGGATGCGGGTTCCTGGTTGGTGCAGATGATGTCCCACGCCGGATGGATGATTGCAGTCTGGTTTGCGTCACTGGATTCCGCCAACAAGTCTTGGCACATGCAAAGCTTGCAGTTAGTGGAAAATGGCTCTGCCCGGGACCAGGAGGGGCCTGGTGGCCTCTACCAAGGAGAAAAAGACAGAGGGGGGCTCTCAGCAACTCAGAGAGCGCTCATAAGACCAAGCAGCATGCACAGGAGTCCCACAGCACGGGGACCAAGAAGGTGCAAAAGGAGGTCCATACAGCACTACACAAAGGGATTCCACAGCGCCGGAGAACTACACAGGAGGCTGTGCACTGCTGGGGTGGGAGCTGCAAGGAGGATGAAGAACTTCATGAAAGGATGCCAACAAGCCTTGGCAACTGCAAACCATGCGGTGCACGGGGTACTGTCTTGCGTGGGTAGACAAACTCTTACCTCCACCAAATTTAAAGAGCCAGACTTCAGGACCATCGGGATTACTTCAGTCTACCACCTGTGTTGCTGGATCCATGCATTTCTTCAGGAGAGGGGACCCAAGCCACCGGTCATCGCTGCAAAGGAGTGCCTGCTGAAGCAGGGAAGCAACTCCTTCACTTCAAGGGAGATTCCTTCATTCTTCTGGTACAGGCTGAAGAAAGGCAGTCCTCGGAGGATGCACAACCTGGAAACAGTTGCAGTTACTGGCAGGAGCTGAAGATACAATGTTGCAGAAGTCATCTTTGCTTCTTTGTTGCAGTTTGTAGAGTTCCAGAAGGGTCCAGAGTCAGTTTTGTCAGTAGAATGTAAAGTAAAGGACGCAGAGGATTCCTGCTGGAGTATTGCAATCCAAATCTGAGGAAACACCCAGAGGAGGAACCCTAAATAGCCCTGAAAGGGGGATTGGTCAGCTACACAGGTAAGCACCTATCAGGGGAGGATTCTGACCTCACCTGCTGGCACTGGCCACTCAGGTACTCCCAAAGTGCCCTCCCAACTTGTAATCCAAGATGGCAAAACCCAGGGACATTCTGGAGGGGCTCTGAGCACCACCCCTGGGGTGGTGATGGACAGGAGAGTGGTCACAACCCCTTTCCTTTGTCCAGTTTCACGCTAGAGCAGGGTCTGGGGGGTCCCTGAACCAGTGTAGACTGGATTACGCAAAGAGGGCGCTATCTGTACCCTTCAAAGCATTTCCAGAGGCTCTGAGAGGCTACACCACCCATGCCTGTAACACCTATTTCCAAAGGGAGAGAGTGTAACACCCCACTCCCAAAGGAAATTCTTTGTTCTGCCTTCCTGAGTTCAAGCTACTTGAGCAACAGGAGGGCAAAAACCTGTTTGTGAGGTGGCAACAGCTGGGGCTGCCTGGAAAACCTCAGAAGGCTGGTATGGCAGTACTGGGGGTCCAAAGTGGAGCTCCCAGAGTGCATGGAATCATACCACCAATGCTAGAATCAGCATTGGGGTATAATTTTGAGATTTTAGACACCTTACATGGCCATATTCGGAGTTACCATTCTGAAGCTGGACATAGGTATTGACCTATGTCAGTGCATGCATAAAATTGGCATCCCCGCACTCATGAAGTTCAGGGAAATGGTCCTAGATGATGTGGGGGCTCCTCTGCTAGTGCAGGGGTGCCTTCACACACAGGTACTCTGCACGCAGCCTTTAGGGTTGGAAGGCCCAGTATATATGTGACTTAGAAGTGATCTGGTGCAGTGTACATGGCTGTGAAAGAGTGCATGCAGCATTTCACACAGCCTGCAATGGCAGTCCTGTCAAAGCCTTTGCATGGGCTCCCTATGGATGGCAAAGTAAAGCTGCAGCACCCCAATGCCCTGTCTAAGTGGTGATAAGTGGAGAGTAGATCTGCAATAGAGTGGTTACTCCCTTTATCATCTACTGTATGCTCCCTTCCCTGTGGGGAGGGAGGTGAATCACTGTGTTTGGAGATTTTTAGCTGGAGAACAATGCAAGTATGAACTCTGAGATTCCCTATTTGGGAGGTTATTAAAACGTTTTAAAGTGGGGCAGGATGACTGTCCTTGGGATCCTATGTCAAGACAAGGCTGATGTCCTAAGGATTGCAATGCTAGACAGGGATGCTGTCTTAGCAAGGCCAGAGCAGGGCAAAATGTTTGTCCCCATGGCTCTAAGAGAAGACAGGGTTGCTGTCTCTCTTGGATTGGAGCAGGTCAGGGTTGCTGTCCTAAAGGCTCTACATAAGGACAGGGCTGCTGTCCTGTCTTTTTAGAGGAAGTGCAGGGGTGCTGCACTAACTTTTCTCTGGGAGGGCTGGACAGTTTTTCCAAATTTACTAAGACAGAGCAGCTATGCTTGTCTGTTTTAGTGTTTTCACAGAGAGGGACTTTTACCTCTGGGAGCAAAGCGGTGGTAGCTGTTGATGCCTTTGGTACAGGTCCCACCCTAGGAGAGGTATCTCCCACCACAGTAATGGTATCCTTAGTGGTAGGGTGGGTAAGGGATACTTTGATACCCTTTTTACCTGTGGGGTGAACAGGATTCGGAGGCTTCAGGGATCCTTCTCTTCTTTGCTTTTTCATCTCACCTGAGATTAAAGGAAGCAATTCCTTGGGCATACCCAGCATGGATGCATGGGTCCTAAACTCTACTTCAGACCAACCTGAGGCCTCTAGGTCATTTCCTAGGAGACAGACTACAGGTAAGCTAGGTGATACCTCCACTTGCTTAGGGTCAATAATTTCACCCCAGCTAAGTTGCACTACAGCTAAGGGGAGAGACTGAGTGGAGCTGGTGACATTAGTAACCTGGTGCTTCTGTCCAAGGAGGTGTTTTGCAGGTGACACCAAGGTTTCAGTTACCAACGTGATACTGGCACTTGGGTCCCTGTAGGCTTGGGCCTCAACACCACTTATTTCAACTGACAGCTTGTACTTATCCATGTTAAGGGGACGAGCAGCCAAGTTGGCAAGGCCAATGCCACCAGGTGAGACAGAAACTGTCTTGGGGATTTCTACACCTACCCCAGTTTCTGTGATTGACTCTAAAATTAACCCAACCACACCCTTGCTTTGACTGTTGCAGTAGTCCTACCCCTATTAATATACTAGAAGTTGAAGTGGGTGTAGTAGTGGTGGTAGGCTCAGGGGTTTTACCTGGACAGGACTTGTCCCCTGGCCTATGGCCTTTACCTCTACACACATTGCACAAAGGCTTTTTATTGCTTGTAGAAGAGGAAGAGGAATACATTTATTGCCACCCCCAGAAGAGCGTTGTGGACCCGAAGGGGAACCTTTATATTTATGTTTGTCCCCATGCTTGTCCTGAGACATTTCACCATCTTTCTTCTCTTCTTTTTCACCCCCTGTATGAGCTTTCCTGCTCACCATTGTTCTGACCTATTTGTCTGCCTTCTTTCCCATTTATTGGGGAGAGGACAGATCTGAGTCTGCCAAGTATTGGTGTAACAAATCAGACACACAATTATTCAAAATATGCTTTCTCAATAGAAGATTATATAGACTCTCATTGTCAGATACTTTGCTGCCCTGTAAACAGCCCTCTAAAACTTTGACAGAATAGTCCAAAAAGTCAACGCAATCCTGTGAGGATTCCTTTTTGGTTTCTTTGAATTTGATTCTGTACTGCTCTGTGTTGAGCCGAAAACCATCTAACATTGTAGTTTTCACAATGCTAGAATAGCCCAGGTCCTCCTCCCTGACAGTGAGGAGTCTGTCCCTCCCTTTATCAGAGAAGGACAACCAGAGAATAGCAGCCCAGAGCCTGTGAGGGACCTGCTGAACGTTACAGGCCCTCTCAAGTGCAGCAAACCACTTTTGGATGTCATCCCCAACCTGGTATGGGGGAACAATTTTATGTAAGTTTCTAGAATCAATGGTGTCAGCCTGTTGGAAGGTGGGTCATTAGTTGTGTGGCCTACACAAGTAATGAGTCCGCACACGACCGCCACTGGGAACCAAACACCCCATTGTAGCACTTGACTCTCATAGGGTAGCGTTGCAGAGAAGCCAAGGCTTACTCAAGGGAGGTGGTGTGGGCTAGAAATCCCCATTCATGAGCACACAAGCATGACTCTCAATAAATGATTTTCCAGTCTGTGCTTTTTATTTTGATAAAGTAAAAGTACATTTATTATTCATACACACTACTGAATACTATGCAACAATCTACAAATATACACAAAGTACTGGAATCAGTCTGGGAAAACATTGTGTATTCTCTCATGTCTCTTCAAGGGAGAATATAATCCAACAACCCACATGGCAAAACAATCCCCAGTGTCCCCCTTGCAACATTTGAACATTTGACAGTATTGAACATTTGACAGTAAGATGAAATGAGTACACCTACATTTGCAATCAAATACTTATATCTTGCCATGATAATGCTATCATTATTCAAATTAGCATAATAAAGGAACATACAGGACCATATTCAAACAATTTAAACATTAGGATTACTTTTAGATTATTTTTGGATTACTCCTAATTGACCATAGAACAGTTCAATACTTTGGGTAATACCAGCCTACACCTCTAGTAAACACCATCCAACAAGCTGAAACAAACGTTCACATAAGCTTGGACTCCAAACTCAGGTCAAACCCTTGGGGGGGTTATCATTTATTTGTCCCACCCTACCTAGGTTGGGGACACAAAACAATGTTGGGGGGAGGCTGCACTGCTCCTACAGCTCCCCCTGTCTCTGGGTGTGAATCAGGTGGTGGCCCCATCTTCCTGGGACCACTACAAGCTTGGTTAGGGGACCATCCCCGGTTCCAGCCCCGCAAAGCATGCTGGGGCAGCTGCATATCAAATGAGCGGCTCTCCCGCTGCGCCGGGGAGAGCTGCGTTGCTGCCCCGAAGCAGATGCTGGTTCCTGGCGGGTGCCGGTCCCACCCCCGCTCCAGGTAAGGGTTCCCTCGGTGGAGGGCGGCCCAGGGAGCCCACCCCTGGCCACCCCAGCCTGCTCCCCGCACAGCCAGCACCTCGTGTGCTGCTGCGGGAGCCGGCCTTCTCTGTGTTGTCTGCCCGCTCCAGCGGGCAGACACGTAGAGGCTTGTGGCCGGACGGGCCACATGGAGGAGTGCAACGGCACTCCCCTCTTCCTCCCTGCAGCTTCGGGCCCAGGGATGGGGTACGGGGCCCCTCCTCATCTCTGCGGGGAGGGGCCGAAGCCTCTCCAGGCAATCGTCATGCCCCGACTTGACTTCTGCTGGGGCCCCAGGATGGGGTCTGGGCCCCCCCATGCCTGCCTTCATGGGGAGCCATCACAGCCGGCAGCCATCTGGTGGGGGTGCGCGACGCCGCCCCCCACTCCTCGGTCTTCACGGGGCCCCGGGAAGGGGTCCGGGGCCCCAACCTCGCGTCTTTATGGGGAGCACGACTGCGCTCCCCAGCTTTGCTTCACCGCAGGTCCCTTCCCACCGTGGCAGGGGGGTGCATGACGGCCCCCCCATCAACTTACTTCGGGCCAGGCTTCACGGGGCCCCAGGATGGGGTTGGGGGCCCCTTCATCATCCAGAGGGGGAGTGTGACGGCACTCCCCTTGCTCTTCTTCCTCCTGGGGCAGCCCCTGGGCCCTGGCCCACCCCCGGGGCAGAGTCTCGGGCAGCTGCAGAGCCCCACGCGCTTTGTAGCTGCTTTTTCAAAGGTCGCCATCCTTTTCCCTGGAATATCTCGGGCCCCCAACAGCCGATTTTCATCATTCTTGTGTCGTTTCGCTCCTTAGGCCTCCTGGCCTCGAAGGATCCCAGATCATAGAGAGCCAGTCCCACTGACTCCCTGCGCCAACCTTTCCACTGGGTTCCCTCTTTTCCTTCTGGGCAGCGTGCTCTCCTTGCGCAAGCCTAGTCCTTCCCCCATCTAGTCCTCTAGGGGAAGGCCAGCTTGCCTGGCCCTGCATTCGCCTCGCTGGCCTGGAATCCTTCAGGGGCAGAGTCCCTGTCCCAAGGGCAGCCAGGAGGTTCTTCCTTCCAGTTATCCATGACACCCGTCTGCAGTCCCAGTGTCCAGCAGTGAAGCACAGCCAAGAGAGAGAGCTCTCCCCCGTGCAGGACCTTTTAAGTGGGGCGGAAGTGTCCAGCAGGTCTGCACCTCTGGCCTATCCAGATGTGCCACATCACTTCCTTGCCCCCGTCCCCTCCTTCTTGGACAGTCTTCTGGGATAGCTCAAAATGACATCATCCAGGAGTTAGTTGCCACATGTGCTTTGAAAGTCTCAGCCCCTCCTCACTGACATTCCTCGCAGGGCCTCTCCAGCTTGCTCCTGGCATGGAACAACAGCTGGCTGATTGATGCAAGGCCCTGCTCAAGCAACTGGACAGAGCAGTAATTGGCCCTAATCCTGAGCTGAGTCAGAGAAAGATGACATCCATGGATGACCCATAAGTTGTACAACTATGCTCTTGTAACCTACTGCATAATTCTTTTCTTACAGGTTACAGTGTACTTTGGTGTGACTCTGGTCTCGGTGGACCCCAGAGAATTGGAGTTGCACCCTAGGCCCTCCTTTTCCATTGACATTTAATGGAGTATCCCTACAATGCAAATACCTTAAGCACACTGACATTGGCATTGAACTGAGTGTCCCTACAGTGAAAAGACAGTAAGCACACTGACTTTCCCTCACATGTTTACACCCCTCTCATGAGACCTACTCCAGGTCACCACCCACTCTGCATAGTTCCTCCTGCACCAGGCTTACCTAAGTGCAGTTCTTGGGGTGCGCACACCAGGAATCCTCCTCCACAGCCCTCACATGGGTGCACATCCATGCGCTTACATGATCACATGTCACCTGCCCGCGGCCTCCTGCCCTTGCTGAGCCACAGCATCCTTTCCTTAGCATGGCAGCACCGGCAGTAAACATGCGCAGTCCATTTCACCATGTGTTTACTGTGCGTGAGTCCCCTCATAGAAGGGTTCCTCACAGTAAAAAGTCAAAAAACAGGTGGTCAAAAAGTGAGAAATCAGGGCAGACCTGATGGTCAGAACCATCCTCTAACACAGCCCTAACCCCATAATTCCTGAAACTGCTGCTGCCACAATTGGGAACTAACCCCAACCCCTGCCTCTCTCTCCCCCAGCTAAGGCCTCCCTATCTAGGGCTATCTGATGCTGCTTCATCCTTAGCCTGGCCTCCTCCAGTCTCAGTTTCCTGAGGTCCCTATCTATGGAGTCATCACCTAGAATTGGACCATGGGATCCCTCAGAAACCTAGGTGATATGCGAGTGTGCAGAGGAAGATCTTTCCCTATTCTTGGTAACCTGGTAAACTGACCTCTAGGTATGAAGGGAGCCCTCCCAGAGAAACTACCCCTCCCACTGCCAGCTACATTAGGTGTTTTGCTAAGCAAAAGATCTTTTGAAGATCCTCTACAGAATCTTCAGGATGATTCCCTAACTCTAAGGGTGTAGAACCTTCCTCCTCCTCCTCCTCCTCCTGGTTACCACTCTGTTCCTGGTCATCCTGAAAGAAAATTCTTATTAGGGTTCTTCCCTACATCTAAGCTCCTCTCTGGACAAAGCCCTTTGAGTTATTTGAAGGTCATGACCTCATAGGGAGTACACATGACCTCAGAGCTAGGCCCAGCAGTAGACATAGGCCCTGATCACAACATTGGCGGCAAAAGCCGTTTACTGCCGTGCAGAAGACCGCCAACACACTGCCGCGGCAGCGGAATTCTGCCACGGTCATTATGACCCACTGCACAGAATCTGCCAAAATTCAGACACCCACAGAAGTCCACCCCACCAAAGGTCAGTGATAAACTGGCGAAAACAAAACCTCCACCGTCACGCCAACAGAAATACCCCCACACTATTACGACACACGAATCCACACGGCGGTCTTTCAACTGCGGTATTCCATTGGCGGTACACACCGCCGCGCTCAAAATACACACACTCTTACAAAACACAGCCACATTGGACAATTCAAAATACACACACCTGATACACATACACACACCACTCCCACACACCCATTACAATATAAAACACACACCCACATCACCCAGAAACCCCTACAACAAAATTACTGAGAGAAGGCTCACCAAGCATCCACAGACACACAATCACCCACATAACTTCCACACACCTCACACAACACACCACTAAATATCACCCCACTTATCACTACACACACCACCACACACATCACCCACACAACCCCATGGCACGGCAAAGACACCCCAGGTTCTCTGAGGAGGAGCTCAGGTTCATGGTGGAGGAAATCGTCCGGGTAGAGCCACAGCTATTCGGATCACAGGTGCAGCACACCTCCATAGCTAGGAGGATGGAGCTACGGTGCAGAATCGTGGACAGGGTCAACGCAGTGGGACAGCACCCAAGAAATAGGGATGACATCAGGAAGAGGTGGAACGACCTACGGGGGGAGGTGCGTTCCATGGTCTCCAGACACCACCTTGATGTACAGAGGACTGGCGGCCGACCCCCACCTTCTCCCCCACAACTAACAACATGGGAGGAGCAAGTCTTAGTGATTCTGCATCCTGAGGGCCTCGCAGGAGTAGATGGAGGAATGGACTCTGGTATGTCAAATCTTAACTATTACATCCCCCACCCTACTTGCATGCTATCACATACCCCCACCCTCACCCTCACCCCATCACTCCAACTCCTCACAAATGTCCCAACATCAAAAACCACACATCCTAACACCAAGCCCTGAATGCAACAACAAAGCATTGACACCCATCACCAAAGCACGGCCACTGCACCTACCCATACACCCCGTAAACCACCATCACACAAGGTCCCACACAGGAATTCAATCACTGGGGTACACAGTCACCCACCCATTGTACACCATGGCACACACAGATGTAATAAACATCCTTTTATATCCCTGCAGGACCCCTACCCAACGTCACCGGACAGGAGGATCCACACATGTCCACACCACCAAGAGAAGAGGCCCACAGTGATGACAGCAGCTCTGTCCAACTGGATCTAGATGACTAGCCCGGCCCATCTGGGACCTCAGGACGTACCAAGAGTTGGATGGGCGTTTGAGGGCATCACAGCAGCCACAAGGGGGTGAGTACAGTCACATTCTGCTGAATTTGCGTGCAGTGGAGGTGTCTGGGTGGGGGAGGTGGGCTGTGGGTTTCCCTAGGCCAGGGCGAATGTGCTAGTTAGGTCCCCTTGTTCTGGCAGACCCTGTGGCACCCCACCACACCTGTGTACAGTGAAAAGTACACCTAGTCAGACTCCTGTGACATCCATGTGTTCAGATGTCGGCCATAGCCTTGTAGGCCATGTCCCAGAGATTGAACAGTGGAGCCCAAGTGCGCAGCGTAGTGCAGGGGGCCTCTGTGTCTGTTGTGTCCGTCAACGGTAGCGGTAATGCATGCACTCAACATGTCTTTCTTCTGTCGTTCCCCCCCTTTTTGTGGTCTCGCTGTTCTTGTGTGCATTAGCATCATCAGGCGGAGGAGCAGTGGCACCGGAGCAGGAGGGAGCTGCATCCCACATGGCCCTGGAGGGCGAGCCTACGGACTCGGAGTTCACCAGTGGGACAGAGGGCGAGGGGAGCGCCACGGCAGGGACAGGAGCTGAGACCAGTGATACAAACTCGTCCTCTGATGGGAGCTCCCTTGTGGTGGCGGGCACATCTGGGCCCCTAGCATCTACAGGTACAGCCGCCACCCCCCTTCCAGCACCGCCCTCCCAGCAGCCCCTCAGCCTTTTCCCCGTGCCCGCTCACCCAGGAGGGTGGGCATCACCTTCGCCCCAGGCACCTCAGGCCCTGCCCCAGTCACCCCTGCTGCCCTCAGTGAGGAGGCCATTGACCTCCTCAGGTCCCTCAACGTTGGGCAGTCTACCATTTTGAATGCCATCCAGGTAGTAGAAAGGCAGTTGCAACAAACAAATGCATTCCTGGAGGGCATTCATTCTGGTCATGCAGCCCTTCAGCAAGCTTTTCAGACTCTGGCCTTAGCACTGACGGCAGCTATTGTCCCTGTCTCTAGCCTCCCCCTCCAACTTCCTCCACCCAGACCCAATCCTCTCTACCTCAGCCTATCCCAAGCACACCTTCAGACCAGCATGCACACACGTCAACACACTAGGGAAGCTCTTGGAAACATAAGCACTACACATCCCACAGATACTCACGAAAGTATCACACACATGCAGACACACCAACATCTACTGCCTCCACTGTGTCCCCCTCTCCCTCGTCTCCCATGCACTACATCTACAGCCACTACTTCCATCACCAGCACACACACCACCACACCCCGCTCACGTGCACTCACCACCCCCACTACCATTCACACGTCCCCTATGTCCACTCCCAGTGTGTCTGTGACGCCACCTCCCAAGACACACAAACACAGGCACACACCCACCCAACAGCCATCTACCTCACGACAGCCTCCAGCGCATGCACCTACACCCAAAGTCACCAAACGTACACCTCCTACAACCACAACCTCTTCCTCCACTCCCAAACCCACTCCAGCTACCCGTCCCAGTGTTCCCAAGAAACTTTTCCTGTCCAACCTTGACCTCTTTCCCTCACCTACCCACCCCGTCAGTCTCCTAGGGCCCGACTCTCCAGGTCCTAACCTAGCACCTCAGCCACAACATCTACAGGACCAGTGGTGCCTGTAGTCACCGGAATATGGAGTGCACGGGCAGCAGGGCAGCCAGTGTGGCACGGAGCCACAGCACAGACAGTCCCCCACCTGTGAAGCATCAAAAGTTGGCCAGTGCCCTGCGGGAGAGGGGGAAGACTCCAGCCACCAAAGCCACCCCCAGGGGCACAGGTGGGAGTGTGGAGTCAGCTGTGACACCTTCCAAGGTGGGGAAGGGGCACAAGAAACTCTGGGAAGAGCAGCACAGCGGAGAAGACCGCCATCATCCCTGCTGCCCAGGAGGCCACCGCCATTATCCCCCCTGCCCAGGAGGCCACCACCATCATCCCTGTTGCCCAGGAGGCCACCACCAGCACCAGCTCTGCTGCCCAGGAGGCCACCACCAGCACCAGCCCAGCTGCCCAGACAGGACCGCCAGCACCAGCCCAGCTGGGCCAGACAGGACCGCCAGCAGCTGAGTCACTGCCAAGGACCCCGCCGCCACAAGCACCGCTGAACAGGACACTGCCGCCACAAGCACCGCTGAACAGGACACCGCCGCCACAAGCACTGCTAAACAGGACACCGCCGCAACAAGCACCGCTGAACAGGACACCGCCGCCACAAGCACCGCTGAACTGGACACCACCGCCACAAGCACAGCTGAACAGGACACCGCTGCCTCAAGCACCGCTGAACAGGACATCACCGCCACAAGCACCGCTGAACAGGACACCGCCGCCACAAGCACAAAGGGAGAGAGTGTAACACCACACTCCCAATGGAAATTCTTTGTTCTGCCTTCCTGGGCTCGAGCTGCTTGAGCAACAGGAGGGCAGAAACCTGTCTGTGAGGTGGCAGCAGCTGTGGCTGCCTGGAAAACCTCAGAAGGCTGGTATGGAAGCACTGGGGGTCCACCGTAGAGCTCCCAGAGTGCATGGAATCATACCACCAATGCTAGTTACCATTGTGAAGCTGGACATACGTATTGACCTATGTCCAGTTCACGCAGAAAATGGCGTCCCCACAATCACAAAGTCTGTGAAAATGGTCCTGGATGATGTGGGGGCACCTCTGCTAGTGCAGGGTGTTCTCACACACAGGTACTCTGCACCTAGCCTTCAGGGTTGGAAGGCCTAGTATATGGGTGACTTATAAGTAACCTGGTGCAGTGTACATGGCTGTGAAAGGGTGAATGCATCATTTCACACAGGCTGCAACGGCAGTCCTCCAGAAGAAATTTAATGGGCTCCCTATGGATGGCAAAAGTAATGCTACAGCCTATAGGGATCCCCTGTAACCCCAATGCCCTGGGTACCTAGGTACCATATACTAGGGGCATATAAGTGGGCACCAGTATGCCAATTATGAGTGGAATACTGTGTTAGCAGTATCCATCAACCAAATTTCAATGAGGGAGAGCACAAGCACTGGGGTACTGGTTAGCAGGATCCCAGGGACACAGTCTAACACTCTGACAAACAGGTAAAAAATGGGAGTAACCATGATAGAAAGAGGCTACTTTCTCACAACTGACAATTACCCCACAAATTATGGCACTCATGACATCTTTGATAACATCCTTTATAATAACAATGTAATATTTGCAGTAAAATGTTTGAGGGCACAAGTTATAATTACTTGAGATAACTAAAAATATAACTGGTGGATTTTTATGTTTTGGCATGTTGAAAATGTGAGTCTAACTATAACGTATACATATGTATATATTAAAAATCAAGATGCTCCTTCTGGAGTTGACCCAACGGGGAGTGGAGTGTTTTCACCAGTGGAGCAAGCTGGCTGAAATGTAAAAATCCACAGACAATCAAATAAGACGCTCACTGAAAATTGCAGTGCACAGTTTAAAAAGGCATTGTTAAAGAGTGAATATTATGTGATCCAACCCGCGTGTCGGGCGAAATGCATCATATTTGGAGTGCAGTAAAGTTGTTCCTGCACTGCAATGTTCAATGAGCATCTTATTTGATTGTCTGTGGATTTATACATTTCTAGATAGAAAGATAGATAGATAGATAGATAGATTGATAGATAGATAGATAGATAGATAGATAGATAGATAGATAGATAGATAGATAGATAGATAGATAGATAGATAGATAGATTTAAATAAGTTTATGTATTTTCACAAGATTTCCTTTTGAATTTTAGTTTACATCCCTAGCTCCATTATTTTGGGAGGATGTTGCAGTACCTGTTCAAAGCTATGAGTTATGTTGAACCTACTCCAGCTTTGAGTTGTGTACTTTCTGGCTAGAGTAACAATAGAAGTGAGGTTTGAGAATAGGAATGGGCTTACTTTTTTCGGAGAAGGTGTATGTCATCCCTAAACCCCTTCCTTAACCTCTCCTTACTTCTCCCTTAACCCAGCCCCTTTAGTCTTCGTACTTCTTATTTTCCAGCTACTCCCTGTCCCTCCCACATTTACTACTAAAACATATACCTACATGTGTGAAGTTCTCCATAGCCAGACCACAGATCTCTCCACATAAAAGATATGTAACGCAGAAATATAGACCTACGCTCTTAGGTTAATGAATTAAATTTGGTAGTATGTTGGTATTACTTATGTAGTACTACTAAACATACTATAAAATGCATTTAGTGAATAGGCCCCTGTGTATCTAGTCCTCAATATGAGTGCAGAACAGAAATCCCCTTCTATACGCATGATCATGGTATGCTACAATACCTTGTATGAAACTTTGATAAATAGAGTAAGGGAATTCCTTCCTGCACCCCTATGGCATGCCATTTAAATAGTTTAATTTGGGACAATAATTTGGGTTTCCCAATATATAAATGACTCTAATTGCCAAAAGGGGGGTCAGTGTGTTGGATGATATTACCTTTATTACTATCCTCACAATATATCCTCTGACCCATTGCATAAATAACCACTTTTAAAATTCATGATCAAATGGAAGAGTGTACTATTTATACCAAACAAACATTCTGTTGTGATCCCTCACTGCAGATATTGTTAACATGGCTAAACCTACATTCTGGTTTGATACCTCACTGCAGAGATTGTTTGTGGTGCTAAACCCAAATTCTGATGTGATACCTCAGTTCAGAAATTGTTAACGGTGTCAACAATTTAAGAGGAAGTTATGTTAAAATCAGCCTGTACAAAAAAAACAAAAAAAACATTGGAGGCAAAAGTTCAAGAGAACTATTAGGTCTTGGAGAAAACATGCCTGGAGATAAATGTAAATGTGCTCTAAATAATAATGCACTTTCACCAAAGGATTAAGTGAATATCAAGTAGATTTCATTAGTACTTGGGAAACTCATCATTATGTTACCTCAACAAACAAGATAAAGTATGCAAAATCAAAACAGAAAAAAAGTTATAGGAATGATATATTACAAAAAAGTTAAGGGGATAAACATACAGAAAAGAACACATTAATTGGTCACTATCCCTCTCGCACAGTAGTATTGTATTGTATTGTATTTGAGTTTATCTAACGCCTACTGCTTTTGTGGAGGAATGATTCTCTCTGTGGTGAGCTTCATGCTCTCCGCAACCTTAGGTTAGCAATTCAATATTGTTGGTTACTGGAATTAATCTTGTGCTGTCCAGGAAATCATGCCATGGTTAATGTTTAACCCAGTAATTATTGGTTGGTATTGGTTACTTTGGATTGGTCTTGTGCTCTCCAGTAAATCATTCCAAGGTTTCAAGATAATCCAGTAGGTGGTGGTTATTGTTGGCTACTGAGATTTAGGGACATATTTACAAGCCCCACAATTTTGTGATGCTCCGGTGGCACAAACTGCAGAGCCATATCTACAAGGCCACATAAAGCCACCCTGAGTGGCTTTTCATAGCCTTGTAGACATGGCATGAGACAACGCAGCACAATTTGCTGCATTGCCTCACGGTCCCTTAGTGAGGTGTGCCATGGGCATTACAGTGTGGGTTCCCACATTACACCAGTGGCATTTGACACATTCCTAGATTTAGGAAAAATCATAAACCTGGGAATGTGTCAAAAGCCTATGCCTCCCCCGGGGTGGCATAAAGGAGACACAACAGGGAAAAATAAAATTATTTCTCCCCGTTTTTCCTCTTTCTATGTATGTTGCATTCTGCAGCACACATAGAAGGAGGAAATCACCTCCATTGATTGTTTCTGTGCAGGAAGGTGTCCCTTCCTACATGAAACAGTCATCCCCAACAGGTGTCTGCATTGGCACATGGCAGCCATCTGTGCACCAGTGCAGGGGGAGATGACAGAAATGTGCATTTCTGCCCTTTCCCGGTGGCGCAGGGAAGTGCAGCAAGGCACTTGCTGCATGGCCCTGTTCGATGGGGCTTGTAAAAACGCCCCTTAGTTTTGTGCTCTCCAAGGAATTATTCCATGCATTGACTCCAGTTTCTATAGATTAATACGATTTAGGTGAGATCATTAGTGGGGGCTCTGTGGGTTCTTTCAAAGAGTTGGAGGGATGAAATTACAGGCTAGGGATTAGGAATTTGTAGGTTGCAGGGATATGGTTTCAAAGAAGGAGTGGTTTGATGTCTAAAATTAGGTGTGAGCAAGGTGGAGAAATACAGTAATAAAAGATTAGGACGGACAGGCATGCGACTTAGAGTAGGCTATGCTCAGAAAAGGAGCCATGCAGAGAATGAAGCTAAGGAGGGAGCCATCCGAAGCAAAGAAAGTAGATTCAACAACTGTAAATTAGTTTATGCTCAATCTCTGCCTACATGTTGGTACCCACTCACTCTGAATATTTCATGCCATAACATATCTGTACCATTCTGATACCTGTCCCTCCTCCACCTATTACAGTAGTCTCCTTGTGATGCCATATTGCTCTTTCACTATGCTGGTACACATTCCTACCCATGCCCCATGCTCTTACCCCTCCCTAAGCCCTTCCCCCCATGGTGATGTGCTCCTCCTCATGACATTCCCTTCTTTGATGATCCTCTCTTCCTCTGCCCCGATGCCATATCCTGCTAAAACCTGTACCACCACCTCAATAATATTGATCCCCTCTTTTTAGCATCCCATCCATGTTTCTCCATCCTTTCCTCATACCTTTATCATCTGTTCTACACTCTTGAAAGTATGACAATGAAGACTCCTTCCCATCACTATCCACACCCTTATTTGAGCTGTGCAGCCACCCTTACTCCTTTATCGGTGTGACACCCCACAGTCCCTCCCTCGTTTGCAAAGCTTCCCCCTTCTACTCAGCTTCCCATACCAGTTACTTGGCTCACCTGATTGAACAGCTTCTTCACCCTGACCACTGGAATTCTCCCTGAAGTAGCTATACATAGCAGTGGACCTGGAATCTATTCTGCACATTAAAACTGCTGCCTACGCATCTGGCAAAGGAAATGAATTAATGCTGTGCACTATGATAGTACCAGTGGACACAGCTGGTGTGGCACACATCCTTAAAATCCATTGAGGGTGTGTAAGGGCTGATTGATCTCCTGGTGCTAGCCTTGCATTATTCAGCGGCAATCTCTAAAGAGGCCTCCCAACACTCCTTTTTGCTATATTCCTCTTGTAAGAGGCTGGCCTGGTTTGTAGTGGGTACCTTGGGTACTTACACCTTACACCAGGTCCAGTTATCCCTCATTAGTGAAATGTAGAAGTGTTCTAGAAGCTCAGTCTGATAGAGGTAGCTATAGTAGAGAAGCTTAGGCTGAACTAGGAGACATGCAAAGCTCCTGCAATACCACTTATAGTTACGCAGTACTTACACACAAGTAAAGACAGTACTCAGTGTTAACAAAAATAAAGGTAGTTTATTTGGGTGACACAAGGCCAAAAATATCTTTAAAGCAACACTCCTTCTGGAGGTAAGTATTGTGCACAATATATACACTAGACACCAAAATAAGGTAAGTAATTAGACATAGGATAGTACAAACAATAGGAAATGCTGTAGAATGAAATGGGAGAAAACAGGTCTAGTGGCAACACAAACCATTTACTAAGAAAGTGGAATGTGAATCACAAATTCTCCCCTTGACAAGTGTAGTGTGTAGAGAATCGCTGGAAGAGTAAGAATACAGCAAAGGTAAGTAAAATACCCTTCCCCAGAGCCCAGGAAAGTAGGAGTAAAGTACTGCAAGTTTCCTTAGGCCACACTACAAGTCGTGATTAGAGTTATTGCAAGAACCAAGCAAGACTGCAAACAACAAATGGTCGATTCCGGGACATGAAGACCTGCAAAGGAAGGAGACCAAGTCCAGAAGTCGTAAAAAGTTCCACAAAGGACAGGAGTCCCTGCCAACCTAGAAGAGGGTGCAAAAGAAGAGTCCCCCGTTGGACAAAGACTGCAGAAATGCACCCAAGGAAGATGTCAGCAGGTTCCTGCATGATGCAATGGATGCCCCACGAAGAGATGTTGGGAGCAGGTGAGTTTTGGTGCTGGATTCATCCAACAATCCTTGGTTTCGGTAAAGTTGCGTTTTGCGTCAAAGTGACGCTGTCTGGACCCAGGAGGGACTGTGGGGCCTCAACTCTATGTGAGGAGGAAGAGGGGGGCTCTTATCACTTCAGAGAGCCCTCAGTCCACCAGACAGCACCCAGAGGAGTCAGGTCACGGGGACAAAGGAGGTGCAAAATGTGGTATGTGCAGCAGTACAAAGAAAGGTCCTACGCTGCCAGATGTCAACTCAGCAAGTTGAGCGTCACAGGATAGATTGCTGGGGACCTAGGCCAGGCTGTGCATGAAGGAATTTTGCAAATACTTCACAGAGGCCTCAGGAGGTGAAGAAGACGTGGTGCACAGGGGTACTGTCATTCTATGGGAAGGCAAGCTCTTACCTCCTCCAAATTGGGACAGGAGGACCTTAGGACAGTCTGTGTTGAAGGGGTCCACCACCTATGTTCCAAGGAGCATGCTTGTCACCAGGAGAGGAGTCCAAGAGAACCGGTCGTCGACTTAGAAGGTGCCTGCAGGAGCAGGGAAGTGACTCCGTCACTCCACGGGAGATTTCTCTGGGCCTTCTGGTGCAGGGTGAAGACAGGGAGTCCCCAGAGTGTGCACACCATGGAAACTGTTGAAGTTGCTGGCTGGAGCTGAAGTTGCAGAGGAAAAGTAGCCTTGCTGGATACTTTGTTGCTGTTACAGTGGTTCGTGGAGCAGTCTGCAGTCAATCCGAGGCCAGAGGATGAAGTAGAAGTTGCAGAGGATTCCTGCTGGAAACTTGCAAGTAGAATTTGAAACCCACAGGGGAGATCCTAAATAGCCCTGAGATGGGGATTGGCTGCCTTATCAGGTATGGACCTATCAGGAGGGGTCACTGACATCACCTGCTGGCACTGGCCACTCATAGGCCTCCAGAATGTCCCCGCACCTTGGAAAACAAGATGGCTGAGGTCTGGGACACACTAGAGGAGCTCTGGGCACCACCCCTGGGGTGGTGATGGACAGGGGAGTGGTCACCCCCCTTTGCTTTGTCCAGTTTCACATCAGAGCAAGGATTGGGGTCCCTGAACTGGTGTAGACTGGCTTATACAAGGAGGGCACCATCTGTGCCCATCAAAGCATGTCCAGATGCTGGGGGAGGCTACCCTTCCCCAGCCTGTAACACCTATTTCCAAAGGGAGAGGGTGTAACACCCTGTTCCAAAAAGAAATGCTTTGTTCTGCCTTCCTGGGACTGAGCTGCTCAGACCCCAGGAGGGCAGAACCCTGTCTGTGAGGTGGCAGCAGCTGTAGCTGCAGTGCAAGCCTCAGAGAGCTGGTAGGCAGTACTGGGGGTCCATGGTGGAGCCCCCAGGATGCATGGAATTGGCTCCCCAATACCAGATTTGGAATTAGGGGACATTTCCATGATCATAGACACCTTACATGGCCATATTCGGGATTACCATTGTGAAGCTACATATAGGTATTGACCTATATGTAGGGCACACATGTAATGGCGTCCCAGCACTCACAAAGTATGGGGAATTGGCCCTGGACTATGTGGGGACACCTTTGCTAGTGCAAGGGTGCCGTCACACTTAGTAACTTTGCACCTAGCCTTCAGTAAATGAAGGTTAGACATATAGGTGACTTATAATTTACTTAAGTGCATTGAAAATGGCTGTGAAATAATGTATTTTGTACATTAAAGCAATGTCCCTCATCCCTGCTTGATGGAGACAGGATATCATAATCTAAGGCGAGATAGCGTTGAATGCCGAAGATAAGTCCAAAAGCACTAATATGGCTCCTTGTCCCTCATCCACCATTCTACGAATCGTATCAGAGGTGGTGATGAGTGCTGATTCAGTGCTGTGTGCCTGGCTAAAACCATGTTAGGAGGCGTCTAATCCTCCTGAGGTAATTAAGAAATTGGCTAGTTTCTTGTTAATATGTTTCTCAAAGATCTTAGCCAGAAAGGTAGGTAAAGAAATGGGCCGCAAATTGCTAAGATCTTGTCTTGTTCCATCAGGTTTCTTTTTCAAATGGACCGCAGTAGCATCCTTCCAAGATGGAGGTAAACTCCTGTGGTTAGAAACTCACGAAAAACCAGGGCTAGAGCAGTTGAAACAAGATCAGGGACCTATTGTAAAACATGAGGAGGACAGGGATTGCTAGGGGAACCTGATTTGATTCCTAACATTATCTTTTTGATTCTCTCAGGAGGTAATGGCTGAAAATTAGTTAACAAAGAACGATCTGTATCTAGGGTGCTATTGACAATACCAGGGACACCTTCCATTCCTTCAGAATGTTTAAAACTCAGGTATTTGTAGAGCTTTATTTTCAAAGAAAGTAGCCACCTTATTACAAACTCTGGAGGTGGAAAAGGAGTTATCAAGGTAATTACCACTCTGAAAAGTTCTCTGGGGGCATTTGATGTCTCCTTAATTTTTTTGAGTAAAATACTCTAGCTTTAGTACTCGCCTCTTTATAATTTTTAAGAACAGCTCTTAGCTTTTCTTTCTCAGCCAACCTGGGATCTAACTTCCATCTCCGTTCTGGTTGCCGATATTTCCTTTGAAGCATCTTAAGGTCCTTAGTGAACCAAGAGTGACTGTTTTTTAAGTTTCTCGTGAGACAGAGGACTTTAATGGAGCCAGTTGATTAACAGCAATAGATATTCCCTGATTAAAACTGTCTATGACTGACTAAGACAGATTTTTGGTAACAGCCCAACCAGCCCCCAAACTGGTCCTAACTGTTGCTTCTTGATACGGTTCCAGTGTCTGGCTAATTTCCCCTTAACACTGGATTGCTGGGACATGTGGGCCTCAGTAAATCTAAGGGTTACAAGATAATGATCTGTCCAGCTAAGCGGGGAATTTGTCAACAACAGCTGATCCTCAGAGCGAGTTAATATCCCATCTAACAGATGGCCTGCTACAAGAGTGGCTGAAGTGACTTTCAATTCCCAATCTAAAGCTGCCATAAAACTTAAAAATTCCTCAATATGTGGGATCTGGGTGTCGTCGAAATGAAGATTGAAATCCCTTAAAATTATGGCTTTAGTTGACATAGTTAGAGGTTTCAATAAGTTTGACCAATGATGCAGAAAGTTGGAGTAGGAGCCAAGTGGCCGATAAACTAGAAGTCCTTCAAATAATGTGGAACTGTTTTGACAAATTTTGAAATACATTCCTTCGCACGTCTAAGAAAAAGGAAGAGATCTCATTCGATTGGCATGTAAGATGTGACCTACAAATAACTGCTAATCCTCCTCCTCTGCCAGTGGTTCTCTCCAGGTTGTAAAATGTGTACCCCAAATGTGTAGCCTCTATGAAGTCTGGATTAGAGTCATTTTTTGCCTAGGTTTCCGTAATAGAAAGGAAGCCGAGTTTGTATTGCCCAATTAAATCTTCGATTTCCATTTTATGCTTAATTGAAGAACGAGCATTTATTAGAGCACAAATTAGCGCATCTCTAGTTAAGGTCATACCCCTTTGTTTGCCGTTTACATACCATAGAAGGGAGCACACCAAGAGCCTAGCATCAGCAGAAATGTGTGCACTTTTTCATGCAGGCTGCTGTGGCAGTCCTGTGAAAGGGTTTATCTGAGCTCCTTATGGGTGGCAAAAGAAATGCTGGAGCCCATAAGGATCTTTTGGAACCCAATGCCCTGGGTACCTAGGTAACATATACTAGGGACTTATAAGGGGGTCCAGTGTGCCAATTGAAATTGGTAAATGAAGTCACTAGCCTATAGTGACGAATTTAAAAGCAGAGAGAGCATAAGCACGGATGTTCTGATTAGCAGGGCCTCAGTGACACAGTTAAGTAGGCCACAAACTATGAGCACTGGAGTCCTGACCAGCAGGATCCCAGTGAGATAAGCAAAAACATACTGACATGCAGATTAAAAATGGGGGGAACATGCCAAGAAAGATGTTATTTTCCTACACTCCACCTTTTACCGATTTTCAGGGGTACACTGGGTTCTTCTTTAAAAATATCAAAGTTCTCCGGTACCTCTACTATAAGACTCCCTGATGAGAGATGAGTGAATATTCATATACAAACCTATAACCCGTCTCCTAATCAATGCCGACTTAACCTGGAGATGCTCCGCATCCCCGCTCAAGCACCATACGTCAAACTACCTCCCAACTCTGAGCTTTTGAAACAGATCGATGGTATCCATGAGGCTCCAAACAATAGTCCTCTTTTGTATACAACATCTGTAACAGTCACGATTTTGAAACTGATTTAGTTTGTAGAATCAGGTAGAACTGAGGTTAAGGCGTCATCCGTTTTTCGAACTTTATGCTTGAAAATAGTTGCTTCAGAAATAATTTCCATTGCGCCTCTAAAGCTGGGCAGACACATAAAAGCAGAAGAAATATTCCTGTCCAGATCAGTGAAAATCTTCTAAAGGAATTAAACCGCACCCAATCTTTCTTTTCCACAAATGTTGGAGGAGCATGGTGGTGCGCAGTGGAGCTGAAAACATAAAAATATATGCACTGTACATGATTTAAAATACTTGTGAAATATTGCTGCACTGCTGGAAGGAAATGGACATAGGCTCACAGATTGCCTCGGCTGCTTATGTAGGCTTTATGAATATCAGAAATAAAATTAATTATTTGAGCTTGGAAGCAAAGCAAGCTTTAGGAAGTCTCTATTCTGCTAGGACTATCAGAGTCACATTTTGGGATTATATTTCGTTTTCAGACTGTTGATTAAAAAACAAAAGGATATATTTTGTTCATACTAATTCGCCTCTACAGGATACACTGAATAAACAATTGTCCTGCAGATTTATCAGTAATGTTCCATTCCGACAAGAATCGCAATTGAGGTGCATTAGTACTGTTCTTAACCAAATGTGTTAAGATTTTCATCTGAATCAGTAGCTTAACGAAACTAAAGCCCCCCCACCGCACCATACATGGAGGGTCCCCATCTCTGGACACACTCCAAAGGTGTCAGGCCACTGTCCTGTGCTGAGGGGCCCTCCTAGAGCTCGGTTGCACTCCCCCCACCACATCGGCGGGGGCTGCGGGGTCCTGTGTTACCCCACTGATCTGAATATGATTTAAGGATGTACTGCAGTCACCTCCATAGGATAAAGGCCATATTACTGTATGGAATTTACTTTAGCACTAAAAAACCTCTGTTTGGGTGAGTGTTTGGAAATGGGTCCAATGAAGACAGATGGTTAGCTGAATAGATTGTGTACTGCCTTTAATGAGAACGTCTATAGACGTATGACGAAAAATTTCTCTGTGTTTGTAATCAGAATTTTTAAAACTATGGTATCACGAGGATAGAAGGTTCTTGACAAGAGACTTCTTATCAAATTAATAAACACGCGAGAGAATTTTGGATAGGGTAGTAAAATAAACACTTAGAAACTGATTGAATCTCCAAGTCATATGGGACTCATAAGAAACAAGATGAAGTCCTGTTTTGTAAGATTAGAATGTGTGGCCTTTTGACATGGAAATAAATGTCTGTCCCCATCATACTAAGTTGTGCAGGTAATTGTTCTCATATTGTGTGGAACAATCCTAAAAAATGTAAAGTTGTATTTTTGACTAGGCATTGATAACTGTGCTAAAATAATCAATAACGTCTAAGTGTATATTTGGTCAGAGTTGTGTACGGAATATTGAATAGAATCATTATATAACTATAATTTTCTATATTTCTTTTTCTTTTTTTTAGCTGAAATTAACTTTTGGTTTTTAACACATTGGATATTTTACGCATCATGTTATATTGTGACGGTGCACCACAACACATTATTGTCTCTAAAAAACTTAGTTTAGACTGTTTCATCAGTGAAATATACCAGTCTTTTTCTGTTCCTTTGAAAAATTATACTTCATCCAATTGTCTTTTACATTTATCTTGTACAAAGGACGGATTTATGGAAAGTTGCACTGCGTTTCCTTGATCTCTTAATGCCCCCCTACCAGTAACGTGTTTGCTGTATTTAATATACGGTGCACCATGGCGCAGGGTAGTGGCAATAGCATCAACTTATTTGACGCTAATAATGTACAGTGCAGGATTAGAACCAAAATTATGGCGCCGATCTGGCCCAATGAAAACAATGGTACGCCCCCTTCTTAACACCTGCTCTGTGCAGGCTTTAAAAATAGCAACTAAAAGCGGTGCAGTGGAATCTCTTAGATTCCACTGCTCCATTTTTGCGGTCCCCCTAACAGGTGAATGCCCCGCTTGCATACATTATGCATGGCGCAATTATAATGTGGCGCAAGGGGTTTCAAAGTGGTGCAATACTTACATTGCACCACTTTTGTAAGTATGGCGTGGTGAATTTGGCCACTTTGGGCCACATTACCATCATAAAAAATGACACTAATGTGGCGCAAGGAGATGCAAGGCCTTCTTAAATCTGGGCCATAGTGTTTTGTGATATGACACACATTGAAAATTGCTGAGGGTGATTCTGGAAACATTTTAAAGAAAACAAAAATGCTACAGAGCACAAAGAGCTAGATTTGTGATTTGCGCCACACCACCACCATTTTGTAATGCCAAAGTGTCTCAAGGGGGCAATTTTCACCACACCATCTTTACAAAGTGGCGCAATGCTTGCATTGCACCACTTTGCAACCCCTTGCGCCACATTATGCTTGGGTCAGGCATAATGTATACAAGGGCAGCGTTCCAGCATATATAACCTGGTGGTGGTCATCACTAGGTAGTGATAGTTTTAGAGAAAACTTTTTTTGACTTGCCTATGTCTTTGGCACTGGTTGATGAACTTTCACAAAATTTTCCATAAAAATTTTACACTGATGTCAGCTCCTTTCTGGAGATTTTTAGGGTGATCCATCAAGCAAGGGCAGAGAAAAAGGGGGTGGAGTCCCAAGACACTTGCTCTCCATGCATTTTTCCTTAGGGAATTTGAACAACAGTGCCTAAACCAGTGAACAGAATTACACCACATTTGTCAGAAATGTAGCTCTTGGTCCAGAAAGCGACCTTTTTCTTATTTGGTGTGAATCTGTTCAGTAAGTTTTGAGAAGTTACAGAAAATCCAAATTTGTATACATAGGGACACGAAGGCTCCACAAACACTCCTGATCTCATGCTGAGATCTGGTTGACTGAAAACACTTCAACAAGGAAGTGTTGGCAACCATGTTGGGACTCAATTCAGCCAAGTCCCAAAAAAATGATTAAAAAAAGAAAAGGGCCCAGGGTAGGGACGCTTTGACTCCATAGTTTGTGTGCTAGGGTCCCACAGGGACCCCCACATAGCAAGAAAGTGTTTTTTTGTTCATTTTTGGTGGGAGTTGCACTGCCACTTACCTGGGGCTTTAAAATAAATGAATGTGGGGGACCACCGGAACTCCCCACGGCCCCCTGTCAAGCAGCTTTAATTTGCTGGAAACTGAGGTTTCCTTTGTTTCCCTACTTGCAGAGATGTGGGCAGGGAAACAAAGCAGCTCCCTCCCTGTAACAGCAATGCTGGCTTCTGCAGGAAGTTTGTGTAGGAAACCACCCTCTTTTTGGCATGTTACTCCAATTTCTGCCTGATGTCAGTGTGTTTGACTGTGTCACTGGGATCCTGCTAACCAGGACCCCAGTGCTTATGCTCTCTCTCCTCTAAATTGTGTCACTGCATACTGGTAAAAATCATTTCACCCAAAATTAGCATACTGGTCACCCCAGGGCATTGGGGTCCAGGTGATCCCTATGGTCTGCAGCATTTCTTTTGCCACCCATAGGGAGCCCAACCAAAGGATTCTACGGGAGTGCCATTGCAGCCTGTGTGAAATGGCACATGCCCCCTTTCACTGCCATTTACACTGCACCAAGTCACTTATAACTCACCCATATACCAGGCCTTCCAACCCTGAAGGTTAGGTGCAGAGTACCTGTATGTGAGGGCACCCCTGCAATAACAGAGGTGCCCCCACATCATCCAGGACCATTTTCCTGGACCTTGTGACTGCGGGGACGCCATTTTATGTGTGAACTATACAGAGACACTACCTATGTACAGCATTACAATGGTAGCTACAAATATGGCCACGTTTGGTATCAAACATGTTGGAATCATACCCCAAAGCGTTTGCAAGCATTGTTTGTATGATTCCATGACTCTGGAGGCACCTTAGAGGACTCCCAGTCCTGCCATTAGAGCCTTCTGAGGTTGTCCAGCAGTCCCAGCTGCTGCCACCACACAGACAGGTTTCTGCCCTCCTTTTGCTTGAGCAGCTCAAGCCCAGGAAGGCAGAACAAAGGATTTCCTTTGGGAGAGGAATGTTACACCCTGTACCCTTGGAAATAGGTGTTACAAGCATGGGAGGGGTAGCCTCCCAGAGACTCCGGAAATGCTTTCAAGGGCACAGATGGTGCCCTCCTTGAATAATCCAGTCTACACCAGTTCAGGGACCCCCAGTCCCTGCTCTGGTGTGAAACTGGACAAATGAAAGGGGAGTGACCACTCCCCTGTTCCATCACCACCCCAGGGGTGGTGCTCAGAGCTCCTCTAGAGTGCCCCTGTGTTTTGCCATCTTGGATTCCAAGTCGGCAGGGCACTCTGGGAGCATCTGAGTGGCCAGTGCCAGAAGGGGACGTCAAAGCCCTCCACTGATAGGTGCTTACCTGTTAGCTGACCAATCCCCCTTTCAGGGCTATTTAGGGTCTCTCTCCTGGGTGTTTCCTCAGATTCAGATTGGAAACTCCAGCAGGAATCCTCTGCATCCTTTACTTCACCTTCTTACCAAAAGAAACTACAGCTGAACCCTTCAGGAACTCTACAACTGCAACAAAGAAACAAAGATGACTTCTGCAACACTGTATCTTCAGCTCCTGCCAGCAACTGCAACTGTTTCCCAGTCGTGTGTCCTCAGAGGACAGCCAGTCTTCATCCTGCACCAGAAGAACAGGAATCTCCCTTGAAGTGAAGGAGTGACTTCCCTGCTTCAGCAGGCACCCCTCTGCAGCGACGACAGGTAGCTTGGGTCCCCATGCTGAAGAAGCGCGTGGATCCAGCAACACGGTTCATAGACTGAAGTGGTCGAGTTGGTCTTGAAGTCCAGCTCTCCAACTTTGGTGGAGGTAAGAGCTTGCCTTCCCACGCAAGACAGTACCCCCTTGCACTGCGTGTTTTGGAGTTGCCAAGGCTTGTGGCCTTACTGTGATTTACCAGAGGTATAAGAACGTCCCTCTCTTTCATGGTAGTATGCACATAAACAAATATACTACAAATAATACTATCAAATCGAAAATCTTTTTTTTTTATACTATGCAAAATCATATAGCACTTCTAATGTCAAAGAACACTTAACAAATAAATACAAAGTAGCAAAAAAAAAACCCAACCAATAAATAACGCAATAATGATAGACTAGAAGGAGAACACACCAAACTAGGAAACAACATAGATAACACACATAGGCCCTCATTCTGACCTTGGCGGTCTTTTCGCAAGACCGCCGAGTTACCGCCGCAGTGAAGAACGCCGACCGCGGCGGTATGCCGCTGTGCGCATTCCGACCGCTGGGAGCGTTCCGCCGGGAAACCGCCGGCAGCCAGACTGGCGGTCGGCGGGAAAGTGGAGACTGGTCAACCTCCACCGCCACGCCAGCAGAACACCGCCCCCAGAATTACGACCCACATTTCTGTGTGGCGGTCTTCTGTTGGCGGTGTGCTGTCGGCGGTCACGTCCCTATGGCTCCCGTCGCCTCCCGGAGGACCAACGCACAAGGTAAGCTGATCGTCCGTGAGGGGAGGGGGTGGGGGGGTGTTGTGTGATGTGTGCGTGCATGGGGTTGTGCAGATGTGCATGTTGGGGTGCGTGCATGTCGGGGTGCGTGTATGTGCATTTCGGGGTGGGGTGGGGAGGGGGTTCGTACCACCTCTGGGGGGTGGCAGGGGGGTGGAGGGGGTGGGGGGAGAACTCGGGGGGCAGTGGGGGGTGGGGGGGGACCCCTACCAGTGCCAGGGAAGGAATTCCCGGGCCCCGATAGTGCCTACCGCCATGGTTCGCATGGCGGTTCCCGACCGCCAGAAACCGCGGCGGTAAGCAGGGTCATGATACGGGTGGCGGTCTTGGGTCGACCGCCGGGCCGGAGTGCGCAAACTCCAGCCCGTCGGTCATGACCGCCGTGGCGGTCGGAGTGGGGAAGTGGCGGTCGATCGCGGCGGTGACCGCCGCGGTCAGAATGCCATTTTTTGGACCGCCGGTCTGTTCGCGGTACGACCGCCGCCTCTCCGCCGACCGCCAAGGTCAGAATGAGGGCCATAGACTCGAACACATCAAAAAGATCAAAAGACAGGACAGAAAAGACAAAAAAACAAATAAACAACTTCACAATAGAACATTATTTACAACAACATAAATATATACAGATAATATCAAAACAAATACATAAAGAAAATAGCATTCAGTTTATAGCTATAATTACACAATTATTTTAATAGCTCATGAATGAAAAAGCAAGCTGCTTATTAACTTGAATGTCCATATATTCCACAATATTATTCTTCCTTTGTGGCACATCCAATAATCGGATTCAAGAAGACGATAATAAGAAAAGTAATTCTATATTTTTCCTAGTCCAAAATACTTTTGTCCAGTCTGTTATGCAAGAACGAATTTGCCAAATAGTATTCGTCCAATTTAGTATGTAGGAAAAAGTTCGCCAACGCGCTTTTCGGTGGAATTACACCAACAATATATTTGATTAAATTAAATAACTTACTGTGATTTACTCCTGCTTTCTTGGGCTCTGGAGTGGGTTATATTACTTACCTTTGGTGTTTTCTATTACTCCCAGTGCCCCTAAAAACTTCACTTGCCTAGGTGGGGATTTGACTTCTGCATTCCACTTTCTATATGGTTTGTGTTCCCCTTGGGCCCATTTCTAACTATTGTGATTTTCAGTATTTGCACTGTTTTCTAACTGTTTTTACAGCTATTTCTGCACACTAGTGTGTATATTTTGTGTATTACTAACCTCCTAAAGGAGTGTAGTCTCTATGGTATTGTTGGCATTTGTGTCACCAAAATAGAGTACATTTATTTTGCAACACTGAGCATTTTCTTTCATTTTTTTACTGTGGGCCATATTTATACTTTTAAACGCAAAACTGCATGAATGCCGGCTAACGCCATTTCTTAGCACCACCTGTACGTCAAATTTATACTTTGACGCACAGTTGCGCAAAGCACAGGTTAGAGTCATATCTTTTTACTCTAACCAATGCTCTGCTTCGTAAAGCACAACAACGTTAAAGCGGGGAACATTACTCTAATCCAGTTTGCCACGTTGCTAACCAGATATGCAACATTTACCACCGCATTAGCATCAAATAGCAGCACAAACACAGCAAACAGTGCTAAGGAGCCCCAAAATGGATCCCAGAAGCCAGGAGAGACCCCAGGAAGACCACAATCTACCATGAACCAGCCAGGAGGACACAGACAAGACGCAGGGGAGAGACAAGAAGAAAAGGAAGTGTTGTTTCAGTGCAGAGGAGCATGAAATACTGGTCAGAGAGGTGATGGAACACCAGCATCAACTTTTCATCACCTCAAAATTGCCAATTGGGAGGAGAGAGGCAATTTGGCAACAAATTGTTGACAAGATAAACAGTGTGGAAGAGGTCTGGGGAACTGTCACGGAGTGCAAGAAATGCTGACATGACTGTAAGCGCAGGATGAAGCAAAAAATGGCAAGGAACAGGAAGGCAGCACTGCAGACTGGCGGTGTGAGTCCAGCACTGCAGGAGGCCCTGGATGAGATGCAGGAGATGGTGGCAGCCGTCATCCCAGAGGAGATTGTCACAGAAATCGCAGGACAGGACAGCGCAGACTACCAGGAAACAACACATATGCAAGGTAAGTTGCATGGGGGACAAAAATACCTTAATGTTAACTGCAAGCAGAGGGAGGTACATACCTACTACACAATGCATGTCAGGCATGGAAATCAGGCAGTGGAAAGGGCAAAGGGGCACAGCACGGGTGCATGGGCTGTGCAGGGGAATCTATGGGCACAGCACAACACAACATCAATAACCTTTGCATGGGGGTACTCTGCCATGCCAAGGCTGTTGGAAAGGCAAAGCCAGTCCAGGAGGGTATAGTAGAACATAAAACTGGGCTGCTTTCACAGGACAGCTGGTATTGTCAGAATGTGAACTAGGGGACAATGCCCAGTCTCTGGCCATTTACTCAAGCCATTGACAACAGTTGCCACTGCCACCTGTGCTGTGTGCTGGTCAAGTAGGAAATGGCAGTTAGGTGCCCCTGGAACAAACACAACCAAAATAGAAGGTTCAGGATGTGACGTGATCAATCTCCTCCAATTCCTAACAAAGTGTAAATCCTGTCAAATGCTCATGTCTATAGGTGCAATAAACATCATGTATTGTTACTTACATTATGAAGTACGCAGCAGTGATGTCATACCCATGCTGCTCATTCCAGTGTCTACCTCGTGCCTGTGTTACAATAGCCGCAATGTCACCTTGCAACATCTCAACTGTCATACTGCTAAGACAACCGCATTGAGGGGGAGGACATATGTGGCTAGCTGGTGAAACACACCCACACAGTCATAAGAGGAAATGGAACACTTCCAGGCCCATCAGTGCAATCCAATGTAGCACACATTGGCAAACATCAACATGATACACTACCAATGCTGACACCTGTATCGTGTCATGCCAATGCAATTCATGGTATGTGTTAGGTCTCAGCAACGTATAACTGTATGTGAAATATCACAGACTGGGTCAGTCCCATATTTTTATGTGTGGTGCAAGTGGCATCAGAACACCCACAGGCATTGCAAGGCCTCACCATGCTAATGGAGGTAGAGAGGGGGGTGAGTAGGACAAGAATGTGGCAAGACACAATTTGGACAGAACCTACACCTAGAGGATGTGACACAGACAATTCCCCAATCTGCCCACACTACATGTGACATGCAAGTGAGACATAGGCCTGTGAGAATGCCAATATTAATGACAGGAATAATGAACAGGAATCAAGATTAAAATGTTCCACTAATAGGAAGTCAGTGACATCACATTGCACCTGGCACAACACAGACACACTAATTGTACAATATCTCATTGCAGAGGACGATGGCTCTCCTGTGGATATGCCTGTCCTGGACTACACTGATGACATGGATGACGAGCTGACAAACATTAGCCAGGAAACCCTCCAAGATGTCCTGGGAGACCTCCAGACCCCACCTTCAGTCGCAAGGAGGAGCACAGATGCAGCAGCCATCACAGAGGACCCACCCACCACCCCAATAATACGAACTGCCAGCTCAAATACAGCTGAGGACTCTGATGACACTGATACCACCTCTGAGAGGACAGTAGTGGGAGTACATGGGGAGCTGGCCAAGGAGGTGCGGGTGTGGATGCAAAATATAGCAGCCAGCCTGGAGGGGATGGGCATGTGCATGATGACATCCGCAGAACAGTCAGCAGCCATGCAAGTCCAACAATACCTACTGCAAGGACTACAACAATGTGTGAGGACTTCACCACAGCAGTTAGGGAGTTGCCACAACACCTGGCATTCCAAACATTTCACTGCGTGTATGACTACAATCATGACCCCCTCAGGGCCGACTTGGCTGCCTACCACAGCGACGTAGCTGCTATACTCAATAACCAGCAGCTCCTCCTTGCTGCAGTTATGCCCTTAATAGCCCCACAGTTTTCCACTTCTTCAAACACTGAAGTGTGTGTTGCCCCCTCAAACCCACAACCCCCAAGGGCAGAGGAGGCTACACACACATCAGAAGATAAAGACGTGGAACAGATCACCTTCAGCCTTAGGAGTACCCGGTAGCACCATTCCATGCCACAGGGGCAGTGATTTTCCTATGTCCTGTGCTTAATAACATGTCAATCTTGCTACATTTGGTAACATGCACACCGTTTACCTTACCACTATGGACTGCAATTATCTCTCACTAACTAATTGGCAATCCATGTTCCTCTGCACTGAATGAAACTCCATCACAGCATGTCCAATGGCATGTCCCTCCCCATTGCACGTGTGTTGCGTCACAACAGAAAGCATCACACTAATGGACTTACAATCCTGGACTATGTAAATATTGCACAACAGCACTTTAAAATAAACAGCACCTACACAACCACTTTGTCTCTGTGTAATGTAACACATCAACTGTGCAGGAGATTTGTGATGCATGTAACATCTCAATGGCCACAGAATGTCAATCTAATAGTGTAGAAAGAATGTGGGCTGATATCTATGCACAATGGTCTGGATTTTATTATCATCTGTGCTGCCTTTGGCTTATGTCTGAAGGTAAAGCATCACAAACAGTATAATGCTGTGTAGAAATTTATATGTCAGGCCCAAAGTATCTACAAGATGAAACTCAATGTTGTCCACATCCCCTATAAGGCAATCATTATGTATGTGACATATTGCTCTAAACTTTAATCCCACACCCACACCATACAGCAGGAATGGATGTGTATGAGTGTTTGGACATTAAAGCCACCTGGGAGTCCAACATAATAAATCATAGGAGTGATTTATGTATACTGAACTTCTTACAATTGTGACACCACTCAGTTTATCAGAGTTCACAGGAACATCAGGCTGCAAACAGACATCCCACAGTGCCCAAGATTCCAAACCAAGACTCAAACGATGACAGATTAAAAATCACACCAACCTTCACAATACATTGGGAACCATAGTTACCTTGAGTGGTGGGCCCAATGGATCGCAGATGCATAGAGAAGTAGCTTTGTTGTAGCTGCCAATGTGACAGCTCATTTGGAAGTGGGAATAACCATGTCAAGAATGGGATGTGGATGCAGGATGGAACACACAGGCAAACACATATTTGACACTGTACAGTCATGCAAAGGCCCTGATCCCCAAGCATATGACACATACTGTGAAGGAGTACATCAAACTTTATTATATCTGTATGAAAGGAAACTTAAACTATGTCAAACACCTAAACTAACCTAACGTATCCTAACTATGCATTATCCACAACTGGCCCTAACTACTCTAAGCTAAACATACTCACCACATGTAACTAAACACTCTAAACATCAACCCCACACCCCCCTTATATGATGGGACATGTGTAGGACAACATATACTAACCTTTTGTTTTTTTAAATACACATAAACCCCAACATCCACCCCCACGCAAAAACCAAAATGTAACTCCCCCCTCCAACCCACTTATCCTAACTAAACTAACAGCGTACTCTAACCTATTACTAAGCCCCCTAAACCCACTAAAAAACAGTATGAGGAAAGAGGAGGGAGGGGACAGAATTAGGGGTGAGGAGCAGTCAACTCAAAGATTTGCCCTCCTCAGTATTTTTTTTATTGATCGCTGTCTCCTGGTGTTGCGGGCCACCTCCTGCTGTAGACTGTCCATGCACCGCAACATACATTGCATGTCACGTTGGAGGTTCCGGAAAGCTTCCATGTCCATTACTCCAGCTGTTGTGGTCTGAATAGCACTCAATGTTGCAGCTGCTAGTGAGGTGGTGGTGCAGATGTTGCTGGTGTTGGGCCTTGTGCTGATGAGTTTGAGGGACCAGCTGGAGTGGCTGTCATCCCAGTGTCCACTGTGCTTGGAGTTGATGTGGTGGTGGCTGTTGTGGCCAATGCTGCCCCTCCTTGGCTAAAAGACCTCCATGCCCCTGTAGCTCTCTCGTGACGATATCGCCTAGCTGGCATACAGTACCCAGCCTCCACATCGAGGATGTATATGTACCGCACTGCCCGCCACTGAAATTCACGGATTTCCTGTGCATTCATGTGGGCAGCTGTAAAAATATAGACAGGCAAACATTAGTGACATCATTGTGTGATACATGCACAGATGATAATCCAACACTTCCTCACAAATAGCACATGCAGTCCAAATCACAGTACAGATGATAGAGGCCCTCATTACAACCCTGGCGGTAAATCCCACTTACCGTCATACCGATGCCATCAAGATACCGTGGCCGTGCCGGTAATCCACCACGGGTATTATGACCCACACAGAGAATACCACCACTATACAGACACACACAAAATCCGCCACACCAAAGGTCAGTGAAAAACTGGCGATAGCAAAACCCACACCGTTACGCCAACAGGAATACTCCCATAGTATCACGACCTACAAATCAACGCAGCGGTCTTTCAACCATTGGTGGTACAAACCGCTGCGCTCAAAATACACACACACTTACAACAGTACATCACATTGGACAATAAAAAATACACACACCTGACACATATACACACACTACACCCACACACTCACAACCAAGCACAGAGAGACAAGCAAAGAGCACACACCCAACAGAGGCACAGAACACCATCACTCATACACCATCCACGCACATTAAAGTATACATCCCAACACATCACCACACACATCACCTCACACATATCACTCACAGCACATCCATGGCACCTCAAATACACCCCAGGTTTTCTGAGGAGGAGCTAAGGGTCATGGTGGAGGAATTCATCCGGGTAGAGCAACAGTTATTCGGATCACAGGTGCTGCAGACATCCATTGCTAGGAAGATGGAGCTATGGCAGAGAATTGTGGACAGGGTCAACGCCATGGGACAGCATCCAAGAACCAGGGATGACATCAGGAAGAGGTGGAACGACTTACGGGGAAAGTGCGTTCCGTGGTTTCAAGTCACCAGATTGCTGTACAGAGGACTGGCGGTGGACCACCACCTCCTCACCCACAAATAAGAACATGGGAGGAGCAAGTCTTGGTGATCATGCATCCTGAGGGCCTGGCAGGAGTAGCAGGAGGACTGGACTGTGGTAAGTCAAATCTTTACTACTATATCACACACCCTACCTGCATGCCATCACATATCCCCACCTGTACCTTCATTTCCATCACTCCATCACCTCACATCTACCCCACCATTACAACCCACACATCCCAATACCAAGCCCTGCATTCAACACCAATGCATGGACACCCATCAGCACAGCATATCCAGTAGAGAGACTCACCCAGCCCACACAATCAGAAATCACACAAGGCCAATGCGACAGGGAAACCACTATTATATAAGGGAAGCACACCCATTGCACAAGATGGCACCCACAGATACTATAACAATGCAGTTGCATCCCAACAGGACCCCTACCCATCGTCACTGGAGAGGAGGTGCCAGCTACACCCAGTCCCCCCACAGAAGAGGCCCACAGTGATGACAGCAGCTCTGCACACCTGGATCACGATGCCCAACCTGGCCCATCAGGGACCTCTGGACAATCGGTTCCTCCTCAGGAAACACCACCACAGTACCCACCCAGCAGGCCCATGCCACAGTCCCCAGGACACGCCAATCAGCAGTGTGTCCACCACTACAGAGACCCCAGGCAATCCCATAAACACAGGATGATCGGGGACCTGGGGTCAGTGGCAGTGGGCACACGGTTCAGGGGACAGAGGCACAGGACAACAGGGAAATTGGGAGGACTGCTGTGTGACAGGGGGAGGACAGGCCCAGGGAACCGACCCTCCACGAGGCACTTTCAAACATCATGAGAGCATATCACCATTCCCAGTAGGCCATGGGCAAGGTAGCAGGAGACCCAGCGGCTGCAGGAGGGACCTTACCTGGAGATCAGGGAGGACCTCACAAAAATCTACACCATCCTGGTGACCATAGCAGGGGTGCTGGCAGACGTGGGCAAGATCATGAGGGAGGCAGTGGCACAACAAAGGGCCCCTGACACTAGCCAAACCGATGAACAGCCTTCCACCTCCGCCAGCGCTAGTGGACAGGAGGCCCCACCACATGACCAACCAGCACCCCACCCCCTGTAGAAGGAGAACCACCCCGCAAACGATACCTGCGATCCAGGCAGAAGACAGAGAACATTGCCAAGACCCCGCCAGGAAATAGGACTCTTCTGATTGTCACCCTTCTGTCCCACTATGTCACCCTGTCCACCTTGAACTGCCATTACTCCCCTTCCTATGCCCCATTGGACAATGCACCTGTGATACCAAGAGACTGGACTCTACCATGGACCTTCCTCCACCATCACCCCAGCCCCTTGCACGTACCCCCATACTATTTATCACAAAAATTAAACACCATTGAAATATAAACCATACTGGAGTCAGTGTAATGATTCGAAAGATGTATTCTTACAACATTCTCAAAGCATTGCAACGTCCATGTTCATTGAATAATAGCAATGTATAACAGTTGGTGGGCAGCAGTACACATAGCAGAAACCAGAATGGGGTACACAGATCTGCAAAAAGGAAACCTAAATTGAACAGTCAGGGGCCATACACAGAGGGTAAGAGGCTGCCATGAACAATGTCCTAAAGTATACTGAAATGTGAAGAGGAGCTACAGTCTCTTACCTGTGTGTCACTGGAAGTACTGTGGATAATGTTTGTTCTGTTGTCCACATCTTTTTCATCTGCCTCCTCTTCCTCACTGTCTACAGCTCCACCGCTGCCACAAGGCCATCTCCAGGCTCATCCTCCAGCAGGAAAGGCACCTGGCATCTCAATGCCAGGTTGTGCAACATACAGCATGCCACGATGATCTGGCACACCTTCTAGGGTGAGTAGTACAGAGATCCACCTGTCAGGTGGAGGCACCAGAACCTGGCCTTCAGGAGGCCAAAGGTACTTTCAATAATCCTCCTTGTTCGCCCATGTGCCTCATTGTAACGTTCCTCTGCCCTTGTCCTGGAATTCCTCACAGGGGTCAGTAGCCATGGCAGGTTGGGGTAACCAGAGTCACCTGTAAATATAGAAGGACAATTGTGAGACACACACTAAAACTTAGGGACAACCCCATACCCAGACACATATTCATACCCATCAAATGTGATGTTGCATCTGAAGTATGCAAATTTGTATTTCTCTAATGTTCCATGAGGCAATACTCTGATTATGATTCCTAGAGATCATGTGATGCATAAATAATTACCCAGAGCATGATTTAGTGATGAAGTGAGGTGTTTAATTCCATATCATAACAAAATGGTGACAGTGACTATTGTTGGAATTTTTTTTTTACTTTATGTTGTCTGCGACACATTCCTGCAGTTGTGTTAGGATGTTCCCCCTCATTTTCCCGGACAGCATCCTGCTCCTCCTCCTCTTCAGGCAGTTGTTGTTCAGGTTCATATAGGGGGATGTTCCTCCTAACACAAATGTTGTGCAGGATGGCACAGGTCAAAATGATCTTTCAGACCATTTCTGGGGAATACAGGAGGCTGCCTCCGGTGATGTCCAGGCACCTGAATCTGGACTTCAAGATGCCAAAAGTCCATTCAACTATTGTGCGTGTCCTACGATGTGCCTCATTATAGGCAAATTCGGCTGTTGTGCTTGGGTTGGCAAAAGGGGTCATGATCCATGGCTGGATCCCGTAACCCTGATCAGCTGAAAGAGAAAATGGGGGTGAGTATTTTGTTGTTGGTTGCACCGGGAATGTCAGTTTGCATGGCAGTTGTTATCTCTGTGACTCATATGTGTTTGTGGTATTGTGTGAGATCCTAGGCTTCTGTGAGGCTCTTCCTGCATTGGGTTGTTTGACTAGCAAAACTGGCGTTTGGCTAATTGACTTGATATCGCTGGTATATGGAGAAACTTGCAGTTCAGTGTGTATCTCCCATGCATTATATAGTGAGAAAGATGTGTCCATGTGCATTCACTGGAGATGACATGATACTTCCACACACACAATAGATTCCACTGTGGTGATAGCATGGTTGCACTACAATGCCTGGACATCACATCCAATTAGACATATGTAATTGCAGGTGAAATGCAACAGTGAGGCCATTTGATTTGGCTAGGTGACAATGCACAACACATCTCCATAAGTTGGCAGCACTGATGTGTTCAGTATTGACAATGCACAATTATCCCATCTGTGACTAGTTCTATGCAAGCCTGTTTTTGTTCCCTTACCCAGTTGGCTCATGTGCAACCGTTCACCTATACTCCTGAACTTGCTCCAGGTGAGCTGTCTAACTTGGTTGTGGGGGTGAAGGTTTTAGTGTAGGAAGGTCCATCTCCCTGTACATCTGTTATGTAGATGGGGAATTGTCTCATTCAGTATGTGTAACGGTGTGCACTTTGCATTAGTGTAACATCAAC
Organism: Pleurodeles waltl; assembly: GCF_031143425.1. Taxonomy (NCBI): domain Eukaryota; kingdom Metazoa; phylum Chordata; class Amphibia; order Caudata; family Salamandridae; genus Pleurodeles; species Pleurodeles waltl. The sequence goes on from NC_090444.1 coordinate 496,676,638, forward strand.
ATGTTTTCATTGCACAGTCCACTTCCTTATTGTTAGCTGGCAATGTCACCCCCAGGGGTGATGTTGGATGTTGGTACTGCCTCAATAATTCCATGTCATCGTCATCATGCTATGTGTCTCACGGTGTTTGACCTGAAGTGACATGGTGTGGGATTGACTGTGGCCTTATGTGATATTGAATGGTTAATCTTCCAAGTTGTATTGCCAGTTAAGGCCATGTCATTGTCACTGTGTGGTTTTAAATGTGTCCCTTGTGGCTCTAGAGTGGCATCTATTGTTATTTGCAGTTGTCATTTGTCCATAGGTGTGGATCCCATTGGGTCAGGATATCGAACATGACTACCAGTGTCACACCTTAGTTTCTTCCTGCCCATGTGTCAATGTAGTGGTGTATGTCTTGTGTATCCTACAGGGTTGCTGTGCTTTGTGTAAATTACTAGGTTTCTGGACTTACCGACAAGAAGGCCCTTGCCATATCGTCTATCCTGGAGGTGCGATTGATGGTGCTGTGGCGGAAGATGAAGGAATCATGTACACTCCCAGGATACTTTGCCATGATGTTGGTGAACAATCCCTGGTGATCAACAATGGCCTGCACATTGATGGAGTGGGTGTTCTTGCTGTTGCAGTATAGGTGCTTAGTTGCAGCAGGTGGCACAATCCGGACATGTGTGCAGTCAGTGGCACCAAGCACGTGCGGGAAGCCATTAGTTTGGTAAAACCCCTGTTTGGTCTCCTGCTGGTTCTGCTGTGAGTTGGGGAAGTTGATGTGGTGGGGTGTGAGGGAGATGATGGCATCAAGTGACTTAGGAAGGAAGGTGGAGAATGAGGGCTTTGAGACCCCAGTAACCAGGGCACCAGTAGTTTGAAATGAGCCACTTGCCAACATGTGCAGGACAGCTAGCAGCTTGGTCTCTGGTGGAATAATGTGGCGTGTCTGCAAGCTGGCTGTTAACTGTGGCTCAATTTGGTGCAGCAGCTGCTGTATGGCGTGCCAGTTGAGTCTGTACCTCTAGATGATATCATGTTCCCTGAGGCCCAGGAGGGTTGTCCTGGTCCTGAATAGCCTCTCCTGCCTTCTGCATTGCTTTGGGGCCCACATTGGTGTGGTGGCAGCTGCTGCTGTTGGTCCTGTGCTCTGCGTCTTCTGGCATGCTGCATGAGTACCACCTCCTTCCTGAGCAGTTATGTTGCTTGTATGAGTATTCTTTAAGTGGTGGTGCGTTTGGCCCATTTTAACGCCTGCCCTGACCCAGGTGTTAAAATTGGACTCAAATTGGGATTTGCGTCATTTTCCGTCTCCGCCTCCCATCCATGCGTCATTTTTGCCTGGTTGGATAAATATGGCACACAAGTGTTTGAGTCATTTTTTAGACGGGAACGCCTACCTTGCATCTCATTGATGCAAGGCGGTTTCACGCATCCAGAAAATGACACACACTTGGATATTTTGATGCTAGACAGGTCTAGCGTCAAAATATAAATATGGTTTTAAATTTGCGTCGGATTAGCATAAAACAAAAATGGCCCTGTGTGACTAGAATGGTATTGCATGAGCTTTGCATGTCTCCTAGTGAAGCCTCGGCTGCTCATCCACACTACCCCTAGAGAGCCTGGCTTCTAGACACTGACTGCATTTCACTAATAAGGGATAACTCGCCCTGGTATAAGGTGTAAGTACCATTTGTACCCACTACAAACCAGGCCAGCCTCCTACAGCAGGGAACTAGCTGGGACCATATGGGCTTTCAGGCTCACCCCACAGACCCCAACCCTTTTGACTGGGTGCCCTGAGGGGCCCCTAGATGACATGGCTGGATCCTGGGGGGATGGGGTCCGTGATCGGCCTGGGGAGGGGTACTGTGTGGCCCCGCCATTCCCCAAAAAATGAAGGGCCTTATTATGACCTTGACTGAGGGGTTTTCCTCCATCATAAATGTGGTGGATATTCCATCCGCCGTATTATGATCCCAATATATTCAATGGAGATCGTAATATGGTGGATGGAATATCCGTCACATTTTTGATGGAGGAAGCCCCGCCATTAAGGTCGTAATAAGGCCATAAATGTTTTGGCTGAGCCCTGGGGTATGGTGTCCCTGGGGCCCTGAACGACCTGGGGAGGGGGTCAGGTAGCTCCCCTACTCAAAAAATTGAATCTTTCCCCAGAAGATGGGGTCCTAGGGCTGAAATCGGCCAGGGGAGGGCGTTGCGTGGCCCCCCATGAAATTGCAGTGGGCCCTGGGGAATGGGGTACCCAGGGCCAAAACTGGCCAGCAGAGAGGCGCCACGCGTACCTGTGGCCGACTCATGCTGCACACGGCCAAAGGGCATGGGCATCGTGGGGTTGGGTGGTTAAGGGCTTGGCCACAGGGACTGGCTGGAGGTCCTGAAGCCAACTACACCACACATGGCTAAAGGCTGTGTGCAGAACAAGGTTTTGTAGTTATAGGGTTTGGCCGCAGGCCATATAACTCATGCCATGAGGTAACTATAATTTGCGCCTTCACCATGCATTGCTATTTACCCCACAAATTATGGCACTCATGACATTATTCATAATATCAATGTAATATTTGCAGTAAACTTTTTGACAAAAAAAATGCGCATGGCAGGGCGTGAGTAATAGTTACCTTAGGGCACGAGTTATAGGTAAGTGAGGTAACTTCAACTATAACAGGTAAAATTCTATGGTTTGTGCATTAACATGTGAACCTAACTATAACATATCTGTAACCTTTGGATTTATAGGTGAATTTCTCTACTTCCTAACTACAATGTCCCTGTAATCTTTGCTTTTTCAGTGAATATATATATATATATACATCGAGCAAATATGGTCTAAAAGTTGTTGGGCGGCGCACTCCACTGTCGGTGCCAGTGACGGAGAGGACCAGTCTCGTAAAAATATAAATTTCAAAAAATATTCACTGCACTCCACGAGGTATCAATGGTGCAAATTTAATCCAAATAACAAATGGTTGTTATTTGGATTAAATTTGCACCATTGATACCTCGTGGAGTGCAGTGAATACTTTTTAAAATTTATATATATATACATATATATATATATATATGTATATATATATATATATATATATATATATCCCCTCGCACAACAGCCGGTGCCTGCATCAGGGATGGACAAATTCCCTGTATTATCTTTCCTCCAAACAAAGTAAAAAATGTGTGGCACTCCAAGACATCCAGTATTCCTCCTTTAATTAATTAAAGAGCCACAAACATCCATCACACTGACGTGTTTCAACCTACATTGTCTTGATCACAGTGAGTGTATTTTCAATTTCCAATCTATATACTGTCCCACCAAAAGCCTTTATGTAGCATTATGGGATCAGTAAGACCTGCTTTGAATTCCTGGATGGTATACATAGAGAATGATTAAATACAAATAACAATGCATCAAAAGCCAACTGCAAAAAAACAGCATATAGCTTGGCTCTAGCTTTCATCTAAAAGCACTTATGAGAAGTATTCCATATGGTGAATATGTTAGAATGAAAATAAGAATGAAAGAAATTGTTCCGGTGATAAGAAGATGGAGAATAAATTTAAAGAAACTCAACAAAGATTCCTGAGGAGAGAATACAAGCCATGAACGTAATACGTGAAATTAGATAGTTTTCAACTGGTGGAAACACAAAAAACGACTACAGAGAAACAGTCCACTATTCTGTTCCAGATGGCATGATACACAAAGTTTGCAGTTGGCTTTCTAGAAAGGAATGCTGAACAAGTGGAGTCAGAGGACGCCGCACAGACGGCGGCCTTTTTCCAGGTAAGGAGCAAGCGGTATATGACTACATTGTTGGGCGTTCTCTAAGTGGTTTGAATATGTGAATAATAACTGCATAACAATTAAACAAGGAAACTAAAGATATAAAATATGTTTTAATTTAGAAGACCACTTTCGGGTAGCCTATCTAATAATTCTTCAGCATTTTTTAATTGGTGTCTAATAAGGTTCACATGCTAGGCTGAATGACAACAATTTCACTTTTTTTTTCTGTGAATCTAATTCTGATTCTGTCAAAGTCTGTCTTGTCAGAGGAACAGACTAACACCTGTTGCAACATATTGGGGCATGCCCACTAGGCATATAGGCGGTCATTACAACATTGGCGGTAAAAGCCGCATACCGCCGTGCAGATGACCGCCAACACACCGCCGCCGCCGTGGAATTCCACCACAGCTATTATGACCCACATTTCGGAATCCACCAAAATTCAGACACCCACACAAGTCCGCCACACCAAAGGTCAGTGATAAACTGGCGAAAACAAAACCTCCACCGTCACACCAACAGAAATACGCCCACACTATCACAACACACAAATCCATGCGGCGGTCTTTCAACCGTGGTATTCCATTGGCGGTACACAACGCTGCGCTCAAAATACACACACATTTACAAAACACTAACACATTGGACAATTTGAAATACACACACCTGATACACATACACACACCAGTCCCACACACCCAATACAATATAAAACACACACCCACATCACCGACAAACCCTTACGACCACATTTACAGAGAGAAGGCCAGAGAGAGAGCACCAGCAAGAACAACAGCATCCACAGACACACAACACCATCACCCACAGAACTTCCACGCACCTCACACAACACACTAGTACATATCAGCACACATATCACCACACACTCCACCCCACACATCACCTACACCACTCCTTGGCACGGCAAAGACACCCCAGGTTCTCGGAGGAGGAGCTCAGGGTCATGGTGGAGGAAATCATCCGGGTAGAGCCACAGCTATTCGGAGCACAGGTGCAGCACACCTCCATTGCAAGGAAGATGGAGCTATGGCGAAGAGTAGTGGAGAGGGTCAACGCAGTGAGACAGCACCCAAGAAATCGGAAGGACATCAGGAAGAGGTGGAACGACCTACGGGGGAAGGTGCGTTCCGTGGTCTCAAGACACCACCTGGCGGTTCAGCGAACTGGCGGCGGACCCCCACCTCCTCCCACACAACTAACAACATGGGAGGAGCAGGTCTTGGAGATTCTGCATCCTGAGGGCCTCGCAGGAGTAGGTGGAGGAATGGACTCTCGTAAGTAAAATCTTAACTATTACAACCCCCACCCTACCTGCATGCTATCACATACCCCCACCCTCACCCCCAGCACCCCAACTCCTCACATATGTCCCAATATCACAAACCACCCATCCCAACAGCAAGCCCTGCATGCAACAACAAAGCATGGACACTCATCACTAAAGTATGCCCACTGCACATACCCATACAACCCCCTAAACCATCCTCACACAAGGTCTCACACAGGAATGCAAGCACTGGGGTACACTGTCACCCACCCATTGCACACCATGACACACACAGATGTAATAACCATCCTTTCATACCCCTGCAGGACCCCTACCCAACGTCACCAATAGAAGAGGCCCACAGTGATGACAGCAGCTCTGTCCAACTGGATCTAGATGACCAGCCCGGCCCATCGGGGACCTCAGGACAGTCGGTTCCCATCACCCAGTCACAGGCCACTACAGACCCTCCACCCTCTGGAAACATAAGCACAGCACCCACCCAGCGGGCCCATACCTCCGTCCCCAGGACACGTCAATCAGCTGTGTGTCCACCACTACAGGGAGCTAGGATAACCCACCACCCCAACAACAACAGGGACCTGGGGGCAGTGGTAGTGGGCACACGGTCCAGGGGACGGAGGCCCAGGAACACAGGGGAACTGGGAGGGCTGCAGTGCAACAGGGGTCAGACAGGCCAAGGGAACCCACTCTCCACGAGGCCCTCTCCTCCATCATGGGAGCCTACCACCACTCCCAGGAGACGATGGCAACAGTACTGGCCAAGTTTCAGGAGACCCAGCGCCTGCAGGAGGAACAGTATATGGGCTTGAGGGAGGAACTCAGAACCACCCTGGGCACCATCGTAGGGGTGCTGAAGTAACTTGTGAACACCAGGAGGGACACTGTGGCACTACAAGGGGCCCCTGACACTAGCATGGATGATGAACTGCCCACCACCTCCGCCGGCGCAAGTGGACAGGAGGCACCGCCACAGGACCACCACACCAGCACCCCACCCCCTGCAGAGGGAGAACCACCCCGCAAACGGTCCCTGAGATCTAGGACAAAGACAGAGCACGATGCCAAGACCCCCGCCAAGAAATGAGACCACCCTGATTGTCATCCTACTGTCCCACTTTGTCACAATGTCCATACTGAAACTGCCCCAGCTCCACTTCCTATGCCCATATGGGCAATGCACCTATGAGACTAATAGACTGGACTCTGCCATGGACATTCCTCCGCCATCACCCCTCACCATTTCAATACCCCCTCCAATATTGAGCACTTAAATAAACACACTTAAAGCACAAAACAATCTGGAGTCAGTCTGTGATTTCAAAATAGTGTATTAGCAATTACAGTGACAAAATGCTCTTTCAAGTTGAATGTCAACATACCTATGTCACACAGCTCTAGTCCATGAGGAATCTAAGCAGATGTCACACAGTGGGACCCACATCTGTGAAATCGTAAGGGAAAGTGACAACTCAGTGACCATACACTGGGTGAAAACGACACACAGTAGAGAGGTAGTAGTGTTAAACTACATGTAGTAGGCAGCTCTGTATTCTTACCTGTGTCTCATTGGAAATATTGCTGGATCACTGAGTCCCTGTTGTGCATGTCTTCTTCCCCTGCTTCCTCGTCTTCACTGTCCACAGGCTCCACAGCTGCAACAACACCGCCTTCTGGACCCTCCTCCTGCAGAAAAGGTACCTGTCGTCGCAAAGCCAAGTTATGAAGCATACAGCAGGCCACGATGATCTGGCATACCTTCTTTGGTGTGTAGAATAGGGATCCACCTGTCATATGGAGGCACCTGAACCTGGCCTTCAGGAGGCCAAAGGTCCGCTCGATCACCCTCCTAGTTTGCCCATGGGCCTCATTTTAGCGTTCCTCTGCCCTTGTCCTGGGATTCCTCACTGGTGTCAGTAGCCATGATAGGTTGGGGTAACCAGAGTCACCTGCAAATGTTGAGGGACAACTGTTAGACACGCACTAACCTGGAGGGATGTCCCCAGACCCAGACAACCATTCCCACTGACTTGCTTCCAGGTGCTCACCTAATAGCCACACACGGTGCCTCTGGAGTTGACCCATCACATAAGGGATGCTGCTATTCCGCAGGATGTAGGCATCATGCACTGAGCCAGGGAACTTGGCATTCACATGGGAGATGTACTGGTCTGCCAAACATACCATCTGTACATTCATAGAATGATAACTCTTCCGGTTTCTGTACACCTGTTCACTCCTGTGGGGGGGGACCAAAGCCACATGTGTCCCATCAATGGCACCTATGATGTTGGGGATTTGTCCCAGGGCATAAAAATCACCTTTCACTGTAGGCAAATACTCCACCTGAGGGAAAACAATGTAGCTCCGCATGTGTTTCAGAAGGGCAGACAACACTCTGGACAATAAGTTGGAAAACAAAGGCTGGGACATCCCTGATGCCATGGCCACTGTTGTCTGAAATGAACCACTTGCAAGGAAAATGGAGCACTGACAGCACCTGCACTTGAGGGGGGATTCCTGTGGGATGGTGGATTGCTGACATCAGGTCTGGCTCCAACTGGGTACACAGTTCCTGGATTGTGGCACGGTCAAGCCTGTAGGTGATAATCAAATGTCGCTCCTCCATTGTCGACAGGTCCACCAACGGTCGGTACACAGGAGGATGCCGCCATCTCCTCACATGTCCCAGCGGACGGTGCCTATGAAGGACAACAACGAGCACATAGTCAAACAACTCAGAGGTACGTACCCACAGTTTACACAGAACACCTATCATACACAAAAGGTGGCCTGTATGTGTGTTGAGTCTAGGCCTAGGTATGAATGACGCAGTTGGAAATGAAGCCATGTGGACCCCTGAAATGGCGGCTGCCTGACCTCTAAAGTGGGACAATGGGATGTGAGGTAACTGTGCTGGCGTTGTTCACCGTCACGGTAGGCGGTCGAAGACCGCGGCGCAATGCTGCATTGGTTAACATTGGACCCTATGGGTCCGAGGAGCCAATGGCAATGTACGCCGGTGGTGACAGTACGCACCACCGCGGACGTGACTGCCATTTTCTATCACTTCAGTCACTCGATACCTGATATTCGACAGGAGAGGACCTACACTGCAAGTGCTGCTGTGACCTCAGTCTGAAAGAGACAATGGCTCGAGTGTCTGGGGAAAGGGCCCCTTCCTTCACATCGGAGGAGTTGGAGAAACTCGTGGATGGGGTCCTCCCCCAGTACACGCTACTCTACTGTCCTCCAGACAAACAGGTAAGTACATTGGGAGGATGCTGTATGGGCTATGCCTGTGTGGAGAGGGCTGGATGTAAGAAGGAAGGGGGGAGACTGCTGCGTGCATGAAAGACGGTGAATGCATGTGCCACATGGCAAGGGTAGGGATGGGGGGCAATCACTTCAACGGTGCAGTTGGTAATAACTTCTCTTTTTCCCCTGTACATTTCATGTAGGTTAGCGCCCACCAGAAGAAAGATATTTGGCGTGCCATCGCCAAGGACGTCCGGACCCTGGGGGTCTACCACAGACGGAGCACCCAATGCCGGAAAAGATGGGAGGACATTCGCCGCTGGAGCAAGAAGACGGCGGAGGCTCAGCTGGGGATGGCCTCCCAACGTGGGAGGGGTGCCTGTCGCACCATGACTCCCCTGATGTTCAGGATCCTGGCGGTGGCCTACCCGGAGTTGGATGGGTGCTTGAGGGCATCACAGCAGACACAAGGGGGTGAGTACACTCTCATTCTGCTGACTTTGCACGCAGTGGATGTGTCTGGGTGGGGGAGGAGGGCTGTGGGTTTCCCTAGGCCAGGGCGAGTTCTGTATGCAAGGCCCCTCCGTATGTCAGGCAATGTGGCACCCCAGTCCACCTCTGTAGAGTGCCAAGTACAGGTAGTCATGCCTCTGTGTCATCTATGTGTGCAGAGGTCATCCATAGCCTTGTAGGCCATTTCCCAGAAATTGAACAGTGGAGCCCAAGACCACGGCGTAGTGCAGGGGGCTTCTGTGTCTGTCGTGTCCGCCAACGGTAGCGGTAATCCATGCACTCAACATGTCTTTCTTCTGTTGTTCCCCCCCTTTTTGTGGTCTCCCTGTTCTTGTGTGCATTAGCATCATCAGGCGGAGGAGCAGTGGCAACGGAGCATGAGGGAGCTGCATCCCACATGGCCCTGGAGGGCGACACTACGGAGTCTGAATTCCCCAGTGGGACGGAGGGCGAGGGGAGCTCCACAGTGGGGACAGGAGCTGACACCAGCGACACAGACTCGTCCTCTGATGGGAGCTCCCCTGTGGTGGCGGCAACATCTGTGCCCCCCGTATCTACAGGTACAGCCGCCACCCCCCCCAGCAGCACTGCCCTCCCAGCAGCCCCTCAGCCTTTGGCTCGTGCCCGCTCACCCAGGAGGGTGGGCATCACCTTCGCCCCAGGCACCTCAGGCCCTGCCCCAGTCACCCCTGCTGCCCTCAGTGAGGAGGCCATTGACCTCCTCAGGTCCCTCAGTGTTGGGCAGTCAATCATTTTGAATGCCATCCAGGGTGTAGAGAGGCAGTTGCAACAAACAAATGCATTCCTGGAGGACATTCATTCTGGTCAGGCGGCCCTTCACGGAGCTTTTCAGACTCTGGCCTCAGCACTGATGGCAGCCATTGTCCCCGTCTCTAGCCTCCCCCCTCCAACTTCCTCAACCCTGACCCAATCCCCTGTACCTCAGCCTCTCCCAAGCACACCTACAGACCAACATGCACACACATCAACACATAAGGGAAGCTCAGGCAAACATAAGCACCACACATCCCACAGGCACTCACGCAAGCATCACACACATGCAGACACACCAACATCCACTGCCTCCACTGTGTCCCCCTCCTGCTCATCTCCCACCTCCCTCCCAGTCTCGTCTACTCTCACACCTGCATGCAGTACCTCTACAGCCACTACATCCGTCTCCAGCACACCCACCACCACACCCAGCTCATGTGCAGTCACCACCCCCACTACCATTCACACGTCCCCTCTGTCCTCTCCCAGTGTGTCTGTGACGCCCCCTCCCAAGATACACAAACGCAGGCACACACCCATCCAACAGCCATCCACCTCACAACAGCCTCCAGCGCATACACCTTCACCCAAAGTCACCAAACGCACCCGTCCAACAACCACCACCTCTTCCTCCACTCCCAAACCCCCTTCAGCTACCCATTCCAGTGTGTCCCAAAAACTTTTCCTGTCCACCCTTGACCTCTTTCCCCCACCTCCCCCACCCCGTCCATCTCATAGGTCCCGAACTAACACCTCAGCCACAACATCTCCGGGAACAGTGCTGCCTGTAGTCACCGGAATGTGGAGTGCACCGGCCACCAGGGCAGCCAGTGTGGCACGGAGCCACAGCATAGACAGTCCCCCACCTGTGAAGCATCAGAAGTTGGCCAGTGCCCGACGGGAGAGGGTGTAGACTCCAGCCACTAAAGCCGCTCCCAGGGGTCCCGTTGGGATTGTGAAGTCAGCTGTGACATCTTCCAAGGTGGGGAAGGGCCACAAGAAACCCGGCAAGTCTGGGCAGAGCTGCACGGCGGAGAAGACCGCCATCATCCCCGCTGCACAGGAGGCCACCACCAGTACCAGCCCAGCTGCCCAGGAGGCCACCGCCAGCACCACCCCAGCTGCTCAGGAGGCCACCGCCAGCACCAGCCGAGCTGCCCAGGAGGCCACCGCCAGCACAAGCCCAGCTGCCCAGGAGGCCACGCCCAGCACAAGCCCAGCTGGGCCATGAAGGACCGCCAGCACAAGCCCAGCTGGGCCATGAAGGACCGCCAGCAAAAGGCCCGTTGGGCCATGAAGGACCCCCAGCAGCTGGACCCAGCAATGGAGACCACCATCTGAGGCACCGCTGAACAGGGCACCGCCATCTGCAGCACCGCTGAACAGGGCACCGCCATCTGAAGCACCGCTGAACAGGGCACCACCATCTCAAGCACCGCTGAACAGGGCACAGCCATCTCAAGCACCGCTAGCCCATGAGCGGCAGGGGCACTGACGCAACTGAGTCTGTCACGGGGTGAATGATGCACTCTGGGCACCATACCCCTTCCAGAACCAGTGGAGACTGTCATCCACTACCTCTGTCCTTAACAGGATGAAGCACTCTGGGCATCATGCCCCCTCCAGAACCAGTGGAGACTGACATCCACTACCTCTGTCCTTAACAGGATGAAGCACTCTGGGCAAAATGCCCCCTCCAGAACCAATGGAGACTGTCATCCACTTGTGAGACTCTGGCTTTGCACTCCCCAGGATATGGCAGTGGGCAACCCACCCACTGTAGAGAATTGAGAGACTGTGGCTTTGCACTTCCCAGGATGGAACAGTGGGCAGCCCACCCACTGTAGAGACTTGAGAGACTGCGGCTTTGCACTCCCCAGGATGGAACAGTAGGAAACCCACCCACTGTAGAGACTTGTGAGACTGTGGCTTTGCACTCCCCAGGATGGAACAGTGTGCAACCCACCCACTGTAGAGACTTGAGAGACTGTGGCTTTGCACTCCCCAGGATGGAACAGTGGGAAACCCACCCACTGTAGAGACTTGTGAGACTGTGGCTTTGCACTCCCCAGGATATGGCAGTGGGCATGTGGCCCCCTCGTGGATTTGGCGTTGTGCACTCAAGCGGCTGAGGTGCCCCCCCTTTCCCTCCCCCTGAGGTGCCTGTTTTCTTGCTCTTTGATGCCCCTGCAGTGTTCTCTCCATCATGGTCGGCGATCTTGTGTGGGCCTCGCCCATACCGTGTGGTCCCAGTATTCCACGGACTATCTTAGTGCACTACCTGGACTACTGTGCTTGTTATATATTTTGTACATGGTGTATTTATATATATTTCTGCCTACTTGTTTTTAATATATTACAATGGTTACACTAATTTTCTATTGTCTTTGCATTCTTCCGAGGGGTTTGGGGGGTGTTACTGTGATGTATAGATTTACATTGTTGTGTTTTGTAGTGGGCGAGGGTGGGGGGGTTGCGAGTGTGCGTCCCTGTTTTTTCCCTCCCCCCCTCCCCTGTGTCGTTGGTGCAGTACTCTCTGTGGTCTTCGCCGCCGGGGTTCGTGCTCCTGGTAGAGGAGCAGGAAGACTATCGCAGGGAGAATTTGGAGTTCCGGCTCCATGGTGTCCTCGTTCCTCTTGGGGTGTGTAGAGGTGAGCGTTTTCCCTTCGAAATTCCTGTTTCCGCCGTGTTTTATCTGCGATGAATCCGCCCAGGAAAAGGTGGTGGATTGGTAGGTTGTGATACTGTGGGCGGTACATTGTCTCCCGTCTGTCTGTTGGCAGTGACCGCCGCGCTGTTTGTTTGTACCGCCGTGGCGGTTGGATTGTTAAAGTGGCTGTCTTTGTTGGGGGTTTCCGCCACGGTCGTAATTGCAATTTTTTTACCGCCCGCCTGTTGGCGCTTTTACTGCCACTTTAACACCGTCCGCCAGGGTTGTACTGACCACCATAATGTGGGTCCTATGGCCTGATTTTGATTGAAGCAGTGTTATGTAGACTGCCCAAAACACGGGGAATGAGAGGTCTTTAGGTCAGGGCCACATTATATGCTCTGTGTGGGCATTTTCATAAAGAAAGATTATGATCCTCAGGAATACTAGACTAGAATACACTATTTAGCTTCCTTTGTATATCTTTTCTATACAAATAAGTGCATATTGGAAGGAAAAAGGATCTGGGGTTCTCAACCACACTAAGGGCCAGATGTAGGTAGCCTTTGGCGCCTCGCAAATGGCGAAAAAAGCTGTTTGCGAGGCGCAAAAGGCCTCACGCGATGCAGAATCACATTTTGCGAGTCGGTACCGACTCGCAAAATGTGAATCCGACTCACAAATAGGAAGGGGTGTTCCCTTCCTGTTTGCGACCACATCGCGATGTAGAGTTGATTTGTGACCGCGAAAGCAGTCGCGAAGCAACTCGCAGTTACCATCCACTTGAAGTGGATGGTAACTCATTCGCAAACCGGAAGGGGTCCCCATGGGACCCCTTCCCCTTTGTGAATGCCCCAAAAAATATTTTTTCAAAACCGGCAGTGGTCCTATGGACCACTGCCTACTCTGAAAAAAACGAAACTAATGGTTTCACTATTTTTTCTGTTTGCAGCTCGTTTTCCTTTAAGGAAAACGGGCTGCAAAAAGAAAAAAACAAAACTGCTTTATTAAGAAAGCAGTCACGGACATGGTGGTCTGCTGTCCACAGCAGGCCACCATCCCCGTGAGTGCCTAGACTCGCTATGGGGTCGCAAACTGCGACCCACCTCATAAATATTCATGAGGTGGGTCTATGGGACCCCATAGCGAGTCGCAGAAGGTGTCTGAGACACCTTTCTGCATTTCCTTTTGCGAGTTGCAAATTGCGAGTCGCTGGGACTCGCAATTTGCAACTCGCAAACGGAAACCTACCTACATCTGGCCCTAAGTGACATGCTTCTTGTCAGCAACATCTGTTTATGGCAGGCCCACCATGAACTATTTTTCTGAGAGTTTAGACATGTGAAGGTTCTATATTCTACTGTGTAGAGGATAATATCTACTATAGGTGTGTTCATTGATAGCATATTAAGGGGCAAATTGTTAAAATTATATTGAGATGGATAGCCATTGTTTTGTCAGTTATCCATTTCATGCAAGTATGAATGCTGGGAGGAGAATGTTTGGAGAAGACCTTAATTGTTTTCTTCTGAATGGTCAATCGATATGTTTCTACCTTCACTGGCCATGCCAATCAGGGGGACAATTGTCAGGAACAATAAGACCCAGATAAAAATATCTCATATCTACTAATACACTACTCACAATTTTTGCTAATGTGTGGTGCCAGGACAGGAAAAAAAGAAGTATGTGTGTATAACCTGTATATTAGGGAAATACAGGAAGAGTTAGTGTATGGATGGTTTTCCTGCAAGGTTAATGAAAGTAATGTTATAGAAATAATCAGGCCCTGACAAGGTACTTATTTTGTAGTTGCACATGTTTAACCCATCAAAGTATGGTGCAATATTATGAATGATAGTATTGGTAAATCAGTCACAAGATATTGGGTTATTTTTTGAGGGGGTGACTAGAGTCTCAAACAATAACACAATCCTGGTTAGGGTAAATCCCTAAAAACACTAAATTAACCTGAGCTCAATTACCTGATAGCAATGGCAAAGAGCTGATAGGCCTAGCTCAGGGCAAAGCGTAAAGTATTTATGAAGTACCAAAATAGTGATAATGTCAATAAAAACTCCAAACCAAATTAGAAAAATTTAGTAAATTATAATAAATAAAATGACATGAAAACAATAAGAATCTAATAAGGGTAATCAGTGAGATGAATTTTTAAAGTCAACTTGTCTTAGTAGACCAGGACCCAAAAGCAATTTGAGGCAGACCACACAGGAGCACAGGTCAAATACAGAAAGCAGATTTAACTGGGACTTAGATCCTCTTTATAATGTTTTCACTGCTGGGCCGGTGGGTGAAAACAGTGTTTCCGCCTGCCGGCACAGCAGGGAAAGGGACCGTAACATTGACAGCGGCTCCAAATGGAGCCACCGCCAATGTTGGTTTCTGGCGAGTGCAGCGGCACTTGTTGTGCAGATCAGGCAGTGACCTGCGTGACTGGGCACTTCACGGGGGCCCCTAGCACCCCTTCTGCCAGCCTTTCTTTGGCGGGAGAACCCATCAGGGGAAGAGTGGAGTAAAAAGAGATTTCTGCCCTGTAGGATAATGATTTCCTCCATCGTCAGGCTGCCTGTCGGTGGTAGCCTGGCGGTGAAGGAGGGCTGCCACAGGCGGCCTTCTCTGTGATCATCATATGGCAGTTCAGACCGCCGTGCCGGTGGCGATCTTTGCTGCTGCCGCCAGCATAGCAGTCTGAACCGCCAGGGTTCATAATGAGCCACTTAGTCTTAAAAATGGGAGTCAACAATATCTAGCCGAAAATATGTCCACAAGGTCAGATAGCTGTGGGACTTGATCCCAGTGAAGCCATTAGTTGAGCCAGGAGAAGCTCAGAGTGCCACAAATGTTATGTTGTGACTGGGGCAGTCTTCTTACTGTTCAGACATTTTTGGAGCCTTCATCCGGTGAAAATGTCTTCTATATGTAATCAGTTTTTAAGAACTCAGGGCCAGACGTATGGAAAGGTGGTGCAGCATGGTGCTAAAATTGGCAGTGCTGCTCTGTGTCACTTTAGAAACACAGGGATGCACCGTATTTAAGTGAACACGGCGCACCCCAGTGTTGTCCTCATGCGCTCGTTCTACCTTCAGCAGCCAGTGCCAACGCAGGCATTCTTGCACCATCGTTCAAGGATGTCTGTGTTGAGGGGTGTGATTGTTTATGTGAGGGAAGGTGTACCTTCCTGCACATAAACAATCACTAATGGAGCTTTAGTACTTCTGTGTGTGCTGCACAATGCAGCACACAGAGAAGTGCCAAACCTTCGTTTTCAAATGATTGTTTATGTGCAGGAAGGGACACATTCCCGCCCTTAAACAATCAGTTCTGGCATTTTGCACTTTCTATGTGTGCTGCAGAATACAGCTCACATAGAAAAAGCAAAAAATGAGGAGTAAGAAAAGTAGAATAAAAGTATTCCTCCTTATTACACCCTGCTAATGCCACCCTTGGGGGTGGCGGTAGATTTTGGCACTGCCTCAGGTTTACGAAATTTCATAAATCTGAGGCAGCATCAAAATCCAGTGGGTGTTACTGTGGCACGCCCACAGCAACACCTATTGCATGCCACTTCCACGCACAGTGCTGTGTGGGAAAGGGCAGTATTTACAAGGTGATGTTAAGTCACCAAAAGTGGCTTAACTTCACCTTGTAAATACGACTCAATGCTTAGCGCCACAAGAGCGTCACAAAAAGTGACGCTCCTGTGGCACTCGGGGTCTATAAATACACCCCTCAGAATCCTTTAGAGGGCAATTCTGCAGGCTGTAGCTGGAGAAGACTCTATTAGGCCAGACACCTTCTCCACAAGATCCCTGTGAACTTGATTGGATTCTGTAGAGAAGATTTGAGAGGGATGAGACTATATTCAGCCCAGCGGCAACAAACCTTGGGTAGCTTGGCGTGGCAGGTTTTCCCCAGTCTTCCGGAGTTCTTGATGCTGAAAAGGTTTCTAGTACCAGGTTTTAAAGCAACACAGCTAAGGGTTCCAGAACCTCAAGAAGAAAATGTGAGGATCAGGACTCACTCCAGCAGAAACAACAGCAAGGTTCAGGGCAGATCTAATTAGAACTGGTCAGCTGGGCAGTTGCGGTAAAAGGCCTCTTGTAGATTGTGTGTGTCTGTAGCTTGAAGAGAAGGTCAGCTTTCTGACCCTTAGAGTCTTCCTCTTTGTTCTGTATATAACAGAGGGCTGGCCTAGTTTTTGAAGTTCCTCTCAGGTCACAGGCAGCAGGTTCTGTCTTACCTTGATCCAGTAGTCTTCTGAAGAGAGTGGCACAGAATAACACATTTATGCCTGACACTATCCTGTGCATGAGGGTTATGCCTGGGCCTTCCCTATTTAATAGGAGGAAGGTCCGAGGGGTAACCCTACCCACTTTTCAAGAGTTAGTATCTACCATAATGTGGAAAAATACTACAGCCCTTGCTCCTAGAATTCAAAACGGTGAAACTATTCTTTCCTTTAGCAGAGTCTGTCCACCCATCCAGAGTTAGGGTCTAGTTTATTCCCACAATGTTCAGTGCCTGGGTCACTATGTAAACACAGGAAGGGGACTGCCCAGCTAATATTTGTCTGTGATGGGAAAGCCACATTCAAGAAAATTACATTGTTATGTCCAACCCAAATAATCATCCTGCCAAGAGAAAAATACACCTCCCACATCTAGGCTTTTGTCTTTACTCTGGGTGCAGTTTTCACACCTCATTTCGGGCAATTCACCTGTCGGGAGACAGTTTGAAATGTAATGTAAATTAACCATTGGGAGTTTAAAGCAGAGAAAATGTAACTTATTTTTACCTTCATATTTATTACAAATGCAACTTCACCATTGAGTTGGGCTTTTAATAAATAATAACAGAGGTGCCAAGTCATTTTTTCCAGCTGGTCCCTATCCTAAGATAGCAGAATTAATATTTGATATTGCTTTCTAGTGATTCTCTAAGAGTCAATTTTCCTTCCTAGAGTGAAAATAGCTTTTAGGTGATGCTCAAACGACATGTTACCATAACATTTCTACATGTCCTACTTTTGAATACCATGAACCCTGTGTAGGAAGGTAGCCTCTTTCTAGCCTTGTTACCCCCACTTTTGGCCTGTTTGTGAGTATATGTCAGGGTGTTTTTACTGTCTCATCCTACCAAGGACAGAGGCAGTGGATGTCTTTCTCCACTGGTTCTGGAGGGTGTCTTGTGCCCAGAGTGCTTCATCCTGCCCGTGGCGGCCTCAGTAGCGACAGAGCTTTTGGTGCTCATGGGCCTGCGGTGCTTGTTGCGGCGGTGTCCTTGGCAGTGGTGCATGTGGCGGCGGTGTTTTTGGCAGCAGTGCTTGTGGCGGCAGTGTTTTTGGCAGCGGTGCTTGTGGCGGCGGTGTCTTTGCCAGCGGTTCAGCTGCTGGCGGTCCTGTCTGTGTCAGTGTGGCTGCTGGCATTCCTGTCTTGGGCAGCGGTTCAGTTGCTGGCGGTCCTGTCTTGGGCAGCGGTTCAGCTGCTGGCGGTCCTGTCTGGGGCAGCGGGCTGCTGGCGGTCACCTCCTGGGCAGCGGGCTGCTGCTGGCGGTCCTGTCTGGGGCAGCGGGGCTGCTAGCGGTTGCCTCCTGGGCAGCGTGGCTGCTGCTGGCGGTCCTGTCTGGGGCAGCGGGGCTGCTGGAGGTCGCCTCCTGGGCAGCAGGGCTGCTGCTGGCGGCCCTGTCTTGGCAGTGTGGCTGCTGCTGGTGGTCCTGTCTTGGGCAGTGTGGCTGCTGCTGGTGGTCCTATCATGGGCAGTGTGGCTGCTGGCGGTCGCCTCCTGGGCAGCGGGGCTGCTGCTGGCAGTCCTGTCAGGGGCAGCGGGGCTGCTGGCAGTCACCTCCTGGGCCGCGGGGCTGCTGCTGGCGGTCCTGTCTGGGGCAGCGGGGCTGCTGGAGGTCGCCTCCTGGGCAGCGAGGCTGCTGCTGGCGGTCCTGTCTGGGGCAGCGGGGCTGATCGCGGTCTTCTCCGCCGTACTGATCTTCCCAGACTTGCCGATTTTCTTGTGCCCCCTTCCCCACCTTGGAAGGTGTCGCAGCTGACTCCACACTCCCACCTGTACCCCTGGGAGCGGCTTTGGTGGCTGATGTCTTCCCCCTCTCCCGCCGGGCACTGGCCAACTTTTGATGCTTGACAAGTGAGGGACTGTCCCTGCTGTGGCTCCTTGCCACACTGGCTGCCCTGCTGCCTGGTGCACTCCATAATCCGGTGATTACTGGCATCACTGGTCCCGCCGATGTTGTGGCCAAGGTGCTAGGTTGGGACCTGGAGAGTCGGGACCTAGGAGACTGATGGGGTGGGGAAGGTGAGGGAAAGAGGTCAAGGGTGGCCAGGAAAAGTTTCTTAGGAACACTAGGACAGGTAGATGGAGGGGGTTTGGGAGTGGAGGAAGAGGTAGTGGTCGTAGGAGGTGTCCGTTTGCTGACTTTGGGTGAAGGTGCATGGGCGGGAAGCTGTTGTGATGTGGATGGCTGTTGGGTGGGTGTGTGTGGCTGTGTTTGTGTACCTTGGGAGGTGGGCTCACAGACACATTGGGAGAGGACACAGGGGATGTGTGAATGGTAGTGGGGGTGGTGACTGCACGTGTGTGCGGGTGTGGTGGTGGGTGTGCTGGTGATGGACGTAGTGGCTGAAGATGTACTGCATGCAGGTGTGAGTGGAGACATGACTTGGAGGGATGAGGGAGACGAGGAGGAGGGGGACACAGTGGAGGCAGTGGATGTTGGTATGTCTGCATGTGTGTAATGCTTGCATGAGTGCCTGTGGGATGTGTGGTGCTTATATTTGCCTGAGCTTCCCTTGTGTGTTGAGGTGTCTGCATGCTGGTCTGATGGTGTGCTTGGGATAGGCTGAGGTACAGTGGTGTGGGTCTGAGTGGAGGAAGTTGGAGGGGGGAGGCTAGAGAAAGGGACAATGGCTGCCATCAGTGCTGAGGCCAGAGTCTGAAAAGCTCGCTGTTGGGCTGCCTGACCAGAATGAAGGCCCTCCAGGTATGCATTGGTCTGTTGCAACTGCCTCTCTACACCCCGGATGGCATTCAAAATGGTAGACTGCCCAACAGTGAGGGACCTGAGGAGGTCAATGGCCTCCTCACTGAGGGCAGCAGGGGTGACAGGGGCAGGGGCTGAGGTGCCTGGGGTGAAGGTGATGCCCACCCTCCTGGGTGAGCGGGCACCGGGCAAAGGCTGAGGGGCTGCTGGGAGGGCAGTGCTGGGGGAGGTGGTGGCTGGTCCTGTAGATGTGAGGGGCACAGGTGGGCCCGCCACCGCAATGGAGCTCCCATCAGAGGACGAGTCCGTATCACTGGTGTCAGCTCCTGTCCCCGCCGTGGAGCTCCCCTCGCCCTCTGTCCCACTGGTGAAATCATACTCCGTAGTGTCGCCATCCAGGGCCATGTGGGATGCAGCTCCCTCCTGCTCCTGTGCCACTGCTCCTCCGCCTGATGATGCTAATGCACACAAGTACAGGGAGACCACAAAAAAGGAGGGGGAAGACACTAGAAAGACATGTTGAGTGCATGCATTACCGCTACAGTTGGCGGACACGACAGACACAGAATCCCCCTGCACTACGCCGCGCACTTGAGGTCCACTCTTCAATCCCTGGGACATGGCCTACAAGGCTATGGCCGATATCTGCACACATGGATGTCACAGGAGCCTGACTAGGTGTAGTTGGCACTGTACCCAGGTGGGGTGGGGTGCCACAGGGTCTGCCTGAAAAAGGGTACTTAACTAGCAAACTCTCTCAGGCCTAGGGAAACCCGCAGCCCACCTCCCCCACCCAGACCCCTCCACTGCGTGCTGAATCAGCAGAATGAGAGTGTACTCACCCCCTTGTGTCTGCTGTGATGCCCTCAAGCGCCCATCCAACTCCGGATACACCACCGCCAAGATCCTGAACATCAGGGGGGTCATGGTGCGACGGGCATCCCTCCCACGTTGGGAGGCCATCCCTAGCTGGGCCTCAGCCATCTTCCTGCTCGGTGGAGGTTTTGTTTTCACCAGTTTATCACTGACCTTTGGTGTGGCGGACTTGTGTGGGTGTCTAAATTTTGGCAGATTCCGAGCTGTGGGTCATAATGACCGTGGCGGAATTCCGCTGCTGCGGCGGTGTGATGGCGGTCTTCTGCATGGCAGTAAGCGGTTTTACCGCCAATGTTGTAATGACCCCCTAAGTGTTTTACTTACCTGATTTTGGTTTGTGTGTATATTTTGTGTATTTTACTTACCTCCTAAGGGAGTATATCCTCTGAAATTCTTTTGGCATATTGTCACTAAAATAAAGTACCTTTATTTTTGGTAACTCTGAGTATTGTGTTTCTTATGATATAGTGCTAAGTGTTATAAGTGGTATAGTAGGAGCTTTGCATGTCTCCTAGTTCAGCCTAAGCTGCTCTGCTATAGCTACCTCTATCAGCCTAAGCTGCTAAAACACTTCTAATCTACTAATAAGGGATAACTGGACCTGGCACAATGTGTAAGTATCACTAGGTACTGACTATATGCCAGGCCAGCCTCCTACACCCTGCTTTATGGACTACAAGGCCTACTTATGGCTTACTTATTAATATGTAAAATGAAGGTTTTTACCTGTCAAAAGTGTCTATTTGACAGGCCGAATTGCAGTTTTTACACTTCTACAGTCAGACTACAATGTTAGGTCTGAAGCCATGTTTGCACTGTCAGTGTATTGGATGACACAATTAATGCTGCATTCAACCAGTGGCATTCAACGTTTAGGTCCTGGGCACAATTTGGACCATAAACTAGGAACACAGAGGCAAGTTAAATGTACAATCTAAAAGTATAACAATTGACCCATGTTTAAAGGGGAGCATAAACACTTTACTAATGGTCAATATGGGTAAAGTGCACAGAATTCAGAAAAGAAAGCAGAAGGTATAGGGGAAAGATCTGGGGGGAGACCACGCAAAAGATATTAATTTCCTACATCAGTTTATACTACAACCACTCCCCACATTCTTACCATCACACATGCACACATTAATAACATGCTTATTGATGTGATTCAACTAGGAAGAAATGCATTATTTAGAATTCACCTCATTCACCAGTGTTGTCCTTTTGCTTTTACTGGGGACTGTGTGGTGGTCATATGTATTGCTGTTCTATTGTAAGAAATTGCATGGACATTAAATCAACATTGGAATAAGGAGCTGAAGTAGGTCAGTTTGATTCTTAGGCCCTCATTATGACATTGGCAGTATTTTCCGAAAATAGCCGTGGTGGCCTCTACCAACAGACTGCCATGGAGATGAACATCCACCCACCAGATTATGACACACATACAAAACTGACAGAAACCAGCCACAACCACAAATCCGCCAGGCACAATGAACGTGAAAAACTGTCAGAACTAGCACCCATACCTTTAGGCCTGCAAAACAACAGTCTCCAAATAATGACCCATGAATTACCACAGCAGATATTCTGTGGCGGTAAACCATTGGCGGTGCACACCGCCGTGGTGGAAATGGCCATCGAAAACCAATACAAGACTACATTAGCCAGTCCAAAAAACCCACACCTGACACAAATACACACACCCCACATACCCACCAACAGCACTATAAAACACACCTCCATCACCCACAATCCTTTGCAAACACAGGAACACCACTACACCTTGCCAGGCCAAATCCATAGATGAATGCACACACAAACCACAACTATGCATTCATCCATCACACACCACACATCACACACCCCACCGCATCACTCAACACTCTCTGCACAAAACACACACCACACAACACCCATGTCCCCACAAAGGCACCCCTGTTTCACTGATGAGCAGTTGCTGCTGATGGTGGAGGAAATAGTCAGGCTAGAGCCACAGATGTTTAGAGCACAGGTACAACAGATCTCCATTGCCAGGAAGATGGAGCTATAGCGGAGGATTGTGGACAGTGTGAAGGCGTGGACAATACCCACGCACAAGGGACGACATGCTGAAAAGGGGGAATGACCTATGGGATAAGGTGCGTTCCATTGCAGAACGGCATTAGCTTGCCATTAGCAGACTGGCGGTGGACCCCACCTCATCCCCCACATTTGACAGCATGGGAGGAACAAGGCTTGGCAACACTGCATCCTGAGTGCCTTATTGGAGTAGCCGGAGGACTGGACACTGGTGAGTCACAATTACCAACCTACTACCACCCATAACTTCATGCCGTCACCCCTCACCCTGACTCTCTTCTGTAGGAGGCTGGCCTGGTTTGTAGTGGGTACCTTTAGTACTTACACCTTATACCAGGTCCAATTATCCCTTATTAGTTAAATGTAGTAGTGTTCTAGCAGCTTAGCCTGAACTAGGAGACATGCAAAGCTCCTACAACACCACTTACAGTTACATAGTACTTAGACACAAGTAAAGACAATAATCAGTGTTACCAAAAATAAAGGTATTTATTTGGGTGACACAGTACCAAAAATATCTTAAAGGCAATACTCCTTCTGGAGGTAAGTATTATACTCAATATATACACTAGACACCAAAATTAGACAAGTAAATAGTCATAGAACAATGCAAGCAATAGGAAATACTATAGATTGCAATAGGAGAAAATAGATCTAGGGGCAGCATAAACCACATACTAAGAAAGTGGAATGTGAATCACGAATTCCCCCCTAGACAAGTGCAGTGTGTGCAGAATCTCTGGGAGAGTAAGAATACAGTAAAGGTAAGTAAATTACCCCACCCCAGAGCCCAAAAAAGCAGGAGTGAAGAAGTACTGCAAGTTTCCTTAGGACACACTACATCTCGTGATTGGGATTACACAGTAACCAACCAAGTCTGCAAACAACAACAGCTGGATTCCTGGACCTGAAGACCTGCAAAAGAAGGGGACCAAGTCCAGAAGTCGAAAGAAGTTCCAGGAAGGACAGGAGCCCCTGCCAACCCAGAAGAGGGTGCAAAAGAAGAGTCCACAGTTAGTTGAAGACTGCAGAAATGCACCCTAGGAAGATGCCAACAGGTCCCTGCATGATGCCAAGGATGTCCTACGACGTGAAGACTGTTGCAGATGTGATTTCGTGTTGGAAGTAGCCAACAAGCCTTGGCTACGACAAAAGTATGTTTTGCATCAAAATGGTGCTGGATGGATACAGGAGGGACCGGGGGGGCTCATCTCTGTGTGAGGAGGAAGAGGGGGTATTCAGCACTTTAGAAAGCCCTCAGAATGCCAGCCAGCACCCCAGGGAATCCCAGGATATGGGGACAAAGGAGGTGCAAAATGCGGTTGATGCAGCACAACAAAGGAAGGTCCCACGCCACCGGAGAACAACTCAGCAAGTTGAGCGTCACAGGATGGTGTGCTGGAGACCTGGGCCAGACTGTGCACAAAGGAATTTTGCAAATAGTGCACAGAGGCCTCAGGAGATGAAGAAGTTGCAGTACACAGGGGTACCATCATTTTCTGGGAAGGCAGGGTCTTACCTCCTCCAAATTGCGTCAGCAGGACCTCAGGACAGTCTATGTCCATGATGTCCACCCTCTGTGTCCTTAGGAGCATGCTCGTCATTGTGAGAGGAGTCCAAGGGTACCGGTCGTCATCTTGGAAGGTGCCTGCTGGAACAGGGGAGTGACTCCGTCACCCCACGGGAGATTTCTTTGGTTCTTCTGGTGCAGGATGAAGCCAGGGAGTCCTCAGAGAGTGCACACCATGGAAACTGAGGCAGTTGCTGACTTGGAGCTGTGGTTGCTGAAGAAAGGTATCTCTTGTAGATACTTTGTTGGAGTTACAGCGTTTCTTGGAGCAGGCTGCGGTTTATCTGAGGTCAGAGGATGCTGACGTTGCTGCAGAGGATTCCTGAAGGAAACTTGCAAGCAGAATCAGAAAAGAGCCCACAGGATAGACCCTAAATAGCCCTGAGAGGGGGATTGGCTACCTTATCAGGTATAGACCTATCAGGAGGGGTCTCTGACGTCACCTGCTGGCACTGGCCACTGAGAGGCCTCCAGAGTGCCCCGCACACCTTGCAAAGCAAGATGGCTGAAGTCTGGGACACACTGGTGAAGCTCTGGGCACCACCCCTAGGGTGGTGATGGATAGGGGAGTTGTCACTCCCCTTTCCTTTGTCCAGTTTCATGCCAGAGCAGCGAAGAAGGGGTCACTGAACCGGTGTAGACTGGCTTATGCAAAGAGGGCACCATGTGTGCCCTTCAAAGCATTTCCAGAGGCTGGGGGAGGCTACCCCTCCCCAGCCTGTAACGCCTATTTCCAAAGGGAGAGGGTGTAACACTCTGCTCTCAGAAGAAATGCTTTGTTCTGCCTTCCTGGGACTGGGCTGCCCAGACCCCAGGAGGGTAGAACCCTGTCTGTGAGGTGACAGCAGCTGTAGCTGCAGTGCAAGCCTCAGAGAGCTGGTTTGGCAGTACTGGAGGTCCATGGTGAAGCCCCCAGGATGCATGGAATTGGCTCCCCAATACCAGATTTGGAATGGGGGGGACAATACCATGATCTTAGACATGTTACATGGCCATATTAGGAGTTACCATTGTGAAGCTACATATTGACCTATATGTAGTGCACAAGTATAATGGTGTCTCTGACTCACAAAGTCTCGGGAAATGGCCCTGAACTATGTGGCGGCACCTTGGCTAGTGCAAGGGTGCCCTCACACTTAGTAACTTTGCACCTGACCTTCAGCAAGTGAAGGTTAGACACATAGGTGACTCATGAGTTACTTAAGTGCAGTGAAAATGGCTGTGAAATAACATGTGTGTTATTTCACGCAGGCTGCAATGGAAGGCCTGTGCAAGGGTCTGTCTGAGCTCCCTATGGGTGGCAAAATAAATTCTGCAGCCCATATGGATCTCCTGGAACCCCAATGCCCTGTGTACCTCGGTACCATGAACTAGGAACTTATAAGGGCGGGTCCAGTGTGCCAATTGAAATTGGTAAATTTGTCACTTGCCTACAGTGACAAATTTAAAAGCAGAGAGAGCATAAGCACTGACACAGTTAAGCAATACACAGACACACACATTAGGCCATAAACTATGAGCACTGGGGTCCTGACCAGCAGGATCCCAGTGAGACAGGCAAAAACATACTGATATACACCCCACTCCATCGAACACAGTGCACCACCCCAATTACGACACCTAAATGTCTACCCCTGCATGTCATTCCCACTGCAAGCACATCCCTCCCAGCTCTGCATGCACACCCACCAGCAATTCATGGACACCATGTAGAAAACCAATCCCATAATCCATCACCATACACTACCAAAGGTGGGAGGGGAACATTAATTTTATTGAGAAAGGTAGAAATGCGGAATATGTGACAGACAATTACCCTAACAAATCATTTACATTCCCACAGGTGCCACAGCCAATGTCAGCGGTGAGGAGGTGCCACGGCAACCCAGTCCCCCACTATAAGATTCCCTTAGTGATGACAGCAACTCTGGAGGTCTTGATCTGGATGAACTCCCTGGGCCATCTGGGACCACTGGTCAGTCAGCTACAAGATCCCACAGCCAGCCTACCACAGGGTCCCCCCTCAGAATCAAACACCAAAGCAGCCAGCTAACACCCCCAAACCTCTGTCCCCAGGACACGTCAATCAGTAGTGTGCCCATCTGTATAGGGACCTGAGTCGACACCACACAGGCAAAACAATGAAGGTCCTGATATAATTGGGAGTGGGCACACCATTTAGGGGACATTTAGGGGACACAGGCACAGGGGGCCAGGGGCAGTGGGAGGACAGCTATGCACCAGGGGGAGGCCAGGCCCAGGGAACCGACTGCCCAAGGCACTTACAAATGTCCTAGGGGCATACCAGTATTCCCAGGACTGGATGGATCAAGTGATGAACATCATGCACGAGAACCAGCGGTTGCAAGGGGAACACCACCAGGAGGTCTTACAACAATTGCACACCTTGAATACCACCAGGCCTCCATTGCAGGGGTGCTGAGTGACATGGCGAACATCATGCATGAGTACACAACACACCGGCAGGCCCCTTCCACTTGCCAGTGTACTGACCAGCCATCCACACCTGCTGCAGCTAGTGAACAGGAGGCCCTTCCACAGGACTCACAGGTCAGCAGCACCCCCCCCAGAAGATGAACCACCCCACAAATGTTCCCTGCTACCCAGACAGACACCAGAGACAGTTGCCAAGACAACCAACAGGAAAGGTGCCCCTCCAGAATGTCCCCCTTGTGTTCCACTGATTCACCTTGTTCACTTTGGACTGCCATTGCTCCTCTTCCTGTGGCCCTATGGACACTGGATCTGTGCTACAAACAGACTGGGCCAATATGCTGGACTTTTCCCAACCATCATCCCACTCTACTATACTTTCCATTGTTTTTTGTTATTCAAATAAACACCCCTGGACACAAAAGTGATT
The DNA here is from genome assembly GCF_031143425.1 of Pleurodeles waltl. NCBI lineage: Eukaryota > Metazoa > Chordata > Amphibia > Caudata > Salamandridae > Pleurodeles > Pleurodeles waltl. The sequence continues at coordinate 496,703,367 of NC_090444.1, forward strand.
TATCAGAAAGAAATGTGCAATGTATTGAACTGTATTGAACTGCATAATCCTGTGCAAATGTTCTGTAATGTGTAATTCCATCCGACAAATGTGTCTCAGCAGTCTTTAGTCATCACATCAGAATACTGTTGTAACCACTCCAACATCTGCAATAAGGGAAGGCATAGGTGACGGTCAATTGTGATGCAAAAGTAGTGACTGGAACAACACAACAGCTACACATCACTTTACTAAAATGGAGACAAGTATAGATCAACAGTCCTACCTGAGTGTCATTGGAAGTACTGCTGAATGATATGTGTCCTATTGTCCACATCTTCCTCCTCTTCCTGCTTCTCACTGTCCTCAGTGTCCGCTGCTGCCACAGGTGAATTGTCATCCCCCTCTGCCTGCAGATAGGGCACGTCATCTGAGGGCAAAATTGTGCAGCATGCAGGAGACCACCAAAATCTGGCAGACCTTCTCAAGGGAGTAGCATTGGGATGGCACCTGAACCTGGCTTTCAGTAGACCGAAAGTGCATTACACAATCCTCCTGGTACGCCCATGCACATCATTGTACTGATTTTCAGCCCCTGTTCTCGGATTCCTAATAGGGGTCAAGAGCCAGGGCAGGTTTGGGTAGCCGGAGTCACCTAGAAGAAGTGAGGGACACACATTAGCCATGCACAATGGCATGGGGTATGACTCCAGTAGACATACACTGACATACATTGGGTAGGGATTCAAGCTCACCTATACCCCACACTTTGTACCTCTGTAGTGGTTCCATCACCTGTGGGACGCTGCTATTCTTCAAGACATAGGCATCATGCACAGATCCAGGATACTTGGCAGTGACGTGGGAGATGTACTGGTCAGCAAAGACCACCATCACGGCATTGAGAGAGTGGAAACTCTTCCTATTCTTGTACACCTGCTCATTTGCACTGGGAGGGACTAAGACACTATGGGTCCAATCAATAGCTTCAATCATATGTGGTATGTGTCCCATGGCATAGAATCCAGCCTTCACAGTGGGCAAATCATCAACCTGGGGGAATGCGATGTATATGTTCATGTGTTTGAGCAAAGCAGCCAAAGCCCTTCCAAGCACATTTGAGAACATTGGCTGTGACATTCCTGCAGCCAAGCCCACAGCCACCTGGAAAGAACCAGTTACCAGGAAATGGAGCACTGACAGTACCTGCACAAGATGGGGGATTGCTGTGGTGTTAAGGATAGCAGGTATCAGATCAGGCTCCAATTCTGCAGACAGCTCTGTGATTGTGGAACTGTCCAGACGATAGGTGAGTATGATGTGCCTGTCCTCTAGTGTAGCCAAGTCCAAAAGGAGTCTGCACACAGGTGTTTGCCCCCTCCTCCTATTCCTCTGCAGTGGTTGGTATCTAAGTGAGCCAATAGTAAAATGGATGTGACAACAGGCCGTATGGACACACAACATCATAGTACACAGAGCATGCATGCATGTAGGCCACTAGAATTGTCTAGGTGTGTACAATCAACACAATGACGCACATATAAATTAAAAACTGGAGTCCTAGCAGTAGGAAATAGCAACCGTCTGTCCTGTACAGGGACAGGTGAAAGTGACCTAACACTGGTGTTAGGCGTTATGGCAGAAGGCGGTCTACACCACCGTGCTAGTCCTCATTGGCTAAAATGGGGCTCTATCGAATACAGGAACCAATGATGATCAACGCTGGCGGTGACAGTGTTCACCGCCGAGGACGGACCGCCATTTTCTTTATACCACTTTGCTTAATTCCTGACATTCCATTCAACAACATCTCCACTGCGTGTGCTGCTGCGACCTGTGTCTGGAACCTGCCATGGCCTGTTCTACAGGGAAAACGGCCCCGGACTTCATATCGGAGGAGATTGAGAAGCTTGTGGATGGGGTCCTACCCCTGTATGAGCAGTTGTATGGGCCTCCAGACCAACAGGTGAGTACATCATGGGGACGTTGCATGCAACATGGCTGCTTGTAGATGTATGTGTGTTCTAGCAGTGTGTCATTTGGGGGTATGGCTGCAGGCAATGTGAATGCAGAGGTACGGGTCATGAGTGTGCTTGATGAGGGGCAAATGCAGTATGTAAGCCATTTGTGTGACAGGCTGGATTGTGTGGTTCATTGTGTCCTTCTGTCTGTGTTTCCTCTGCAGGTCAGCGCCCATCAGAAGAAGGGGTTGTGGCATGCCATTGCCAAGGACATGTGGACTCTGGGGGTCCATAGCCGGTGGAGCACCCACTGCAGGAAATGGTGAGAGGACCTGAGACGCTGGGCCTGGAAGCTAGCAGAGGCCCAGCTGGGGATGGCCTCCTAATGAGGGAAGGGTGCCCGTTGGAGCCTGACCCCTCCTAATGGCCTGCATACTGGCAGTGGCCAATCCTGAGTTGGATCGGCACTTGAGGGCAGCACCGCAACCACGAGGGGATGAGTACAGACTATGAGGTATTTTGTATATGTGATCTGCAATGGGGTTTGGGTGCAAGGTCCTAGTCAGTAGATACCCCAATGTGCCTGTATAGCCATTCCTGCATGGTCCTGCTTAGCTATGTAGGGTGGTATGCATTTTTGGTATTGCTAGGTAGCTAGCATACCATGGCAGACAGGGCTTAGTTGGTTCCAGTAGGGGTGCAGATGGTAGTGTTTGGTTTCCTTCCTGCTGTACTACCTAGGCAATGGTTTGTCACTGTGGTTCATACAGCTAAATGTAAGTCCCAGGGAGTGATTGTGATGTGTATACTACAGGTGCTGTGAATGACCATGTGCTCAATTTCTTCCTCCCCCACCCTCTCTCCTTTTGTCATTCTGTCCATGTGTGCATTAGCATCATCTAGAGAAGAAGCAGGGGCACCGGCCAGTGAGGGAGCTCAGCCTATGGGACCCAGGAGGCGGGGTCCGCTGACGCTTAGGGGACCAGTGGGTTGGAGGGCGAGGGGGGCACCATGGGGGAGACTAGAGCAACAGACTCTGATTCCTCCTCCAATGGAAGCTCCCTGTTAGTGGCGGATCCCTCTGGAACCACCCCAGCTACTTCATCTTCCACCACCCTGTACCATCACTGCCTTCTCAGTAGCCCCCCACCCAGTTGCCCCTGCCTACTCACCCAGGAGGGTGGGCGCCTCCTTTTCCAAGGCACCTCAGGCCCTGCCTCAGTCACCCTTGCTGCGATCAGTGAGGAGGCTATTGACCTCCTGAGATCCATTTCTGTATGGCAGTCAACCACAGTGAATACCATCCAAGGGCTGGCCTCCCAAAGCCTACCTGGAGGGCATTCACGGTGGCTTGGCGGCCCTACAGAGATCGTTTCAGGCTCTGGCTCTGGTATCCTATCTGATGGCAGCCAGTGTCCCTGGTTCTTCCGTCCCCTCCAAATATCGGTTCCCAGTCCCATAGCCCTCTTCTCAACCCATCCCACATACACAATCTGACAAGCATGCACATAGAATAACAGACAGGACACAAACAGACAAACACAGGCACCACACTTCACTCCAAAAGCACACACATAGCCCACACCCAGATGCACATACTACAACAGCCACTGCCTCCAATGTCTCCCCCTCCTCCTTCTCTCTCATAGTCACATCGGCACTCACAACTGCATGCACTGCATCATCAATCCCATATCATGCCACCTGTACAGCCTTGCCCACAGTCACCACAACAGCAGACACAAAGACATGCCTACCATGCATACCACACACCACATGCGCAGTTACCACCACCACGATAACCAACTTATACAGCACACACCTCACTTGCAGACACCACCACAACATACATCCACACCATCTGTTTGTCCTCTCCCACTCTGTCCGCCACCCCTCCCAAGTCACAGAAACTCTCCCACTCAGGCGCCCAACAGCCATCCACCTCACACGCACACTGTCCATGCACCTGCACCCAAGTCCAGCACACCTCATCCTCTCACAACCACTCTCTCTACCTCCACTCCCATTCCATCTCCCACACCCCACCCCACTGGTCCTATGAAGCTTTTCCTTTCCTGCATTGACCTCTTCCCTACCCCCCCTCTGTTCTGCCCATAAGAGGAACGTCCCTCCCAGTCCAGTACCTCCAGCTCCCATTCGGCTCCTGTTCCTCCCCCTAAGAGCTCCCCCACCACTAAAGGGGACAAGAGTGGCACTCAGGCCCCCCGACCCAAGGCCACTTTCCCCCCCCCTACCTAAAAGGGCAAGGACCCGCCCCCTCACAGACCCAAGCCCAGGACCCCCTCCCAAGAAACTCCCCAAACCCTTACAGCCCCCTGCCCCCTGAGTTGCCTGCCTGCCATCTCCATGATGTCCTTGCCCAGTGGAATGCATAGGCTGTCACGAGTCAAGTTGGGCCTTGGACATTGCCCTGTGGCCATTAAAAATTTTGTACTGGCTAATAGATAATTGAGATTGCGGTTCCCACCTGAATACAGTGGTCGGACAACAAGTATGCGTCCTGGCTTTCTTTGCTTCTGGGTTATGTTGCTGTTGATGTACTCTGCAGGTTGGTCTGAGTGTGTGGCAGGTGTGTTGGTGTGTGTTTTGCACATGTGTGTGTCACTCTCCCCTTCCTCCCTTGTGTGCTAGCTGGCTGTACTTACCGTCGTGGGCGGCGTTCGTGCTCCTGGACGACCCTTGCATGGTACAGCTTCGGGAAGACTTCCATTTCGAGTTCTATGATGGCCATGGACTCCTCTGTGTCCCTGTAGGAGAGTGTCTCCTTTTATATGATGTGTTTCTGCCTTTCTTTTCCTCTGTCATAATAAGATGGGCGGATCCTTGTCTCCTACCAGCCTGTAGGTGGCTATTGCCGTGGTCAGTAGCCAAACCACACTGGCAGTTGGGGTGGTACATTTGCTGTTTATGGGAGTTATCACCACCATAGTCATAATTTAGCAGTCATTACTGCCAGCCTGACGACGGTACTACCACCATCGCAGGTGTGGTGGTCACCTAACTGCCAACGTCATAATGAGAGCCTTAGTGTCCAGATTTTAGGATTTGTGTCCTATCTTCGATTCATAGTCCTTGTGTCTCAATCTCTGCTTTCCAGGTTAATGTAAGAATCAAAACTGGGCAGTTTTTTTTTTCTTCAAAAATTGCGCATTGATCTATATACTCTTAAACTCTATGGCCCTCATTACAACCCTGGCGGTAAATCCCGCTTACTGCCTTCCAGAAGACCGCCAACATACCACTGCTGCTGCGGTATGCTGGCGGTCGCTACAGGTATTACAACCCACAGCCAGGAATCTGCCACAATACAGACACCCACACAAGTCCGCCACAACAAACGTCAGTGATAAACTGGCGAGAACAAAACCCACACCGCCATGCCCACAGTATCACGACCCACTAATCAACGTGGCGGTCTTTCAACTGCAGTAATCCATTGGTGGTGCACGCCGCCGCGCTCAAAATACACACACATATACAAAACACAACCTCATTGGACAATTCGAAATTCACACACCTGATAAACATACACACACCACACCCACACACCCAATCCAATATAAAGCACACATCCCCCACAAACCCTTACTACCAGAATTTTGAAAGCACACCAGGGAGAGACACTACCTAAAACAACAGCAGCAGACACACAACACCATCACGTACACAACATCCACGCACCTCAAACAACAAACACCAACACACACCCTCACACATCACAACAGACACCACCTCATACATCACCAACACCACATCATGGCACCTCAATGACACCCCAGGTTTTCTGAGGAGGAGCTCAGGGTCATGGTGGAGAAAATCGTCGGGGTAGAGCCACAGCTATTCGGATCACAGGTGCAGCAGACGTCCATTGCAAGGAAGATGGAGCTATGGCGCAGAATTGTCGACAGGGTCAACGCAGTGGGACAGCATCCAAGAACTAGGGATGACATCAGAAAGAGGTGGAACGACCTACGGGGGAAGGTGCGTTCCGTGGTCTCCAGACACCAGATTGCTGTACAGCGGACTGGCGGTGGACCCCCATCTCCTACCCCACAACTAACAACATGGGAGGAGCAAGTCTTGGCAATACTGCATCCTGAGGGCCTCGCAGGAGTAGCAGGAGGACTGGACTCTGGTAAGGCAAATCTTTACTACCTTATCCCCCCCACCTGCATGCCATCACATACTCCCACCCTTACCCTCACACCCATCACCCCAACAACCCAGAGATACCCCACTAACACATCCCACACATCCCAAAACCAAGCCCTGCATGTAACACCAATGCATGGACACCCATCACCCAAGCATGTCCAGTAGAGAGACTCACTCATGCCCCAAAATCACCAATCACACAAGGACCAAGACAAAAATGCAAGCACAGGAGTAGAGTGTCAACCACCCTTTGCACACGATAGGACACACACATACAATAATTATGCATTTTCACCCCAACAGGACCCCTACTTAACGTAACTGGACAGGAGATGCCAGACATATCCAGTCCCCCCGCAGAAGAGGCCCGCAGTGATGACAACAGCTCTGCACAACTGGATCAAGATGACCAGCCCGGCCCATCTGGGACCTTGGGACAGTCGGTTCCCCTGCCACTGTCACAAGCCACCACAGAGCCTCCCCCCTCAGGAAACACAAGCACAGAACACACCCAGCGGGCCCATCCCTCCCAGTACACGTCAATCACCAGTGTGTCCACCACTACAGGGAACCCAGGCAAACCCACCAACCCAAGAAAATCAGGGAGTTGGGAGCAGTGGCAGTGGGCACATGGTTTAGGGGACAGAGGCACAGGATAACAGGGAAACTGGGAGGACTGCTGTGCGACAGGGGGAGGACAGGCCCAGGGAACCCACTCTCCATGAGGCACTCTCCAACATCATGGGAGCTTACCATCATTCCCAGGAGACAATGGCAACGGTACTGGCCAAGTTTCAGGAGACCCAGCGGCTGCAGGAGGAACACTACCTTGGGATCAGGGAGGACTTGAAGTCCATTACCACCACCCTGGTCACCATTTCAGGGGTGCTGGTAGACCTTATCAACACCAGGAGGGACACAGTGGCACAACAAGGGACCCCTGACACTAGCCTGGACGATGAACAGCCCTCCACCTCTGCCGGCGCTAGTGGATAGGAGGCACCGCCACAGGAACAACAGGACACCAGCACCCCACCCCCTGCAGATGGAGAGCAACCCGGCAAACGGTCCCTGAGATCCAGGAACAAGACAGAAAACATTGCCAAAACCCCAGCCAGGAAATGAGACCCTCTGAATGTCACCCTTCTGTCCCACTATGTCACCCTGTCCATCCTTAAACTGCCATTGCTCCACTTCAAATGTCCCTTTGGACAATGCACCTGTGAAACAAATAGACTGGACTCTGCCATGGACATTCCTCCACCATTCCCCCAGCCCATTGTATAACCCTCTCCACTTATAAGCACATGAATAAACACACTTCAATCACAAAACAATCTGGAGTCAGTCTGTGCTTTCACAAATTGCAATAACTATGGAATACAGCAATGTCAATTTACTTGTTCACACACCAATGTAACACAGCTGTAGGCCAGCAGGAAACATAGCAGAGTGCACAAAGTGGGAAACAGATCTGTGAAATGGAAAGTCAAAGTGACAAGTCAGGGTCCATACACTAAAAGAAAATGACACACTTATGATATTTCCAACAATAGAATGAGATGTGGGAAGCAGTGGCATCTTCTTACCTGTGTCTCAGTAGAAGTATTGCATGATGATGTTGTTTCGGTTGTCGATATCCTCTTCTTCTGCCTCCTCTTCTTCACTGTCCACAGGCTCCACAGCTGCCACAAGACCAACATCTGGCCCATCCTCCTGCAGAAAAGGCACCTGGTGTCGCAAAGCCAGGCTGTGCAGCATACAGCAGGCCACGATTATTTGGCACACCTTCTTCGGTGAGTAGTATAGGAAGCCACCTGGCAGATGGAGGCACCGGAGTCTGGCCTTCAGGAGGCCGAAGGTGCATTCGATCACCCTCCTAGTTCACCCATGTGCCTCATTGTAGCATTCCTCTGCCCTTGTCCTGGGATTCCTCACTGTGGTCAGTAGCCATGACAGGTTGGGGTAACCAGAGTCACCTGCAAATGTCGAGGGACAACTTTTAGACACACACTAACCCTTAGGGACAGCCCCATACCCAGACACCTATGTCAACTGTATGGGTACCTTGGCCTCACCTATTAGCCACACACGGTGCCTCTGGAGTTGGCCCATCACACAAGGGATGCTGCTGTTCCTCAAAATGCAAGCGTCATGCACAGAGCCAGGATACTTAGCATTCACATGGGAGATGTACTGTTCTGCCAAACACACCATCTGCACATTCATAGAATGCTGGCTTTCCGGTTCTATACACCTGTTCATTTCTGTGGGGGGGTACAAATGTTACATGTGTACCACCAATGGTACCAATGATGTTGGGGATATGTCCCAGGGCATAAAAGTCACATTTCACTGTGGGAAAATCCTCCATCTGAGGGAACACGATGTAGCTGCACATGTGTTTCAGCAGGGCAGACAACACTGTGGACAACACGTTAGAGAACATTGGCTGGGCCATCCCTGATGCCATGGCCACTGTTGTTTGAAAAGACCCACTGGCCAGGAAATGGAGTACAGACAGGATCTGCAGTAAAGGGGGGATTCCTGTGGGATGGCGGATAGCTGACAGCTCCAACTGGGCACACAGTTCCATGATTGTTGCACGATCAAGTCTGTATGTGACTAGGATGTGTCCCTCTTCCACTGTCGACAGGTCCACCAGGGTTCTGTACACCGGAGGATGAAGCCATCTCATCACCTGCTGCAGCAGACGTGCTCTATGGAGGAGAACAGCGAGCAGAGAGTCATCCAACACTGAGGTATCAAAATGTCTTATTTTCAGAAACGTTATTAATCCGCAATGTACCGGTATCTGTCTATATTTCCGGCCTAGATAGGTGTGACACAGTTAACATCCATCCCATGTGGCATCCTGAAATGGCGGCTGCCTGACCTGTAAGGTGGGACAAGGGGATATGAGTTAACTGCTCTGGCGTTGTACACCATTGTGGTGGGCGGTCGAAGACCACAGCGCAATTCTGCATTGGTTAACATTGGGCCCTATGGGTCCCAGGAGCCAATGACGATGTACGCCGGCAGTGACGGTACGCACCGCTGCGGACGTGACCGCCATTTTCTGTCTATTCACTCACTTGATACCTGACCTTCAACAGGAGAGGACCTACACTGCAAGTGCTGCTGTGACCTCAGTCTGAAAGTGACGATAGATCATGTGTCTGGGGAAAGGGGCCCTGCCTTCACTTCGGAGGAGTTGGAGAAACTAGTGGATGGGGTCCTCCCCCAGTACACTCAACTGTACGGTCCTCCAGAAAAACCGGTGAGCACACTGTGAGCATGCTGCATCGGCAATGGCTGTTTTGAGTGGTGTGGATGGAAGTTACATGGGGGGCTGAGGCCTTCATGTGCGGATGGTGAGTGTATGTGCATCAGTGCAAGGGTGGGAACTGGGAGGCAATGAGTATGACGGTCCGGATGGGTAAGTAATTTCCTTTCCCCCTGTACCATTCCTCTAGGTCAGTGCCCACCAGAAGAAGGGTATTTGGTGTGCCATCACCAAGGATGTCCGGACCCTGGGGCTCTACCACAGACGGAACACCCATTGCCATAAAAGATGGGAGGACCTGCGCCGCTGGAGCAAGAAGACGGTGGAGGCCCAGATGGGGATGGCCTCTCAACCTGGGAGGGGTGCCTGTCTCACCATGACCCCCCTGATGTTCCGGATCCTGGCAGTGGCCTATCCAGAGTTGGATGGGCACTTGAGGGCATCACAGCAGCCAGAAGGGGGTGAGTACACTATCATTCAGCTGACTCTGAGCGCATTATGAGGTGTCTGGGTGGGGGAGGTGGGCAGGGGTAATCCCCTAGGCCAGGGCAAACTTGGTAGGTAAGGTCCCTTGTGAGGCAGGCTATGTGGCACCCCAACCCCACCAGTGGTAAGAGCCATCTACACCTACTCAGGCTCCTGTGACTTCCAGGTGTCCAGTAATTGGTCTTAGTCCTTGTACCCCCATGGTCAGCTGAAATTTCTAGGAACTGTTAGTGCATGGCGTAGTGCAGAGGGCTGCTCCCTGTGTGTTGTGTCCGCCAACGGTGGTGGTGATGCATGCACTGAGTATGTCTTTCTTATGCCTTTCCCCCCCTTTTTGTGGTCTCCCTGTTCTTGTGTGCAATAGCATCATCAGGCAGAGGAGTATTGGCACCGGAGCTGGAGGGAGCTGCAACCCACTTGGCCCTGGAGGGTGAAACAACGGAGTCTGAAGCCACCAATGGGACGGAAGCCGAGGGGAGCTCCACGGCGGGAACAGGAGCAGACAGCAGTGACAGCGACTCCTCCTCTGATGGGAGCTCTCTTGCGGTGGCAGGCACCTCTGTGCCCACCACATCAACAGGTACAGCCGCCCCCCCCCCCTACCAGCACCTCCCTTCCAGCAGCCCCTCAGCGTGTGTCCCATGCCTATTCACCCAGGAGGGTGGGCATCTCCTTCGCTCCAGGCATCTCAGGCCCTGCCCCAGTCAGCCCTACTGCCCTCAGTGAGAAGAGTATTGACCTCCTGAGATCCTTTACTGTTGGGCAATCTACCATTGAGAATGCCATCCAGGGTGTAGAGAGGCATTTGCAACAAACAAATGCATACCTGGAGGTCATTCATTCTGGGCAGGCAGACCAACAGAGAGAATTTCAGGCTCTGGCCTCAGCACTGTTGGCAGCCATTGTCCCTGTGTCCAGCCTCCCCCCTCCAACTTCCTCCACCCAGACCCAATCCCCTGTACCTCTGCCTATCCCGAGCACACCATCAGATCAGCATGCACATTCATCAACACACAAGAGTGGCTCAGGCAAACATAAGCACCACACATCCCACAGGCACTCACACAAGCACCATCCCCATGCAGACACAGCAACATCCACTGCCTCCACTGTGTCCCCCTCCTCCCCGTCCTCCTCCTCCCTCCCTGTCTCGTCTCCACTCAGACCTGCATGCACTACATCCTCAGCCACTGCCTCCATCACCAGCACGCCCATCACCACACACCGCTCACGTGCACTCACCACCAATGTTCCCTGTAAGGCGCGCGCGTGAGCGTGCGCGCACCTTTCCTTCCCCCATCGCGCAGGCCCCTTTGGCAAGCGCGCACGTTGTGCTGTTATCAAATGTTCCACCATTCCTATACTTTGTGGTAGTTTATATGCGTTATCACTTTCTAAGCCTAAATAAGCCTTTTAGAGCGATATACGTGCTCCCCTAAGGCAGATAATGCTCATATTTGAATCTGGATTGAAGTCAATGAAAACAGCGTTTAAATGCCGCAGGGAGTGTTTTAAACATCATTTGGCGTACTTTAGCATACAAGCGAGCAAGTGATATTTGTCTTGGAAATGAATGATTAATGAGCTAGGAAATGCTTCAGAACAGTAGAAAATGTGCTGTTATCAAATGTTCCACCATTCCTATACTTTGTGGTAGTTTATATGCGTTATCACTTTCTAAGCCTAAATAAGCCTTTTAGAGCGGTATACGTGCTCCCCTAAGGCAGATAATGCTCATATTTGAATCTGGATTGAAGTCAATGAAAACAGCGTTTAAATGCCGCGGGGAGTGTTTTAAACATCATTTGGTGTACTTTAGCATACAAGTGAGCAAGTGATATTTGTCTTGGAAATTAATGGTTAATGAGCTAGGAAATGCTTCAGAACAGTAGAAAATTTGCTGTTATCAAATGTTCCACCATTCCTATACTTTGTGGTAGTTTATATCCGTTATCACTTTCTAAGCCTAAATAAGCCTATTAAAGCGATATACGTGCTCCCCTAAGGCAGATAATGCTCATATTTGAATCTGGATTGAAGTCAATGAAAACAGCGTTTAAATGCCGCAGGGAGTGTTTTAAACATCATTTGGCGTACTTTAGCATACAAGCGAGCAAGTGATATTTGTCTTGGAAATTAATGCTTAATGAGCTAGGAAATGCTTCAGAACAGTAGAAAATGTGCTGTTATCAAATCTTCCACCATTCCTCTACTTTGTGGTAGTTTATATGCGTTATCACTTTCTAAGCCTAAATAAGCCTTTTATAGCGATATACCTGCTCCCCTAAGGCAGATAATGCTCATATTTGAATCTGGATTGAAGTCAATGAAAACAGCGTTTAAATGCCGCGGGGAGTGTTTTAAACATCATTTGGCGTACTTTAGCATACAAGCGAACAAGTGATATTTGTCTTGGAAATTACTGGTTAATGAGCTAGGAAATGCTTCAGAACAGTAGAAAATGTGCAGTTATCAAATGTTCCACCATTCCTATACTTTGTGGTAGTTTATATGCGTTATCACTTTCTAAGCCTAAATAAGCCTTTTACAGCGATATACGTGCTCCCCTAAGGCAGATAATGCTCATATTTGAATCTGGATTGAAGTCAATGAAAACAGCGTTTAAATGCCGCGGGAGTGTTTTAAATATCATTTGGCGTACTTTAGCATACAAGCGAGCAAGTGATATTTGTCTTGGAAATTAATGGTTAATGAGCTAGGAAATGCTTCAGAACAGTAGAAAATGTGCTGTTATCAAATGTTCCACCATTCCTATACTTTGTGGTAGTTTATATGCGTTATCACTTTCTAAGCCTAAATAAGCCTTTTAGAGCAATATACATGCTCCCCTAACAGGTCATGTCCTTGGGATGTGCAACCAGGTCACAAAACTGCCTTGATGCCCTATTGCATGGAGCAATGATATCCCTTTTTTGCTTTAGTGGTATGGAGAGGCTAATGCCAAAGATCTTGGCTAGTTATGCGCTGCGGGCACGTGAATGGTCAATTTCTTGGCGCACGTATCCTTGGCTGCAGCGCACAGAGACCGCACACTGCCGCACACAGTGGAAAAAAATTAGAGGGAACATTGCTCACCACCCCCACTTCCATTCACACATCCCCAGTGTCCTCTCCCAGTGTGTCAGTGAGCCCTCCTCCCAAAGTACACAAACGCAGGCACACACCCACCCAACAGCCATCCACCTCACAACAGCCTCCGGCCCATGCACCTTCACCCAAATTCAGCAGACGTACAACTCCTACAACCACTACCTCTACCTCCACTTTCAAACCCCCTCCATCTTCCCATCCAAGTGTGACTAAAATCCGGAGGGAGAAGCCGAAAGTACCAGCCACCAAGGGCTCAAAAACCAAAGGGGATAGTGGCAAGACAACTGCAACACCATCAAAGCTGGGGAAGGGCCAAAAGCTGAAGCGCAGGTCAGGAGAGGGCATGGTGGCACCGACTGAGGGACCAGTGTCACACTTTCTGTCCATGACCACGGCAACCTGTATGGCGGCAAACACTACTAGCTGCCCTGCCACCACAACTGCCACCTGCACCGCCATCTGCACCTCCCCCGCATGTCTACAGCCCCAAAGACAGTCCCAACATCTTACCCAGTGGAAAGCCATCCGAGGCTGTAGGAGACGTCCTGCTGTGTCCCTCAGCAGGTGCTGACCCATGCACCGCCGCAAGCACCGCCGCAACAGACACTGCTGCAAGCTCCGCTGCGACAGACACTGCCGCAAGCACCACCACCTGCACCGCCCCAGGCATGTCTACAGCTTCAGCAACAGTCCCTACCCTCTTCCCCAGTGGGCAGCCGTCCGAGGCTGCAGGAAACGTCCTGCTGTGTCCTACGGCAGGTGCTTAACCATGCACCGCCGCCAGCACCCCCGCAGGCATCACCGTAAGAGACAGCACCGCAAGCACCGCCACCGGCCCTACGGTGTCCTCAGACACAGGTACCACCGCTGACATGGCTACCATCCCCAGTGGTCAGTCGTCTGAGGCTGGAGGAGAGTTCCTGGACCCTGGGCAGCTTCCATGAGGCATTTCTTCCATCACTGTTTACACCCACAGGTGGTGACGAACCGCAGCAGTGTGGGGTATGTCGCTGCCTCCATGGCGTACCATGCTACCTGAACCTCGCAAATCTCGTGGCACGCACACCCAGGTGAGGGAATTGTACCTGCCACACTGCACGTGGAGCACTCTGGGCACCAGGCCCCCTCCAGAACCAGTGGAGAGATACATCCACTACCTCAGTCCTTGGCAGGATGAAGCACTCTGGGCACCAGGCCCCCTCCAGAATCAGTGGAGAGATACATCCATTACCTCAGTCCTTAGCAGGATGAAGCACTCTGGGCACCAGGCCCCCTCCAGAACCAGTGGAGAAAGGCATCCACTACCTCAATCCTTGGCAGGATTAAGCACTCTGGGCACCAGGCCCCCTCCAGAACTAGTGTAGAAAGGCATCCACTACCTCAGTCCTTGGCAGGATGAAGCACTCTGGGCACCAGACCCCCTCCAGAACAAGTGGAGAGATACATCCACTACCTCAGTCCTTGGCAGGATGAAGCACTCTGGGCACCATGCCCCCTCCAGAACCAGTGGAGAAAGGCATCCACTACCTCAGTCCTTGGCAGGATGAAGCACTCTGGGCACCAGGCCCCCTCCAGAACCAGTGGAGAAAGGCATCCACTACCTCAGTCCTTGGCAGGATGAAGCACTCTGGGCACCAGGCCCCCTCTAGAACTAGTGGAGAAAGACATCCAATTGAGAGACTGTGGCTTTGCGCTCCCCAGGATAAAGCAGTGGGCAACCCACCCACTGGAGAGACTTGAGAGACTGTGGCTTTGCACTCCCCAGGACAAAGCAGTGGGCAACCCACCCACTGGAGAGACTTGAGAGACTGTGGCTTTGCACTCCTCAGGATACATCAATGTGCATGGAGCCCCCTCATGGAGCTGGCGTCGTGCACTCATCCAGCTGAGGTGCCCCCCTTCTTTTCCCCTTGAGGTGCCTGTTTAATTTCTATATGATGCCCCTGCAGTGTTCTCTCCGTTTCGATCGGGTATCGAGTGTGGGCCTCACTCATGCATTTTAGGCCCAGTGGTCGACGGACTATATAGGTGCAGTACCTGGACTTGAATTCTTGGTGTATTTAGTTGTTTATAGTGTATATACATTTTTGACTAATGGATTATTCTTGATTACAATGGTTACAAACATTTCCTTTTGTCATTGCGTTCTTCCAGGGGGGCTTGGGGGGTGGGCAATGGGCATGGAGCCCCCTCGTGCAGTAGTGGCGTTCATCAGGCTGAGGTGCCCCCCTCCCCCTGAGGTACCTATATATTTTCGATCTGATGCCCCAGCAGTGTTCTCTCCGTTTCCAGTCAGGTATCATGTGTGGGCCTCACCCGTGCATTTTGGGCCCAGTGGTCCACGGACAATGATTAGTACACTATCTGGACTTGTGTAGTTGGTGTACATATTTGTATATACTGAATTTTGACTTTTGACTAATGGATTTTTAATGATTACAATGGTAACAATCATTTCCTTTTGTCCTTGCGTTCTTCCACGGGGTGGGTAGTGTATAACTAATGTTGCTGCATGTATTTGTGTGTATGTTGTTGTGTGTGAGGGTGGGGTGTTGCATGTGTGTGTCACTCTCTTTCCTCCCCCCTCCCCTGTGTTGTAGGTGCATTACTGACCGCCGTTCGCCGCCGCCGCCGTTCGTATTCCTTGTAGAAGAGGAGGTAAACCAACATTGGTAGTACGTGTAGTTCCGGCTCCATGGCATCCTGGTTCCTCGATGGGTCTCGAGAGGTGAGTGTTTTCACTTCTGTGTACTGTTTCCGATGTGCTTTTGATAGCGTTGGTTCTACCCCGGAAAAGGTGGCGGATAGGCCTCTTGTAATACAGTGGACGGTACTTTGTCTCCCGCTTGTCTGTTGGCGGTGTCAGCAGCGCTGTTTGTTTTTACCGCTGTGGCAGTTGGAGTGTTAAAGTGGCTGTCTATGTTGGCAGGTTTCCGCCACGGTCGTAATCCGCCGGCCTGTTTGCCGTATTACCGCCGCTTTAACACCGACCGCCAGGGTTGTAATGAGGGCCTAAGTTGTGTTATGTTTTCATCTTATTGTCCTATTGTTTCTATCACTGTACATTTTAAATTAGATTAGAGTGCTTTGGTTCAGTGAAATGTTCTACTAGTTGGATGAAAGTCATGGCTGTAATATGCTACTGTTGTATTGTAGGATTCATTTTACCCATGGTGGGTACACCAAAGTATCTTATTTAGCATAGGTGTGTGAGCATATATTCTGTTTTTTTGATATTACAAATGGTGTGAATCCGCTGTTCCAATTTGTCTTAGTCTCAACTCAATAATTGCTGTGCATCTGTATATGCTACAGGACCCACACACAAGGTGCTGCATTACCCATTAAAGGTCTCTGGGCCTGGTTCACAAATCTAAGTTTAGACCAAAAGTCTAAGTTAACTCCTTTTTGGTATTCACAAAGATAGGTTACTAGTAGTATTTTTATGTCCGCAATCAGGGTGGATCATTTGCACTCGGAGCGGATCATCTGTGCTCGGGGTGGATCATCCGCACTCGGGTGTATTATCCCCACTCGTGGCATATCATCCGCACTCGGGCCAGAGGAGGTAATTCTTCATATTGACACACCTGTGTCACTGCCCAACATGCATCGCCCCACCCAGCTCCAGCTGAAACTCCTCAGCCTACACCCAATCCCAGGCGTGCTGCACAAGCAAAAGCAGAGCTACAACAAACAAACTTTTTCAGACCTTTCTATATGTCACTGAATGTATTTAGCCCTTTCCATGCGACAGCAGGATTTGAGGAGAAGGAGGAGAATAGAGAGGATTTTCAGAAAAAGAATCAACCTCTTTTGGAAGTCCAGCCAAGATGTAATTGCCAAATACCATTTTTCCCCTGATATCATCTTGGAGAAATTTTGTGAGTGAGAGCAGGATATTGACTTGGTGCTTCCACGCAATCCCAGCCTCTGTCAAGATTCTAGCAGGACTCCATTTTCTTGCTACAAGGTTATTCCAGAGGGTCTTTGTGACCTTGTGGGCATCACCCATGTCTGCATCAGGTACTGATCTGCATCAATAGAAGACCACCTTGTCACATACAAATGCCCCATACACTGGCCAGAAGGCAAAGGGTAGGTAGGGATTTCTACCTCATGTCCCGATTCCCGAGTGTGCTGGGTACAATTGATTGCACTCATGTGGCTCTTCAGCCACCTCACCACAATGGACACATCTTCTGCAAAAGACACCGCTGTCGCTCCATCAATGTGCAGGGTGGCTGTGATCTCAGTGGTAGCTTCATTGATGTGCATGCAGTGCTCCAAGGCAGTATCCATGACTGCTATGTATTCCTCAGATCACCTCTTGCCGGCGGATGGCAGAGGGAGAATTTGGAAACATGTGGCGATTGGATAAGTACCAAGCACCACACAAGTATGACATGTATTATTGTTTTTTAAGATGCAGGACCATTAGGCAACACTAATCCTCATGCCACATACATGTGCCCAACAGACATAGGCCCTCATTCTGACCTTGGCGGGCGGCGGAGGCCGCCCGCCAAAGTCCCGCCGTCAGATTACCGTTCCGCGGTCGAAAGACCGCGGCGGTAATTCTGACTTTCCCGCTGGGCTGGCGGGCGGTCGCCTTCAGACCGCCCGCCAGCCCAGCGGGAAAGAGGCTTCCACGATGAAGCCGGCTCGGAATCGAGCCGGCGGAGTGGAAGCTGTGCGACGGGTGCAGTTGCACCCGTCGCGTATTTCACTGTCTGCGCAGCAGACAGTGAAATACATGTAGGGGCCCTCTTACGGGGGCCCCTGCAATGCCCATGCCAGTGGCATGGGCACTGCAGGGGCCCCCAGGGGCCCCGCGACCCCCCCTACCGCCATCCGGATCCCAGCGGTCGGACCGCCGGGATCTGGATGGCGGTAGGGGGGGTCGGAATCCCCGCGGCGGTGCAGCAAGCTGCGCCGCCGTGGAGGATTCAATGGGGCGGCGGTACACTGGCGGGAGCCCGCCAGTGGTGCCGGTCCGACCGCGGCTTTACCGCCGCGGTCAGAATCCCCATTGGAGCACCGCCGGCCTGTCGGCGGTGCTCCCGCGGTCCTCCGCCCTGGCGGTCAAAGACCGCCAGGGTCAGAATGAGGGCCATAGTATGTACCATTTCTTACATCAAAGCTGCACTGATGCAAGAGGGACATTTACAAATATTACTCCATTTCCTTCCTCATGTGATGCTGCATATGCACTCTCATCTCCTCACACCATACAGATATGCAACCATTGTACCTCAGCAGAAGTACAATAGGGCACACAGACATACATGAGGCATCATTGAGCGTACTTTTGGTCTCCTGAAGTCAAGATTCAGATGTTTTGACCATACAGAGGGTGTTTTGCTCTACTCATCTCAAGTTGTGTGCAATATTATAGCAGCTTGTTGTGTTTTGCACAACATAGCATTAAAGCATGACTTATACATACTTCTGGACCTCTAGCTGGGTCTGAATCTGGCCAACTGGGCCATTGTACAAAACAGAGTGCAGGGTATGCAGGTGCGTGACCAGCTGATAGACACATTTTTTCACCTGAGCAACATGTTGTGTCATGGCCTTCATGTGGTTTGCAGTCTGTTGTCAATGATGATAGTTGGACCTTTACCACTCTGTTCATAAAAACTATCCTGAAACTACTTTGTAAGCCATACTTAATGTCTGTAACCAACAGCTGTTGCCAAGAGTCAAAAGACTGGCCGTGCAAATATGTTATGTGTCCATGTCAGGAATTAGTATAGGCAACGTCTCTTAGAGCTTCATTCACTCTGGGGAGTAAATATTGCACGTGTGAGACCTCCCTGGACAGTGTAACAATAGGGGTTTGCTTCAGAAAAGGCCACTCCTCTCTGAGTGAAGGAGCCACATAGGAGAGTGAGTCATTGTACCCAAGGGGAAATTACTGCTATGAGTCTTCACAGTGTAGTGATCCTCCCCCAAGTGTGGTGACTCACTCACAACTGTGTGGCCTGTGCCACAAGGGCAGAGGCCATTCGTGACCCAGGACCCTTGTATGTGTGTGTTTCAAATCATGTGGCAGCATGGCCATGTGTCTAACATATGTACAACATGAAAGAAGTCAACCAGTGCAGAGATATGGATAGTCTATCCTCAAAGCTGACATGTTTGGCAGCTGCCTGTGGGATGTGTCACTCGAGGCCTGTAGTTAATCATTGTGGAGACTGGGACTTTTTGTCCTGTTGCAATATGAAATGACAGCGACTACAAGACCCAGAATACATCATGATCATCTGTCCTGGATAAGGATATCAAGAATGGACCTGGGAAATTTGGAAGGGCTACATGATCACAAATGGTCTTCCTCATGAATCATACTAACACCTATTGGTCACATGCATAGCCATTTTGTAATGTGTGTAATGGAAAATGCATCACACAAGCAGGTCCTAAGTATCCCTATAATGACAAGTCACTGGTTGTTGTCAACCCTACAGATATCTAGCAAAACATATGACATGGAGTGGATGCCACTACTTGGGCAGGTAATGTTATCCTAACACACAAATCCTGCTCTAAAGGTACGTCTTTGCCTATCGCAGGTACAAAGACACACTACCCTGCAGCACACAGTGAATTAACTCCATTGGCCGTATTCAACAAAGAGCACCAGGTAGGTACCATGAATGTGCACCCACTCTGTGCACCGCCAAGGTACTTCTGTAGTACAGAAAGGGCAGCAGACGCTCATGCTTTCCTTCCTGCAATACGGATTTTCCCAGTGTACATATAATGCCTGCACTAGCACTAGCGGGTGTCCTCTTATTAGTATGTGGGCATAAACCTATGTAAATGATGGAATTCCTTTGCCACTGCAGCCACGCCACAGTTTAGATGCAGATGCAGAGGCAAAGAAGCGGCCGGGAGGTGCACTTACTGTGTGCCACATCAAGGGTGGGGCACTGTTACTGCATACCCTGATGGAAGCTCCCTGTAGGGGAGACAAGCAGCCTTACAGAGCCCACAGACATACCTTTGCAGGTAGGTGCAGTCACTCAGTGCACTTGCCTCCAAGGGCATCACTAATCCCCCTCAAATGTGCATGCGGGTTGACATCTGCACAGTGCTACATGGATCAACTGCTTTAATAAGTTCCTTTTACCACTTGACTGCACTGCCCCCAGGGTAGCACAAGTGTGCATCTGTTCTGGGGGCACTGCATTCATCTATTGGGTCACATTTTCCCACTCTTCACCTTTTTGAAGTTCTGTCGAGGTGCAAACAGAGAAAGTGTGTCTCATGTGTAACGAGGCCCCAGTTACCAATGTGGACAGCAGCATGCATTCATTTCTCTGGGCCCACATATTGCTGGGACTGCCTATCAATTACCACCTCAGAGAGTATGTCCATATCAGTATCACTAACTGTGTGGGTGCCCCGTTCACAGGTCATTCAGCCATGTTGGATGAGGTGAGTTCAACATCACAGCAGGATGGTGTATGATCCTGCATGGAAGTGAGGCTGATTCTGAATGACCAATGAATGGATGTCAGTCCCCCCAAATATTGAAGTGGATTTGGAGTGCTAATCACTGCTGTTCCAGCCACATATATGAGCCAGAGTTACAATGAGCCCCTGCACTTTGAAGTCTCAATGTGGACATCCTGCCCCAAGTGTAATGACTGAGGAGCCTTTGCCACTACTATGTAGGCTGGTTGCAGGGCTAGACTGGCAATGTGGGGAATATGGTGTGTCCCCGGGGACCTAGAGGGGTGGGAGCTGGTTTTGTCACTTTGTGTAGGGTCTGAACTTGTGCTGTAATGTGTGCCCCAGTAACAAAGTAGCACTCTTCCATGATCCACACACTTGTGTTTTCTGTCTCTGTGTGGGGGCTGGACAGATATACTTGATGGGTTCTCAGTCCCGCTCTGGCCTTATGTGTCCAGGGATGAACATCACTACCTGTCCCTACTTTGGTGATGCACTACAGTCTACTCTGATGTAAGTATCATATGTTGACAACATGTAACATAATGCAAAGGGCTGGTCATTAATGTAGTGTAGTGTATATCTATAAACTCTTCCATTCCTCGATTTTACTTCCTGCATTTTCTATACCTGTTTGCATATGTTACACTTGTCTATGGCCCTGACTGACGAGTCCATGCTTCAAATGCAGATTCTACTGTCCAGGTGAGGAGAATATGCTGTGAGTGCGGAGAGTATGCTCCAGGTACATAAGGTGTAGAATCCAAATATGGGCTGGAACCCAATGAATTTCTACAGGAAATGACACAGAGGGAATGCAAGGCAGGAAGTCTGTGACTTGAAGTTGCAGACAGAAATTTTATTGTCATTCTTAGCCATCCCCAACTAAAGATAGAATCCTTTGTACCGTGCTACTCTGTGTATCCTAACTGCCCCAACATGGCTGAGGGAGGTTATGAGAGGTCACACCTCTTCAGTGAGGTTAAATTGGATATTTTAGCTGGGGAGGGTGCTGGACAATTCCCCTCATCTTTATGAGGACCCCAAGGCCAGCTGAGAAATGCAGCACGCGCCCAACTCTGGACCAACATTGCACAGCGTTGCAATGCAGTGAACATGTACCACTGGCAGGCCTGGACATGCCGCAGGAGCTGGGAGAACCTGAAACACTAGGCCTGAGTGAGGACCCAGGAACTATTGAGTCAGTCCTCAGAGCCCCCAGTGCACCAGCCCTGCATTAGGCCACTGTACAGGAGGCTCCTGAGGACCGCCTGGCCAATTCTCCATGCCCAGCTGGAGTAAATGGAGCAACAGAGACCTGGTAAGTGTATGGGCTTCATCATATGTCCGTCAGACTTATGTGAGTGGTGACAAAGGTGTGCCATCATGTGTCTCAAGCAAAAAAAGAATAGTTAATGGACAGAATGCTGAACAATGCAAACATTCACCACCAGTCGAAGAGATCTGGGTATAAACCATAATGTTTTGCTTACCATGCCACCCAACTTTGGACCCAGCCATAATCAGATCATTCTTGACCCTTTTCCCAATGGGAACAGTCCAGTCCAAACTGCCAAGCCAGGTACTCCCTGGACCGGAAACAAGCATACTTGGACTAGTAGGAGAATGCAGGAGAACCAACATGTCTGATCTAGATATGATGGCTCTGAAGAGTTGATGGTTGTTTTGTCATGTGTGAGGAATGGCCAATCCCTGCTGCTGTAGGAGGAGTTACCATGCTGACCAGAGCAGATGTAGGCTTCGATGGCATGATGCGTGGGCCTGCAAAAATGGTCAGAGGATCTGCATCTTCATCTGTTGAAATCAGGCCCTGATCTTCATCCTCCTCTACTTCCTCCTCCTCCTCTTGTGCAGTTCTGCCAGCTGACAAGGAAGCTTAGAAGAGGAGTGGGTTCACCCCTCGGATTGACCAGCGCCAGCCACTTGTAAATGGTTCTTCTTCCAGACTCAACTCATCATCCTCACTACCTGTAAGACAGAGGTTGCAACAAGCTAAGTATTTACTTTACAACATCATGCTGTGCAACACTGGGATTGAGTCTAACTATCAACGGATGTTACACATGTGACCTGGTTTGTGTACACCTACATGTGATAGCTCACACTGCGGCATTGAGGTGCTCAATGCTGATGTGAAATGGAAAAGCAAACTCACCAGTTCCAACCTCAGCTCTGTGTGATATTGAGGCCCCCCTTGATGTCAGCTGCTGGACTGGGCACCTTGAGTGTGTTGCAGAAGATACGGTCCTTGATCCAGCAGCTTTTAAAAGAAGGGACACCATAGGTAATGTACTGCAGGATTTATACGTGAAAATGCACACTTGACACACACATCACTAATTATGTTGGGTACATTTACACAGAAACTTCGGATGTAATGCTGAAGTGGCAATATCTGCACATACCCTTCCACAAGAAGTTGGTTATTATACATGGGTTGGGCATCCATAATCTACAACACAGAAGTCCTGGCAGAAGTTGTAAGGTAACATACAGACACATAACTAAGTGCAAAGGATGATGATGATGAATCTGCATGTACCTGTCAAAGGTATGGACCAGTGATCTACAAGTTACAGCCAGCCCTCATATCAATCAGAATCACACTTACAGACAAACATGTATTTACAGGTTACTGAGAGCTACAGGATGAAAACGAATATGGCGTCCTGCACTGCCTCCATTTGGGCACTCCTTAATTTTTAGGGGCATTATGCATCCTATGTATGATGTGTTATCTGCTAATTTGTAAAGGAGTCTTCCACAGCATGCAGGGCTGGTTCATCCTTGCACATCAGATTGTGTCAGGGCAGTATAGAGTACATGTTTGATATGCACAAATATCAACCAAGGTACGGCTAACATTCATTCTACCCACTCCCCGACAGAACAACATTGCCCATTTTGGACTGTGAGGTCAGCCATTTTTGTTGAGCACTCTTATTCTGGCCTGTGTTCCCAATGTACATGAACAACATCATGGCCTATTTTGCGTGACAATGGGTACAGGTATATGAGCATACATCCTAAAATCCTTTCTTTCAAGGTTTACTGATTTGTGAATATGGGGCAAGGGTGAGCAAAGTGAAATAAACATTGGTCTAGGATCACACAAGTTAGTCAAATGGAGAAGTTGGGCTGATCCCCACCTTTACTAGTTTTATGTTGTGCAGGACAACCATTAGATGTATGGGCTTTGGCTCCTCTACACCCACCTTACCAGCCACAAACCCACTCCCCAAATGCAAGCCTGCTGCTATCCGCCCACTCCTTATCTACATCATTATGTTAACTGGTGGTTCCTGGGATTTTGTTAGCACGTACCCATGTGGTGGACTTACAAACAAGTTGTTACTACTCTCTATGAGAGACTTTGGGACATATTTAGGAGCTCCTCAAGGGCACTCTTTGTATGACTTCAGTTGTGTGCACTAGTACATCATATCTATGAGGCCACGGCAAGCCACTTTGTCAAGGCTGGACAAATAACTGTGTTGCATTACTCAGTACTTGAGTGTCAGTCAATGAATGGGGGGGGTGGGTCCCACACAACACCTATGGACACTTCCCCAGAGTGACAGAACCATGTGCACCTGGAGAAACACTAACACCTTACACCTCCTGAGGTGAGTCATAATGACTTGTAACATATAGGCTTGCTGCACCTACCTACTCAAACTCCACCTACATGAGGGCCTTAGGTAGGTCCTGTACCCATACATTTTGAGCTGGGCTTTCAATGGCCAACATGTTAGGATGTGGTATACTGTTATGAGCCATATGTGAGCATATGAAGATGAATGACAACAGCGATATTAGACACACAACACATGCTGCTGACATTTAAATCACAGTTTAGAAGCACGGCCATTTGGTATAGTCATGTTTAGGTATCCTTGTCAGTGTCTATCATCTCTAGAATGAGTGGCACCTGACCAGAGGTCAAACCCATACATGTTTCAGAGGTCAGAGCAGGCTGTGCCTTTCTAGACAACATCACAGACATGTATGTGTTCAGTTTACATTCTAGTTGGCACATGTGATATTCAAGTTTACCTAGTTTATTTCACAGGTTTGGCACAGTCTAGAGATTCCATGTGATGTATCTATGAGTTGACTGATCATAAAGTAGGAGTTTTGCCCACTCCTAGACAGTTTACATACCAGTTTGTGCTGATGGTATGGGTTGTTGTGCTCTGTGGCATTGCCTCCCTGAGGGTGCAAGGATCTCTGCTCCAGTGTATGACTGTACTCTGGCTGTATGTGGCAACAAAAGGGAAAGGTCATCAGACATGACAAGATAGTTGAATATGTGCAGCCAGTCACATTTGCAAACAATTACATCTACATGCCTACAGCAGTGGTGAGTGAATGAGGGACATTATCTATGGCCATTAGCCATTAGCCATTGTTAAGTGGATGGTTCAGCAATGATGGGCCACTTTTGGGACTGAAGAATTGGAAAGTGCAACTGCCATCACAAAGGATTCTGGGGCTTGTAGTACAATGGACTAGCTGTAACACATGAGGTGTAACTCACTGTGCAGATTGCACATAAATGAAAAGGCATTCATGGTCACATTTGTGAAGTATCACTGACATTGCTTAATTGGTGTTATTATTAGTATCATCACATATTACCTGACACCACATTGAGGTAATTACTCACAAGTAGCCCATGGAGCAGGTGGGGGTCAATGGTGGATAGGACATCCTTCTCAAGTGGGGTGAGTTGGAGGCATGCTCCAGTTGATACACTATGAAGACCTTGGGCCAGCTCTATCCTGGTTTACTTCTCCTTCACCCTCCTCTTCTCATCCTGCCACTTCTTTTTGACGTCAGTCACTGTCAATATGTCCTCTCCCAATGCAGCCAACTGCTGGCATCGGGCCTTCTGTAAGGAACTGCTGATGTAGGGTGTGAGACCATGCATAAATAATGTGCAGGTGCTCGTAATTACAATGATTCCTCCATGAGTGTGGATGTCCAGCCTGAGTGCAGATGATCCAACCTGCGAGCGGATAATCCCGCCCGAGTGCTGATAATCCACCCCAACTGCAGACGATCTGCCCGAGTTCGAACATAAAGATACTACTCGTTGTTGGCTTTCTCCATTACCAATACTGGATCTGATGTGTATCACCTGATGTCTATTCTTTTAAAAGTAAAGATTGAGGTCCTTATTTGTGGGATTTGGGGCACAGGGTGGCGCAGCAAGTCATCTTGCTGCACTGCCCTGCATCACAGAGAAAAGGCAGGAATATGCCCCATTAATCCAATATGTCATATTCTGGTCCTTCCCCCCTGCCTCCATCATGTTGCAAGGGTGCTTGCATTGCATGTAGGTTTTTTTTTTAGTAGGAAGGGACACCTTCCTGCACAAAAACAATTACGGGGGCGTTTTTCTCTTTCTTTGTGTGCTGAAGAATGCAGAACATAGGAAGAGGAAAAAACGTGAAAAATAAACATATTTCACATCATTACGCCTCTCCTGGTGAAGTATATCTTTTTGGCATATTCCCAGTTTTAAAATTTCTTGTAAATCTGGTAACGCTTCAAAATCCATGGCAGTTGTATGGGACCACCCATGCAACACCCATGGAAATACCTGCCTGGTTCAGAGTAATGTAACAGTGATTTGCTCTGCATTACATAACTTGATATTTAGGAAGTCATGCAGGGCCATGCAAGGTGGCCTTGCCTGGCTTCATGAATCTCACTTAACAATTGCATCGCTCTTGCACCATGTTGTGTTGTGCCAGAGCAATGCAAACCAGGCCATCAATATGGCCCACAGCTTGTTACACAGGTGTTACGTGATTGGTAAATACACCAATGTTTTCTTTATTTTGTATTAGATGAAAATGCAGGGGCATATTTATTAGCGCCACCTTGCACCACATTAGGCTATTTTTTCTTACACTAATGTGCCCAACAAGGCTAAAATCCTCGAGCCATATTTACAAAGTGGTGCAATGTGTGCATTGTGCCACTTTGTACCCCTTTGCACTACATCATGCCTGTGCCAGGCATAATGTATGCAAAGGGGACATTCCCCCATTAAAGGGGTCAAAAAATGCCACAAGGAAATCTAATAGATTTCCTTGTGTCATTTTTTATAACACTTTTAATGCCTGACAGGAGCAGGCGTTAAAAGGGGGCTTCCATTATTTATAATGGGCCCCTATGTACTCTGCATGAGTAGTACCAATATTTTGGTGCTACTCCTGTAGGGTACATCAATAGAGTCAATAAAAAGGATGCTATTGCCCCCTACCCTGTGCCATGGTGCACCGTATTTTAGATATGGTGCACACATGGTGGCGGTAGGAGAATGCTAAGGGGCTGAAGGAAAGTGGCGCTGCACTAGGTGTAGCGCCACTTTCCTTAAATATGCCCCTCAGTTTGTCAATCTGGCTTGTAAAGTTTAGAACTGTGTTTCCAACAGAGTTTCCTTGTTGTTATTCCATGCGCATTTTCAAGCTCTAACAATTAAATGTTTTGGTTAATGTTTCGGTTCATTTTCTACTGAGAATGACAGCTTGTGTCTCATATGTTTTTATATCTGAGTAATTTCACATCACTCTCATACATTGACCAACAGGCCGATATCCTCTCAATCGCAGAGGGTGGTATCTTTCCAAACTCAACTGTGAGTTTATATCAGTGGTTTTCATGAAATCTGATAGTAGTGGAACATCCTCTCATTTCTGGAATCAAAGTTTATGCAAAAGAAGAAACCTCTCCTGGGATTACATCTACCATACTAATCACGGGTAATTTAAACTGACAACTTCAATGTTATTTTATGGACTGAACATTTGAAAGAGAACAAAATGTCTAGCAAGCCATTGCTATACTGTTTAAATGGCCTCACATAAGGAGCATACGGAGTGCTAATCATTTCTGTAAAGTAAATCTTTAATTAATATAGTCAAAATAAATTATGAATTAGACCGACAGGAAGCCACAGTGTGTTAAACGTTTTCCATTATCATATGCAATAATGTACCACTGTTCCCACTTTCAAAGCCCAATAAAATCCTCCTTTCTTATAGTATACATAAAATGAGAACCATTAAATAATGTAAGTGTAACACCTGCTGTATACAGCGAATTGCAACAAAAATATTGTGGTAAGAATCCCTGATTATTACAAACAATCTCTTACTATCGTTCTTCTTTTAACAAGCAAACAACAGAAGAACAATATATTTAAGTGGCATTGTTCTCACACTTCTCTTATCGAGGGCACAGTGTCTTTGGTTGCTTTTCATTGCCTTTTCATCAGCCTGGGTGCCATACATTCATTCTAGGTCTCTGCTCAGTGCCGCTCATATGTGGCCACTTTCCAGAACGTCCTCGTCCACACCATGTAATATAGGGCCTTGCTCTACTTCATATACGCACTGACTGTATTGCACGTTGACTCTAGCACTTTATTTGTAGAATTATAAGTGCCAGTGCTCAAAGAGCTGCTCAGACACCCATGGCTGGCGCTATAAAATGTCAGAGAGCGAATAGCAAGGGTGTGCATTCCCGAATCCACTTCAGGCCTCTTCAATTCACTGTAAGACACTCCCTGCCTCGTTATCTCATTCTTAAAGGTGTCTGGTTTCTCTCATTGTTGAGACATGTAGGAAAGTCCTCCTTTTTGCCCTGGTCACCCCCACACTTTATGGACAGGTACTGATGGTTACTGACTCTTGGCTGTTCCCTGGGTACTGCTTACCAGTCCCAGAGACAGTGCTCTGTGGTAAAGTGGATATGCAAATTAGGCTAATTATAATTGGCTAAGTCAACCTACCTATAAGTCCCTAGTATATGGTAGGGCATGTAGGTTTAGGGACCCCAGCATAGGTAGTGCACCCATAGGTGCACTGCTGAGGTGCCCAGTGTCATTTTAAAGGCAGGCCTGCCTTGCTGGCTGCTATTAAATTAAAGTTATATGCAAATTCGACTTTGGAATTAAAAGTAGTTCCAAAGTCTTAAACTACCTTATTTTTACATATAAGTCACCCCTAAGGTGTGCCCTATGTGCCCCTAGGGCTGGGTGCCATGTAACTATAAGCAGGGACCTTCTAAAATAGTTTTATAAGCCCTGGTGAGGTAAAAACAGCCAAATTTGTTTTTCCCTCATTGTAGTGAATGGCCTTCATAGGCTAGAATGGGGAGACTTTATTTTAATTTTTAAAGTCCTCTTAAGTGACAGATACAAAGAGTTTGGTATCAATTTAATTGTTATAATAAATCCCACAATTTCCAGTTGTGGGATTTAATATAACTTGTTCAGGTAAAGAGTTTGACACTGTACCTGAAAAGTTGCCAACTTCAGCCCTGCATTGTTTTTGCTGCTGTGCTCTGATTGGCCAGCCTCTGGCAGCCTGGCCAGGCTGCCTTGATGAATTGTGAAGAGGCCTGGCTTCACACAAAGAGATGTGCCTGTGGGAAGAGATCTCCCCTGAGCAGATGGTGAGGCAGGAAGAGGGAGGGCTGCCAAACTGGTCTTCAAAGGCAGAGAAGGACATTTGGAGCAACCCAGCAACACCTCAACATCCTGCAACCCCAGACAACTAAGTGCCCCCTTGATTAGATTAGGAGAGGGCAGGAGAGGGGTGTGTTTATGATTTTTAGCCACACCAGTGGGTGGGCTCAGCCAGATGTAACCTCCAAAAATAATTTTCAGCCATGATGGATTTTTGAAGAATGTTGCCTCCTGGGATTGATTTTTGCCACACTTCCCAGGAAGTGGTCATCACAGGGGGAAGGACCCTGCACCTGAATAGAGAATCCGGACCCCCATGTTTTTCACCCAGGAGCAAGGATAAAACTGGCAGACCTGCACCCAAACATCAGATCCACATCAGATTCCAACAAGGAAGAAAGACAGGAGAAGAAAGACTGCCCTGCTGGACCCCTGGCCTGCACCTGGACCCTGCACTTTATAGGACTGCACCAGCTGCACACTTGGGCTTCACCACAAGAAGGACTTTGCCTGGCTTCAACTGGTTCAAGGAGGGACTCCCTGTTTGCTACAGGTAACAAATTGCTAACCAGAGTCCCCTGCACCAACTCCTGAAGAAATCAACCAGCTGACCACTGTCCAGTGGCGAAAAAGGAGTTTGTGCCAGGTGCGTTCTGGGAGTTGTAGTCCACACCCCCAGGATCATCTCAGAGCTTCTGGAACCTTGGGGTGAGCTGTGGACCCCAAAAGAACTTTAAAGGAACATCTGGGAGAAGATCCAGAAGTTTGGAGAAGTTTGGAGAACTTTTGAAAAAAAAGCTCTAACGAGGGACCGACCCACCGGGGCAACTCTAGCCGGTTTGCCTCAACCGCGACCCGGCCTGATTTGCTGGTTCATCCCGGTGAAGAAAATCTCTAAAAAAGAGACTCCGTCCGAATGTGGGAAGTTAACCGGGACCTCCCAGCCAGCGTATCCGAGGAGGGCTCCAAGGACGTCGGATCAAGATCCAGGTTTGCCCCGGTCGAAGGATTTTCACCTCGAAAAAATGACTAAGTCTGAAGGTAAAATTCTCCACGGAGGGCTCCCGTGACGCGTATCTGGAGAAGAGTTCCAGCAAGTCGGATTGGACTGGCAGGTTTGTTCTGAAAACCTTCAGAAAAACGATTAAGTCTAAAGGTAAACTTTTGACGGGGGCCTCCTGTGGGCTGTAGCCGAGCCAGGTTGGCCTTAAACTTTGACTTTGCCCCGCTCGAGGTGCGACCAGATGATCAGATTGGTGCTTTTTGTTTCTAGGCGCTAGAAAATATAATTCTTTATAAATTCATATCACCGGTTCCCCTTATCCGATTGTATTCGTTTTTATGTCATTTTAAAGATAAAAATATAATCTATTTTTATAAATTGGTTTTGGATTTTTAAACTGTTTCCTGTGTTTTGTTTAATTACTGTTTAGTAACATTTGAATGCTTTACACTCTGTCTCCTAAGTTAAGCCTTGTCGCTCGTTGCCAAGCTACCAGTTGCCTAGGTACCTACCTGCCCTTACCAATAACCCATTTTCCAACAAGTCATTTTCTGTATTTCTCCTCCTTTGTGTTTTCGTTTTGTTTGTTTTTCCTTAGTTTGGTATGTCTGATGTGAAGAAATAAGTGCCGGCCCCCATATATAAGTGCTTGTGCCCCCCACCAGCAACTACTGGCTCAGATTAGGAACTGAATCCAGACATAGGCCCTCTGCCGAGCCTCCGCCGATACGGCCGTACCCCCGCCGGCCCCGCACTGACACAGAGATTCCGCCCGCCGGCCCAGCGGGGATGTCGGCTGCAACATGGGAGCTGGCTCCTAATAGAGCTGGGGGTGTTGCGGCCGTGCGATGGGTGCAACTGCACCCGTCAAGCTTTTCACTGTGAAAAGCAGGGTGGGGCTGTGCCTGAAGGCCCCTGTACTGCCCATGCCAAGTGCATGGGCAGTGCAGGGGCCCCCAGGGGCCCCGTGACTCCCCTTCCCGCCAGCCTTTCCATGGTGGTCTCTGCCGTCATGGACAGGCTGGCGGAAAGGGGACTCGTAATCCCCTGGGCAGCGCTGCAATGAGCGCTGCCCTGGAGGATTAAAACCACCGGGACAACCATGGCAGTAAACCACCAGGGTTGTAATGAGGCCCATAGTTCCCTCATTTTATTTAAGATGTTCGTATGACAATAACATTATTAAGGGCCTGAATGAGATCTTGGCAGTAATCGTTCAGTTGCCAGTTTTCTGTTGGAAAACCCATCCCTGCTTTGGTGTTCCACCTGCCCTATTTAGATGTTGGTAGGACCTTAAGTGAAACACCTCCTGAGTCACAACGTCTTTGCCAAGAATCTCCATCCACCGCAATGGCTGCACTGGGAATATGGCTCCTTCACCACCAAGCAGATCTGGATGTGCCTTACCAGCAGGCCAACTGTTACACTCCAACCTCCAAACCATAGTTGGTGGAATGGAGGAGAAAGGGTCAGAAAACTTTCCTTTTTCAACATTTCTGCTTCTGTTTTGGACTAGACCCAATTGGACATCACCTTCCATCACTGCTGCTACTGGAACATGGAGTACACTCCACAACTCCGCTGTCACCAGACTTGAAGGTAGGTATACTGCATGTACTGTGTACTTTGTGTCAGCACTGTACATGAACTAGGGACCTCTGGAGAAATATACATGCAATAGGTATTTGTTTAAAATACCTCTGACATGCACATGTCGGGAACACATTTGTGTCAGTGATTAATGGAGACACACGTGTACAAGACACATATCGCACACACACATTTGTTAATGCACTGTCAGTATTCATTGCCAAATGAATGCTGGCAACACAATAACAATGGCATCACACTTGTCATCCTGTCTATGTGTGCACGTGAATCTGTACCTGTGATATTGTGAGTTCCCCTTTATATGGCCTTTACTTTTTTTTTCACATCCTGGAATGGAGGCTGCAAGATAATTTTTATATCATGTGGCCAGTTAATAAAAGTATTTGAACCCAACTCTACAAGTTTGAAATGTTGGATCTGAAAGGAACAATAGAAAAAAAGGCTCCCTTGTCCAATCCTAATATTTGTTTTTTTATAATGTGGGATTCATGGATATCTGTGAATCAGATCAGTGAATCCTAATATAAAGCATTTAGGCCCATATTTATACTTTTTGATGCAAAACTGCGCAGTCGCAGTTTTGCGTCAAAAAATGTAACGCCGGCTAACGCCATTTCTTTGCGCAGCTCTGGCGTCAAATTTATACTTTGACGCATGGCGGCGCAAACCACTGGTATGAGTCTTTTTTTTTACTCAAACTAATGCATCACGTTGTAAAGAAAGACTTTGTTAACGCGGCGAAAATTACTGTGAGTCGGTTTACGACGTCGCAAACAAGATACGCGCCTTTTTTTTACACAATTTCGTCAAAAAGTGGCCCAAACACTGCAGAATGTGCAAAGGACAGCCAAAATGGATCCCAGAAGCTTGAACAGACCCCAGGAAGATGACAACAGACCAGGAACCAGCCAGGAGGACCCACACAAGACCCAAGAGAGGGAGAAGAAGAAAATAAAGTGTCAGTTCAGTGCAGAGGAGCAGGAAATACTGGTGAAAGAGGTGAAAGAACACCAGCACCAACTTTTTGTCACCTCTAAATTGCCAATTAGTAGGAGAGAGGCAATATGGCAACAAATTGTTGACAAGATAAACCGTGTGGCAGAAGTACGGAGAACAGTCATCAAGTGCAAGAAATGGTGGCATGACTGCAAGCGCAGGACCAAGGAAAAGATGCTCAGGAACAGGAAGGCAGCACTGCAGACTGGAGGTGGGAGTCCAGCACCGCAGGAGGCCCTGGACCACATGGAGGAGATGGTGGCAGCCGTCATCCCTGAGGAGATCGTCACAGAGATTCAAGGACAGGACAGCGCAGACTACCAGGAGACAACACAGATGCAGGGTAAGTGGCATGGTGTCCAAAAATGGCTATTTGTAAACTGTAAGCAGGGGGGACTTACCTAACACACAATGCATAGAAATCATGATATTCAGGGAGTGGAATGGGCAAAGGGGCAAGGCACGGGGGCAAGGGTTGTCCAGAGGAAACCTGGGGCACAGTACTACAGTACACCAACATCCTTAGCATTGGGGTATGCTGCCATGCCAAGGATGATGGAAAGGTAAAGCCAGTCCAGGAGGGTAGGGTTCAACGTAAATCTGGCCTGCTGTCACATGACAGCTTGTATTCTCCCTACATGTACAAGGGCTCAATTAACAGTCTCAAGCCATATCTGCATGT
This sequence comes from Pleurodeles waltl, assembly GCF_031143425.1. Classification (NCBI taxonomy): domain Eukaryota; kingdom Metazoa; phylum Chordata; class Amphibia; order Caudata; family Salamandridae; genus Pleurodeles; species Pleurodeles waltl. The sequence continues at coordinate 496,736,628 of NC_090444.1, forward strand.
GGAATTCAACATTTACAACAGTTGCCACTACCACTTGCTGTGTGCGGAGGTCAAGTAGCTAATGGCAGTTACGTGCCCATGGATCAAACACACCCAAATTAGAGGGTTCAGGATGACAGCATTATCAATTCCCTGTAATCAATACAAATGTGCCCAACTAGACAAATGTCCATAGTCGCTACAAACATCAGCCATTGTCATAAACATTACGAGGTACACAGCAGTAATGTCATACCCATGGTGCATATGTCAGGGTACACCCTGTGCCTGGGTCACAATAGCTGCAATGACACCATGCAATATCCCAACTGTTGTACTGCTCAGACAACAGCATTGAGGGGGTGGACATATGTTACTGGCTAGTGAAATACACCCGCACAGTCAGAAGAGGAAATGGAACACTGCTAGGACCATCAGTGCAATCCAATGTAGCAAACATTCCCCAACATCAACATTACACACTACCAATGCTGACATCTGTAGTGTGCCATGCCAGTGCTAGGTCTCAGCAACATATAGCTGGATGTGAAATATCTGAGACTGGGGCAGTTCCACATTGTTAAGTGTGGTGCAAGTGCCATCAGAACACCCACAGCCAGAGCAAGGCCACAGCATGGAATAGGAAAAGAAGGTGGCAACTTTCAATTTGGGCAGAACCAACACCTAGAGGATATGACGCTGACATTGCCCCAAACGGGCCACTCTACATGTGACATGCAGGTGGGGCATAGACCTGGGAGAATGCTAATATGAATGACAGGAACAATGAACAGGAACCAAGATCACAATGTTCAACTAATATGAAGTCAGGCACGTCACATTACAAATGCCACAACACAGACAAACTAATTGTACCATATCTCATTGCAGAGGACAATGGGTCTCCTGGGGATATGCCTGTCCTGGAATTCCCTGATGACATGGATGACGATCTGACAAACATCAGCCAGCAGACCCACCAAGATGTCCTTGGAACCCTCAAGACCCCACCTTCACTTGCAAGAAGGAGCACAGATACAGCAGCCATCACAGAGGATCCACCCACCACCACAATTGTACGACCTGCCAGCTCAAACCCAGCTGAGGACTCTGACAACACTGGCACCAGCTTTGAGAGAACTGTAGTTGGAGTACAGTGGGAGCTGGCCAAGGAGGTGCGGGTGGGGATGCAAAATATGCAGCCAGCCTAGAGGGGGTGCGTTCATGCATGATGACAACTTCAGAACAGGCAGCAGCCATGCAAGGGCGAACATCTTTCTTGTATGAACTGCAACAAAGTGTGAAGGAAATCAGCACAGCAGTAAGGGAGTTGACACAACACCTTCAACAACAAACCTTTAAAAGCATACACAAATGCAATATTGACCCCCTCAGGGCCGACCTGGCTACCTACCACAGTGATGTAGCTGCTATTCTTAAGAATCAGCAGCTCCTCCTTTCTGTGGTACTGCCCTTAATAGCCCCACAGTTGGCAGCTACCGGGATTTCTGACTTCACGTCTTCAAACACTGATGTGTGTGTTGACCCTTTAACCCCACCACCACCAAGGGGAGAGGAGACAACACACACATTAAAAGATTAAGACATGGAACAGATCACCTTTACCCATAAGAGTACCCAGTAGCACATGGCCACTTATAACCAAGGTCCTGTGCTTTGTAACATGCCACTCTTGCAACAGCTGCTCACAAGTACTGTTCTCCATCCCACTGTTTATCTTGTCACTCTGCCCTGTGATTGTCTCTCACTACCTCATTGGCAATTCATGTCCCTCTGCACTGTATGCCACTTCACCCCAGCATGTCCAATGACATGTCCATTTGCACCTGTGTAAGATCACAATGGAAGGTGTCACACTAATGGACTCACAATCCTGGACTATGTAAAATAGCACTACAGCACTTTAAAACAAATAGCACTTACACAACCACTTTGTCTCTGTGTAATGTGACACATCAACCGTGAGGGAGATTAGTGATGTTTTCCTCATGTCAATGTCCATAGAATGCCAATACAACTGGCCTGAAAGAATGTGGGCTGATAACTATGCACTGTGGTCTGGATTGTACCATCATCTACTCTTCCTGAGGGTTAATTATGAGGTAACTAGAAACTATACACTATAATGCTGTGTTGGACAGAATAAGTCTTCTTCAAGGGATGTCTAAGCAGAAAAATATTGTCTTTGAATGTTTCTTCCAGATAATCTTTACACATGTGACATTTGTCACAATTTTTTCCTCACACACCATACAGCAGGAATGGATGTGTATGAGTGCAAGTACAAATAAGTAACCTGGCTGTACAATGTAACAAATGATGGGTGTGATGTATGTATACAATACTACATGAGATTATACAATCACTCACCTTATCAGGGTTCACATGAACATCAGGCTGCAGGCAGACATAACAAAGTGTCCTCAATACCAAATCTGGTCCCAAAGTATGTCAGATTGAAAACATACATCAAAACTTAACAATACATTGGGATCCATAGTAACCTTGAGTGGTGGGTGCAATGGATGGCAGATTCCTAGCGAAGTAGCTTTGATGTAGCTGCCAATGTGACAGCTCAATTGGGATTTGGATGCAGGATGGCACACAAATGCAAATACTAAATTGACACTGTTCACCCATGCCAAGGCCCTGATCCCCAAGCATATGAAACATACTGTAAAGGAGTACCTAAAAATGTATTTAACTGTAAAGAAGGATACTAAAACCAGGGGAAACACCTTAACTAACCTAACCTATCCTAACTACACATTACCCACAACTGGCCCTAACTAACCTAAGCTAAACTTATCACATTTAACTAAACACTCTAAACGTCAACCCCCCACCACCCTTATAAGACGGGACACATGGAGGACAACTTTTCCTAATATAAACACAGACTATCTTATACTAAACAAATGTATATTTTTTGGTATTTTTGTTTTATATATATATGTATATATTTTTTTTAAACACAAAAACCCCAACATCATCCAGCCAACCCACATCCCCACCCACCCACATAAAAAGAAACATGTAAAAATATCATACCCCCAACCCACTACTACTAACTAAACTAACAGCCTATTCTAACCTAACACAAAGCACCCTAAACCTACTAATTAAAAGAACCAGGAAAGAGGAGGGAGGGAAGAGAATCATGGGTGAGGGTATTATAGTCACAAGTTCACCCTCCTGAGGATCTTCTTTATGGCACACACCCTCTTATTGATTTGTGACACCTCCTGCTGCAGCCTGTCCAGTCTGTGCAACATACGTTGCATGTCACGTTGCATTGCTCTAGAATCACCAGGATCAATGACTGCAGCAGGGGTGGTCTGAGTGCCATTTGTTGAGGTTTGTCCTGTTGGTGGTGCCATGCTTTGAGGGGGAGGTGCAGGTGCTGCTGTCAGTGGTCCTGGAGCTGAGGAAGTCGATGGTCCTGCAGTGGTGGCTGTGATCTGGGTTGTAGTGGTGGTGCTGGTGGTGGCGGCTGTTGTGGACACCGAAGGGCAAATGCCCTCCACACCCCTGAGGCTCTTTCATGGTGATAACGCCATGCCATGTGTCAGAACCCAGACTCCAAATCAAGAATGTGGCTGTAACGCATTGCCCGCCGCTGAAACTCTCGGATCTGGCTGGCATCCATATTGGCTGCCGTTAAAAAAGATAAAGCCAAACATTAGGTATTTCATTGTGTGATATAGCTACTGATGAGAATCAGACAATACATCTAATGTAGCTGAAACAGGCCATATCACCATACAGATCACAGATTCTCCCTGAGGAAGTATATGCCAACGTAGCCTACACATGTCCTATCTAACAGCACAGCAATGCTCTAAAAGATGTGTACCAACTTAAATTACCTATGCATAATTGTTCACCCATTAGTTATGTAAAAAATGCTGCAAGTCCTCCACATATGACAGGCCAACTAATGACTGTCTTCTGGATGACAATCAAGGGCCGCAAGATCTGTGATTTGTTAATGGAATTGCCAGGATGGTATGCAGTTGCTAATCAAGAGTAGGTATCCTAGGTTTGGACAAGTGATTTGCAGATTTAACATGTCTGTGTACCAAACTTGGATCATAACACCTCAGTACACATATTTCATGAACCTAAGTCTGTGCCTCGGAGGGATGGGCAAGCAACACATACTTTCAAACATCAAGGACACACAGGAAGCTTTGGACAGCCGTACATGGGTTTAGGCAGTCCACCACAGGTAAGGAGGGTGTCCAACTAGGATAGACACAAACCTTTGACAATCCCATCCACATCTATGTTTGTAATTGCAGACAATTGTCAACATCATTTAATACCACTAATACCTGTCCTACAAAAAGCAGATAGATGCATGCACACATCTGGCCATGAGCTGCATGCACACCTATGACTTGTACTTAAGTGTCACATACACGTAGCACAACATGTGGAGCTAGATGCTGCTGGGAAGTCAAACATACAGTTGAACATGTTCATTAGTGAACAGGGAGGCTCAAGTATGTGGTGAGACTTTGACATCCCTATTCTGTGAGATTCAGGGTCTGACTTGCTGACTAAATCATGAATATGACCCTCTACTAAATTGTATTTATAACATTTTTAACAATAAATATCACCCTATTCACATGGCCATGCCTACAGGGCTGCACTACAATCCCAAAATACGCTACTCATTGTCCAACTCAAATATCGAAAAAAAAGTGAACCTACAGTCAAGTTACATATCAGATCATGTGCCAGCACATCATACCTTGCTATGTGTCCAACACACAGGAGTAAATCACACAACAGCTGCAAACACAACACAGAACAGAAATATCAACACTTACTGGATATGTCTGGGTCCACAAATCAAGCCACTTCTCCGATTGTGTAAGGGGCAGGTCCACCTGTAATGCATGGAAGGGTGAAATGTGCTCAATGTCTGTGCACTCTACAACACTTTCAAATACAATTATTGTGTGTAACATTATATCTGAAAGTCCAGCCTCTCAGGCATGATGATACTCCAACATACATACCACTGCAAAAATGTATAGACCCTGTCACTCCAGTGAGTGATACACACACATCTGCACACATGCAGTGACCTTAACTATCATGTGGTGACAAACATGCTCCATGAATTGTTTGCAGACTCATTTATGGAGTGTACTCCTCTCATCATTTGTAGTAATGAGAGACATGCAAAGCCATATTCCTGGAGCATTGCAAGACCAGTCACTCAGGTATTGTGGCTTGTGCATCAAGGGACAATCAGTTACTGTGTGATGCTCCTGTGGGTTGATTAAAGGTCATGATTTATCATGCTTTCTTTGGTCCCTTACATGTAGGGCCTGTGTTGTGTGTAGGTTACATATGCTACATTAACAGTGTACCCTGAGCCACATATGCACCCTATGACACCATAATGGCAGGGATCCTGTGTGTTAATTGTTGACAATTTGAGACAAGACATGGATTGGCCATTTTTAATATTTTAATACAACAATGGAAAGTAGCACCAAACATTTAGATCTGAACCCGTGTGCATTAGTTTGACATCCATTCCTAATTTAATTGTGGCACAACCAAGTCAAACTATCAGCCTAAGATATTACCTGAGGTTAGAAAGAAATTGGTACGTATGGGCCAGAATACAGTTCAGACATGTATTCGAAATAATTGGAGAACCCATTAATTCTTCGAATTAGCTTGTGAAAAACATCTTTTTCCTGGTACCCTCAGAGACCGTGGATAAAACATATGTTAGAGCCACATTAGCATCATCTATTGACGTGAAGGCAGCACTAATTTACAAGCTCCAGTTGTGTTTTGTAACTTAGTGCAGCTGTTGCGTCAACAAATGACGGTAATGTGTAGAAATTATCGTATAACTCAGGGCCACTGTATGTTTAACTTGCATTCCACACGTCCAAAAATATTGCCTGCAGCATATCAACAAATCTGCTACTGTCACTACAGAGCATTTAAATGTACACATTACTCTGAACTGTACTCACCAACAGGGTCACCAATCACCATACCCAGGTGGTCCAGCAGGTCTTGCTCTCTGGCTACAAGGTCAGCCCAGCGGTGCTTTAGTTGGTGGTTGTTGCGCGGTGTGTTGTAAACATGTCGCAGATGGTAAAACACCTTTGAACACCGGAGCCTCCATGCCTTTGTGTCTGCCACCTGCTTCGATCATCAAGGGGAGAAAGTGGCACACCAGCCAAATGAATCCCCCCAGCTCCTCCTCACCCATTCTCCCCTGACATGGCATACCCAACATGACAGAAATATTGCTAACATTAAGGGGTACAGAGGATAATAAAGGGAAAGGAGGGAGGAAAATAAAATAAAAGTAACGCTAAAACAGCCCAGCTATCCCCAAACTAACAATACCACAGACTCCCAACAGTACAAAGACAAAATTAGACACCAAAAATGACAAAAATACACTTACATAGGATACCACAGACACAAAACACCAAAAGACAATATAAAGAGCACACAGGAGACAAATTCACAATATACACAGAGAGACAAGTCAAAACACAGCCAAACAGTCTAGAAAAATCACAGACTGCAAAGTGAAAATGAAAGTACATTCACTGTACCAATTCTGTAAACAGGATATCCTATTACATCACTTCCTGCCTCAAATGCGGTGCGTTTTTATTAAAACGCGTCAAAATATGATGAAGCTTACAGTCTGTGCCTCATTTTTTTTTTACGCACATGCTTAAAAATGACCCCGCATCCATAGTTCCAAATATTTAGAATTGGTAACCAATTTCATGGGGTACAGTGTAGGAATTATCGCTCGGGGCCAATGGATGTATCATGGCTGTGAGCGTCATTTTTATACGTATATGCAACAATTTTTGATGGATAGGCATCTTTTTTGATGCATACGCGTAAAAATTTCTGTCTTTTACTGGTTTTGGGTCATTTCTCACATTTTTATAGTACATGACAGCTTTAACTATACAGAGATAAGCTGTTTGCATCTACATTGTACATTCCAGTGTTTGGGCACATGTGGCAGATCACACTACTGCGGACCTTGATCCTCTAGCTGTTGTACCGGATTAGCTCTCTTCACTGATGCAATAGATACCCCAACTTTTGGAATACAAATTGGTCTTACCCAGTTTGAGCAGGTTGTGTGTCAATATAGGATAGCAAGGCTACACAACTTAATATATTAACTCATTGGCTGTGTGTCAATAACTGTGAATTGGCTATTTCATTTTTAGTTGGCCCTCTGTGTGAACATCACAAGACGTGTTATCATAAATGTGCCTGTATGCATGTGTTGTAAATGTGGATAACCATCAGATGCTATTCAGTGTGGCAATGAGTCAGTAAATGTGTTTGTCATGCATGTAGCAACAAATGCTGTGTGTATATGCCTGACTTTTGGGACAAAGGCATCTCCCATGACAAACTATGCACAGGATAGATAGCGGACGGTTGATAATGGAAATGTTACAAGACTAATCCATCACATATACTGGAATGTTGGATACCACTTCCTGGTCACTTGTTTGGATACTACCCATTAGTCAGGCATTTGACAATGCTATGTGGGTACAGTGTTTGTGACACAGAGTCCCAAAACCAATCCAAAAATGTAATGTCACTCCACAGTTTGAGTCACATAAATGACCTATGTTTCTCTTGTGGCAGTGGAGGACCAGCAGACCAAGCAGCATGTGTTCACATATTTCCATTGGTTAATTGCACAAAGCTGTCCAGTTCAAGTGTGTGGCCATGTGTACCCTGTGTCATTATTGGGGTCCATGTTGTCACAGTTACGTGCAGGTCTAGTCATAAGTCTGTGGAGCCATTCCCTGCATTAATAGAGTATACTTCAAAGCAGAATTGAACGAAAGCCAAAGTGGAATTGACAGCACATATAGGGATAGTCCAGCTATGGCACTGCATAGGTTTTATGAGACTGACAACAGGGCAAACTTGGTGTGCTCACAAAGTTAATGAATCAGTAATTTTAACCCGGCAGGTTTCATCACAACATTTGTACCCAGGGTGGCCTCTAAAATTCCCACTGCAACCGGGAACATCAGTGCCTTTGTGCTGATTAATCTCACAGTTATTCACCACGCGAGGCCCATCAATAGGTTGGGGCCGATGTGAATCTGTGTGTGGACCGTCAGGGCACAAACATGTTTTGTCCTTTCATGCACATTAGCAAACGTTGTTTGTTGTGCTGAGCCACCATACCCAATCCCCGTATATAGCCATGGTACACTGTCACCGTTTGTCACTCATGCATACATGAAACCCAGACAAGGGATGGGCCGTGATTAGGCTTTTTGAAGACATGTCCCACACCATGATACAATAAGTAAACTGATTACGCTACACAATCTATTTGAGGATTCATCGTAGACCTACCAGACACAATACCCCAGGAGGAAAGTGGGGGCATGGAAAGCAACTATGAGACAAATGTACCCACAGGGAACCTTTATGGTAACACAAAGACAGGAACCAATCAGGCTAACAGGATGGAGGCTCTGTCAGGAGCTAACATGAACAAGGCAAATATATAGTGAGCAGACTCTGACTGGGAAAAGCTGGAACAACATTGTGGAAAATGAAAACTGTATTTGTCCTGTGGGCTGCAAAATTACACAATCACCCAAAGCCTGTGTTACACAAGTGATTTATACGGCAATGCATAACAAGGATATATATATAATGGCAGCTTCTATGCTGTTCCAGGCAGCAGCAAGGGCAGTGCAGGTTCAAATGGCTGGTATGCATGGAAGTGCTCACAGGTGTGTGCAGCTTCAGTCTCTCACAAGTTCTGTAGGTGAGAATCAAGTTCAAAGGGCCAACAGTACCTTTCACATGGGAAGCAATGGACAGTTGATTACAGGTCCCACAGACTACCAGTCAGTGCATTATCTGACCTAAAGTCCATGCAGACAGATGAACTATGGCTATGGCATGCCATACTAAAGAGGGAAGCACACTGGAGTCAGAATGTGAGTCTGGGTTCGTGTAGACGAAGGATTATCTGGGTACAAAAAGTCAATTTCCAGGGCCCCTTAGAGAAGGGTGGGGAGAGACTGAAAACATGGCAGTGGCAGGACTTATGACCTGGGATAGACTGCGCAGGGCATGTCTTGTGAGCAATGCTTGTCTTACCTGGGGCACTCGTGCTATCCATTTGCAGCTTACATGGACTTCTTGTCACACATACTCCTTGCAGAGATAGGTGATGTCACACGTATTGCTGTCAATGGTCTGGTCATACATTCCTGTTACCAATGCAATAGCACATCCACTGCCTCATGTATGAAGCAGTTTATTACCTTATGAATGATGGTGTCTTAGTTGTGTTCCATATGCTGCAATGAACCATGTTGCCAACATGTATGTGTGCTATAGCTGTGGTCCTCTGATATTGACCTTCAAATGTGAAATGGACAGGATGTATGTCATTTTCACTGTGTGTGAAGTTGGCTGTACATTCATACCCATCAAATGTGATGTGGATTTGATCCTAATCTGTATATCTGCAATGCTCCATGAGGCTAAACTCTGATTATGAATCCTAGGGATAATGTGATGCATAAATAATTACCCAGACCATGATTAGTTGATTAGAATAGGTGTTTAATGACATATGGTAAGACGGTGTTGATGGTGAGTAGCGTTAAAAGAAGTTTTGTACAATGTGTTGTCTCCGATGCAATCCTGCTGCAGTGTTTGGATGGTCCCCCTCATGTTGATGGACAGCATCCTCCTCTTCCAGGATTTGTGGGTCTGGTTTATAGAGGGGAATGTTCCTCCTTACACAAATGTTGTGCAGGATGGCACAGGTCAAAATTATCTTGCAGACCATTTCAGGTGAGTATAGGAGGTTGCCTCTGGTGATGTCGAGGCACCTGAATCTTGACTTCAGGATGCCAAAGGTCCTCTCTACTATGGTGCGTGTCCTCCGATGTGCCTCATTATAGGCACGCTCTGATGCTGTGCTTGGGTTTGCAAATGGGGTCATGATCCATGACTGGATCCCATACCCCAGATCAGCTGACAGAGAAAATGAGTGAAAAATGTTGATGGTGCTTGCACCATGATTATCACTTTGCATGGCAGTTGTTATCTTGTGTTGTCTGTGACTCATCTGTGTTTATGTTATTGTGTGGAATCCTAGGCTTCTAGAATGTACCATCGGCATTGGAATGTTTCATTATTTGAACTGGTGTTTGGCTCATTGACCGGATGTCAGTGGTATAGTTGTAGACTTGCAGTACATTGTGCACTCCCATGCATTATGTCATGTGAAAGAGGTGTCCATGTGTCTTAACTGGGGATGACATGACACTTCCATAAACATAATCAATTGCACAGTGATGGTAACACGGTTGCATCTATATGGCCTGGACATCCCATCCAATTTAGCATATGCAATAGAATTTGTTAAACATCAGTGAGGCCCTTTGATTTGGCTAGGTGACAATGTACAACACATCTCCATAAGTTGGCAGCACTGACGTGTTGACAATTGACAATGCACAAATATCCCATGTGTGGTAAATTCTATGCAAACCTATGTATCCGCCCTTACTGAGTTGACTCATGGTCAAACGTATATCTACACTACTGAACCTGGTCCAGTTCAGCTGGCTAACTTGGTTGTGAGGTTGACGGTTTGAGTGTCAGAAGGACCATATGCCAGTACATATGTTGTGTATATGCATAATTGTCTCAAACCATATGTGCAGGAATGTGCACTTTGCAATATTGCCACATCAATATGTGTACTTAGCACAGTCCACTTGCTTATTGGTAGTGGGCAATGTCGGACCACGAGGGGTGTGAGATGTTGTTACAGCCTCAATGATTCCAGGTCTCATTCATTAGAGTCATCATCATCATGCTATGTGTGTCATGGTGTTATACCTGCAGCGAAACACACTGCATACCCCTTACACTGTACATATTGTTTGGAAGGGTGTGTGATTGAGTGTTATTTATGTGAGATTGTAAGATTAATCTTCCAAGTTGTACTGGCAGTTAAGGCCATGTCATTGTCACTGTGTGGTTTAAAATTTTTCCCTTGTGGCTCTGGAGTGGCATCTGTTGTTATTTGCATCTGTCATTTATCCCTAGGTCTGTATCCCATTGGGTGAGGATATCACACATGACTAGCAGTGTCACAACCTCAGTGTCTTCCTGGCCACGTGTCAATGTAGTGGTGTATGTGTTGTATGTCCTACAGGGTTGCTGTGCTGTGTGTATATAAGTACGTTTCTGTACTTACCAAGAAGTAGGCCATTGCCATATCGTCCATCCTGGAAGTGCTGATTGATGGTGCAGTGACGGAAGATGAATGAATCATGTACACTCCCAGGATACTTTGCCACAATGTTGGTGATCAAACCCCGGTGATCGACAATGGCCTGCACATTGATGGAGTGTGTGTGCTTCCTGTTGCGGTATAGATGTTTGGTTGCAGCAGGTGGCGCAATGGGTACATGTGTGCAGTCAATGGCACCAAGCACGTGTGGGAAGCCGTTGATTTGGTAGAAGTCCTGTTTGGTCTCCTGCTGCTTCTGCTGTGTGTTGGGGAAGCTGATGTGGCGGGGTGTGAGGGAGATGATGGCATCCAATACCTTGGGTAGGAAGGCAGAGAATGAGGTCTGTGAGATCAAGGCGATCAGGGCACCAGTGGTTTGAAACGAGCCACTTGCCAACATGTGGTGGACAGCTAGCAGCTTGGTCTCTGGTGGAATGATGTGGGGTGTCTGTAAGCTGGGTGCCAACTGTGGCTCAATGTGGCGCAGCAGCTGCTGAATGGCTTGCCAGTTGGGTCTGTACCTCTGGATGATGTCTTGTTGCTGGAGTCCCTGAAGGGTTGTCCTGGTCTCTGTGTTGCCTTTGGGGTCCCTGGTGGTGTGTTGGAAGCTGCTGGTGTTGTTTCTGTGCTCTGCGTCTTTGTGCATGCTGGATAAATAGCACCTCCATTTCTTCCTTTTTGAACTCTGCTGTTGCTTCTGTGTGTTTTCCTTAAGTAGTGGTGTGTTTGCCTCATTTTAACGCCGGCCCTGACCCAGGCGCTATTTTTTTACGCAAATCGGGCTGTGAGTCATTTTCCAGCTCTGCCTCACAGCCGTGTGGGATTTTTGCACAGTAGGATAAATATGGCGCACGGGTGTTTAAGTCATTTTTTGGACGGGTTGCATGTCCTTAACGCAAGGCAGTTTCACGCATCCAGAAAATGATGCACATGGCTGAATTTTGCCAATCGCGGGGTCGGGTGTCAAAGTATAAATATGGGGAAGGGTTTGGTCCAAATTTGAGTCAAAAAATGTTACGCAAATTTGGCGCAGTCAGAGTATAAATATACCCCATAACGTCTTCTGAGTATGTATTGAAAATGCTTATGTCTAAAAAAAATACGAAGTGGATTTACACCAAACCAATGAAGTTGTGCCTACTAAGTAACAGTCTTCTTTTATGTCGGATGGTATAAATCAGTTTGGTGGTTTTGGCTTTAGATGTAAGCAAATTTGTCTATTGTAGACAACATAGGAAATCACATCTTATTTCATTCTTTTAACTTTTTTACCCCAGCACAGATCTGCAATAAAAATTGGATGCCAGCCCTTACTTTACCACAGCAATTGTTGGTAGATCAGTAAGTGTGGGCAAAAATTATAGGCAAATCAGAAAATGGCTTTTTAGTGGAAAGTGCAACTGAACCACTTGGTAACTGCCACTATGTAATTCATTTGAAAACACACTTAGGACCTCATTACAATGCTGCAGAGAACACCAATATGGTTGAGGTGAGGCTGCCATCAAGCCATCCCCACTGTATTATGATGTTTCCTCCAAACTGACTGGTGGAAACATCATATTATGACGTTTGCACTAGTCAGCCCTGTGGAAACAGTGAGGCAGCATTGGCTGAAGCTCCCTTAGTGCCCCCGGCACTGCCTTTCCACCAGCCTTTCCATGGCAGTGCAACCGCCATAGAAAGGCTGATGGAAAGGGGAGTCTGACCACGACTCAGACTGCCGTCAACCCGTCGGGATCCCTGTTCCCGGCAGAGGCAGTGGTCTCCTGGTGGTCTCACCACCAGGATCGTACTCTGGAGGTCGGACAGTCAAGAGTGCATCGGTCCGACCGCCACAGCAAGTTTGGCTGTCCTCAGACTGCCAAACTCATAATCGGGCCCTTAGTGTGCAGTTATGGTTGGGATTAGTTATGAACTTATCACAATTTGCTTTAACAACCTCTGAAACTCAAATAAAAAGTCAGAATTAAAGTTTATTTTTATAAAAGATAATTTAAAAAAATGAAATTCCTGAGTTATGGTTAGCTGTACAAACCGTAACTTGCACAACAGCCAGGAAACTAGTATTTTGTTCACCAAATATGACCTAATTATATTTTATGTAATAATTTGAAATTTGAAAATGGATTTCACAACAGTAAACTAGGGAATGCATATTAACACTGGTCTCAAGAGGACATTGAAATGAATGAGAGAAATGCCATGTTGCAGTTAATGAAGCTACAGTTCTTTTTATGCCGGTTTGAAAGAAGAAACGGTGTTGTACTCAAGATCAAATATTATATCAACACATGGAAGCTTCTTTACTTAAAATCAATAACTTGTGCAGGATCTTCATTGTGAAACAACTCTTCTCTGTCTCATAACCGAGGGTCTAAATTGGATATTTGATTATGAAATGTAATGAATTATATCAATTACCAAGGTTTAATTTAGTATAAAAAATTTTTCCCATCCTATATTTTATATGATGACTAGGCACGCTCCATGTTAGGGTCTCATTTTTTCACTGTTTAATGGGAAAATTGTAACGGAACAGGTGAAAATGCTGGACGACCTGCTGATATGTGAAATAGTGCTGTTAATGCAGATATTATGGAGCTAATGCCAACAATTATATATAGCAGTATTTTGCATAAAAAAAGGTCCTCACTGTGAAATATTTTCTGTAATTCACTATAGTGTTCATTAACCTGCTTTCCTAACTTAAGAAGTAGTGGTGGACATCCGCCTTTACCCCTTGTGGAAACTGTCAACACCGAGAAGCCTGTTGCTCTAATCAATAGCCTTTAGTGGAAAGGGTTGTGGAAGGAGAAAGAGAGAAGAGCTACTCCATACTTTGAAAGAGTTCATCCTGGTTGAAGTCTCAGTCTGTTAACCTGGGGTGTGATCCAGTCATGAAGCTGGATGTAACATATATCTGAAAGAAGGCAAAGATTGTGAGCTGCTAACAGCCAACATTTCATTTGACAAATTTGATTATCATCATGCTCATTCTCTATTTCACTCTTTTGGGCACACCTTTCTTTCTTTTAAATAAAGTAAGCTCTCTCTATTGATCTGATAATTGTAGCTTCTTCCTTTGAGCTGTAACTGAAAAGATATTTAGTCATTGCTCTTGTTTTCACCCACTTTGCTTAGCCATTACTGAGTTCAAAATGACTGTTGCTTTTTCCATCTCTGTTAATTTTGCTTTGTTATGCTATCTGTGTTTTATGACATACTAATCAGTCATGGGGGTATCTAGGCTCTCTGTGGAAAGGGTGTGAGAACAGCCCTGAGAGGTACTCAAAAAGTCAGTTCTTCAGCTTCCTGTGAAGAAGAGAGGAGGAGACTCTGATATGTTGTGGGAGGTCATTCCAGCTTTTAGTGGCCAGGTATGACCTCAAACAAAGTCCAAGGTTCTTTGTAGCAAGTACTCTTCTGCACCTTTTAAAATTGTTTTCACTTTAGTTGCCTAGAGTCATTTTCTGACGCAAAACCATCCATACCACATGACTCCTGTCTTAGAAACGACAGGAGTCATGCCCACCACCACAATGGCCAGCACAGGGGACGAGGGTCCCCCGCGGCATGGCCAATGCACCCAGTGCCATGTAGGGGGGGCCCATTTCAGGGCCCCCAATGGCACTTTAAAAAATAAAATAAAATACTTACCTGTACTTACCTGGGATGGGGTCCCCTATCCTCTGCTGTCCCTCTGGTGTGGGTGGGGCTGTCCCTGGGGCCTGGGGAGGGCACCTGTGGGCTTATTCAACCACCATGGAAATAGGCCAACAGGTCCCCTAACGCCTGCCCTGACCCAGGTGTAAAAAATGGGGCAAAGCAAGATTTGCACCATTTTCTGACCCCTCCTCCCTCCCATGCACAATTTTTGCAATGGAGTATAAATATGGTGTTAAGGCCATAGAGTAATTTTTTGCACGAGAACGCCTACCTTTCATCTCAATAAGGGAAGGTAGGTTTCCACTTCCAAAAAGGACTTTAAGGGCCATATTTATACTTTGTGACGCTAAACTGTGCAGACGCAGTTTTGCATCAAAAATATTACCGCCGGCTAACGCCATTTCTTTGCGCTGTGCAGGCATCAAATTTATACTTTGATGCACATCGGCACAAACCACAGGTGTGAGCCTTTTTTTTTTACTCAAACCAATGCATCAGGTCGTAAAGGAAAACTACGTTAACACGGTGAAAATGACTGTGAGCCGGTTTACGACGTCGCAAACCGGATACGCGCTGTTTTGTGATGCAATTGCGTCAAAAAGTGGCGCAAACACTGCAAAATGTGCTAAGGAGAGCCAAAATGGATCCCAGATACTTGCACAGACCCCAGGAAGATGACAACAGACCAGGAACCAGCCAGAAGGACTCACACAAGGCCCAGGACAGGGAGAAGAAGAAAAGAAAGTGTCGCTTCGGTGCAGTGGAGCAGGAAATTCTGGTTAAAGAGGTTACGGAACACCAGCACCAACTGTTTGTCACCTCAAAGTTGCCAATCAGTAGGAGAGAGGCAATATGGCAACAAATTGTTGACAAGATCAACAGTGTGGCAGAAGTACGGAGAACAGTCATTGAGTGCAAGAAACGCTGGCATGACTGCAAGCGCAGGACCAAGGAAAAGATGGTCAGGAACAGGAAGGCAGCACTGCAGACTGGAGGTGGGAGT
The DNA here is from genome assembly GCF_031143425.1 of Pleurodeles waltl. NCBI lineage: Eukaryota > Metazoa > Chordata > Amphibia > Caudata > Salamandridae > Pleurodeles > Pleurodeles waltl. The sequence goes on from NC_090444.1 coordinate 496,752,632, forward strand.
CCAGCACCGCAGGAGGCCCTAGACCACATGGAGGAGATAGTGGCAGCCGTCATCCCTGAGGAGATCGTCACAGGGATTCAAGGACAGGACAGCGCAGACTACCAGGATAAAACACACATGCACGGTAAGTCGCATGGGGAATTAAAATGCACAAATGTTAACTGTAAGCAGGTGGGGTGGACATACCTACTACACAATGCATGTAAGTCATGATATTCAGGGAGTGGAATGGGTAAAGGGGCACGGCAGGGGGGCATGGCCCGTTCAGAGGAAACCTGGGGCACAATACTACACAACACCAACAACCTTTGCATGGGGGTATGCTGCCATGCCAAGGATGTTGCAAAGGTAAAGCCAGGCCAGGAGGGTAGTGTACAACATAAAACTGGCAGCCCGTCACACGTCAGCCAGTATTCTCCCTACAGGGGCCAATTAATGACCTCTGGCCATATCTGCAAGTGGAATGTAACATTGACAACAGTTGCCACTACCACCTCTGCTGTGTGTGCAGGTCAAATAGCTAATGGCAGTAACATCCCCATGGATCAAACACACCCAAATTACAGGGTTCAGGATGACAACTTTACAATCCCCTGAAATCAATACAAATGTTCCAATCCTGTCAAATGTGATTGTCCAAAAGTTGCTACAAACATCAGCCATTGTCATAAACATTGGGAGGTACACAGCACCAATGCCATACCCATGCTGCATATGTCAGGGTCCACCCTGTGCCTGGGTCGCAATAGCTCCAATGACACCATGCAACATCCCAAATGTCATACTGCTCAGACAACAGCATTGAGGGGGAGGACACATGTAACTGGTTACAGAAATACACATGCACCGTCAGAGGAGGAAATGGAACACTGCTAGGACTGCAATCCAATGTACCACACATTCCCCAACATTAGCAGTACCCATTACCAATGCTGACATCCATATCGTGCCATAAAAATGCTATACATAGTATATGCTATATCTCAACAACATATAGGTGGATGTGAAAGATCAGAGACTAGGGCAGTTCCAGATTGTTAAGTGTGGTGCTAGTGCCATCAGAACACCCACAGCCAGTGAAAGGCCTCACCATGAGAATGGAAGTAGACGGAGGGTTGAGTAGGACAAGAAGGTGGCGATTCACAATTCGGCCTGAACCCACACCTAGAGGATGTGATGGTGACAAGTCCACAAACTGACCACAATACATGTGGCATGCAGGTGGGGCATAGGCCTGGGAGAATGCCCATATTATAGACATGAACAATGAACAGGAACCAAGATCACAATGTTAAAATAATCGGAAGGCAGGCATGTCACATTACAAATCCCACAACACAGACACACTAATTGTACCATATCTCATTGCAGGGGACGATTGCTCTCCTGCGGATATGCCTGTCCAGGACTATCCTGATGACATGGATGACGAGCTGACAAACATCAGCCAGCAGACCCTCCGAGATGTCCTTGGAACCCTCCAGACCCCACCTTCCGTCACAAGAAGGAGCACATAACTAGCAGCCATCACAGAGGACCCCCCCACCCCCCCAATTGCATGACCTGCCAGCTCCAACACAACTGAGGACTCTGACGACACTGGCACCAGCTTTGAGATAACTGTAGTTGTAGTACAGCGGGAGCTGGCCAAGGAGGTGCGGATGGAGAAGCAAACTATGGCAGCCTGCCTAGAGGGGGTGCATTTTTGCATGATGTCAACTGAAGAACAGGCAACAGCTATGCAAGGGCGAACAACAATCTTGCAGGAACTTGAAAAAAGGTTGAAGGAAATCAGCACAGCTGTAATAGAGTTGACCCAGCACCTACAACACCAATCCTGTCAACGCATGCACAAATGCAATATTGAACCCCTCAGGGCTGACCTGGCTGCCTACCACCGTGATGTGGCTGCTATTCTTAAGAACCAGCAGCTCCTCCTTGCTGCAGTACTGCCCTTAAGAGCCCCACAGTTGTCAGCTACTGGGATGTCTGACTCCACGTCTTCAAACACTGAGGTGTGTGTTGCCCCTTCACAACCACTACCACCAAGGGCAGAGGAGACAACACACACATCAGAAGATGAAGACATGGAACAGATCACCTTCACCTGTAAGAGTACCCGGTAGCACTAGTCCCTGCCACATGGCCACCTATTACCAAGGTCCTGTGCTTTGTAACATGCCAGGCTTGCAACAACTGTACTCAAGCACTGTTCTTCAACCCACTGTTTATCTTGTCACCCTGCCCTGTGATTGTCTCTCACTACTTCATTGGCAAATCCTATCCCTCGGCACTGTCTAACACTTCACCCCAGCATGTCCAATGACATGTCCTTTTGCACTTGTGTAGGTTCACAATGGAAGATGTCATACTAATGGACTCACAATCATGGACAATGTACATATAGCACTACAGCACTTTAAAATAAATAGCACTTACAGAACAACTTTGTCTCTGTGTAATGTGACACATCAACCGTGATGGCCATCAGTGATGTTTACCTCAGGTCAATGATTATTGGTTATCAATACACCTGACCTGAACGAATCTTGGCTGATAACTATGCCCTGTGGTCTGGATTGTACCATCATCTGCCCTCCCTGAGGGTTATTTCCTAGGAAAATATAAACTATACACCATAATGCTGTGTTGGACAGAATAACGCTGCCTCAAGGGATGTCTAAGCCAGAAAATAGTGCCTTCAATTTTTACTGAAAGTCAAAACTTACATATGTGACGTTTGCCCCAATTTTTAGCTAACACACAACATACAGCATGAATGGATGTGTATGAGTTTCCATAGAAATAAGCCACTGGGCTGAATATTGTAACAAATGATAGGTGTGAGTTATGTATACCATACTACATGAGAGCATACAACCACTCACCTTATAAGGATTCACTTGGACATCAGGCTGCAGGCAGACTTAACACAGTGTCCCCAATACCAAATCTGTTAGCAAAGTATGTGACATTGAAAACACACATCACAAAATAAGCACACTTTGGGATCCATAGTAGCCGTGAGTGGTGGGTACAATGGATGGCCGAATCTTAGCTAAGTAGCTTTGGTGTAGCTGCCAATGTAACAGCTCAGTTGGGATATGGTTGCAGCATGGGACACATAAGCTAATACAAAAGAGACACTGTTCACTCATGGCAAGGCCCTGATCTACAAGCATTTGACACATACTGTAAATGGTTACCTATATATTTATTAAACAGTAAAAACAGAAGCTAAAACCAGGGGAAACACCTTACCTAACCTAAACTACTCTACACATTACGCACAACTATCCCTAACTAACCTGAGCTAAACTTACTTATCACATTTAACAAAACAATCTAAAAATCAATCCCCTATCCCCCTTATAAGACGGGACACATGGAGGACAACATATACTAACCTAAACACATAGGGCCAGATGTAGCAAAATTTTGCGAGTCGCAAATGGCCCGAATCGCTATTTGCGACCCCGCAAAATCGGAAATGGGATGCAAAAACCCCATTTCCGAATCGCAAATAGCGACGCGAGCCATTACCGACTTGCAAAATTTGCGTCCCCATAGTGCGACCCGCAAATAGGAAGTCGCAATTTGCAAGTCGCAAACCATATGAAAAAGCCATTTGCAAATTGCGACTAGTCGCAAAAAGCCCATTTTGCACACCCAATTTACCACTAACTCAGAGCAGGTGGTAACCAGAACCAAAGTATAAAAGGAGACCGAGAAGGCACCTGGGTTACTCAAGATGGCGGAGATATGTGTGATAGAAAGGAGGAGGAGAGTCCACGCTGCACAGCAGAGGAGGAGGAGGAGCCAGAGACAGGAGAGGATATACAGAACCAGGCAGACACTTTTTCAACAAACAGTGGAGGAGATATATGATAAATACAGACTCAGCAGTGCAGCAATATTAGAATTAATAGATCTACTCAATCCGCAGCTTCAACACCAGACTGTGCGTGGCAGCGCCATCCCCACACATGTGCAAGTGCTATGCTCACTGCACCTCTTGGCCTTGGGTAGCTATCAGGGGATCATTGCTGTGGCAGGTGGGGTATCCCAAAGTGCACTCTCCCAGTTGTTCAGATGTTTCTTAGATGCCATACTCACACACATGTCCAGATACATATACCTACCCAGGAATGAGGCAGAAATAAACAGCACCGAGTTGGAATTCTACAGGATTGCCAACTTCCCTCATGTAATAGGGTGTGTAGACGGGACACATATACAAATCTGCCCTCCTGCAAATCTGGAATATCTGTTCCGCAACCGTAAGTGTACCCACTCACTGAACATCCAGGTGGTATATGACGACCATTATGTCATCACTGACATGGTAGACAAATTTCCTGGGAGTACACATGACTCCTACATTTTCAGGCACAGTGGGATACACCAACACCTAGAACGTGGGGAGTTTGGAGACGGATATCTATTAGGTATTGCTGCAGACACCCTGAAGACTTACAGACAGGTCACTGTGGAAACCATTCATGACCTGCTAACATTGCTTATTTTTGTCAAACAGGTGACAGTGCATATGCTCTAAGACCATGGATACTTACCCCGTACCTAACACCCAGCAATGAGACTGAGAGGCGATACAACAGTGCACATAGGAGGACCCGAAATGTTATAGAGAGGACCTTTGGACTGTTGAAGGCAAGATTCCGATGCCTCCACAGAAGTGGAGGTGCGCTCCAGTATGTCCCAATAACAGCATTCAAGATCGTTGGCGCATGCGCTATACTGCACAACATTGCCACCAGATGTGGGCTACATCTCACCCCAGAAGACCCAGATTCGGAGGATGACAAGCAAGAGCTACCACATCGCCATCATGGGGATAGAAGCATTGCAAATCAAGGCAGACAGAGATGGGACCACATTGAAAACCAATACTTTGGAATGTATGTGCTACCTGTAACCACACACACTAATGTCACACACAAAGATCCCAGTTGTGAAGTGGAACAAACAAGAACGTTTATTAAGTGAACCTAAGTAATTATGGAGTGAACTTTTGGGAAGGGGCTGTAAATGTCCACATGCAATGAGGACACATTCACCTCATGTGCCTCAATTGTCCGCAAGTGCATAGCTCAACTCCTCCACCTGGGACGCCCAGCAGGGCTAGTGCTTGGAGTGTCAGCAGATCCCTGACGTGCACTGCCACTCCTCAATACCCTTGTGTCTGTGGCAGATGCACTAATGACAGTGGAGCCCTCCTCACTATCTTGAGGCGTGTCTGCCGTGCCCCTGGCCACCTGTCTTGCCTCCATCATGTCCACAGCGTTACTAATCCTACCCAGTCCTCGAGCCACATCCCCTGCAAAGTGGCCCAAGTCTACCTGTAAACTGACTGTACGGCGTGACAGCCCTGTTGTATTGACTGCCAGGTGGACGATTGAGGCAGCCATGCGGTCCAAACGGTGAATGAGTTGCCGCTCACGGCGCCTTGCACTCTCTGTCTCTGACACAAGTTCAGTTACTAGTTGACGGATGGAGAGTGCAAGGTCACCGACATGATTGTTCAGGCTTTGGAAGTCTGTGTGCACCTGTGCCAGCACTGTGGTGAAATTCCGTTTCATACGCTGCATGGCCCCTGCAATAACTCTCATCTGCCTTGTTTGCATTCGCTGACCACTGATGAGAGCTGCCTCGGCGGCGGACATGGAAGAGTCCCCTACATCCTCCTGGGACACTGGAGGGACATGGACTCAGCGTGTGCGACGCGGTGGAGCATCAGGGTCCTGTTGGATGGCACTGTGGCTGGGAGCGGGTGCTGGGCCGATCTCCCCAATGTCCATCGGTGCAGCTGGAGGGGACTGTGGGTGGGTGGTGCTGGGTCCTGTAGTGGCTGCTCCTGACTCCGGTGCTGCCTGTTGGCTGCCCTCTGCACCCTGGATGGACTGGCTGGTGGGGATGTCTTGTGGGAGACCTGTGGGACATAGGGAACACACTGCCAGTATCTAACATATGTTGTATGCTTCCTAATAAACTGTTGCCGATCAGCTGACTATTGAACTACATTGCCCATAATGCACCATTCTGGTGGTTGGTAGTCTGGAATGGAGCTATTTTGGTTGTGCATGCTGCTGTGTACTGGGTGGGTGGGGGTATGGCAGATATGGGTGTACATGCATGTTTCATGGTACTCACTTGTTGATGTTCCTGGCGCTGATGTGTCCAGCTCTCCCATTCCAGCCACTGCCTCTGGCTCAAGGGTCTGTTCCACACGTTCCTCCATGGGTGTGCGTGGTGGGACGGTGGATGGGCCTCCTCCTGTGCCCCTCATCTCCTGGAGGCGCTCTGCCACCCTCTCCTTGGTCCTGGAGCGCAGGTCGTACCATCTCTTTTTGAGCTCTTCAATGCTCCTGTGGCTCACCCCTATGGTGTTGACCTTCCCCTGGATGTCACTCTAAATCCTCTTTTTGTCGGACTCTGGCACACTCAAGGCAGCCCTTCCAAATAGCTGGTCATGGTGCTGGCAGAATTAATCAGTCAGCACCTCCAGTTCCTTCTCTGAAAACCTAAGTTTTCTCTTCCTGCCAGAGTCTTCCATTCTTGCTGCTGTTCCTCCTGGTGGTTGCTCAGCAGTTGGAAATGGGTGTGGTCCTCCCTCCTCCCAGGTGTATTTGTAAACTTCCTGGCTGTGATGTCATCAGCAAGAGCCAGGAAGTGTTTTCCAGACTGTTCTGCTGCACCGGCATCCTATTTACGGCACAGTCGCAATTTGCGACACCCACTTGCAATTTGTGTGTTTGTTTTTAGCGTGGTCGCAAAAAGCAAACAGCAAACAGCGGACTCGCAATCTGCGGTGCGACTTCATTTGCAAGTCACAAAATGAAGTCGCTTTTTCTTGTTGGATACCTGTTTGCGAGTCGGAAATTGCGAGTCGCAACGACTCGCAATTTCCGACTCGCTATTTTTTAGCTGCCTACATCTGGCCCATACAATCTTATACTAAACAAATATATATATTTTTTATTTTTTTTATTTTTTATACATTGTTTTTAAACACCAAAACCCCAACATCGTCCAACACACACCAACCCATACACATAATAAAAAAACAGTTGTAAAAAGTATGATACTCCCCCACTACTACTAACTAAACTAACAGCCTATACTAACCTAACACTAAGCACCCTAAACCCAGTAATTTAAATAATCAGGAAAGAGGAGGGAGGGGAGGGAATCATGGCTGAGTATAAGCCTACAAGTTGGTCCTCCACAGGGTCTTTTTGATGACATGCACACTCCGATTCACTTGTGCCACCTCCTGCTGCAGTCTGGTCATTTTACCCAACACACGGTCCAAGTTCCGTTGCATCTGGTTAAAAGCTGGAGGGTCTATGACTGCAGCAGGGGTGGTGTGGGTGCCAGTGGAGGAAGTATGGGCCCTTGTCGGTGCCATGTCTGTAGGCTGAGGTGCAGGTGGTGCTGTGATAGGTCCTGGAGCTGTGGAAGTTGATGGTCCAGCAAAGGTCCATGCTAATGTTGGTGCCACTTGGGTGGTAGTGGTGGTGCTGGTGGTGGTAGCTGTGGTGGATACGGAAGGGCCCCCTTGGGCAAATGCCCTCGAAACTCCAGAGGCTCTTTCATAGTGATAACGCCTTGCCATGTTGCGGAGCCCAGACTCCATATCCAGAATGTGGTGGTAACGCATTGCACTGCGCTGAAACTCTTGAATCTGGATGGGAGTCATATTGGCAGCAGACAAATAGAAAACCAAACATTAGGCACTTCATTGTGTGAATGGCTAAAGAAGTAAATCAGACAATACATCTAATGTACCTGAAACAGCCCATATCATTATACAGATCACTGATTGTCCCTGTGGCAGTGCATGCCAAACCAGCCTACACATGAAACAGCACATCAAAACCCTAAAAGATGGGTAACAACTGGAATGACTGTGGCATCATTGTTCAGCCAGTTGTCAGGTAAAAATCATGCTGAAAATCCTCCACCAATGACAGGCCAACAAATTACTATGGTGGTCATTCCAACCTCAGAGGTAAAAGGCGCTTACCGCCGTTCAGAAGACCGCCATAACACCGCCGCGTCCGCGGTAAACCGCCACGGTCATTCTGACCCACAACAGCAAACCGCCAAAATACAGACATCCACAAAAGTCTGCCACACCAAAGGGCAGCGGGAAACTGGCGATGACCAAACCTCCACCGTCACACCAACAGAAATACGCCCACACTATCACGACACACGAATCCACGCGGCGGTCTTTCAACCGCGGTATTCCATTGGCGGTACACACCGCCGCGCTCAAAATACACACACACTTACAAACCACAACCACATTGGACAATTCAAAATACACACACCTGAGACAAATACACACACCACTCCCGCACACCCAATTAAATATAAAACACACACCCACATCACCCACAAACCCCCACTCCTAGAGATTCGTGAACACGCACCGAGAAAAGACATCCGAGCACCCAGACGCCCAATTCACTGTCACCCAGCAATATTTGCACGCACTTCACACAACACAACAATACACATCACCACACTTAGCACCACACAATCCACCCCACACATCACCCACACCACCCCATGGCACCGCAAAGACACCCCAGGTTCTCTGATGATGAACTCAGGGTCATGGTGGAGGAAATTGTACGAGTAGAGCCACAGCTGTTCGGGGCACAGGTGCAGCACACCACCATTGCCAGGAAGATGGAGCTATGGAGCAGAATAGTCGACAGGGTCAACGCTGTGGGACAGCACCCAAGAAATCGGGATGACATCAGGAAGAGGTGGAACGACCTACGGGGGAAGGTGCGTTCCATGGTATCCAGGCACAACATCGCGGTGCAGAAGACTGGCGGCAGACCCCCACCTCCTCCCCCAGAATTTACAACATGGGAGGAGCAAGTCTTGAACATCCTGCATCCTGAGGGCCTCACAGGAATAGGCAGAGGAATGGACTCTGGTAAGGCAAATCTTAACTACTTCTCCCCCCAACCCCACCTGCATGCCAACTCATACCCCCACCCTCACCCTCACCCCCATCACATCCTACTCCTTGCAACTGTCTCACCATCACAACCCACCCATCCCAACACCTAGCCCTGCATGCGTCCACAAAGCATGGACACCCATCACGTAAGCATGCCCACTGCACATACACATACAAACCCCCCCCCAACCACCGTCACAACAGCCCCCACAAAGGAATGCCAGCACTGGGGTACACGGGCACCCACCCATTGCACGCTATGACACACACAGAAGCAATAACCATGTTTTTATACCCCTGCAGGACCCGAACGCCACGTCACCGTGCAGGAGGGTCCACAAATGTCCCCTCCACCCCCAGAAGAGGCCCACAGTGAGGACAGGAGCTCTGTCTCCCTGGATCTAGATGACCAGCCCGGTCCATCGGGGACCTCGGGACAGTCGGTTCCCCTCACACAGCCACAGGCCACAGTACACCTTCCCCCCTCTAGGAACACCAGCACAGCACCCACCCAGCGGGCCCAAACCTCTGTCCCCAGGACATGTCAATCAGCGGTGTGTCCACCACTACAGAGAACCCAGGCTAACCCACCACCCCAACAACAACAGGGACCTGGGGGCAGTCATTGTGGGCACACGGTCCAGGGGACAGAGGCCCAGGGAAACAGGGGAACTGGGAGGGCTGCTGTGCGACCGGGGGGGGACAGGCCCAGGGAACCCACTCTGCACGAGGCCCTCTCCTCCATCATGGGAGCATACCACCGCTCCCAGGAGACGATGGCGACGTTCCTGGCTAGGTTTCAGGAGATCCAGCTTCTGCAGGAGGAACAGTATATGGTGTTCAGGGAGGAACTAAGAAACATCAGTTCCGCCATGGGTACCATCGTAGTGGCCCTGAATGAGGTAGTCACGACATTGCAGAACACTGTGGCACCTCAAAGGGCCCCTGACACTAGCATGCACCAAGAACTGCATACCACCTCTGCCGGCCCTAGTGGACAGGAGGCCCCGACACAATACCAACAGGCCACCAGAACCCCACCCCCTGCAGAAGGAGAACCACCCCGCAAGCGGGCCCTGAGATCCAGGAAGAAGACAGAGTAAGATGTCAAGACCCCCGCCAGCAAAGGATACCGCCCTGATTGTCAACCCACTGTCCCACATTGTCACCCTGTCCAACCTTAAACTGCCCCTGCTCCACTTCCCACAGGCATTTGGACAATGCACCTGATGGTCTGGACTCTGCCATGGACAATCCTCCACCGTCACCCCTCACCGATTTGCAACCACCCATCCAATTTAGAGCACTTGAATAAAAACACTTATTGCACAAAACAATCTGGAGTCTGGCTGTGATTTAGGGTGCCAACTACAGGTATCCATGGCCCTGTGTCATCTATGTGTGCAGTTGTCGTCCATAGGCTTGTAGGCCATGTCCCACGGATTGCATAGTGGACCCAAAGTGCGCGGCATAGTGCAGGGGGCTTCTGTGTCTGTCTTGTCCGCCAACGGTAGCGGTAATTCATGCACTCAACATGTCTTTATTTCTCCTCCCCCCCTTTTTTGTGGTCTTCCTGTTCATGTGTGCATTAGCATCATCAGGCGGAGGAGAAGTGGCATCGGAGCACGAGGGAGCTGCATCTCACATGGCCATGGCGGGCCATGCCACTGACTCGGATTTCACCAGTGAGACGGAGGGCGAGGGGAGCTCCACAGCGGGGACTCGTGCTGATGTCAGTGACAGTGATTCGTCCTCTGAAGGGAGCTCCCTTGTGGTGGCGGCAACATCCGTGCCCCCCGCAACCACAGGTACAGCCGCCACCCAGCGCACCAGCACCGCCCTCCCAGCAGCCCCTCAGCGTTTGCCCCGTGCCCGCTCACCCAGGAATGTGGGCATCTCCTTTGCCCCAGGCACCTCAGGCCCTGCCCCTGTCACCCCTGCTGCCCTCAGTGAGGAGGTCATTGACCTCCTAAGGACCATCATTGTTGGGCAGTCTACCCTTTTGAATGCCATCCAGGGTGTACAAAGGGAGGTGCATCAGAGTAATGCATACCTGGAGGGCATTCATTCGGGTCAGGCTGCCCATCAGCGATCGTTCAACGCTCTGGCCTCAGCACTGACGGCAGCAATTGTCCCTGTCTCTAGCCTCCCCCCTCCAACTTCCTCCACCCAGACCCAATCCCCTGTACCTCTGCCTATCCCAGACACACCTACAGACCAGCCTACACACACCTCAACACCCAAGGGAAGCTCATCCAGACATAAGCACCACACATCACACAAGCATTCACACAAGCAACATCCACATGCAGACATACCAACAGCCACTGCCTCCACTGTGTCCCCCTCCTCCTCGTCTCCCTCCTCCCTCCCTGTGATGTCTCCACTCACACTTGCATGCACAACATCTTCAGCCACTACGTCCATCACCAGCACACCCACCAGAACACTCCGCACACGTGCAGTCACCACCCCCACTACCATTTACACGTCCCCTGTGTCCTCTCCAAGTGTGTCTGTCACCCCCTCCTCCAAACTACACAAATGCAGGCAGCCACCCACCCAAAAGCCATCCACCTCATGACAGCCACAGCCCAGCTGCCCAGGAGGGCCCCGCCAGCCACAGCTCAGCTGCCCAGGAGGGCCCCACCAGCCACAGCCCAGCTGGGCAATGAAGGACCGCCAGCCACAGCCCAGCTGGTCAATGAAGGACTGCCAACTCAAGCACCACTGAACATGGCAAGGACTGCCAAGGCAAGCCCCGCTGAACAGGGCAAGGACCGCCAAGGCAAGCACCGCTGAACAGGGCAAGCACCTCTGAACAGGGCAAGGACCGCTGAACAGGGCAAGGACCGCCAAGGCAAGCACTGCTGAACAGGGCAAGGACCGCCAAGGCAAGCACCGCTGAACAGGGCAAGGACCACCAAGGCAAGCACCGCTGAACAGGGCAAGGACCGCCAAGGCAAGCACCGCTGAACAGGACAAGCACCGCTGAACTGGGCCCTTCATCTCAAGCACCGCTCCGCTGGGCACCGCCATCTCAAGAACCGCTGCACTGGGCCCTTCATCTCAAGCACCGCTGAACTGGGCCCTTCATCTCAAGCACCGCTCCGCTGGGCCCTTCATCTCAAGCACCGCTGAACTGGGCCCTTCATCTCAAGCACCGCTCCGCTGGGCCCTTCATCTCAAGCACCGCTGAACTGGGCCCTTCATCTCGAGCACCGCTCCGCTGGGCACCGCTGGGCACCGCTGTCTCAAGCACCGCTGAACTGGGCCCTTCATCTCAAGCACCGCTCCACTGGGCCCTTCATCTCAAGCACCGCTGAACTGGGCCCTTCATCTCAAGCCCCGCTCCGCTGGGCCCTTCATCTCAAGCACCGCTGCACTGGGCCCTTCATCTCAAGCACCGCTGAACTGGGCCCTTCATCTCAAGCACCGCTGAACTGGGCCCTTCATCTCAAGCACCGCTCCGCTGGGCCCTTCATCTCAAGCACCGCTGAACTGGGCCCTTCATCTCAAGCACCGCTCCGCTGGGCACCGCCGTCTCAAGAACCGCTGCACTGGGCCCTTCATCTCAAGCACCGCTCCGCTGGGCACCGCTGTCTCAAGAACCGCTGCACTGGGCCCTTCATCTCAAGCACCGCTCCGCTGGGCACCGCCGTCTCAAGCACCGCTGAACTGGGCCCTTCATCTCAAGCACCCCTGGCCCATTGGCGGAAGGGGCAGGACCGCATCTGTGTCGGGCAGGGCTGCACGAAGCACTCTGGGCACTAGTCCCCCTCCAGTACCAGTGGAGACTGTTATCCACTTGAGAGACTGTGGCTTTGCACTCCCCAGGATGTAACAGTGGGCAAACCACCCACTGTAGAGACTTGAGAGACTGGCTTTGCACTCCCCAGGATGGCACAGTGGGCAACCCACCCACTGTAGAGACTTGAGAGACTGTGGCTTTTCACTCCCCAGGATATGGCAGTGGGCAAGCCACCCACTGTAGAGACTTGAGAGACTGTGGCTTTGCACTCCCCAGGATGGCACAGTGGGCAACCCACCCACTGTAGAGACTTGAGAGACTGTGGCTTTGCACTCCCCAGGATATGGCAGTGGGCAAGCCACCCACTGTAGAGACTTGAGAGACTGTGGCTTTTCACTCCCCAGGATATGGCAGTGGGCAAGCCACCCACTGTAGAGACTTGAGAGACTGTGGCTTTGCACTCCCCAGGATGGCACAGTGGGCAACCCACCCACTGTAGAGACTTGAGAGACTGTGGCTTTGCACTCCCTAGGATATGGCAGTGGGCAAGCCACCCACTGTAGAGACTTGAGAGACTGTGGCTTTGCACTCCCCAGGATGGTACAGTGGGCAACCCACCCACTGTAGAGACTTGTGAGACTGTTGCTTTGCACTCCCCAGGATGGCACAGTGGCCATGGAGGCCCCTTGTGGATCTGGCGTTGTGGACTCATCTGGCTGAGGTGCCCCCCCTTCCCTTCCCCCTGAGGTGCCTGTAGTTTTCCTATCTGATGCCCCTGCAGTGTTCTCTCCGTTGGAGGCAGGTATCCTGTGTGGGCTTTGCCCATGTGTTTTGGCCCAGTGGCTCACGAACAATTGCTGATGGACATATCGGACTGGACAATTTATGTATATAAAGTTATAGATGTGTGATATATTTTATACTCAGTCTTACAATATAATTCTATATTTATAATAATTTCCTTTTGCCTTTGCATTCTTCCGGGGGGTTTGGGGGTGTAACTGTGATGTGTTGCTATGCATTGATGTGTGTGTTGTAGTGATTGAGGGTGAGGGTGGGTGTGTCGCATATGTGTGTCCCCGTAATTTTTTGCCTCCCCCTCCCCTGTGTCGTAGGTGCAGTACTCAACGTTGTCTTCTGCGCCGGCGTTCGTGCTCCTGGTAGAGGAACAGGAAGACAATGGCTGGTAGGATGTGTAGTTCGGGTTCCATGCTGTCCAGATTCCTCGTGGGGTGTATGGAGGTGAGCGTTTTCCGTTTGAAATGTCTGTTTCCGCCGTGTTTTTATCGGCGGGGCTACCGCCCCGGAAAAGGTGGCGGATTGGTGGGTTGTGATAGGGTGGGTGGTACATTGTCTCCCGCCTGTCTGTTGGCGGTGACCGCTGCGCTGTTTGTTTGTCCCGCCGTGGCGGGCGGTGTGTTAAAGTGGCGGTCTCTGTTGGCGGTTTCCGCCAGGGTCGGAATTGCATTTTTTTTTTACGGCCAGCCTGTTGGACGTTTGACCGCTGCTTTAACACTGACCGCCATGGTTGGAACGACCCCCTATGTTTTTGATGACAATCTAGGGCCACAAGATCTCTGAGTTGTAAATAGAATTGCCAGTATAGAATGCAGGTGCTAATCATGAGTGAGTATCCTAGGTTTGGACGAGTGATTTACAGATTCACATGTCTGTATACCAAACTTGGATCATCAGTCCTAGGTACTCTATTCACAACCCTACGCCTGTGCCTGAGGGGGGGTGGACAAGCAACTAATAATTTCTAACAACAAGGACATCCAGGAAGCTTTGGAAAGCTGTACATGGGTTTGGCCAGCACACCAGAGGTAAGGAGGAAGACCAACTAGGATACACCCAAACCTTGGACAATCTCATCAACACTTATCTTTGGAAATGCAGACCATTGTCAACATCATTTCCTACCAGTAACCCATTACTTACAACAAACAGATAGATGCAAGCACACCTCTGGCAAGGAGCTGCATGCACACCTAGGCCATTATACTCAAGTGCCTCCTACCGGTAGCACAAAATGTGGAGCTACATGCTGCTAGGAAGTTAAACATACAGTCAAACATGTTCATTAGTGAATGGGGAAGCTGAAGTCTGTGGGTAAGACTTTGGCATCCCTATTCTGGGAGAATCAGGGTCTGACTGGCTGACTAAATCACTAATACAGTCCACTGCTACATTTACTGATTTCAAGTTGTATCCACATAACTCATCCCTATTCACATTGCCATGCCTACAGGACTGACCTGCAATCCCAAATTATGACAATACTATAAGGACTGGCCAACTCAAAGATAGGGAAAAAAAATGATACTCCACTCAAGGAACAAAACAGATCATTGACCAGCGCATCACACCTTGCTATGTGTCCAACACACAGGAGTCAATAAGACATCATCCTCAAACACAACACAGAACAGAAATATCAACACTTACTGGAAATGTCTGGGTCCGCAAACCGATAGTGTAGGGTGCAGGTCCACCTGTAAGGCATGGAAGGGAGAAATGTGCTCAATGTCTGTGCACTGTACAACACTTCTAAATACAAATACTATGTGTAATATTAACTCAGAAAGTCAAGCCTCTCAGACATGATGATACTGCATCCTACATACCACTGCAAACATGTACAGACCCGGGGACTCCAGTGAGTGAGACACACATATCTGCACACATGCAGTGGCCCTAACTATCATGTGGTGGTAAACATTCTCCTTCATTAGTTAGCAGACAAATTCATAGAATGTATTCCTCTCATCATGTGTATCCATGAGACACATGCAAATCCACGTTCTGTGAGGACTGCAACACCAGTCACCCAGACATTGTGACTAAGAACAATTTAAGACACATAGGTACAATGTACAGAGGGCCAGGGACAGTTGTTAGCCCTCAATATGTATCATTTTCTTCATTTGATGTGCCACAGCTATGGTAAGTTGCACCAACCATAGAGATCTGAACCCGTGTGCATTCCTTTTGCCATCCATCCTGAATTTAAATGTCGCACTACAAGCTCAAAATATCAGTCTAAGATGTTACCTGAGGTAAGCTATAACTTGTTACGTATGTGTCAGAATCCATTTCAGACATGTATCCGATTGAGGGACACATTATTTCTTGAAAAAATCTGGATTTCCAACATATGTTTCCTGATACACTCACAAACCACACATGAAACATATGTTAGAGCCACATTGGCATCATCAACTGATGTGAAGACAGCACTTATTTACAGGCTCCTGTTGTGTTTTGAAAGTTAGTCTAGCTGTTGCGTCAACAAATGACGGTAATGTGCAGGAAATATTGTATACCTCACAGGCAACTGTGGCCCATATTTATACAAAATTTGCACCGCATTTCTGCTGCTTTTTGACACAAAGGTGGCGCCAACTTACAAAGTACTATTGTATTTCGTAAGTTTGCGCCGCTCTTGCTTCAAAACAGGTCACAATTGTGGTGCTAACAAAGTAGAATTATGGCCCTGTATGTCTAACTAGCATTCCAAATGTTCAAAAACATTGTCGGCAGCATATGAACAAATCAGCTACTGTCACTACAGAGCATTTAAACATGCACATTACTCTGATTTGTATTCACCAACAGGGCCACCAATCACAATCCCCAGGTAGTCCAGCAGGTCTTGCTTCCTGGTAACACGGTCAGCCCAGCGGTGCTTCAGCTGGTGGTCATTGCGCGGTGTGTTGTAGATTCTCTGGAGATGGTACAACACCTTTGCCCACCGGAGCCTCCTTGCTTCTTTGTGATAGCCTTGGATCACACAACCACCTGCCTCTAACATTACGGGTAGGAAGTGGCACACCAGCCATATAAACCCACCCAGCTCCTCCTCTCCTATCCTGCCAAGACGAGGCCTACCCAACATTCTTGCACAAAAAAAGGGAATAAAGGGGTACAGAGGAGAATAGAGGGAAAGTAGGACAGGGAAGTGCAAAATAAATAAGAACACAGCCCAACTATACCCAAACTACCACTACCCACAACAGACTCCCAGCACAACAAAGACAAATGTTGACACCACAAATGACCAAAAAAGCACTAAGACGGGATACCACAGACAGTTATGAAACACAAAAAGACAACTTAAAGACCACACTGGAGACAAAATCACAAAATGCACAGAGAGACAAGTCAAAACACAGTCACACAGTCAGGAAATATCCCAGACTGCAAAGTGAAAGTGAAAGTACACCCACTGTACCAATTCTGTAAACAGAATATCATATTACATCACTTCCTGCCTCAAATGCGGTGAGTTTTTATTGTTAGCCGTCAAAATATTATGATGCTTACAGTCTGTGCATCATTTATTTTTTACGCACATCATTAGAAATAACCCCGCATCCATATTGTGAAATATGTTACATACTTAACCAATTTCCGGTGGTACAGTGTGGGAATTACCACTCAGGGTCAATGGATGTTTCATGGCAATGTGCGTCATATTTCGACGCATATGCATAATTTTTTGACGCATGTGCATCTTTTTTTGACGCGTATGCGTCAACATTTCTGTCTTTAACTGAGTTTGGGTCATTTCTCATTTGTAATGGTACATGACAGTTGTGACAATACAGAGATAGGCTGATTGCATCCACATTGGGCATTACGGTGTATGGGCCCATGTGACAGATCACACTACTGCGGACCATTATCCTCTACTTGTTGTACCGTATTTGCACTCTTCACTGATGGAATAGATGGCCAAACGTGTGGGATACAATTATGTATTACCCAGTTTGGGCATGTTTTGCGTCAAGAGAGGAAAGCAAGGTGACCCAACTCAATACAGTAACTCAATGCCTATGGGTCAATGTGTGTGATTTATCTACTACTATTGTTGTTGTCCCACTGTGTGACCATCACAAGATGCATTTTTGCAAATCTGCTTGTATGCATGTGGAGTCAATGTGTCCAACCCTCAGATGCAAGTCAGTGTGGAAATGAGAGAGGACATGTGTTAGTCATACACATAGCAGCAACTGCTGTGTGCACTTCCTAGGTTTTTGGGAACATAAACACCACCAATGACAAAGCATGCACAGGATAGATAGCAGACGGTTGTTCATGGCAATGTTCCAAAACCTAGCCATCACATGTCCTGGAATGTTGGATACTACTTCCTAGGCACTTGTTTGTTTACCCACCATGAGTCAGGCATGGGATAATACTATGTGGGTACCGTGTTTGTGACACTGAGTCCCAAATATCATACACAATTGTAATGTTACACCACAGTTGGAGTCATATAACTGAGCCATGTCTCTCCTGTGGCAGTGGAGGACCAGCAGACCAAGCAGCACGTGTTCACATATTTCCAGTGGGAATGCACAGAGGTGTCTGGTTCAGGTGTGTGGGCCAATGTTTAGCCGGTATAATTATTGGGGTCTATGTTGTCACAGTTACGTGCAGGTCCAGTCATGAGTCTGTGGAGCCATTTCCTGTATCTACAAAGTATCCTTTGCAGATCAATAGAAGGAATGCCAATGAGGAATTGAGAACATACATGGGGATGGTCCAGCCCTGTCTCTGCAGACGTGTTATGAGACTGTCAACAGGGCAACCTTGGTGTGCTGACAAAGTTAATGTCTCAGGATTCTTATACCGGCAGGTGTCCTCACAACATTTGTACACAGGTTGGCCTCTAAAATTCCCACTGCATCTGGGAACATCGGTGCCTCTGTGCTGATTAATCTCACAACTATTCACCACACAAGCCCCATCAATATGTTGGGAGCAATGGGAATCAGCTTGTGGACTGTCAGGGTCCTAATATGTGTAGACATTTCATGCACATTATCTGACATTGTTTGTTGTGCTGGAGGCACCATACCCAATCCATGCATACAGTCATTGTACACTGTCACTATTTGTCACTCATGCATACATGAAACCCAGACAAGGGATAGGCCATGATTCGGCTATTTGGAGACAAGTCCCCCCCCATGGTACGATACATAAACTGATTATGCTATACAATGTATTTGAGTATGCATTGTAGACCCACCTGACACAATACCCCTTGAGGAATGTGAGGGTCAGGAAAGCAACTATGAAACAAATGTAGGCACAAGGAACCTTTAGGGTAACACAAAGACAGGAGCCAGTAAGGATAACAGGATGCAGGGTCAATCAGGATCCAAACATTTCACAAGGTAAATACACAGTGGTCAGACTGAAACTTGTCAAAGGTGGAACAACACTATGGATACGGAAAACTGTGTTTATCCTGTGTGTTGGAATGTAACACATTTACCCAAGGGCTGTGTTGCACAGCTGATTTTGAAGTCAATGCATAACAGTTTTATAGATGAAATGGCAGCTTGTATGCTGTCCCAGGCAGCTGCAACAGCAGTGCATGTTCAAATGGCTGGTCTCCATGGAGGTTCTCACATGTGTGTGCAGCGTCTCTCACAAGTCCTGTAGGTGAGATTCAAGTTCAAGGGGCCAACAGTACCTTTCACATGGGAAGCAATGTACAGGTGATTACAGGTCCTACAGACCACAAGCCAGTGCATTATTTAACCTGACGTCCATGCAGACAGAAGTACAATGACTATGGCATACCATACTAAAGAGGGAAGCACACTGGATTAACATTGTGAGTCTGGGTGTGTGTAGAGGAGGAATTATCTGGGGACACATATTCCCATTCCAGGGACCATTGGAGAAGGGTGGGCTGAGACAGGGAACATGGGTGTGGCTGGACATAGGACATGGGCTGCCATGTGCAGGGGATGTCATGTGAGCAATGCTAGTCATACCTGGGGCACTTGTGCTATCAAGTTGCTGCTTATATGGAACTCTTGTCACACATAGTCCTTGCAAAGATAGGTGATGTAAGACTTACTCCTGTCAAGGGTCTGGTCATACATTCCTGTTACCAATGCAATAGCACATCCACTGCCTCATGTATGAGGCATTTTTTACCCATATTGACTGATGGTTTCTTAGTTGTCTGCCATATGCTGCGATGAACCATGTTGTCAACATGTATGTGTTAAATAGGTGTGGCCCTCTGCTATTACCCTTCAAATGTGAAATGTACAGGATATATGTCATTTACAGTGTGTGTGAATGTGGCTGTACATTCATACACATCAAAATAGATTTGGAATTTTCTGTGTCCTAATCTGTATTCCAGCAATGCTCCATGAAGCTACACTCTGATTCTGATAGTTAGAGATAATGTTATGCAAAAATGATTATCCAGACCATGATATAGTGTATAGTATTGGTGTTTATTGACATATGGTAAGACAGTGGTGATGGATGAGTAGAGTTAAAAGACATTTTGGAAAATATGTTGTATCCGACGCAATCCTGCAGCTGTGTTTGGATGGTCCCCCTCATGTTGATGGACAGCATCCTCCTCTTCCTCCTCTTCAAGCATTTGTGGGTCGGGTTCATCAGGGGAATGTTCCTTCTTACACATATGTTGGGCAGGATGGCACAGGTCAAAATGATTTTGCACTCCATTTCAGGTGAGTATAGGAGGGTGCCTCTGGTGATGTCGAGGCACCTGAATCTTGATTTCCGGATGCCAAAGGTACTCTCGACTATGGTGCGGTCCTCCTATGTGCCTCATTATAGGCACGCTCTGATGCTGTGCTTGGGTTTGCAAATGGGGTCCTGATCCTTGGCTGGATCCCATACCCCTGATCAGCTGAAAGAGAAAATGAGGGAGAACATGTTGATGTACCTTGCACCATAAATATCAATTTGCATGTCAGTTGTTCTCTTGTGTTGTCTGTGACTCATCGGTGTTTGTGTTATTGTGTGGAATCCTAGGCTTCTAGGATGTACCATCAGCATTGGGTTGTTTCCTTATATGAACGGGTGTTTGGCTGCTGACCAGATGTCAGCAGTATTTTTGTAGAGTTGGAGTACAGTGTGTACTCCCTTGCATTGTGTCCATAAGTGAGACCCTTAGATTTGACAAGGTGACAATGTGCAACACATCTCCGTACGTTGTGAGCACTGAATTGTTAACAATTGACTATGCACTAATTTCACATGTGTGACAAGTACACTGCAGACCAATTTCTCTGCCCTTGCCAAGTCGACTCAGGTTGTAACGTGTACCTATACTACTGAACATGTTCTAGTTCAGATGGTTAACTTGGTTGTGAGGTTGTCATTTAGAGTTTCAGAAGGTCCGTATGCCTGTACATCTGTTATGTGTGTGTTAATTTGTCGCAATGCGTATGTGTAGGAATGTGCACTTTTAATATTGTCCTATCAAGATGTGTTCTGCGCACAGTCCACTTGCTTATTGGTAGTGGGCAATGTGAGAGCAGGAGTGATGTGAGATATTGGTACAGCCTCAATGATTGCACGTGACCTTCATTGGAGTCATCATCATACTATGTGTGTTATGGTGTTTGACCTGCAGCAAAAAACATTACACACCCCTTACACAGTATGTATTGGTTGGAAGGGTGTTTGATTGAGTCTTATTGATGTGATATTGAAAAATAAATTTCCAAATTGTACTGCCAGTTGGGGCCATGTCTTTGTCATTATGCTGTTTTAAATTGTCCCCTTGTGGCTCTGGAGTGGCATCTGTTGTTATTTGGAACTGTCATTTGTCCCTAGGTGTGTATGGGTGAGGATATCAAACATGCCTAGAGGTGTCACTACCTCATTGTTTTCCTGTCCACGTGTCGATGTCGTGGTGTATGTATTGTGTGTCCTAGAGGGTTGCTGTTCTGTGTGTATATAACTGGGATTCTGTACTTACCAACCAGTAGGCCATTTCCATATTGTCCATCCTGGAAGTGTTGATTGATGGTGCAGTGATGGAAGATGAATTAATCATGTACACTCCTGGGATACTTTGCCACGATGTTGGTGATCAAACCCCGCTGATCGACAATGGCCTGCACATTGATGGAGTGTGTGTGCTTCCTGTTGCGGTATAGATGTTGAGTTGCTGCAGGTTGCACAATGCGTACATGTGTGCAGTCAATGGCAGCAAGGACGTGTGGGAAGCCATTAATTTGGCAAAACCCCTGTTTTGTCTCCTGCTGCTTCGCCTGCGTGTTGGGGAAGCCGATGTGGCGGGGTGTGAGGGAGATGATAGCATCCAGTACCTTGGGTAGGAAGGCAGAGAATGATGACTGTGAGATCCCAGCAACCAGGGCACCAGTGGATTGAAAGGAGCCACTTGCCAACATGTGGAGTACAGCTAGCAGCTTTGTTTCTGGTGGAACGGTGTGGGGTGTCTGCAAGCTGGGTGCCAACGTTGGCTCAATGTTGCGCAGCAGCTGCTGAATGGCTTGCCAGTTGTGCCTGTACGTCTGAATGATGTCTTGTTGGCGGAGTCCCAGAGGGGTTGTCCTGGTGCGGAATATCCTCTCCTGCCTTCTGCGTTGCCTTTGGGATCCCTGCTGGTGTTGTGGAAGCTGCTGTTGTTGGTCCTGTGCTCTGCGTCTGCGTGCATGCTGGATGAAAAGCACCTCCATGTCTTCCTTTTGGAACTCTGCTGTTGCTTCTGTGTGTTTTCATTAAGTAGTGGTGTGTTACCCCATTTTAACCCCTGCCCTGACCCAGGTGTTATTTTTTGACGCAAATCGGGCTGTGCGTCATTTTCCGACACTGCTCCCGGCCGTGCGTCATTTTTGCACGGTAGCATAAATAATGCGCACAGGACTTTAAGTCATTTTTTGGATGGGAACGCCTACCTTGCATGTCATTAGCGCAAGGGGGTTTCCCGCATTCAGAAAATGATGCACACAGCGGAATTTTGGCGTTAGCAGTCTCGGGTGTCAAAGTTTAAATATGGTGCACGGTTTGTGCCGATTGTGCATCTAAATGTTTGACGCATATTCGGTGCAGACAGAGTATAAATATGCCCCTAACTCCATAAATTTGGCGCTAGACGAGTCTAGCACCAAATGATAAATATGGAGTTAGTTTTGCACCGAATTAGAGTAAAAAAAACGACACTAATTTGGTGCAAACAGAGTATAAATATGCCCCTTAGTTTAATTTTCTTTTCAGTTTTTGCTTTTAGTGTTCTTTTAAGTCCTATTATGACACATGCACCAAGTACCTTGTTATCTTTAAATTTTACCACGCATTACTTCTAAATGTTATTTGTATGTAAACTCTTATATTGTTCATACCTTTATAACATCGCCCTTTTCTAATTTCTCAATACATCAACTGCCTTTTCATCGTGGGTGTGAAATACTGTCTGTTCCTGAAATGAAGCATTCACTAACTTTTATTCAATTAAATAATATGATAATCCTCAACACATTCAAGTCTGGAATGTTGTTGACTTTATATCCCCTGTCCCTTTTAACATGCATAAGGATTGGTGGTGGAGATGGACATACTTGATCCAGGCATGAGTTTACTAAGGAAACATGAAATGCAGCGTATATGTACATGGTTGATGGCATTGTTAATTGTACATATCTAACAAGAAAGAGGGACTGGGAGATTAACTGGTCCAGTGTACATACTCCCCATCCCAAATGCATAAATCAACAGAGTACACTGTTTTAAAAAATAGACAAAACAATACAAAGAAACTTTAGATGTCTCAGGTGCGAGTCAATTCAGAAGCAAAGACCCTCATGTATCATCATCGGGCTTGCTCCACGTCAGACTGGCACTGCAGCGTCTGACGGGACCCTTGTGGGGGCCTCTTTGGCAGAATTTTGAAAAAAGACAAAGAGCAGAAAAAGGCTGGAGAGAAAGGAAAATATTAAAATTGGCTCTGACACTCCCGTAAAACCAAATTTATTAGTACGCGTAAGTGCTGGTCAAGATTAAAAACACAAATAGAGTTATGGAGCTAATGGTCCTTCACTCTAAGGAATGAGTGGCCAGAGAGCAATTACTTTTTCCACTCTAGAAAGTCAACATGTTTCATGCCTTCCAACGTCTGACCGGATCTCTTGGCGCTTCATCAGGACTAAACTAGATCTTCTCCAGAATTTGGAGAAAAAACCATACGCTGTGTTCAAAATTTGTGGAAAAACATAACAGAGACTCTACTCACATCAGTTCACTTTGATTTAGAGGAACTGAGCCATACCTGTAGAAAAACACAGAAAAATAGAGAGACAAATTAACATAACACATTTCCCAACTCTATTCGGGGGAATTGTACAATTAGTGTTAATCTCTTAATAGGAACTAATTAGTCATGGTCATACTGACAATATTACATGAGGAAGGGTATCTCAAATAAGTAAAAGTGTGCTTACCATCCTTGACTTAGGGCAAGTTTCATAGGAAGCGCAAGCTAACAATCACTTGTTACTTCAATAATACCATGTTAGAAACAAAACTTGATAGTAAAATCATCAGGGCAAAAACTCTTTATCAAACAACATGCCGTAATGTTGTCAAGTCTCCACTAACCTAAAATATCACATCAGGCAAAAAGGCAGTGTGGAAAACCAAGAAAATTGATGATCAAATGTATATCTAGAGATATATCCAAAACAGTCAGGGCATGTTCAGTAATTAAGGTATCACATGTGGGAGGAGTTGGCCGTAAGTACTATAAAAAGGAAAACCAGCAAAGAACCTCCTGTGAGAATTACACCTATAACAACTAAACTAAAATTGTGGAGGAGGAAAAGCTGTGAAATGCATCCCATAAACTGATGGGAAACGCAAATAAGGACTAGTGAAGGTCAAGTTAGATTGACCCCTCCCGGTACAGGAAATATGTGATCTAGGTGCCGCCTCCCTGAAATGTTATATGAGGAGCGTGTACCTGATCAAAGTTACACACTGTACTTGGTCACACTGAAACTGCTAACCGCGTTCCTAACAAGTAAAATGGGAACGCCGTGAGGAAATAATAAAAAAAGGTCATGCTTGGGGCAAACCGCCAAGGGTGAGACACTTACATGCTAGTCGTCCGTGACCTGATTCGGTCTAGGTGACGCCTCCCCGCTGAACTGCTCAGGAAGTACGGACACCAGAGGTTTTATGAAGCTGGAAATTAGGCGCCCAATAGAAAAGAGATGACGTCCTCCTAGAAGGGGTTGTAAACAGAAAAGAAGGACTAAAAAGCCCCTTCCTATGTGTGTATACGACGGTAACCATGGAAATTCTCTCAAGTCACTACACACCAATTAGGGAAAAGGGGCAAAGAAAAAGCTGAACAATTCATAGAACAGTTACCGCAATAGATAATATGAGAAAGCACTAATGTTTGGAGTGCTGTTGTAGACAAAAGGACAGTAAGCAAGAGTTAGTAAGAATGTTCCTTCTGGTGAAATTTTATGGTAAAGCACTCCTAATTAAAGTGCAGCTGAAGAGTGTGTATGGGAAAGGGGGGAATAAGAGGGAGAGATGTAACAGAAAGGGGGGAGGACAAGGGGCTAAGATGAGTCCCCTTTAAAAGTTGGGATAGATCATGGCCTTTCGCGTGAAGGCATTTTGTAAAGCACACAATCATGGAAATATCAAAAATCAGAATACCAAAATATGGAAACAGTTATGGTCAGTATATCCAAAGGGAAGTAATTATCTCATGCAGGCTGCCACACTCATCCATGGCATATCATCATTCAATCCATGGATATGAGTTTCTAGTTTGAAATCCCAGCGTTGTTCTACTTCCAGGAGTGCTCTCGAAGGTGATTGAAAACTTCAAGAACAATCCACCATAAATCATCTGGAGTATGATGTGGGTCATGGTAGTGAATACTCAATTTTGTAGTGAGACGTCCACATCTGATATTGCAATGGTGTTCGTTTATTCTCATTTTTACTGGTCTTGTAGTCATTCCTATATACCGTAGGCCACAGGCACAGCGAATTATGTAGATACAGTTGCAGATGTTACAATTAGTATGTTTGTAAAGTTTCTAAGGTCCGATAGGTTCCAAGTGGACTGTTTGCATGCATTTGGTCAGAGGGGATACATTACAATTACCGAAAGGGTAATGGCCTTTCACAGGCGGTAGGTACCACAGTGTCTTCTGATCTGAGTCCTTGTTGTACTGTTGCGGTCTAGTATGCAACCCAGAATCCTTAATATTAAAAGATCTTTTGAAAGCAAATAAAGGTTTGGGTATGTTAACTCCCCCAGTAGTGAGGATAGACCAACATTTATTGATCAGTTTTTTGAGAGAGTTAGAAGCTGGCGAAAAAGTAGATACACAGGTTAATCGGGATACAGAATTTTTCAGTGTATTATTAACAATGACTCTCTATTGTTTTTCAGGGCTCGTTTACGTGCTGTGTTGATAGTTCTAGCTGGATAATGTCTCTCAGGTAATTTTGTGGTGAGATCATCAGCTTGTTGATCGTAAAAAAATATATATATACTGCAATTCCGTCGTAATCTCAAGGATTGGCCATACGTGAGTTATCTAGTAGAGATTTCCGGTGGAAACTGTCATATAATAGTAAGATATTATGATCAGTCTTTTTGTGATATGTACAGGATTGTAACTTGCCACAATTGATAGAATGAAAAGGTCCAGGAAGGAAATATTTTCAGTGGATACTGTGGAAGTGAACCTTAAAAAAAGGGGTCAAGACTGTTGATCCAATCAGTGAAGGAGGGAAATACTTGTGTATCTCCCTGCCATACGATCAGGATATCATCAATATATCATCCTGCTACTGGGTTCAGACATTTTTCTATTTGAAATAATAAAAAGATCTGATTCCAGTCCAGAAGTTATATAAAAGGATGAAGATTTGTTCATTAGCAGAGAAACTCCATCATGCAAAGTCCTCTAACAGTCCTCCACCCTTCAAACACAAACATTCCACATTCCTCTAACACTTCCCAGAACAGACCACTATGATTTGGAGAGGTGGTGCATAGAACAAACCACCTTTGGATTCACACAAAACCACAAATAGCCCTATGAATTTTGAACACATTGTTTTGAAAACGAAAAGGTGCACATTTTTAGCAACTAATTAGAGCTTATTACCTACCTTGTATAGCAAGACATTAGTCTCTATGCTTATGTGCTTTTCTCTAGTTTATTTTGATTTGTCTAAATGTACCTTGGTCATGTGCATGAAATGGCATAAGAGTATGAGAAATTCCTGCAGAGTAGGCAAAGGAGCTTGTACTGATATTGAATAGGAGAAATCCTAAAATAATAATCTTCATGCAATAAAAGGGAGACTTCCCTCTTGCAGAATGTCCTATGTTGTATATGAATTCAGCCCTTAAGACAGATATATTAAGCCACACATAGCCATTTTGCTTGCTTTTGTGTGGCTTACCAAATATAGAATAACGCAAGGCAGAGTGAGTTGCTCCAACACAGAATGAGAGAGCAGGAAAGCACTATATCTTAGTAAACATGATGCATTCCTTTTCTCTTCGTCTCACTAGCACATCACAGGTTGTTGATTTGCTACATTGCGCTTTGCAACCTGTTAGTAAATGTAGGCCTATGGGTGGGCATAATTCACATAATTCCATGTTGCACAATCACAAGGAACTACCTAAAAATTCAACAAGATTATGCAGAATTATGCAAGAAGTGTATTATATCAATTTAGAACTATTTTGTTAGTGCAAAAATGCCCCCACACATCTGAAATAGATGCAAGAATTCATTTTGCTCTCAGAAATAGAGATAAATGCAAAAGAACATGAATAGCGAGTATGAGCAGATGCTTGTGCTTGCTAACTATGCATCTGCAGTAGAATGTATTTCCCCAAATTACTTTTAGCTACACAGGCAAACATAATCTTATTATTATCAGTAAATCTTTGTTAAGGAGTCATGCAGAATTACCAAAATTACTATGATTACTCTGGCATAGTTCAATTTCTGTCCAGGAATGCCAAACATACTAAAGGTGAATGACAAGAATACAGGGATAATAATATAATGATGCATGAATATAGTATCAAAAAGTTTGTTAATATAAAAATATAGGGAAATAGAAAGTAGAAGGTTAGAACACTGGCCCTCATTACAACATTGGCGGCAAAAGCTGCTTACCGGCGTGCAGAAGACTGCCAACACACCGCCGCCGCAGCGGAATTCCGCTGCGGTCATAACGACCCACTGCTCGGAATCCGACAAAGTTGAGGCACCCAGACAAGTCCGCCACACCAAAGGTCAGTGATAAACTGGCGAAAACATAACCTCCACCGTCACGTCACCAGAAATACGCACACACTATCACGACCCACGAATCCACACGGCGGTCTTTCAACCGCTGTATTCCATTGGCGGTACACACCGCCGCGCTCAAAATACACACACTCTTACAAAACACAGCCACATTGGACAATTCAAAATACACACACCTGATACACATACACACACCACTCCCACACACCCATTACAATATAAAACACACACCCACATCACCCACAAACCCCTATGACTAAAATACCGAAAGAAGGCCAGAGAGAGACACTACAAACTACTACCAAGCATCCACAGGCCCACAATACCATCACCCACATAAATTCCACGCACCTCACACAACACACCACTAAATATCACCCCACTTATAACTACACACATCATCCCACACATCACCAACACCACCCCACGGCATGGCAAAGACACCCCAGGTTCTCTGAGGAGGATCTCAGGGTCATGGTGGAGGAAATCGTCCGGGTAGAGCCACAGCTATTCTGATCACAGGTGCTGCACACTCCATAGCTAGGAAGATGGAGCTATGGCGAAGAATAGTGGACAGGGTCAACGCAGTGGGACAGCACCCAAGAAAAAGGGATGACATCAGGAAGAGGTGGAACGACCTACGGGGGATGGTGCGTTCCGTGGTATCAAGACACCACCTTGCGGTTCAGCAGACTGGTGGCGGACCCCCACCTCCTCCCCCACAACTAACAACATTGGAGGAGCAAGTCTTGGCGATTCTGCATCCTGAGGGCCTCGCAGGAGTAGATGGAGGAATGGACTCTGGAAAGGCAATGCTTTACTACTATATCCCCCACCCTACCTGCATGCCATCACATACCCCCACCCTCGCCCTCACCCCCATCACTCCAACTCCTCACATATATCCCAATATCCCAAACCACACATCCCAACACCAAGCCCTGCATGTAACAACAAAGCATGGACACCCATCACCAAAGCATGGCCACTGCACATACCCATACACGCCCCTAAACCACCATCACACAAGGTCCCACACAGGAATGCAAGCACTGGGGTACACGGTCAGCCAACCATTGCACACCATGGCACACACAGATGCAATAAACATCCTTTTATATCCCTGCAGGACCTCTACCCAATGTCACCGGACTGGAGGGTCCACACATGTCCACACCACCAACAGAAGAGGCCCACAGTGATGACAGCAGCTCTGTCCAACTGGATCTAGATGACCAGCCCGGCCCATCTGGGACCTCGGGACAGTCAGTTCCCCTGACACAGTCACAGGCCACCACAGAGCTTCTCCCCTCTGGAAACACCAGCACAGCACCCACCCAGCGGGCCCATCCCTCTGTCCCCAGGATGCGTCACCACCCCAACAACAACAGGGACCTGGGGGCAGTGGCAGTGGGCACACCGTTCAGGGGACAGAGGCCCAGGGAAACAGGGGAACTGGGAGGGCTGCTGTGCGACATGGGGAGGACAGGCCCAGGGAACCCACTCTCCACGAGGCCCTCTCCAACATCATGGGATCATACCACCATTCCCAGGAGACGATGGCAACGGTACTGGCCAAGTTTCAGGAGACCCAGCGGCTGCAGGAGGAACAGTATGTGGGCTACAGGGAGGAACTCAGATCCATCAATTCCACCCTGGGCACCATCGTAGGGGTGCTGAAGGAAGTCCTCAACACCAGGAAGGACACTGTGGCACAACAAGGGGCCCCTGACACTAGCCTGAACGATGAACTGCCCACCACCTCCGCCGGCGCTAGTGGACAGGAGGCACCGCCACAGAACCACCACACCAGCACCCCACCCGCTGCAGAGGGAGAACCACCCACAAACGGTCCCTGAGATCCAGGACAAAGACAGAGAACGATGCCAAGACACTCGCCAAGTAATGAGACCGCTCTGAATGTCATCATTTTGTCCCACCTTGTCACCCTGTCCATCCTCAAACTGCCCCAGCTCCACTTCCTATGCTCATTTGGGCAATGCACCTGTGAGACTAATAGACTGGACTCTGCCATGGACATTCCTCGACCATCACCCCTCACCATTTTACAGCACCCTCCAATATTGAGCACTTAAATAAAAACCCTTAAAGCACAAAATAATCTGCAGTCTGTCTGTGATTTCGAAATAGTGTATTCGCAATTACAGTGCCAAAATGCTCTTTCAATTGTAATGTCAACATACCTATGTCACACAGCTCTAGTCCATGAGGAAACAAAGCAGATGTCACACAGTGGGACCCACATCTGTGAAATCGTAAGGGAAAGTGACAACTCAGTGACCATACACTGGGTGAAAACAACAGACAGCAGAGAGGTAGTAGTGTTAAAGTACATGTAGTAGGTAGGTTTGTATTCTTACCTGTGTCTCACTGGACGTATTGCAGGATCCTGTTGTCGATGTCCTCTTCTTCTGCTTCCTCGTCTTTACTGTCCACAGGCTCCACAGCTGCCACAACACCTCCATCTGGACCATCCTAATGCAGAAAAGGCACCTGTCGTTGCAAAGCTAAGTGGTGAAGCATACAGAAGGCCACGAAGATCTGGCACACCTTCTTTGGTGTGTAGAATAGGGATCCACCTGTTATATGGAGACACCTGAACCTGGCCTTCAGGAGGCCGAAGGTCCGCTCTATAATCCTCTGAGTTCGCCCATAGGCCTCATTGTAGCATTCCTCTGTCTTTGTCCTGGGATTCCTCACTGGGGTCAGTAGCCATGACAGGTTGGGGTAACTAGAGTCACCTGCAAATGGCGAGGGACAACTGTTAGACACACACTAACCTGTAAGGATATCCCCAGACCCAGACAACCATTCCCACTGACTTGCTTCCAGGTGCTCACCTAATAGCCACACACGGTGCCTCTGGAGTTGACCCATCACATAAGGGATGCTGCTATTCCGCAGGATGTAAGCGTCATGCACTGAGCCAGTTAATTTGACAATCACATGGGAGATGTACTGGTCTGCCAAACACACCATCTGCACATTCATCAAATGATAACTCTTCCGGTTCCTGTACACCTGTTCACTCCTGCGGGGGGGTTACCAAAGCCACATGTGTCCCATCAATGGCACCTATGATGTTAGGGATATGTCCCAGGGCATAGAAATCACCTTTCACTGTAGGCAAATCCTCCAACGAAGAGAAAACGATGTAGCTCCGCATGTGTTTCAGTAGGGCAGACAACACTCTGGACAACACGTTGGAAAACATAGGCTGGGACATCCCTGATGTTATGGCCACTGTTGTTTGAAAAGACCCACTTGCAAGGAAATGGAGTACTGACAGCACCTGCCCTAGAGGGGGGATTCCTGTGGGATGGCGGATAGCTGACATCAGGTCTGGCTCCAACTGGGCACACAGTTCCAGGATTGTGGCATCATCAAGCCTGTAGGCGATGATCACATGTCTTTCCTCCATTGTCGACAGGTCCACCAGCGGTCTGTACACCGGAGGATGCCGCCATCTCCTCACATGTCCTAGTGGACAGTGCCTATGAAGGACAACAGCGAGCACAGAGTTAACCAACTCTGAGGTACGTACCCACAGCTTAAACAGAACACGATTCATATTCCGAAATTTGCATGTATGAGTCTTGAGGCAAGGCCTAGGTATGTGTGACGCAGTTAAAAATTAAGCCATGTGGGCCCCTGAAATGGCAGCTGCCTGACCTGTAAAGTGAGACAATGAGATGTGAGGTAACTGCGCTGGCGTTGTACACCGCCGCAGTAGGTGGTCGAAGACCGCGGCGCAATTCTGCATTGGTTAACATTGGACCCTATGGGTCCCATGAGCCAATGATGATGTACGCCGGGGATGACGGTACGCACCGCTGCGGACGTGACCGCCATTTTCTATCTGTTCAATCACTTGATACCTGATCTTCGACAGGAGAGGACCTACACTGCAAGTGCTGCTGTGACCTCAGTCTGGAAGAGACAATGGCTTGTGCGTCTGGGAGAAAGGGCCCCTGCCTTCACCATGGAGTAGTTGGAGAAACTCGTGGATGGGGTCCTCCCCCAGTACACGGTACTCTACGGTCCTCCAGACAAACAGGTAAGTACACTGGGAGCATGCTGTATGGGCTATGCCTGTGTGGAGTGGGGTGGTTGAAAGATGGGGGGGGGAGATTGAGGCGTGCATGAAATGACAGTGACTGCATGTGCCACATAGCAAGGGTAGGGATGGGGGGCAATGACTGTGACGGTGCAGTTGTTAAGAACTTTTCTTTTTCCCCTGTACAATTCATCTATGTCAACGCCCACCAGAAGAAGGACATCTGGCGTGCCATCGCCAAAGGACGTCCGGACCCTGGGGGTCTATCACAGACGGAGCACCCACTGCCGTAAGAGATGGGAGGACATTCGCCGCTGGAGCAAGAAGACGGCGGAGGCCGAGCTGGCGATGGCCTCCCAACGTGGGAGGGGTGCCCGTCGCACCATGATCCCCCTGATGTTCAGGATCCTGGCGGTGGTGTACCCGGAGTTGGATGGGCGCTTGAGGGCATCACAGCAGCCACAAGGGGGTGAGTACACTCTCATTCAGCTGATTCAGCTCGTAGTGGAGGTGTCTGGGTGGGGGAGGTGGGCTGTGGGTTTCCCTAGGCCAGGGTGAGTGTGCTAGTTAGGTCCCCTTCTTCTGGCAGACCCTGTGGCACCCCACCCCACCTGTGTACAGTGCCAACTACACCTAGTCAGGCTCCTGTGACATCCATGTGTGCAGATGTCGGCCATAGCCTTGTAGGCCATGTCCCAGGGATTGAACAGTGGACCCCAAGTGCGCGGCGTAGTACCGGGGGCTTCTGTGTCTGTCGTGTCCGCCAACGGTAGCGGTAATGCATGCACTCAACATGGCTTTCTTCTGTCTTCCCCCCCCTTTTTGAGGTCTCCATGTTCTTGTGTGCATTAGCATCATCAGGCGGAGGAGCAGTGGCACCGGAGCAGGAGGGAGCTGCATCCCACATGGCCCTGGAGGGCAAGACTACGGACTCGGAATTCACCCGTGGGACAGAGGGCGAGGGGAGCTCCACGGCAGGGACAGGAGCTGACACCAGTGATACGGATTCGTCCTCTGATGGGAGCTCCCTTGTGGTGACGGCCACATCTGTGCCCCCCGCATCTACAGGTACAGCCGCCTCACCCCCCACCAGCACCGCCCTCCCAGCATCCCCTCAGCCTTTTCCCAGTGCCCGCTCACCCAGGAGGGTGGGCATCACCTTCGTCCCAGGCACCTCAGGCCCTGCCCCAGTCACCCCTGCTGCTCTGAGTGAGGAGGCCATTGACCTCCTCAGGTCCCTCACTGTTGGGCAGTCTACCATTTTGAATGCCATCCAGAGTGTAGAGAGGCAGTTGCAACAAACAAATGCATTCCTGGAGGGCATTCATTTTGGTCAGGCAGCCCTTCAGCGAGCTTTTCAGACTCTGGCCTCAGCACTGATGGCAGCTATTGTCCCTGTCTCTATCCTCCCCCCTCCAACTTCCTCCACCCAGACCCACACCCCTGTACCTAAGCCTACCCCAAGCACACCATCAGACCAGCATGCACACATCTCAACACACAAAGGAAGCTCAGGCAAACATAAGCACCACACATCCCACAGGCACTCACGCAAGCATCACACACATGCAGACACACCAACATCCACTGCCTCCACTGTGTCCCCCTCCTCCTCGTCTCCCTCCTCCCTCGCAGTCTCGTCTCCACTCAGACCTGCATGCACTACATCAACAGCCACTACTTCCATCACCAGCACACACACCACCACACCCCGCTCACGTGCAGTCACCACCCACACTACCATTCACACGTCCCCTGTGTCCTGTCCCAGTGTGTCTGTGACGCCACCTCCCAAGATACACAAACGCAGCCACACACCCACTCAACAGCCATCCACCTCACAACAGCCTCCAGCGCATGCACTCTCACCCAAAGTCACCAAACATACACCTCCTACAACCACAACCTCTTCCTCCACTCCCAAACCCCCTTCAGCTACCCATCCCAGTGTTCCCAAGAAACTTTTCCTGTCCACCCTTGACCTCTTTCCCTCACCTCCCCCACCCCGTCAGTCTCCTAGGGCCCGACTCTCCAGTTCTCAACCTAGCAACTCAGCCACAACATCTCTGGGACCAGTGGTTCCAGTAGTCACCGGATTCTGGACTGTACCAGGCAGCAGGGTAGCAAGTGTGACAAGGAGCCACAGCACGGACAGTCCCCCACCTGTCAAGCATCAAAAGTTGGCCAGTGCCCGGCGGGAGAGGGGGAAGACTCCAGCCTCCAAAGCCGCTCCCAGGGGTACAGGTGGGAGTGTGGAGTCAGCTGCGACACCTTCCAAGGTGGGGAAGGGGCACAAGAAACCCAGCAAGTCTGGGAAGAGCAGCACGGCGGAGAAGACCACCATCATCCCGGCTGCCCAGGAGGCCACCGCCATCCCCACCGCCATCAGCCCCGCTGGCCAGGAGGCCACCACCATCAGCCCCGCTGGCCAGGAGGCCACCGCCATCAGTCCTGCTGGGCCAGACAGGTCCGCCAGCACCAGCTCCGCTGGGCCAGACAGGACCACCAGCACCAGCCCCGCTGGGCCAGACAGGACCGCCAGCTGCTGAGTCGCTGCCAAGGACTCCGCCGCAACAAGCACCGCTGAACAGGACACTGCCGCCACAAGCACCGCTTAACAGGACACCTCCGCCACAAGCACCGCTGAACAGGACACCTCCGCCACAAGCACCGCTGAACAGGACACCGGCGCCACAAGCACCGCTGGCCCTTCACGCCAAGGGCACTGACGCTACTGAGTCCGCCACGAGCAGGATGAAGCACTCTGGGCACAAAGCCCCCTCCAGAACCAGTGGAGAAAGGCATCCACTACCTTAGTCCTTGGCAGGATGAAGCACTCTGGGCACAAAGCCCCCTCCAGAACCAGTGGAGTATCACATCCACTACCTCAGTCAATGGCAAGATGAAGCACTCTGGGCACAAAGCCCCCTCCAGAACCAGTGGAGTATCACATCCACTCACCCAGTCCTTGGCAGGATGAAGCACTCTGGGCACAAAGGACCTTCCAGAACCAGTGGAGAAAGGCATCTATTACCTCAGTCCTTGGCAGGATGAAGCACTTTGAGCACAAAGCCCCCTCCAGAACGAGTGGAGACTGTTATCCACTTGTGAGACTGTGGCTTTGCACTCCCCAGGATATAGCAGTGGGCAAACCACCCACTGTAGAGACTCGAGAGACTGTGGCTTTGCACTCCCCAGGACTGAACAGTGGGCAAACCACCCACTGTAGAGACTTGAGAGACTGTGGCTTTGCACTCCCCAGGATTGAACAGTGGGCAAACCACCCACTGTAGAGACTTGAGAGACTGCGGCTTTGCACTCCCCAGGATTGGACAGTGGGCATGTGGCCCTCTCGTGGATTTGGCACCGTGCACTCAACTGGCTGAGGTGCCTCCCCTTTCCCTTCCCCTGAGGTGCCTGTTTTATTGCTATCTGATGCCCCTGCAGTGTTCTCTCTGTCATGTTCGGGTATTGAGTATGGGCCTTACCCATGCAGTGTGGGCCCAGTGTTCCACAGACTTCAATGGAGCAATACCTGGACTACTATTCTTGGTGTATATATTTGTTTATAGTGTATATCTATTTTTGCGTACTGGATTTTAATATATTAGAATGGTTACACTCATTTCCTTTTGTCTTTGCATTCTTCCGCAGGGTTCGGGGGTTTAACTGTAATGCATCATGCTCTATTAGTGTGTGTGTTGTCGTGGGTGGGGGTGCTGCATGTGAGTGTCACAGTTTTTTCCCTCCCCCCACTCCCCTCTCCTGTGTCATAGGTGCAGTACTCACTGTGGTCTTCGCCGCCGGCGTTCGTGCTCCTGGTAGAGGAAAAAGAAGATAAGGGCCGGGAAAATGTGAACCTCTGGTTCCATGGCGTCCTGGTTCCTCGTGGGGTGTGTAGAGGTGAGCGTTTTCCCTTCGAAGTCCTGTTTCCGCCGTGTTTTTGTTCGCGGTGAATCCGCCCCGGAAAATGTGGTGGATTGGTAGATTGTGATACTGTGGGCGGTACATTGTCCTCCGCCTGTCTGTTGGCGGTGACCGCCGCGCTGTTTGTTTGTACCGCCTTGGCGGTTGGAGTGTTAAAGTGGCTGTCTCTGTTGGCAGTTTCCACCACGGTCGTGATTCCATTTTTTTTCCGCCGGCCTGTTGCCGGTCTTAACGCCGCTTTAACAACGTCCGCCAGGGTTGTAATGACCACCACTGTGTTTTTATGTACCACTTTTACAAATGTTGTATATAATATAATTTTTGTTTCTTTAACTATTTTTATGTTTATAAAATATTTGGTAATTAATTATGCAAATGTTTAATATATTTCATTATAATGTGAAAATATAATTAATGTTTAATTGTAATTAATTATTCAATTGATTATTAGATATGTAAATTATCTGTTTTATTTAAATGAATTGATAATGTATTTAGATTTATATTTAATAATAAACATTGTTAAACACATTTTATAGTTATCATAGATTTTAATTGTATTTGCTTCATTTAATTGTTATTTTAATGTCATAATTGTTGTATTTATAGTTTATTTTAATTTTCTAGGGGATTAGTTTTTGTTTTGAAGAGAGGAAATTATTTTGTCACATTGTTTTTATATTATTTTTTTGTTTTCCAATTCCATTTAGTTTTAATAATGTATATGTTTTTTTTAAATTTTTTGGATATATTATCTAAAACATTAAAAGTCCAATACTTTCTTTACTGTTTGGAGTGGAGAGGGAACAGTAATTTTAACACCATCGAATGCCCAAAAATGTCCATGATTTTGCTTACATGGGAGTAGGAAACGCAAATCTAACCCCTCTAAAGCCCAAACTTTCCCTTATTTAGCTTGCATGGGAATAGAAATAACCATCCTAACACCTCCAAATTGCAACGCTTCTGCTACTGTTGCTAGGATGGAAGGGATAGTAGTAAATCTAGTCCCTCCAAAGTCCAACATTTTGACTATTGTTGCTTAGAGTGGTGTGAGAATAGAAAATGTCACCCTTTCAAAGTCCAATGCATTCTCTACTGTTGCTTACATTATAGTGGTAATTGTAAAGCAAATATGTGCAAAGTCCAACACTTTCTATTATATTGTGTTATGTTGATTTGTATAGCATACTGATCACTCAAAAAGGTATCCAGATTCTTGGGTAAGGTGTGGTCCCAAGGTGCTTATTTGAAAAGTCAGGTTTTTTGTTTCTTGTGGAACTCAAAAAGTGAGGAGGAGGTTCTGATGTGTTGAAGGAGGTCGTTCCATGCCTTGGGTATGATGAGGTAGAAATAAGAGACCTCCAGTTTTGCTTTTGCGGATGTGTGTGTGTGTGTGCGAGTGAGAGTGAGGCAGAGCATAGGTATCTAGTGGCTTGGTAAAAGAATATATGACTTTTAAGTTATTATAGTTCTGTTTTGTGTAGGGCTTTGTATGTGTGCATGAGAAATTTGAATTGTCTGCGCTTGTGAATGAGAAGGCAATAAAGCTTCCTGAGTGGCGGTGAGATGTGGGTGCAGCATAGGAGGTTCAAATATGAGTCCATGAGTTGCATTCTGGATGGTCTGGAGTCTGTGTAGGAGTTGGTTGGAGATTCCAGCACAGAGTGTTGCCATTGACCTGTCTCCTGGTGAAGAGTGCTTGCGTGACAGTCATTCTGGTTTAATGTGGCAATCATGTACTCTAATTGGCCTTCTCAATTACTTTGACTAGATCGGTAAGCGGAAAATGGATCAGAAATTTCTTAGTTGATTGGCTGTGGGCTTTCTCTCCCTTTTTATACGTTGAAGTGAGAATTTTAAATATAACACCCCTAAACTCCAATATTTTCTCTGACCTTGCTTACTTTGGAGTTGAATAGTAAATCTAACCCCTCCAATGTCTAAGACTTCCCCTGCGTTTGCCTAAATTAAATTCAGAATAGTCAATTTGACTCCATTGAAGTCCATTCCTTTATCTAGTCTTGTTTATTTTTGATTGTTTTTTTAATAATTTAATTGCTTTATTTAATGTTTATATGATTTATGAAACAAATGTAATTGTTTATTTAAATCATATTCATGTCTATCTATCTATCTATCTATCTATCTATCTATCTATCTATCTATCTATCTATCTATCTATCTATCTATATTATAAATAAATTAGTTATAACACTAACTCCCTCATTGTGACATTGGCAGTAAATCCCACTTACTGCCACGCTGACGGCGCCAACTTACCGCGGCGGTTGCAGATATCCGTTCGCCATATTATGACAGACACACACCAATATGACAGAATTCAGCCACTCACACAAATCCGCCAGACCAAAGGTCAGTGATAAAGTGGGGGTATCAAAACCATCACTGTTACGCCAACAGAACAACACCCATCACATTATGAGCCACGAATCACCACGGCGGACATTCAACAGCGGTAAACCATTGGAGGTACATTCCTCTGCGCTCAGAATGGACACCCACCTACAAAACAACATCACATTGGGCAATTCAAACAACACACACCTGACACCCATACACACACCACACCCACACCACTATAGAAAACCCACCCACAATACCCACAACTCTTTACGACTACAAAGCGTTGCCACCAGAGAGACCCCAAGACCTCTGACACAACCAGAGCCACACACTACTCACACCTATGCACCGCTCACCTACTACACATCACACACCCCAACACATTGCCCAAAACACCCTCACCAACACACTTCACATAACACCCATGTCAACACAAAGACACCCCCGTTTAACAGAGGAGGAGCTAAGAGTCATGGTGGAGGAAATTGTCAGGGTAGAGCCAAAGCTATTTGGAGCACGGGTGCAGCAGATATCATAGGATAGCTAGGAAGATGGAGCTATGGTGGAGAATCGTGGACAGGGTCAATGCCGTGGGACAGCACCCCAGAACTAGGGATGACATCAGGAAGAGGTGGAATGACCTACAAGGGAAGGTATGTTCCATTGCAGCAAGACACCAGCTTGCTATACAGAGCATGGGAGGTGTACCCCCACCTCCTCCCCCACAACTCACAACATGGGAGAGCAAGTCTTGGCAATATTGCATCCTGGGGGCATTGCTGGAGTTGGAGGAGGACAGGACTCTGTTAAGTCAACTCTCTACTATCATCACTCCCGTCTTGCATGCCATCAGATACCCTCACCCTCACCCTCGCTACCATCACTCCACTACATCCCACACACCATTGCATCTCACTCATCCCAATGTCAAGCCCTGCATGCTGTACCAATGCATGGATACCCCTCACAGCCTTGCATGGACACTCATCAATCCCACCATACACTAACATACACAAGTGAAAGCTTGCAGGGCAAATCCAACCATAGAGGGGAAGCCACGGATGTACAATATGTCAGACACATAAACCATAACACACCATTTACATTCCCACAGGTACCTTAGCCAATGCCAGTGGAGAAGAGGTGCCAGCACTATCCAGTCCCCCAACTGAAGAGGCCCAAAGTGATGACATCAAGTCTGGTCTTCAGGATCCTGATGACCTACCTGGCCCACCAGGGACTACTTGACAGCCGGTTACCCAGGTCCAGTCATACACCACAACCTAGCCTCCCCAATCTGGAAACACCACAACAGCACTCACCCAGAGTACCCAAACCTCTGTCCCCAGGACATGTCAATCAGCAGTGTGTCCACCTCTACAGGGACTCCAGGCCACACCTCGCCCCCAAGACAATCAGGGACCTGGGGTCGGTGGCAGTGGACACACAGTTCAGAGGACAGAGGCACAGGCCAACAGGGAAACTGGGAGGACTGCTGTGCACCAGAGGGAGGACAGGCCCAGGGAACCGACTCTCCAGGAGGCTCACGCCGAGATCCTGGGAGCTTGTCAACATTCCCAGGACATGATGAGCCAGATCATGGACAACATGCTGGAGAACAGGCGGCTGCAGGAGGGACTGTACCAGGGGATCAGGGAGGACTTGCAGGACATCAAAAATACCCTGATCTCCATAGCAGGGGTGCTGGCAGACATGGCCAACATTATGAGGGAGGCACTCTCCCACCAGCCGGCCAGTGCCACTAGCCAGACATCTGAACAGCCTTCCACTTCTGCTGCCCCTAGTGGTGAGGAGGCCCCACCACAGGACTCACAGGCCACCAGCACCCTTTCCCCTGCAGAAGGTGAACCACCCTGCAAATGTTCCCTCCAATCCAAACAGAAGCCAGAGACTCTTGCCAAGACCCCCGCCAGAAAATTAGACTCTCCTAACTGTCACCCTTGTGTCCCATTCAGTCACCCTCTCCACCTTGAACTGCCAGTGCTCCCCTTCCTATGTCCCCTTGGACAGTGCACATGTGCTATAGACAGACTGGGACAATACCCTGGACTTTTCTCCATCATCACCCCATCCCATTGCACTTTCCCTCTATATGTTAGCACCTCAATAAACACTCTTTGAAAAAAATCAATTTTGAGTATGTCATGTATATCAAATATTTATTGGTTGAAACAGGTACAAACATTGAAATGAACTGTACATAGAATGAGCATAGATTAATGACCTGTGGCTGGCTGTAGCGATCACACCAGGAGTATATGTCAGCTCACCAACATCTGCAAAATGAATTGGCAGAGGGAAGAGTAAGTGGGCATAGAAGTGGGAAATATCAGCATGCCATTGCCACACACATTACAACCAAAGTCATTTAAATGTAAAGTTACACTGTCCTGTGTGTGTCATTTGAAGTATTGTCGAATAACGGATGTTCCGTTGTCCTCATTCTCATCCTCTGCCTCTTCATCCTCAGTGTCCACAGAATGTACTGCTGCCACACGGGCATCTCCAGTCTACCCCCCTGCAGAAAAGGGGCATGTTGTCTGAGGGTCAGGTTGTGCAACATGCAGCATGCCACTACTATCTGGCAGACCTTCTTGGGTGAGAAGCACAGGGATCCACCTGTTAGATGAGGCACCAGAACCTGGCCTTCAGGAGGCCAAAGGTCCTTTCAAATATCCTTCTGGTTCACCCATGTGCCTCATTATGACATTCTTCTGCCCTTGTCCTGGCATTTCTCACAGGGGTCAGCAGCCATGATAGGTGTGGGTAACCAGAGTCACCTGCAAATATTTGAGGAACAACATTTAGCCACACACTATCCTATCTGTCCCACACCATACCCATACACCAACATCTACTCAGTGGGAGATGTACTGGTCCGCCAAGCACACCTTCTGAACATTCATGGAGTGGAAACTCTTATGATTCCTGAACTCATGTTCATTCTGCTGGGGGGCGACAAATGCATAATGTGTTCCATCAATCGCCGCAATTATGTTGGGGATATGTCCCATTGCATAAAACTCGCCCTTCACTGTGGCCAAATCCTCAACCTGGGGGAAAACAATGTAGCTGCATATGTGTTTTATCAGGGCAAACAACTCTCTTGTCAGCACGTTTGAGAACATTGGTTGTGACATTCCTGCTGCCAAGCCCACTGTCACTTGGAAATAGCCAGTTGCCAGGAAATGGAGTACAGATAGCACTTGCACAAGAGGGGGGATTCCAGTGGGGTGACGGATAGCAGATTCAGGTCAGGCTCCAATTGGGCACACAGCTCTGTGATGGTGGCCCTGTCAAGTCTATATGCAAGCATAATGTGCCTGTCCTCCAGTGTTGCCAAGTTTACCAGAGGTCTATACACAGGGGTATGACTTCATCTCCTATTCATCCACAGCGATAGGTATCTAAGGAACACAAGAGTGAGGAGGCTGTCACAAACTGAACAATGGAGCCACAAAGGAGGTTTTCAATCTGTAAACTTGTAATGGGTCAGTGTAATTTGTTCAGTATGTGCCTATTTCTCCTGTGACGCAGCATGAACCCATAGGGCTGACCCCCCCCGATATGGCGTCCACCTGTCCTGTGTGGAGGGACAGGTGGAAGTGAGGTATTTCAACTGACATTGTGCGCCGTGGTGAGAGGCGTTCGGGAATCCCCGTGCAAATGCTCATTGGTTAATATTGCCCCTATGGGGGTACAGTGGCCAATGGTGATCTACGCTGTTGGTGGCGGTATGCACTGCCATGGACGTGACCGCCATTTTCTATCTGATTTCTCACTTGCTACCTGATCTTCCATAGGAGAGGACCTACAAAGCATGTGCTGCTGTGACCTGTGTCTGGAACCCTTCATGGCCCGTGTGACCAGGGAAAGGGCTCCAGCCTTCACTTAGGAGGAGTGGGAGAGAGTGGTAGATGGGGTTCTACCCCAGTACGGACTGCTGTATGGGCCTCCAGAACAACAGGTGAGTACACTGTGGGCACAATGCATGGGTCATGAATGCATGGAGTGGTGTGTGTGAAGGCCTCGATGTGAGGGGGTGGGTGGATGTCCTCTTTGCGGCGTACAGTTTGTGTGCTGGGATAAGTGTGTGCCAATGGTGATGGGAACGGGTATGGTGGGCCATATGTGTAACAGGCTACACTGTTTGTCTAATGGTATTTTCCTGTGTGTGTTGCCTCTGCAGGTCAGGGCCCATTAAAAGAAGAGTATATGGCATGCCATCGCCAAGGAGGTGCAGACTCTGAGGGTCTATGGCAGGCAGAGCACCCACTGTCAGAAACGCAGGCAGGACCTGAGACGCTGGGCACGGAAGATGGCAGAGGCCCAGCTGGGGATGGCCTCCCAATGAGGAAGGGGTGCCTGTCGAACTCTGACCCCCCTTATGGCCTGCATACTGGTGGTGGCCTATCCAGAGCTCGATGGGCACTTGAAGGCACACAGCAGCTACAAGGGGGAGAGTACAGTGCCCATCATTATAACTTATGCCTGGTGGGATGGTATCTCGGTGTTGGATGAGTGTCAGTGGGTGACCCTAGGCCAGGCCTGACATAGCAGCGTAGGTCCTCTGGTGGCTAGGGTTTTGAAAGTATAATCCTGCCTACCTAGCTTGTAAGCATCCACTGCTGGTCAGTGCTGCATGGGTCTCAGGTGTGCTGCAGTTGGTGGTGTGTGCCCCTCCTCATGCCTTCGTGGCTAGCAATATCAGTGTTGGTGCAATGCATAGGGTGTAGGCCTGTTCCCTGTGTTTGAGACTGCTGTGTACGCCAGCGGTGGTGTTGGTGCAGCCATTGACCCAGTGTATCCTTTGTCTCTCTCTGCCCCTTTTTTGTTTTGTTATCCTGTCCTTATGTGCATTACCATCATCTAGCGGATGATCAGAGGTACCAACGACAGAGGGAGCTGCATCCCACAGGACCCAGAAGGCAGAGTCCACTGACGCTGAGGGCATCAGTGAGACGGAGGGCGAGGGAAGCACCACGGCCGGGATAGGAGGGGACAATTCAGACACAGATACCTCCACTGATGGAAGTGCCCTGATAATGGCGGACACTTCTGTGACCACCTCAGTTACTGGTAGAGCTGCCACCCCTCGTACCAGCACCGCTCTCCTAGCGGCCCCTCATCGAGTTGCCCGTGCCTGCTCACCCAGGATGGTGGGCATCTCCTTTGCTCCAGGCACCTCAAGCCTTAGTGAGCCCTGCTGCCCTGAGTGAGGAGGCTATTGACCTCCTGAGATCCATCTCTGTAGGGCAGTCAACAACTGTGAATGTCATCCAGGGGCTGGCAGCCCAGATGCAACAATCTAATGCATTCCTGGCAGGCATTCACACTAGATTGGCGGCCCAACAGAGATCGATTCTGGCTCTGGCCTCCTCTCTAATGGCAGCCCTTGTCCCTGTTTCTTCCGTGCCCCCCACAACTTCCACTTTCCAGTCCCATTCTCCTCAACCCCAACCCATCCCAGGC
This sequence comes from Pleurodeles waltl, assembly GCF_031143425.1. Taxonomy (NCBI): domain Eukaryota; kingdom Metazoa; phylum Chordata; class Amphibia; order Caudata; family Salamandridae; genus Pleurodeles; species Pleurodeles waltl. The sequence goes on from NC_090444.1 coordinate 496,796,380, forward strand.
ACTCATACAGATGAGCATGCACACAAGACAACACCCAAGAGTGACACAGGCAAACACAAGCACCACACTTCATCCAACAGGCAAGCACACAAACACCATTCATGTGCACACACCAACATCCACTATTTCCACTGTCTCCCCCTTCTCCCCCTCCACTCCCTCCCTCCCAGCCATGTCCACACTCACACCTGTATGCGCAACATCATCTACTACCAGCATCGTCACCACACCAAGCAGAACACACTCCTCACAGGCAGACACCTCCACAAAATCCATGTGCATGCCCACTTTGTCCTCTCCCACTTTGTCTGTTCCCCCTCCCAAGGTACACAAATGCAAGCACTCAGATATCAAATAGCCATCCACCTCATAACAGCGTACAGCCCATACACCTGCACCCAAATCCAGCAGAAAAACACCTCCAACAACCACTCCTTCATCCTCCACTCCCATTCCTTCTCCATCTTCCCACCCCAATGTCCCTAAGAAACATTCCCTATCCACCATTGACCTCTACACTACCCCTTCCACCCAGTCCTGCATGGATGGCCACGGTATCACGAACCCAGCCAAGCACCTCAGCCACACAGTCCTTGGGCCCAGTTTCCTCTGCACCTACTCATGGTGGAAAAGAATCTAGGGAACATTTAGTGAAGGAGCCTGCACTAGCCGGCCTGAAGGGGAAGGAGCCTGCACCAGCAGGCAAGAAGGGCAAGGGGCTTGCACCTGCCACCCGAAAGGCAAGGAGCCTGCACTAGCAGGCAAGAAGGCCAAGGAGCCTGCACCAGCAGGCAAGAAGTGCTAGGAGGCTGCACCAGCAGCTGTCACTGAGACCCCGCCACCAACCATGGTTGTGCATCCATCCGAGGGTGCAGGGGATGTGCAGGAGCCTCCCACCAGCACCACCTCAGTACATCCATCTGAGGGTGCAGGGGATGTGCAGGAGCCTCCCACCACCACCAGCACCACCACAGTGCATCCATCCGAGGGTGCAGGTGATGTGCAGGAGCCTCCCACCACCTCCACCATCAACAAGGTGCAGCTGTCACCGCCGCCGGATGCAATGTAATCCTGCCTCCTGTGCGACATTTCCACTCCAGAACCAGTGGGAAAGTCACCCACTTGAGAGACTGTGACCTATCACTCCCCAGGACCAAGCAATGGGCCTGTTGCCCCCTCCAGAACCAGTGGGCAAGTCACCCACTTGAGAGACTGTGGCCTATCACTCACCAGGGCCAAGCACAGGGTATGTTGCCCCCTCCAGAACCAGTGGTCTTGTTTCCGCTCCCAGCTGAGGTGCCCTCCCGTCCCCCTGAGGTACCCGCCTGTTTGCCAACTGATGCCCCTACAGTGTTCTCTCCATGTGGATGCAGGTGACAAGTGAGGCCTTGGACTTTGGCCTGTGGCCATGTGGCCAATGTTAACTGAGGACTGGGCAGAGTCCCTTGTTCTGTACATTTGTAAATATATGTTACAATGGCTAACTTATTTTTTTTTTACTGTGTTGAAATTATTACACTCACTTTGGTAAATTTGTGTTGCCCTTGCAATATTCAGCCAATTTAGGGTGATTAAGTTGCTTTCTTGTGCATCTGGTTGTGTGTATGGTGTGTGTATGGGGTGTGTGTTGGGCGTACGTGTGTCACTCCCTTTTTCCTCCCCCTCCCTTGTGTGAAAGGCAGCTGTACTCAATGTCATCGTATTCGCGGGCTTTGGTGTTCGTGGTGGAGCAGAACATAGACAACATCGACAATCCATGTAGTTCTGGTTCCATGGCGGCGTGGTTCTTCCCTGTGTCTCCAATGGTGAGTCTTTTCCCTTTTGAGCTCAGTTTACATCGGCTTTTGATGTAGTTTGTACTGTCCTGGAGAAGGTGGCGGATTGTGCTGTTGTAATATGGTGGGCGGAACTTTGACTTCCGCCTGGCTGTAGGCGGCTACCGCTGTGGTGGCAGTTGTTTCAGCCCTGGAGGTCGGTGAGGTACATTGGCTGTCTTTCAGAGATCTTTCCGCCATGGTCATAATTTGGTAGTAATTACCGCTGGCCTGTTGGCGCTATTACTGCCACTTTTTCACCGACCGCCAGGGTCATAATGAGGGCCTATATAGATAATTGGGCAGTGCATTTAATTTTTGGGCAATATACTGTTCCACAATATTTTTGACACAATAATGTAGTTGATTACATACAAAGTATGTAAACTTGGTATTTTTGTAGACAATATTTTTGACACAATATTCTAGTATGATGATACTGTTGTTGTGCAGTGAAACTCACTGTAAACCCAATCAGTGCCCATTGTTAGCTGCACTTGGAAGAAATCTGTTTTTGTCAGGCTAAACCCCACTGAAATAAGATGTAACATAAGAAAATAAGAAGCAGTTTAAAGAAAGGTGGCACTGAACCCAGTGAAGCATTACTTTTCTTGTGCCCCTTATCTTCCCCCTACCGCCGCCATGTGTGCACCATATTTAAAGTATGGCACACCATGGTGCTGTATCAGGGGCAATAGCATAAACAATTTTGATGGTATTGATGCACTGTTCAGGGTTAGCGCTAAAATGTTGGCGCTAATCCTGAACATTACATTGGGGTCCATTGTAACCAGTGGTGTGCCCCCTTTTAAAGCCTGCTCATAACAGGCGTTAAAAACAGCAGCACAAAATGATGCAGTGGAATCTCTTAGATTCCACTGCACCATTTTCGCAGTCCCTCTAATGTGGAAATGTCCCCTTTCCATACCTTATGAATGGCGCATGCATAATGTGGCACAAAGGATTATAAAGTGGCGCAATGTTTTCATGGTACCACTTTATAAATATGGTGCAGCAATTTTTGAACCCTAACGCCACATTAGCGTAAAAAAAAATAACACTAATGTGGCACTAGACCTTCATAAATCTGAGCTTTAGTTACTTACCTGGAACTCTAGTTCTCCATTATTAAATTGTTTCATAGATTTACAAGCTTGAATGCTTCTCCATTGCTGAAATGGGAGTCCCCAGTGTTCTAGAAAAGCAATTTCTTAATCAAGTCATACATTGCACGCCCTAGGCCTTTAGTTTAGTATCATGTTCCAGTCATTTGTTTGAAAAGGACCAAACTCTTGAGTCAACCAATCAGGCAACACCTCCCTCTAGAATACTCCTGAGAGAAGCTGCTTTGGCTCCAATTTTCAGAGCTCTACTGCTGTGGTGTAACACTGAGGGAAATAAAGGTGAGCTTCTCCAGGTAGGAGGGTGGGTTGCAAGTGAATCTATGAAAGATTCCAATACTGGAGAAATACAGTTACATGTAAGTCACTTATTTTCTTACTCCAGTATTGGAGCTTTCATTGATTTACATGCTTGAATTTTAATGCCAAGCAGTACTGAGCACATTTTTTTACCAGCTATACAGAGGTCGGAAAGGCAAACCATCACACTGGCCAAAGGAAAAGATGTAGCGAAAATGTGCATAAACATTGTAAGCGGATGGAGGGAAGTTAAAACTGGCTCACCTTTATTGAAAGAGATGTCTCTGTATTGCCTGCCCTACTGCTGCATCTTTGAGAGGTTCTGCATCCAGACAGTAGTGCTCGATGAAGATGTGTGCATTTTTCTATGTTGCTGCATGGCAGATATCAGGCAACGATACTCCCGCAAACAATGCCATATACATGGAGATGGCTCTTATAGAATGTGCATGCACTGCAGAGTACTAAGGCTGGCCCACCTTTTGATGAAAATGAACAATTGCACTTGAAAACCATATAGATATAGTGTGTTTCATCACAAGACAACCTCTCTTAGGTCCTCAGGAAGCTACGAAGAGCTGATTTGTTTTCCTGAAGGATTTAGTCCTGTCCAAGTAGAACTTTATGCACCTTATGAGATCTAGTGAGTGGAGGGCTCACTCAGCTGGAGTGTTAGGTTTTGTGAAGAATGAGTTGAGGATTACAGGCCCATTAATATGAAAGTTTTAAGGGACTTTAGCAATGAATTTTGAGTTGGTACATACAGGGGGTTATTCTAACTTTGGAGGAGGTGTTAATCCGTCCCAAAAGTGACGGAAAAGTGACGGATTTACCACCAGCCGTATTACGAGTCCATTATATCCTATGGAACTCGTAATACGGCTGGTGGTATATCCGTCACTTTACCGTCACTTTTGGGACGGATTAACACTCCTCCAAAGTTAGAATAACCCCCACAATGACCCTGTCTTCCCTGAATTGTGGAAGTGGTTGCTGGATGGTAAAAACCTGAATCTCGCTGACCCTACATGCAGACAAAAATGCAAGTATGAGAGCCACCTTCCACGTAATGTACTTTATGTCTGCTTTATAGATAGACTGAAACATATCTTTCATCAGCTAGCCTAATACTGTGTTAAGCTGCCATGTCAGAGGAGGGGCTCTGACTGGTGGAAATGTTATAAACTACCATTTTAGAAACTGTTTAATAATTCTTTCAGACCATAAAGATGGTTTGTTGGATGACCTCACAACCGGTAAATGGCTGCAAAATGTACTTTAATGAAAGCATGTGCCAATCCTGACTGTGCCAACCGCAACAGATAGGGCAAGATCTCTTCTGGAGATGAGGATATAGGAGGTACCGCAGCAGTTCTACACCATAGACAGAATCTTTGCCTCTTCAGTCTGTGGGGCATATTTATACTCCGTCTGTGCCGAATGTGCGTAAACTTTTTTGATGCACAATAGGCGCAAACCTTGACCCATGTTTAAACTTTGACGCCCGAGCCCGCAGACGACAAAATCCCACTGTGTGCGTCATTTTCTGGATGCGGGAAACCGCCTTGCGTTAATCATATGCAAGGTAGGCGTTCCCGTCCAAAAAAAGACGTAAACAGCAGTGCGTCGTATTTATGCTTCCGGGCAAAAATCCTGCACGGCCGGGAGGCGGAGTCAGAAAATGACACACAGCCCGATTTGCATAAAAAATTAACGCCTGGGTCAGGGCAGGTATTAAAATGGGGCAAAACACACCTGTATTTAATCAGAACACACAGAAGCAACATCAGAGCAGCAAAAGGGAGACATGGTTGTTCTTCTCATCCAGCACGCACGCAGACACAGAGCCCAGCAACAACAACAGCAGCTACCACAACACCAGCAGGGACCCCAAAGGCAGCGCAGAAGGCAGGAGAGGATATTCCGCACCAGGGCAACCCTTCATGGCCTCAGGGAACGTGACATCATCCAGAGGTACAGGTTGAATTGGCAGACCATTCAGCAGCTGCTGCGCAACATAGAGCCACAGTTGTCACCCACCTTGCTGACACCCTGCACCATCCCAACAGAAACCAAGCTGCTAGCTGTGCTTCACATGTTGGCAAGTTGCTCCTTTCAAAGCACTGGCGCCCTGGCTGCCGGAATATCACAGCCATCATTCTCTGCCTTCTTGCCCAGAGTACTGGATGCCATCATTGGACTCACACCCCACCACATCTGCTTCCCAAACACACAGCAGAAGCAGCAGGAGAGAAAACAGGGGTTTTACCTCATTATTGGATTCCCACACGTCCTTGGTGCCATTGAATGCACACATGTACGCCTTGTGCCACCTGCTGCAAAAGAACACCTCTACCACAACAGGAAGCACACACACTCCATCAATGTGCAGGTCATTGTCGATCATCAAGGATTGATCACCAACATTGTGGCAAAGTATCCTGGGAGTGTCCATGAGTCATTCATCTTCCATCACTCTACCATCAATCAACACTTCCAGGATGGACGATATGGCAATGGACTACTTGTTGGTAAGTACAGAAACCTACTTATATACACACTGCACAGCAACGCTCTAGGACACACAACACATACACCACAACAGCAACATGTGGACAGGAACACATTGAGGTCATGACACCGCTAGCCATGTTTGATAGGTCTGCAGTGAACCTGTCACACATTTGAAATTAGTGTACAGTCTAATGTCAATACGTCAATGATCACAACGTATGGAGAGGTTTGGCTAATTGTCACCTTGCATCTCACTGATGTTTAAATTAATCCATTGTATTTGTCTAAAGGTATGGGATGTCCAGGGTACATAGATGCTAACGTGTTACCACCACTGTCAATTTGAATCTGTGTATGGAACTAACATCTCACCCCCAGTGAAGACACAGGGACACCTGTATCACAAGTCACAATGCTAGGGAGTGCACACTGTACTGCAAATCCCAAAACATACTGCTGACAACCGGTCAGCAGGCAAACACTTGTTCAGCCAAGGAAACAACCCAATGCAGATGGTACATCCTAGAAGGCTATGAAGCAACACAATAACACAAAAGAGTCACAGACAACTACTGCCATGCAAGGTGATATTATTGGGGCAAGCTACATCAACATGATCCCAAACATTTTCTCTTTCAGCTGATCAGGGGTATGGGATCCAGCCATGGATTATGACACCATTTGGCAACCCAAGCACTGCAGCAGAGCGTGCCTACAATGAGGCACATAGGAGGACACGCACCATAGTGGAGAGGACCTTAGGCATCCTCAAGTCGAGATTCAGGTGCCTCGACATCACTGGTGGCAGCCTCCTATATTCACCAGAAATGGTCTGTAAGATCATTTTAACATGTGCCATCCTGCACAACATTTGCATACAAAGGAACATTCCCCTATTAGAACCAGAGCCACAAATGCCTGAAAAGGAGGAAGAGGAGGATGCTGGCCTGCAACATGAGGGAGAACAACAAAACACAGCTGCTGGATTGCGTAGGCGCCAAAATATTGTGAACAATTTCTTTTAAAACAACTCACCATCACCACTGTAGCAACATATGTAAATAAACACCAATAATAATCACCATATCATGGTCCGGGTAATCATTTTTGCTCACCTTTATCTCTAACTATCAGAATAAGAGTGTAGCCTTATGGAGCATTGCTGCTATACCGATCAGGACACAGATCATTCCAAAGCAATTGTGATGCGTATTACACAACAGTCACATGCACACACACTGTAAATAACATTCATCCTGTACATTTCACCTTTGAAGGGCAATAGCAGAGGACCACACCTATTTCACACATACATGTTGGCAACATGATTCATAACAGCATATGGCACACAACTAAGACATCATCAGTCTATAAGGGAAAAAAAATGCCTCATACATGAGGCAGTGGATGTGCTATTGCATTGGTAACAGGAATGTATGACCAGACCCTTGACAGCAGTAAGTCGTACAGCAAATATCTTTGCAAGGACTATCTGTGACTAGAGTTCCATATAAGCAGAACATAGACAGCACAAGTGGCACACCTATGACAAGCATTGCGCACATGACATTCCATGTACATGTCACCCATTTCCTAACTCCTGACACACCCATGCTCCTGGTCTCACACCACATGTCTGAAGAGGTCCCTGGGACGGTAATATGTGTACCCAGATATTCCCTCCTCTCCACACACAGACTAACAATAGTAATCCAGTGTGCTTCACCCTTTCCTATGGTATGCCATTGTCATAGTACCTCTGACTGCATGGACGTCAGGTCAATTAATACACTGGCTTGTAGTTTCTAAGCCCTGTTATCACCTATATTTTGCTTCCCATGCGTAACGTGCTGTTGGCCATTTGAACTAAAATCTCATCTACAGGACTTGTGATAAACTGATGCAGCACACACCTGTGAGCACCTCCATGCAGACCACTCATTTGTACATGCACTGCCCTTGCAGATGCTTGGAACAGCATAGAAGTTGCCATTTTGTTGAATACACTGTTATGCATTGTTAGAAAATAAGCCGTGTAACACAGCCCTTGGGTTTATGTGTCACCTTCCAAAACACAGGACAAACACAGTTTCCCATGTCAACTGTCTTGTTCTTCCTCCGACCAGTGTAAGTCAGACCACTGAGTATGTACCTTGTGAAATTGCTGGATCCTGATTGACCCTGCATCCTGTCAGCCTGACTGGCACTTGTCTGTGCGTTACCCTAAAAGTTCCTTGTGGCTACATATGTACCACACTTGCTTTCCCAAACCTCACATTCCTCAGGGGTTATTTTGTCAGGTGCTTCCTCAATGCATACCCAAATACATTGTATAGCATCATCTGCTTTTTAATTGTACCATAATTGTAAAATTGTCTTGGAATACCAAAATCATGGCCTATCCCTTGTCTGGGTCTCATGTATGCATGAACAACAAAGTGTGACAGTGTACCAGGGCCGTATGCAGGAATTGGGTATGGTGCCTCCAGCAGAACCAGCAACCTCTGATAATGTGCATGAAAATTCCACACATGTTAGGACCCTGACAGTTCACACGCTGAATCAGATTGCTCACAACATATTGATGGCCTGTGCATGCTGAATAGCTGCAAGATTAATCAACACAGAGGCTATGATGTTCCCAGATGCAGTGGGAACCTTACAGGCCAACCTGTGTACAAATGTTGTAATGACACCTGCCGGAACCTGACTCCTGAGATATGATCTCACTCAGCACACCAAGGTTGCCCTGTTGACAGCCTCATAACATGTATACAGTGACAGGGTGGGACCATCCCCATGTAGGTTCTCATGTCCTCATTGGCTTTACTTCCATTGATCTCCGAAGGATACTCAGTAGATACAGGAATAGCTGCCACTGACTCATGATGAGACCTGGACGTAACTGTGACAACATAGACTCCTAAAAATATACACAATCAACATTGGACCACACATATGAACCAGACACCTCTGTGCAATTGATCACTGGAAATATGTGGCCACGTGCTGCCTCGTCTGCTTGTCAAGCACTGCCACAGAAGAGTTGTGGCTCAGTCATATGACCACAACTGTGGGGTGAAATTACAGTTGTGGGTCACCTTTGGCTTTCCGTGTCAATAACATGGTACCCACTTAGTCTGTACATGTGCCTGACTCACTTTGGGTTCACCAACAAGTGCCTAGGAAGCAGTTTCCAAATTTCCAGGACATGTGATGGGCAACTTTTGGACCATTGACATGAACAAGTGTCTGCCATCCATCCGGTGCATGCTTTGTCATTTGTGGTGTCTACGTTACCCAAAATCTTGGAAGTGCACACAACAAATGTTGCTACATGTATGAGTAACACATGTCCTCTCTCATTTCCACACTGACTTGCATCTAAGGTTAGGACACATTGACTTCACAGTCATACAAGCATATTTTCAATAATGCATCTTGTGATGCACACACACTGGGTCAACAACTACATTAGTAGCCAATGCACACACATTGAGCCATAGGCATTGAGGTATTGTACTCATGTGCGTCACCTTGCTATCCTCTCCTGACGCCAAACATGCCCAATTTGTGCAATACATAGATGTAGGCCACACATATGGCCATCTAGTGCGTCAGCCAAGAGTGAAAATCATGTTAAGGAAGTAGCGGATCATGGTCCGCAGCAGTATGATGTTTCACATGTGCCCATACACCGTCAAGACCAAAGTGGGTGCAATCAGCCTATCTCAGTTGTGTCACAAATGTAACATTACATTAAAATGGTAAAATGACCCAAACCCAGTTAATGCCCTGAAATTTTGAGGCATATGCGTCAAAAAATGACGCTTATGCCCGAAAGACAACTCATTATGCCCTGAAAATTGGTTAAGTGTTAGACTATTTCAAAATATATGGATGCGGCCTCATTTTTACTCCTGCGTGTCGAAAAAAATTACGCCCAGACTGTATGCGTCAAATTATTTTGACGCATAACGATAAAAACGGCTGCCATTTTATGGAGGAAGTGATGTAATAGGATATCCTGTTTACAGATTATGTACAGTGGGTATACTTTCACTTTCACTTTTCAGTCTGTGATTCTTCTAGACTGTGTGGCTATGTTCAGAGTTTTGTCTAGTCAAATTGTGCTTTTGTCTCCTGTGTGGTCCATTACTTGTCAGTTTGTTAATAAAATATTATTGTTGTATCCTGTCTGAGTGTTTATTGTGTACTATTGTCTAGAATTGTATTGTCTTTGTTGTTTTTGGGAGTCTGTTGTGGGTAGTGATAGTTTGGGGATAGTTGGGCTCTTTTAGTTGTTTTGTTTAAGTTTTTCTTATTCTACTTTCCTCCTATTCTCCTTTGTTCTCCTTTATCCCCTATTACCCTTTTTTTGTGCTAAGATGTTGGGTAGGCCACGTCTTGGCAAGATGATGAGGAGGAGCTTGGGGGTTTTATATGGCTGGTGTGCCGTTTCCTCCTCCTTATAATTGAGGCAGGTAGGCGGGTGATACAGGGGTATCACTCCGAGGCACGGAGGCTCCGGTGGGGAAAGGTTTTGCATCACTTGCAACGCATATATCGGAGCCAGAGGAATGACCACCAGCTGAAGCACCGCTGGGCTGACCTCATCTCCAGGGAGCAAGATCTGCTGGACCACCTGGGAATTGTGATTGGTGGCCCTGTTGGTGAGTAAAATTCATGTGAATGTGCACGATTAAATGCTCTGTAGTGACATCAGATGATTTGTATAATATCTGCCGGCAATGTTGTTGAGTGTGTGGAATGCTTTGGAAAAATAGAGGGTCATTGATGGACTATGTTAAGGACCACAATTGCTAGCTGTCAGGAAGCAAGTGCTCTGCAAACTTGCTGAATACTTTTGCTTAATGTAAGTTGGAGCCGCCTTTGTGTCAATCAGCAACACAAATGAGGAGCCAATTATGTATATATAGGTCACATTTGCCTGTGAGGAATAGATTTTCAAAATCATTACCAACATTTGTTGACGCAACAGCTAGACTGACTTTCGAAACACTACATGATGCTGAAAATGAGTGCAGGCTTCACGACAATTGATGATAGCAATGTGGCCCAAACATATGTCTCATGTGTGTCTGGTGAGTGTGTAAGGCAAGCGATCACGGAAGTTCTATAAATCTTAAGTATTAATTTGGTCCTTCGTCCTTTCAGATACATGTCAGATCTGGATTTAGAGACAAAGGGAAAAAGTGCAAGGTGCCCTCAACTAACATCTTAGACTGGTATTTGGAGTCTGTTGTTCAACCTTTCGTTTAGGGATGGCTGGCTAAAGGTATGCACATGGGTTCAAATCTCTATGGTTGGTGCAACTCATAATAGCTGGGCCACATCAAATGAAGAAACTGTAACAACATGAGGGTTTACAACTGTCCCTGCCCCTCTGTACATTGCACCTGTGTGTCATAAATTTGTCATGGCCACAATGTCGGGTTGAATGGTAATGCACTCCTCAAGGAAAGTGGCTTTGGATGTCTCTCTTGGATACACATGATGAGACAAATACACTCCATTATTATGTTTGCTCACTAATAAAAGAGCATGTTTGCCACCACATGATATTTAGGGCCACTACTTGTGTGCAGATATGTGTGTAAATTTCACAGGAGACCCATGGTATGTACGTTAGCCGTGCTATATCGGATGCAGTATCATCATGTCTGAGTTCCTTTACTTACTTATGTAATCTTACACATAGTATTTGTCTTTGGAATTGTTGGACAGTGCACAGATTTTGAGCACATTTCTCCCATCCATACCTTACAGGTGGACCCGCACCCTACACTGTGGGCGAGGTGGCTTCATTCGAGGACCCCGACAACTCCAGTAAGTGTTAATATGTCTGTTATGTGTTGTGTTTGCTGGTGATATGTGATGGACTCCTGTGTGTTGAACACATAGCAAGGTGTGAGGCGCTGGCCCATCATTTGTCTTTTTCCATGAGTGGGATTTCATTTTCTCACCATTTTAGAGTTGGCCAATGCTTATCCTATTGTCTTATTTAGGGATTCTAAGTCAGTCCTTTAGGCCCCGCAATGTGAATGGGGATGAGTCATGTGGATAACACTTGTATCAGCAAGAGTCGCACTGGACCTAATCTGTGATTTAGTCAGCCTTTCAGACCCACATTCTCCCAGAATGGGGCTGCAAAATGCTACCCACAGACTTCTGCTTCCCTATTCACTAATGTACTTATTAAACTGTAGGTTGAACTTCCTAACAGCATGTAACTCCACATGTAGTGCTACGAGTATGTGGCACTTGAGTGCAATGGCCTAGGTGTGCATGCAAATCATGGCCAGGAGTGTTCTTGCATCTCTGTGTTAGTTGTAAGTCATGGCTTACTAGAAGTATATGATGTGGACAAAGGTCTGCATTACCAGGCATGTGGGGCGTGGGATTGGTCTAGGATTTGCTGTCTCCTATTTGTAGATACACCTTAACTGTGGTGAGTGTGTAGAGCCAAACACATGTCCAGCTTTCATAAGCTTCCTGGGTGTCCTTGCTGTTTGAAATTGTTAGTTGTATCTACAGGCCCCTACCCTCAAACACAGGCATGGGTTTGTGAATGGTGTACCTAGTACTGATGATACATGTTTGGTACACAGACATGTAAATCAGTGAATCTTTTGTCTGAACCTAGTATACACACTCATGTTTAGCACATGCCTACTATACTAGCAAGTCCATTTACAACTTGCAGATCATGTGGCCCTAGATTTCCATCCCGTACAATGACATTTGTAGCCCTGGCATTGGCAGAGGATGTGATGCATGATTGTTAGCTGACAACTGGCAGAACTATGATGCCAAAACATGCCAGCTGTTACCCATCTTGTAGGGTTTGGATATGCTATGTATGATACGACCTTTGTAGGCTGGCCTGCCATGTACTTCCTCAGGGACATTCAATGATCTGTATGATGATATGAGCTGTTACAAGTACAGTAGATGTATTGTCTGATTTACTTTTTGTGCCATTTCACACAATGCAGTTCCTAATGTAATTTTTTTCATTTGTCTTCACAGCAGCAAATATGACACCCATCCAGGTGCGGGAATTCCAAAGGTGGGCAATGCGGTACCGGCATATAAGGCAGGTAGAGTTGGGGAATCGAAGAATGGCCCACAGATACAGAAACAAATGGGCCTCCGGAGTCTGGAGGGCATTCCCACAGGGTAGCCCTTCTTTGCCCACCACAGCCACCACCAGCACCACCACCACTACCACCCAGGTGGCACCACCAGCAGCTGTGACCGTTGTGGCAACAACATCAGCAAGTGCTCCAGGCCCTAGCACAGGACCACCTGCAGGGCAGCCCACAGACATTGACCCTACACGGCCCCACACTTCTTCAGCCATTGACCCTGCTGCTTTTGTGGACATGCAGCGTAAAATGGAAGGTGTCCTGAGAAAAATGAGTCACCTGCGGCAGGATGTTCGCCATATTAACCGGTGGGTGCGGTCCATTAAGCGGACCCTCCAGAGGGCCAACCTAGACATTTTGATGGACATGATTCCCTCCCCTCCCTCCTCTTTCCTTATTCTTATACTTTGTGGGTTTAGGGGGCTGAGTGTTAGGTTAGTATAGGCTGTTAGTTTAGTTAGTGTTAGTGGGTGGGGGATGGGGGTCCTGATTATTTCTACTGTTTCTTTTTGAGTATGTGGGTGGGTGGGGGGCAATGTTGGGGTTCTTGTGTGTTTTGAAAATAAAATAGAAAATAAACAAAAACAAATTAAAAAAATATTAAAATAAAATTTTTCACCAAAATATATATTTGTTTAGTATAGGATAGTATGTCTTAGGTTAGTATCTGTTGTCCTCCATGTGTCCCGTCTCATAAGGGGGTTGGGGGGTTGATGTTTAGAACATTTAGTTACATGTGATAAGTAAGTTTAGCTTAGGTTAGTTAGGGACAGTTGTAGGTAATGAGTAGTTAGGGTAGATTAGGGTAAGTAAGGCTTTTCCCCGAGTTTTCTCTTCTGTTTTTACAGTTTAATAAATATGTAGTAAACCCTTCACAGTATGTGTGAAATGCTTGTAGATCAGGGCCTTGGCATGAGTGTACATGATTTCTTTTGTATTACAATTTGTGTCCTATGCTACAAACAAATCCCAAATTAGCTGTAACATTGGCAGCTACCCCAAAGCTACCTTGCAAAGATTAGACCAATCTTTGCAACCACCAATCACAGTTACTATGGATCCCAACGTGTATTTTTCAATAAGTATGTTTTCAATGTCACATACATGGCTTCCAGATTGGGTATTGGGGACACTGTGTTATGTCTGACTGCAGTGTGATGTTCAAGGAAACCCTTATAAGCTGAGTGGTAGTAAGCACTCTTGTAGTATTGTGTTCATGACTCACATAGATCAATTGTGACACTGTTCAGCATGATTACTTATTTGGATGTAAACTCAGACACCTTCATTCATGCAGTTTGTTTACTATTTGCTTAGATTTGTGGGAAATGTTATATGTGTTAGTTTTGCATGGAGGCAACATTTTGCTGGCACTATTTAATGGCTTAGATATCCCTTGAGGACGCATTATTCTGTCCAACACAGCATTATGGTGTATGGTTTCTCCTTCTATCAGATATTACCCTCAGGAAGGGCAGAGTATGGTAGAATCCAGGCCACTGTGCATAGTTATCAGCCTACATTATTTCAGCTCAGTTGTATTGACAAGCTATGATATTTGACAGGAGGCAAAATTCAGTGATCTACTGCACGGATGATGTGTCACATTACAGAGAGACAAAGTGGTTGCGGAAGTCCTATTTATTGAAAAGTGCTGTAGTGCTATATGTACATTGTCCATGATTGTGAGTCCATTATAGTGACATCTTCCATTGTGATCCTACACAAGTGCTAAAGGAAAATGCATTTGACATGCTGGGGTGATGTGCCAGACAGTGCAGAGGGACAGGATTTGCCAATGAGTAAGTGAGAGACAATCACAAGGCAGGCAGACAAGATATACAGTGGTTTGCAGAATAGTTATTGAGTACAGTTGTTGCAAGACTGGCATGTTACAAAGCGCAGTACCTTGGTAATGGGTGGCTATGTGGCAGGGACTAGTGCTTCCGGGTACTTTTACGTGTGAAGGTGATCTGTTCCATATCTTCTTCTTCTGATGTGTGTGTTGCCTCCTCTGTCCTTGGTGGTGGTGGTTGTGAAGGGGCAATACACACCTCAGTGTTTGAAGACGTGGAGTCAGACATCCCGGTCACTGCTACCTGTGAAGATCTTAAGGGCAGTACTGCTGCAAAGAGGAACTGCTGGTTCTTAATAATAGCAGCCACATCACGATGGTAGGCAGCCAGGTCGGCCCTGAGGGGGTCATGATTGCATTCTTGCATGCAGTGGAAGGTTTGGGGTGCGAGGTGTTGTGGCAACTCCCTTACTGCAGTGGTGAATTCCTTTACAGTTTGTTGTAGTCCTTGCAGGATGGATGTTAGCGCTTGTAGGCTGCTGCCTGATCTGCAAATGACATCATGCACGAACGCACACCCTCTAGGCTGGCTGCCATATTTTGCATCCCCCCCGCACCTCCTTGGCCAGCTCCCGCTGTACTCCGACTACAGTTCTCTCAAAGCTGGTGCCTGTATTGTCAGAGTCCTCAGCTGTATTGGAGCTGGCAGGTCTTACAATTGGGGGTGTGGGTGGGTCATCTGTGATGGCTGATTGTTCTGTGCTCCTCCTTGTGACTGAAGGTGGGGTCTGGAGGGTTCCAAGGACATCTTGGAAGGTCTGGTGGCTGATGTTTGTTAGCTCGTCATCTATGGCATCAGGGTAGTCCTGGACAGCCATATCCGCAGGAGATCCATCGTCCTCTGCAATGAAATAGGGTACAATTAGTGTATCTGTATTGTGGCATTGGTGATGTGACATGCCTGCCTTGTGATGATTTCACATTGTGATCTTGTTTCCTGTTCATTGATCCAGTCTTTCAGATAGGCATTCTCCCAGGCCTATGCCCTACCTGCACGTCACATGTATTTTGGTAAGTTTTTTGACTTGTCGGCATCATCTCCTCTAGGTGTTGGTTTAGGCCAATTAGTAATTTGCCACCTTCTTGTCCTACTCAACCCTCCGTCTACATCCATTCTCATAGTGAGACATTTCACTGGCTGTGGGTGGTCTAATGGCACTAGCAGCACACTTGACAATCTGGACCTGTCCCAGTCTCTGATCTTTCACATCCACTTATATGTAGTTGAAATGTAGCGTATCCTATGCATAGCATTGTTATGGCACGATATGGACGTTAGCATTGGTAATGTGTACAGCTGATGTTGGGAATGTGTGGACATTGGATTGCCCTGATAGTCGTAGCAGTGTCCTATTTTCTCCTCTGACTGTGCAGGTGTATTATAGTGACCAGTTGCATGTGTCCTCCCCCACAATGCTGTTGTCTGAGCAGTATGACATTTGGGATGTTGCATTGTGACCCAGGCACTGGATGGACCCTGGCATATGCTGCATGGGTGTGACCTTAGTGTTGTGTAGCTCCTAATGTTGATGACATTGGCTAATGTTTGCGGCAACTATGGGCATTCACAATTGACAGGACTGGAACATTTGTCTTGTTTCAGGGGATTGTTAAAGTTGTCATCCTCAACCCACTAATTTAGGTGTGTATGATCCATGGGGACGTTACTGCCATTGGCTACTTGAGCTGCACAGACAGCGGAGGTGGTAGTGGCACCTGATGTCACTGTTACATTCCAGTTGTCGGTATGGCTAGAGGTTGTTAATTGGGCCCTAGTTAATGTAGGTGGTATAGTGGCTGACCTGTGACAGGATGTCAGTTTGACGTTGTGCCCTTCCTTCCTGGCGTGGCTTTACCTTTGCTACATCGTTGGCATGGGAGCATACCCCCAGGGAACTGTTGTTGGTTTTGTGTTATGGTGTGTCCCAGCTTCTCTCTGTACAGGCCATTCCCCCATGCCGTACCCCTTTACCCATGCCAATCCATGAATATGATGACTTCCATGCATTTTGTAGTTGGTATCTCCCCCCGGTTGTAATTGACATTAGTGCATTTTAATTCCCCATGCGACTTACCCTGCATGTGTGTTGTCTCCTGGTATTCTGCGCTCTCCTGTCCTTAAATCCCTGTGACAATCTCCTCAGGGATGACGGCTGCGACCATCTCCTCCATGTGGTCCAGGGCCTCCTGGTGTTCTGGACTCCCACCTCCAGTCTGCAGTGCTGCCTTCCTGTTCCTGACCATCTTTTCCTTTGTCCTGCGCTTGCAGTCATGCCAGCGTTTTTTGCACTCGATGACTGTTCTGCGTACTTCTGCCACACTGTTAATCTTGTCAACAATTTGTTGCCATATTGCCTCTCTACTACTGATTGGCAACTTTGAGGTGACAAACAGTTGGTGCTGGTGTTCCGTCACCTCTTTTGCCAGGATTTCCTGCTCCTCTGCACTGAAGCGACACTTTCTTTTCTTCTTCTTCCTGGGTCCTCCTGGCTGGTTCCTGGTCTGTTGTCATCTTCCTGGGGTCTGTACAGGCATCTGGACTCCATTTTGGCTCTCCTCTGCTGAAATGGCTGTGTTTGCGTGGAATTTTGATGCTGTTGCGTCAAAAAACGCTGCATATCTGGTTTGCGGTGTCGTAAATCGACCCACAGTCATTTCCGCAACGTTAACCTCGTTTTCTTTTACGACGTGACGCTGCGGTGTGCGAAAAAAAAAAAGACTTACACCTGTGGTTTGCGCCGCCGTGTGTCAAAGTATAAATTTGACGCACGCACAGCGCACCAAAATGGCGTTAGCCGGAGGTAATGTTTTTGACGCAAAACTGCGCCGGCGCAGTTTGGCATCAAAAAGTATTAATATGGGCCTGTGTGTCTTATTTGTACTGTCTGCTTGCGCCCTGGCAAGAATATCCCTGCACTCCTTAGGAATGTTTAACTGACCAAATTCTTGGATCTCAGGAGCCCAGCTGATAGATCTGGATGGAGCCCTTGCCCTTGGTTCATAGTCAGTAATAATGGGATCTGCTTGAGTTTGATACAGGGACATACTGATAATAGGAGAAGTTCTGTGTAACAGTGATGACGTGGCAACGTAGGGGCTATCAGTATGATCTGCCAAGGCTCGGTTTTCATCTTGCTGAGTACTTGTCAATATCAGGGCAGTGCGTGCTCTACGGGCGACCAGAATGTAAAAACCAAACGATTTTAAGCTAACATAATTTATGCATTGTGCTGATATAATGTTGTTTAACTTTTTGCATTGCAGAATTTCATACTGAAGACTTATGTTCAGCATGCATTTAAATACTGTTCACATGTAATGTACTGCTGCAGGCTTTCAGACTGTGTCAGGGTGTTGTTTCCTTCCAGGGCCTTCTAGAAGCTTCCCTGCAGCATGCCTAGGTGTGGTTGGTGGGCTGGGCTAAAACTCTATAAAAGGGAGCCAGCCCAGCTCCACGTGCTCACTATTCAATGGTCCTGGTGCAGAGCAGCAGCAACTTCCTGAGCTCCTGTTCCGGAGACCTACTTGGATCTTCCAGACCTCGCCCTTTCACTGTGCTTGGTGATTCTTGATCAGGGCGGTAAGACGGAGGTCAGGCTGGGCCCCCGATCCCATTCTCGAAGGAGTTACAGTTCTTGGGCCTAATTATCATGATAAAATCTTTTGACTCTTGTGCGTGTGAAAGTGCGCTTGATGTTTATTGGGCATTTACATGCTGACATTCAAATCGGCTAGACGCGCGATTCTTTACTCGTGTTTAATTCATGTTATTCATTGTGCTTTACCATTTCCAGGCATTCATATGGTGACATTCAAATTGGCAAGACGCGCAATTCTTTCCTCGTGCTTTAACCCTTGATATTCATTGTGCGTTACCATTTCCAGGCATTCATATGGTGACATTCGAATCGGCAAGAAGCACTATTCTTTTCCTCGTGTTTTGACCCTTGAAATTCATTGTGCGTTACCATTTCCAGGAATTCATATGGTGACACTTGAATCGGCGAGACGCACAATTAATTTCTCGTGTGTAATTCATGCAGTTCATTGTGCGCTACCATTTCTTAGCATTTACATGGTGGCATTCGAATCGGCGAGACGCGCAATTAATTTCCCGAATGTAACTCATGCTGTTCATTGTGCGCTACCATTTCCTGGCATTTACATGGTGGCATTCAAATCGGCGAGACGCGCGATTTCATTCTCATGTGTAATTCATGTTATTCATTGTGTGCTAGCTTTTTCTGGCATTTTCATGGTGACATTTGAATCGTCAGGAAGCGCAATTCTTTTCTTGTGTTTAATATCACGGTGTTCATAATGTGCTACCTCTTCATGGCATTTACGAGGTGGTTTTCTAGCCAGCAAGACGCGTGATTTATTTCTCAAGTCTAACTTATGTTATTCTTGGTGCACAATCATTCCATGGCAGTGGTTCCCAACCTTTTGACTTCTGTGGACCCCCACTTTCATCAGTACTGGAACCCGGGGACCCCCACTGAATCATTATTGGTATCTGGGGACCCTCTAGTGAGTCATTACTGAAAGCTGGGTACATAATCTGTTCATATTTTTTTTATTTTCTGAACAGCCGCGGACCCCCTGAGGAGGCTTCGGGGACTCCCAGGGGTCAGCGGACTACAGGTTGGGAACCACTGTTCTATGGTATTTACAATCTTTGTGAAAGTATACAATGTGGACAATTCATGTTTCCTACAGTTTTGAGAGAACAAAATGCTAGAGTTCTAGATGTGATGTAGAGTGTATATAATAAGTTTGTCTTTCCTTGATCCTCATGCAAAAGATAATGTTTTGAATCTGAACATTGCATTTAACCATTCCTTGATTTCCTCTCAGGTATCCAGTAATCTTGAAGCTTAGTTGTTTTAAGTCCATTCATAGGTTGTCTATGATTTCAGAACGACAATGCTTAGAGTTATAATCTAGTACTGATTCATATGATATAATCTTGATATTGTGTGTTTTAACCTTTTGCTTCCTACAGGTCTCCTTCCCAGCGTGTTCCCTTCCTAATCCCCTTTTCCCCACTTGGACTCTCTTAAACTCTGTGATAATTCTAATCAGAGTATTGGAGCTGTCTTGTGGTGGAAGTGTTGGGAACGTGCACAGACCCCGAGGATCTGGTGACTCTGACAGTACTCTTGGAAGAAACAGAATTGGAGGAAAGGCGTAAGCAAAGATGTCAGACCAAGCAATCGAAAATGTATTCCCCAGTTCCCCTGTTGGTGATGCCAGCTTGCTAAGAACTGTCGTTTGGTGTTCTGGGAGGTCGCAAAGTTATCTAGTTTTGGTTTGCCCCACTGGAGAAATATTTGGTCCAGTGCCTTCTAGTCCAATTCCCACATGTAAGAAGTTGTTGTTAGCCTGCTCAAGGTGTCTGCAATGGCGTTCTGATGTCCTGGCACATGTTCTGCCCTTATGTGTGTGTTAAATACAACAGGACCAAATTGACTGGGCTTCCTGAGGCTGTTAGCCAGATCAAGTCCCTCCCTGCTTCTTTATTTAGTGCATTGTCATTGTGTTGTTTGTTCCGACAAGCACCAAAGATCTCTGAACTCTGTGAAGGAAGGCTTGTAGTGCCAAGTATACTTCCTTAATTTCAGAAAGTTGATGTGAAAGCCTCAATGTGACCTAGAGGTCATGTAGGTAAGCTTCTTATCCATCCAGTGATGCATCTGGTGTAATGACCAGCGGGAGGCTTGGGTTAATAATTTGAGGTCCAGTGAGAGGTTTGCAGGGTTTTTCCACCAGTTCAGAGACTTGACCATGAGTGGAGTTACTTGAATAATATCCTTGAAGGACCCTGTCGCTTGTTTCCACTGTATATCCATGGCTGCCTTCAGCTGGTGCATTTAGAGATGACAATATGGTATGAGATGGATACAAGAGGTCATCACCCTGAGGAAAGATTCGCAAGAGTGAACTGAAAGTTACTTTATTTTTTGTATCTGCGTTTGTAGGATTGTTAATTTTTCTTGTCTCTCTTATGTGGGGTAGACCTTGGTGAGGGTGGTATCCAGAATCGCTCCCTTGATGGTTGGAGTACTGACTTCTTTTGGTTGGGAGGGAGGCCTAACTCCTTGAAGAGGCATAACGTAGCTTTGATGGACACCTATACTGACTGGTTGTTGGGAGCTTTCACTAATCGGTCATCTAGATAGGAGAAGACTTGGTGCCTTTGCTGCCTGAGGTAGGCAGCGACTGGTGCTAGGCATTTGGTAAAGATCTGAGGATCAGATTTGAGGGCAAAGAGAAAAACCGTGAATTGAAAGTCTTTGCTGGCTACCATGAATCTTAGGAATTTCCTGTGCCTCGATGGATGGATATGTGAGAGTAGGCATTATGGAAACCGAGGGAGACCCTGTAATCTCTCTTGTAGAGAAGCTGTAATTTGTCTTGTAATGTGATCTTGGAAAACAATTGCTTCTTGATATACTTGTTTAATTCTCTTAAGACGATAATTGATCTCCACTGTTATGAGTGGTGTTTGCACAAATTCCAGAAGGCAGCCAAATTGTATTATGTGGAGGACCCATTGGTCCTTGGTTAGATGTCTCCAACAATGGAGGTGATCGGTCAGTCTCCCTGGTACCTTTGGTGGGAAAAAGTATTGGATGCCAGCTTTTGGATGCAGTCATTGTCTGCTGGAGGTATCCTTAATCTGTCTTCTGGGTTTTCCTCAGAGATGAGCTCTGTTGAAGGCAGCCGAAGGCAGTTGTCTCTGATGGTATTGAGTGCTGGTCTGCTGAGCACTAGAGGTGTATACTTGGTATCAATACTGCTGATATCATCTGAAAAAGGAGGGTTGACCTCTTCCTCTGGCACCACAAAAAGGCACCTTTTGGTATTGTAGTGTGCCTAGCGATTTAGCTGTCTCTATATTAAATGTGATCGACTGATGGGCATCATCAACATGTTTTTCTAAACAAAGCCTCACCGTCATATGTCAAGTCCTGTATTTTTGTATGCATTTCAGGTCTGAAGTTGCCTGAAACTGGTGGAGGCAATATCTAACACGCAGTCTATAACCTCTGCAGAAGAACATTGGCCCTCCAACAGAACTTTCTTTGCTTCCCCTCTGGTGTTTTCAAGAATCTCTTCCAAATATTGAGCTATGTCGGACCATAGTTGTCTATTGTATCTTCCAAGGAGTGCCAGGAAATTTGTAGCACTCACATTGAGAACGGACATTGATGAAAAAATTTGCTGATGTTATTGAGGCGTTAGCTTTCTTTATCAGGTGTGTGGTTAGAGGAATGGAGGGGTTTCTAGAATGGCGGTGTGCTGCCTGTGAGTTAACTGAATCAGGCCTCGGCTGACCTGTTAAGCAGGCAGGGGCATTTTTGGGGGCTTTGAATTTTTTGTCCAGTTTAGGCAATACCACAGGACCTGTAGCAAGATTGTGCATAATTTTCAAGTCCTAACTCCATAAATGATCAAAAATAGGAACAGAAAACAATCCTGTTGTGTTGCAGGAATAGGTAGCTCAAAACGTGTGGCGAGTCCTTCTAGGAGGTTGTGGAAACCTCCTATATCCTCTGGAGTTGAGTCTACTTGAGGAGGCATAATTGTCCCATTCACCTTGAAGGGTTTGACTCTCACCTTCTTCTCTTTCTTCCTAGATGATGTTGGGCTCTGTATTGGTCCTACTAAAGGGGAAGTGTGTGGTAGCAGAGTTGCAGGCAAATGCTGTTGCTGAGATGGGAGCAATTGGGAAGGCATAGAATCTGTTGGTAGTTGCTGTGCAGCGGTAGATATGAATGGAAAATGTGACTTGTAACATGTAGTGCAGATCTGAAATCAGGGCCGAACAGAGACATAACATGTCCTGAAATTGTGGAGGTTGTTGATAATGTTGCTGATCATAATATTCCTCATCTTCTAAGTATAGTTGACACTTTATGTGTAGTTCTGATGGGCTTCTTGCCACCCCAAAAACACCATCTTCATCCGAATCATCATTATTCAGAAGGGGAGATGGTAGAAATCTTGTAACCTTGCTTGGTGATATGACCAATGGGGTTAAATGTGTGTTTTCTAACCTTTTACATCTTATTTGGGGCATCATAAATGAGAAAAGAGGAAACGTGGTGGGTCTTTGCCTCTTCGTCAACATGGTAATTGTCATTGACTTGTTGGAATTTGTCAACATCAGATTAATTGTAGGATGTAGGGCGGTTGTCGACTGAGGCCGTTTTGACAAGATTACCATTGATGGTGGCACCATTGACTGGGGTATCGTCGATGTGAGGGCGGTGAGCAGGAGGACCTCTGATGGGAGGGTCGATAGCGGGAGCACCGTCAACGGGAGTGCTGCTGATGATAGCACCTTCAATGGGAGAGTTATTGATGAGATGTGCATTGTCGGCACCGCTGTTGGCATCAGATTGAAGCACCAGGCTGTGTAGAATTCACTCCTTTGAGAAAAAATCTAAAGTTTGAGATGACATTTTTGGAAACAACTGTGACTGGAAGAGAACTGAGCAGCGTGCAGTGAAAAATCTGAGGGAAAGCAGCGTCTCTCAGATGAGTTCTAGAGGGTGGTATTGCCTATTGATAACTGTCTTAACCCCTCATATTTCTGTAATATGGTCTTAAGGGAATACATGAATGTGAACACGAGAGTGGCTTAGTCCTATAGAGTTATGATTTTAATGTATCCATTAGGCAAATAGATAGATATAACCAGTTGACCTTGTGTGCTCTGCAGACTAGTGTTTTAGGGAAGCTACAGCAAATGTTTAGTCAAGTTAACAGATTATTTATGTGTTCTCCTTTTGTGTATAAATCCTCTATGTGAGAAGGAACTGTCAAAAAAAAAGTTTTCTCCTTGTTTACTCTCATGCTAACTTTCATATTTGTGGAGTTTGTTCCCTATACAGTCTTGTATGATGTGTCTTGTTCTCATCGTTCAACATTACATCCATGTAACTTGTTTGGCGTAGATAAAAATCAATAAACATATGAGGATGTGGTCTGCACCCTGTGAGAAAACAGGGCTGATTGCAGAGGCCCCCTAACTTTTTGCCCCCATTTTCCACTTTTTGCTGGTGTTTTCCTGACTCTGATGGTGCCCTGGGTACTGCTAACCAGTCCCAGGGCCGGTGCTCTGTCTAAAATGGTTATGCAAATTAGGCTAATTATAATTGGCTAAGTTAACCTACCTATAAGTCCCTAGTATATGGTAGGGCATGTAGGTTTAGGGACCACAGCATAGGTGGTGCACCCATAGGTGCACTGCTGAGGTGCCCAGTGTCATTTTAAAGGCAGGCCTGCCTTGCTGGCTGCTTTTAAATTAAAGTTATATGCAAATTCGACTTTGGAATTAAAAATAGTTCCAAAGTCTTAAACTACCTTATTTTTACATATAAGTCACCCCTAAGGTGTGCCCTATGTGCCCCTAGGGCTGGGTGCCATGTAACTATAAGCAGGGACCTTATAAAAATAGTTTTATAAGCCCTGGTGAGGTAAAAACAGCCAAATTCGTTTTTCCCTCATTGTAGTGAATGGCCTCTATAGGCTAGTATTTTAAAGTCTCCTTAAAGGATGCATACCAAGAATTTGGTATCAAATTAATTGTTGTAATAAATCCCACAACTTCCAGTTGTGGGATTTAATATAACTTGTTCAGGTAAAGAGTTTTAAACTTTACCTAAAAAGTTGCCAATTTCAGCCCTGCATTGTTTTTGCTGCTGTGCTCTGATTGGCCAGCCTCGAGCAGCTTGGCCAAGCTGCCTTGATGAGGTGTGAAGTGGCATGGCTTCACACAAAGGAATGTGCCTGTGGGAAGGAATCTCCCCTCAGCAGATGGTGAGGCAGGAAGGGGGAGGGCTGCCAAACTGGTCTTCAAAGGCAGAGAAGGATTTGGAGCAACCAGCAACACCCCCACATCCTGCAACCCCAGACAACTAGATGCCCCCTTGATTAGATTAGGAGAGGGCAGGAGAGGGGGGTGTTTATGATTTTTAGCCACACCAGTGGGTGGGCTCAGCCAGATGTAACCTCCAAAAATCAGATTCAGCCATGATGGATTTTTAGAGAATGTTGCCACCTGGGATTGATTTTTGCCACACTTCCCAGGAAGTGGTCATCACAGGGGGAAGGACCCTGCACCTGATTGGAGAACCAGGACCCCCCTGCTTTTCACCCAGGAGCAAGGATAAAACTGGCAGGCCTGCACCCACACCTCAGTTCCCTACCACATCCAACAAGGAAGAACAACAGAAGAAGGACTGCACCAGCTGCACACTTGGGCTTCAGCACTAGAAGGACTTTGCCTGGCTTCAACTGGTTCAAGGAGGGACTCCCTCTTTGCTACAGGTGAAAACTTGCTAACCAGAGTCCCCTGCACCAACTCCTGAAGAAAGCGACCAGCTGACCACTGTCCAGTGGCCAAAAAGGAGTTTGCGCCAGGTGCATTCTGGGAGTTGTACTCCGCACCCCACAAGGACCATCTCAGAACTTCTAGACCCTTGGGGTGAGCTGTGGACCCCAAAAGAACCTTAAAAGGACATCTGGGAGAAGCCCCAGAAGTTTGGAGAAGTTTGGACAACTTTTAAAAAAAAAGCTCCATAGAGGGACCGACCCGCAGCGGCAACTCAAGCCGGCTTGCCTCAACCGCGACCCGGCCTGATTTGCTGGTTCGTCCCGGTAAAGAAAATCTCCGAAAAAGAGACTAACTCCGAAGGTAAAAAGTTGACCGGGACCTCCCAGCCAGCGTATCCGAGGAGGGCTCCATGGACGTCGGATCAAGATCCAGGTTTACCCCGGTCGAAAGATTTTCACCTCGAAAAAACGACTAAGTCAGAAGGTAAAAATCTCCACCGAGGATTCCAGCATTGCGTATCCGGAGAAGGGCTCCATGAGGTCGGATTGGACTGGCAGGTTCGTCCCGCTGATGAAAATCTTCGAAAAACAGACTAAGGCGGTCATTCTGACCCTGGCGGTCAAAGACCGCCAGGGCGGAGGACCGCGGGAGCACCGCCGACAGGCCGGCGGTGCTCCAATGGGGATTCCGACCGCGGCGGTAAAGCCGCGGTCGGACCGGCAACACTGGCGGGCTCCCGCCAGTGTACCGCCGCCCCATTGAATCCTCCAAGGCGGCGCAGCTTGCTGCGCCGCCGAGGGGATTCCGACCCCCCCTACCGCCATCCAGATCCCGGCGGTCCGACCGCCGGGATCCGGATGGCGGTAGGGGGGGTTGCGGGGCCCCTGGGGGCCCCTGCAGTGCCCATGCCACTGGCATGGGCATTGCAGGGGCCCCCGTAAGAGGGCCCCTAAATGTATTTCACTGTCTGCTGTGCAGACAGTGAAATACGCGACGGGTGCAACTGCACCCGTCGCACAGCTTCCACTCCGCCGGCTCGATTCCGAGCCGGCTTCATCGTGGAAGCCTCTTTCCCGCTGGGCTGGCGGGCGGCCTGAAGGCGACCGCCGGGCGGCCTGAATGCGACCGCCCGCCAGCCCAGCGGGAAAGTCAGAATTACCGCCGCGGTCTTTCGACCGCGGAACGGTAACCTGACGGCGGGACTTTGGCGGGCGGCCTCCGCCGCCCGCCAAGGTCAGAATGAGGGCCTAAGTGTGAAGGTAAACTTTTAACCGAGGCCTCCCGCGGCCTGTAGCCGAGCAGGGCTCCATCGCAGTCGGCCTGAAACTTTAACTTTGCCCCGGTCGAGGTGCAACCAGATGACCCGATTGGCGCTTTTTGTTTCTAGGCGCTAAAATAATAATAATTCTTTAAAAATTCATATCTCCGGTTCCCCTTATCCGGTTTTATTCGTTTTTGTGTCATTTTAAAGATAAAAATAGAATCTATCTTTATGAATTGGTTTGGGATTTTTAAACTGTTTCCTGTGTTTTATTTAATTACTGTTTTGTGATATTTGAATGCTTTACACTCTGTCTCCTAAGTTAAGCCTTGACGCTCGTTGCCAAGCTACCAAGGGTTGAGCTGGGTTTAATTTACTGAGACCTAACTGGACCTAAGTGGAGGTTAGTGGCCTATTGCTAAGTGTAGGTACCTACCTGCCCTTACCAATAACCCATTTTCCAACACACCCATTAAGCTAACTGTGGAAAAATTCTATTTTACCAGAGGTTCTAGGCCAGATCAAGAGCACTTCATCAATGCAATGCTTCCAAGGACTGATGGTTATCATGGATGGGAACTAAATAGTTAAATTCTCAAATGCAGTAGTGTTGTCATTTTTACACTTAGTGGCAAATAAGTGCCCAGTCTCCCCACTGATATGAAGTAAAATGTTAATCTAGGAAAACGTTACTTGTGAATGCCAATTTCATACATGCCAAATCTCCTCATAAATTATTAGTTTTAAATCTTGTTCTGCCATGTCATGGTGTTATTGTGTTATAAAATGCTCAATGTACATAGTCACTAATTGCTGCTCACTTGGGTCAAATTCCTGGTGATCAAACATGTTTATTGACGTTACTGTATATTCAATGAGTTCTTGAACATGCATCATCAATACTTCAAAGAGGACCCTATTTATCTGATAAGAGGTTTCTATATAAGTTAATGACAAGACATATGGCACTTATATGGTGTCTGTCACATTTGTATGGATGAAAGATAGTGTGTCCATGGAAGATGTCAACTTGTCTGTGTTATTTATTACCTTCTTTCCATTTTGCTGGGCCTACTTTCTTATGGACCCATCTTGATTAATATAAAGACTTACCTTGCAAAGATTTTAGTGGGGGCACCTCTCAGTTTCATGCAATGGTAAACAACATTTAATTCTCTGCTAATCTCAGCATACTATTTCTCTGTGTCTTGAAAGAAAAGTACTCCTGTTCTCCTCTGCGTATTTCACAATGGTAATTACTTGCCAGTGAGTTTTTAAAAGCCATTTCTGGCTGATATGGGTTAAAGACAATGCATATTTTCTCTAGTTTTTTTATGTTAAGAACTAAGCAGAAAGTTGTTTACAAAAGTGAAAATATCCAAGATTTAATTTTTGGAAGTAATACATTAGTAGTGAAAAGGTATGTGGCGTAGATTTTAGCAGTGTGTTCATTATATGGTAAATAACAAGAGAGTATGAACTTCCTATTTTTGAGTCATTCATACCTGTAGTGCTTTCTGAAATTATTGGGTTTATAGCCAATAGGTTTCCTTTGCCTCAAACAGAAACCTCAACCTTTTTGTATAAAAGGAAAAGTTGCAGGAGTCCCTCACTCCTTCCAGTGAGTTATGATCATTAAGGATGGGTATTAGGAGTCAGACATCCTTGTCAGAGAATTTTCACATCTGCTGGTGACAATTGAGAGCCCCTAACACTGAACTAGTATACATACACAAACATTTGTATTTACAATAGACAATTCTTTATTATGATCTTTTGTATGAATAATAACAAATAGGATTATTACCTTGATTGTTAGGATCTCAATGAACAAAATAAATAGGATGAACTCTAAATAAACCCCAATCAAATGTCATCAGAACACCCCTAACCACGTAGTAGACTAATTCATACCCATGTTAGTAGTTGATTTACAGTAGAGTTTATTTAAAGTATATGTGCCAATTCATGTACAGCTCCACATATGTTTAAAACTTAAGACCTGAAGTTGGGAATTTGTCCTTCAGCATCCCTCCAGCGATCAGTCCATTTCTCTTATCCTACACCTCACATGATAGTCTATGGAGTAAGCAGGTATCTCTCTGCTCACTTATTGTTTCAATTAGCCAAAACAATTAATTTATTTTGTGAATATAGATCAGAATACATCTTTATATAATCATTGAGTCAATGTGAAAATAAGGTTCTCCAGAGAGTGAGAACATCCCCTCTCTGATTTAGTGATATGAGCAACATAAAAATATTTGACAACTGACCACACATATTTTGTAACAGTTGAAAGCCCCAGTTCAGTATTAAACAGACCTGCCTTCTAGGCTCTTAAATACTGCCATGCACTGCCATGCACTTCACTGCTTTCTATTTACAAGCATTAGCAATGCCTGCACTGCATGTAACATCATTATTACATTCATAAAAGCAATGCCATTCAAGTCAAGCCAATCGTTCCTGTGTAAGAGATTCTTGTTCAGTGCCTGCCCATCGGTGCAAAATGATTTAGATGACATATTGAAAAAGGAAATTCCTTTTGAGGTTGCAGGCGTGTTTGATTCTCCTTTTACTGTTGAGAGTATAGCATATGTGTTTTCATTCTCCATGCTGCCCCTTTTGCATCTCACATCTCTCTAAAAAAGATTGCTGCCCTCTTATCAGGGGTAATATTGTAACAGGCATGAGATGGAAGGGTTTAAAGGATACATTTCTTTATATGCCTAGGTGTCGCAATGCACATGCTGAAGTTGGCCATGTTCACAATGCAAAAGATTAAATAGACTTTAAGAATAATTGTAATTTAATGAAGTATGAATTCAATAATAGGGTAATTCCTTGGAAATTCAATGAACAAAGACTACACCTACTTGAAATCCATTGGGTCAAAACCCCATAAGCACATAAAATTATGGGTGACATCTGCACTTATGGTGGCCAAACAACATAAAGGTATGTATGTATTACAAAACACAAAATAACTATTAGGTGCCATGCGTTGGCAATATGGCCCTCATTTTGACTTTGGCAATCTTTTTCCAAGAGCTCAAAGCTTCAGGCGCCAGAAGACCACCAGTGCTGGAGGTCTTTCGCCCACCAGATCATGAGCACTGAGGGATTTCAGCCACATTTTGGGTGGAAATCCTCCAGTAGTTGTGCTGGCAGTCAGAGGCGAATGGGTGGTTCCACTACAGGCCCGCCCCACCAAAAGGAGTCCACCAGCCATTTTATGAGAATTAATACAGCCTGGTGGTGTCCTGATGCTAGGGCACTGCTGGCGATGGAAGCGCCTGTTCCCCGCCAGATGACCTTCTCACCAGACAAGGTAAGTTGATCACCTGACAGGGGAGGGGGATGGGAGGTTGGGGTTTTTCGTGTGTGTGTGTGTGAGTGGGTGTTGTCTGCATGTGTTACGTGTGAATACATGGTTGAATGCATGTGTGAATGTTGAAGTGAGTGCGTGTATGAATGTTGAAGTGAGTGCATGTGTGAATGTTGAAGTGAGCGCATGTATGCATGTTGATATGAGTTTGTGTATGGATGCTTGTGAGTGTATGCATGTATGGATGCTTGTGAGTGAATGCATGTATATCAGTGTTGGTGAATGAGTGTATGTGGGGTGCATGTGGGTGTCTGTGTGCATGTGTGTGTATGCAGGGGTGCTGTACTAGAAGGGCGCAGGGGGTGCTGTACTGATAGTGGGTGCTGTACTTTTAGGGGGCGCTGTACTGGTAGGGGAGGGGGATTGGGGCGCTGTACTGGTAGGGGAAGAGGGGGAAGGGGTTTCTGGTAAACAAGGTGGGGTGGGGGTATTGGGCTTGCAGGCGGTGGGGGAGTCATCTGCCGGTGACAGGAAAGAAATTTCCTGTCACTGGTAGCCTTTCTGCCAGGGTTTTCGTAGTGGTGCTACTTCTATGACAACCTTGTTGGAAAGGTGGTTCCAAATACCGACGGTGGTCTTCATTGGACCACCTGGTCGGTGATGCTGATCTCTGGCCCGGCAGGTCCAACTACTCTGGCGGTACAGGCGGGGATGTGGCAGATTGGCAGAGGCCAACCCGCCACACTCATAATGTGGTGGTCGTCAACTCCGGCCCATCAGCCGTGAAACCGCTACCATGGCCATGGCAGTCAGAAGACCACCATGGTCATAATGAGGGCCTATATGTCTAATTATGTAAAATAAACCTCATGAAAGAAACTTACATACACTACACTATTTTTATTTACTCCAATATCAGTCTTGTAGTTCTTTTAAGTTTCGTTTACAATGATTTTCGAATGTATACTGCCTGTTAGAAATGGGGTCTCTAATTGGCAAAGGTATACACCCTTGTCCAAGTAGGGGCCACAATCCTAGTCAGGGCAAGTCACACACAATCCAAATTATCCTATGCCCATTCTCTGGTAGCTTGTCAGTGAGCAGTCAGGCTTAACTTAGAAGGCAATGTGTAAAGTATTTGTGCAATAAATCATAGAGTAACACAGTGAAAACACCACAAAAATACACCACACAGATTTGGAAAAATATATAATGTTTATCTGGCTAAATTAAGGTCAAAACGATAAAGATTTATTAAGCACAACTTGAAATGTCACTTTTGCAAGATTAAAAAGAGTCTTAAATCTTAGAAATAAACAGTGCGTCATTTCTTTCCACGTCGCAAGGGGCTCTGCATTGATTTAAGGTGTGCAGTCTTTGTTCGTAACTGCAATGATCTTTTTGACACCCAGGGACAATGCAGGGAAATCCTGGGTGTGCGGGAAGAAGTCACAGGCGTTGCGTCGATCCAGTAGGTGATGCATTGAATTTTCTGTCGCACGGCATGCGCTGCATCAATTCTATACTTAGGAGGTTGGGCTGCGTTGTTCTGGTTCAGCTGAGCATCGATCCGGAGGGCTTTGCATCTAATTTACGGCCACAAGGCAGGTGCTGCATCGATTCTTCACTCGGGAAGTCGGGCTGTGTCGTTCCGAGTCGGCTGTGCGGCGATTTCTCCGTTGCAAATCGGCTGTGCATCGTTTCTGGCAGGCTACAAGGAGTTTTTTGGCCCTGAGACTTCAGTAAACAGTAGACAAGCTCAATCCAAGCCCTTGGAGAGCACTTCTCAGCAAGTCAGAGGGCAGCAGGGCAGCAGTTTATTTCACCAAAGCAGTACATAGGAGTCCTTTGGGCAGCCAGGCAGTTCCTCCTGACAGGTTGCAGGTTCAGGTCCAGATGTGTCTGATTTGGTGGTTCCAGGGACCCAGTTTATCTACCCAAAAATGCCTTTGAGGTGGGGGAGTGGTTTTGAAGTGAACAAGGTACCCTTTCAGTACCCTTTCGGTACTGATGGCCTACCTTTTGGGTGACCTCAATGTAGAAAAAAGGGTGTATTAGTCTTGGCAAGTACTTTTAAATGCCAAGTCAAAGTGGCAGTGAAACTGCACACACAGGCTTTGCAATGGCAGCCCTGATCCATGTTTAAGGGGCTACGTATGTGGGTAGCACAGCCAGTGCTGCAGGCCTACTAGTAGCATTCAATTGACAGGCCCCGGGAACAGGTAGTGCACTTTACTAGGGACTTACAAGTAATTCAAATATGCCAATTTGGAAGGAACCAATGTTACTGTGTTTCAGGGAGAAAGCATATGTACTTTAGACTTGGTTATCAGTGGTAAGGTGCGCAGAGTCCTAAAACCAGCAAATAAATTGACAGAAAAGTGGAGAGAGGCAGGCAAAAGCTAGGGGATGACCATCCTAAGGTTGTCAGGTGTAACACTGTCTAGGACAAGTACAGCAAACATTTTAGTGCTTGACAAAAGTCTACATGTTGATGGATGGGGTTTTTCAGCCCATGGTCAAGTACATCAATATTCGAGTAGAAGACGTGCTTCACAACTATGATCTAAAGTAATCCAAAGATTTATGATGGTTAATTTCAGACGTGACCCACTTTGTTGGAAAAGTCTTTGAAAAATTCACTTGTAACCTCTGTGTATGGGAATTTCAATGCAAATTCCTGCGATTCTACTGCGGTTGGTGTAGTAAAAAATGTGTATGTTGATCTCTTCTTGAAAGCCATTAACATCAGTAGCTGTGATTGTTCATAGTGGATACGAGTTAAAATAACAGATTTTTTCTATTTTAAAATAAGATCACAGCTTTGTAATTGGATCCACATATATCCATAAAGTAGCTAGGCAACCGACAAAACAAATAATAATCAATTTCAAAGAAGCTTTATTGCGGCTACAAGAGCCAAAAAAGCGCGAGCAGTAATAAATACAAATAAATGCACATAATAAAATAAAATTGCAGGTAAATATGGTGATAAAAGGGAGTAAAACATAAATAAAAATTAAAATGGAATAAAAATGAGATAGAATAAAATGGAATGAAATTAGGTGAAATGAAATGAAATGAAATGCACTGTGCAGGATGTTGGGACAGTCTTATTTGGAGTCTTTGTCCAGGAGAGTTTTCCCTCTAATAAGCCAACTAGCTCCGAGGAATTTGGCGATAGCGATCACTAGCATTGGCCTGGTGTCTGATCTAAGGATTCGCAGAGCTAGCGCAGTGCAGCGTGCTCCCAGTAGTCTGCATGCCGGGGCCAGCCATTTCCTACGGGGGGCAGTATACGCGGGGCATGCAAAAAGGAGGTGAGGGAGATTCTCGACGGGGGCTTTGCAAGCAGGGCATGCGGTGGATTCGTTGTGTGACCAGCTGCTGGTGAAAAGTCTTAATGGGAGTGTTCCAATGCAGAGCTGGAAGTACAGTTTCCTTTCCCTTGGGGCCGTGATTAGGTCCCAAAAAGTTTCGTACTTGCATGACTCTTTTAGGTTGGCAAAGTCACAAGATAATGTAGTGTGGAGTGCAGCCCGAGTGTCTTCGTTGTTGGCCCTTTGCCAGTAAAGTTTCTTTAGTTCGCTTTTCGAGGGAAAGACTGACGTGGCTGGTGAGTTCCAGAGATCATCGAGCCCGATAGAGTGAAGTAAATTCTTGATGGATCGTAGCCAGGGGATTCTGTGCAGGTGGTCGGCTTTTAGGATGACCTGTAGAGCTTCGGTGAAGATGTCAAGTTCCGGAGTGGTCCAGAGACGCCGCCAGTACAGCAGAGGTCGCAGGCGGGCTTTGTGACCAATGCGTTTGATGCCGAGGTCCTTGAAAAGAGGGAACAGTGGGGTTCTTAGCGGAAGGGACACAAGGTTTCTTAAGAAGTTGTTTTCAGCGGTGGTTAGGTCTTGGGTTTTGGTATAACCCCAAAGTTCAGCCCCGTAGAGCGCTGAGGAAACTGCCTGGGCTTCGTATAACTGTAATGCTGGGCGAATTGGTTTTGTGTGTGAGAGGTGGAAATTTTTTAGTAGAGCCCCAGTTGTTTGTCTTAATTTAAGGGCTTGTTTTCCTATGTGTGGCTTCCAGGACATGTTGTCAGTGAGTGTTATGCCCAGGTAGCTGAAAATGCCCACCTTCTCGAGTGAGGAGCCCTCTAAAGTAAATTTCCCTTTGAAAGATCTGTGGGGATTAAGGGTCATTAGTTTGGTTTTCGTTGCGTTGATTTCGAGTCCCTGGGATGAACAGAAATGCTCGAAGCACGCAAGGAGTTTCCTTAGACCACTAGGGGTCTTAGATATCAAAAGAGTGTCATCGGCAAAGAGTAAGACTGGGATTTTTTGTGTGCCAAGTGAAGGTGCGTCAGCCTGCAGTCTGAGGAGGGAGGGGACAATTTCGTTGATGTACAGGGAAAAGAGGGTCGGGGCAAGTACGCAACCTTGCCGCACACCCCTAGAGACGTGGATTCTATCGGTAAGTTGGCCCTTGTTGCCCCACCTGACTTGTGCGTAGTTGTCCTCGTGGAGTCGTATCAAAATGGCAAGGATGTGTTCCGGGATTCCCATCCGAGAGAGAGTGACCCACAGTTTGTTGCGAGGTACTAGGTCAAAAGCAGATTTGAGGTCCACGAAAGCTACATAAAGGCTGCCTTTACCAATGAACACTGTTTTCCAATATAATAATAGGAATCTGAGGGCTTGATCAGTGGTGGAAATCTTCTTTCGGAAACCGGCTTGGAAAGGGCTAAGGATATCGTGGTCAATTATCCATTCTTCTATCTTCCCTAGGAGGCAGTGGCAGAAGACTTTTTGGACACAGTCAATTAGACTAATGGGTCTATAGTTACAGGGAAGAGATCTGTCGCCCTTTTTGAAGATTGGAATAACAATGGCCGCTTTCCAAGAGTCGGGAATTGGCACCCCAGATGCTATTGCGTTAGCTAGAATGGTGAGATATCTTGACCAGGATGCTAGGTCTGTTGAGAATAGGTCTGCTGGGACACAGTCTGAACCAGGGGCCCTGCCGCGTTTTAGAGTGCTTAGAGAATAAGTTATATCACTTTGGGAGAACAACAGGGGTGCTGCGGTGGTTGGTGCTAATGAGTGAAGTAGGAGGGGGCCCGTACAAACAGAGGTGGGGCTATCATGATCAGGGGAGTACAGACTACTAAAGTGGGCTATCCAGTCTCTTGGGGCAATATTGGTTGTGATGTCCAAACCACTGGTTTCTGGGCCTCGCGCTGCCAGGGACCAGAACAGACTATAATTTCTCTCGCGCACAGCGTCGCTGAGTGCTGTCCACCATTTGCTATCTTGACCACGCTTGGCTATGCATATTGCAGATTTATAGGACTTCCTAGCTACGCGGATGGCGATGGGGTCCTTGGATTTAATGGCTTGAACTAGGCGCTTGTTTAGGGACCGGCACGTTTTGTTGAACCAGCGGTGCCTGGCTTTGGGTCGTTTGTCGTCGTGGGCTGGGGGTGCTGAGAAGTGGGCTGCGATATCCCTAAAGCAGGAGGTGTGGATTGAGCTAATTTCCTGGTGGGGTGTTGCAGAACCTGCCTCTAGGTCCCTTAGTGTGGATTTTAGGGTGTTGTTGGCAGCATTGATGAGTGCGGGCCGGGCCACAATATTGTCCCATTTTAGGTGTCTTTTGTTGTTGGCCAGGTTAATACCCTCGGGTGCTACTGCTGCGGGGTTAGACGTGGCTGGGAGGTTACCTAGGGCTAATGTGTGGACAGAGAGAGGGTTGTGATCACTTTCGGTCCTTTCGATGATTGTCATATCGATGACTAGAGGCCATAATCTTATATCGAATAGGCAATAATCGATTCTGCTGGTGTGGTTCGTTTTGTTGTATGTGTGACTACCGTTGGTGTCTGAATTAGTTCTGCCATTTAGCGCCCTGAGTCCAAACTCCATGGTCAATGATTTTACCTGAATGGCAACCGACGTCCACCTTTTGATGGGTGGAATGGACAGGGCGGGGATAGACCAGGCTTGATCTTCCTCGCGGGTGGACCTGAGATCGTCCCAGTCAAGGGGTTCGAATGTGACTTGAAGTCCCCAGCCACAATGGTTTTATGATGGCGGGGATAATTTTGTAAGAGGGCTACGAGGGCGCAGAGGGTTTTGGAGACTTGACCCCCCCTGACCCCTCGAGCGTAGATATTAAAGATGTTCACCACAGAGTCAGGCCCAAAGGATAGACGAAGGCCTAACAGGTCGGGAGAGGCGGTAGGTAGCTGTGATATATGGCAGCTAAGCGATGTTTTGATCCAGATGGTCAGACCCCCTGAGGGCCTGCCTCTCGTGCTGGCCACAGCGGGGATGTGGAAATTTGAGTAGCCTGTTCGGAAGAGTGGGTCGAGTGACCATGTTTCCTGTAGGAGACATATGTCATGTTCGTCAATAAATGAGGAGAAGGATGGAAGGGGAAGAATAGATTTCAGACCTGCCACGTTCCATGAGACAAGTCGTACCCCAGATTGTGACTGAGTTGTCCTGCCTAAATGCCCGGGGTTTGTGAAGTTGGCTGTCGGGGGTTGGTTTGGCAGATGTGGCTGGGGGAGCAGGGATGGGTTGATACCAATGTTTGCCCGTGAGGCTTGTGGTGGTTGGTGATGTTCCTCTGTTGGAACAGGCCTGGTCCTGATCAAGGAGATGCTTGCGGTCCTAGACAGCAGCTCTAGGTTTGGTGGGCAATGTGCCTGCAAGATGGGTGGAGCATTGTTGTCATGATTGCTCGGTGAGCCGGAAATGGTTGCGGTGTCATGGGTAGGGGGGTGAATACATGGACAGACAGTGGTGGGGTAAAAGGAGGATCTGGGGGTGATAGATGTTGGAAGGTTGCAAGGTTTGCCTGCATAGATTTTAGGTGGGGCTGTGAGTCAATCATGTTTACCAAGAGGGGATAGGTTTTCTGCCGGGTGGTAACTCGGTCATTCCTCGTGGAGCGTAGGTGACCTGGGCTGTTTAAACTGGATGCGTGAGTGTGCAGGTGGGCTTGTTCTTGCGTCTAGGGCCACCAGATTGTTCGCCATGGTCCTGTTCTTGAGTGTCAGTTTTAGGATATCAAAGTGAGTTCCCGGGTGTGGCCGTCGTACTACGGTAATTAGGTCCTCACGTATTATGGATCGGCAGCCTCTAACATGGCGAATCCAGTGGATTGCCTTGTTTTTGATAGAGTCTACCCCTTCCTTGCGCGCCAATGTGGTTAACTTGGGAACGTTAACCATTAGAACTATATTACCTAAATGGGACTGGTCAGTGGTAGGTTGCGTAGAGTATTTTGAGGCGGTGTTGCTCATGGGTTTGAGGGTATTATGATAGATGTCTAGTGAATTTCCTATGCCTAAATTGTGGAAGAGGGGAGTCTGGTGGGAGTTCATGGTCTTTTCTTTGGTAGGGTGAGGGCCAGCGTGGCTAGAAGCAGAGGAGTTGGGCGAGTTTGTTGTGATGCCTGATAGGATTGGATTTTGGGCAAGGTTACTGGTGGTCGTGTTATTTGCGTGGGTTAGCTGTTTTACTATTGCAAGTAATGAGTTAACCATATGCTTGAGTTCTGTGACTTCCTTCCTTAGAGCTTGTATGTATTCGATATGCTGTGGGGTTACATGAGGAGAGTGCGTGTTGGTTGCTGCTGGCCCATCTGCCAGGGTGTCTGGGTTGATGTCGTCGCGTGATTCAGGGAGGTTGGTTAGGGGATTGAAGCGGTTACTGAGCTGGATGGAATCGTTGGTGGCAAGTGGTAGGTCTTCTGCTAGGGAGGGGGCCGCATGGGTGATAACGTTCCTACTTTCACCCACCCCTGTAGTGTCAGTAACTTGTTGCCCACGTTTCACGAAAATCTCAGCGATTTTCATGGAACCTTCCTTCCTGCTAGTTGAAGTGGGCCCCTCCCCAGTTGCAATAGAAATGTTTCCCTGGGGGCTAGTTAGTGTTCCATTGCATTCGCCCAGGAGAGAGTCGATTCTATCCATAACGCAGTTGCTAGCTGCATGCTTATGCCTTTTTCGCTTGGCTTTTAGTACTGCCCCGGCCCCTGCCTCTATTGCTTTCCTTTTGCCCATCTGGTGTTAGTGTAGGTGCAAGGTTAAATGATAAGGTGTCAGATTAAATGGAGCAGCTGACTGGGGAGACAGAGTAGGAAATAACAAAAGGGACTGAGTACAATATGGCCTTCTTGGGAGATAGATGTTAGGGGGGTGGCCCAGCCCAGCCTCTGTCAGCCGCTGACGGGCGCAGGACGGGCCCGCCCTTGGCCCGGGCTTCGCCCGGGCGCCGCCCGCGCACGCCCCGCGCTGCGGGAGCGCGAACGAGTTTTAAAGGGCTCCTGCCCCGCCTCCAAAGAACACACAGCGCTTCCCGCGACGGCGGGAGCGCGAACGAGTTTTAAAGGGCTCCTGCCCCGCCTCCAAAGAACACACAGCGCTTCCCGCGACGGCGGGAGCGCGAACGAGTTTTAAAGGGCTCCTGCCCCGCCTCCAAAGAACACACAGCGCTTCCCAAATAATAATCATAAGTTTAAAGTTTGTTAATCACGGTTTGAAATGGCATTCATGTATTTTATGTCAAACCCACCATTTCCCACCCATACGCCTCTGATTTGAGTTTTGAAGTTTGTTATTCAGAACTTCTACATTATTTTTGAGTATCCCATACTGGATAAAACATCTGTTTTGTCTATACGCCTCTAATTATACAAATAGTGGCATCAGACTATCCAGCAGTGGCCGGGAAAAGACTTCACAGGTAATAGCGCATTTTTATTCCGTGTCAATGTAGACAACAACGTATGATGAGTTTTATGTTATCGGAATTAGTATGCATTTATCTTGGATACTTTATACTGAAGCGTGTCGACCAATAACCCTATGTTTACACTTTAACACATTCGTAATGTTTACTTCTCTGCAATATTTATCTCTCTTCTTTATGCTTTTATCTCTGACAACATAGTTTCCTCATGCCTGCATGACTCAGACCGCTTGCTTTAAACTTAAAAAGGACCTTTTTAGTACATTGGCGTCTTTTTTTTCTGAAGGGCAAATCTCTATATTTGTTCCTGTTCTGTTTCCTAGCTGCCTTTCCCCGCTGACCTCTTGGATTGATTTATTACAAAATTCTTTGAAGTTTATTCTCATTCTCAATGGCCTCGTTTGTTTCCCCTGTGGGTTCTACTTTCGTCTAAGACAGATGCAGTAATATTCGCCACTTCAAATCAGCCGTTACTGTTGTTTAGTTTTGTTGATGTGAAGATGTTAGATGCACTATAATCAAACAAGAACTTTTTCTGCGTCCTTGTTACTAATCAATTGGTATGATTCTTGAATATTAGATTAACCTATTACACACTTGTCAATATCATACAGCAATGCGTTTTCAAGTTCAAGAGTTCAAAGAAATATCACATATTATTGATTACTGTACCTTTAATTACTAGGTGGCTTTTTCGACATAACTGCTTTGGTAAGGCATACGTTTGACCATGTGAGAAAATGTATTGAAATATATAGCTGTTACTACACTACTATAAACCTAATCTGACTCTATAAAGGGATATTTTTTAATTGATATTTGTGAATACCAACATGTGGACTTAGCAAACCCTAATATAACCCTTATGGCATAAAAATGTATTTCAGCAGCAAAGCCATATAATTGCAGTATCTTGAGTGAGTAAACTGTTTTTCTTTGTGATCCCTATTTGCCAAATTTTTAACACCACATTTTTGTTCAACTCATAATTTCATGCAACATTTTGTAAGGGTGTTTAATACATGTTTTTCCAACGGCTTATATGTTTTAGGGTTGTGTTGAAAGCACACGCAACTAGAGGATAAAACCGACAATGGAAAATATACCTGGTGTCTGTTTCGATTTAATTTGCCATTTCTAACTTGCCTCAGGGTGGTTTATATCTACCTGTAATTCACTGGAATTTGGATGTGCCTTTTCGATGTAAAATAATCCTAACATAAAAGGGCCAATACGCTTGCTATAACCTTCGAGGCCTCATATTTCAGATAAATTGGTCATGTGTTATTTGAGTAGGTAGATTTTCTATGTAGAGCTTGGTAGAGACATTCTAAAGGGAACTTGAAGATGGCGTTACTTTAGAGCAGGCTCAAACCTCTTAAATACAGCTGCACTTTATCTTATTTAGTATGGTATCTGCCATCCTGTGTAATTTGTATTTGATAATTATACAGAGGCCTTATAAATGATTCAACATATGGCATACACAATATGTAGGACAATATAGTATAAATTCATCTTATATAATGAAATGGTTCAATTAATCTCATGTCAATTTTCTCCAACTAGAGGCCTTTGTGCAGTATCACTAAGGGAAAAGGCAAGCATAAAAGCTGGTAAAGCCGAATGGTGACATCAGCAGGGGCAGCAAAGACCACTGAATTTGAGCTGGCAGCTGCAAATATAGATCTCTAGAGAAAAACAGCA
Organism: Pleurodeles waltl; assembly: GCF_031143425.1. Classification (NCBI taxonomy): domain Eukaryota; kingdom Metazoa; phylum Chordata; class Amphibia; order Caudata; family Salamandridae; genus Pleurodeles; species Pleurodeles waltl. The sequence goes on from NC_090444.1 coordinate 496,836,556, forward strand.
GACACAAATTTGTTTTTATCAGTGATGCTGTTGGAAAGTGGGTTATTTGTAAGGGCAGGTAGGTACCTACACTTAACAATCAGCCACAACCCTCCACTAGGTCCATTCAATTAATCCTTGCTCATCCCTTGGTAGCTTGGCCCATGAGCAGTTAGGCTTAATCTAGGAGATAGGTGTGCAAAGCACTTAATATCAACAAAACAGTAAATAAGTAAAACACAACACACACAAAAATCCCACACAAATGTACAAACCTGGGACATATTTGTTCGTTTAAAATTACACCAAAAGGACATAAATCCAATGTAGGGAACCCTAGTGCTTAAAAGCAAATAGAGCTCAAAAGGTGAAAAAAAGGTTGTACTGGGCAAGGACAAAATCCAGAGTTCAGGCCATCCATGATGTAAGAAGTGTTTCTTGATTCATGTGTTGTGGTCCACAGCACCATCCAAAGGGTCAGAGGCTCTTGTTTGCCTCTTGGGGTCTGGAACTACAACTCCCACAACTTCAACTTATGAATTTTTTTTTTACAACAGTTGCTCCAAACTTCTCCAAACTCCTGGATCTTCTTCCAGAGGTCCCTTTTGGTCCTAGAAGTGTCCACAATTTGATCCAAGGTCCGAGTTTCTCCTCTGGAGTTGGGACTACAATTCCCAGAATGCACCTTGCCAGAATCCTCAAATGGCCACTGGACACTGGTCAGCTGGGCTCTTCTTGCAGGACTTGATGCAGGGGACTATGGACAGGTCATTTGTACCTGTGGCATACAGGGAGTCTACTCCTGGTGTTGAAGAAGCAAGGCAAAGTCCTTTTCTTGGTGAAGCCCAAAGTGTGTATCTCATTCAGTCCTTGTGAGCGCAGCTCTTCAGGTGCAGACCAGGGGTACAGCAGGGCAGTCCTTTTCCAATATCTTTTTTCCAGTAAGGTTCTGGATTGTGGGGCAGCTTTCCCATATTTATCCTTGCTCCTGGTCCTGGGTTGGGAATCGGGGGGGGTGTTCCTGTCCAATCAGGTGCAGGGCAACACCCTTTGGGGTGACCGCTTTTTGGGAAGTGTGGCAAAAATCAATCTCAGAAAGCAACATTCTCCAAAAATCCAACATGGTGAAAATTCCTCCTTGGAGGTTAAATCTGGCTAAGTCGACCACTGGTGTGGCTAATGCACCCTAACACATCCTTTCCAGCCCCTCTCCTAATCTAATCATTGGGTCTTCTTTGGGAGCAGGAAATGGGGAGGTGCTGTTTCTGTCCCAAGTGGCATTCCCTCCTTTGAAGACCAGTTAGCTATACTTCCCCCATCCTGCTCTGTCATCTGCTGCAGCAGTTCTCCCCCCACCAGATGTTTTCTTTGTCTGAACACATGCCACTTCACAAAGTATTAAGTAGCTTTGCCCAGGCTGCCAGAGGCTGGAAAGGGCAGTACAGAGCTAAATTTCATAACTTTCAGAAAGAGTTCTTAAAACTCTTTCTCTGTGCTAGTATAATAAATTCAGCCTTAGAAAGTTGTTGGATTTATTTAAACTTTTAATTTAATACATAATTTGATATATTTAGCTCCTCTCTGTCAGAAATAAGACCTTATTATTGTAAAAAAAAGGGCCTTATTATGATTTTGGCGGTTGGAAACGTCCGTCCACCGAAATCCCAACGGGGTGGTTGCCGCCATTGTGACTTCCTCCCTGCCGGGCCATTAAGAGTTTCCCACTGGGTCAGTGGACAGAAACCTCAGTTTTCGCCCACTGGCCTAGTGGGAAACAGCCTGCAGCATTGTCTCTGGCTTGTAATTGAGCCAGCGGCAATGCTGTTGAGCGCAGGGTGCACCAGCAGACAGTGTACATTGCAATGGTGCTGGCCAGAGGGCCCCTGCACTGCCCATGCCAAGTACATGGGCAGTTCAGGGACCACCCTGGGGTCCCCTGTACCTGTTCTCCACCAACTTTTCATGGTGGTGTCACTGCCATGAAATTGCTGGCAGAGAACAAAGTTGTAATCCCCTGCCCTGGAGGATTAGGACCACAAAGACGGCCAGACCGCCGGGCTGACTAATCCTGGCAGTGCTGGTGGTCCAACCTCGGCGCAACCGCCATGGTCTTAATATGACACTCTGACCACTGCATTGGCGGCGGTCCCACCACCACCACAAACCAGGTTCAAAATGAGGCCCAAAGTCTCCCAATGTTAACCTATAGAGCCCATTGACTACAATGGGGAAAATAAATGTGGCTGTTTTACCCTCACCCAGGCTTATAAAACATCTATTGTGAAGTCCCTGTTTATATTTACACTGCATTCAACCCTTGGGGGATCTAGGGCAGACCTTAGGGGTGACATATGTAAAAATGAGGTATTTTGAGACTTTGAAAGAACTTTTAATTCCAAAGTTGAATTTGGGATTAATTTGAACTGAAAAGCAGCCAGCAATCCCAGTCTGTCTTTACAATGACACCAGGGACCACAGCAGTGCACCCAGGGGTGCCCTAACTGTACTGGGGTTCCTAAACCTACATGCCCTACCATATACTAGGGACTAGGTTGTCAGAGACAATTATTATGCCTAATTTGCATAAACCATTTTAAACAGAGCACTGGCCCAGGGACTGGTTAGCAGTGCCCAAGACACAGTCACAGTCAGAAAACACCAGTATCAGCTAAAAATGGGGGCAAAAAAGTAAGGATGCTTTTGCAATCAACCCAGTTATCCCACAGATGCCAATACCTCTTGTCTCCTTACTGGTTTCTGTGCACAAACTCACAGTATGATGATCACAAAGAACACAGAGCCTAGTTTAGACAGCTTGTATTTGCAAGGTTCCAACCTTTGATCTTGCCTCCCAACATGCAGCTAGGTTTCACCTCAGCGCGTGCTCTATTCTCACAGAGCAGATGGTGGTCATTGCTCCTACTCCTTTGGATAGGATGGGGGTTTTCAAAATTGTGGTGGAAAGGACAGGATTCAGAGGGGCTGAGTGTTCTGGAGATGGAGTTTTTACAGGAGGTTTCCCAGAATAAATTGTGCTTGAGCAGCCACGTCCAATATCAGGAAACCCTCTCTGGGTCAGACACAGCAGACCAGCTGTCACCCAGGATGCTAGTCACTGTGTGAAGTTGCTAACCAACACCCTGAATGGCATCCAACATTGCTGTCAGACTAACAGAAAGGTTCTGCCGAAACTTCAGTGCCTTTTCAGACATCAGTGCTGGCAGAGTGGGAGCAAAAAGAGTAATGATTAGGGTGAAGGTGAGACCAATCCTTGGTCTACGGACTGGGTGTGAATCTTCAGCGTGGTGTCTGAGGAGGATGCTGATGGTAGTGGTGGGTGTGGTGACCACTGGGTGCCGCAGGGGCCCTTTCTGTTTTTGTGTTCACCTTCAGTCTCCAAGTGCCCCTCCTCTGTTTCTTTTGCTGCTGCTGAGGAATTTGAAAGCAGGATTTGCACACAATAGATATACACCACAGAGTGAAATATAAAAATGAACATATACCATAGATGTCCTGATTTAGTCTAACCAATGTTAATGTTTGGAGAATGTGACATCACAACATATGTCAAATAAAATATGTCAAGTAACTGTTGTGAAGTAAATAAGAATTTTGTTCAACATTAAAAGACTGAGTTGTTTGAACCGTCACCACAAAATGTATTGCATAGCATAACAAACATATTGGCCCTCATTATGACATTGGCGGTAAGTGCCGCTTACCGCCATGCTGACTGCCGCCAACATACTGCTATGCGTATTATGACCCACACATAGAAATCCACCACTATACCGACACACACACAAGTCCACCAGCCCAAAGGTCAGTGATAAAATGGCGGTACCAAAACCCACACCATTATGGTAACAGAAATATGCCCACAGCATCATGACCCACAAATCACCACAGCAGACATTCAACCGTGGTAAACCAATGGCGGTACATACCGCTGCTCTCAAAATACAAACACAATAACAAAACAACACCACATTGGACAATTCAAACTACACACACTTGACACACACACACACCACACCCACATCAATATAAAACACACACACACTACCCACAACCCTTTATGACAAAAACAAATTGACAACTGAGAGAGAGAGAGACAAGCCAGGAGCAACCACTAAATCAGAGCCACAAAACACCATCACCCATACACCATCCAGGCACCTCACAGCACACACCCTAACACATCACCCCACACACACTCACACACACCACTCACACTGTACCCTAGGTTCTCAGAGGAGGAGCTAAGGGTCATGGTGGAGGAAATCATCCGGGTAGAGCCACAGCTATTTGGATCACAGGTGCAGAAGACGTCCATTGCTAATAAGATAGAGCTATGGTAGATAGTCATAGACAGGGTCAACGCCGTGGGACAGCACCCCAGGACAAGGGATGACATTAGGAAGGGGTGGAATGACCTATGGAGGAAGGTGCATTCGTGGTAGCAAGACACCAGATAGCTGTACAGAGGACTGGAGGTGTACCCCCACCTCCTCCCCCACAACAAACAACATGGGAGGAGCAAGTCTTCGTGATCATGCATCCTGAGAGCCTGGCAGGAGTAGCAGGAGGACTGGACTCTGGTAAGTCAAATCTTTACTACTTAATCCCCCCACCTGCATGCCATCACAAACTCCTACCCTCACCCCATCACTCCACCACCTCACATACACCCCACTTTCACAAGCCACCCATCCCAATACCAAGCCCTGCATGCTACACCAATGCATGGACCCCCATCACAGACCTGCATGGACACCCATCACCACAGCATGCACACTAGTGACAATCACTTAGCCAACCAAATCACAACTCACACAAGCCAAAGCTGTCTTGGCAATAACAACCATAGAGGGGAACATACCCATGGACAAGATGTCACATGCTGAAACAATAGCACTGCATTTACATCCCCACATGACCCCCACACAATGTCACCAGAGGGGAGGTGCCAGCAATATCCAGTCATCCCACAGAAGAGGTCCACAGTGATGACAGCAGCTCTGCACGCCTGGATATCGATGACCAACCTGGCCCATCAGGGACCTCTGGACAGTCGGTTACACAGCCACATTCTCAAACCACACACAGAGCCTCCCCCGTCAGGAAACACCACCACAGCACCCACCCAGCGGGCCCATCCCTCTGTCCCCAGGACACATCATACAGCAGTGTGTCCACCACTACAGTGACCCCAGTCAACCCCACAAACACAGGACGATCAGTGATCTGGGGTCCGTGGCAGTGGGCACACAGTTCAGGGGACAGAGGCACAGGACAACAGGGAAGCTGGGTTGACTGCTGTGCGAGAGGGGGAGGACAGGCCCATGGAACCGACTCTCCATGAGACACTCACCAACGTCCTGGGAGCATGCCACCATTCCCAAGAGATGATGGGCCAGATACTGGCCAAGCTGCAGGAGACCCAGCGGCTGCAGGAGGGACGGTACCTGGGGATCAGTGAGGACCAGAGAGACATCCACACCACCCTGGTCACCATTGCAAGGGTGCTCACAGACATGGCCAACACCATGAGGGAGGCAGTGGCACACCAACGGGCCCCTGACACTAACCACACCGATGAACAGCCCTTCACCTCCGCTGACGCTAGTGGACAGGAGGCCCCGCCACTAGAACAACAGGCCACCAGCACCTCACCATGCAGAAGGAGAACCACCATGCAAAAGGTCTCTGCGATCCAGGCAGCAGCCAGAGAACATTGCCAAGACCCCTGCCAGGAAATAAGACTCCCCTGAATGTCACCCTTGTGTCCCACTCTGTCACCCTGTGCACCTTCAACTGCCATTGCTCCACTTCCTATCCCCCCTTGGACAATGCACCTGTGATACAAATAGACTGGAACTTTACCCTGGACATTCCTCCACCATCAACCCAGCCCATTGCAATACCCCCTACACTTGTTATCACAGAAATAAACACCCTTGGAACTAACACAAGTATGGAGTCTGTCAATTGATTTAAAAATGTATTAGTCTAACAAGCTGTAAACATTGCAATTCAAATGTACGGTTATATATACATAGGTATGACCTGTAATGGGCAGGAGTAAACACACCAGGAGCCAGAGTGGGGCACAGATATCTGAAAATAGAGATGCCAAAGGGTACAGTAAGTGGCTATAGAAATTGGAAATTCAGGTGGCCATGTACAATGTCCAACACAAAACTTCAATGGAAGGTGAACTTACAGTGTCTTACCTGTGTGTCACTGGAAGTACTGTTGAATTATAGTAGTTCTGTTGATAACATCCTCTTCTTCTGCCTCCTCTTTGTCACTGTCCACAGGCTCCACCACTGCCACACAACCATCTCCAGCCTCATCCTCCTGCACAAAAGGCACCTGGCGTCTCAAGGCTAGGTTGTGTAACATGCAACATGCAACACTGATCTTGCACACCTTCATGGGTGAGTAGTACAGGGATCCACCTGTCAGATGCAGGCACCAGAATCTGGCCTTCATGAGGCCAAAGGTGCGCTCAATGATCCTCCTTGTTCGCCCATGTGCCTCATTGTAACGTTCCTAAGCCCTGTCCTGGCATTCCTCACTGGGGTCAGTACCCTTGAAAGGTTGGGGTAACCAGAGTCACCTGAAAACATCGAGGGATAACTGTTAGCCACACGCTCATCCTTAGGGCCAAACCCACACCCAAATACCTAGATCAACTTGGTGGGGACAATGGGCTCACCTATTAGTCACACCCTGTGCCTCTGGAGTTGAGACATCACATATGGGATACTGCTATTCCTCAACATAAACGCATCATGCACATAGCCAGGATACTTTGCATTCACATGGGAGATGTACTGCTCCGCCAAACCCATCATCTGCACATTCTGGGAGTGAAAGATCCTACGATTGCTGAACACGTGTTCATTTCTCCAGGGGGGGGGAAAGGCAATATGTGTACCATCAATAGCACCAATGAAGTTGGGGATATGCCCCATTGTATAGAAGTCAGCCTTCACTGTGGCCAAATCCTCCACCTGGGGGAATACGATGTAGCTGCGCATGAGTTTCGTCAGGGCAGACAACACTCTGGTCAGCACGTTTGAGAACATAGGCTGTGACATCCCTGAAGCAATGGACACTGTTGCTTGGAAGGAACCATTTGCCAAGAAATGGAGCACTGACAGGACCTGTACTAAAGGGGGAATACCTGCGTGGTGGCGGATAGCTGATATCAGGTCTGGCTCCAGTTGGGCACACAGCTCTTGGATTGTGGCCCTATCAAGTCTGTAGGTTAGGATAATGTGCCTGTCCCCCATTGTCGCCAGGTCCACCAGGGGTCTGTACAAGGGGGTATGTCTCCATCTCCTATTCATCCTCAGTGGTTGAACTCTATGGTGAAAAACGGTGAGCAGAAGGTCATATTCAAACATATACTCAGAATGATATGCTATTTTTGTTTTACGGAAACAGTATGTGAACTTGTAAGTCCGTTGATCTGCCTATGTCTGCTGTGACGCAGTTAGGTGCCATGGCCTGTGCCCCCCTGAAATGGCGGCCGCCTGACCTGTGAGGAGGGACAAGTGGAAATGAGGTAATTCCGCTGGTGTTGTGTGCCACTGTGGGCAGCGGTCGATGACCGTCATGCAACACCACATTGGTTATCATTGGGGCCTACGGGCTCCAGGAGCCAATGGTGATGTACGCCGGCAGTCACGGTATGCACTGCCGCAGACGTGACCGCCATTTTCTATCTGTTCACTCACTTGCTACCTGACCTTCAACAGGAGAGGTCCTGCACTGCAAGTGCTGCTGTGACCTGTGTCTGGAAGCGACCATGGCTTGAGTGTCTGGGGAAGGGGCCCCTGCCTTCACTTCAGAGGAGTTGGAGAGACCGGTGGATTGCTCCCGACCCCAGTACCATTTACTTTATGGTCCTCCAGACCAACTTGTGATTATACTGTGAGCATGATGAGTGGGGCATGAATGAATGGAGTGCTGTGTGTTTAAGCCTCATGTGGGGGGGGCTGAGGGATCCTGGGCAGAGTGCTGCATGTATGGTGGTCAATGTATGTGCGTAAGGGGATGGGAAGGATCTGTTGGGCCATGAGTATGACAGTCCGGACGGTATGAATAATACCTTTTCTGCTGTATCTTTTTCTGCAGGTCAGCGCCCATCATAAAAAGGGTATTTGGTATGCCATCGCCAAGGAGGTGTGGACCCTGGGTGTCTTTGACAGGCGGAGCACCCACTACCACAAACGGTGGGAGGACCTGCGCCGCTGGGAAAGGAAGACGGCGGAGGCCCCGCTGGGGCTGGCCTCCCAATGAGGAAGAGGTGCCTGTCGTACCCTGATGTTCCGCATCCTGGCAGTAGCATATCCAGAGTTGGATGGGTGCCTGAAGGCATCACAGCAGCCACAAGGGTATATATTCAGAATCATGACCTTGTGCGTGTTAAGGTGTTACCTGGGTGGGGGATGTGGGCTGTGGGGGCCCCTAGGCCAGGGCAAACATGGCAGGGTGGGTTCCATGATGGGCAACCTCAGATGCACTCCAACCCCAATTATGTTAGTGGGCATCTACTACTGGGCAGGGTCCTGTGGGTTTCAGGTGTGCCACTAATGGCGTGAGGCATTGTACCCCATGGCCTGGAGACTAGCATCGTAACTGGTAGTGCATGGCCTAGTGCATAGGGCTGTTCCCTGTGAGTTGTGTACGCCAACGGTAGTGTTGTTGCTGGCATTGACCAAGTGTATCCTCTGTCTCTTCCCCCCTTTTTTGTTTTGTCACCCTGTCCTTGTGTGCATCAGCATCATTTGGCGGAGGAGCAGAGGCACTGGCAATGGAGGTAGCTGCATCCCACATGGGCCTGGAGTCAGAATCCACCAACGGTGAGAGCACCAGTGGGATGGAGGGCGAGGGGAGCACCACAACAGAGACAGGAGGGGACAGTACCAACAGCGACTCCTCCTCTGATGGAAGCTCCTTGGTGGTGGCAGACACATCTGTGGCCACCCCAACTACAGGTACAGCCACTACCCTGTACCAGCACTTCCCAGCAGCCCCTCAGCGTGTTTCCTGTGCCTGCTCACCTAGGAAGGTGGGTTTCTCCTTCGCCCCAGGCACCTCAGGCCTTGCCCCAGTCAGTCCCTCTCTGTTGGGCAGTCAACCATACTGAATGCCACCCAGGGTCTAGCAGGGCATTTGCAACAAACAAATGCATACCTGGAGGGTATTCACTCTGGCGTGGCAGCCCAACATAGAGCATTCCAGGCTCTGGCAAACTCACTGATGGCAGCCATTGTCCCTGTCTCCAGCCTCCCCCTCCAACTTCCTCTACCCAGTCCCAATTCCCTCAACCCAAGCCTATCCCAAGCTCACCCTCAGACCTGCATTCACCCAAATCAACACAAAGAAGTGGCTCAGGCAAATACAAGCACCACACCTCATCCCACAGGCACTCACACAAGCACCATACAGATGCAGACAGACCAACATCCACTGCCTCCACTGTGTCCCCCTCCTCCTCCTCATCCACCTCCCTCCCAGTAGCTTTTCCACTCACAGCTGCGTGCACTACATCCTCATCCACTACCTCCATCACCAGCACACCTATCACTACACATCCCTCACTGGCAATCACCACCCCCACATCCATGCACACGTCCCCTGTGTCCTCTTCCACTGTGTCTGTGACCCCTCCTCCCAAAGTTCACAAACACAATCACTCAGACACCCAACAGCCATCCACCTCACAACAGCATCCAGCCCATGCACCTGCACCCAAACACAGCAGACAGGCACCTCCTACAACCACTCCCTCTTCCTCCACTCCCAAACCCTCTTCCCACCCCAGTGTCCCTAAGAAGCTTTTCCTCGCCACCCTTGACCTATTCCTTACCCCACCGCCGCAGTGGTGTGTTGGCGTTCTTCTGCACGGCAGTAAGCGTGATTTGCCGCCAATGTTGTAATGAGGGCCAGATCCTCCAACTGAGCCCTTGTTTTTTTATTGGCCCATGCAAACTGTCATAATAGTACATCAAGGGCCATATTTATACTCCGTTTGCGCCGAAATTGCGTCGTTTTTTTTGACGCAATTTCGACGCAAAACTAACGCCAACTAACGCCATATTTATACTATGGCGTTAGAGGCGAATAGCGCCAAAGTTCCCGGAATGTGCGTCATTTTTTAGCGTGAACCCCTTCCTTGCGTTAATGATATGCAAGGGAGGCGTTCCCGTCTAAAAAATGACTCCCAGGACTTTACGTGGTATTTATACTCCCGGGCAAAAGAGACGCCCGGGAGTTGGCGTGGCTAAAAACGGCGCATTTGCGCCACTTTTTAACGCCTGCTCAGGGCAGGCGTTAAGGGGCCTGTGGGCTCAAAATGAGCCCACAGGTGCCCTCCCATGCCCCCAGGGACCCCCCCTGCCACCCTTGCCCACCCCAGGAGGACCCCCAAGGATGGAGGGACCCACCCCAGGGACATTCAGGTAAGTTCAGGTAAGTATAATTTTTTATTTTTTATATTTTATTTTGGTGGCATAGGGGGGCCTTATTTGTGCCCCCCTACATGCCACTATGCCCAATGACCATGCCCAGGGGACAGAAGTCCCCTGGGCATGGCCATTGGGCAAGGGGGCATGACTCCTATCTTTACAATGATAGGAGTCATGTTGATGGGGGATGGGCGTCGTTAAAAAATGGCGCAAGTCGGGTTAAGACGATTTTTTCGACGTAACCTGACTTGCCCCATTTTAAGACGCCCATGCGCCATTTTCCCCCTACGCCGGCGCTGTCTGGTCTACGTGGTTTTTTCCCACGCAAACCAGGCAGCGCCGGTCTGATTGCGCCGTCTAACGCCATTCCATAAATACGGCGCCCGCTTGGCGCTTCAGAATGGCGTTAGACGGCGCAAAACTTTTTGACGCTAAACTGCGTTAGCGCAGTTTAGCGTCGAAAAGTATAAATATGGGCCCAAGTTCTTTAAAAAAAAGTGGATGGATTTTGATGATCACGCTAAAAAAATTAAAAAAAGAAGAGGAAGAATCATCATTTTTACCATCCATTAATTTATGAAAAAGTCCACAAGAGACGGTCTGTCGTGCTGCACATATAGACTTTTTTGATCCTATTTTTTTTTCTATTTCATGTTTTCTGTCCTTCTCGCTCTTCAAGAGCCACCTCCTTGCTTTTCTAAGAACTCCAAAAAGTTCCTTGCTTCCTGAACGTTCTGGAAGACTTTCTCTTGTACTTTCAGTTTCGCTAGTTGCACAATACCAGCTGGAGCCCCCAATCTTTTGAAATGGTCTATTAATTTGACAAACTCACAACTTCTGTGGGCTGCTGGCACTGACATTGCTAAAACACACAGAAGCTAAAGCTATTGTCCAACTTAAATTCACATGCTTTCTAGCTTGAGAGGGAATTTGCTCCTTGTTTCTATAGTCAGCAAAATTGACCGTAATGGTACGAGGATACTTTGAGTTAACAGAACGAATAAATGCTACCCTATGAACCCTCATGATTGAGGAATCCCCTTCCGTTTTTGCCCTATCCGGAAGGATGGCTTTACAGATGAGCTCAGAGACCACCTTGGTCAAGGATGAGGCTGCTTCGATCTCCTCCGGAACCCCTCCAGATCTAAGGTTTGAGCTCCATGATCTGTTTTCCATCTCATCAAGTTTAATTTGGAGATCCTCTAGTTCAGATTGGATCCAAGATGTTGAAGATTCCACTTGGTTTTTGACATCCTCTAAGTCAGAGACCCTCTGCTCCACCTATGACAGAGAAGAGTTAGATGAGTGTTTAGTTGGTTAAGCTGGTTTCCCTGCGAGTCTCCTCCTGAGATAGTTTTATAGATCGAAGCTCAACTAAGATCTGTCCCATCAGCTCCTCCATTGTTGAAGTGCCATTTGTCATTCCTACTATGCTAGACAGAATGAGGGGATTATGAGAAGAACTGAAGGTCGAAGGAATAGTATTAGTTTTCAGGCTGACTGAGATTAGGTCGGATACCCTTGGACTAGACCCACCCGACACCAAAAAAGAAGCAGTGACGGGAGGTACGCCGTTATTTGTTGAAGTTTCTTCACCTGAAAGAATTGTTTTCTCGAGCCCTTCCTCTTTTGATAAGCCCCTTTCCATCGTTTTGAGTGATCCTTTAACATTACTACTGACATTTGAAAACAGAGGGTAAGCAGGTTTCTCCATAAGTTTCTCTTTATGTTGAGGGGATTTCGAGAGCAGACAAGAGGGATGTTGCCTAGTGACACTAGAGTTGGTAAAAGAGAAGGAGACTCGCTTGCCGAGCAGATTTGGAGGTGTGGGTCAGCAGGCTGCATTGCTGGTTGCTCGAAGCTTTCCAGTGTGCTAGGATCCATCGTGGCTGAGAGACCTGAGGTGAAAGATCCTGGATCCCAGCAGAATATCTTAAAGAACCTACTAAGTTATGTTGGTGAGAGCTATGTCTATACCTGCCTGCAGCAGGGGTTTGGGTTTTAGATTTTGGTCCTTTCGTGTTCTTAACCATTGTCAGTGCTTTAAACCCAGCATCTTGGGCCATACGTTTCATTTTGAACTAAGGTAAAGGTCGGGACCCTAAAGCAGAGATGAGGCCAAAAGGAGGCAGGGAGCAGGCCAAGAAGACTGAAGGGGGCGGCAGCCAGAACAATTAAGGTAGATGCCCTAAGTTAGGGGAACAGAGACCGAACAAAAGGCAGGGGGTACCAGGAGGTACCAGGAGGGACAAGTGGCAACAAGCCTCATCCACGTGTGCACAAACCGCTTCCGTTGCACCCTTGGCTCATGAAAGTGAGCTTAAAGGTAAGCCCGGCTGAAAACCAGATTGTTGAGCCCTTACGGATCTCATTAATGGCAGAAATTTTAGGGGCAGCAAAATTCTCCAGTACTGTAATTTCTTCTTCGGGCAGGCTATGTGCACAGCGAAGTTTGCAACTTCACAGCTTGATTGCAGCTGTCCTGAGATCAAAAAGCATTTGATGGCTGACTGTATAATGCTCCACCAGCATAGATGGCACACGTGGTCCCCTCTTCCCCCCCACGCCCCGTTGTTGTCCGCTTCCTTCTGCTTCCTTCAGCTTTTAGTCCTTAAAGCGGTGCAGGGCAACAGTTATTTTTCTCAATGCAGTCCCCTCACACTGGTCTCCAAAAATACCCCCAAACTAGAAGAAGTTCCTGCACTGCCACCCCCAGCCTCCCAACACACGTTATCACACATTATCACACTTTCCATAACTGCGCCGTCACTTATCTGGTTATGTCTGAGGTCCGTGCTTGTCCGTGCTTGTCCGTGCTTGTCCTTGCTTGTCCTTAGCTGTCTGATATACTCTATGTCCCCCCTCTTCTCATTTACTCCTTGCCCCCTTGAATGCTCTCAATACAATGGCTAGACAAACGATGGAGGGGGGGCTGCCTTCCCAAAAAGAGACAGTGTCTGTAGGAAAGCACTCCGATGTACCTAAGCTTCCCCGATGGACGCTGTGCTCCTCCTGCTGTTTTCGACGCGCTCAGCTGAATGCGTTGTCGGTGAAGGAAGACCACCAACACCAAATCGTGTATTTTGGGTTTTAATTGATAAAATAAATTGCATCGGAGGTATACCACGACCTCCCTGTAGCTCCTAGAACTGGGGTGGGGGAATACTACAAAATGCAGCCGAAGGAGATCCATGTAGCACGATCACCAGCGCGTCTCATCCGCCATTCCACTGCTCCCTGCGGGCTCTCAGTCACGGAGCATGACGGGAGCTCCGCGTGACTCTTCCACAGAATTTATTGAAAAGACACAGAAACAACATCAATTAGTACTAAGGAACTCAAACCCAACCCCTTATTGCTTCTTTTTGGACTTTTCATCCTTGGCGTGGTCTCCTTTAACTTTTTGCCTCTGTTTCCCAGGTGGTTGATGTGTGCTGGACTCTGCTAACCAGTGCTAACGTGCAAGTGCTCCTATACATAATGTGTATGTAATTGGTTCATCCATGACTGGCATATTTGATTTCCTTGTAAGTCCCTTGTACAGTGCCAATGGCCTGTAAATCAAATCCTACTAGTGGACCTGCAGCACTGGTGTGCCACCCACAATAGTAGCTCAGTAAACATGGCTCAGACCTGCCACTGCAGTGTCTGTGTGTGTGTAGTTTTAAACTGCCATTTTGACTTGGCAAGTGTACCCACTTGCCAGGCCTAAACCTTCCCTTTTCTTACATGTAAGACATCCCAAAGGTAGGCTCTAAGTAGCCCCATTGGCACGGTGAAGTGTATGTTTAAGGTAGGACATATATTAATGTGTTTTATATGTCCTAACAGTGAAATACTGCTAAATTCATTTTTCACTGTTGCAAGGCCTATGTCTCTCATAGGTTAACATGGGGGCTGCTTTTAAATATGATTAAAGTGTAGATTCCCTTTGGGAGAGGATAGACATGTGGGGTTTGTGGTCTCTGAGCTAACTATTTAAAAATACATCTTTTAGTGAAGTTGATTTTAAGATTGCGTGTTTGAAAATGCCTCTTTTAGAAAGTGAGCATGTTCTTGCTTAAGCCATCCTGTGACTCTGCCTGTTTGTGGACTCCCAGTGTGGGTCAGTTTGACAGCTGGGCTGTTTGCACCTCTCTCTAGTCAGTGACAAAAAGGGAGCTGGGGTGTAGCCTGCATATCCTGATAAGCCATCTGTGCTAGGAGGGAGGGGAAGAGTGGTCACTCACACCTGAACGGGCTGTGCCTCCCTCACACAGTGCAGTCTTCAACCCTTATGTGTGTGTCTGGGACCTGGCCTGGGCAAGGCAGGATTTCACAAACAAGAGAGACTTTTCTCTGAAGTAAGCCTACTTTAAAGGGCAAAATGGGTATAAGAAGGGCACCCAAAACCACAGTCTTTAGATCACTTCTGAAAACCAAGAGGAACCTCTGCCTGGAGAAGAGCTGAAGAGTTGAGGAAGAAGAGCTGCCCTGCCTGTGACTGTGCTTTGTGGAGCTATCCTGCAGTTGCTGCTTCTGCCTGTGCAAGAGGACAAAGACTGGTCTTTGTGTGCCTTCCTGCTTGTGAAGAAGTCTCCAAGGGCTTGAAATAGAGCTTGCCTCCTGTTGTTGAAGTCTCAGGGACAGCAAAGACTTCTCTCTGCCAACACCTGGAGCCTCTGCTGAGGCTCCTACCCTGCCAAATGGTGTCCATCCAGCTCCTGGGACCGTGAAAGGAGAAGCTGGCAGAACAAGAGTAAGAAAACCATTCAGAGACTGATGTGCAGAGAAAAGATCAATGCAACTCCGAGACGCGGCTGAAAAATTGATGCACAGCCGGCTTCATGGCTGAAATTGACATTCGCCTGCAGTGTAACTGGAAGATTGCTGCACGCGGCTGAAGAAATGACGGGCAGCATCTCTGACAGAGGCAGTTGAGATCGCAACCCGCGCTGTGTGGTTTTCAAATCATTGTGCGGCATGATTTCTGACGCAAACATCACTGGTCATGTAAAAACGACGCAAGGCTGCCTGGACCCGACAGGGCTGTTCGGATCAACGCATCGCTCTCCTGCAGAGAGAAGAAACGACGCCCCCCGACTCGACTGAAGGAGAAATGATGCACAGTCTCGCTCGTGAGTGATATTGATGCATCGCAAGCCCCTTTTGATGCGTACTCGCTCGTGCAGGGTTATTTTTGACGCACACAGGTACATTTCCATGCTAACAGCATTAGCGTTGTGTTTAAAATGTGTTTTGTGGATTTTTGTTGTTTTGGTCTTGTTTTGTTTAAATAAATATTCTCTATTTTTCTAAACCTGTGTTGTGTCATTTTGTAGTGTTTTCATTAAGTTACTGTGTGTGTTGGCTGAGGGTGATTCTCTTTTACCTTGACTAGAGTGAGGGTCGTTGCTTGGGCAGGGGGTAACCTGACTGCCAACCAAAGACCCCATTTCTAACACTTTTCTTGGTCCTTCAGATCCCTATCTAAGTAAGGATAAGCCACCCTGAGTATTTACCACCTCACAGGGGTAAACAGCCTTCACACCTCCTTTTTCTGTTGGAAGGACCCTTCAAGCAGTGATACCCTCCTGATGGTACACACACCTGGCAATTGTTAAGTGCAAGCTATCAGTTCACATGCAGCATTATTAACTCTTCCATTTCGAAAGCTGGGATTTAACAGGCAGTAATGAACTTGTATCCTTCCTTTTATTTGGGTTATTGTTCCAGTATATATTTTACTTTGGGTTTTTATTTGCACTACCCTACATTTATCAGTTAAGTTCTCATTCAAAGATGACCTCAGGGAAATTCTGGACTAAAGAAGATTTCTTCCTACATGAGCAGATTCATAATGAGTTTTAATTCTTGCAACAGTACCTGTTTGTTGGTCTCCCTTGGTCAGTCTGTTTTTCCAATCCTTTAGTCCTTTCTTTTCTCCTGCTTGTTCATTCCCTCTCTTCAAAAGTTTTTTTTATATTTACACAGATACTTCTCCCTTAAGAAATGTATTGTTCCACTGTTCTGTTTCTTGACTGCACTGAATATCATTGTATGTCATTCTGGATTCTGGCCAATCATCTTGAGGGCCCTACCTAGTAGAATGAAGAAGGGTGTCTGCATTTCACAACAAAAAATTAGCATCCAACAGCAGTGGCCCATCAGCGACAGGGGCTGACCTACACAAATTGCCTCATTTATGAGACCCTTGTGCCAATAGAGTGTCACTTTCAGCTATGCTCAGGTGGTGCTGTGCCCTACTCCATATCTAAAAAGACACATTAAGCCTCTTTACATGCCTTAATGAGGCCTTGTAAATACTGGCCACCTAACACTGTTTTCTGTTGCAAAGGGGCATGCAATGGGTGTTGCTGTGGGAGTAACCACACAAAACCCATTGCTTTTTTACACTATTTACAACAAATTGTAAACCTGAGGAAGGTCAACAAGTGTAAAAGTGGGGCAACAAGGAGAAATACTTTTATTTCCCCTCTTTTTTTTTGCTCTATCTATATGTTCTGCAGCACACATAGAAGGAGCAAATCAGGTTTAATTATTGTTTATGTGCAGTAAGGTGTCCATTTCGGAACATAAACAATCACCTCCGCAGGGCAGGCATCCTTGCGCCATGGCACAAAGGTAGCTGCATCGGGGCTAGGCAGCTGATTTAGCGTTGGTGCAGGGGAAACACAAGGATGTGCGGCATTCTTATAAATACAGCACATTCCTGCATTTTGGAAATGATGCAGCACTGCACAGCAATATTGCTTGTGGCACTGTGCTGCATCATTCCCTACTAAATGAGGCCCAAAGCATGATAAGAACAAAGAATGACACCCATTTATCAAACATGTAACAGCAGACATCATCAATTTAAAAAAAAAATAGCTATACATGAGATGAATACCTTAGTTCAGAAATATTAATCTGTACATGGTATATTGTCCATGATTCTTAACATTTTGGGAAAACATCAATCAAATTCTTATAATGTCACTAGCTATGAAGCAAACGATTTATGTTATCTTTAAACAATAACCCCGGTCTTCAGTTACGTATTGAATAAATACTATATTCACCATTTTAACCCTTCTCAAATGTTTACATCTTGTTTGTAAAAGTTTAACTTCATGATACAAGTCACATCTGTTCCTATAGAAGAGCTTATGCTTAAGCCTAGGTAAATATTCCCATTTACAACATTATGCTCCTAGTAGACTTGTGATGGGCCTTGTGTTCAGCTCAGAGGTATGTCTAGTTGTAAAACAGACATATATTACCATGTATGTAACATATTCCTAGCAATATTGCATTTCTGCATTTTAAATTAATAAAATTTGAGTAAAATCTATAATTTTGATTCTGCCAGATAGGGACTATGTTTAAAATATGGCAGATGTCCAGTCTGTTTTAATGCAAGTGATATTGACTATAATACAATTGTAAGATCTAATGGGACAGTCAAAATATTTGTGATGCTGTATCCAGTCCACAAAATGCTATCAGAAAGCGGCTCATGCGTTTATTTAAGGCACATTCTTTAAAGAGTTTTTGACATTAGATCAGATTCAATGCACTTGAAACATGATAGACATCTGGTCCACAGTCTCATCCGTCAAACTAAACATAAAGGAGAGTGGGCCTGAATTAGGCTTTTGGATCGGTTTCTCCATCACATATGTGGGGGATATTCCATCTGCTGAATCACAAGTGCATTATAAACAATGGCACTTACAATATCGCAGGTAATATATTCTTTATGTCTGTGACAGACGTATCCAGTCCTAAAAAATCTAACTAAGGCCTGACATTTTAAGAAATGTATATTTCAAAACGGACCGTCCATTTTTATTTGTTTTTCACAATGCTGTTTGCAAAGGTGGCCAAGGTCAGTCAGTACCTTTGTTAATTTCAACAACTACTGCTCATTAATGCTTGGATTACTTACAGGTAATCCTCATTACTCCGATTCTTCCTTACTCGTCACCTTCTGAATGTATGGAGTGAAGTGCCCTCTTCACTCCTCACGTCACTTTTTAGAAAGCTAGTTCTTTCCATTCTTTGAAAGGGAAGAAGGACATGTGCATATAGCCCCTTCTCTTACCCAGAACTACCAGTGTATCACCAAGCACACCATACCGTCTGATGAAAGAACAGGGAGGGAGGGAGGGGTGTATGGAAGGGGACGAGGAAGGAAGAATTGGAGTACTGAAGACTTCTGGTAAGTAATCTGAGCATTACCTCCTCATCGTCCTTCCTCGTACCCTTCTGAACACATGGAGGAATGCCCAAGCAAGACCACTTGCAGCAGCCACACGAAAGAATCAAAAGAAACACAATCAGTGCAGTGTAATAATTTAATGATGCATATAAAAAAACATAGGCACACCACGGTCTACATGCAGGATTCCCGAAGAGTCCAAACACAAGGAGCCAACTTAGGAGGAGGAAGCAGCCACGACCAAAACCTCTGAGTCAAAAGACAATTCAGAACCCTGAGCAACGTGCATTCTGTAATGTACGATGAAAGTGGAAGGAGAGGACCAGGTGGCAGCTTTGCACATATCCAGGAGTGGAACACCAGACCATTCAGCACAGAACGCAGCCATCCCACAAGCGGAATGAGCCTTGACCCCTCCCAGAAGCTCTCTGCCCAGGGCCTGGTAAGTGGAAAAGATCACAGACTTAATCCAATGGAACAGGGTGGAAAAAAGAAGGGCAGCCTCCCTTCCGTACAGGCCTAAAACTGGCAAAAAGGTGGTCAGAGAGACGAAACTCGGAAGACCTAGAGAGATAGATCTTCAATGCCCGGACAACATCCAAAAGGGACAAGGAAGGGTCAGAGATTAAAGCCGCCTGAGTGAGGACAGGGAGAACAATATCCTGGTCCCAATGAAAGGAAGAGTTCACCTTAGGGTGAAACTTAGGATCCAAGGAAAGGATGACCCGGTCCTCAAAAATGCATAGGAATGTATGGCAACAAATCAAGTTATTAAGCTCCCACAAACGCCTGGCAGTAGTAATGGCCAACAGAAAAAAGCATTTCAAAGCCAATAATTTAAGGGTAACGGATTCCATTGGCTCATATAGAGGGAATTTCAGGTGGAAAAGCACCACAGGAAGGACCCAGGAGGGAAAAAGGTTCCGAAGAGGAGGACGAAGAAGGCTGAAACCCCAGAACAATCCCATGCAGTCTGAAAAGTTTTAATAGAGCACCACTGGAATTTCAGAATAGCCACCGAGAGACGTTTATCAAAACCCTACAGAAGAAACTGAAAACCAGGAAGGTGCAGAAGCAGCAGACAAAGAGCGAGTCCTGCACCAAGCATCAAAAGGACCCCAATGATGCGCATAAGCCTTATTAGTGGATCCCCGTCGAAAAGACTGGAGTGAATGGAAAACCTGCAAAGAAAGCTTCTATTTCATAAGGCACTCCCTCTCAACCTCCAGACCGTGAGATGCAAACACGCCAGAGTCTGCAGAGTGAGAAGAGGAACGGACAAGGGGAAGAGGTCGTTGGAAGACACCACTCTGGCTCCACCGCCAGGAGATGGAATAGGGAGAACCAAGGTCTCGATGGCCAAAGGGGAAGAATCACAACCACTTCCGCCACCTCCCAGAGCAGGCGATACGGGAACTGTTGGATCAGGGAAACTGGGAGAACAGCGTAAAGAAGACCCAGAGGCCAGGGACTGGACAGGGCAATCAGTCTCCAGTGCACCCTGGGAGAGGAACCTAGTGAAGTAGAGGAGAAGCTTCACATTCAAGTGGGTAGCAAAGAGATCCACTGCAGAGACACCCCTCCGACTGCAAATCTGGGAAAACATGGAAGGAGCCAAGACGAACTCTAGGGAGGATGGGAACACCCTACTCAGGATATCCGCCCGATGATTCAGCACACCCTGAATGTGAACCGCATGTAACCTGGGTAGATGGTACTCCACCCAGGATACGATGTGGTGAGCAAGGAGATTGAGGGAGGGGGACCTTGTGCTGAACTGATAATTGGTATATGACATTGCCACTCAGTTGTCCACCCTGACCACCACCAAGTGACCCTGAAGAGGAGCAGCAAAGAACTGGAGGGCATACCAGACCCCTTGAAGCTCCCTCCAATGGGAGGACATCAAAGCCTTCCCCACAGACCAAAGACCCTGGGCAGTGAGGTTCCTTAATACCAACCCCCAACCCAGGCTGATGGCACTGGTCATAAGAACCAGAAGTGTCAGAGACCGAAGAGGAAAACCACGGTCTGGGGAAGGAGGATGCAACCACCAGAGGAGATCCTGGCAAATAGTAGTGGAAACAGGAATGAGAGCCTCCAAGTTTCCGCCGGCCGGAGTCCAATGAAACAGAATATGGTGAACCACGAGGCCCAAATGAAGGCGAGCCCACAGGATGACATCCAAAGTCGCCATCTGAAAGAAAAAAAAACCAAGGTAGCACCAAAAAATCCAACAACTTGGACAAGCAAGACAATGGTAAGGAAGGTGGACAAACTCAGGAAACAAGCCCAACTTACCATCAGTTCTTGAAAACGCAGCCACTCTCTTGCAGAAGCGGACTAAACCTGCAGGAGGCACCGAAGAGACTGATGGAGTCGGGCACACCTGGAGGCAGGGAGGCACACCATCCCCTGCTCTGTATCAAAAAAGGCACCAATATATTCCAGACTCTGAGGGGGAGTCAGGCGAGACTTGGAGAGATGTACCAGGAAACTGAAATCCCCCAAAAGGGAGATAGCGGAGGACGTGTCCTCCAGAGATTGGGTCAGGGAGGGCACATGGATCAGAAGGTCGTTGAGATACAGGTGGACCAGAACACACCTGGATTGCAGGTGTCCCATCAACGGGGCTAGAACCTTGGTGAAAATCCTGGGGGAGCACATGGAATTGCCAAAGTTGGGAGCACACTGCAAACCTCAGAAACTTCTGAGAGGAAGGGACCATTGGAACATGTAGCTAGGCATCCCAAGATCAATCTTGCTCATTAATTCCCCTAGAGAGACCAAAGGAATCATCTGACGTGGAACTTGCCGAAGAGCACCATTCAGGACCAGGGAGGTGATACCGTCAGCAAGAGTCGACTGCTTCACTGGATCTGGTGGCCAAGCTGTCTGAAAGAAGTGAGGAACCGGAAATGCCAGAGAAACATCCAGACAAAAACCCTGGGAAACCACTTGAAGAACCCAGGTATCCATGATGTAGGCAGCCTAAACTGGAAAGAACCAAGCCAGGTGCCTACCCGACTGGAGAACCTGAGGGGCCGGCCCAGTCAGGAAGCAGGCTTGTGACCACTTTTACAGCTAGGCTGATGAGAGGCACCTGCTCCAATGGAGGACCCCTACACTGGAACCAGGAGCAGAGAGGCAGGGAATTGGGCTGGGGTTTCTGAAACTGATCCCCCTGCCTCCTACCACCATGCCTCGGACGGAAAGGCTGAACATTTTTCTGACTCTTGAAGGATTTCCTGAGGACCTCCTCCAGTTCATCCCCAAAGAGTTTAGAACCACTAAAGGGCACGCACAATAAACAATTCAGAAACAGAATCAGCAATGACTATAGCAGAAGCCTTAAGAGAGTCAAAAGCAATCTCCAAAAGAAACTAAGCTTGAACTTCCATACAGGACAGCAAATCAGAGACATCTTCACCCTCCTGAATGGCAGAGGAAAGTGACTGAATACTCTTGACAAGGGACTAAGAAGTATATACCCCATAGATCTCAGAACGCCAAGAGAGACTAAGACCAGCATGAGATGTCTTAAGAGAAGCCTCAACCTATTAATCAACCAACCGGATCAGACAAAGGTGGTCATTACAACCCTGGTGGACGGTGTTAAAGCGGCAGTAAGACCGCCAACAGGCCGGCGGTAAAAGAAATTGCAATTACGACCGTGGCGGAAACCGGCAACAAAGACAGCCACTTTAACACTCAGACCGCCACGGCGGTACAAACAAACAGCGCAGCGGTCACCGCCAACAGACAGGCGGGAGACAATGTACCGCCCACATTATTATGACAGGCCAATCCTCCACCTTTTCCGGGGCAGATTCACTGCGGATAAAAACACGGCGGAAACAGGAATTTCACCTCTACACACTCCACGAGGAACGAGGACACATGGAACCGGAACTCCAAATTCTACCTGCGACAGTCTTCCTGCTCCTCTACCAGGAGCACGAACGCCGGCGGCGAAGACCACGGTGAGTACTGCACCTACAACACAGGGGTGGGGGGAGGCAAAAAACAGGGGGACACACACGCCACCCCCCCACCCTCACCCACCACAACACACACACTAATGCATATCAATACATCACAGTTACACCCCCAAACCCCCCCGGAAGAATGCAAAGACCAAAGAAAATGAGTGTAACCATCGGACTATATTACAAACAAGCAGGCAGAAATATATATATACACCATGTACAAAATATATACCAGGCATAGTAGTCCAGGTACTGCACAAAGAAAGTCCGTGGAACACTGGGACCACACGTTATGGGTGAGGCCCACACAAGATCCCCGACCATGACGGAGAGAACACTGCAGGGGCATTAGACAGCAAGAAAACAGGCACCTCAGGGGGAGGGAAAGGGGGGGCACCTCAGCTGCTTGAGTGCACAACGCCAAATCCACGAGGGGGCCACAGCCCACTGTTACATCCTGGGGAGTGCAAAGCCACAGTCTCTCAAGTCTCTACAGTGGGTGGTTTGCCCACTGTTCAATCCTGGGGAGTGCAAAGCCACAGTCTCTCAAGTCTCTACAGTGGGTGGTTTGCCCACTGTTCAATCCTGGGGAGTGCAAAGCCACAGTCTCTCAAGTGGATAACAGTCTCCACTGGTTCTGGAGGGGGCATGGTGCCCAGAGTGCTTCATCCTGTTAAGGACAGAGGTAGTGGATGACAGTCTCCACTGGTTCTGGAGGGGGACTGGTGCCCAGAGTGCTTCATCCTGTGAAGGACAGAGGTAGTGGATGGATCTCTCCACTGGTTCTGGATGGGGACTGGTGCCCAGAGTGCTTCATCCTGTGAAGGACATAGGTAGTGGATGGATCTCTCCACTGGTTCTGGAGGGGGACTGGTGCCCAGAGTGCATCACTCACCCCGTGACGGACCCAGTTGCATCAGTGCCCCTGCCGCTCATGGGCTAGTGGTGCTTGAGATGGCAGTGCCCTGTTCATCGGTGCTTGAGATGGTGGTGCCCTGTTCAGCGGTGCTTGAGATGGTGCCCTGTTCAGCAGTGCTTGAGTTGGCGGGCCCTGTTCAGCGGTGCTTGAGATGGCGGTGCCCTGTTCAGTGGTGCTTGAGATGGTTGTGCCCTGTTCAGCAGTGCTTGAGTTGGCAGTGCCCTGTTCAGCGCTGCTTGAGATGGATGTGCCCTGTTCAGCGGTGCTTGAGATGGCAGTGCCCTGTTCAGCAGTGCTTGAGATGGCGGTGCCCTGTTCAGCGGTGCTTGTGATGGTGGTCCTTCATGGCCCAGCGGGGCTTGTGCTGGCAGTCCTTCATGGCCCAGCGGGGCTTGTGCTGGCGGTCCTTCATGGCCCAGCGGGGCTGGTGCTGGCGGTGGCCTGCTGGGCTGGGGTGGCCTCCTGGGCAGCTGGTCTGGGGCTGGCAGTGGCCTCCTGGGCAGCTGGGCTGGGGCTGGCGGTGGCCTCCTGGGCAGCTGAGCTGGCGGTGGCCTCCTGGACAGCTGGGCTGGGGCTGGCGGTGGCCTCCTGGGCAGCGGGGATGATGGCGGTCTTCTCCGCCGTGCTGCTCTTCCCACACTTGCCGGGTTTCTTGTGACCCTTCCCCACCTTGGATAAGGAAGGTGTCACAGCTGACTCCACACTCCCACACTCCCAACGGGACCCCTTGGAGCGGCTTTGGTGGCTGGAGTCTTCCCCCTCTCCCGCGGGCACTGGCCAACTTCTGATGCTTCACAGGTGGGGGACTGTCTGTGCTGTGGCTCCGTGCCACACTGGCTGTCCTCGTGGCCGGTGCACTCTACATACCGGTGACTACAGGCACCACTGGTCCCGGAGATGTTGTGGCTGAGGTGCAACTTCGGGACCTATGAGATGGACGGGGTGGGGGAGGTGTGGGAAAAAGGTCAAGGGTGGACAGGAAAAGTTTTTTGGACACACTGGGACGGGTAGCTGGAGGGGGTTTGGGAGTGGATGAAGAGGTGGTGGTAGTAGGAGGTATACGTTTGGTGACTTTGGGTGAAGGTGCATGCACTGGAGGCTGTCTTGAGGTGGATGGCTGTTGGGTGGGTGTGTGCCTGCATTTGTGTATCTTGGGACGGGGCGTCACTGACACACTGGGAGAGGACACAGGGGACGTGTGAATGGTAGTGGGGGTGGTGACTGCACATGAGCGGGGTGTGCTGGTGGGTGTGCTGGTGAGGGACGTAGTGGCTGTAGAGGTAGCGCATGCACGTGTGAGTGTAGACGAGACTGGGAGGGAGGAGGGAGACGACGAGGAGGGGGACACAGTGGAGGCAGTGGATGTTGGTGTGTCTGCATGTGTGTGCTGCTTGCGTGAGTGCCTGTGGGATGTGTGGTGCTTATGTTTGCCTGAGCTTCCCTTGTGTGTTGAGGTGTGTGCAGGCTGGTCTGATGGTGTGCTTGGGATAGGCAGAGGTACAGGGGATTAGGTCTGGGTGGAGGAAGTTGGAGGGGGGAGGCTAGAGACGGGGACAATGGCTGCCATCAGTGCTGAGGCCAGAGTCTGAAAAGCTTGGTGAAGGGCCGCCTGACCAGAATGAATGCCCTCCAGGAATGCATTTGTTTGTTGCAACTGCCTTTCTACACCCTGGATGGCATTCAAAATGGTAGACTGCCCAACAGTGAGGGACCTGAGGAGGTAAATGGCCTCCTCACTGAGAGCAGCAGGGGTGACTGGGGCAGGGCCTGAGGTGCCTGGGGCGAAGGTGATGCCCACCCTCCTGGGTGAGCGGGCACGGGGCGAAGGCTGAGGGGCTGCTGGGAGGGCGGTGCTGGTAGGGGAGGTGGCGACTGTACCTGTAGATGCGGGGGAACAGATGTTGCCGCCAGCACAAGGGAGCTCCATCAGAGGACGAGTCTGTGTCGCTGGTGTCAGCTCCTGTCCCTGCCGTGGAGCTCCCCTTGCCCTCCGTCCCACTGGTCCGTAGTCTCGCCCTCCAGGGACATGTGGGATGCAGCTCCCTCCTGCTCCGGTACCACTGCTCCTCCGCCTGATGATGCTAATGCACACAAGAACAGGGAGACCAGAAAAAGGGGGGGGGGACAGAAGAAAGACATGTTGAGTGCATGGATTACCGCTACCGTTGGCAGACAAGACAGACACAGAAGCCCTCTGCACTACGCCGCGCTCTTGGGCTCCACTGTTCAATTCCTGGGAAATGGCCTACAAGGCTATGGACAACATCTGCACACATTGATGATACAGGGACATGAATAGCTGTACTTGGCACTCTACAGAGGTGGGCTGGGGTGCCACATGGCCTGCCTTATGGAGCGGCCTTGCCTACGGAACTCGCCCTGGCCTAGGGAAACCCACAGCCCTCCTCCCCCACCCAGACAACTCCACTGCGCGCAAAGTCAGCAGAATGAGAATGTACTCACCCCCTTGTGTCTGCTGTGATGCCCTCAAGCGCCCATCCAACTCCCGGTAGGCCACCGCCAGGATCCTGAACATCAGGGGGGTCATGGTGCGATGGGCACCCCTCCCACGTTGGGAGGCCATCCCCAGCTGAGCCTCCGCCGTCTTCTTGCTCCAGCCGCGAATGTCCTCCCATCTTTTCCGGCACTGGGTGCTCCGTCTGTGGTAGACTGCCAGGGTCCGGACGTCCTTGGCGATGGCACGCCAAATATCTTTCTTCTGGTGGGCGCTGACCTACATGAAATGTACAGGGGAAGTAGAGAAGTCATTACCAACTGCACCGTCAAAGTGATTGGCCCCCATCCCTACCCTTGCCATGTGGCACATGCATTCACCGTCTTTCATGCACGTAGCACTCTGCCCCCTTCCTTCTTACATCCAGCCCTCTCCACACAGGCATAGCCCATACAACATGCTCCCTGTGTACTTACCTGTTTATCTGGAAGACCATAGAGTAGGTTGTACTGGGGAAGACCCCGTCCACGAGTTTCTCCAACTCCTCCGATGTGAAGGCAGGTGCCCATTCCCCAGACGCACGAACCATTGTCTCTTCCAGACCAAGGTCACAGCAGCACTTGCAGTGTAGGTCCTCTCCTGTCGAAGATCAGGTATCGAGTGATTGAACAGATAGAAAATGGCGGTCACGTCCGCGGCGGTGCGTACCGTCACCGCCGGCGTACATCGTCATTGGCTCCTGGGACCCATAAGGTCCAATGTTAACCAATGCAGCATTGCGCCGTGGTCTTCGACCGCCTACCGCGACGGTGTACAACGCCAGCGCAATTACCTCACACCCCATTGTCCCACTTTAGATGTCATGCAGCCGCCATTTCAGGGGCCCATATGGCTTCATTTTCAACTGCGTCACACATACCTAGGCCTAGACTCAACACACATACAGGACACCTTTTGTGTATGGATGGTGTTCTGTGTAAACTGTGGGTACGTACCTCTAAGTTGTTTGACTCTGTGCTCGCTGTTGTCCTTTATAGGCACCGTCCGCTGGGACATGTGAGGAGATGGTGGCATCCTCCGGTGTACCGACCGTTGGTGGACTTGTCGACAATAAAGGAGCGACATTTGATAATCACCTACAGGCTTGACCGTGCCACAATCCAGGAACTGTGTACCCAGTTGGAGCCAGACCTGATGTCAGCAATCCGCCATCCCACAGGAATCCCCCCTCAAGTGCAGGTGCTGTCAGTGCTCCATTTCCTCGCAAGTGGCTCTTTTCAAACAACTGTGGCCATGGCATCAGGGATGTCCCAGCCTATGTTTTCCAACATATTGTCCAGAGTGTTGTCTGCCCTTCTGAAACACATGCGGAGCTACATCGTTTTGCCTCAGGTGGAGGATTTGCCTACAGTGAAAGGGGATTTCTATGCCCAGGGACATATCCCCAACATCATAGGTGCCATTGATGGGACCCATGTGGCTTTGGTCCCCCCCACAGGAGTAAACAGGTGTACAGAAACCGGAAGAGTTATCATTCTATGAATGTACAGATGGTATGTTTGGCAGACCAGTACATCTCCCATGTGAATGCCATGTCTCCTGGCTCAGTGCATGATGCCTACATCCTGTGGAATAGCAGCATCCCTTATGTGATGGGTCAACTCCAGAGGCACCGTGTGTGGCTATTAGGTGAGCACCTGGAAGCAAGTCAGTGGGAATGGTTGTCTGGGTCTGGGGCTATCCCTCCAGGTTAGTGTGTGTCTAACAGTTGTCCCTCGCCATTTGCAGGTGACTCTGGTTACCCCAACCTGTTATGGCTATTGACCCCAGTGAGGAATCCCAGGACCAGGGCAGAGGAACGCTACAATGAGGCCCATGGGCGAACTAGGAGGGTGATCGAGCGGACCTTCGGCCTCCTGAAGGCCAGGTTCAGGTGCCTCCATATGACAGGTGGATCCCTATTCTACTCACCAAAGAAGGTGTGCCAGATCATCGTGGCCTGCTGTATGCTTCACAACTTGGCTTTGCAACGCCAGGTGCCTTTTCTGCAGGAGGATGGTCCAGATGGCGGTGTTGTTGCAGCTGTGGAGCCTGTGGACAGTGATGAGGAGGAAGCAGGGGAAGAAGACATGCACAACAGTGACTCAGTGATCCTGCAATATTTCCAGTGAGACACAGGTAGAAATCCAAACCTGCCTACTACATGTACTTTGACACTATTACCTCTCTCCTGTCTGTCGTTTTCACCCAGTGAGTTGTCACTTTCCCTTACGATTTCACAGAGGTGGGTCCCACTGTGTGACATCTGCTTAGATTCCTCATGGACTAGAGCTGTGTGACATAGGTATGTTGACATTACTATTTAAAAAACATTTTAGCACTGTAATTGCTAATACACTATTTCGAAATCACAGACAGACTCCAGATCATTTTGTGCTTTAGGTGTGTTTATTTAAATGCTCAATATTGGAGGGGGTAGTGAAATGGTGAGGGGTGATGGCGGAGGAGTGTCCATGGCAGAGTCCAGTCTATTAGTCTCACAGGTGCATTGCCCATATGGGCATAGGAAGTGGAGCTGGGGCAGTTTAATTATGGACAGGGTGACAAAGTGGGACAGTAGGATGACAATCAGGGTTGTCTCATTTCTTGGCGGGGTCTCGGCATCATTCTCTGTCTTGTTCCTGGATTTCAGGGACCGTTTGCGGGGTGGTTCTTCATCTGCAGGGGGTGGGGTGCTGGTGTGGTGGTCCTGTGGCGGGGCGTCCTGTCCACTAGCGCCGGCGGAGGTGGTGGGCAGTTCGTCATCGATGCTAGTGTCAGGGGTCCCTTGTAGTGCCACAGTGTCCCTCGTGGTGTTGAGTAGTTGCTTCAGCACCCTACGACGGTGCCCAGGGTGGAGCTGATGGTTCTGAGTTCCTCCCTGAAGCCCATATACTGTTCCTCCTGCATGCACTGGGTCTCCTGAAACTTGGCCAGTACCGTTGCCATCATCTCCTGGGAGTGGTGGTAGGCTCCCATGATAGAGGAGAGGGCCATGTGGAGAGTGGGTTCCCTTAGCCTGTCCGCCCCCTGTCGCACAGCAGCCCTCCCAGTTCCCCTGTGTTCCTGGGCCTCCGTCCCCTGGACCGTGTGCCCACTACCACTGCCCCCAGGCCCCTGTTGTTGTTGGGGTGGTGGGTTATCCTGGGTTCCCTGTAGTGGTGGACACACAGCTGATTGACGTTTCCTGTGGACGGAGGTATGGGCCCGCTGGGTGGGTGCTGTGCTAGTGTTTCCAGAGGGGGAAAGGTCTGTGGTGGCCTGTGCCTGTGTGAGGGGAACCGACAGTCCAGAGGTCCCCGATGGTCCGGGCTGGTCATCTAGATCCAGTTGGACAGAGGTGCTGTCATCACTGTGGGCCTCTTCTGTTGGTGGTGTGGACATGTGTGGACCCTCCTGTCCGATGACGTTGGGTAGGCATCCTGCAGGGGTATAAAAGGATGTTTATTAAATCTGTGTGTGTAATGGTGTGCAATGGGTGGGTGACCGTGTACCCCAGTGCTAGCATTCCTGTGTGGGAGCTTGTGTGAATATGGTTTAGGGGGGTGTATGGGTATTTGCAGTGGCCATGCTTTGGTGATGGGTGTCCATGCTTTATTGTTGCATGCAGGGCTTGGTATTGGGATGTGTGGTTTGTGACGTTGGGACATATGTGAGGAGTTGGGGTGCTGGGGGTGAGGGTGAGGGTGGGGGTAAGTGATAGCATGCAGGTAGGGTGGGGGATGTAATAGTAAAGCTTTGTCTTTCCAGAGTCCATTCCTCCACCTACTCCTGCGAGGCCCTCAGGATGCAGAATCGCCAAGACCTGCTCCTCCCATGTTGTTAGTTGTGGGGGAGGAGGTGGGGGTCCGCCGCCAGTCCGCTGAACCGCCAGTTGGTGTCTTGAGACCACGGAATGCACCTTCCCCCGTAGGTCGTTCCACCTCTTCCTGATGTCCTCCCGATTTCTTGGGTGTTGTCCCACTGCGTTGACCCTGTCCACTATTCTTCGCCATAGCTCCATCTTCCTAGCTATGGAGGTGTGCTGCACCTGTGCTCCGAATAGCTGTGGCTCTACCCGGACGATTTCCTCCACCATAATTCTGAGCTCCTCCTCCGAGAACCTGGGATGTCTTTGCCGTGCCATGGGGTGGTGTAGGTGATGTGTGGGGTGGAGTGTGTGGTGATAAGTGTGGTGATATGTAGTGGTGTGTTGTGTGAGGTGCGTGGAAGTTGTGTGGGTGATGGTGTTGTGTGCCTGTGGATGCTGTTGTTCTTGCTGGTGGTGTCTCTCTCTGGCCTTCTTTCGGAATTTTTTGTTGTGGGGGTTTGTGGGTGATGTGGGTGTGTGTTTTATATTGTAATGGGTGTGTGGGAGTGGTGTGTGTATGTGTATCAGGTGTGTGTATTTTGAATTGTCCAATGCGGCTGTGTTTTGTAAGAGTGTGTGTATTTTGAGCATGGCGGTGTGTACCGCCAATGGAATACCGCGGTTGAAAGACCGCCTCGTGGATTCGTGGGTCGTGATAGTGTGGCCGTATTTCTGTTGGCATGACGGTGTCGGTTTTGTTTTTGCCAGTTTATCACTGGCCTTTGGTGTGGCGGACCTGTGTGGGTGTCTGACTTTTGGCAGATTCCGAGATGTGGGTCATAATAGCTGTGGCGGATTTCCACGGACGCGGCGGGGTTTTGGTGGTCTTCTGCACGGCGGTAAGCGCCTTTTACCGCCAATGTTGTAATGAGGGCCAAAGTAATTTCCAAAGTAAAGAAGGCTTACCCAGTAGGTGAGAAATTAAAAGGACTAAAGTGAGAACCTGAGGAACTGAAATCTCCCTTCTCGACAAAGGATACAAGTGACCCATAAAGCGAGGAACAGAGACTCTATCAGGAAACTTGGGAAAGGAAGGATGCTTAAACTGCCGGAACCAATTACCACTAGTAGAAAGTTGAGCCGAATGCACAGGGAGTTGGAGATTGGAGGACAAGTAAGAGACCACCGGTTCCAAATCTTCTTTCTAAATATTTTTTCCTTTAGAGGAGGCACCAGTCGGAAACCCCAGATCATCCTCATCATAATGTGGAGACAACGAGGAGGAGACCAAAGAAGGGGTAGAAACAGACCAGGCAGAACTAGCAAAAGAAGCCTGAGAAAGAGGGGAAAACTGCCCATGTTGAGAATTAAAGGTGTCCAACAGCTGACGAACCATGTCCTGGAGCTGAAGGTCTGGAACAGGGGGGCGATGATTGAGAACTCCACCATCACGACCCCTTTTGGAGGCAAAGGAGAAAGATGGTGACTCTTCCCAGTATGCTTCCCCATGGTGGCTTTGTACAGAACAAACAAAAACCCACAGCGCGACCACAAGAAAAATCAACCTAGGACCCAACAAAGGACTACCAGAAAGCCAGAAGAAAAACAGAATGACCCCCGGGCACAAAAAAAGTCACCCGAGGGGAGGAGAAAAAGGGGAAGGGTAGGTAAATGCTGTAACCAGCCACAGCACAGGAAACCAACATCCACGGAAATTAGGCCAAATCAGGCATCCAGGCATCCCAATCAGTGCTGACTGCCCAAGCAGGTCAGCACAAAAGTACCAGGTCATGGGGCACAACTCCAATCCCAGGGACCCATGCAAAAGGTAAGACAGAGGGAAAATCCCAGCCTGGGGGAGGGCGGCACAATAGGTAACATAGGACGCCATACCCCTCCCCACTGAGAATAGGGCAACCCAAAAGGTGCAGAAATTCAATGAACAGGGTGACCCACAACCCAAGAGGTGCCAAACGCAGCCTAAGGAAATAAAAAGGTGCCCTGGCAAACCACACCAAGAGCGCCAAATAAAACAGGAAAAGGACTGGCAAGGATGCCGCTATGCACAGAAGTAGAAGCAGCTTTCATGCAGCCGCACTCACCGTAATGTGAGTTCAGAAGAACACAAGGGTGCCTCTGAAGCCCAAACAGCACTGGTGATGCTAGAAACGAAGGGGTGCACAAAAAAAGAACAGGTAGTTCCGGGGGAGATGAGGGGCTATATGCTCATGTCCTTCTTCCCTTTCATAGAAAGGGAAGAAGTAGCTTTCTAAAAAGTGATTTGAGCAGTGAAGAGGGCATTTCACTCCATTGGTTCGGAAGGGGACGAGGATGGACTATGAGGAGGTAATTTAAGTTCTCTACAGGCTGCACTCATTCGGAAGTGTAAGTGCATCAACAATTCCAGTGAAGGCACAAAATGTTTTCTAACATACCAACATGTTTCTTACAAGCATTCAACTACATTTTTTTAATTTAAACCTGTTAGAAATGGGGTCTTTGGTTGACAGTCAGGTTACCCCCTGTCCAACAGGGACCCTCACTCTAGTCAGGGTAAAAGAGAATCCCCCTCAGCTAACCCTCGCTAACCCCCTTGGTAGCTGGGCACGAGCAGCAGGCTTAACTTCAGGGTACTAGGTGTAAAGTATTTGTACCAACACACACAGTAACTTAATGAAAACACTAAAAAAATAACACAAAACAGGTTTAGAAAAATAGAAAATATTTATCTAAACAAAACAAGACCAAAATGACAAAAATCCACAATACACAAGTCAAGTTCTTAATTAAAAAGCAAAAAGAGTCTTCATGTAGTTTTAAACACAACGCTAACTCTGTTAGTGTGAAAATGTACCTGAGTGTGTCAAAAATAACCCCTCATGGACGAGTGTGTGTCAAAAAGGGCTTGCGATGCGTTGATTTCACTCACGAGCGAGACCTTGTATCGTTTCTCCTTCAGTCAAGTTGGCGTGCATTATTTCTTCTCTCCACATGAGGGCATTGCGTCAATTCAGTCCACACCCTCTGGTCCGGGCAGGCCTTGCGTAGTTTTTGCATGCCCAGTGATTTTTGCATTAGAAATCCTGCTGCACGATGATCCGAAAATGACGCAGCACGGATTGCAATCTCACCAGCATCCGTCAGCGATGCTGCACGTTGTTTCTCCAGCCGCGAACATCGATCTTCCGGTCGTGTTGCAGACGAGCATTGATTTTCAGCTGCGAAGCCGGTTGCATGTCGATTTTTCAGCCTCAAATCAGAGTAGCGTCGATCTTTTCTCCGCACGGTGGTCGGTGCGTGGATTTCTTACTGTTGGGATGCCAGCTTCTCCTTTCAGGGTCACAGGAACTGGATGGGCACCACTTGGCAGAGAAGGAGTCTCAGTCGAGGCTTCAGGTGCTGGCAGAGAGAAGTCTTTGCTGTCCCTGAGACTTCAATCAACAGGAGGCCAGCTCTAAATCAAGCCCTTGAAGAGTTCTCCACAAGAAGGAAGAAAACACAAAGTCCAGTCTTTGTCCTCTAGCACAGGCAAAAGCAGCAACTGCAGGAGAGCTCCACAAAGCCACAGTCACAGGCAGGGCAGCTCTTCTTCCTCAGCTCTTCATCTCTTCTCCAGGCAGAATTTCCTCTTGGTTTCCAGAACTGTTCTAAAGTCTGAGGTTTTGGGTGCCCTTCTTATAAACCATTTTGCCCTTTTAAGTATGCTTACTTCAAATAAAAGTCTCTCTTGTTTGTGAAATCTGCCTTGCCCAGGCCAGGCCCCAGACACACACCAGGGGGTTGGAGACTGCATTGTGTGAGGACAGGCACAGCCCTTTCAGGTGTGAGTGACCACTCCTCCCCTCCCGCCTAGCACAGATGGCTCATCAGGATATGCAGGATACACATTTGTGTCACTGTCTAGTGAGAGGTGCAACCAGCCCAACTGTCAAACTGACCCAGACAGGGAATCCACAAACAGGCAGAGTCACAGAAATGGTTTAAGGAAGAAAATGCTCACTTTCTAAAAGTGACATTTTCAAACACACAACCTCAAAATCAACTTTACTAAAAGATGTATTTTTAAATTGTGAGTTCAGAGACCTCAAACTCCACATGTCTATTTGCTCCCAAAGGGAATCTATACTTTAATCTTATTTAAAGGCAGCCCCCATGTTAACCTATGAGAGGGGCAGGCCTTGCAACAGTGAAAAACAAATTTATCAGTGTTTCACTGTCAGGACATATAAAACACATTACTATGGCCCTCATTACAACTTTGGCGGTCTTGTAAAAAGACCTCCAAAGCTGTGGGAGCCAACATACCCCCAGTGCTGGCTGTATGCTTGGCCCCCTATTATGACTTTTGCACTGGGCCAGCGGACTGGACCAGCAGAAAAGTCACATCAACATTGAAGCCGGCTCGTAATCGAACCAGCAGCAATGTTGATGTGCAGCGGGTGCAGCAGCACCTGTCGTGCATTTCACTGCCTGTAATTTGGGCAGTGAAATGTGCGATGGGGCTTTGCCTGGGTGCCCTTGCACTGCCCATGCCAAGTGAGTCCCCCTTACTGCCAGCCTTTCCATGGCGGTGTGTACCACCATGGACAGGCTGGCGGTTGGGGACTCATAATCCCCAGGGCAGTGCTGCTTACAGTGCTGTCCTGGCCGATTATGACCGCCCTGCTGAAGCCTGGCAGTATCCTGGCGGGTATGGAAGTGGCGAATGTGCCACGGTCATAATACGCTGGTGGAACATCGCCAGCCTGTTGGTGGTATTACCGCCAGTGTTCCGCCAACCAACGGGGTCATAATCAGGGCCTACCTGTCCTATCTTAACCATACACTGCATCCTGCCCTTGGGGCTATCTAGGGCCTACCTTAGGGGTGCCTTACATGTAAGAAAAGGGAAGGTTTAGGCCTGACAAGCGGGTACACTTGCCAAGTCGAATTTACATTTTAAAACTGCACAGACAGACACTGCAGTGGCAGGTCTGAGACATCATTACAGGGCTACTCATGTGGGTGGCACAACCAGTGCTGCAGGCTCACTTGCAGCATTTGGTTTACAGGCCCTGGGCACCTCTCGTGCACTTTACTAGTAAATCAAATATGCCAATTATGGATAAACCAATCAACAATACAATTTACACAGATAGCATATGCACTTTAGCACTGGTTAGCATGGTAAAGTACTCAGAGTTTAAAAGCCAACTGCAACAGTTTGGAAAAATATGGCGCAGGAGGCAGGAGGCAAAAAGATCGGGGAAAAAGTCTAACACAACCCCCTACCAGCCTAAAGCCTGGGGAGAACAATCAATACCTTGATGTACTTCCCTGATTGGGGCGATAGAACAGGGACCCAGGCCCACAACAAAAGTGGCATCTTCCAGTTCTATGCCTTCCTGACTCCAGTTGGATCCCTCTGTCCATACTCTCAGGGCCCACTAAGCTAACTCATGGGGAACCCTTCTCATCACCTGCAGATACCATCTGTGCAGCACTTAACTTTACTTTGCTCACACATGTATCCCAGGGGGCAGATAGCACCACCAGGGCCAACACAGTACTGTTGCCCACTCCACCCCCAGGGTGTGACTCTCGTCCCCCCCAGAGGAAACTCTGTCCACCAGGACAGCAAGGCACAGTGGCCCTTCACAGCTGTCAGGAATGAGAGCCAGACCTCAGGCCTCTCCAACCACTGTGACTGTAGTGAGTATGGGGCGGAAGCCCCAGGTGCCTGGTACCCTTTGACCACTCTCCCTTCCACCCGGTCAGGGATGACAGCCTGACCCTGGTGCTCCCCTCTGGGACTCTGTACCCTCCCTCTAGGAGTGGCCCCCCCAGAGTCCAAAATTGTCAGGGTGCTTGTAGAAGCAGCCCTGCACAATTATTCCACCAGTGCAGGGATGTGAACCAGCAGGTGGTTTTACAACCTGGGGTCTGTACCTTTAGGTTGGACTAGGGCCAGGAAAGAGGTTTCTCTCCACCTGCCCTCCCATCTGGGGTCCTGCACCCCACAACTAGGGGTGGCCCCCCAGAAGGTAACATGGTAGGGGTACTGTTAGCAGTAGCCCCTCCCTCCAGGTCGGGGGGGGACACCCTGAACCTGGCCTTCCAATCCAAGATCTGTACCCTTAGATTGCACTGGGGTCAGGGGTGAATCTCTCCCTCCCTTGCTCCTACTCTTAGGGTTCTGCATCTCTCCTCAGGGAGAGTACCGCAAGAAATTACACCGGGGGTGTGATTGGGCAAACCGTCCCCCATCAGGTCAGGGTTTATCCCCTGCACCTGATCCTCCAGTCCAGGGTCTGTACCCTCAGACTGGATCACTGCCTGGCAACCCAGGACTTCCTGGGGAGCACACCTACCCTCAACAAGGTCAGAGTTTACCCTCTGAACCAGGTCATCCAACCCAGAGTCACCACCCTGCTGTTCAACCACTGTCTGCCTCACCCGGACTTCCTTGAGAGCACACCTACTCCCCATCAGGTCAGAGTGTACCCCCTGAACCTGATCATTCGACCCAGAGTCACCACCCTGCGGTTGACTCATTACCTGGCACACCAGGACTTCCTGAGGGGCACATCTACCTCTCACAAGGGATACACAAGAGTCTGGCTGGTGCAGGTCTCCTGACCCCTGCCATCTGACAGAGTCTGGATTCCTCCCAACACATAGATGGTCTCACCAAGGTCAGTCCTGGGGGCTTTGCTCTCAGAGCTGACCCTCCAGGTTCTCCTCTGGGGTCCAAAACCCCCTCTCAAACCTCTGTCTAGACTTCTGCTCCCCCTCACTAGGAGTGGTACTGCCAGACACGAGAAGTGGTGGGACGTTGGATACAGCCACCTCCCACAAGTTTTCCTGACACTATGGGGTTTCCCTAAGCAGATGGCCCTACGGTGCAAGCTAGGCTACCTTCCTGGTGTTCCCTCATGGAACCTTCCAGGACCTGAGACTGGATCTCGGGCATATTGGGCCTCAGCCCATCCCCTCTCCTCTGAGATTGGACATGGGGTCCCTCACCTATCCCACTACACTGGGACCTACCTGGGACACTGCAATCCTTCCCTACCACACCTGGTTGGCAAATACCAAGACCACTCCCCTCAGGAGCAACCCCAAATGCCTCTTCAGACTCTCTGGTACTCACCCAGAGGTCTGCCTCCAGTGTAAGTTCCTTGGGGTCAGAGAACTCACACTCTACCTGGTGTTAGCGTAGCTTTGGAAAATAAGGTCTAGACGTCTGCTCTCCAGCAATTACATCATACAGCCCCTCACATGAAATAACAAAACTACCCTTCACCCAACCATCCAGTGACTCAGCCTTGAAAAAGCACCCCACATCACCCTCCTGAGACTGGTGAGACAGCACCTGAATGTCCCTGACACTCAACCCACACTCTTCTGGGATGTCTTCATACTCCATAACCAGGACTTCTACCTGGGGGGAACCCCTCTCACTGTCACTCTCACCTAGAGTCAGTAGAGTGTCCCTCCCACCAGTAGGAATATGACTCCCCATGCAAGTTCCCCAATCCACCTCAGGGACCCTATGCATCACTGGAGCTACCTCACACCCCTGAACCTCCTGGTGTGTGTTAACTCTCTTTTTCGAGTAGAGTATCACATCCCTGGGAATGTGCACTTCTTCAGCAGCACTGGATATAGAATTGTTGCTGCCACCATTCCAGCTAGACTCAGCCCTCATGACTTCCAGCTCTTTCAGTTTTAGCTCATAAGCCAACATCATCTCTTTTATCTCTAAGTCCCTCTTCCACTCGTCAAACTCCATTTGCATCCTCAACTTTTCTGACTTCAACCGGCGAGCCCTTTCTGCCTGTCTGTCCTGCAACTCTTCAAGAGTCAGACCCTTAGAGGAGCTACTGTTACCTCTCCTGGTGACCCTCCCCCCAGGTGTAACAGGTACCTCCACTATACCACTGTGTAGACCCTGCACTTCCCTATCCATATCTTCTGTGTGCCTCCCAGCCTCCTTGACTGTCACCTAGGCCCTCAGTGCCTCTTGCACCTCCCCCTTCCTGGTGGAGCTCTTAACGGGACAAGCAAGATCTTTACAGAACTGTTTCCATTGAGCAACTGAGTACCTTTACAATTTCCCTAATTCAAAAACAGCTCCAGCTGTTGCATCTCCAGATTGAGACATGATGGCAACAAGTGCAAAGTTCCAAAGGCAGAAAACAAGTTCCCAATTAAGTTAAAAGAGTCAGTCAAGGGATCAGCAAAATCATGGATGTAGAACAAAAAGAAGTCCCAAAGAGAAAAGCAAAAATAACAAGACAAGTAATATATGGTCACGCAGTGGTCTGAACTCAAAACAGTAGTGTACACTTAATCACTGTATGTCAAGTACAAATACAGGTCCACTCTCATCCCCTGATCACCAATGTTAGAAATGGGGTCTTTGGTTGGCAGTCAGGTTACCCTCTGTCCAAGCAAGGACGCTCACTTTATTCAGGGTAAAACAGAATCACTCTCAGCTAACCCCCGCTGTAGGAAGGTAGCCTCTTTCTATCCTCATTACCCCCACTTTTGGCCTGTTTGTGAGTATATGTCAGGGTGTTTTTACTGTCTCACTGGGATCCTGCTTGCCAGGACCCCAGTGCTCATAGTGAAAACCCTATTTGTCAGTGTGTTTTATATGTCTCACTAGGACCCTGCTAGCCAGGGCCCCAGTGCTCATAAGTTTGTGGTCTAAATATGTTCCCTTTGTGGTGCCAAGCTGTGTCACTGAGGCTCTGCTAACCAGAACCTCAGTGCTTATGCTCTCTCTGTCTTTAAAATTGTCCCTGCAGGCTAGTGACCCTTTTTACCAATTCTGATTGGCACACTGGAACACCCTTAGAAATCCCTAGTATATGGTACCTAGGTAACCAGGGTATTTGGGGTTCCAGGAGATCCCTACGGGCTGCAGCATTTCTTTTGCCACCCATAGGGAGCTCAGACAATTCTTACACAGGACTGCCAGTGCAGCCAGAGTGAAATAGCATCCATGTTATTTCACAGCCATTTTACACTGCACTTAAATAACTCATAAGTCACCTATATGTCTAACCCTCACTTGGTGAAGGTTAGGTGCAAAGTTACTAAGTGTGAGGGCACCCTGGCACTAGGCAAGGTGCCCCCATATTGTTCAGGGCACTTTCCCTGGACTTTGTGAGTGCGGGGACACCATTGCACGCGTGCACTACATATAGGTCAATACCTATATGTCGCTTCACAATGGTCACTCCAAATATGGCCATGTGACATGTCTAAGATCATGGAATTGTCCCCCCATGCCAAATCAGGTATTGGGGTGCCAATCCATGCATCCCCGAGGCTCCAGCATGGACCCTGGGTACTGCCAAACTTGCTCTCTGGGGGTTTCACTGCAGCTGCTGCCAACCCCACAGACAGGCTTTTGTCCTCCTGGTGTCTGGGCATCCCAGTCCCAGGAAGGCAGAACAAAGGATTTCCTCTGAGAGAGGGTGTTACACCCTCTCCCTTTGGAAATAGGTCTTAAGGGCTGGGGAGGAGTAGCCTCCCCAGCCTCTGGAAATGCTATGAAGGGCACAGATGGTGCCCTCCTTGCATAAGCCAGTCTACACCGGTTCAGGGATCCCCCTGCCCCTGCTCTGGTGCGAAACTGGACAAAGGTAAGGGGAGTGACCACTCCCCTGTCCATCACCACCCCAGGGGTGGTGCCCAGAGCTCCTCCAGTGTGTACCAGACCTCTGCCATCTTGAATGCAGAAGTGTGAGGGCACAGTGGAGGCATCTGAGTGGCCAATGCCAGTAGGTGACATCAGAGACCCCTCCTGATAGGTGCTTACTTGGTTAGGTTTCCAATCCTCCTCTGAGGGCTATTTAGGGTCTCTGCTGTGGGTTTCTCATGAGATAACGAATGCAAGAGCTCCAGGACGCCTGCAAAAACGCAACAAAGTGGCAAGACGACTACCAGCAACATTGTAGCACCTAATCCTGCCGCGTTTCTCGACTGTTTCCTGGTGGTGAATGCTCTGAGGGCTGTCTGCCTTCACCCTGCACTGGAAGCCAAGAAGAAATCTCCTGTGGGTCGACAGAATCTTCCCCCTGCTAAGCAGGCACCAAATGTCTGCATCACCGGTCCTCTGGGTCCCCTCTCATCTTGATGAGCTTGGTCCCTGGAACACAGGAGCTGTAACAGTCCAGTGGTCCGTCTGTCCACATTTGGTGGATGTAAGTCCTTGCCTCCCCATGCCAGACAGCAATCCTGTATACTGCGTGATCTGCAGCTGCTAGGGCTCCTGTGCACTCTTGAAAGGAATCCTTCATGCACAGCATAGCCAATTCCCCAGCACTCCATCCTACATTGCTCAACTTGCTGAGTTGACCACCGGCTTTGTGGGACCCTCCTTTGTAGTGTTGAGATGACTGCTGTGCTCAGATTTGTTGAATGCCTTTTCAAGTACTTCTGCGGGTGCTGCCTGCTTCTGCATGGCCTCCTTGTACTGCTGATCGCTCCCTCTGTCTCCTCCTCCAAGGGGCGACCTCCTGGTCCTTCCTGGGCCCGGGCAGCACCCATTTTCTTCAACCGTGACCTTTGCAGCTAGCAGGATTTGTTGGTGGTCTTTCTGCGTGGAAACAACTCTGCATCCTCCAGCATGACATGGGACATCTTCAGTGCAAAGGAGAAGTTCCAGCATCTTCTGTTGTTGCAGAATCTTCATCTTCTTCCACCCAGAGGCAGCCATTTTGCACCTTCATCCGGGGTTTAGTGGGTCCTGCCCCCCTGGACACTTTTGTGACTCTTGGACTTGGTCCCCTTCCTTTGCAGGTCCTCAGGTCCAGGAACCTGTCTTCAGTGCTTTGCAGTCAGTTGTTGTCTTTGCAGAATCTCCTATCATGACTTGTGAGTGTGTTTCTGGGAAAGAAGGGTAACCTTACTCCTACTTTTCAGGGTCTTGGGATGGGGTATCTTGGACACCCATAGTGTTTTCTTTCACTCCCAGTGATCCTCTACACACTACACTAGGCCTGGGGTACCTAAGTGGTGCGCATTCCACTTTTAGAGTATATGGTTTTTGTTGCCCCTAGGCCTATTGCATCTATTGTATTCTACAGTGTTTGCACTACTTTCCTAACTGTTTACTTACCTGATATTGTTTTGTGT
This sequence comes from Pleurodeles waltl, assembly GCF_031143425.1. Classification (NCBI taxonomy): domain Eukaryota; kingdom Metazoa; phylum Chordata; class Amphibia; order Caudata; family Salamandridae; genus Pleurodeles; species Pleurodeles waltl. The sequence continues at coordinate 496,877,553 of NC_090444.1, forward strand.
GTATATTTTGTGTATTTTACTTACCTCCTAAGGGAGTATATTCTCTGAGATATTTTTGGCACATTGTCACTAAAATAAAGTCCCTTTATTTTTAGTAACTCTGAGTATTGTGATTCTTATGATAATGTGCTATATGATATAAGTGGTATAGTAGGAGCTTTGCATGTCTCCTAGTTCAGCCTAAGCTTCTCTGCTATGGCTACCTCTTTAAGTCTAAACTGCTAGAACACTATTAATCTACTAATAAGTGATAACTGGACCAGGCACAAAGTGTAAGTACCATCAGGTACCTACTATAAGCCAGGTCAGCCTCCTACATTGGTGGCAGCAGTGGGATAAGTACTTGTAACTGCTTTACCACTTTGTCATTGGTGCTTTTCATAAGAAAAACATATACCAAATACTTCAGAATATACACAGTTAACCTAAACAGTTTAACCTTCCTTCTATATACTTTCTAAAATGTTTCGGAAAAGTTTTCAAAAGTTTTCAAAAGTTTTCAAAAGTTTTTCTCTTTTCTCTAAAAGTTTCTAAACTTTTTTCTCTCGGTCCTAATCCCCTTCTAACAATCATGTCTGCAGTAGAACGTATTCCCACAGTTGTCCAGGCAACCTATGGTAGTTTAAACTTTAAAAGTTTGAGTGGTATCTGCATAGAAGGAGGTTTAAGCATTGGTAGGAACCCTACCAAAGATCTTCTGCTTAGCCTTTTCCTAGAAAGTGGCCAGAACCAGTCTGGCCCATCCCAGGATCAGGAGGTAGAGGAAGGGGTACCCAGCAATACTCAGAGGAGTCCCCTGAGGATGCTGGGGAGGGTTCATCCAAAGACCTGCCAGCTAACAGGCCTCCTAGTGTCACTGGTAGTGGGAGGGAGTCACACACTAGTACGGCACCTTTCACTCCAAAAGGCCAGGTTACTAGAGTCCAGCCAGTTAGAGACAGGTCACACTCTGCCAATTCCCACATTTCTTCTGTGTCTCAGAATTCCCAAGCCTCCCACCCTGAGGATAACACTATGGAATGGGAACTCAGAAAGCTGAGTTTGGAAGAGGCCAGACTAAAGCTAAGACAGCAGCAGCTGGCCTTAGACATGGAATCTCTAGATGTAGAGAGGGAAAGGCAGAGGTTGGGGCTAGTTCCCCATTGTAGCAGCAGCAGTGTTCTTGATAGCAATCCTGTAAGAGAACAAGATTCCAGAAACCTGCATAAGATAGTCCCTCCTTATAAGGAGGGGGGTGACATTAACTAGTGGTTTTCTGCAGTTGAGAGGGCTTGTATGGTACAGCTGGTCCCTCAAAGTCAGTGGGCTGCTATCTTTCACTGGTAAGGGTAGGGATAGGCTCATTATTGTCAGAGAAAGTGATGCTAATAATTACAAGGTTTTGAAGGATGCACTCTTGGATGGATTTGGCTTAACCACTGAACAATACAGGATAACGTTCATAGATACCAGAAAAGAGACCTCTCAAGGCTGGACAGACTTTGTAGACTGTTCAGTGAGGCCCTTGGAGGGTTGGCTGCATGGCAGTAAAGCGACTGACTATGAAAGCCTGTATAATCTAACCCTGAGAGAGCATATTTTGAACAATTGTTTGTCTGATTTGTTGCTACAGTACTTGGTAGACTCAGATCTGACCTCTAACCAAGAATTGGGAAAGAGGCAGACAAATGTGTCAGAACAAAAGTTAACAGAAAAGTTCATACAGGTGGTGACAAGGATGGCAAGAAGAAAGATGGTGAGAAATCTCAGGAAAAGCATGGGGATAAAGGTAAAACTAAAGACCCTTCTTCAAACCCTAAACACTCTTCAGGGGGTGGGGATAAATCATCTTCTTCCTCTTCTGCACAACCCACACACACTAAAAAGCCTTGGTGCTATGTGTGTAAAAATAAAGGCCATAGGCCAGGGTATAAGTCCTGCCCAGGTAAACTCCGTGAGCCTACCACCACTAATACATCAAACTCTAGTGCCCCTAGTAGTAGTGGTAATAGTGGTGGGACTGCTAGCAACAGTCAAAACAAGGGTGTAGTTGGGTTCACTTTTGGGTCCATCATCGAAACTGGGATAGTCAGTCCCAAGACAGTTTTTGTCACTCCTGGTGGCATTGGCCTTGCCACACTGGCTGCTTGTCCCCTTACAATGGATAAGTGTGTAGTTGGGTTCACTTTTGGGTCCATCATTGAAACTGGGGTAGTCAGTCCCAAGACAGTTTTTGCCACTCCTGGTGGCATTGGCCTTGCCACACTGGCTGCTTTTCCCCTTACAATGGATAAGTACGGGGAGTCAGTTTCAATGAATGGTGTTGAGGCTCAGGCCTACAGGAACACAGGTGCCAGTATCTCTTTGGTGACTGAACACCTAGTGTCTCCTGCACAACACATCATTGGAAAACAGTACAATATTATTGATGTCCAGAACTCTACTCAGTTCCTCCCCTTAGCTATAGTTCAGTTTAGTTGGGGTGGAAGTACTGGCCCTAAGCAGGCGGTAGTATCACCTAGAATACCTGTAGACTGTCTCTTAGGTAATGACATCCATGCTGGGTATCCCTGAGGAATTGCTTCCTCTCATTTCAGCTGAAATGAAAAAGCAAAGGAGAGAAAAAGGCCTGAAATCTCAGGATCCCTCTCCAACAACAGAGAAAAAGGGCATCAAAGTATCCCCTATGCACCCTGCCATTAAGGATACCATTCCTGTGGTGGGAGAAACCTCTCCTGGGGTGGAAGCTGTACCAAGGGAACCATCAGCTAGCACAGCTGTACTCCCCAAGGTGAAAGTACCTCTCTGTGGGATAACTAATGCTGATGTGAAAAATTGCACCATTTTAGTTAACATGGAGCATCCCTCCAACCCTCCTGTTGAAGTAAGCCTCAGCAAGGCCTACTAGTGCAAGGGGTTCACCTTTCTCTGCACAAAGTCCTCAGACCATGTAGGAAGAAGTTGGCACAGAAACTGGAATAAAAGACAAAAGTTTATTAACCTCATGAGGTGGTACTACAGTTCAGACAGCACCCTTGGGTAATGTCTGAAGTAGCACACTGAACTGAGAGAGCATGGTCCTTTTATACCCACACAGGGGCTAAAAGGAGATGGTACAATTATGGAAACAAGACTTGTATACATGTAAGGTCATGTGGAAAATGCACAGTCGACAGGTAGGAGGAGCTAACAGTTTCCAAGGACTAACAGCTGCAGACCTTACTGAGCATGTGCGAAAGTAAGAGATGCTAAATATAACTTGTCACTAGGCAGATTTCAAGAGCAGTTAACAGAAAGGTAGGACAGAGCACATGGTGAGAACATGGCAGCATGTAGCAGAGAAAATGGCTGCCATGAATACAAAATGGATTTCGCAAAATGTTCACAATAGTTACTAAATACAAGATGTCTTCTGCTAATGCTTAATCTAATCACTGCTAAATTACAACAGACGACCCTTTCAGCATTAGCTGAATACATTCGTCTTTCTGGGATAATCTAAATATTCATCTTGTATATTTATGCTCATCATTTCAGCTATTTCCTTATCTAACATATGTTGTGCCTTCATTTCTGTAATTTTTTTTTGGTAGGCATACAAGCAGTAATACACATGGAGCAGAACATTGGACCACACTGAATACAGATACAGCATGTAAAAAATATTGCAATTATTACACACAGGACCTTCCAACAGGTAGTTGGTAATATCCATAGTTACCACAAACAAAATATGCATTATGTGAAGCTGTAAAACTACTATTATTTACACTCTCAATAGTTAAAATCAAGGTACAATCGCTTATTCCTACTGGAATTCGTCCAATGCTTCGTATACATAAATCTGCTTTAGTTTTTGTAACAGAAATCACAAATTGTTCTTTCTTGTCAGAGTCTCGTATATTTGTGAAGACATATGGTATTGAAACATTGTCCGGTTGATACTCTTCCGATTCCCATTTAGTTCCTTTAGCTTGGGGATACCCATCTTTGTCTTGGTAGCATACTTTATTAAGGCGAAAAAGAAGTCCGCCCTCCGTACGTTTTCCAGATGCAAACAAAAGCATGTACCAAGCTTGACAAGAACCATTGTGTGAAAAAGGAAGAGGAATGAAAGGTGTCCCTCCTTTCTTTTGATGCGCAGGTATCATTCTACATACCCAACAGTTAGTAGTATTTGTAGCATTATGAGTATGATGCAACATCTGAATGAAAGTATTATTGAAATACGATTGACGGTGCTTCTGCTCCTGATAGGGAAGCGTAAAGTAATAGTGATCCTCTGGTACTGGAGTAGTGGCAACAAAAAACTCACGAGCAGGAGACTTCTTTTCAATAAACCAGGTGATTGTTGCTGTAACCACCAAAACAACAACAAACCCCATATTACTAATGATCAATTTGTTATTCATTTTAGCAACAGTGATAATCGACCCTTTCAGAAATGAATTAAAAACAATCGTTGGAGCTCTTATCCCTGGGCAGCCGCTGATTTCTTCACCACGGGCCAAGACGGGTGTCACTACTCTAATGCACGGCTGATCCACCCCCCTTGCCACATTGGCTCTCCGTTTCACTAACCCAGGGCAGTAGCTCAACCAGTCTTTTCAAAACAATTTTCAGATTCTTTCCTTGGTCTCAAATTATATCGCGACACTCCAGAAGTCGTATGGTCCGGGAAGACCTCTGCAGATTCGTCAGGTGATATAGCACGACCTTTCTCCGTAGTCAAAATCTCTTGATGATCGGTCAGCACAGCAGGTTCCACCAAGGTAGGTAGCACTCTCTTGCAGTGAGTACTATTGACCCAATTCTTTCGGTTCGTCAATCAAACTGCTATCCTTGTCGCAAGGAGCACCCGTTCTGGGCCTCGCCACCTTGGTTCCAAGCTGCTTGATCTTTCAAAAGACTTAATCATCACCTGGTCACCAGGTCGGAGTTCATGGCCTTCACCTGTAGATCTGTCAGGAAGTGCTTCTCGAACCTGTTGATGAATAGAAACCGAATTGTCGGTTAACTGTGCCAAATAATCATTCATCAGGACACAAGGTACATCATATACAGATTTTGGTTTAGGAACTCCCCAAATATTCATTGGTCTCCCAAATACTACTTCATAGGGGCTAAGGCCAAGTCGGGAGTGTGGCACTGACCTAATAGACAATAATGGCAATGGTAATGTATCTGGCCAAGTTAAGGATGTGGAAGCCTGTATCTTCGCTAATTTCAGCTTCAATGTAGCATTATACCTTTCCACCAACCCTGCTGATTGTGGGTGGAAAACCGCATGGAACTTCTGTTTGATCCCTAATCATTTCAGGACATACTTAATAACTTACCCAACAAAATGAGGTCCGTTATCACTCCATAAAAGTCTGCAAACACCAAACCTAGGGAAAAATTCTTTCAAAAGCACCTTCGCTGTGGTAATGGCAGTATTATCCTTTGTGGGGTACGCCTCTATCCATTTACTGAAGGCACAAACCACCACCAAGACATACTTTAAATTGTTGCAGCGTTCAAGCTGAATATAATCCATTTGTAGAACTTCAAAAGGTGCAGTTGGTGTAGCAAACCTTCCTGCAGGAGTACGTGTCCCTTTTCCAGGATTGTATTGTAAGCAGATCAAACAAGACTGTACTACTCTCTTAGCTGTACTGGAAATTTCTGGATGCTCCCAAACTTGAGTAAGCAACTTCGTTATTGTTGAAGCTCCAACATGTGCCAGCCCATGTGCCATCTGAACCATAGGTTGTACAAAAGCTATAGGCAATTTCCATTTATCCATCTGCTTATTCCGCCAACAGCCCTCATCATCCAATTCTCCATCTTTAGACCATTGCTCACGTTCTTTCACAGAAGCAGATTTCTGTATATCTAATACGTCTTGTCTAGCATTATGCCAACGTTCAGCTTGTGACTTCACTACATACATAGAAGTAGTACTTCGCTGCATCACAGTCTCACGTGCTACACGGTCTGCAAGAGCATTACCTTGCCCTATCTTATCGGTCACTTTCTTATGTGCACTACATTTCATAATAGCTATTTTCTTTGGATATGTCAATGCAGTCAAGAGGTTATGCACTAATTCTCCGTGCATTATCTGCATCCCGTGGGATGTGAGAAAGCCTCTCTCCTTTCAAAGCAAACCAAAATCATGAGCCACTCCAAAAGCATAGCGTCTGTCTGTGTAAATGCTCACACTTAAATCAGTACTAAGCTCACATGCTCGTGTCAAAGCTATTAGTTCAGCTGCTTGAGCTGACTTCTGTGGTATACGAGCTGTCTCCACTACCGTGTGTATTGTGGTGATTGCATATGCAGCTGAGGTCGTACCATCTGGCAACTTCAAACAAGACCCATCAACCCACAGTTCCCCGTCTACATCTAAAAGGGGCGTATCTTGTAAATCAACACAACCCTTTGTCTGTTCTTCGGTAAGGAATATACAATCATGTGTTTCTTGTGACTGAGGCTGAGTCACCGGATATGGCAACAAAGTAGCTGGATTTAGTGTCGCACATCTCTTCAGTGTAATGTGAGGAGACAACAATGTCAACTCATAACCTGTCATACGGGCGCTAGTTAAATGTTGTGTCTTTGTTTGATTTAAAAGAGCATCAACCGCATGGGGTACTAGCACCAACAGCTTATGTGACAAAACTATCCCTTCACTCTGACGTATTGAGACAGCTGTTGCGGCAACTGAACGAAAACACCCAGGCAACACTCGAGCGACAGGATCAAGTACTGCTGAAAAATATGCACAGGGACGCTGCTGATTGCCATGTGTCTGTACTAAAACTGACAATGCACATCCATCTTTCTCGTGTACGTAAAGTGCAAAAGGCTTCATGTAATCTGGAGTACCTAACACTGGTGCATAACAAAGGGCTTGTCGCAGCTGCCGGAAAGCAGTCTCACATTCATCTGTCCATGGGAGGGGCATTGGAGTATCTTTAGTAAAAAGTGCTAGCAAAGGTTTGGCAATGTGTGAAAACCCTAATATCCATTGCCTACAAAAAGAAGTAAGACCAAGGAATGCACGAACATCTTTCTGAGTAGAGGGTACTGGTGTGTCTAAAATTGCTTGAATACGATCTGATGTAAGTGCACTGCCCTCCTTAGACAAAAGGTGACCTAAATAGGTTACCTTTGGTCTACAATATTGCAATTTCTTTTGTGACACTTTATGATGGTGTGAAGCAAGAAAAGAAAGTAAGGACAAAGTGCACTTTTCACATTGCTCCGGGTTATCAGCTGCCAACAAAATATCATCAACCTATTGTATGAGAGCCACACCTTCAGGTAAAACAAAAGAATCAAGGTGTCCAAAGTCATAGTACAAGAACTAATTGCTCCCTCAACTTCCTCATAAAAGGCGGATGGATTTTTCCACGGGTCAGGTAATGCTGTTTTAAGTGCCATTACATCTGCCCTATTCCAAGGAGTATACACCCAATTATAAATAAAATAACCCTTAGCATCAACAGAAGTTTTATCATCATTTGTACCCAATCCATTAGGAGGAACATACAAAGGCGCGGCCTCCCGCATTGGTTTCGCGTGAACTATCATAATCTTATCTGTTTCAAAGATGGAAGCTTGCGCCCCTTCGGTCTGAGATGCTCGTGCAACTGCGTCCGCAGCCCCTTTCTCTTCTTGCAAACGGACTGCCACAATACGTAATTTCATTAAAAGCCTGATTGCATCAGCCACCTGGGAGAAAACAAAAAGACCATCACGCATTTGCTTATGATCAGCTGCTACATCATCGGGCTCTAACTCATCAGAAAATTTCCGATATAGTTCAATATCTTCTGAGCCAAATGCCTCAGTAAAATATAGCTGCTCATTTTCCGTCCACCCTTTCATGTTGTCTAAAAGTTCAGAAGCAGAAACAACGCTACGAATTGTTTTATGAGCAATAGAGCTAAGCTCAGATGCACGGTCAGCAGGCAGCATAGAGCGACTGTCCCGCATCTTCTGTTGCTCCGAACTGGAGACCTCAGCTAACTCATGAGGGGCAGAAGGAACGACATACGGAGGTGGAGGGCGATCTAGTAACAACAAATCATCATGTGGTTTATTAAGGATAGGATAGAGAGGTTGCCTAACAGTGTATTGGCCAGTTACCTGTAGCTTACGTTCTTTCTCTTCTAGCTCCTTTAAGTCATTTATTTCTTTCTTTCTCATTTCCAATGCTTTCACATATACATTCTTCTGCTGCTCTTTCTCAAGCAAGGCTTGCTCACGCTTCACTCGTCCATGCGTTTCTTTCTCCCACATTCGTACACAGTCAAACATATCTTGCCTAGACTTTCGCTTACACATAAATTTTTCCACATACTCAATCTTTCGCAAATCAAATGACCCATGCATAGGCCAACGTAACTCAGGATCCGGGCGGGTGTATTTATTCCATAATGTGCTGTACATTATAGAAGAAAGACCATGTTTAACATACATATCTCTATTTGGCGTCCCCTCTGGGGGTGCCGGTTGCGATTCTTCCAGTCTCAAATTGGTACCATTACAAAAGCAACAGAATCAATTGTTCTCAACCAGCTGACTGATTATATAGAGCTTCTGGACCCTTCAGATCTTCTGATTATAGCAGGTGATTTTAATTGTTCTTTTGTGTTGGACAACACCATCAGCAATCTGACTACTGAGGAGGACGAATATTGGGGTATTCCCCAATCTAAGGAAACTGCGTTTTTGCCCGCTTCCCGTGTTGCATCTCAGTTGTCTTCCCTTTGTCTGAAATATGGCCTGAGAGAATGTAATGGCCGCACCAAATCTGACTCAGAGCGAGCCATCCCTTTCAAGTGAGGGCTTTCTTTTAGTACTATTGATTATATTCTGGTGGACATTAGGCTATGGTCAAGTTCACTGGACATGGAAATCTTACCTCGCTTGGATAGCGATCATAATCCTCTGTGCCTTGTACTGACCAACCATGCATTTTTAAGAGTCCAGCACATAACGACCACTAACGTCCAACTCCCTTATCTGAATCATAGACGTTCTCGGGTCTGCTGGCCAAAGGTGGAATCCAACCCGTATTTGATTGGGGAAATATATTCATCATTTTTAAAACTCTTTGCAGATTATGAGGAACAAGAAGCCTCGGATATTCCCATCATGGCTATCCACATTAAATTGGTGGATTCCCTACAGGGTATCTTCTATAGGGAAATCCCTTCCAAATCGAGACCCGCTGACACCCCTCGTAGGGATTGGTATAATCAGGATTGTGTGCGAGCAAGATCTAATTTAAACGAGGCTGTAAAAAACTCTACCCAAGTGGCTATTAAAGAGGCCCGACGTAGGTATGTTAATGCACTGAAACAAGCAAAAAAAGACTGGGATAATGAGATTTGGCAGAAGCTGCTTGCAGCAGTCAAATACAAAGATGATAGTTCCTTCTGGCCGCTGTTGACCTCCAGTTCGAAAAGGGGCAATGATGACATTGGTATGTACATACAGCCCGAAAGATGGGTGTCCTATTTTTCTGGAATTTATGCTCTGCCTGCACCGCAATCTCTGGAGGACCCTGGATATGATGAGTGTTGGGCTGTTAACAAGACCTCAACTGAGAGCATTGTTTTTACCTTAGCCGCAACAACAGCTGCAATTAATTCTTTGAGGCCAGCCAAAGCCCCTGGTCCAGATAAGATCCCAGGGGACCTGTTTAAATCAGAACCAAAGATATGGGCATGGTACATCAATTTATTGTCTAATGCCATAGCAGCTGGTAGCCCTATTCCAGATTCCTGGCGTGGCGCAGAAATAATACCGATTCACAAAAAGGGTGATGTAGGTTCACCTGTAAACTATAGACCAATCAGCCTAATTGATATCCTTCAGAAGACGTTTGCTAAGCAAGTCTTAGATAGGCTTACCGATTGGATCCAAGACAACCAAATTTTATCCCCCTTACAGGCCGGTTTTCGGCCTAAAACTAACACCATGGACCAGGTCTTTAGGCTGTCATTACTATTTTGGAAGTATGTCACCCTATCTAAGCAAAAACGTTATGTTGCTTTCGTAGATCTAAGATCTGCATTCGATTTAGTCCCAAGAGAGAAACTATGGGGAGTATTAAATAAAATCGGTATCCCAGGAAATTTAGTGCATTTAATTCAAAGATTACATGAAAAAACATTTGCACAAGTCAGATGGGGTAAGCAGGGGGAACTCACAGACAAAATAGATATTAGGAGAGGAGTATGCCAGGGTTGTGTTCTTGCCCCAACGTTATTTACATTGTTTATCAAAGAGGTGGTGCAAGTCGTTACCAACTGCCAAAATGATGCTAAATCCTTGAACAACCATAAAATTCCAATTTTGCTATTTGCTGATGACTCCCTCCTGATCTCCAGAACTATGGGTCTCCAGGTACTTGTGGATAAGTTTAGTTCGTTTTGTGGTGAGTATGGACTTGAACTCAACCATAGCAAAACTAAATTTATGACCCTGGGTTGTGGCCCCACTAAGAGATACTCAATTTTTCATAATGGTACCCCCCTAAGTATGGTAAGCTCCATAGATTATTTGGGGGTGAGAATTTGCAACAGTCTGCATTGGGGGGCCCAAATCGATAAAGGTTTAGCTATTCTGGCACAGAGATCTGGGGCCATCTTACGCTTTCACAAGTCTACCTCTGAGAGAGTGATTACTCCAACTATTAAAATTTATCGAGCAAAGGCACAGAGCGCTGCAGTCTACGGGTCTGAAATTTGGGGTCCTCGAACACTGGCAAGCTTGCAGTGGGGGAAAACAACTTTGAAAGGTCAACTTTGGCCTGTCCTCGCAGTACCCCACTGCTGCCTATGTTCTGGGATCTTGGCCTTTCACGCATCTCTGATGTAATTGCCCTAAGACCATTGCTTTTCTGGGTCCGTGTATGGACCACCCCAGAGCTATCCACATACAAGGAGTCTATTCAAGACATTCTAGATAGACCAAATGTACTTACCATTCCCTGGTTTAACCACATCTCAAAATGGTTTTACAGATTGGGTCTTAGTGAGTTTTGGAGTAATTCAGAAAGCATAAGGAAGGATCAGAAGAATCATTTGAAAATTGTTTACTGGATATATGTCAGGGAAAACTACCTGCTGTGTTCAACACACGGCAGATTGACTTCACAATTTTTTGATTTCAAATGGTACCCGTATATGGAACCATTTATGGATACAATTCTTGACCCAATAAGTAAGAGTCTATATATTCAGTTCAGATATGGTTGTCTGCCTCTCAAATCCTATGGCAGTACACGGAGCGCGACCCCAAGTCCTGATACTTGTCCGAGTTGTAATCACATTTCAGAATCTATTGTACATTTTATGTTTTTATGCCCTGCTTATTTGATTGCGCGACGGAAGTGGTTACGACCGGTGTGCAGGAATATGGGGGTAAGATATTGTATTGTTGCCTTAAGGATCATGATGAGGGAAACTTCTCTCCCTCTATCTTGTGCGGTTAGCAAGTATATTGTAGCTGCTTGGCATATTCGTACTAATTTTTCGGGGAAAAAATGATGATGAGGACCAAAAAAAGTGTTTTAGTTGCTAAATTTTAACTATACACCTAGACTGAAATAAAACCCCATGTTTATTTTAAATGTTAGGTATTAGGGGGTTAGGTGCTTTTTCTAAGGAAAATAATTTTATGTGTTTTAAGGCTGAAATATATGTTTTTATTTTATTCTTATCCTTTTTTTAACTTAATTCTTACTTCCTTTTTCATTCAATTGTTGGTTGTTTTGCTTTTATGGTTGAAAGTAACCGAATAAAGCTATGTGTTGATGAAAAGCAACACATCCTACAAAGTGCGCTAAAAACAGGCATGCCAAAAATAGTGCAGAATATGCAATGTTATAATCAAAGTAGCACTTAAGGTGCCGTTCAAATTCAAAATTAAATTGGAGACAATTCTCCTCATTACCTGCCTATATAAATTGCAATTTATATATCAAATCCAAAGAATACAAATTGACTAGTCACCCGAATCACGAGAGCCACAGTAAGTAGTGCTAAACTAAATTACCAAACACAGGCATCAAAACCCACAGCAAGTGCCGTAAAACGGCTCTTACCAATCACAGGGTGTCCAGGTTCCAACTGCCAAGTTCTAAAATCGACCAAATGGTCACTGCATGACGAATGAACAAAAAGGATCTCAGTCGAGGACCGGCGCCACCTGGATGGTCAAGTCAGAAGGAAGGGAAAAACACTGTGGTTGCCAAGACTCGGGTCTCCTCAGGCATTGATCGTCCGCAGCGAGATCCCAATCCTTCGTCGCGACCAATCCGTTGGGCATCCGAGTCACCGATGAGTCCCTGTTCGGGCGCCAATTTGTTGAAGTAAGCCTCAGCAAGGCCAACTAGTGCAAGGGGTTCACCTTTCTCTGCACAAAGTCCTCAGACCATGTAGGAAGAAGTTGGCACAGAAACTGGAATAAAAGACAAAAGTTTATTAACCTCATGAGGTGGTACTGCAGTTCAGACAGCACCCTTGGGTAATGTCTGAAGTAGCACACTGAACTGAGAGAGCATGGTCCTTTTATACCCACACAGGGGCTAAAAGGAGATGGTACAATTATGGAAACAAGACTTGTATACATGTAAGGTCATGTGGATAATGCACAGTCGACAGGTAGGAGGAGCTAACAGTTTCCAAGGACTAACAGCTGCAGACCTTACTGAGCATGTGCGAAAGTAAGAGATGCTAAATATAACTTGTCACTAGGCAGATTTCAAGAGCAGTTAACAGAAAGGTAGGACAGAGCACATGGTGAGCACATGGCAGCATGTAGCAGAGAAAATGGCTGCCATGAATACAAAATGGATTCCGCAAAATGTTCACAATAGTTACTAAATACAAGATGTTTTCTGCTAATGCTTAATCTAATCACTGCTAAATTACAACACTCCGAGAGACATTTTAGTGTAGCAACCCTGCACTGCCTCACAACACTTAAGAAAGCAGCCCTGCCCCAGTGTGGAGCTTATAGGACAGCAGCCCTGCCCTGCTCCAGCTCAAGAGAAACGGCAACCCTGTTCTCTCTTACAGCCAAATGGACAAAGTTTTTGCCAATCTATGGCTTTATTGAGACAGCATCCTTGTCTGACATTCTCATCACTTGATAGAGGCCCAGTGGACAATTCCCACTGCTCTAAACTAAAACATACTAATAGGAACTCTGAGAATATAACTTCACATTGTTGGCTAGCTAAAAAACTCCAAACAGGGTGGTTCACATCCCCACAAGGAAGTAACCAGACAGTTGATGATAAAGGGAGTAAACAATCTATTGTAGAGCTACTCTCCACTTATCACCACTTAGACAATAAAGACTCAACTGGCCAAGGTTAGCCTTATTATCCTTTGTTTGTGGGGGGGGGGGGTTGTGTAGGAAGGTAGCCTCTTTTTAGACTTATTACCCCCACTTTTGGCCTGTTTGTGAGTATATGTCAGGGTGTTTTTACTGTCTCACTGGGATCCTGCTAGCCAGGACCCCAGTGCTCATAGTGAAAACCCTAATTGTCAATGTGTTTTACATGTCCCACTGGGACCCTGCTAGCCAGGGCCCCAGTGCTCATAAGTTTGTAGCCTAAATGTGTTCCCTGTGTGGTGCCTAACTGTGTCGCTGAGGCTCTGCTAACCAGAACCTCAGTGCTTATGCTCTCTCTGTCTTTAAAATTGTCACTGCAGGCTAGTGACCATTTTTACCAATTCTGATTGGCACACTGGAACACCCTTAGAAATCCCTAGTATATGGTACCTAGGTACCCAGGGTATTTGGGGTTCCAGGAGATCCATATGGGCTGCAGCATTTCTTTTGCCACCCATAAGGAGCTCAGACAATTCTTACACAGGATTGCCACTGCAGCCAGAGTGAAATAGCGTCCATGTTATTTCACAGCCATTTTACACTGCACTTAAATAACTCATAAGTCACCTATATGTCTAACCCTCACTTGGTGAAGGTTAGGTGCAAAGTTACTAAGTGTGAGGGCACCCTGACACTAGCCCAGGTGCCCCCACATTGTTCAGGGCAATTTCCCTGGACTTTGTGAGTGCGGGGACACCATTGCACGCGTGCACTACACATAGGTCAATACCTATATGTCGCTTCACAATGGTAACTCCAAATATGGCCATGTGACATGTCTAAGATCATGGAATTGTCCCCCCATGCCAAATCAGGTATTGGGGTGCCAATCCCATGCATCCCCGGGGCTCCAGCATGGACCCTGGGTACTGCCAAACTTGCTCTCAGGGGGTTTCACTTCAGCTGCTGCTGCTGCCAACCCCACAGACAGGCTTCTGTCCTCCTGGTGTCTGGGCAGCCCAGTCCCAGGAAGGCAGAACAAAGGATTTCCTCTGAGAGAGGGTGTTACACCCTCTCCCTTTGTAAATAGGTCTTAAGGGCTGGGGAGGAGTAGCCTCTCCAGCCTCTGGAAATGCTTTGAAGGGCACAGATGGTGCCCTCCTTGCATAAGCCAGTCTACACCGGTTCAGGGATCCCCCACCCCCGCTCTGGCGCAAAACTGGACAAAGGTAAGGGGAATGACCACTCCCCTGTCCATCACCACCCCAGGGGTGGTGCCCAGAGCTCCTCCAGTGTGTCCCACACCTCTGCCATCTTGAATGCAGAGGTGTGAGGGCACAGTGGAGGCATCTGAGTGGCCAGTGCCAGTAGGTGACGTCAGAGACCCCTCCTGATAGGTGCTTACTTGGTTAGGTTTCCAATCCTCCTCTGAGGGCTATTTAGGGTCTCTCCTTTGGGTTTCTCATGAGATAACGAATGCAAGAGCTCCAGGACGCCTGCAAAACCACACCAAAGTAGCAAGACGACTATCAGCAACATTGTAGCGCCTAATCCTGCCGGCTTTCTTGACTGTTTCCTGGTGGTACATGCTCTGATGGCTGTCTGCCTTCACCCTGCACTGGAAGCCAAGAAGAAATCTCCTGTGGGTCGACGGAATCTTCCCCCTGCTAACGCAGGTACCAAACTTCTGCATCACCAGTCCTCTGGGTCCCCTCTCATCTTGATGAGCCTGGTCCCTAGAACACAGGAGCTGGATCCAAGTGACCCTGACAGTCCAGTGGTCCTTCTGTCCAAATTTGGTGGAGGTAAGTCCTTGCGTCCCCACGCCAGACAGTAATCCTGTGTACTGCGTAATCTGCAGCTGCTGGGGCTTCTGTGCACTCTTGCAAGGAATCCAAGGAAAATAGAAAATACTTATCTATACAAAACAGGACCAAAACAACAAAAATCCACAAGCACAACGCTAACGCTGTTAGCATGAAAATTTACCCAGGTGCGTCAAAAATAACACCACACAAGTGAGTGTGCATCAAAAAGGGCTTGCAATGTGTTAATTTCACTTACGAGCGAGACCTTGCATCGTTTCTCCTTCAGTCGAGTTCGCGTGCGTTGTTTCTTCTCTCCGCAGGAGAGTGATATGTCGATTCGGCTGCACTCTCGAGTCTGGGCAGGCCCTGCGTCATTTTTGCACACTCAGTGATTGCATCAGAAATTCTGCTGCACGATGGTCCAAAAACCACACAGCGCAGGTTGCGATCTCACGAGCCTTCGTCAGTGATAATGCACGCCATTTCTCCAGACATAGGCATCAATCTTCCGGTTGCATTGCAGGCGAGCATCAATTTTCAGCCACGAAGCCGGCGGTGCGTCGATTTTTCAACTGCAGATCGGAGTTGCGTCGATCTTTTCTCCGCACAGCGGTCAGTGCGTGGATTTCTCACTCTTGGGCTGCCAGCTTCTCCTTTCAGGGTCCCAGGAACTGGATGGGCACCACTTGGCAGAGTAGGAGTCTCAGCAGAGGCTCCAGGTGCTGGCAGAGAGAAGATTCTGCTGTCCCTGAGACTTCAAATAACAGGACGCAAGCTCTAAATCAAGCCCTTCCAGAGTTCTTAACAAGAAGGAAGGGAACACAAAGTCCAGTCTTTGTCCTCTGGCACAGGCAGAAGCAGAAACTGCAGGAGGGCTCCACAAAGTACAGTCACAGGCAGGGCAGCTCTTTTTCCTCAGCTCTTCAGCTCTTCTACAGGCAGAGGTTCCTTTTGGTTTCCAGAAGTTTTCTAAAGTCTGTGGTTTTGTGTGCCCTTCTTATACCCATTTTGCCCTTTAAAGTAGGCTTACTTCAAAGAAAAGTCTCTCTTGTTTGTGAAATCCTGCCTTGCCAAGGCCAGGCCCCAGACACACACCAGGGGGTTGGAGACTGCATTGTGTGAGGGCAGGCACAGCCCTGTCAGTTGTGAGTGACCACTCCTCCCCTCCCTCCTAGCACAGATGGCTCATCAGGATGTGCATGCTACACCCCAGCTCCCATTGTGTCACTGTCTAGTGAGAGGTGCAACCAGCCCAAATGTAAAACTGACCCAGACAGGGAATCCACAAACAGGCAGAGTCACAGAAATGGTTTAAGCAAGAAAATGCTCCCTTTCTAAATGTGGCATTTTCAAAAACACAATCTCAAAATCCACTTTACTTAAAGATGTATTTTTAAATTCTGAGCTCAGAGTCCCCACACTCCACATGTCTGTCTGCTCCCAAAGGGAATCTACACTTTAATCATATTTAAAGGTAGCCCCCATGTTAACCTCTGAGAGGGAGAGGCCTTGCAACAGTGAAAATTTAATTTAGCAGTATTTCTCTGTCAGGACATATAAAACACATTACCATGGCCCTCATTAAAACCCTGGCGGTCAGTGATAAAGCGGCAGTAATACCTCCAACAGGCCGGCGGTAAAGAATTGGAATCATGACCACGGCGGAAACCGACAACACAAACAGACAGTTTAACACTCCGACCGCCACGGCGGTAGCAACAAACACCGCAGCGGTTTCGGCCAACAGCCAGGCGGAAGACAATGTACCGCCCACTGCATTACAACACACCCATCCACCACCTTTTCCGGGGAGGTGCCAATGCCATCAAAAGCACGGCGTAAACAGAACACAGTAGGGAAACGACTCACTTCTCGACACTCAAAGAAGAACCAGGACGCCATGGAGCCCAAACTGCAGGTGTTCCCCATGCTGGTCTACTTTCTCATACACCAGGAGCATGAACGTCGGCGAAGACGACCATAGTGAGTACTGCACCTATCAAACAGGGGAGGGGAGAGGAAAAAGAGAGTGACACACACATGCAACACGCAACATGCAACACCCCCACCCCACCCTCACTCATAACACCATATACACAAACACATGCAACAACATTTCATATACTCCCCGTAACCCTCAGGAATAACGCAAGGACAAAAGGAATGGAGTAAAATGAGTGTAATATTAGTAATTTACAAAAGGAGGGACAATGTCTACTCCAAAATGTCCGTGGCCCACTGGGCCAAAAAACATAGGCCAAGGCCACACTATACTCCTGCCTCAATACGGAGAGAACACTGCAGGGGCATCAGGTTGAAAAAACACAGGCACCTCAGGGGGACGGGGAATGGGGGGCTCCTTAGCCGGAAGATGGTATAACGCCACTGGCCTGCAGGGGGCTTCATGCCCACTGCTTGGGCCTGGGGAGTGCAGAGCCACAGTCTCTCAAGTGGGTGGTTTGCCCACTGCTTGGTCCTGGAGAGTGCAAAGCCCAGTGTGCTTCATCCTGGATGGGGCAAGGTCATAGTCTCTCACCTGTGTGTCACACCGACAGGTGTTGCAGGGGCCAGGAAGCACTGCAGCCCATGTAGACTCCACTGCACACTGCTCTCTGGCGGTGACGGCTGCTCAGTGGATGCCAGTTGCGCTGCAGGTGGCGGTGCAGGCAGTGGTGGTGGTAGCCTTCAGGTGTTCACCTGCAGCCTCGCACGGCTGCCACTGGGGCTGCTGCTGCTGGCAATGGTGCTGCTGGCGGCGGGGCAGGTGGCGGTGTGGCCGCAGTGCAGGTGGTGGTGCAGGCATTGGTGGTGGTAGCCTACAGGCCTTCACCTGGAGCCTCGAATGGCTGCCGACTGGGGCTGCTGCTGCTGGCAGTGGTGCTGCTGGTGGCAGGGCAGGTGGCGGTGCTATCAGTGGTGCAGCTGGCAGTGCTGGCCACGTTGCAGGTGGCGGTTCTGGCTACGGTGCAGGTGGCAGTGCTGGCAGTGGTGGTGGTTGCCTCCAGGCCTTCAAGTGCCTTGGCTGGTGTTCTGTGCCCCTTCCTGCCCTTGGCAGATGGTGGTGCCTCCTTGCTTCTGCCAGCTGGAGTCTTTGACTTGCCCTTGCTGGAGGGTTCTACCACTTCCCCTTGCTGGCTGGTGTCCCCTTCTTGCCCTTGCCAGGTGGCGGACTGTTCTTGGCCTTGGCAGGTGTTGCTGGCACACTGGCTGGGCTGACGGGTGCCTCCTTGGAGCCTCTCACAGCTGCAGAAACCACAGTGGCAGAGGACTGGGTGGCTGAGGTGCTAGGCTGGGGTTCTGGCCCCACAAGCCTGAGGTGAAGCACGGGGGGGTTTGGGAATAGGTCAATGTTGGTGAGGAAAAGTTATTTAGGGACACTGGGGCATGAAGAGGGTGAAGGTTTGGGAGTGGAGGAAGAGGGAGTGTTTATATGAGGTGTCAGTCTGCTGTGTTTGGGTGCAGGTGCATGGGCTGGATGCTGTCGTGAGGTGGATGGCTGTTGCATGTCTGTGTGCTTGCGTTTGTGTACTTTGGGAGGAGGTGTCACAGACACAGTGGGAGAGGACACAGGGGATGTGTGCATGGATGTGTGGGTGGTCACTGCCAGTGAGGGGCGTGTAGTGATAGGCGTGGTGGTGATGGAGGTAGTGGATGAGGAAGTAGTGCATGCAGGTGTGAGTGGTTGAGGAGGACACAGTGGAGGCAGTGGATGTTGGTGTGTGTGCATGGGGACGGTGCTTATGTGAGTGCCTGTGGGATGATGTGTGGTGCTTGTGTTTGCCTGAACCACTTCTGTGTGTTGATTTGGGTGATTGCTGGTCTGAAGGTGTGCTTGGGATAGGCTGGGGTTGAGGGGATTAGGACTGGGTAGAGGAAGTTGGAGGGGGGAGGCTGGAGACAGGGTCAATGGCTGCCATCAGTATGGAAGCTAGAGCCTGGAATGCTCTCTGTTGGGCCTCCATGCCAGAGTGAATGCCCTCCAGGTATGCACTTTTGTTGCAAATGCCCTGCTACACCCTGGATGGCATTCAGTATGGTTGACTGCCCAGCAGAGAGGGATCTCAGGAGGTCAATAGGCTCCTCACTGAGGGCAGCAGGGCTGAGTGGGGCAGGGCCTGAGGTGCCTGAGGCGAAGGAGATGCCCACCTTCCTGGGTGAGCGGGCACAGGAAACACGCTGAGGGGCTGCTGGGAGGGCGGTGCTGGTACAGGGGGTGGCGGCTGTACCTGTTGTTGGCTTGGGCACAGAGGTGTCCGCCACCGCCAGGGAGCTTCCATCAGAGGAGGAAGTGTTGGTAGTGTCCCCTCCTGTCTCCATCGTGGTTCTCCGCTCTGTCCCACTGGTGCCCTCACCGTCAGTGGATTCGGCCTCCAGGCCTATGTGGGATGCATATATAAAGTACAAGAGGCACTCATTATAACATGAAAAATAATAGTACTCATAAGTCAGTATACATAGGTAATGTTTTGTCATATATTTCTGAAAATTAATAGGATTATTTCCAACATAATCCCCAATTACAGTATCACTGTCCAAATCCAAATAGTAGAATTAATTGATCTGTTGTTCCAAGATTGCTATGATCCAAAGTCCAAGTCCAGATTTCTCTAATCAAAGTTCAATCATATTCTTCAAAAGATGATATAGCTTATTATTTAAACTTTAGCAGCCGCATCCAAATTGATAGTCAGTCCAGATTTTCTCAAATCAAGGTTCAATCATATTCTTCAAAGGATGATATAGCTTATTATTAAAATTTTAGCAGCCGCATCTAAATTGATAGCCTGTGGGGTGCAGCTCCCTCTGTTGTCGGTACCTCTGCTCCTCCGCCAGATGATGCTACTGCACACAAGAACAGGTTGACAAAACAAAAAGGTGGGGAGAGACAGAGAATACACTTGGTCAATGCCAGCAACAACACTACCGTTGCCGTACACAACACACGGGGAACAGCCCTATATACTAGGCCATGAAATACCAGTTACAATGCTAGTCACCAGCCCATGGGGTACAATGCCTAATGCCATTAGCTGCACACGTGAAACCCACAGGACCTTGCCCAGTAGTAGATGCCCACTAACACTGTTGGGGTTGGAGTGCATCTGAGCCTGCCCATCATTGAACATACCCTGCCATGTTTGCCCTGGCCTAGGGGTACCCACAGCCTACATCCCCCACCCATGTATTACCTTAACGTGCGCAAAGTCATGAATCTGAATCTGTACTCACCCCCTTGTGGCTGCTGCAATGCCTTTAAGAGCCCATCCAACTCCAAATAGGCCACCACCAGAATGCAGAACATCAGCGGGGCACCCCTTCCTCATGAGGCCAGCCCCAGCGGGTCCTCCGCCGTCTTCCTTGCCCAGCGGTGCAGGTCCTCCAGCCATTTGCGGCAGTGGGTGCTCCGCCTGTCAAAGACCCCCAGGGTCCACACCTCCTTGGCTATGGCACGCCAAATACAGTTTTTCTGAAGGGCGCTAACCTGCAGAAAAAAATACAGCAAAAAAGGGATTACTCATACCGTCTGGACTGTCATACTCATGGCCCACCATATCCCTCCCATCCCTTTACGCATCTACATTCACCACCATTCATGCAGCACTCTGCCCAGGATCCCTCCGCCCCCCCACATGGGGTTTACACACACAGCAATCCATACATTCATGTCCCACGCATCATGCTCACAGTATACTCACCTGTTTGAACGGAGGACCATAGAGTAAAGTGTACTGGGGTAGGACCCCATTCTCAAGTCTCTCCAACACCTCCTAAGTGGAGGCGGGGGCCCTTTCCCCAGACACTCAAGCCATTGTTGCTTCCAGAAACAGGTCCCAGCAGCACTTGCAGTGTAGGTCCTCTCCTGTTGAAGGTCAGGTAGCAAGTGAGTGAACAGATAGAAAATGGCAGTCACGTCTGCGGTGGTGCGTACTGTCACTGCCGACGTACATCTCCATTGGATCCTGGAACCCATAGGGCCCAATGATAACCAATGCAATGTTGTGCGGCGGTCGTCGATCTCCGACCGCAACGTTGCACACCACCAGCGGAATTACCTAATTTCCACTTGTCTCTCCTCACAGGTAAGGCTGCTGCCATTTCAGGGGGGCACAGGCCATGGCACCAAACTGCGTCACAGCAGACATTGGCACATCAACTGACTCTCGAGTTCACATACTGTTTCTGTAAAGGAAGAAATGCATATTAATTTTTAAATATGCGTGACTATGACCCTCTGCTCACCATTTTTCACCCTAGAGTTCAACTGCTGAGAATGAATATGAGATGGAGACATCCCCCGTGTACAGACCCCTGCTGGACCTGGCGACAATGGAGGACAGTCACATTATCCTGACGTACAGACTTGATAGGGCCACAATCCAAGAACTGTGTGCCCAATTGGAGCCAGACCTGATCTCAGATATCCGCCACCCCACAGGTATCCCCCCTCAAGAGCAGGTCCTGTCAGTGCACCATTTCCTGGCAAGTGGTTCCTTCCAAGCGACAGTAGCCATGGCATCCGGAATGTCTCAGCTTTGTTCTCAAACGTGCTGACCAGAGTGTTATCTGCCCTGCTGAAACACATGCACAGCTATATCGTGTTCCCCCAGGTGGACGATTTGGCCACAGTGAAGGCTGACGTTTATGCCCTGGGACATAACCCCAACATCATTGGTGTCATTGATGGTACACACATTACATTTGTCCCTCTCCCCCCCCGGAGAAATGAAAAGTGTTCAGAAATAGAAAAAGCTTTTACTCTCTGAATGTGCAGATGGTGTGTTTGGCGGACCAGTACATCTCCCATGTCAATGCCAAGTATCCCGGCACTGTGCATGATGCCTTTATCTTGAGGAATAGTAGCGTTCCATATGTGATGTCTCAACTCCAGAGGCACCTGGTGTGGCTAATAAGTGAGCCCATGGTCCCCACCCAGTTGATGTAGGTATATGGGTTTGGCCCTAAGAGTGAGTGTGTGACTAACAGGTATCCCTGGAATATTTGCAGGTGACTCTGGTTACCCCAACCTCTCATGGCTACTGACTCCAGTGAGGAATGCCAGGACAAGGGCAGAGGAACTTTACAATGAGGCACATGGGCGAACAAGCAGGATCATTGAGAGAACCTTTGGCCTCCTGAAAGCCAGATTCCGGTGCCTCCACCTGACAAGTGAATCCCTGTACTACTCACCGAAGAAGGTCTGCCAGATCATTGTTTCATGTTGCATGCTGCACAACCTGGCCTTGAGACGCCAGGTGCCTTTTCTGCAGGAGGATGAGCCTTGAGATGGTTATGTGGCAGCTGTGGAGCCAGTGGACAGTGATGAAGAGGAGGCAGAGGAAGAAGATGTGGACAACTGAAGTACACTCATTCAACAGTACTTCTAGTGACACACAGGTAAGACACTGTAACTTCACTTTCCATTGCAGTTTTGTGTTGGACATTGTACATGGCAGCCTGATTTCCCTTTTTCTATGGCCACTTACTGTACTCTTTGGCATCTCTATTTTCAGATCTCCGTGCCCCACTCTGGCTCCTGGTGTGTTTACTGCTGACCACTACAGGTCATACCTATGTAAATATTACAGTACATTTGAATTGCAATGTTTAACGTTTGTGAAACTAATACATTTGTCATAGAATTCACAGACTCCATACTTGAATTTGTTCAGAGGGTGTTTATTTATGTGCTAATAGGTATAGGGGATATTACAATGGGCTGGGTTGCTAATGAAAGAAAGTCCAGGGTAGAGTCCATTATATTTGTGTCACAGGCACATTTCCCAAAGGGGCATAGGAAGTGGAACAATGGCAGTTGAAGGTAGACAGGGTGACAGAGTGGGACAGAAGGGTGACAATCAGGAGAGTCCTATTTCCTGGCGGGGGTCTTGGCAATGTTCTCTGGCTTCTGCCTGGATCACAGGAACCTTTTGCGGGGTGGTTCTCCTTCTGCAGGGGGTGGGGTGCTGGTGGCCTGTTGTTCCTATGGCGGGACCTCCTGTCCATAAGTGCCAGTGGAGGTGGAGGGTTGTTCTTCGGTGTGGCTAGTGTCAGGGGCACATTGGTGTGCCACTGCCTCCCTCATGGTGTTGGCCATGTCAGCTAGCATTCCTGCAATGGTGACCAGGGTGGTGTGGATGTCTTTGAGGTGCTCCCTGGTCCCCAGGTACTGTCACTCGTGCAGCCGCTGGATCTCCTGCAACTTGTACAGTATCTGGCCCATGGTTTCCTGGGAATGGTGGTATGCTCCCAGGATCCCTGCAAGTGCCTTGTGGAGAGTCGGTTCCATGGGCCTGTCCTCCCACTGTCACACAGCAGTCCTCCCAGCTTCCCTGTTGTTCTGTGCCTCTGTCACCTGAACCGTGTGCCCACTGCCACTGACCCCAGGTCCTTGATTGTCCTGTGTTTGTGGGGTTGCCTGGGGTCCCTGTAGTGGTGGGCACACTGCTGATTGATGTGTCCTGGGGACAGAGGGATGGGCCAGTTGGGTGGGTGCTGTTCTGGTGTTTCCTGAGGGGGGAGGCTCTGTGCTGGGTTGAGACTGTGGCTTGGTCACCGACTGTCCAGAGTTCACTGATGGGCAGGTTGGTCATTGCGATCGAGGCTTGCAGAGCTGGTATCAGCACTGTGGGCTTCTATGGGGGGACTGGATGTGTGTGGCATCTCCTCTCCGGTGACGCTGAGTGGGGGTCCTGTGGGAATGTAAATGTAGTGTTATTGTGTCTGCGTGTGCCATCTTGTGCATGGATATGTTTCCCTCTATTTATTGTTCTTAGCAAGGGAGCTTTGGCTTGTGTGAGTTATGCTTGTTTTGGCAAAGTGATTGTCACTAGTGTACATGCTGTGGTGATGGGTGTCCATGTAGGTCTGGGATGGGGGTCTATGCATTGGTGTTGCATGCAGGGCTTGGTATTGGGATGGGTGGGTTGTGATGGTGGGGTATATGAGAGGTGGTGGGGTGATGGTGTGAGGGTAGGGGTTGTTGTTTGTGGTGGCATGCAGGTAGGGTGGGGGATAAAGTAGTAAGTATTGGACTTACCAGAGTCCAGTCCTCCTGCTACTCCTGCGAGGCCCTCAAGATGCATGATCACCACGACTTGCTCCTCCCATATTGTTAGTTGTGGGGGCATCAGTCCTCTGTACAGCTACTTGGTGTCTTGCTACAACGGAACCACCTTCCCCATAGGTTGTAACACCTCTTCCGGATGTCATCCATTGTTCTTGAGTGCTGTCCCATGGCGTTGACCCTGTCTACGACTCTCCGCCATAGCTCCATCTTCCTTGCAATAGATGTCTGCTGCACCTGTGGTCCCAATAGCTGTGGCTCTACCCGGATGATTTCCTCCACCATGACCCTTAGCTCCTCCTCTGAGAACGTGGGGTGTCTTTGTGGTCCCATGGGTGTATTGTGAGTGGTATGTGTGAGGGTGTGTGGGGTGATGTGTTGGGGTATGTGCTGTGAGGTGTGTGGATGGTGTATGGATGATGGTGTTTAAGTGGCTTAGATTTAGTGGGTGCTCCTGGCTTGTCTCTCTCTCTCACTTGACAAAATGTTTGGGTCGTAAAGGGTTGTGGGTATTGTGGGTGTGTGTTTTATAGTGTTGTGGGTATGTGGGTGCAGTGTGTGTATGCGTGTCAGGTGTGTGTAGTTTGAATTGTCTAATGTGGTACTATTTTGTTATTGTATATGTATTTTGAGTGCAGCGGTATGTGCCGCCAATGGTTTACCATGGTTGAAGTCTGCAGCGGTGATTCGTGGGTCATGATGCTGGGGGCGTTGTTCTGTTGGCGTAACGGTGTGGGATTTGGTACTGCCGGTTTATCGCTGACCTTTGGACTGGCAGGCTTGTGTAGGTGTCTGTATAATGGCTGATTTCTATGTGTGGGTCATAATACCTGGTATGTTGGCGGCAGTCAGCATGGCGGTTAGTGGGACTTACCGCCAATGTTGTAATGAGGGCCTATATGTCCTATCTTAACCATACACTGCACCCTACCCTTAGGGCTACCTAGGCCCTACCTTAGGGGCTGCCTTACATGTAAGAAAAAAGAAGGTTTAGGCCTGGCAAGTGGGTACACTTGCCAAGTTGAATTTACATTTTAAAACTGCACATACAGACACTGCAGTGGCAGGTCTGAGACATGATTATAGGGCTACTCGTGTGGGAGGCACAACCAGTGCTGCAGGCCCACTAGTAGCATTTGGTTTACCGGCCCTGGGCACCACTAGTGCACTTTACTAGGTTCTTACTAGTAAATCAAATGTGCCAGTCATGGATAAACCAATCAACAATACAATTTGCACAGACAGCATATGCATTTTAGCACTGGTTAGCAGTGGTAAAGTGCTCAGAGTTCAAAATCCAACAGCAACAAGTCAGAAAAAATAGGAGGCAGGAGGCAAAAAGATCAGGGAAGACCTTGCATAAAGAAAAAAGTCTAACACAACCCCCTACCAGACTGAAACCAGGGGAGAACAATCAATACCTTGATGTACTTCCCTGATTGGGGTGATAGAACAGGGACCCAGCCCCACATCAGCAGGGGCATATTCCAGTTCTATGCCTTCCTGACTCCAGTTGCATCCCTCTGTCCATACTATCAGGGCCCACTAAGCTAACCCATGGGGAACCGTTCTCCTCACCTGCAGATACCATCTGTGCAGCACCTAACTTTACTTTGCTCACAGATATATCCCAGGGGGCAGATAGCACCACCAGGGCCAACACAGTAATGTTATCCATTCCACCCCCAGGGTGTGACTCTTATGCCCCCCCCCCAGGGGCAACTCTGTCCACCAGGACAGCAATCCACAGTGGCCCTTGACAGCTGTTAGGAATGAGAGCCCGACCTCAGGCCTCTCCAACCACTGTGACTGTGGAAAGTGGGGGGACAGTAGCCCCAGGTGCCTGGCACCCTTTGACCCCTCTCCCTTCCACCAGGTCAGGGATGACAGCCTGACCCTGGTCCTCCCCTCTGGGGCTCTGTACCCTCCCTCTAGGAGCGGCACCCCCAGAGTCCAAAATTGTCAGGGTGCTTGCAGAAGAATTCCTGCACAATTCTTCCACCAGTGCAGGAATGTCAACCTGCAGCTGGTTTTCCTACCTGGGGTCTGTACCTTCAGGTTGGACTAGGGTCAGGGATGAGGCTTCCCTCCCTCTGCCCTCCTTTCTGGGGTCCTGCACCTCCGGCTAGGGGTGCCCCTCCCAGAAGACAACATGTTAGGGGCACCCTCAAGGGTATGCAGATGCTTGAGCAGGTGTGTAGGCATGTGGTTCCCGCTGCATTTTTTGAAGATGCAGGTCTTCAGCTTCTTGTGAATCTCAAATAGTGAGGAGCAGGCTTAGATGTGATGTGGAAGGTTGTTCCATGTTTTGTGTGCTACTTAAGAGAAAGAGCGACCTTTCAATGGGTGTGTGTGAGTGTAGATGCTTTGATTGGTTGCGAAAGAGCATGGGGCTGTTGAGGTATGCAGTTCCCATTTTGTGTAAGCCTTTGTAGGTGTGTGTGTGAGGGGTTTGAATTGGCTGTGTCCATGAATGGGGAGCCAGTGGAGCTCCCGGAGGTGAGTTAAAATGTGGGTGTGGTGTGGGAGGTATGATTCTTGGGGCAGTGTTCTGTACGGGCCTGAAGTCTTGTCAGCAGTTGTTTAGAATTTCTGCCATTCAGTGCATTTTCATAGTTGAATCAGCTTGTGATGGGTGTTTGCATGATGGTTTGCCTGATGTTCAGTGGAAGCCATTTGAAGATGTTTTGTGGCATTCGTAGTGTTTGGAAGCAAATGGAGCTCACTGCGTTGACCTGTGCCGTCATGTTGAGCTTGTCATCTATTATTATCCCCAGATTTCTGGTATTGTCAGTGGGTGTTGGTGTGGGTCCAGGTTCCATCAACCACCAGGAGTAATTCCATGGGGTGGTCTTGTTCCCAAAGAAAAGTACTTCATTCTTGTCAGAGTTCTTGTCAGAGTTCAGTTTCAAGCAGTTGGTTCTCATCCATTCCACCATCAAAGTCATGCAATTGGTGAATTTGGTTCTGATGGTGGGTGCCTAATCTGTCAGGGAGATGATGATTCAGGTGTCTTTTACTTACGTAATGATGGTAATGCCTTGAGATGCGATGATAGCAAGTGGAACCATGTAGACATTGAACATGGATGGACTGTGGGAAGGACCCTGAGGGACAATTAGGGGTGTTACACATTGACCCACCCGCATATCTGCTGGGCGATTGAGCTGGCTGTAGTTGTTCATGCCTCCTCTACCAGGATCCCCAGCTCATCTTCTAAGAAACTGGGAGCACTGTTCCAGATGTTTGAGCCATGCTGGTTCCTACAAGTTATTTGGAACTTTTGAGGAGATCTGGTGCAGATGGAGGTTGAAAGGCAGGTGACCACATGGGCTGGAAAAAAGTCAATGTTAAAATGACAGAATATTCATCAACTCACATGTACACAGCAGTGAACAGATTCCATCACTCAGGTATCCATTTAACTAATGAGGAACTGGGCCACAGTAAAAGGTAGTTTTAAACATTGCCTTAAAGTTCATCTTCCATTTTGGGTTTGTCTTAACAAACCCTTATTATTAACATAGTAGATGCCTGACAGTATGATGGACAGGAAGTCTGTCTTTGCTGGAAGCATCCATCATCCATCACAATGCTTCCATCAATAACAAGTATATAATCTCCATTACACCCATCAGAGATACAATATCTGACGTGTAATATCCGTCAAGTTTAATATGAATGTTTAAAAGAGTAAATAAGTAAAAGATTTTAAAACATTATGATGTTCTACTTTTTTGATGTTTTGTCTGTATTGTTTACATTGAAATATGGACTTTTAGCACATATTTGATTGGAAATTGGTTCATTATGAATAAACATGTAGGTTCTTTGAGGCTGCCTAAATGTAAAGTAAAAGAAACAACAAACTACAGATAGTCAATATGGTGTGTGTGAGTCCCATCACATTGTAGACATGTCACATGTCACTAGGGAATTCATCATGTTTTGAATATAGCAAACATCATGAGTTTGTACCATGTGTGTAGCAATATCATGCAAACAATGCACGTGTATTTTTTAGAACTGCCCATCAAGCACCTCAGGCAAGATGGAAAATGAAATGTCTACAAAATGATCGCATGTACAGGCCATGTCCTCACCTAATGACCATTCATTAGGAAGTACACGATTGAACGCAACACCATAGAGGCAGATGTGGCAGCAGATGGTGATTAACCATGGAAGGCAGCAGCTGAATCTGACACTGCTGCAGTCAGTGTTTTGAAGCAATCTGTTATCACTACCACCCTTCTAGGGTTATGCAAATGTGTTAGATGGGTGGGGCACAAGGGGGCGTTTGAGGCCCCTGATGTTGTCAAGGGGACCAGGACATTTCTAGATTGGGAAATTGCTTACATCTAGTGTCCTAAAGAAAAGGGATAGGGAGTGATTGAAGGTGCTGCCCAGTCAAACCAGGCGGGCTGGGCTGGTTGTCAGAGTTTAACTCATCAGCAGGAGAGGAGCACTACTGCGTCCACTGAAGATTATTGGAATGCTGTTTCCTCAGAAGGTTTGGACAAAGTAGTAGACTGAGAGGACGAGGATCTTCACTGTTACCTGGAAAATAACAGAATACATAATGTGTTGATATGATGTCATAGGAGTTGTATTTGCGCATGTAGCAATGGTATGCTATTAAACATTTGACTGTTTTTAACTTTTAGAGTTATTTTGATTGAATCCACCAGATGGAATGAAGGACACTTGTCCTGATTTTTTTGTTTGATTATGTAGCTAAAATATATCAAGGAAACTATTGGGGTAAAATTAATGCCATCACTTTCACTCTACCTTTACTCGTTGTTGAAGGAGATATAATCAGTGTCGTATGTTGGTTGTAGATTAACATCTAAAAAATATTTGGAGTCATATGTTCCTTCCATATGTAACATAGGGCTTCAATATGATGATCCTTTATATAAAACATTGTCATATTCATTTCAGAGTAACTCAACCAGAGCTTCAAGCTGATTCTTCCCATGTCTTTTTCCAAGACACAGGGATGTTTCTTAAATAATGTATGTCATTGAGAGACAGTTATTTGTAGCATATTGCTACAGCACGTGATTGAACTGTAAATGAAGATAGTGTTGGTAACATGGTAGCTGTGGGCTACTGTGAGACTTTTGTTGGATAAACCAGTGCTTTTTATGGTAATTGTCTGCCAGCTTATCCATTAGTTAGCCTAAGAGTTTGTGGAGCCATATTTTGACGAAAAACTCCAGTACTTTTCTAGTGTGTTGTTTCATGTTTTGGGTGTATTCTGTTTCATCTATAGTCTTCTGAGATACATGACCTTTCGAAAATTAAGAATAAATGAATGAATGAATATTTGACTGAATGACTAAATGAATGAATGAAACATTTTTATTGCTAACCAAACCTTAAAAGAGGCGCCTCGGTGCTTCTCAATCCTACCGACCAATATAAAAAAGGCAACAAGAAGAAGTAATTAGGTATTATAGCATTAAGTTTTTAATTCTTTTTTGAAGATGTAAAAAATGAATTGAGAGTGGAAGGAGATTGTCATGTCTGTCTATGTCGTAGCAGTCAGAACCGGGAGTGATCAGCCACCTTGTTTTTTTTTTTGTAGTTCGGTGTTGGGACTAAATATTGAGACTGAGGGCCTGATTATGATCAAGGCGTATGAAATACTCCATCATAAATGTGACAGATATTTTGTCTGCTGTATTTTGATCTCCTTAGAATATAATGGAATCACAAACTGGCAGGCAGGGTGTCCGTCACATTTGTGATAGAGTAATCCCTCCTCCGAGATCGTAATCATGCCCTTAGACTGTAAACAGCACCAGAAAAATATTGGAGACATAAAAACTTATTGTCCGGTCATGCCATATTTTGAAGCATATTCAGAGCATTTTAAATAGACTTCATAGTAATGTGAAGTATGTGTCCTGCTACTCAGTTCAAGGATATCCTGCAGCATTGTGTATGAGCTGCACTTAGGAAACAATATAGGAAGCTACTAGCTACTATCAATAAATTAATGTAGTCCAGCAATGTTGGAATAATGACTTGAAGCTGATTTTACCTTGATGCTGGAAGGAGGAAATAATGTACCTGATGATTGGGAAGACATGGAAACAAGAGGCTGTAAGAGATTGATTATGTTTTCCAAACCTGAGACTGGAAACAAATTTGGCTCTGAAATGGTGGCATAAATGGCAGGAGACCTTCAAGGATCTAAGGAAACAGACCACCATTCTGCCATCCACAGACTGCAATGTCCAGAACTTCAGTTTTGTCTTTGTTAAGTAGCAGAAGGTTAACTTTTATCCAGTGAGCAATTTATTTTAAACAGGATGATAAATTAAGTGATGTTTCTTCCAGTGTTATCATTCAGCCTTAAAATCAGCTGAGTATGCAGCATAGTGTATAGTCGAAACAGCGGCTGAAGGCCCTGTATGGCATCAGACTCTGGCCTAAAAAAAGGGTTAAATCCTCTGAAAATACTTTTGAGGAGCAGAAGGAGCACATCAGACTGGCTTGTGTGTAATGTTCAGATTGAACAGAGTCAGGCTGAAAGCTGAACCTTCATGCACCCTGAGGAACACCATTTCTAATTGGCTTGCTAGATTTTAGTGAAAGGAAGATGAAGGGAAATAGAATGACAGTTAAACATATTGGTAGTATCAAAATTATTTTATTTTCAGTAATGGGGTTATGATGACTTTTTTTCCAGGATGCTGGAACCATGTCTTCTCAAAGGGAAGAATTACTGTGAGGGGTGAATGATAGAAGCCAAACTCTTTTTTTTTAAATGCAGTATGTGGCATATGCCATTTGGGGATGCTGAAGCCAATGTGTAGAACATCTTATTAATCTGATTTGTGGTGACCGGTTCAAAAGAGAACTAGCAAACCTTGATTGAAAATATCTGATAGTTTTGTTTTCATTGTTTTGTGCTAAGTGTTAAATCAATTGGACTATTTCATCATGAAAAAATCAAATAAGGAGAAGCACCATTTCTGAGAAGTGGCTTTTACAGCCACTCAAGGATGTATCATTATATCCTATAATTAAAAAACACATTTTAGGGAGATATAAGCTACAGATATGATCATGATAATCTTTCACTTTGTTTTTTTTAAATATGTTAAAATAGAGTTTTGTGTGTACATTTCCTATTAGTGCTTCTGGTTTTTCCACATTGTCTGTATATTAATTTTCTTTGTTTACCTTCCTTTGGGTTTTCTGTGTACCAGGGCACTGAAGGTTACTTCTTAGGATACACAAGTTTTAGAGTTATAGGACCATATTTTTGATTCTCTAGCACCCCCTGTACCACATTTGTGATTTTTTTTTCACCCAAATGTGGTAGTAAGGTGACATTTCCCATGTGTCTAATGCAGACGTTAAGATGAGGCTCCCATTAAAAACAATGGGCCTCCTTGTGCTTTGCTGCATTATCACCATAATTTATGGTGCTAATCAAGCAAAGTGGCACATTTGCGCCATAAATTATTACGCTAATGTGGACACAACCACCATGGTACACCATAATATAAATATAGCACAACCATGGTGTTGTTAGTGGGATGGAATGGCGCACTGAGAAAGTGGTGCATCATGAATGATGCAACACTTTTCCATAAATATGCCCCATAGTATTATCCAGAGATGTGGATATTCACTGATTTATGAGATTGGAATTGACATCCCAGGCTAAGGAAGGGAGCGGGGGAGCTTGTTGTTTAGCTTCCATCAGCCATATCCCATTGTGGGGGGTCTAGAGTGATTTAGCATTCACTAATACAATAAAAACAAATTCATTTATGGCCTGACCAGATCACTTGGGTCATGGCGTCAAATAGAGTATCAGATTAACAGCAAAAGACAAAGACCAGTAAATGCCCTGATATGTGAATGGGTCTAGAAGTCATGAGAGATAAGTGTAAACAGGTGCAAGAATTTATCAGGTTTTGTGCATCTTTAATGTGTATGTTATTAACATGCAGATTGAAGTCCCTCAAAATTATAGGTGGTCAGTGTTCATGTAACATGCAGTTGTATCTTTCAGGAGGAACATTATTAAATGATGTCCTGCACCTAGAGATTGATAAATTAATATGCATTTGAACACAGTGTGGGATGAGTACCTGATAGTAAATTAAAGGTACTCCTTGTTGACAATGGGTAAAATACTATAGGTGTTAACTATGAAGCATTCATTAATAATGTAAGCCACCCAGGCTGCATATCTATCTAGCCTGATAGTCAAGACATGTATTCTACTATCCTTCAGGCATAGTCTGTTGGTTTATTGGTGCAGAGTCTGCCTGTATCCATGTTTCTGTAATAAATAATCAGGATTGTAATTCTTAATGATTTCACATATTTCTAAACACTGCTTTACTAGGAGCCATGCATCAGTTAGTCTCCACTGAATTGTGGCCCTTTGTGTAGGCAGCTCTTTAGTATATTAAAGAGGAATGGATGTGGTTCTACAAAAAATAGTTGGGATCCAGACATGGGTAGGCTTAAAATGTCATTGAAATATACTGGATCTTCCAGGAAAACAGTCTCCTACTTAGATTACACATTGGCAAATACTGCACTGTATACATTAGTGACTGATTAAAGAATCTTGGACTGTGTGGAAAGTGGCCATAAACAGCCAATAATTAGGATTCGATCTTCACCACATAAGCCAGAGAGAGTGGCTCTTATGAAAGGGGTGATCAGCACAGAAAATCTAAAACATCTGAAATGGTCATCCAATAACATAGAAAGGCAAGCAGAAGAGGCTCTATTGAAGCTAGAATTTATGACTATGGTCCCGGCAAATTTGCCAACTGTCTGGGAAAATTTCATTGTTGATCTCTTAAAGCGGGATTCCTCAGGAAATGCAAGAAAGGGACTACAACTGAAGTACAGTAGCCACCTGCATACACTGCAGCCAGTTCATAGGAGGAAAGCAGAAGTAGGCAGACTGCTAAGACAACTGCGCAAATTTCCAGAAAATGAACCACTATTGTCTGCCCTGCGAGAGCAAAGGCAATGCTCAAAATGGAATTGTGGGACTTAAAAAAACAACAGCAGGAGATGCTTTGGGCCAATTTACACTAGGCGTCTAAAACATCCGATTCAAAAAGATTCTGTAAATTTATCAACTCCATTGATAAGGGTCCAAAGGCAGCTAACAATCCCAAAATAACAAAGAAAGCCTGGGTGTGCCATTTCAAGGAGCTGCCCGCTACAGAATGGGTGCTGGCTCAGGGGGTTCCAAATACTTGTGAACCTGATGTCCTGAATACTCTGAAGATTACGGCGTCAGAATTAAGAAAAATCATCAGGAAATCTTGAACTGACTGCGCACCTGGTCCAAATGGTTTACCGCAAGCATTGTTTAAACAAGCAACAGAAAGATGGGCTGATTTCCTGGTTGCAATGTTTAACTATGTGCTGTTAACAGGAATTGTACTGGCAATGTGGAGAGGCTCAATGATCCACCCCGTATATAAGGGAGGGACTGCTGCTTTGCCAAGCAATTACAGATTAATCACCCTTTTAGAAGTTGATCTTAAATACTTTTCGTCTTGCCTATTACAACATTTAGAGACATGGATTGCAGACAATAATATATTGCCCATAAATCAAGGTGTTTTTCCAAGTATCAGGGGACGCAAACGAACCTCATGGCATTGGGACTGATCATCTACAGAGCAAAAGCAACTGGCACTCCCACATATCTATGCTTTGTTGATTTTAAAGCTGCCATTGATTGCGTCCCCCGTTGCATGCTATGGACCAAATTACAGCAATGGGCATTACCAGCAAGCATTTTAAATGCCATCAAACGGATTTATTCCGACAAATGGGTAAAGGTTAAACTAGGGGGAGACTCATTTCTATCTATGGCAGTTAAATCAACAGTTGGAGTTAAACAAAGTTGTGTACTGGCGCCAACTCTTTTCAATCTGTACATAGCAGATCTTTCAGCTAAATTAAATGATCAATCAGCCCACTCCCCCTCTCTTGGTGGCCAACAATTATCTAATATGCTATATGCAGATGATCTACGATTGCTTAGCAACACCAAAATAGGCATGCAAAAATTGCTAAAAAAACTTAGAAGAATACGCAAGAACAAATGAACTAGAAATTAACCATAGCAAATCTAAAATGATAGCTCCAAACAGTAGACCCAGTAGCCAAAGTAAATGGTATCTGAATGGGACGACCTTAGAGGAAGTAAACTCGTATAGATACCTCGGAGTCATGATAGATGCTAGAGCCAATTTTGCACCTCAAAAAGAAGCAATAAAAAATAAAGTGCATGCAATTGTTCACACTTTTGGCATGCTTGCAAATTAAATTCATGGCCATGCATTGAATCCACTGACAGCTATAATGAGAGCAAAATTACTCCCAACCCTTGCATATGGGACTGAAATAATGATGGGGAGGGAAGAAGCTCTCTTGGATAAACTTTTGGTAAAGGTGTATAAGCATGTTTTTCGGCTACCAGGTTATACTTTCCCATCCCAGATTGGAATTTATGCTCGTCAAGCCGACATTGGCTCGACCTGCTGCCTGTATTAAATGTTGTTACAAACTACGCTGCACCCCAAAAGGAACATTGGCTAATCTAGCTTGGCAGGAAATTAATCTAGAAATAGGTAATACTAACTATAAAAGGTATTTGGAAAAAAGCCTAGCCCTTTTGAATTTAGTAGGTGTATGGGATCAATCGCTTCCTACTCTGGCTTTTAATAAAGTAGTAAATAAATCGAGTAAATTATGTAGTTGGCTAGAAGACAGGGAAGTCTTGGCCAAAATGTCACACGGTCATCTGATTCTTAATTCATGTCAAGTTAAAGAATCATCACTGTTGGCTGTCCTCTACTCATTGAAAATCAAACAGCGTTTCTTAACGCTAAGGCTGGGTGCCAACTTTAGACCTCATGCCAAAATGGAAGAAGGGGTCGTTGGTAGACACCCATGAGTGCCGCTTATGTCATCTGGCAATGGAAAACCTAGTACATGTGGTCTTCTTTTGTCCACCTTTGGCTACTGAAAGAAAACATTTATTGAAAAAAGAACTAAACGAATTATGGGTCAGAACATGCAGACAAGCTTTAATTGAAGCATTAAATCCAAGAAACACCTTACTGAATATTAGGCTTATCCAATGTTTGGAAATTTTAAACTCAAAAATTTCCTGCACAAAAACAAGTCAGCAGATTGAAATGGTCCCAGTGGAAACAATAGGTACATACTATGAATAGGAAAGGGCAAAATCAGGAAGGTTTCTATCGCAATTGAAGAAAACCGGGGGCAAATCCGTAGAATGTAATACATTTTCTTTATAGATTTATTAGTAATATTGCATCACTAATTATTCTATCACTTTTATTTTTTTTATTTTTTGCTAATTGTATGTTTATGGTTTTATTTAATGTAACTAACAAACTATCTATCTATCTATCTATCTATCTATCTATCTATCTATCTATCTATCTATCTATCTATCTATCTATCTATCTATCTATCTATCTGTTGTAATTTAGTAGCGATTAGATTAAGCATTAGCAGAAGACATCTTGTATTTAGCAACTATTGTGAACATTTCCTGGAATCCATTTGTATTCATGGCAGCCATTTTCTCAGCCACATGCCGCCATGTGCTTGCCATGTGCTCTCTCCTACCTTCCTGTTAACTACTCTTGCAAATCTGTCTAGTGACAAGTTATATTTAGCATCTCCCACTTTGCACATGCCCAGTAAGGTCTGCAGCTATTAGTAATTAGTAACCGACAGTAATGTGTCTACTAGTCCTTGAAAACTGTTAGCCCCTCCTACCTGTCAACTGTGCATTTCCATGTGACCTTATATGTATATAAGTCTTGCTTCTATAATTGTACCACCTTCTTTTAGCCCCTGCGTGGGTATAAAAGGACTATGCTCTCTTAGTTCAGTGTGCTACTTCAAACATTACCGAAGGGTGGTGTTTGAACTGTAGTACCACCTCATGAGGTTTAATAAACTTTGTCTTTTATTTCAGTTTCTGTGCCAGCTTCTTCCTATATGGTCTGAGGACTTTGTGCAGAGAAGGGCGAACCCCATGCACTAGTAGGCCTTGCTGAGGCTTACTACGACATATCTACTGGAGGGGTGTTGCAATAGAGATAAACATGCCTGGATAGTTAAAAATATCTCTGCTGACCGCAAGGAGGAAACTGGTAAAATTAATGGCCCTATGTCTGGTTGAGGAGTAGACAGGCATAGACAGGCTTGCCTGTGGCATGCCTGGAGTGCACCCTTGAGCGAATGCACCACACCGCATCTACTTTTAAATGTGGATGGTTACTTGACTCTATTAATGGGCAAGTACTACACTCTCTTCTGAGAAACATGGTAGGCAGCTACTCCAAGGGGAACAAACAGGAGGGACAACCATCGTACTAAACAGGGAAACCAACCTGTTTCCAATGCCCCACCACAGATCCAGATCACTTCAAGGAGGTTAGATTGGGCTCACTTTGAACTGCTACACTCGGCTGCTCCAGAGGGTATTGGTATTTCAGCTCTCCTTTCTCATATGTCCGAAGGTAATCCTGTGATAGTCCAGGTTTTTTTCATGACCTGTTCCTCAGGTGAACTGAAGTGGTGGTGTCTGAGGTCCAGTATTTTGTACCGAAGAAGCTGCTAGAGGCATGACTGTGACGTGCTCAGCTGCCCTGACTTCCCTGGCCTGGCTCCAGACTAACTACAGGGGGTATGGAGCCCTTGTGTGGATACAGGACACAGCCTACTCCAGTGCAAGTGAAGCTGGGCCTAGCTCATCTCTCCCATCCTGCCAGCGATGCCCCATCCAATCACACCTGAGCCCCCATTCTGGGTGGTTGTGTAGGAGGAATACACAAAGCCCAAATATCAACTACATCCGGTCACGTGGTCAACAAAATGTTGGAGGAACCAAGGGCAATATGTATCATGCTTTTTGCTGTTGCAAATGGCCTGATTGGGCGTTTTAGACTGCCAAAATACATTCTGATATGTATGAATTCCAATGTGCAATTCAGTAATAAGTTACCGAATCACATTTTGGAATTACACATACATACCAATTCAGTATTAGCAAGGGGCGTGTCAAGAGCGTCCCTTCTTAATACCATATGACGGAAGTATGTAGGAATGACTTGCGATCGAAATGCGGTCACAAAACATTTGCATTTTACTAACTACTTCACCCATGTGTGAACGCACGCAATTTTTTTTTTTCAACTTTTGATTTTTCTTTTTTAAATGCATCCTGCTTTTCTTTAAGGAAAATGGACGGCATTTAAAAAAGAAAGATTGCTTTATTTAAAAACAGTCATAGGAATGGTGGTCTGCTGAATGTGGAGTCCAGCAGGCCACCATCCTTGTAATTTTTGCATTTTCTAATGGGTTGCAAATTGCAACCTACCTCATGAATATTAGTGAGGAAACGCTAAATTAAAATCCTGACATTTCATACATTTAAATAGCCATTACCTAACTGTGATTGGCAGAAAATTGTAATTAGTTAATTGCTATTCAAAATCATGATACATCTGGACCCAAATGCCTAAGGCAAGAAAATGGCAACTTTCTAAAAGTGGTATTTTCAGGATTGTAATTTAAAACCTGACTTCACTATATGTTAGGATTTTAAATTAGGATTCCAGAGACACCAAACATGATCAGTTATCTCTTCTCATTTTGAAATTGCACTTATAAAATATAATAAGGCAAATTCAATTTTATCCTAAGGGAGAACTAGGCCTTGCAGTAGTGAAAAATTAATTTAAGAGCTTTTCACTACCAGGATATGTGAAACTTAAAGTACATGTCGTACTTGTTAAATAGACTGCACACTGGTCTTTGGCCTATCCAGGGCCTACCCCAGGGCTAGCCTATATGTATTGACATGGAAGGTTTGGGCCTGACAAAAAGTTTATTTGCCAGGTTGAAATTGTAATTTAAACTGCACACAGAGGCTCTAGAATGGCAGGTTTGAGACATGTTTAAAGGAGTACTAAGTGGGTGCACAATCAGTGCTGCAGGCTCACTAGTAGCGTTTAATTTACAGGCCCTAAGTACATGTGCACCACTTTACGTAGGTCTTTTATATAAATCAAATATGCCAATTGTGGATACATCTATATTAAGGATTATGTATTGATGAGAAAGCAAATGCATGTTAGCAGTGGTTTCCAGACCTAAAGCTAACAAAAACGGTTTTAGCAAAATTTGGAGGGCAAAGATATAAAGTTCTGGAAAACTATCTATTTTGATATACAATAACGGCAAGATACCTGGCACTCTTTGATCAAAAGTGTAACTCTCTCCTTTAATCCTTCACCTCTATCTATCTCTAACCTTCAACAACTGCCCTTCTTCCACCTCTCATTTTCCCATCTGTATCCATAACACTTTTCCCCTCTGCAATTGTTCCCCTTCATGGACCTCTCAGAGCTCCCGTCTCTACTTTGGAAGCCAATCTTCTAACTCGTGCCCCCTACTTCTCCTGTTTTCTCCCCCTCTCTTCCTATCTCTCACAGGGGCATCTCCTTCCAAGCCACCACTCAAACAAACTACACCATACCCAGATATAGACCTTCTCCTTGTCCTCGGATCACACTCAATCTCACACAGAACTAACATCTACATCACCTCCCTCTGAAGAGCACCACCCTTTCCTTAACTCAGACCCTCCATAAACTCCTTTACCTTCCTCCCATTATACTCAACCCTACCCCTCTTTCAATGACCCCTTTTGAGCCAACACAATCCCAACTACTACTAACCTCTCTGACATTTCTGACCACACACAAAACTCCCAACCTACCACAAACTCCTTTTATCAGAACATTCTCAAATATAAACTGGACTCCTTGTCCTGAGAGACTAAATACCTATTGTCCTCCATTCCTCTGCTGCACAATGTTCTAATATGCATAGACAACTCTCAAATACCTCACCTCCCCCTCATAAATCTCCACAAATCACTCCTGCCAGATTTCTTCATGACTTTCAACAAAATCAACCTGACCTCAACCTCTACAATAAACAACATCTCACACCCTAACTCAGAGCCAGAGTGCACTATCCCTTCTAAGTCACCCTCTAGTGCCACAAAAAAAGACCTCACTTCCACCTACACCTTTTCCCCATCTTTCCACCTCTACCCTTTAGACCTTATCACTTTCTCCTGAGTGACATCCTCCCACTTACACATCCTCAGCTCCTAAACATGACAGGCTCCCCACTTCACATCCTAGAACTCTCCATTTTAAACCTCAAAATCTTGTTTGAGTACCCATCTCATTCTCCCCATTCATAACTCCCTCCATTCTCCCTTTATGTGCCTGCCTCACAACTGCAGATCATTAAACGTGCCAACCTCATACCATCCCACAACCTTTACTGTCTATTTTAACTAAAACCTGGCTTTCTGACACCTCCCAAAACTGATAGTCCCCCTGGTCACCTCAGAGACTTTAACTAACAATGGGGGGATCCTTCTGCTTCAGAAGTTTTCAAATATCTTGTTTCCTGAACAACAATGATCTCATACAACTTTGTTTGCTCCCCACACCTATAAAAGGATCTATTCTTGCCCTCATCATCATAAATAGAGATCTTATTACTTAGCTCCTTCCAATACCCGGGGACTGATCTGAGCACTTCTTAGTCCACTTTTCTCTCCTCTGCACCACACGCTCCTCCTGTAGCCAATCCAAAAAACCACAAAGTTGGATCAGAAACTATAACAACATCAATGAATCCATGTTAAGCTCAGAAATTACCTCTAAATTCTTGCAGATAAAAATAATCACTTGCATGAGAATCCTTGTGGAAAACTACAACACAAACTTGACTGAATTAGCTTATAAGCTTGCCTGTCCCAAATTCATAAAACTTTGCAACTCATCCTCAGCCCAAGGGTTCACTAAGCATCTCTTAGAGGAGTGAACAATGCTCAGATCCATTACATTCCTGAAAATATACCCTTGAAGTGCTTAGAATTAAGTGCTGTGAGTACAAAAAACATATCCTAAAAGCCAAAGTGGAACTCTTCAGGAGAGAAATCTTGCTGGCCAGAAACAGACTCAAAAAATACTTTGACATTTTCAGGGATTCTACCTCTCCAAAACCTCTACCCAATCTCCCTAAAAACAACGAAACCTGTGACAGCTCCCTACATTCTTCTTCAGCAAGATTGATGTTATTGAATTGAAACAACCTAACTAAAAAACTCAGCTCACGCTTTCTGCACATACTTGCACATCTAAAGGACTTCCAACTTCTATACAAACATGCACTAGAAATCACAATATCAGACATCAAACCTTTGTCCCATTTTTGTAATCCCAGGAAAAAACATAAACATCCTAGCCACATTCCTAATCCCATTTCTCTCCCAAATAATCAACCCTTCTCTCAGCAAAGGAGTAGCATTTGACTGCATCAAAGCAGGTCAGATAACTCGCTTCTGAAGAAACCTAATGCAGATCCTCTGGACTTTAATGACCCTGCCTGCCGGACTTGGTCGCCCAACTCAGACAGGAGTTGCTGAACTAACTTTTCAAAACTTTTCAAAAGTTTCTAAAGTTTTTGTTGAAAAATGGTTGTTTGTATTGATGCTAAAGTTGTTTATTCCTTTAAAATTCTGTCTCTGAAACATGCTGAAAAATGCTTTACACAATGTTCATTTGCTACGCCTTACTGCTCACAGCCACAGCTACCCAGGATTGAGCTTAAGGTTATGTAGATGTACCTGACTGTAACCAAGACAGTATTTGTGAATGGTAGGGCTACCAGCCATGCCATATAGTACACCCCAGATCCTCACAGTGGTCCTTTCACATACAGTCTGTGCTCACAGGAGGATTGTAGGGCCACAGCGGATTCACACAGTGGGCTCACTCTGGTTGGCAGGTATAGGCTGCTTGGTAGTGTACTGGAGGAATTTGCATATACGTTGCTCTATTCTTTCTTCA
Organism: Pleurodeles waltl; assembly: GCF_031143425.1. NCBI lineage: Eukaryota > Metazoa > Chordata > Amphibia > Caudata > Salamandridae > Pleurodeles > Pleurodeles waltl. The sequence continues at coordinate 496,918,748 of NC_090444.1, forward strand.
ATGTAAATGAAGCAATGGATGTGGGATATTCTTTGAATGCAGAGGAGTCTTTGCACTTCCCCACCCCCGAACTAGTCATTGTTATGGGTAAAGATCATGTGTGCACAATAGATATGTTGCAGAAAGCTTCCAAACAAGAGCTTGGATGCTGCTATGAGAGATAACTGGTTGGTTAGTTTCAGTAGCCTCTTTTGTAGGGTGACAGATTTAGCTGAGGAGTTCTTTTGACAAGGTATGTGCTGTCAACATTGATTAATCCAGGTGCTCTCAGAATTCCCATCCACCAATGCTATCCTCCATCATGAAGGCTCATCTTTTCCACTCTGATGGTGAGAAAATCTAAATATGGTGGAAGAATTATTCCCATACGAACGATTGTCAAGAGTTGTTGTGGAATGGAGACATTGAAACTGACAACTGACAATGGAGGACCGAAGTATCATCAAAGGCCTTTTCTCCATCATGGCAGCTGCCAGTCCATTAGACAAAACTATATTGAGGCTAGTTAACAACTGATGTTACTGATGGACTGGTCCTACATGATGCGGGAACAAAGGTCTGTCTGTCAAACTCTTGACCACTGAGTCATTCAAAGTTCTTATATTGCACTTCTGAGTCATTTGACTTCTTTTCAATCATGTCTGTCAACCCGCCACATCTCCGATCATGTTGCCAGGGCAGTCGGACCTGCTGGGCCGGAGATGAGTATCTCCGACCCGGCGGTCAACAACAGACTACCAGCAGTATTAGGAGAAATTAGGAGCGGCCTTTCCACCATGGTTTCCACGGTAGGAAGCACCGTCACGAAAGCCCTGGCTGAGAGTCTACCAGTGACAGGGAATCTCCCCCCGGTCACTGACAGATGACTCCCGCACCCCCGCAAGCACAATCCCCCCAAGCGGAAATCCAGCAGTACCCGTAATATGGTGGAACAAAGGCTGCCAGCACTGGCAGACTTCTGGCGCCCGTGGCTTTGGAGGTCTTTGTAAAAGACCGCCAAAGTCATAATGAGGGCCTATATATTTTGTGTCTGATTTATACAGCCCCTTTATTTATTCATACATATGGCAAGACTGGAGTTGGACCAGTGCGCAGTGAATAACCCTCAACATTCTCTTAAATAAAATAACATGAACACAAAAAGGCCTGTCTCTGTCCCGAGTCTATACTTCTTTTTTCATTCTCTAATAGGGCTGCCCCAGTAAAGATCATTAATTTACAAGACTGCTATTGTGTTGCTTCCATTGGGAAAATAGGAGATACAATATGACAATAATGTACCACCTTGCTTGGATTTGAACAGGTAACTATTGCATCAATGAATGATATATTTTGAGTGAGTGCAAGTGTTGATGAGTTATGTCACGTGGTGTTCGATAGTGAGGGTGTTCAACTAATTTGTAAATTTGATTTCAATGATTTTCAATGTTTGAGGGTTATTGAGTGAATTTGCCAGAAGGTGTTTGGCCCTTTCACAGTTAGCTAGATTTACTTGCATGGTCCACTCCTTGCTGTACTCTTTTCAGGTTTGTTTGAGACGAGAACAGTCAGTTTAGTTAACAAATACAAATCTACTGAAAAAGCTCAAATTATTTTGCTCTTCTTGTTCATCAAGACTAGTGCACTATAGGTCTATCTCTCTCAATCTCGTTTGTGTTAGGAATCAGACTAATTAATTTCTCTGAGTTGGAGTTAGGAGGTCTTAAGGCGGGACTACCTCAACAGCCAGAAGAAGGCAGCTATCTACTTCAAAAGGAAACCAACATGATAGTGACGCTAAGAGGCCTACTCTGCCATGTGAGCTGGTGAGAGAGGTACGCTGATTTGGGAAATGTAGCGTACCTAGTATTCTGGCTTAAATGTCAAACTCCTCTTATCTATGGTTGTGTTGGGGGATGTAACTAGAGACAGACATGTGGATCTCAGTCACCCAAATCATCACAAGACTGATTCACTCAGCTACATGTTATGACAGTGTTGAGACTGATGAACCAGTAACATACAGCTACTTCTCTGGGATTGGTTGTAAAATTGCTCTCAATTATTTGCACAAACATGAGTCGTCATAAATGATACTGGCAGCCTATGCTTTTGCTCTTCCTCTTTGTCCACTTCTCCTGGAGCTTAACTTTTGTCCTGGCTTCTTCTTGACTATACAATATCTTTACAGCTTCATATTCCATAGGCCTTTTCTTCTTCACCAGGAAAGGCAAAGGCTCTATAAAATGTCTGCTGCTTACCTTCCTGGACTAGTTCAGCCAGACACCCAAGACGAGCATCCTGAGAAGGATGCAGACGCACCCCCCAATTTAACATTTGTATGCAAAATATATATTTTTTTAATTATCATAATTTTATAACTGTGTGAGCAACAGAACATTTAGATATATAATAACTTGGGTCTCTGGGGCTGAAAGACCAATTGCAGTGCTTTTAATTGAACTGTGTACTTCATTTCCTGCCACTACGGATTTGATGATGTGCTGCTCATTGACCTGATGAATATTGTTGGTGTCCCATAAAAGTGCACACTAGTCCAGGCATTTTTTTGTCATGGTTGTCTGTCCACAGTCTTTGATAATAAACCTGCTAACTATATGTTTTCTCTTTTAGTCTGTTTGGCTGAGATGAATGAATACTGTTTCCAATGAATCCAACAGTTAGAGTTCACCTCATTGGAATAAGTGGGAGTGGGACTTCACTTTGTAATTGTGATGTCTTGCCTGGTAGCACAAGAAGAGAAGTTATACCACAACCATTAATAAGAATGCCCTTTTGGGAAACCCTGCAATAAGCTTTAGGAAGAGTATCAAGAGGAATTATCACCTAATCAATACAGGTACAAAAATGACTCTTTTATATAGTAGTTAAGTTGTTCTTTGAAAGGAGAGATCAATCACATTTTTATCTATGTTGGTGGACCTCTATCGGGCAAATATAGGTTATTCAGGCAGTAGGGCAAGGGCAGTTACTACATACAGCTGTATGATTGATGGCTGGGTGCTGAAAAACTTAATCAAGTGAAACAAATTTTAATTAAACACTTTTCTGTTCCCATTCAGTGGTTCTCTGGTGGTGGGGTATAACTGGACTGCAGGAAGAGGTAAGTAACCTACTGAAGAATACTACATGGCAAGGGATCTAAGATAGGGAACATTTATGGAGGAACAACAATATTCTTAACAATGCTATAATCAACTATACTATGCAAACTAGCAATAGAAATACAGTTAATGCATGATGACAAAAAAGTAAAAGTAAAGCCCACTTATTTTTAGAACCTACCCTCAAATACCCCCAACAGGCCCACCCCCTCCACAAGCTAAATTGGCCCAAAAAGTAAGACCAAACCTAAGTCCAGACTCAAAGTTCAGTTTAAAAAGCCTTTCTCCAACTTTGTGTCCCCACCCTCTCTACCTACAATATGCCCTCCCACCAAAATAAAAAATGTGTACAAAAGCGCCTTGAAGGCATCAAGTTCCTGGGAATGAGCACTGGGAAACACATCTTGTCTTCAGTTTGTGGTTTATGCATTGCAGATTTAGTTCCATTGTGTCACTGTGCTGCAGCGGATGCACCTTAATTCAATCACTGCATGCACTGAATGCAGCAGCAACAGCAATAGAGATTACACTGCACTGCAGTTTTAGGTGACAGCGAGATTCCAAGAGCAGGGATTGGACTTTGGAGGTGATAGGGAGGATATTTGCCTCTCCTAACTAGTTCAGTGCATTACCAATGAGAAGGGAATGTGACTTACCATTTGTCCCTGCCACCACTGGAAGAACATCTCCCTCTCCCTTAGTTGCATGCACCTCCAATCAAGTCTTGGCTGAGACCACACTGCTGGTGGTGGTCTCTGCGTCTAGTGAAAAACATAATGTACCAATTTTAGGTACCAGATAGCCAGCTAAGTATTTATTTTGCACAAGATACAACAACACTACCTCACTACAGTTAGGTTAGCAATCTCTCTTTTTCTTACAAAAGTAATTGATTTGGAAGGTTTGTGTTATTTATTGCTTGACAATGTTTTTAAAAGCAGGTTGCCATTACATGAGCCATAAAAACCCATTCTTCTAATAGAGGGATAGTGATCAGGATTAGGATGATTCAAGAATTAGGGAAGGGCATGAGATAAGGATAGGCTTTCTTCTTATGCATGTATAAGTGGCAGAAGGGAATGCAAAAGACGCATGGTATTGGTTATGAACATGTTATCTCATTCCTGCCATACTACACTTTCATGGAAACTGCTAGTATAAAACAACATTGGGGGGAGGTTTCATGACCAGGATGACCACTCTGTCTTTGCCACTGTACTTTAAACTGTTTGCTGATCAAGAAAACAATCAACATGTTTGGTGAATAGTACTACTTGGGCCTGGCTTGGACCTGTGTTGCTCCTACGCAACAACAAGATGGAATTTAATTGTAAAAAAAGAGAGACAAGGGGACACTTAAAGGAATATGTGTGGCAACAGTTCAGATACAGAGATGATTGTTCATTGCAGAATATATGATTAGCCATCCAGTCCTTAAAGTTTTGTGCTTGCCCATGCCCCAAGAGGCCAGCTACCTTGAATTTTGCTAATGAAAGAACCAGAGCCACATATTTACTAAAGTCAGTGTCCATCACTCTGTGTGCCCCAAGTGGGCCAAAAGTGGGTTAGGTGCCAGTGCTTGCCCCAGCAATGTGCTCAGTGCTAGAAATATCTCCTCCCAGTATGCCTGTCTTGGCCTACATTTCCGGGCCAGAAGAATACAATCAGTCCCAGCCATTTCACATCTGGTGCACTTGTCATCTAGGTGGAGATGATACCAATAAAGCCTAGAGGGAGTGTAGTGGAGAAATTCTTAGTGAACAATATAGAGCCGCTGGTAAGGGTGATCTGCCCAGTTTGTGAGCAGCAGCATGTCCACTATTCATCTGTCAGGGCAACCTTAATGTCTGCCTCCCATTGTGTACGTGCAGGTCCCCCAGTACAAGGAAGTTCAGCTTGTGCTGTACAGTATATGAGACAGACCAGATGTTGTGTATTGTCCACTTGTAGCATAGTATGGCAAGTATCTTATGTGGGGGGTACATTGGGGAAATTGAAAGTGGTGGCTTTAACATTGCAGCGTAGTCTAATGTACAGGAAAATATCTAAGGGGGATGGCGGTTCATCTCCAAAGAAGTTCCCACAGGAGATAAAGGTGCCTTCCCGGTATAAGTGTCATCAGCTTGTGCATTACTGAAGGAGTTGTCTGTAGGCATTCTGGTGAGTGAATTGTAGAAGTGGATGGTGGGAAAGCGGTATAAGTGGAGAGTACATGAGCTTGTCGCCTAGTTTGGGAGGCAAGATTTGTCTAATGTAGGTGTGGTTGAGGTAGAGCCCAGAAAGGAAGCTGGGGGCCATACAATCATTTTCCACTACGGGAACGGGGTGGGCTTGTACCAACGTATGACATAATGAGCATGAGGGATCAGATTATGTAACTCCATATCTGGTGCTTCAAATCCTTCTTTTGAGAACAACAATGTGGGTGTGTCCCATTGTAGACAGGGTTGTTTGCCCGCCCATGCCCAATGTACCAACTGAGTTTTGAGTGCTTGGTAGAAGGACTGCCCAAGTGATGTGAGTACAATAATAGTATGTTAAGAAACAGGTATAAACAATTTGGCAGTATTACCATTTTTATTAGTGCACTGTGACCAACCAAAGACAGGGAAAGAAAAATCAAATGTGTGATGCAATCAGCAAGGATAGACATCGTTGTGCCATAATTGGCTCTGAGAACTTCTTCTCTCTCTCTTAAAATTACAATCCCAAATACTGAAGTTCAGACTGACAACTTTGCAGATGGAGATCCAGTGTAAGTGGCTTGGTGGCAGGTGCGTGGGGGAATATGTTGGATTTGTTCAAGTTAATCTGCACCCCTGAGAGACCAACAAGATGATCAGATTCTCTAAAGACAGCATTCAGACTAATTTGCGGTTCGCACAAAAAAAAGGGTCATGTCATCTGCACATAGGGAGATTAAGAAATGCCTAGAAGGGTAGCAAAGCGCATTGATTCAGTAACACTGCCTCAATTTAGCAGTTAGTCGCTCTAGTGCCAGGGCAAAAAGTAATTGTGAGAGTTTACATCCCTGACGTGTGCCCCTGGGGATAGAGATGGGGGAAGAAACTGCACCTTGAGCCTGACTCTGGGTATTGGTTGTGAGTACAAGAGAGCTTTCTGGTCATGTCCATTGCATCCAATTTCATCCAGTCACCGGGTGTATTTTTGTGCTTTCCGCTCTCCCTGGGGGCTCAGCAGGTGCCAAGCTGAGAGCGGTGGTTGTATGGTCCCACCCAGCCGCTCCAGCAGACACAGCCCTGCTAGATTAATCATCAGTGTCCGGGGCCAGCAGTGGTGATTCCAGGCCGCTCTGCACGATGCACTCCTTCAGGCACAGGGGACTGCGGTCTACTCTGCTCAGCTTTCCAGTAGGAGCCAAGAGTCTACTTTAGCACTATCAGAATCAGCCTCATAGGTTTGCAGCACTGTCCACTTATCTGCTTCATCCTCTTGGGTAGCCCCCCATTGACTCAGAGGTTCAGGCTGCGCAATTGTGATACTTCATATGCATTTCTGTGATGGATCAGAGAAACAAACATTGTTACATGTGCAGTAGGTGTATGGTATTTGTTTTTCCACCTGCAGTAAGTCTTAAACAGGTGAGATGAGGTGTAATGATTGCGGATAATGCCCCCAGACTGCCGAAGTCTTACAGATTTGTGGCAATCTTGTTTGCTGGCTCTCTGGTGCCGCGCCATCATTCATACTTTGGGCCAGATTTTAAAAAAGTGGTGGGGCACCCAGTGGTGTGCCTTCTTTTAATGCCCGTTCTGAGCAGGTGTTAAGAGTGCAGAAAAAAATTACTCAAAGCCCCTCCAAGCGGGGTAATGCCCCATTGCATACATTATGACCGGTGCACTCATAATGTAGCACAAAGGGTTAAAAAGTGGCGCAATGCATGCATTGCACCACTTTCTAAATATGGTGCTGTGATTTTGGACTCGTTGGGCTACATTCGCTAGTACAAGAAGTAGGGTGAAGGGAAAAATCTTTATACCCAGGGTAAAATTTTAGTAAAAGGATTTGATTGCTCTTGCATTATGCAAAGTGACACAAGGGCAACCCGATACATAAATCAGATGTACCAAGTTACACATAGCCACCTTGCATGACCCTATGTGGCTTGGTAAATCTAGAGTAAGGCAAGGCAGCACAAGTCACTGCCTTGCGTTACTCAGGAAGGTGTTACATCAGTGGAGCCTGGGTGTTCCCTTGCAACCACTTATGCTTTTTAGTGCATTCCCAGATTTACCAAGACAAGTAAGCCTGAGAATGAGTTAGAGTAGAGTGCATTCCCAACAGAGGCATAACTAGAAGAAATATCTTTATTTCTCCTCGTCTTTCCCTCTTCCTGAAGCTGCTGTATTGTGCAGCACACTCAGAAAGAGGAAAAGGCCTCTAAGGATTGATTTTGTATAAAGAAGTACCCCTTCCTGCACAAAAATAATCCTGACTACAATGCAGGCACCCTTGCACCATGGCACAACAGTTCCTGCATTGGCGCTAGGCAGCACTCAGTGCACTAGCACAGATAGAGAGCAGGAATGTGCCATGTTAGAAAATATGTTGTATTCCTTCTCCCATCATTTCATGCATTAAACTGTTTCAAATATTGAGAAATATGACCCCAAAAACTGTTTCAATTCTGCCACTAGGGGTCAAAGAAAGTTTTGATTGATTCAATTACTTTCAATCTAGAAGGTTGCTGCTAACACCCACCATGGTTTCCTGATGAAACAGAACCAGAAGCAATGGGAGGATAAAATAGTAGAGATACCAGTATTTAAAGCTGTCATGTGTTGCTAAATGACTGCCTAACGCATATATATAGTATATGACATTTCGTAGCTGAGCCTAAGAAATTATGGGGCATATTTATGAGCCCCTAGTGCCACCTCGTGCCTCATTTGCGGCATTTGTTTCACCGCAAATGTGGTGTTAAGGTGGCATTTACCATGTGCCATATTTACAAAGTTGTGCAATATTTGCACTGTGCCACTTTGTAAACCCTTGTGCCACATTATGCCTGCGCCAGGCATAATGTATGCAATGAGGGTATTACCCCGTTAAGGGGGCTGAAAAAGTGGCACAAGGAAATCCATGAGATTGTCTTGTGCCATTTTTTGGCACTTTTAACGCCTGCTCGGAGTAGGCGTTAAAAGTGGGCTTCCATTATTTAGAATGGGCCCCTATGTACTATACAGGAGTAGCGCCAACATTTTGGCACTACTCCTGCAGAGTACATCAATAGCATCACATAGAATTTTTGCTATTGCAATTGCTATTTAAATACGTCACACACAATGTGGCGGTAGGGGGGCACTAATGGGCGCAGGGAAAGTGGCGCTGAACACTTTCCTTAAATCTGACCCTCTATTTACAAACAATTTTAATGCTTTCTCATATCTGTACTGTACATTCTATCGCTATTTTGTAACCATTAATACAGCATCTTATATACGTTTTTCTTCCGTATTAAGTAGCCTGATACATTTTTTCATGTGCTTGTTTACGTGGATTTCCTCCCTAGTAAACTTCTTCAAACTAAAACGATATGACAGAGACGTTATCTCAACCTACAGTGGATCTTTTGGACTGTGAGCTGTCAGCCTTGGACTTTTATGATTAAAATATCTACCTGCACAGTCCCTTACATCACGTGAGTGGTTTGGCATGCAACTTCTTCTGACACAGTCTTCTTAGAATCTGCGCACAACCAATGGGATCAAGTGAAATGTATTTTTTTGTTGAAGGATTGCAATGCAGTGACACTTGCATGCGCATTGCGTTGTGTCTGTTTTTTTTCGCCAAAATCTTTGTTTCGCTTTAACAATGATTCATTATAGGTGCTAGACTTGCACTGATACAAGTATTTAGAATATCTGGCATGACATGCTATTATTACTTGGGCTAAAGACCCCAAAGGTTCACACATTTATGAACTAACCTCAAATATAATAAAACAATTGGCAAAAAACTCAAGCTTTCAAGGTCGCACTAATATTTTCTTCATACTGTATTAAATACACTTCAATTAAAAAAAATATACAGTTTTAGTTGGCTGGATTATCACATGGAGCAAAACTCGAGATTCGCCACGTGAATTTAACAGTTGCCGAATACACATTCCTCTAAAAAAGTTCTATTAGCTAAAACCTACTAATTGCATTCTCAGTCTGATAATTAAGATTATGTTTAAAGACAAAATACAGCAACAAAGAATGAGAGCATCAAAATATCCATGCAAATTATTCCACGATATTCATTCTTTTACAAACAAATTGTGAGTTAGTGTGACTCAATAATAGGTGCCATACCAGCAGTCAAAGCATACTAATCTCTGTGAGAAACCGCTTCCCGAGGCCCATTTGTGTGACTTGTGAAATCAGTGAGAAAAATACAGAATTAGAAGACGGAATGCAAACGCGAGTATTCAAAAGCATTCCCAAAAAAAAGGTAAAGATGGGTGTGCTTTACAAAAAAACTGATTAGCATTTATGTAGTTAGCCCAAGACTAAATAGAGTATATGCCCTGTTCGCAAATGAAACATTATTTTTCTTGTTAACACCGTTTCAAGGTTTAGGCCTTTGCATAAACCGTGTGTGCCCTGCACCAGATCTAATTTACACTTCCCCAATTATTTCATTTATGGCCATACAGACCCAAGCTAAGTATGGAGTTGCAAAATGATTGCTGGATATTTGGGTATTATATTTGTACAAGGAAACTATATTATTATTTATCACAACAAATACAGAGACAGTGCAATGAAAATGTATGTAGGGAATTAATTCCCAACAGATGGATGGGACCTTGGGTTAGATATAGCTAAATATTGAACAGTGATTTTCTAATTGCAATTTTGTGTGAATTGCAATTATGCAATATCTATTTCTGATGTATGAAACTGTTTTGAGTTTTATTAGCGATTCCTAGTGGTTCGCAAATAAAGCTACCTCATGAATATTAATGAGGTAGGTTGCAATTTGAGACTTATTAGGAAAGGCAGGCAACCAAGGGATGAAATCCTCCTGGTTTCAGCAGACCACCATGTGATTGCTTTTAAATAGAGCAATTGTTTTTCTAATAATAAAAAATAAAAATAAAAACGCAGCCCATTTTCCTTAAAGGAAAACAGAATGCATTTAAAAAGAAAAAAATTAAACTGTAATTTTTTTTTAAATGGACAGTAATTCGTGGCATCACTGCCTGTTCTTAAAACATATTTTCCCAACCATTCTCAATTGGAAAGGGGACCCATGGGGACCCTGTTTCATTTGCAAATTGGTTACCCTCAACTTCAGTTGGCAGTAAATTGCAAATGTTTCGGTCACAAAACATTTGTACACACCTTTCATATTCTGTATTACAGAATGCCCCTTCCAAATGCCAAATAGCAAAACCCAAATTGTGATTTTGTAACAATGTACCAATTCACAAGTTGACCTTTGTACATACCTAAAAGCATTTCTGTTCTTTCAAATGGCTTGATTCTGTGAATCAGGCCGTTTGCAACCGCAAAAATGTTTCATACATCTAGCACCTGGTTCATGTCTTTAATTTGTAAAAGAGAGCGTGCAGGTCCCAAAACTCTGCTTAGAAGGCCACAGCCAGGTGCAATTAAATGTTGGTGCACCGGACACCAAGGCTGCACAAGGTGATACAAGGTCATGCAAGCCCTTAAGTGGGATTTAGTAAGCCTGGCAAAATTACTTTACATGGCTCTGCATGGTATAGGAACGCGAGAGTAATGCAAGGCAGCCCAAATTGCTGCCTTATGTTATTCTATAGAGCATGGAAATTCCTATGCATCTGCCACTGGATTTTGATGCAATCTCGTATTTTCTAAGGTCAGTAAACCTGAGATAGCATCAAAATGGTACGCCTTCCAAAGTGAGGCGTAACAAGGAAAAATATCTTTATTTCTTCTTGTTATGCCCTCTTTCCATAAGTGTTGAATTCTGAGGAACATACCTGTAAAGACTGTGTTTGTGCGGGAAAGTCTCCCTTTCTGCACAAAAACCTTCCTGACTGTAATGCAGGCACCCTTGCACCAATGCGCAAGAGTGCCTGCATTGGCACTAATGCAAAAACAACAGATGATGAACGGAATGCTGAACAATGTCAAACATTCACTCCCAGTCAGAGATGTGGGACTGAATCCATTGTTTTATTGACCACTATGGGAACCCAAGTTTAGAGCCAGCCATATGTTAATCAGCTGTGACTGTGCTCCCCATGGGAACAACCCAGTTCAAAGTGCCAAACCAGGTGCTTCCTGGACTGGAACCAAGCATCCTGCGACAGGTTTTGGGTTATCACCCCTCATCAGCCAGACTAGCTTGACTCCAGTAGCACATTGAGCCTGGGACCCACAAATGGGCATACCCGCCACACGTAGGGAGACAAATGCAAAAAGAACAGATGATGGACGGAATGCTGAACAATGTCAAACATTCACCCCCTGTCAGAGACATGGGGGTAAATCCATTGTTTACTCAGTGGTGTCTGCCAACCTTCTTGGCCGATAGTCCAAAGGTGGAAAAGGCCCCAGACGCTGGGATATGAACTGAGAGTTGATTGATTTTGAGTAGTAATTGTCCTGATAGGGTAGCCTGTGAACTGTTTGTAGGTGTTTATCTTAATCCAAGCATGACGCCTCTTGCCAAATGTGATTGTATCTCCCAAGAAGGATAACCGGTGTCAGCTCTTACTAAATAGTTTTTTTAACACACTGTCAAAACGACTGGCATGTCCCATAACTGTTGTACTTGGAAAGCTTTCAAGCTGCTGATCAACAAGTCTCTAAAAATCTGTTTTTACTCTGGGTTCATTATTTCTTGCCAGAGTAGGTGGTCAGTGAGGGGGGTTAGCATTTTTTTTTTTTTTTTATATGAATTCCACAAATACACCTTACATTGTGATCTGTTGGATTTCAAATTCATACTTGGGCAGCAAAGACATACGAGTGGGCAAACAGAAAAGCTGCCTTTAGAGCTTGAGATTGAGGGCCAGATGTAGCAAACTTTTGCGAGTCGCAAATGGCCCGAATCGCAATTTGCGACCCCGAAAAATCGGAAATGGGATGCAAAAATCCCATTTCCGACTCGCAAAATGCGACGCGAGCCATTACCGACTCGCAAAAATAGCGACCCCATTTTGCGACCCGCAAATAGGAAGTCGCTATTTGCGAGTCGCAAACCACATGCAATAGCCACTCGCAAATTGCGACTAGTCGCAAAAAGACCATTTTGCACTTCCAATTTACCACTAACTCAGAGCAGGTGGTAAGCAGAACCAAAGTATAAAAGGAGACCCGGAAGGCACCTGGGTTGCTCAAGATGGCGGAGATATATGTGATAGCAAGGAGGAGGAGAGCCCATGCCGCACAGCAGATGAGGAGGAGGAGCCAGAGACAGGAGAAGATATACAGAACCAGGCAGACACTTTTCCAACAAACTGAGGAGGAGATATATGATAAATACAGACTTAGCAGTGCAGCAATCCTAGATTTAATAGATCTACTCAATCCGCAGCTTCAACGCCAGACTGTGCGCGGCTGTGCCATCCCCACACATGTGCAAGTGCTATGCTGACTGCACCTCTTGGCCTCGGGTAGCTATCAGGGGGTCATTGCTGTGGCAGGTGGGGTATCCCGAAGTGCACTCTCACGGTTCTTCAGATCATTCCTAGATGCCATACTCACACACATGTCCAAATACATATACCTACACAGGAATGAGGCAGAAATCAACAGCACCAAGTTGGAATTCTACAGGATTGCCAACTTCCCCCATGTCATAGGGTGTGGAGACGGGACACATATACAAATCTGCCCTCTGTTCCGCAACCGGAAGTGTACCCACTCACTGAACATCCAGGTGGTATGTGACGCCCATTATGTTATCACTGACATGGTTGCCAAATTTCCAGGGAGTACACATGACTCCTACATTTTCAGGCACAGTGGGATACACCAACGCCTAGAACGTGGGGAGTTTGGAGATGGATACCTCCTAGGTATAGCTGAATACACCTTGAAGACATACACACAGGTCAATGTGGAACCCATCTATGCCCAGCTAACATTGTACATTTTGTGCCAAACAGGTGACAGTGCATATGCACCACGACCATGGATACTTACCCCGTACTTAACACCCAGCAATGAGAGAGAGAGGTGATACAACAGTGCACATAGGAGGACCCGAAATATCATAGAGAGGACCTTTGGACTGCTGAAGGCAAGATTCAGATGCCTGCAAGATCGTTGGTGCATGCGCTATACTGCCCAACATTGCCACCAGACGTGGGCTACCTCTCACCCCAGAAGACCCAGATTCGGAGGATGACGAGCAAGAGCTACCACATTGCCATCATGGGGATAGAAGCATTGCAAATCAAGGCAGACAGAGACTGAACCACATTGCAAACCACTACTTTGGAAGGTACGTGCTAACTGTCACCACACTCACTAATGTCACACACAAAGAGTCCAGGTGTGAAGTGGAACAAATAAGGAATTTAATAATGTGCACCAAAAATCTATTTACATAAAATACAGTTCAGGGGCTGTAAAAGTCCACCTGGCATGAGGACACATTAACCTCATGTGCCTCCACTCAAGGACAGTGCATAGCTCACACTCTACGCCGTGCTCGCCCAGCATGGCTGGTTCCTGGTGTGTCAGCAGTGCCCTGCCTTGCGCTACCACTGCGCAACACCCTGGTGTCTGTGGCTGAGACACTGCTAACGGTGGAGCCCTCCTCGCTGTCCTGCGGTGTGTCTGCTGCGCCCCTAGCCACCTGTCGTGCCTCCATTAGATCTACTGCGTGGCTGAGACGTTCCAGCCCACGTGCCACATCACTGGCAAAGTGGCCCATGTCCACCTTGAGGCTGACAGTGCGCCGTGACAGCCCAGTGGTGTTCACAGCCAGCCGGACGATGGAGGCAGACATGCGGTCCAGCCGGTGGATGAGCTGCCTGTCACGCGCCTTACACCCTCTCTCTCAGTGATGAGTTCTGACACCAGTTGTCTCATTGAGAGCGCAAGGTCACCAACATGGGTATTTAGCTGTTGCAGCTCTGTGTGTACCAGTTGCAGCCCTGTGTTCTGGTTCTGTTCCATGGCCCCTGATATGTTCCTTATCTCTCTTGTCTGCAGGCGCTGACTACGTAGGAGTGCAGCCTCGGCGGCGGACATGGAGGCATCCCCTGCCTCACCCTGTGGCACTGGAGGGACATTTACACTTCACCTGCGACGCAGTGGAGGTTCCGTGTCCTGTACACTGGCACTGTGGCTGGGACCGGGTTCTGGCTCACTCTCCAGTATGGCCACTGGTGCATCAGGAGGGGACTGTGTTTGGGTGGTGCAGGTCCCTGTGGTGGCTGGTCCTGAGTCCTGTGCTGGCTGGTGGCTGACCTGTGGCCCCTGGACGCTGTGGCTAGAGGTGGTGTCGTGTGGGAGACCTGTGGGACATAGGGAACACACTGTCAGTGGCTATCATCTGTTATCTACTTCCTAATAAACTGTTGCCTATCAACTGCCTACTTGACTACATTGGCCATAATGCACCATGCAGGTGGTTGCTACTCTGAAATGGAGCTATTTTGGTTGTGCACCGGTTGATGGTCCAGGCGCTGACGTGTCCAGCTCTCCCATCCCGGACACTGCCTCTGGCTCCAAGGTCTCCTCCACTCTTTCCTCCAGGGGTGTGGGTGGTGGTATGGTGGATGGTCCCCCTCCAGTGCCCCTCATCTCCCGGAGCCGCTCTGCCACCCTCTCCTTGGTCCTGGAGTGCAGGTCATACCACAGTTTCTTCAGTTCATCGATATTCCGGTGGCTCACACCCATGGAGTTGACCTTGTCCTGTATTTCCGTCCAAATCCGTTTTTTTCCACCTCTGGCACACTGAGGGCTGCCCTCCCAAAACGTTGTTCATGGTACTGGCAGCATTCCTCAGTCAGCACCTCCAGTTCTTTTTCAGCAAATTTCAATTTTTGCTTTCTAGGAGTGTCTGCCATGGTAGCTGCTGTTCCTCCTGTTGGCAGTTCAGCAGTTTAAATTGGGTGTGGTCCTCCCTCCTCCCAGGTGTATTAGTAAACTTCCTGGCTGTGATGTCATCATCAAGAGCCAGGAAGTGTTTTCCAGAGTGCTCTGCTGCACCTGCATTCAATTTGCGGCACAGTCGCAATTTGCAACACCCACTCGCAATTTGCGTGTTCGTTTATAGCGCGGTCGCAAAAAGCGACCTCGCAAACAGCGGACTCGCAATCTGCGGTGCGACTTCATTTGCGAGTTGCAAACTGAAGTCGCTTTTTCTTCTTGGATACCATTTAGCGAGTCGGAAATTGCGAGTCGCAACGACTCGCAATTTCCGACTCGCTAATTTTTTCCTACCTACATCTGGCCCTATGTGCCTCGCATCATTTCTGTTTCTTTCACCGGAGCATGGGACAAGTACTAATTGATTTCATTTGATTAGAATCCTTCTGCTATCATTCCGCTACTCACTGTGATTCGAAGTATTTTACAAAAAAAAAATGTAACTATCTTTTTCACTTCTATGCTTCACCTTTGGGCTACTTTAAACTTATGTCCTACAGGATTGTCTGTTTGTTGTTGTCTTAATTTGTTTTGGAATTCAGCGCTTTCTTCTCCAGCACCAAACAAATGGCATGAAATATCAAAGCAGGTTGGGACTTTATTTCACAGCTTGGCACTTCTTTGTTATAGCAGCAAACAAATGGCACAGAATATTCAAGCAGTCCATGTGACTGTATATAGTTGTAGGCTCTGCCTCTTCTCTGTACATACAGTGTATGGGTCTGTTTGAAGCATACACTAGACTAAAACCAGACTACAATAGTCCTTCCAGACAGGCAGTCCCAGCCACATGATTCAGGCCAGGCTGCCACTAAGCAACATAAACATTTTGGACACCTCAGTGTCTTTTCAAACACAAAGTATGTGTATTTTTTTAAGGTACCTCACATTTGGGAGGTGCAGAAGTTAATTAATGTATCCTTAAAACCTGTTTCCGCTGTCTTATAGGTATTCAACCTCTTCTCTATGCTTACAAAGTATGTGTCTGTTTAAAGCATTTCAGTTTTGTGCAGCACAGCAACTACTTTATTCATCCTTAAAACCTGTGCCTAAGTCATCATTCTCTATGAATTTCACTGAAAGTGTCCTATATTTCTACACACTTAGGTGGAAGAGATGTACCCTAAAAGCTGCAGCTACACTCAACTCCAATCTACCCCATTCCACCCCACACAAATTTACACCACTCTCTCGAAGCTACCCCAGTCTACCCCATTCCACTTCAATCTACCCCACTCCAGTCTACCCCAACCTACCCCACTCTACCCCAAACTACCCCTCTCCGCTCCCATCTACCCCACTCATCTCCTTTTCTTGTTGCTGCTTACAGAGGGAGTTCTGCAAGAGATATAGGCATCTAGGAAGCAACAGCAATTTGCTTAATGTCACCCTGCCCATCAGGGACAGAGGCAATTGATTCCAGAATCACCCTATAGAGTCTTGAGCACCCTACCTATATTCAGAAGATAGTGGGCATCTGAAGAGTGTGCCAGCTGCATCCCGAAATACCGGAAATGATCCAGCACCCGGTGGATCTCTGTCAAAGGGAGTTTGGAAGGGTCCCTGCCCTCCAAACAGACTAGTAGGAAAAGCAATGTTTTTTTTTGCTTGTTGACATATAGGCCTGACAACTTGTCAAATTCAGCCATAATCGCCATCAATGTTCTCACTGACCTCTCTGGTTATGTGAAACAGACCAGCGTGTCCTCTGCATATAATGAGACAACATGGGTGTTCTCACCCACCCTGATACCCCACTCTGCCATATCCCCACATAGCTCAATCGCATAGGGCTCCATCAGCAAAGCAAAAAGGAGTGGCAACAAAGAGCACCCCTGTATTATACCTCTCTCTCTAGGCATGCAATCAGAGCTCACAATCCCAGTTCAGACCCGCACAAAAGCCTGGGAATGGAGCATCTGCACCCAAGACAGGAATATCGTCCTCATTCCCAACTTTCTCAGCACCCCTTATAGATATTCCCAGTTGAGTGTATTGAATGCTTTTTCAATATCCAACATTATGAATGCAGCCTCTAGGTCTGTATAAGTGATGGAGTTTGGCATATGGGATAGTCTCCTCAGGTTCATCTGCATCGCTCTCCCAGGCATAAATCCACACTGATGCTCGTGGATGAGGCGGGGTACCACCTCATGCAATCTAGTCACAAGAACCTTCGCCAGTACCTTTGTGTTGATCCTCCAGCATAGACAAAGAGCTAAAGAAACCAGAATTCGTCAGGAGCCTCTCTGGCCTAGGGAGCATGACAATCTGGGCTTCCCTCATTGAATGCCAGAACCCCCCACCCCACTGTCTCACCTCCTTGAACTTCTCCAATAGCTGGGGAACAAGTCAGAAAACGCTTGGTAATATTCCACCATGAGCCCATCTGGACCCGGTGCCCAGCAATGCGCCCTATCTCGACCTGCCTCCTTCAGTTTGTCTACGAGGAGATCCTCATCTAGTTTACTCCCCTGTGCTCATGTACAACAGGGAAGCTTGGGTCATCCAGGAATCCTCCAGCATCGCTAGCCGTTCCCACTATCTACACCACCACATGTTCCCATAAAAGGAAGCTAATGTCAGTTTGCGTCATAGCTATGGTTTCATCCCTGCACCTCACTGACAAAATCAATGGGGATGGATGCTCTCTCTTAAGCAGCCACGCAAGGAGTCGCCCAGACATATCCCCCGCCCATTGACGGTACTCATGCCAGACAAGTCAATCCAGCTTGTCCTTGATCTCCCCCACCTTCCTTTGTGCTATTAACAGCGCTGTCTGGCCCTCTCCCACAAAGTCTGCCTCCTGCTGGACATCGACTAATGACTGCTCCTCCTCAGCCAACTTTTCTGCCAGGCAGAGCCTTGTATTAATCATCCTAGAAGTGCATTCCCCGTGTGTCACCTTCAACGTATTCCATTCCATCCCTCTCTGTGCTGCAGTGATTCAGTTAGCATCAAAGTACCCAATCATCACTACCCGTGGCTCCTTGCGGAACTAGACATCTCCTAGCTGTCCTGGGCGCAGGCACCACAGGGGTACCCTCTGCCTGGTTCTACCAGCTCTCCATTCTAAAAGCAGTGTTGCGTGGTCCAAGAGGAATCTGCTCAAAATATGCACACCTGATACCCTGGAAGTTAACTCTCCGGACACCAGAAAGCTATCAAGGTGGCTATGCACATCATGTGTTGGTGCACATGGGAATGTGAACTCCCTGCCCCTCGGGTGTGTCTCATGTCAGACATCCATACAATTAATTTGTTGCAATATGGCTTTAGTGCAGCCAACATATTGGGCTTTGAAGGTGGCTTAGGATTGTGTCTTTCTATCTAGAACATAGTTAATATTGCCAAAACAACTGAGAAGGATCCTGACATAAGGGAGCAGTTGCCCGCTCTACCTTGAGGTAGAACCCCCCGTAAGGCATGTGCACATTCAGAAGGCATACTTCTGCACCATCCAGGAAACCATACAGTACCTGGCTGACTGAATTACTTTTGCATACCTATTTTCTAATGAGATTTACAAAACCAAAAATGTAAATCTATGTGACCATTTGTGAGCAATTTTTGTCTTCAGACTTATGAACCAGCTTTAATCAGGCTAATGATAATGTATTTATATGGTATTTCTATAGCACAATCCTCAGCAAAAGGAAAGAGAGCACTGTACATTGTCCAAAAAAACAAGTGCATGAGTACTAGGAGAAGAAGCTTGATTGTGAATGGTTAATGCATGGGGATGTAGTGCTCTTTAATGAGACGAGTGTTCAACTAAATTCAAGAACCTTGGGTCTGGGTCCTGAAGGATACATGGAATTTGTTCCAGATCCTAAATGCACAGATTGAAAAGGCCTTCTTAGTTTGTAGTCTGATGGTGTTCTGGCTGGGGTTGTGCTGGAAACTACCAGAGATGGTGAGTTTTTTTGCATGATAAGCCCGGGTGCTGCTTGTGATACCTTCATAAATGAGGCGGCTGGTTTTGAAGAAGGTGCAGGCTAGCAAGGGGAGCCACTGGAATTAATTCAGGATGAGGGTGAAGCGATTTTATTTCTTCAGGATGTACTTTCACCAAATTTGCTATGAGGGTAATGGTTCTTGGTTTTTTAAATTAACATGGGTGCACACATGCATATAATTAGACATTACCTACGATGTATGAACTTTTGCCTTTGCATGATATAACGAAGAAGCATTAGGACACTTTATATATGGAACGAAATGCAAGCCATCCTAGGAAAGTATATTTATAATGCCCTAGCGCCACCTTGCACCACATTAACCTCATTATTATTGACGTTAATGTGGCCCAACGAGGCTGAAATTCCAGAGCCGTATTTACACAGTGGTGCAATGTATGCGTTGCACCTCTTTGTAACCCTTTGCAGTACATTATGCCTGCGCAAGTCATAATGTATGCAAAGGGGACGTTCCCCCGTTAGGGGAGCCGGAAGAAATTTTCTTGCACCATTTTTTACGGCACTTTTAATACATGCTCACGAGCAGGCATTAAAAGGGGGCTTCCATTCATTAGAACGGGGCCCTGTGTACTCTTCAGGAGTAGTGCCAATATTTTGGTGCTACTCCTGCATAGTACATCAATAGTGTAGGAGGCTGGCTTGGCTTATAGTGGGTACCAATGGTACTTACACCTTGTGCCAGGTCCAGTTATCCCTTATTAGTAGATTAGTAGCTATAGCAGAGCATATTATGCTGAACTAGGAGACATGCAAAGCTCCTACTATACCACTTATATCATATAGGTACTATATCATAAGAAACACAATACACAGGGTTACTAAAAATAAAGGTACTTATTTTAGTGACAGTATGCCAAAATATCTCAGAGGATATACTCCCTTAGGAGGTAAGTAAAATACACAAACTATACACACAAACCAAAATCAGGTAAGTAAAACAGTCAGAAAGTAGTGCAAACACTGTAGAACACAATAGGATGCAATAGGCCTAAGGGCAACACAAACCAAATATAAAGAAAGTGGAATGCAAACCACGAATGGACCCCTATGCTAGTGTAGTGTGTAGAGGGGTGCTGAGAGTGGAAGAAAACACTAAGGGTGTCCATGATACTCCAACCCTAGACCCTGGAAAGTAGGAGTAACGTACTGCTATTTCCCCAGAAACACACTATAGTTGTGATAGAGGATTTTGCAAAGACTACAACAGACTGCAAAACACTGAAGACAGATTCCTGGACCTGAGGACCTGCAAAGGAAGGGGATCAAGTCCAGGAGTCGTGAAATTGTCCGGGGAGGCAGGAGCCCACTAAACACCCGATGAAGGTGCAAAGTGGCTGCCTCTGGATGGAAGAAGCTGAAGATTCTGCAACAACGAAAAGTGCTAGGAACTTCTCCTTCATGCAGAAGATGTCCCAGGGGGGGCTGGAGGATGCAGAGTTGTTTCCTTGGCAAAAGACCACAATCAAGCCTTGCTAGCTGCAAGAGTCCAGTTGAAGGAAAAGGGTGCTGTCTGGGCCCAGGAAGGACCAGGATGTAGCCTCTTGGGAGAGGAGACAGAGGGGGCCCTCAGCTATGTAGAGAGCCCATGCACAAGAAGGTATCGCCCACAGAAGTACTAGAAAAGTGGTTCAAAAAGTCTGAAAATTGCAGTTGTCTCAACACCGCAAAAGAGGGTCCCACGAAGCCGGTGATCAACTCAGGGAGCATCTCAACCCAGGACAGAGTGCTGGGGACCTAGGCTTGGCTGTGCATGAAGGATTTTGTGGAAATGTGCACAGAAACCCTTGTAGCTGCAAGTCACGCAGTGCACAGGATTACTGTCTGGAGAGGGGAGGCAAGGACTTACCTCCTCCAAATTTAGACAGTTGGACCACTGGACAGTCTGGGTTACTTGGGTCCACCACAAGGATCCACGCTCATCAGGATGAGAGGGGCTCCAGAGTACCAGTGACGCTGAAGTTTGGTGCCTGCTGAAGCAGGAGGAAGATTCTGTTGACCCACAGGAGATTTCTTCGTGGCTTCCAGTGCAGGATGAAGGCAGCCAGCCCCCAAAGCATGCACCACCAGGAAACAGTCGAGAAAGCCGGCAGGATTAGGCGCTACAATGTCGCTGGTAGTCTTCTTGCTACTTTTTTGCAGTTTTGCATCCTGGAGCAGTCAGCGGTCGATCCTTGGCAGAAGTCAAAGACAGAGGTGCAGAGGAACTCTCGGGAATTCTTGCAAGCCGTTACCTGAGGAAAAGCCCATTGGAGAGACTCTAAATAGCCCTCAAAGGAGGATTGGCCTCCAAGTCCGGTAAGCACCTATCAGGAGGGGTCTCTGATATCACCTGCTGGCATTGGCCACTCAGAGGCCTCCAGAGTGCCCTCACACCTCTGGAACCAAAACAGTAGAGGTCTGGGACACACTAGAGGAGCTCTGGGCACAACCCCTGGGGTGGTGATGGACAGGGGAGTGGTCACTCCCCTTTCCTTTGTCCAGTTTTGTGCCAGAGCAGGGACTGGGCATTCCCTAAACCGGTGTAGACTGACTTAATCAAGGAGGGCACCATCTGTGCTCTTCAAAGCATTTCCAGAGGCCGTGAGAGGCTAACCCTCCCCAGCCTTTGACACCTATTTCCAAAGGGAGAGGGGGTAACACCCTCTCTCAGAAGAAATTCTTTGTTCTGCCTTCCTGGGACTGGGCTGCCCAGAACCCAGGAGGGCTGAACCCTGTCTGTGGGGTGGCAGCAGTGGTAGCTGCAGAGAAAACTCCAGAGAGCTGGTTTAGCAGTACCCGGGTTCCATAGTGGAGCCCCGGGGATGCATGGGATTGGCATCCCAATACCAGATTTCGCATGGGGGGACAATTCCATGATCTTAGACATGTTACATGGCCATATTCAGAGTTACT
Organism: Pleurodeles waltl; assembly: GCF_031143425.1. Classification (NCBI taxonomy): domain Eukaryota; kingdom Metazoa; phylum Chordata; class Amphibia; order Caudata; family Salamandridae; genus Pleurodeles; species Pleurodeles waltl. Next base: position 496,940,834 of record NC_090444.1, read on the forward strand.
ATTGTGAACCTACATATAGGTATTGGCCTATATGTACTGCATGCGTGTAATGCTGTCCCCACACTCACAAAGTCTGAGGAAATGGCCCTGAACTATGTGGGGGAAGCTTTGCTAGTACAATGGTGCCCTCACACTTAGTAACTTTGCACCTAACCTTCAGCAAGGGAAGGTTAGACATATAGGTGACTTATAAGTTACTTAAGTGCAGTGAAATGGCTGTGAAATAACGTGTGCGTTATTTCACTCAGGCTGCAGTGATAGTCCTGTGTAAAGGTTTGTCTGAGCTCTCCATGCGTGGCAAAAGAAATGCTGCAGCCCAAAGGGATCTCCTGGAACCCCAATACCCTGGGTACCAATTGAAATTGGTAAAAGTGGTCACTAGCCTATAGTGACAAATTTAAAGGCAGAGAGAGCATAAGCACTGCGGTTCTGATTAGCAGAGCCTCAGTGACACAGTTAATCACTACACAGGTACACACAGTCAGGCCACAAACTATGACCACTGGGGTCCTGGCTAGCAGGATCTCCATGAGACAGGCAAAAACAAACTTACATAGATGTAACAATGGGGGTAACATGCCACACAAGATGGTACTTTCCTACAAATAGCGTAATGAGAAAGGATGCTATTGCCTCCTACCCTGCGCCATGGTGTGCTGTATTTTAAATACAGCGCACACATGGTGGTGGTGGGGGCTGCTAAGGGACGCAGGAAAAGTGGCACTGCACTCTGTGCAGCACCGCTTTCCATAAATCTGCCCCTAAATGTTTTTCTGCTCCCCCTCACTCATCATTGTAGAATGTATATGTTGTACCTCGTTTATGTTTCAGGATATTTTAACTGTAACAAAGAATGAGGCATTGAAAGGTTAACTTATGGGGCAAGATAGAAACAACTCACACTCAGAAGCTTCAGTGGAAAACGAGATGGGACAGTGTCCACAATGAACATTGCCAATGCCATCTGAAGCATCCAGAAAAACAGACATTTTTGGTTTTTCATTGCACTCTCTATAAGGAACACACTGATCAATTTATTTTCTACTTTATTTCGACCTTCTCTCTCTGCCACTATTCCAATCATACATAGTAGTCTACAGAAGTCCTTCATGGGTAAGCAGTATACAAAACACAATTAACAACAGTGGTTTTGATTTAACAAGGCTAGGGGCCTGAAGATGACTTCAGCGGAGGGGATTCCCCGTCCCAAATGTGATGGATATCCCACCCGCCGTATTACAAGTTCATTAGGATATAATGGACTCGTAATTCGGCGGGTGGGATAGCTGTCACATTTGGGACAGAGTAATCCCTTCCGCCGAAGTTGTAATCAGGACCTATAAGTGTGGAAGTAAATATATAGCTTACATTAGTTAAACAAGAGTATGTAGAAAAATAAGACCAAGGACCTACAACAAGAAAAGGATAAATGGGTAAGAGGAGTGAAAAGAACCAATTGAGGTGTAAAAGAAATAAAAGATAAAAGCAGCAGAAATTGAAGAAGGGGTATGAAGAGAATGAAAATAAAAAAGGAAAACAAAGGAAAAAAACAATTGGGTATGTGGAGGAAAAAAGGACCAATACAAAAGCAAAAAAGATTAAGGTAGAAAAGAAGTGCAAAGAGCAATACAAAGCAACAGACACAGAAATTTAAAAAATGAGAAAGGCAGAAGAGGCAAGACAAATACTAGAGACACTAATTAGCATTTCACACACAGTTTCCTGACAATCTGTAAATAAGCACCTATGAATAGAGTTGGTGTCAGTGATACTAAAGGAGAAAAGTCCCATGTATTCAATGGTGTTGATAGAAAGGAGGAATTAGATAAAGATAGATGATTAGATTAAAAATGTATGTTGTCTATCTAGGAAGACGAGGACGATTTTAAAAAGACTTGCTAAAGCTCTGTCTCACCTAAATTAGCATTAAAGGCCACGGCATAGGATTACTGCAAAAAGCCCTAAAAGAAACAGCCCTCTGTGATTTAAAGCTACATACGCCACCCACATGCATAGGTTTCAAGATGTCAAGGTAAAGTCTGCATATTCAAATCTCCAAAAAAATGAACAGAAGAAAATGAGATATCCTCCTGTAATATACTCCCATCTGCATTACTCATTAAAGGTGCATATTTTTCATAGAAGTGTTTAGACACCTGTTAAAACGCCCAGAGTTAAACTTCACATTTAGAACACTGTAAGTACTGCCAAATGACCAGATACGCACCTTACATATGCTCTTTAAATGTAAAAGGAAGCAACATTGCAGCAAACTAGTGTGTGCAACTAGCTCCTCTACCCTGGCTATGGTTGCCACCTGGCCAGTTTCCTACTGGCACCATTGGTATTTTGAGGTCCCCGGACCTACAAAAATAAGCAAAACGGTCGAAAAGCGGTATTTTAAAACCTTAGCTGTACACATTTTGTGCAGCAAAAATAAACATAAAGCTCTTTTAAATGTGTTCTACAACCCCGCTAAAGATTCCTGACTAATAGTTAAAATAAGCAAATGGCAAAAAATTATGTTATAAATGAATGCAAGTGCATTTTTTTTTTAAGTTCAATTTAGTATCGAGTCCGGGTCTCAACAAATTGCCGGTATTTTCTTATTGGAAACGTGGCAAACCTAACCTTGGCCCTTGCCAGCCAATCTAATAGCTCCACCGGGCCTTAAGAGGCATAATGATTATAGATCAGACAGCCCTGACATAGTCAGAGAGCCTTATCTAAAGGAGATGCAAAGCAGCTCACAAATGGAGCAGCCACGGCCAGGTAGAAATCACAGGCTGTGCCGACATCCAATAGCAAGCATGTAGCCAACCTGCAGCTGAAGTGCTAAAAGGCATTCAGCGGACCAAGAGACTGCAGGGGACAGCAGTGAAGCTGCTCCACCTGCTGCAGAGACCATTAGGAGATGCAGTGGGTGATACACTCCACTCCGGCGAAGTTGGTGGAGTTTTGGCTACTCCACGTTATGCTTGTAACACAAAGTTCTGGGCAAATTCAACCAACTGCTGCATTGGCAGAGTTTTTTTATCATGTGGTTCTCAGTAATGGCAAGTTGGCAAGCGCAAGATCTGGCATCCCCTAAAGCCATTTTACATCGCTAGGAGGGTACTCTGTAAGATTTCTCCAAACCAGGTAGTCACTTGGAGGTCGCAATCATTCATGTTCAGAAAGCTGTCTTGAGTAGAAAATGTACTAGATCAGCAGCAAAATCAACTCTAGTACTGGCACGTCTGGCATGCCACGTGGTGCCAAATGTGCTGATATTTCAGTGTGGAACAACCTCTCACACTAAGGGGGTCACTGTGACCCAGGCGGTGAGTGATATTGTGGCGGTATGACTGCCAACAGGCTGGTGCTTCGTTACGCCACATTATTAGATTGGAGGACTGGCTTCAGCAAACCCGCCACTTCTCCACTCATGACCCGCTGGGCCGGATATGTGATTCTCCAGCCCTGTGGCCGGCATTGAACCGCCAGTAGCAATATGAGCCAGCCTGCCACCAACATCGCCACGAAAACCATGATGGTAAGCCCTACCGGTGACAGGAAATACTTTCCCTGTCACGGGTAGGTGGACACCCCACCCTCCCAATACTCACCTGATACCCCCGAACCCCCTCCATCCAAACACCCTCCACCCCCTCTGATCCTCAGACACCCCCGCCACCCCCCATACAGGCACACACCTGCACACACGCACCAGGCATGCACCTAGTCACTCACACTGGCATACACAAATTCATACACACACTGGCATACACGCATTCATACATGCATACATCCAGACATGGTCACATACATTCTTGCAATGATCACACTGACATGCAGACACGCACTCGCTTCACCATTCTTACATGTATTCACTCACACGCATACAACCATGCAAACAACACAACACACACAGATGCATTCACATACTCACTCAGATCTTCATGCTCACACTCAGACACACACACACACACCACCCAATCTCCGACCACCCCCCTGTCGGAAGCCTGGCTTACCTTGGGTGGGGAGGTCTGCCAGCAGGGAACAGGAAGGGGCACTGCTACCGGCAGCAGCACCCTGCCAGAAGAACACTGCCAGACCGTATTACTTGTCATAATACGGCTGGTGGTGTTCTACTGGTGTGGCGGCGCTGGTGGTAGCAGCACCAGCTTAGCACGATCCACCACCATGAACACTGCTGGATTTCTGCCCTTATTGTGGTGGAAGTCAGACAGTGCTCATAATATGGCAGACAATTGGTAGTCGTGGTGGCAGTATTTTGGTGGCCATCACCCCACGATGTCATAATGATGACCTAAATCTCAACAGGAAAGGCCTAATTCCACCTGTTTGCAAAATTCTGCTGCATCTCACAGTTTGTTTGTAGCTCCACAGAATTCAACCGCATTAAACTCTGCAGGTCTGCCCTGGCCTAATTTAGAGCGAGGCCTGGCGAAGTCCAACTCAGAAGCGAGATGTTAGACCTGACAGCCTTAGGCTGATCTTCCCTGCAATTTTTTGGTCTGCCTCCTCCACTTTTTTTTACCTCGCTTTCACTGGTATTAAGACTCTGTGCACTTTAGCACTCCTGGTCAGTGCTAAAGTGTTTGTGTTCTCTCCCCTAAAACAGGGTAATATTGGTTCACCCAATTGGCATTTTGAAGTTTCTCATAAGTCTCCAGTAAAATGCTACTACTAAATCCAGGGCCCACAAATTAAATGCTACAAGTGGGCCTGCACCACCTATTGTGCTACCCACTTAATTAGCCCTTTAACCATGATTTAGGCATGCCATTGCAGAGCCTCAGTGTGCACTTTTACAATTCCATGTCGTCCTGCTGGCAAAATAACCCTTTTGCCAAGCCCAAACCTTCCCAATTCATACATATAAGTCTCCTAAGGTAGGGTCTGGACAACACAAATGGCAGGGTGCAATGCATGTTAAAGGCAATGTGGTGTAGCATGTTAGATCCCTCGCTGAGTCGCCATTTTAGATTGCACATTTTAGCTTGGCATAATTTCCTAAGGGTGACTTTTTACATGGTGTTACACTCATGTGATAATGTACTGAAAATACATTGTACATGTTGCTTATTCCTCATAAGTGTTTCTGCCATGCCGTCTGTACACACCATCATAGGCTAGTCGCAAAGAACTTGTATCATTATTGTCCATTGGAGCCAGTTACAAAGCTCCAGACATGTAATCACATCAGCTCTGCACCTCTGATACAGTGAGATATGAACAGTGCTTTCATTATATAAACTGCTTTTGTTCTACATTCGGCAGAGGAACATTTTACTTGGTATTATCCTGAAACGCAGTGCACTGTGACCGAGATGCAGCCGTGACCTTCATATTGCAAAGGACGATAGCCTGCACTACATCAGACCATCTTCCTGGTACATCTTACCCAGGTAAAAGGGGCTAGGCTGTCCCAATTGATCTGGGTGAGGGTACTCCCACTAGGCCCTCCATAATGTAGGTAGTGATAGGAGTGTAACATCACAGTAACATTATCATGGTTGAATTGTTTAACTTTTTTAATTGTGTCTCACGTTGGGCATGCAAAATAGCAATGAAAGGGTAGATATGTTTCCATAAATTCCTTGGGAATCAGAGTAGTTATGTTCGAAGTTGCCAATACCATCTGGTACTCCGGTAGGTGTGGGTATTCAGATGGGGCACTATGTGCTAGCTAGAAATTGTGTCAACATTTCCTGATGGTATAGATGGACTGAGTCCCTATATCCTGAAGTATATTTTGGCCCGATACACAATCCTACCTAATTTGTAGAAACTATATAACATGGTGCCACCAACATTCTAAGTAAGGTACTTGTTTAATGGGTCTCCTGAGTAGTTATCATGTGGGCAACCTTTATATGGATATGTTGATTGTGTTAGGGACTAATCCTCCTCAGCTTAATAGGAAACCTGCACTTTAGTTTGCAGGTTGTAAAAGCTTGAATAATTCAAATAATGACCCCGATATAGAATTTTCATCCCTGAATTCCATTCATTAAAATGATGAACACAATTAACATTCCTGTCAATTTAAGACATGCTGTTAGAGCACATTTATTGACACAGAGACTCCCTCTTACAGTTGTAGACGTTACCTTAGTGGTAAAGGCACAGAAAGCATTTTTTTTTTGTTGCGTCACTTTTCCTGACGTAGATGCCACAACACAGACATTTCATACATACACTGAGACCAATATAGGCCTTATCATCAGAAATGGCATCAACTTTTCAGTAACATTACAACTGGCTCTAATGCTCCCTCCCACATTGACTTCAGCATGTAAGACTAGGTCCCATCAGCATTAATGGGGCAACCTGGTCAGTTCTAGCTGGCTACACACCATACCCAAACCAGGAACCATTAAATGTTGGTGAACTCTGTACCCTGTGCACAGATCTTGCTAGACTAAATACACATTTAACACAGTTTGTATGCATACAACTACTGCCCCAGCAAGGGCTCTTCAAGCTGTGCCACCACAGTTAGCTGTCTGCAATTAATTCTGTCACTAATAATGCAATTGTGGTTAAATGTCCCACCAGGGAGGAGGAAATCCGTTTTGGATTGCACAAAAAACAAACCAGCTTGAAGCATTGTTTCCCCATATTGGACCCCAAGACAAACATAGAATTCTCACAATGTTTCCCAATGTTCTCTTGGTTTACAAGCCCTTCCAGTAGGCAGTCTCAGCCCAGGCATCAAGGGTAAAGGTGTAGAAGACAAGGGCAAATGTCTGGTTGAGACTGGAAGGGATGAGAGACAGAAATGCTGCCCATTTTACATTCTAGACACATTCACCAGGAAACAGCCACAAATACTGCCAAGAGCACAAGCACATAACACCTCCCTCGCCCATCAAACAAGGTTACTCTGCTCATCACCCACTCACCAAACACTATCCACTCATATAGACACTCCTACATACACTCCTACACAAAACAATCACAAACATATTTTGCTAATATACCAACAACCTACAATGCAAATAATCACAATCTCACAAACACTCACCCTTTCTAAACAAATTCCTTTCACTACCCTCTGCCTACTTCTGCCTTTTTCAACCCTTTCTTCAACCCTCTATCATCCCACAACACATTTTTGTCTTGCCAGTCAAAACCAATCAGTACACGTTTTCAACACTCCCCTCCATCAATGAGGCAAAATATTTACCATACCCAGCCTACAGCCATCTTACCAAAGCCCTGTTAGCCCCCTTCCGCACTGCACAGAAACTCTCTTCTAACATCCATTCCCAACCCCCTCATTATCTACATCTTGTCAGCAATTTACAATCTAAGCCGACAATACTACCTCTAATCAAAACAAGACCATATCCGCATACAAGATTTACATAAAATAATCTCACACATTCAAAAACACCTAACCATTCCAAAACACCCACATGCATCCACTCTGCTCTGAATACCAACATATATAACATTCAGTCAAGCCCATCTGTACTGTATACTTTCAAAGCAAGAGACACCAACCGCTCAATCCACCAGCATACAACATTCACTCATACATCTATCATCCATTGCTGAATTTGCCATACAACAGAACAATCATTCTCCACCACTATTCCTTTCCCAGTCACCTTCAACATGCAATAAAAAAAACAACTCCATAACACTCTTTATTTCTCCACATCTCGTCGGTCACACAATAAGCCCACCTTTCAGACATAATTCTACATACCTCTTTCCCGCAGTTTCAAGCAATCTCACCACCACCCAGAAACACAAACAAAAAGATGCATGTAGACTGTTTGAAGGAAGTTAACAAAAAAACAACAACAACACTTTCTCTGTCCTGCAACAGCTAACACCAATACACCCGCTACAATGTCAAAGGATAATACTCACTGTACTGAAGCACAAACTCAAACCACCTCCCAAAAAATCTTTAGGCTGCTGATAAATGCTCATTCAACTTAAAAAAAGACAAGCACCACATTTTTTTTGTATTGACAGACACAAAACCTGACTTGTCATAACTGAATCATGGCTGGGAGAAGACATGCCACTAGTATTGCATGAATCAGTTCCTCCGGGCTATCAAACTGCAACAAAAAGTTGCACAGGCAAAACTGAAGGTGGCTCAACCATCATATTTTAGGAAACAACAAATCTCACCAAAGTTGAGGGTGTTTCTTTTCAAGGTTGTTAGACCCTTCATGTCACATCCAGTTCTACCCTAACCTTTCCATGTTAATTTATTCCTTCTTTAGAGGCCCCCACCAAGCAATCGAACATTCCCAGACGCATATCAAGACTTCATCTCTAGCCTTCTTACAATACAATGAAAACCATGCATCTTTGTTGACCTAAACATTTGTTTTGACAAACCTATTATGCCATACCCCAGAACCATCTCCACTGATCTAGCCACACACAACTTACAACAGCTCATTCCCAATCCCACACACATCACAGGACACTGCTTAGATGTACTTTTTGCCAAGTCACATTTCACAGATTGACTTTAGCCACGTGGCAAGACCACTATCTGGTTGCCTTCCAATGAAAGTCACTACAACTCACTCCAGCTAAACTCGCCCTACCCGCAAGTACATATCAACCCTTAAACAAGATTGAATTTAATGGAACTGGAAAACCACCTTTCCTCCAACACAAATCTGATCACAACAAATTCTGGACAAACCCCTATGAATGGCTTCATGAAGCTTTTGATCTCTTAACTCCACTGAAAACATCTACCCATAACAAAAGTAAACACATCCTTTGAATGCATGCAAAATTAAGAAAGAAAAAAGAAAACTGGTTCAAATAACCCGCAAGGCAAAATACACCTAGAGACATAACAGAATATACAAGTCTGCTATCAAAACAGCTAAACTCTGGACTATTACAGCCGAGCCCACGATGCAAAATGTACCAATAAAGAATTTTGAAAGATACAAGCAGAATTCTGTAAGCCAAAATGCACAGAAGGAAGCAATCGTCTTTCTCAAGATGTTTGTGACTAACTGGAACATCATCACACAACCAAAGCAAACATGTTGGATTCTTACTTAACCAACAAAAAAACAAGTCCAAACCAATTTGCAACAAACTCCTACAGGAGAAGGCTGTCACTGCTTCTATACTCTTGTCAAAGCGAGCACACCAGCTGGCTATCCCTCTAACACTTGTTCACATAAAATATTTAAAAACATTCTTTTAACAACTTCAGCAGCTATCCCTGTCAGAACACTCATCAAAAACCCTTAAAAGCAATATTTTTTTTCTAGAAGACTTAAAGGCATACATACACCAGTTATTAAAGAAAACTAACCTGGACACTTCAGACCCTGACAACTACAAACTTGTAGTGTCACGTAGGTTCTCATTATCCTAATGAGACTACTGGATTAGGGTGGCCGAATCAGTTGCACTGTGGAGGACTGAGTCTGAACCCACTACAGGTGACACCTGCCGGCCTAGTCCAGGTTTTGTTCTGGCTAACTAGAGGTGCCTCATCTCTACACGAGAACGGGGATGATTGGGCAACCGAGCGCATGACACAAACGACTCCTCAGGGAAATCTTGGTCCCTCAGATCTCATCCGTTTCTATCAGTTACATTAGTCTCACATATGCAAGGACAATCGGAGGCAGAGTATAGTTCAATAAGCTTTTATTGAAGTAACTGCATCATAGATAATAAAGCATGAATTGCAATAACTAGGACGATGAAGCATGATAGGATTAAAATTGTGACAAAGAGAGTGAAAAATAAAAAAAACTCTACCATATTGTCACTAAGATCATTAAGAATAGCTCCTACTTAGGCTATGTTAGAGCACAGCATGTTAAGCTCTAATTCTGCCCTTAAGGTTCTGCAGGGAAGACATCTTCCCTCATACCTGAGCAAGAGGCCTGTAGTCTACATAAGCAGCTGTGGCTAAGCACTCAGTAGTCTGCATACAGTCGTGGTCACCTGTCTGGAATCTCCCTCTAACGTACATGGGTCAAAGTAGTGTTTTTATAATAAAACAGCTGATGTTCCAAGAAAATATCCTCCGTAAGAGTGTGTATGTTTTTGTGAACATTAGAGACAAAGCGTACCACTTTTACCGGCAACCTATCTTATTGCAGCCTTGAGAACAGCACAGAGTGAAAGAAATGTCGTGTTTAAGAATGCAGTGCTGACCTAGGCAAAGAATAGCTAAATAGAGAAACTAAAACAAGACCACAAATGTGTCTATTTTTAAAATAATAAAATGAAGCTGAATAAAATATATCTAGGTAAAAGTGCAGAACAGCAGTCTTAGTTTGCTAAAATATTGTGTATGAAGCTAAAACTAAAATAGCTACACAACACCCTCCCCTTGTCAGTTCAAAGGTGGTTCAAAACCTAATTATGTATAAAAGCTATTATAGTTGAACCTAAGGCATATATTTGAGAACGTCATTAATGACAAGTTGACAACACTTGAGCATGTACTAGAAGGACAACTTAAAATATTAATTGTGGTGTCAGAAAAAGCTGAATTTCAAAAGTCAGAGTCATTTTTAAAATCGCCAATTGAAGACAGGAAATCTTCCACTTCAGCAGGTGGTAAATTAGGAAGTTCTTCGCCAAGGAAAACCAAGGAGCATTTGTGTTCCAAAGCCTGAGCTCCAGCCAAGGCAGCAGCATTCCGTTGAGTGCCCAACAGTGAGTTTAGAGCTGCATGGCCCACAAAGGGCAACTCATAAACAGCTTACTGTACCAAACGCACCCTCAAAGTGCATGTCTGGTAATGAGCCCTCAGAGAGAACATCAACAGATCAGCGTCCAGTGATAGCAAGTGCTGCATAGAAAGACAAACTTTTAGTGCATGTTCAAACGAGCACAAGAGGCACGAAACACGGGCTGCATACAATGCAAAACTGGTCACACTCCAATTGTTCCAGGAGTGATGCTCCAAAGTACTGCATCATGCATTTATGTCACAGCTGCGCTGGTGGAAGCGATTTCAGTCCTCCTTTTTGTGACAGGACCGCCATGGCACAGAAAAAGTAGCCATAGCAAAATTACACCTATTATAGCGAAAGTTGTCTGAAATCCCATGAAAATACTGGAGAATATTGAGTGTATGGCTGAAGGTATTAAGCCGAGTATAGAGGAGAAAATGTAAACTAAACCAGAACTAACAGCCTTAAAGAAATTTGCGATTATAGTAGTACCGGACACATTAAATATTCATCCCATGAGCTCACCAAAGTGTCTTGGCAAGTTAGTACTTAAAAGGGACTGTATCTCCGCTGATGACCTTGTTTCCTGACGCACATAGGTCCCACGTGGCAATATAAGTGCCACATGTTTTTGAAACAATAAAGCCTTGAGTCTGCTCAACTTGTCAAAATTCACATTTGAAGTAGCGATATGGGGCAACCCTCAGCTACTTCCATCTGTTGTGTAGGAGGAAAAAGTACATTCCCGCAGCATGAAAGAATCCTAGAGACCGAAACGACATACAATATTCTGGCTCGTATCCTACAACAGTTTTCACTATTGAGAAGGACATAGCTATCATTCGAGAGCACCTGGAAAGCAGGTCTAATTAAGGGGACTGGGACTCCCTTCAGATAACAAGCCAAGTTTGCAGCGGAAGCGTTACATGCCCTGTGAAAGGACATCTGTTTACAAACCATTGAGTGGCTGACAGAAGTCTTACACTCGCTAACACTAAGAAAGACTTATTTCATGCCACTGAGATATTTGTACGAGAAGGGTAGCTCCCACACCTCATGGATGTAACTATCTCCTAGACTTTCATATCTGCCCACTGGAATGTGTTTTAAGCAGGATGTGAATTGAAGTGTTGAAATAGGCAGATTAATAACCCCGTTTATTGACCACTCGGCAAATGGTGTTTCGGCCACAGTAAAAGGTAACTTTTCTAACTTTTCAATATTTAACATGCCATAAGCCGCTTCTTTCTTAGCCATTAGTGTGTTGTTGTTGCATTAAATTAAATGTGGAAAATATGTCACTCGCGCTAACGTGTTGCCAGGGAACACTACCTGCCTTCAGTGTTTGTAGTGTCGATCCTAACTGCATCATGACCTTAGTTGACTCTGTCCATGGTGTAAGGAGGACATATCACTTTGTATTATGCCTATTGCAGAAGAAACAATGTTGCGTAAGGTGTATATCCAGTTGGACAGAGTATTAATCCATTATCTACAACAGCTAATGCTTTCTGTGAATGTTCCTGATCTATTTGCTTTAACTGGGCAGCAGCTTCTTGTTGAGAAAGCTTCCTAATTTCATTATAGACTGCATATAAGAAGTGCTTTCTGCGTTGTTTTCTGGGGCCTAACAAGGACATTCTGTAAGTAAGTGCTATTAGACAGGAGACTGAGGTGTTCTCTAACAGCATCTAGGGAGGAACTCTTCAACCATTGCTGGCATAGTTTCCCTACACTGTATGTTGTTACTATACCCGCATGTTCAGATGACACATAGCAAGGATCTGGCCTACTTGTTCTAAAACCACCCATGGAGTTTATAAAACATTTTTATCTATTGGCCATAATAACCACCTACCAGGACATGAAAGTGAAGTATTAAATGTGCCTTTCTGGACCCATTCATCGAGCTGATCTTCAGTTGCATTTATATATTTTTGCCATTTGTGAAATTTTGCAAGGGTAGGAATATTGGGCACATTCAATTCTTTAATTGTTGCTAAGCCTAAACAGCTTATCTGTTGTACAGTTGCATTTAAAAGTAGCATTTGAACAGGTATCAGGCATGCTCTGAATAAAGCTTCGTTATTTGCCAATGTTTTCTTCCCCACACGCTTTATAAGTCAATCGACTTCAGCCAATATTCATAGCCTTCTATAGCCAACCGGGAAACAAAGGAACCTGAATAAATGAATTTTATAACCATCAATAATATATGTAAATTTTCCATAAATGGCAATTTGAAATAATATGACTCAGCATTTTTAACATTGCGCCCAGAAAAATATGCATATTTTTCAAATATGTTTTAGAACTCCCTTGTGGTGGATTTGAACAATCTTCCCATTGTGTGTAATTAAAATTAGTTTTTGGGATACTTGCTCTGTGAATTTAAATGGTGTTGATAATAATTATAGCAAAAGAAGTCACCATAATTCTCTTTAGACTGATAAACATCCTCCCTTTCAAATACAGTAAAATACTCCAACTCTGCAATACTGCAATACTGCAAGTCATCATAGAATCAACTGGTTTCACATCCCAGTCATCAGAAACAACTCCGGGCATTATTACATCGTTCATGGAAAGTTTAAACACATATGGTATTTGATTGACCTCGGTCGGGCCGTATATATCAAATGTGACTTTATCTCAAACAATCCCACCAGGAATTGGTATAGCGGAAATGTTCACAAAAGACAAGTCTATGTGGACCTTGTGAGCAGAAAAATGGGGTTTTAAGACCTCATCCACCAGTTCAACTGCTGCTCTTTCAGGAAGGTAATGACCATGTATTAACAGAAAGAATATAATAACAAAGCCAATCCAAAGGATGAAATCTAATATAGTCAAAGAAAGCTGCAAATAGTTCTATGGGAAAATAAAGTAATTTGTTTTAGGCCAATTTGTCAGCTTATGTGTTTTGGCAGCTCAGATGTAGAAGAGGGAAATGAGTCTGAAACTGTGTCATTGATGTTGGCAAATTATCCAGCAGCAGTTTGTGCAAAAACTGCAGCCATATTTGAAGGGGGAGAACTGGTAGGGTCTCCTGCGGTGGTTCACTGTAAATGATGCCATCCGTCTGTGTAGAAATTGAATCAAAAATATCAGAAATATCTGTGCTGTTTGTTGTAATAGATATTAGTGGAACTAATGCAAGATCATTTTCCACCCTCCCCAAGTTGGGAGAGATGTCAGAGTTGCTGCTCAAAACTTGTAGAGGGACATCTCAACCAGTAGTGTGATGGATTTGGGAACACATGGTATAACTTGACATTGTCAATTGAGACAAAGCAGTTTTCTTTAGCACCACGCAACAGTGGTAGAATGACAGTTCTGGTACCATGTGTTCCCGGGAGTGGGACCGGTGCACTAAAAGAAGGACCAAACTCCTTTTTCACAGCAACCTTTTCATGTACTTGATCCCCAACCTTTGGTATCCAGCTGGTAGGTGTTATTGGTACATCCCTAATTCCTATGGAGGAAGCACTGGTAAAAGCACTGTCATCCCAGAACTGTAGTAATTCCTGCAAGACAGTGACACGTTAATTTATGTCAAAATGTGTTTCTGCCCCCTCCATGCCAGGACCATCAAGACCTGTAACATACATTTGATTTCCAAACAGGCACTCGTATGAAGTACGAACACCCAAGGACCTTCTAGGCAGATTATTAAGTGCTCTCTGGATTCCATACCGGTGATTAAACCAACTACAACCCGTACCTAATACTCTGGCTGTTAAGGATTGCTTTAAATCTCGGTTTTGTTTCTCCATAACACCATTTCCCTAGGGATGAAATAGAGACGAGTAATGAAGTTGGAACCCTAACGAAAGCCGCAACTGCAAATGTGCCGATAAAGACTTGCAAATCTTTAATAACACTCTGAATGTCAGCCAAGCGTTGTGGCCAGGCCCATAGAACTCTGGAGCAGGAGTAAAAAGCGACTAAGACATGTTTGTATGCACTGTCAGGTGTTAGGGGCCCACAATAGTCCAAGTACACACATTGTAAAGGTGTGTTGGAAATTAGGAGGGGCATCTCAGGTAGGCGTTTCATGGTGGACTCCCTAATTTGTTGACAGATGTCACAACAAAGGACATCTGTCCTTTGTCTGCTGCTTTGTCTGTTTGCATAGACCTGGCCACCAATAACATGCTTGCAATAATGACATTGTATCTGCCACACCAGCATTGGTGGAGGCAACCCCATTGTGCACTGCTTTAATTAACTCTGGTCTTAAGTTTTTATTGCGAAATACTTGAACTCAGATGCTTGTTTTTTTTTACTTCTGCATCAAGAAAGCCTTCCATGCGATAGGAATATTTAGCAGGAAATGCTTCTGGAAAGGGCATGCCTTCAGCTGTGGCTTTCACGGCAGCCCATATGTCATCGTCCGGTTTCATTCTAGAATGAGTTACTGCAGCAACAGAAGCAATTGTGACTGCTGATTTGGCTGCTTCATCAGCTAGAGTGTTTCCGGCAATGTGTGTTCCAACACGCTGGTGTCCAAGTGTATGGTGTACAACATGAACATTTGGTAGCGTTTCCTTTAGATCCGCTACTTCCCACACAAAAGTCTGTGTTTGAAGGTGTTACCTTTGGAATCTCTGAACCCGGTCTGGTGCCAGAAATGCAGATTTTTATTGAATGACTGAACGCAATAGTATGAATTGCAGGCAATCAGTGTTATCTGTATAGGATTCGTATGTTCCCGTGCCATTACCAGAGCGTTTAGCTCTGCCAGTTGTGCAGTGCAATCCCCTAGGGTTTGCATGAAAGTATGTTGTGGATTGAATTTATTACAGTCCATATAGCTGCTTACGAATGCGCAAGCAGCAAATTATTGATCCTTTGTGCCTATTGCAGGTTGAGCTGAGCCATCAGTGTGCATGACTCTTTAATACTGGTCAATAGGCAATGTATTTGCCGAACTGGGTATTCTAGTTCATATTGCTAAAATTCTTGAGTTTGTAACTTTGGGTCAAAAATGTAGTCTACATCAGCGGCTGTCAAAGACGTTGCCCATTGAATCCAACATGGATGTAATGCTTCAGTGTTTGGAATGCTGGCTTTGGTAACAGCCTTAACGGCTGGAAATGGAGACACAAAAATAATGCATTTCCCTGGGCTAGTGGTCTTTCTTTCATGACGGACATCTGAACAGCAGTGAGCATTTTCTCAGTGGGAGCAAGGCGTTGTTCTGCTGCTGAATACAAATGTCGTTTGTATGCAATCGGGATTGTCTCACCCTCATTGAAAGTTACATAGGTGAAACCAATGGACCTACCAATTACTCTGATGACCAGATGTTTTTTATTGTCCCTTGTTTGTAGGTGTTGTGCTGCAAGAATGTCGGTTTGCAAAGCTCTGAGAATGTGTGTGTGTTCGATTGTCCAGAATTTACTGGAAAAGTCAGGACATATTAAGTCATGTAAGGGTTTTATGTGTGATGCGTAATCTGGAATGTAATTTCTCCCAAAATTTAGGAAACCCAAAAGGGATTGGAATTTTTTAATGGTATTTGGAGGTTGTAACTCTGTGCATTTTTCCAAGAATTGTGGCGCTAGGCTCTTTCCTTCACTTGATAGCTGGTATCCCAAAAACAGGACACTAAGGAATGCTATTTTTTTTTTTTTATTGAATTTATAACCAAATTCAGCAAATCCTACAACAACACGGGCTACCCATCTTAGATGTTGCAGTAATTCATCATCCATGAGGTAAACATCATCTACATAGGACAATGCTTCAGGGTCAATGTCGTGCAATATTGAAGCCACATGAGCCGCAAACTGTTCTTATAACCCTGTGGTAAATGACAGAATGTTTTCTGAGAGCCTAGTGCACTGAAACTTGTTAGGGGTCTACTCTCAGGTGCCATGTTTAGGCAGAAAAAAACATTGGAAATGTCCAGTGTTGATTTACATTTTCTGCGCACTATTTTGTTCACGAGTGCTGTGCTGTGAGAGTTTTGTATAGCATATGTGTATATATGACTGTTTAAGTATCTTTAGTCTAAGACTTTTCTGTATAAATGGTCCGGTTTAGCAACTTGGAATAAAGGGTTATTCATCAGTGAGATAGAGGGTTCAATTGCGCCCTGGTACTCCAGTTGTGTGAGGATTTCCCTCACAGGTGCTTTAGCATAATATTTTATTGGATATTGTAGCTTAGGTTGTGGTTGTCTCTTAATAAGAATTACATGATAAGGGGAATTTTTATCCCGCCCTACGTGGTTGTGATATATAATCCAGGTGCCTGTGCCAATGCCCAATCGATGGCGTAAGATTCTGCAAGCTCATCGGGAACAAGGGGAGAGAATGAAGGTTTGATATCCTCTTCCCCATATGGGCAAGTACGGACAAATTCAGGTGGCCAATCCCTTTCGGGCACTAGAATATCATATATGGATAGATGTGGTCCTATAAGATTGTGTCTATTGGGCATTCAATGTCTTCTTCTAACTGTAACGTCACACCCTATCAGGGTGTCCGCAGTTTCAACTTGTAAGAAGTCATAAGTTGCTTTCACCTCCAGATGCTCTTAAAGATTTTGGTGAACTATTGTGACCTCTGCCACCCTGTCTAGCAGTACTAGTGCCCACTTCTTGTTCTTCAATGGAGCCCTCTTCTTGAGTGGCATAACAAATCGCAACTGCTGCCACTTTTTTCTTTTTGAATTGGGGTTTTTATTGGGTAAGTTTCTCTTCTTTTTTAACAGAAACTTCTGTAGAGCGTTGGGATTCCTGTCTCGGTTTCACATACTCTGTTCTTCGTTCTGACCACCCACCTCTCTCACTGTGTTTTTCCAGTGAGTCCTGAAAGGAACAAGATTGGCGTGTATCAGTATATTCAAATCTGTCAGGCGTTTTATTTATCTCTATTTCTGAGATTATATCTATTCTGTGGGGTCTCCGTATGTGGAGATTCTCCCCTTTCTATTATACGTGTTTGTTGTTTCTTTTCCCAGCGTTTCTTAGAACCCTCAGGAGCTTGCTTGGTAGAATCCTTATTAGATTTACCCTGAAACTGTGGTTTTGTGGGTCTGGCCTCCAGACTATCTTGACCAACACTAGTATAAGTCTCCACGATAATCTTTGGCAGTTCACGTTATTGATCCTGTGGAGGAACATCCCAGAGCCGCATGCGCACTGCTAGTGCAACTGCTTCCCCTTTAAGGTTACTCAGTATAATGGAAGATACAGTGGCAAAAATGCCCATAAGTTGCATCCCCAAATCCAGGGCCGGGGCAGCCCTGTATTCATTTTGAATTTATTTTAACACCTCCGGTAAATTGGCGAGTGTCGGTGTACCATGTGCGGTAGTATAGAATTTGGCAAATACTGTGCCCCAAGTACTGCAGTTATCTACTGTGGGAACCAACCCAAATGGCAAGCACATAGTTGATATTCTATGCTTATCCTGAGATCCTGTATTGGGAAATACTGTTTTCAGTGCATTTATTTTTTGAGCCAACCAAAACGGAATCTTTTTTCATTTGGCGGGTACTTTACCCATTATCAAATGTACAGTTAGAGGATTAATACCTGGCATTACTGCATGTGGCTGCGCCTTGGCAGCATGTGCTGGGTTTGTATTTAATGCTTGCATTACAAACTGTACTAATTGTCTGTCTATTGCCGTATGCCCAGCATATAAGCGACGGACTTCAGCTACCGTCAAGGTTGCTGCAGCAGGGTGCGGTGTATATGTCATCAATAAAGGCCAGGTAGGACCATTATTACTTAGATGGCCTAACATGTAAGATTGTATGTGGTAGGGCTCCATCAAGCCAATTATTATGTTCTTGATACAATTGAGGTATTTCTAAATATGCATGTGCAGGTATGTTTGCAGGTGTATAGTGGTGAAATGGATTTGAGTTCTCATCAGCCGCTGGAAATGTGACCCAAGAATAGAACATTTCTGTCCTAAAGGTAGAATGAGCCTCAACAACAAATGTACTGGGATCCCCCTGGGCCGTTAGGCCATGTGCCAATAAATATGCAATAAGGGGTGGTCACATATTGACTGCATTTGCTACCTGTTGCGGGTTCGCCATGATGAATGGTTAATTTTGTTCAGAGATAAGCAAACCTAATGGGAATTATCCTTTTATGGTTCAAGCTTGAACAACCCTCAGCGTTAGTTAGGTACTCCCTACTTAGCTGAGGAGGAAATAATCTCTATACCACGGACAGCTCCATATATAGTACTGAGGTATCTTTGCATGTAGTGAGACAGAGATAGTCGGGAGGACCCAAAAATGAGTGCCTGACCAAACGTTGGCGGTGCCATGTCGGGTAGGTTCTCATTATCCTAATGAGACTACTGGATTTGGGCAGAGAGGGTGGCATTTTCTCCAGCTCTGTCTAGCAAATTTTATTCCAATATTTTGCTCCAAACTAGTGGTGCCAGTTCCATTTCAACCTATGGGACATACTTGGTTGAAGGCTCTGCTAATAAATATGGTTTGCCCCTGTGGATCTATTCTACTGAGGCAGGAGGTTCTAAACGGTGCTGGACACAGGGATTTTTTGCCTGCTTGTGACTTCAGTGGGCTTGTTGCAATTGGACTTTCTTGTGGACCTGAGGACATTTGGGGAAAATCACTAGAGTATAAGACAGAAGACCTGAGTGCTTTTCTCTTTTGATAGCAGTCTACCAAAACATTCAGAAAAAAACTTTGATCTTAGAAAACATCTATTCCTGAATTACTCAGGAAATTTCCCAATCATCTCCCAAAAAGAAGAGACCTTGGTGTCCTCATTCTTTTTTTTTTTTTTTTTTAATACTTAGTTGTTGTGGGACTGTCAAGGCTACAGAGAGAAAAATTACTCACTGTATCCAACCTTGTGGACCCCAATTTGGCTACAACCTTCAGACTTGCTGTCACATGTCAGAAAAAAAACGATTGCTTATATAACTGTTGATGGATAAACCAACCTAAGATATTGAAAATCATTGCCTCTGAAGCAAAAGACTCATTGTTTACAGCAAAATGAGTGTATATTATTTATTTTCATATTATAGTGTATTACTAAAAAAGTGAATGGACTAGCTATTTTATTTAGTTTTAATAGTGTTATTTTGTTGTGTTGTACATATTGATTTTTATGACACACTTTAAATATATCTTTTTGAATGGAAAAAGGTGTAACACAAGTTATTGTGTTTATTTAGTAATCTGTTTGGGCAAATCAATATGTAAGAGACCCCTTAAAATACTAGACATAGCACACTCAAGCAAAGATGAATACGAACACTAAATACCGATAGACAGAATATAATTAAAACAGGCATGACTTCTAAAGTTAGACAAGATTTGACTCATTGCAAATGTATATCTAAATTAAGCCAGGTGTGGTGATAATATAGAATTGTAGTTGTGGAAAAAAGAAACTATTTAGGTCACTAAGGTATATGCTACAGATTGTGAAATAAATTGGATTAGAGATCAGCAGGTCTTTTATCATTAAAAATTATTTTCAACAATAGATGGTAATGGGTTTATGACATTACCCTATGATGTGCAAGTATAGGTGTAAGGATATCAAGATAGAATTTTTTTAAATGTGTTTTTTATTTTGGTAGATGAATATCAAAAGCTATAGATTTTCTGAAATGCAATCTTTAATTTTTAGTGTTATTACCTAATAGGTTACCAGAAGAAAGAATGCTCCAATCTGAGATTTCCATGCATCTTCAACCATGTTAAGGAGTATTTCTTTCATGGGTGTTAGTTGTGTTACACTCATAGGTAATTGTTATATATACCCAAAACACTAATAGGTGCAACATTTCACATATTGTAAAATAAATAGAAAAGCAAAAGATGCAATATAATGGATTCTTCACATGGAGCAGTTATATGTAGGCAGAGACATAGCAGAAGTGGTTATACCTTCAGGAATTATAACTTCTTGAATTTGCTGGTATAAATACAGAAATATTTATAGTGCAAGTTAAATCAATACATTTTCAGAACAATGAGCTCCCATGCAGGGTGTCTGTTAGTAGGTACAAAGAATGTTTTTATTTATTTTTGTCTATTTTGAGTGGTGGCTTGTGATGTGTACTGGAGTAAATAATAGACTAACTTAGTAACACACAATTCTGTATTTATGTTTCAGGCAGAATATCTATCTCTTCACTTATTTTAAACTTAGGCCCATATTTATACTTTTTTAGCGCCACATTTGCACCGCTTTTTGACACAAAAGCGGTGCAAACCTGCAAAATACAATTGTATTTTGCAAGTTTGCACCACTTTTGCAGCAAAAATTATGCAAATGCGCCGCTAAAAAAGTATAAATATGGGCCTTGGTTATTTGGTTAATTGGTATTGGTGAGCACACGTTTCAGCACTTTTAGCTCCATTCCCAACTTCTCTATGAATTTTGTTGACATGAATCCTTGAACACCATTATGAGTATCAAAAAATGTAAATGACAATTTAAATTCATATCCAGATTTTTTGATGTTTTGGTTCCTTTGCTCTTTTGATATTTGGAAATATTTTATACATTTATGTCAGGAAAAGTAAATGATTTCTAAATTATAAAATTGGCATGGTCTCTATGGTACTAAAAATAATAATTCAAATCTAACATCTGAAATAAATGTTTATCCTGGGTTTGATATTATAAATTAATACAGATTGGTCAACCTGAAGCTAAATGGGCATTATTCGTTCTAGTGCAAAGTTCATTTTGGCCTATATTTATGATTTTATCATATTACTATGATGTTGTTGATTTACTGTCTGGTGCCTAGTCTGCCCTGTAGTAGGCCGTGGGTGTATTTTTGATGTATGTTTCACATTCTAACTGCTTCTGTGTTATATGTTTTAAAATACCTTTGCGGGGTAGATGTCGGGGATTACATGCAAAATTTATGCATTTTTTGTCTGCATGTGCCTGTTGGTGGCTGGAGTTGGGGTGCCTCTGGAGTCCAGGCCCATGTAGCAAGTCATCTTACTTTGTTCTTAGCTACCTTCTTCTTCCCCATATGCTCGCTCCCACTTTTCCAAAGGTTTGTGTATATGTGACATCGTTGATATATTGTGGTTGGGGAATTTTTTAACGTAATTTAATTTTCATTTTTGGCATTCCTGATTTAATAGTGATGTGTAAATGGCAGTTGCATATGTGGGCCCAGACACACTTGGTAAGTGATATCTCGCAATCCTTTCTTTCAATGCTACAAGATTCTTTTTTTTTGTTTTTTAGAGGTGAGGTGCTCTCCAGGCAGGATAGGGCAACTGTCTTATTTGTCTCCATGTCTCCTTCTGTTTAAGTCTTGTGACGGTGGCCATTTTGTGTAGCCAGTGTGTGTTTTTGTCAAAGACAGTCATGTGTCTTTGTTCTTCATGCTTTGTCCTTCCCTGCTGGCCATGTGGAGGTGGCCTTTTTGTTTAGCCAGGATTACTGTGTTTGTCATGAACCACCATTTTGTCTTTATTCTGTATTCCTCCTTCTTTCTTGGCCATGCAATTACCACCAGCTTGTGAAGCCAATGAGGTGTGTGTATGTTTGGTGGCTATTTCATCTTTGCTTTCCATACCTCCATGAGCAATCCTTTTCTTCCACTTTTAGAAGCCATTTTCTGGGAACATTGGTAGAAGAGGTCTATGACATTTTTAATCATGTGTTTCTATTTTCCTGATATATTTATTTGATTTGTGGCTGTTAGTCCTGTCATTATTGGTGTTGTCTTCATCCTGACTTTTTACCTTCACTCCTCCTGTTTTCTGAATTTCGTTTTTCTTGGCATTAGAACTCCATGAAACGTGCTTGTGCTATCTACCTAAGTCATGGTATAATTGGCTTACACCAATTATTTTAGACCAGATTTGCACCAAAATGTTCTCCCAGTAGCACCTGCTTCTGCACACTTTTGCTTCCTTGGTCAAGTTGTGAGGATCTCTCCACACCTCCTCCATTTAAAGAAATGTACACATATCTCTGATGTATCTAAACCAGGGGATTTTTAATGCACAATCATCCGTAAGAAGCTCATCTGTTGCTGTTTGGAAGGTGGACAAATACTCAGAAGTCCAAAGGCGGACCCAGTACATAAGAGGTCTTAAAGCGATTTCATTGTGAACCTCGTTTAGGGCTAAATCAAATCCAAGGGGTATAAGAGGGGTGCTCATCGGCAGCTGCAAAAAATTACATATAAAACGGTTTTCTACCATCGTCAAACACCTAGAATTAGAGTGCCCCCAAAGCTCGGCACCATAAGTTGAAGCTGCCACTGCCGCTGCTTTGTAGACTGTGATGGCGGGTGAGATTTCCCCTTCCGAGATATTGGCGATTTCCTTCCCTATCACTGCTGACCTCTGTCTAAGGACTGAGAGACTCTTCCCATTCTGCGTGGACCACTGTTGATCATCTGCTAACCTAAGCCCCAGATAGTCGAATTGACTGACTCTCTCTACCGAGTAGCCTGCTATGGTCATTGTCCCCCTGAATGATTTATGTGGATTAAAAGCCATACACTTTGATTTGGTTGGATTTATTTCAAGACCTCTACTGGAGCAAAAGTTGTAAAAAGCATCCAGTTCGTTTTGTAGGCCCATTGGAGTTCTTGAAATTAATAAAGTATCGTCGGCGAACATTAAAGTGGGGACAGGGGCTCCTGCTAACTTTGGAGCATCATGGTTGCAGTGTAACAACTGGTCCATCGCACCATTGATAAAAAGATTGAACAATGTAGGGGCCAGGACGCACCCCTGCCTGACCCCCCTATTGACAGGTATAGCTTCTATTAGATCACCACTTTGAGACCAGCGTACCTGAGCGTGAGTCCCCTCGTGTAAGAACCTAATCAATCTTAATAATTCTCTATCAATTTGGTAGCTCTCCAGAGCATTCCACAATAAATCCCGTGGAACCATATCGAAAGCAGCTTTTAGATCAATAAAAGCCGCATACAGGTGGCTCTTATTGAGTGACAGGTATTTCCAGCAAAGAAGGTTGAACCTAAACGCTTGGTCTATTGTGCTCACTCCTTTCCTAAATCCTGCCTGGAAGTCGGAAAGGATGTGAGAATCCTCTATCCATGTCGGTAATCTGTTCAATACCTGCTTGCAGAATATTTTTTGGCTAACATCGATTAGACTTATTGGCCTATAATTAGTTGTTTCTTCCCTAGGCCCTTTCTTAAAAATAGGGACTATAATTGCTCCTTGCCACGTGGGGGGAAGTCCTCCACCCCTCAGTATCTCGTTACTGACCGCATTTAAATATAAAGACCAGGTTGTTGGTCGAGACAAATATAAGTCGCCTGGGATACCATCTAGCCCGGGGGCCTTCCCTTTATGTACTGATTGGAGAGCCAAAGTTGTTTCTTTTAGAGAAAAGAGATCTAAGTCAAATTTAGGTGGTGTGACTATCTCACCGGTTGGTGTGTGGGAGATAAAAGACCCATTAGGTTTTAATAAAGGGACAGTAATGCTACTAATTGGAGCCACTCTATATACGTTTTTGAAATGTGAAACTCAAGTTTCTGGCTGGATAACAGGCTAGTTCTCCATTATTCGGGAGCTGCCTTTGCTTGTCACTAGTTTCCAAAACAATTTGAGATCCTTCTCATAGAGTGCATCTACCATCCCATTCCAATATTTAGTTTCCCACTCTTTTTTAGCGTTTTTTAGTGCTACTTTGTACATGACCCTGGATTGTCTTATCTCTTGGTGATTCCCTGTCTTCAGTGCTCCCAATAACTGTGTTTTAGCCTGATGGCAGGAGTTAGAAAACCACCTCAGCGTTCTGGCCCCAGTTTCTGTCCGCCTCCTTACTACCTGGAAATGTGGTTTTAACCGATTGGTCAAATACTATGCAAGTTAATCAAGTCCACCTTTACAAAGTCAGTATGTTTCAAGGGTGAAAGCGTTGATATAACTGTTTTGTAAATTAATAACTGGAAATTTGCATCATCTTCCACCAATTCCCATTTCACATTTGTATAATCGTTCGTCATCCCTAGGACATTGCCATTAACCCACTTTGTCAGTGTTTTACAGCTAAAAAAGGTAGTGGAAAAGGTATTACTCAGAGCTTGGTGGTCACTATCATTACGTGAAAGGACGACCATATCAATGAGAGATTTCCAAAGCGTGTCATCTACTAAAACATAATCTAGGTGACTCGAATATGGGCCTCTCCTGTATGTAGGCAATGCCCATTTGCTATTCTTAACCCCTTTACTTTTATTAGGTCCTCTAATAAATCTGATGCTCCCCCTGCTTTCTTAATTGTAGTTTGGACCGGCCCAGATCTATCCCATGGATCTGCAAACTGGGTTCCTTTTTGCTGGTAGTCATCTCTACAATTCAGTTGCCTATTATAATCTCCTGTGACAATTAAGCATTGCCCTCCTGGTAAGCAGTTCAGGTCACCTCCTATCATGCTGGAAGCTGTGCTTCCAGTGCAATCCTGAAGAGAAATGCTAAGCATTCCTCTTCCGCTCTGGAGGCGGGGGCAGGCAGAGACATCAAAAGAAAGGAAAGGCTTTTCCTTTCTTTTGATGTCATTTTAAGCATTTCTGCAGCCCGCTTGTAAAGCTGTTGGGCTGCAGAAAAGCCTACTAGACATCAGGGAATTTTTTTATTTTTGTTTATAATGAAGAGGAGCGACCCCTTGGGCAAGGGTTGCTCTCCTGGGAGCCATTTAATTATTAGGCCTTTTCTGGCCTCCCACCCCGTGTGCAGATCAGCCTATATTGATTAGCCTGATTTGCCCCATGGGAGGGGCAGAAGCCACCAGACATCAGGGATTTCTTTTAAATGAAATTGTCATAAGGGGAGTGTCCCCTATGGCAAGGGTCACTCCATAGTGGCATTTTTTTTATTAGGCCTTTTCTGCCTCCTCTTCCGGGCGTAAATCGTCCTATATTAATTAGGTACATTGATAAGGGGAGT
Organism: Pleurodeles waltl; assembly: GCF_031143425.1. Taxonomy (NCBI): domain Eukaryota; kingdom Metazoa; phylum Chordata; class Amphibia; order Caudata; family Salamandridae; genus Pleurodeles; species Pleurodeles waltl. The sequence goes on from NC_090444.1 coordinate 496,966,471, forward strand.
GACCCCTTAGGCAAGGGCCGCTCCCCTGGGGGGTATGGTTATTGCCCCTTGTCTTTCTTATAATTTTTTCCTTACAAATGTAAGACAGAGAGTGTAAAAAAGACGTCTATTTGAGAAAAGCCCTGTAATTAACATGCTAGTATGGGCACCCTGGGATTCAGAGATGTGACCATAAGCACTGTTTCTCAACACCTTACATTGTGCCCATTTTGAAAATACAAAGGTTTCCTTGATACTTATTTTTCACTCTTTATATTTTAGCAAATGAATTGCTGTATACCTGGTATACAATTAAAACCCTTTCCAAGGTGAAGCTCATTTATTGGCTCTGGGCAAACCTACAAGCCCTTTATATCCATACAGCCAGAAGAGTCCATTAGACGTAACGGTATATTGCTTTAAAAAATCTGACATCGCAGGAAAAAGTGAAAGAGTAAAACGTGGAGAAAAAAGGCTGTTTTTTCACCTAAATTTAAATATTTTTTTATTTCACCTGGTATTTTCTGTAGGAAACACTTGTAGGATTTACACAAATGACCCCTTGCTGAATTCAGAATTTTGTCGACGTTCCATAAATATTTTGCTTTCCGGGATCCAGCATTGGTTTCGCACCCATTTCTGTCACTAACTGGAAGGAGGCTAAAAGCACAAAATATAGCAAAAATAGGGTATGTCCCAGTAAAATGCCAAAATTGTGTTGAAAAATGTGGTTTTCTGATTAAAATCTGCCTGTTCCTGAAAGGAGGGAGATTGGTGGTTTTAGCACTGCAAATCTTCTGTTGATGCCATTTTCAGGGGAAAAGACCCAAGCCTTCTTCTGCAGCACTTTTTTCCCATTTTTTGGAAAATAACAAAATTTTTGCTGTATTTTGGCTAATTTCTTGGTATCCTCTATGGGAACCCACAAAGTCTGGGTACCTCTAGAATGCTTTGGATGTTGGAAAAAGCGGCCGCATATTTGGCATGGGTAGCTTATGTGGACAGAAAGTTATGAGGGCCTAAGCGTGAACTGCTCCAAATAGCCAAAAAAAGGCCTGGCACCTGAGGGAGAAAAGCCTGGCAGCGAACGGGTTAATGGTGAAGTCAGATTTTACAATTCTGAAAATGTTACTTTTAGAAAGTTGTCATTTTATTTCTTTTAACCATTTGGTACCTGCTGTCTGTGTCCTGGGTCACATGACTGTGAAAGACTTGGCAGTTTGCCTTTGTGTATTCCTTCCAGACAGTGAGACAAAGGGGCAGTGGATGTTGGTAAGATGGGTAATCCTGCCAGGAGAGATGGTTTGGAACTGTTCCCTCTCCTGCTTATATTTTAATGGGCTGGCTCAAGCACACACACACACACACACACACACACAAAGGAACCTGACACCAGTCTTTTGTCATACAGACTCTCTGGAGCCATGGCGCCACATTCACTTCAAAAGCTGACACCAAGTATAAAGGTTGGCCACCTGGAACCACCTCTTCAATACACACCTGAATCTGTGAACTACAGAAGAAGGAATGTCTCAATCCCCAGAGAACTGCCAAACTGCTTGAGGCCTACCTTGTTCTTCAGAGGATTGCACTGGTGCTAGCCAATGACTGCCCGCTGCTTGAGGACTACCTTGTTCTTCAGAGGACTACCCCATTGCTTGAAGCCTGCCTGTAGGAAGGTAGCCTCTTTCTAGCATTGTTACCCCCACTTTTGGCCTGTTTGTGAGTATATGTCAGTGTGTTTTTACTGTCTCACTGGGATCCTGCTAACCAGGACCCCAGTGTTCATAGTGAAAAGCCTATTTGTAAGTGTTCTCTATATGTCTCACTGGAACCCTGCTAGCCAGGGCCCCAGTGCTCATAAGTTTGTGGCCTAAATGTGTTCCATGTGTGGTGCCTAACTGTGTCACTGAGGCTCTGCTAACCAGAACCTCAGTGCTTATGCTCTCTCTGCCTGTAACATTGTAATTGCAGGCTAGTAACCATTTTTTACCAATTCTGATTGGCACACTGAAACACTCTTATAATTCCCTAGTATATGGTACCTAGGGTTCCAGGAGATCCCTATGGGCTGCAGCATTTCTTTTGACACCCATAGGGAGCTCAGACAATTCTTACACAGGACTGCCACTGCAGCCTGAGTGAAAAAACATCCACGTTATTTCACAGCCATTTTAAACTGCATTTAAGTAACTTATAAGTCACCTATATGTCTAATCCTCACTTAGTGAAGGTTAGGTGCAAAGTTACTAAGTGTGAGGGCAACCTGGCACTAGCCAAGGTATCCCAACATAGTTCAGAGCAATTTGCCTGGACTTTGTGAGTGCGAGGACACCATTGCACGCACGCACTACATATAGGTCAATACCTATGTGTAGCTTCACAATGGTAACTCTGGATATGGCCATTTAACATGTCTAAGATCATGGAATTGTCCCCCATGCCAAATCTGGTATTGGGGTGCCAATCCCATGCATCCCTGGGGCTCCAGCATGGACCCTGGGTACTGCCAAACCAGCTCTCTGGGGTTTTCACTGCAGCTGCCGCTGCTGCCAGCCCACAGACAGGATTCTTCCCTCCTTGGGTCTGGGCAGCCCAGTCCCAGGAAGGCAGAACAAAGGATTTCCTCTGAGAGAGGGTGTTACACCCTCTCTCTTTAGAAATAGGTGTTAAGAGCCTGAGAGGAGTAGCCTCTCCTGGCCTCTGGAAATGCTTTAAAGGGCACAGCCATCTGTTGCATAAACCAGTCTACACTGGTTCAGGGATCCCCCAGCCCCTGCTCTGGCACGAAACTGGACAAAAGAAAGGGGAGTGACCACTCCCCTGTCCATCACCACCCCAGGGGTGATGCCCAGAGCTCCTCCAGTATGTCCCAGACTTCTGCCATTTTGAATGCAGAGGTATGAGGGCATTATGGAGGCCTCTGAGTGGTCAGTGCCAGTAGGTGATGTCAGAGACCCCTCCTGATAGGTGCTTACCAGATTAGGAGGCCAATCCTCCTCTGAGGGCTATTTAGTATCTCACCTGTGGGCTTCTCATTAGATAACGAATGCAAGAGCTCACCAGAGTTCCTCTGCATCTACCTCTTCAATTTCTGGCAACGATCAACCGCTGACTGCTCCAGGATGCCTGCAGAACTGCTACAAAGTAGCAAGAAGACTAGCAGTGACATTGTAGCACCTAATCCTGCTGGCTTTCTCAACTGTTTCCTGGTGGTGCATGCTCTGGGGACTCTCTGCCTTCCCCCTGCACTGGAAGCCAAGAAGAAATCTCCTGTGGGTCGACGGAATCTTCCCCCTGCTAACGCAGGCACCAAACTTCTTCTTCACCGGTCCTCTGGGTCCCCTCTCATCGTGACAAGCGTGGTCCCTGGAACACAGGAGCTGTATCCAAGTGACCCCGACAGTCCAGTGGTCCATCTGTCCAAATTTGGTGAAGGTAAGTCCTTGCCTCCCCACTCCAGACAGTAATCCTGTGTACTGCGTGAACTGTAGCTTCTAGGGCTTCTGTGCACTTTTGCAAGGAATCTTTCATGCACAGCACAGCCCACGTCCCCAGCACTCCGTCCTACATTGCTCAACTGGCTGAGTTCACCACTGGCTTCTTGGGACCCTCCTTTGTATTGTTACAACGACTGCTGTGCTAAGTTTTCTTGAACCTGTGTTCAAGTACTTCTGCGGGTGCTGCCTGCTTCTGCATGGGCTCTCTGTTTTGCTGGGTGCCCCCTCTGTCTTTTCTTCCAAGTGGCGACCTTCTGGTCCTTCCTGGACCCGGCAGAACCCTTTTTCTTTAACCGCGACCTTTGCAGCTAGCAAGGCTTGTTTGCGGTTTATCTGCATAGAAATAACTCTGCATCCTCCAGCATGCCGTGCAACATGTTCTGTGCAAAGGAAAAGCTCCTGGCATCTTCCGTTGTTACAGAATCTTCAGCTTCTTCCACCCGGAGGCAGCCATTTTGCACTGTCATCCAGGGTTTAGTGGGCTCCTGCCCCTCCTGGACACTTTTGTGACTCTTGACTTGGTCCCCTTCCTTTACAGCTCCTCAGGTCCAGGAATCCATCTTCAGTGCTTTGCAGTCAGTTGTGGTCTTTGCAGAATCTCCTATCACGGCTTTAGTGTGTTTCTGGGGAAGTAGGGTCTCTTTACTACTAATTTTCAGGGTCTTGGGTTGGGGTATCTTGGACACCCTTAGTGTTTTCTCATACTCCCAGTGACCCTCTACACATTACACTAGGCCTGGGGTCCCTAAGTGGTTCACATTCCACTTTCTTAGTATATGGTTTGTGTTGCCCCTAGGCCTATTGTATCCTATTGTATTCTACAGTGTTTGCACTACTTTTCTAACTGTTTACTTACCTGATTTTGGTTTGTGTGTATATTTTGTGTATATTACTTACCTCCTAAGGGAGTATATCCTCTGAGATATTTTTGGCACATTGTCACTAAAATAAAGTACCTTTATTTTTAGTAACTCTGAGTATTGTGATTCTATCGATATAGTGCTATATGATATAAGTGGTATAGTAGGAGCTCTGCATGTCTCCTAGTTCAGCCTAAGCTGCTCTTCTATAGCTACCTCTATCAGCCTAAGCTGCTAGAACACTACTAATCTACTAATAAGGGATAACTGGACCAGGCACAAGGTGTAAGTACCATCAGGTACCAACTATAAGCCAGGCCAGCCTCCTACACTGCCCTGCTCTCTGAAAAGAAAGAATGGACCTGCTGTCTTCACCCTAGTCTAACTGGAATGATTCCAAAATTCAGTTGGCTGGATTGCTGTTCTGAGCTACAAGGACAGAAGAAGCTCCAGAAGCCTCCCTTCAACTGCTCAACTCATCTGTTGCAATTGGAACTGTCCAGACCTGCAACTTGACCATTTTGAGCTCTGCTGACCTCAACTAGAGTGAGTTCCTGATTCCCAAAAGCTGCCTTTTCAGGTCCTAGACCATTGACTGGCTTCTGAGTGGAATCCTGTTTGAAGAAAGGAGAAATCCTGAAGTTTTTGGCATTGTTTTGTGACAGAGAATGGTCTGGTTTGTTTTTGTTGAGATTCTTCCTCCATTGGTTACTGCCAACATGAAGCTTTGGTGAACACAACTCTTCGCACTACAGTGAACACCAGCAACGATGGGCAACGTGAGGTCTGCATTTTATGCTGTGGAAATGGCAGAGACTGACATAGTACAGCTCCAGCAACAACCATCTGTGATACAAGACTGGATCTTCATGCTCTTCATGTTGGACTTTGAGACACTAACTTTTTCAGTGAGACTAACCTGGTCACTATATCTGGCCTGTGCTCCATCGCAGTCAGCCTGAACTTGTGACTTTCCACCAGTCTAGCATGAGCAGATGACAGTGGGTGGTGCTTTGTGCTGTGTGCTTTTAGGGCTATAGTTAACTAAAACTTTGAAATAGCATATCTCCAGTTCTACTTATTAGATTTGTGTTGCTCTGGTATAATTTTATTTATTATGATTTACTCTGTTCACTTAAGGTGGTGTGGAATTGTGTTTTTCTGGTCTTATGTCTTCACTCATTTCTATTTTCATGCTACATAATTAGTTCACACATTGCTTGTAGGTTGAGCCTGGTTGATTTTGTGCCAGAGGGTTAATCACAAAGTAATTTAAAAAAACCTTTGTTGTTCACCCTGACCCTTACTTGTGTAGGGTGTATAGCCTTCTCAACCAATAACCACATTTCTCACATTGATGCTAAGTGATTGGACCTAGTACTTGTTTTTGTACACTGCCATTCACTGATTTTGTGCAATACTAAAAATCACTAGAATTAATCTAACATCAGATTCATCTTCTTTTAAATCCCTCCTTAGTTTTTCTATTAGCTATTGTTTCCTTTTTACAAAGTTAACTTTACCTCAGTTCCTTTATGCCACTATGGAGCTCAAGCTGATCAACTTTAATAACCTCAACAAGGCAGAACTGCAGAAGCTTTGAGGGGAGATGGAGCTGATTTCTGGGAATAAGGCCAGAAAGAGAAACATCCAGGTAGCCCTCTGACTAATTGAAATAGTCAGAAGGATGCAGGACATCCCAGATGAGCAGGAACAGAATGGCGCGAGAAGGAGAACGTTGATGTAAAAGAGGAAGAATGAGAGGGCCTCTGCCATAGGCTCTGAGCTACAGCAGCAGGAGAAAAAGGGCCACTTGCTCACAGGAGTGAGGATGCCAGCCAGGGCTGGGGGCAATGTGTCCTCCCACAGCCTATCCCCTGAAGAGCTGGAGGACAGGAAGGCTGACAGAAAGTTTAAGCTGCAGCTGGACAAACTGAAATTGTCTGCAGAGGAGAGAAACGCCGAGGCTTACCGGGCCTTAGAGGAGAGAAAGCTGTCCCTGGAGGAGGAGAACATTCTGCTGACTTTTGGGATCAGGAGGTAGGAGCAGGACATCAGAGTCAAGAAGATCTTAGAGTCCAGCAACAATGGAGGAGAAATACTGTGTCCAGTGGATAACTGAAAGTTTGTATATTTGAGACCTGGTGCCTTGCCAGGTGGAAAGGATGACACAGATAAATGTTTTTCAGCCTTTGGGTAGACCTGAGGATGCATATGATCCCAGAGGAGGGTTGAGGGGCAAGTCTTTAGAAACACATGCCTATAGTGTGGTGGGTTATTCTGCCCATATTGGAAGTAGGGGACCAGGTGAGGCAAGCTCCCATCAAAGCCATTCTTATAAATAGATTTGGGCTCACCACAGAAAAGTATCATGTGTGATGTAGGGACAAGTAGAAGTTGCCAAACCTGCCTTGGGTGGATTTCCTTGATTATTCTAGTAAGGGACTCAGTAGATGGATGGGGCAGTAAAGTGAGTGATTTAAAGGGCCCTATTCATTTGATTGTGAGAGTACACAACCACAGTACTTGCTTTGCAGAATTGGCTAACATCTAATTGACAGCAAGCTCACTTTATCTTGGAGGCTTTCTCAGAAGGCAGACATCTGGGTCACCAACAGAGTGGCTAGGATTGCATCTGGAGGAGATCCCCAAAAGGGTGGACAGAGTCTCCAACAGAAGAATATAGGGGGTGCAAAAAATAAAAACAATAAGTTCTCCAAAGGCCCTCAAAGCAGTTCTCAGGGGAAGGATACCCAATCCCAACCTGACCACAAGAAGAGTGGGTTCCTTGAAGAGAAGTCAGGAGCGATCAACCCCAAATGCTATAAGTCCTATAGATATGGCCACCTGATGGGAGGAACCAAATGCTCCTAGAGGGCACAGTCTTCCACTGGTAGGCAGACACCAGTCTTGGCTAGATAGCACTTGGGGAGGATGTTCTCCCAGCTATTAATGGGGTAGTGCAGAAGTTACCCTTGTGTCCCTGGGTGACAAGAAGATGGTGCCAAAAGCTCACATGCCAACTAGTATTTCCAGGTTTAGGCAGTGGGTCACCATCAATGGGCAGCAAGTGGAGTCTCTGAGGGACACAAGAGCCAGTATGACTACTGTAAATTGCAATCTGTGGCCTCAGAGCAGGTAATCCCTAACATGTTCCACAAGATGTTGTAGCAGACAACTGTGAGAGTCGTTATCTTGTGGCTCTGTTACGACTCGGTCGTCCCATTTCCAGGGGGCGCTGTAAGGGGACTGTCAGAAGCCTGGGAATCACCTTGAACACCTATCTAGAGTCCCTTGCTGACTCCTGTTTGTTTCTCTTTTCTCCATGGTACACTTGTGTAGGACTACATTTGCTTCTTGGGACTGCAAATCCCAGAATGCACAGCTTGGTAGTCAGGAAAACCCGGATTCTGTTTCCCATTGTTTTCAATGGGAGAAGTCCAGTTGCTCCTTTTCACTGGATCCTCTCTTCCAGGACTTGCAAGTGTCCGAAACCACACACACCTGAAACCTCTCCTGTGCAGCCCAGCTTGGAACTGCTTATAAGCAGCCATTTCCTCAAGCTCCCCGTCGTGCATTGGACTTCAATTCATTTGTGTTACAGACCCCTTTTCGGATGGTGTTCCAGTTTTGTTCCTGTTCTGTTCCAGCCTGATCCTGTTTCCTGTTTCTCTGCCCTGCTCCTGATTGTTCCAGCCAGAGTCTCCTCCCTATCTCTTAGCCTTGTATCTGTTTGTTTCTTCCAAAGCCTGCTCCCTGTTTCTCTGCCCTGCTCCTGCCTTGTTTCAGCCTGAACCTTCTCTCTGTTTCCCAGTACTGTTTACTGCTCATTTCCTACTTCCTGTATTCCAGTCCTGTCCTTGTCTGTTCCAGCCAGAGCCTGTTCTCAGTTTCCCAGTCCTGTCTCTGTTTGTCCCAGCCAGAAGTTTGCGCTCTGTTTTCAAGTCCTAGTCCCGCCTTTGCTTCAGCCTGAGCCTGTTCCTAGTTCTTGCCTCTGCCTCTTTGTTTGTTCCCTTCTGTTTCTGTTTCTTCTTGGTTCTTTGTGTCTGGTAAGTGTTCTATCAGTCTTCACCAGTGTATACGTGTCCTCCTGTGTACTGGGGTTGGCTCCTGGTTTCCAGGAGGCAATTCCAGCCCCCATCCTTGTCCAGTGTTATATGTTGCATTTCGTGCCTAACAGTGACAGTGTGCTATTGCTGTTTTCTCAGGAATCGCCACTGTGTTTCCAGCTGGACCCACAAGAGCGTGTCCTGTGTATGTAAGTACTATCCTTGTTTGTGCTCTAGGCTCCAGAGACAGAATCACTTCTGCTGCCTCCTTTCTATGGGGCTGGCAGGGTGACTATCTGTAAGAGCAAACTGCACAGAGGCATTGAGATTCCCTGTCACTGTGGGAGGTTCTGCGCCTTCCTCTGTGTAAAACCCCAGCGTGTTTGTCCCTTAGTAATCTGCTTCCTGTTTGTTCACACAAGGGTTGCTTTGCTTTTACTTTCCTGTGCCTATCCATAGCTGTCCTTTCCGTGTATGCCTTTAGCTGCTCCTCTGCCCCAGTGTACTACCTCTTTAGGATAGTCGGTGACCTCAAGGGGTGTCCCAACCAAAGTCCTGATCAGACCCGCCCGAAACCGTGACAGGCTCTGGTTCTCTTTGAGTGGGTGGAGAGGGAAGGGTCTCAGATTCCTTAAGGATAGCTGTGAGATCTGCAGTGCCTGTGGATTGTCTGCTTGATAATGATGTATCTATATCTTAAATGGGACTTACAGTACACTGTCTGGACGGGAGGTAGAGCTCAGGTCCCACCTGGAGATGTTAGGGTCGTCTGACTTGGAGTGCCTGATCACAAGATTCAAGGCAGCCTGAGAGGGCAGTCAGGGAGGACCTGAGCCTAGAAAAATAGACCATATACCCCTTTGCCAAAAACCCTTAGCCTTTTTGGTGCTTGTTAATTCCCTACCATTTCTTCTGTCCATATCTCAAAAATTGCATCAATATATTGTTGATATGGTAAATCCTGCTTTAGGGTGGTTAAAATGACTTGCTGTGCATGCACCTTTCCCTGTTTCCATTTCTAAGTAATAAGACTTGCATTGCAATAAATATTGTTTGTTAAGGTATCTCATTAGCGAGGTCTACAATCACATTGCTTGGATTATTCATTCCATAGTTTTTTTAAAATATTTGGTAGGCAGCTACCCCATTATCATGTGAGATGCAGGTCTACGTTGATGTACCATTCACAGAGAGTCAAAGGGATTATGTTGCACCCCGTAGGTCTTGACACATCTATAAGTAATATATCTTGTACAAAGGGCATGCGTTCACTGCCACAGATTTCAAGATGGATTAGAGAAACCTAGGTGTAGTGTCTGTCAGTGTTGACTCTATAGATGATCTCTATGTATCTTGGATGTTCAGGTTCATGCATTTTTGTTAAAATAGAGTTTGTCTGACATGTTACGTTGTTTGATTTTAGAAGTTGGTGGTGTTCTCAGATGTAGCCCATCATGGTTCTTAAGTTGCTTTATATTCCTTATTTGGGTTGCCACTTGATTCCTGGTAGTAACTCATGTCACTCAGTTTCATGGATGATCTCTTTTATTTTTATCTGCATTTATCACCACTATGCCACTTTGTCGCCTGGTGTTATTATGATTTCCTCATTTGTTTGCAGTGTTTTATTCCATTTATTGCAGCGTGGTTATGCTTTTTAAGTATGCCAAACTGTACCCATTAACAAAGACATTCAATACTGCTCTCATGTCTTGAGTTCTAGTAATAGAAATGGCCTATTTTGAGGATTTCATTGAATAATCTATTTTAGTAACAGCCTCTTTTAATTTTTTGGGTCTATGGAAATATTATTTTACTTATAATCATCTTGTCCAATATTAATTTTCTCTCAAAACGGAATTGTGCCTTTTTCTTTTCAGGGCATAATTTAATTCCCTAGGGCAGTACAGAGTTTCCAGTGAAGCCAGGGGGATTGACAAATGAAAGTGATTTTTGTTGCTCTCTCTCTCAGGCTCCTCTCAGTGTTAGCACTATATCATACATAGCACTCAGTTTTCAGGAAATAATCTCAGTCTTTAGGTTACCTTATGCAGATGAATGTAAGAATAGCAAGGCTATCATGAGTGCACCAGTACATTCAACAGTATTAGCATTACCAAAAGAAAGATATAACATTGTGAACAGGTAAGGGGTGATGAGAAATGACAGACATGTCATAAATTATATTTGGAATACCAGTATTGATAAAGCAAACAGTGGGTTGACAAGAAATGCAATGACAGATAGAGCTGTGAAGAAAATAATGATCATGACAGTAGCGGAGAAAGGAAATGCCATACAGTACAGCTTTCTGCAAGTAGGTTTCATACTATGGCGGTCATTCTGACCGCGGCGGGCGGTGGTAGCCGCCCGCCATGCGGTCAACGCGATTTGGCAGTCAAAAATCAAAAGACCGCGGAGGCCATTCTGGCTTCCCCGCTGGGCTGGCGGGCGCCCGCCAAAGGAGCGCCCGCCGGCCCAGCGGGAAAGGCCCTGCAACACAGAGGCCGGCTCCGAATGGAGCCGGTGGTGTTGCAGGGGTGCGACGGGTGCAGTTGCACCCGTCGCAATTTTCACTGTCTGCTATGCAGACAGTGAAAATCATGCTGGGGCCCTGTTAGGGGGCCCCTGCACTGCCCATGCCACTCGCATAGGCCCCATGCCAGGGGCCCCATGACACCCGTTCCCGCCATCCTGTTCCTGGCGGTAAAAACCGCCAGAAACAGGATGGCGGGAAGGGGGTCGGAATCCCCATGGCGGCGCTGCTTGCAGCATCGCCATGGAGGTTCAGCCCTGCCAGGGGTATTCCGGCGGGAAACCGCCGGATCCCCTTTTCTGACCGCGGCTTTACCGCCGCGGTCAGAATGGGCACTGAAGCACCGCCAGCCTGTTGGCGGTGCTTCCGTTGCCCGCGGCCTTGGTAGTTTAGGACCGCCAGGGTCAGAATGAGGCCCTATATGTTAGAAATTGGGTCTGTATTTGGCAGAGGTATACACCCTGTCCAAGTAGGGACAGCAATCTTAGTCAAGGTAACTCACAATTCAACCTAAATTATCCTGTGCTCACCCTCCTGTAGCTTGGCACAGAGCAGGCAGGCTTAACTTAGAAGACAATGCGTAAAGTATTTGTGCCATAACTCATAGAGTAACACAGTGAAAACAACACAGCCCCCCTCCAGCCTAAAGCCAGTGTAGATTAATCAATACCTTGATGGACTTCCCTACTTAGGGTGATAGAACGTGGACAATGGCTTACTAATTCTATGCCTTTCTGAACCAAGCTGAATGCCTCTCTCTACCCTCTCTGGGGCCACTGAACTGACCCATAAAAAACCCTTCTCCTCATCAGTGGACCCCGTCTATGAAGAACCTAACCTTACTTTGCTCACAGATGTATCCCAGTATCAACATGACCAACAACATGATGTGGCCCACTCTACCCCTTGGGTCTGATTTCTGTCCCCAAACCATGGAAAACTTTGTCCATATGGACAGCCACCAACAAAGGCCACTGGCTGTTGTCAGTGTCAAGGCCAGGCTCCAGGCCATACAGGACTCTCTGACGTCTGATATTTCTAAAGGTGGGAAGCAGTAGCCCTAGGTGACTTGCATCCTTTCACCACTCTACCTCCCACTAGTTCAGGGGAGGTATCCTGCAACCGGTCCTTGAACCTGGTTTCTGTACCCTTGGGCTGAACAGGGGGCAGGAGTGAGTCCTCCCTCAGCCTGACCCTACATCTGGGCTCCTAGAATCTGCTCTCAGGAGGAGTACTTCCAGACAACTGAACTGTCAGGGCACCCTTAGGGCTACTCCTCTTAGTTCTCCCCCCACTGGAGGCAGCTCATTCCCAGTTTATCTCAGTCTATTGGCAACTGGGGACTAACTGTAACTCTCTGGATCATCTCCCCACTCCAGGGACACCAGGGCCATAGGATGGAAAAAATCCTCCCCATGGGCTGGAGTCACCCTACACACCTGGCCGGTGTACTGCTCTGGAGAAACTAGTCTCTCCAGAGCAATGACTGAGACACCATTTACTCCCACCTGGTGAAAGTGATGGCTCCCACCCTCGGGAATCACCAGTTCCCCCTCTGAGTCTATCTCCCAACTGAGGGAGATTATGGCACTGTCTATGACCTGAATCTGGTACTACCTGCCCCTAAGGCCACATTAGTCACCCCTGTAGGTATCCCACCAGTTGGTCATTTCTTGGATGGACAGAGTCCCCCTGCTTGTGCCCTAGCTGGGAGAAGTCAAAGCAGCAGGGTTCGAAATGGGGTGCCCTGGGCCACCACTCACCAGAACACCCACCCTGTTTCTCAGATGGGGCATGGGAAGCCTTTCCTCCCCTTTGCTCTAGGACTTGTCTGGGTAATCTAAAAACCTCCTCTTCCTTCTCTTGGGGGGCCCCAAACCATCCTTCGTGGGGTCACTCACAGGTACCTTTTTAGACACTCTGGTGCTAGCCCAGAAGTGTGCCTCCTCAACCATCATCCTGCGGTCAGTCAGCTGACTATCAACTAGGTGTTGGTGCAACTCTGTAAAACAGATACTGAGCATGTACTCTCTTGTGATTAAATTGTGCAACCCAGCATAATCATTAACTTTGCTGTCCCACACCCAGACATTCATAGCCTCATTTATAAAGAAATGGCACAGGGCGGTGCTCTGGCAAATTGTGCACGGCCTCACTGCATCATTTCAGAAACGCAGGGATGCACCATATTTACTAAAATATGGTGCACCCCTGTGATTTCCCGAGCACTGGCACTGAAACTAGCTGCCTATCGCCAACGCAGGCACCCTTGCACAATAGTGCAAGGATGCCTGCATTGCAGGAAATTATTTTTTATGTGCCTGGAAGGGGCACCTTCCTGCACATAATCAATCAGTAATGGTAATTTCCTAGTTCTATGCTTGCTTCATTCTGCAGCACACATAGAAGTAACAAATCATTATTATTTAATTATTGTTTATGTGCAGAAAGGAACACCTTCCTGCACATAAACAATCATTATTGGCAATTTGATCCTACTATGTGTGCTGAAGAATGCAAATAAAAGAAATACAATTATTTCCCCTCGTTGTGCCACTCTAACGCCACCACTGGGATGGCATTAATTTTTGGTCCTGCCTCAGATTTATGATTTCTCGTAAATCCGCTGCAGTGTCAAAATGAAATGGGTATTGCTGTGGAATGCCCACAGTAACACCCTTTGCACTCTTCTTTCACCAAAAATGATGCGTGTAAAAGGAGCATATTTACAAGGTGACGTTAAGGCACAAAAAGTGGCTAAGCGTGCTTTGTAAATATGGAGATGGGCATTGCATTACTTGAACGTTGGAAGTGATGTTCTGATGGTGTAATTCCCTCGTAAATGAGGCCCTCTGTGATTGTCCCTGAATTTTTGGAGATACTTCTCACGGGTCAATCTTAATTTGGCAATCCTAATGGCTTTCATGGGAGTGTACTTGGTCTGGTCATCAACCTCTACTGTTAGAAGTGTGTCGCTCCCAAGTGTTGGCATGTGTGTCCACAGACCAGTGTCTCCACCAGGTACTGTATGTATGCTGCCATATTTACTGCTAGAATGCGCCTGTCTGTCCTTGAGTTCCAGCTCTATTAGACTCAGTTCTGAGCCAGAGGTAGTTTCATTTCTACTAGGGCTCTTTCAGCTTCCCTATCTTCAGCCTCCATTTTTAAATTTGCCAACTGCGGCTAGAATTCTCTCTATTCAGACTTTTCCTCTGTAGTCAGTCCATGACTAGAGACACTGATTCATGCCCTTACAGGTAGTACCAATCCAGGGTTGTCCCTGTCTACTGATGCAGGAAGCACCTCAGAAGAGCCCTTCACATGTTCCCACAACTCATCATTCTCTTGGGAGTGGAATTCTTCCCAGGCACTCAGCACCATTTGAAACTCCACCTTCTTGGTGGCCCCTCGGTCAAGTACCCAAACCCTTTGCTAAAGCTTTTCAACTGGTTAATTGTGTAATCCTCCATATTCATCAGCTCAAACTCCATGGCTCCACTTGTAGAATCAGCCAGATATATGATGTATAGGATTAATTAAAATGGCCTTTCAGTGTAGGTAGTGTACACATTGCTATTGTATGGCACTGCACAAGCACCTATCCTCACAGCTGATCACCAATGTTAGAAATTGGGTCTCCAGTTGGCAGAACTATGCACCATGTCCAAGGAGGGGCCCCAATCCTAGTCAGTGTAAGTCACAACACAACCTGAATTATCCTTTGCTCACTATCTGGTAGTTTAGCACAGAGCAAGCAGGCTCAGCTTATTAGGCAATCCGAAAAGTATTTGTGAAATAACTCATACAGTAACACAGTGGACACACCACAAAAAGTACTCCACACCAGGTTATCAAAAAAGATAATATTTATCTGAATAAAATAAGACCAAAACAACAAGAATCCAATATGCAAAAGTCATAACATTACTTTCTAGAGGGTTAAGTAAGTCTTAGTCCATAGGAATCATTGGGGTATCTTTTTTGTACAAAGTACCTCGGATGTGTCAAAAATAACGATGCAGAGGGCCACATAGGAGGTAAAGCATTGGAAAGTAAAGAACTGCAGTGAATTTTCTATGGTAGCAGAAGTGATGCGTTGATTCTTTCCTTGCAAGCAAGCAAGGCAATGCGTTGATTTCTGAAGGCACAGACTTGGCTCCTTCCTGGGGTGCGGGGATAATTTAATGTCCAGGGATGATGCATTGAAAATCCAAAACAGGCTGCAAGAATGATTCAGGCACTGGGTCAATTCGGTAGGCACTGCAGTGATTTTCCAGCTGCGAGACACAAGAGGGGTAATCTATTGATTCTTCAGGTGACGCATCAATTTTTTCAGGCGTTGCATCAATTTTCCAGGACAGCGGACTTTCTCTCTCTGGTGAAATCTTTGATGGCCCTGAGACTTCTTAACAGGAGGCAAGCTCAGCCTAAGCCCTTGAAGATCACTTATGGGGGAAGGCAAAGTCCTTCCATCAAAGTCAGGGAGCAGCAGGAGCAGGGCAAAACACAGGAGAGCAGTCCTTCCAGAAAAGCAGTCCAGTTGAGTCCTTTGGGCAGCATGGCAGTCCTTCTGTCAAAGTCCAGTTGTAGGCCCAGAGGAGTCTAATTTTGGGGGTCATGGGCTCAGTATATATACACACAATTGTTCCTTTAAAGTGGGGAAAACTTAAAAGAGTGGTTTTGAAGCGCACCAGTTCTTTCAACTGAGTCCTGTCTGCCAGGAGATCTGTGGGGAGTTATCAGTCCCTTGTGTGAGGTCAGGCCACTAACCTTTGAAGTATAAGTAAAAGCCTCTCCACACTTCCTGCCCAGGAAGACCCATCAGTATTCAAATGAATACAGAGGTAGCTGAGTGTCCTGTGTTTATGGTTGTCTGGGTGGAATGCACAATGAGATCTGTCAGCCAACACAGGCCAGACGTGGATTGTAGACATGCTGTAAGGCACACAGAGAAGTAAGTTGCAGAGAAATGCCTACTTTCTAAAATAGTAATGTTAAATCCAACTTCACCAGTAAGCAGGATTTCTCACTACCATTCCAACCATACCAAACATGACAATGAAACTTCTTTCAGATCCGAAACTGCCACTTAAAAATATACAAGGGAATTTCCAAAGCTGGACAATGAGAGGAGCAGGTTTCACAATAGTGAAAAATGGCTTTTGGTGTTTTTCACTACCAGGACATGTAAAACTTATGGGTACATGCCCTGCCTTTAATCTGTGTAGCACCCTGCCCAATGGGCTACTTAGGGCTTACCTCAGGGGTGATATATGTTATAAAAGGGGAGTTTAAGGATTGGCAAGTAGTTTTAAATGCCAAGTCAAATTGGCAGTGAAACTGCACACTCAGGCCTTGCAATGGCAGGCCTGAGAGGTGGTAAGATGCTACGTATGTGGGTGGGACAATCAGGGTTGCAGGTTCCCTCGTAGAATTTAATTTACAGGCCCTGGGCACATGTTGTGCACTTTACTAGGGACTTACAAGTGAATTATGTAGGAAAATCCTCCTTTTTGCACTGATCATCCCCAAACATTTTGGACAGATACTGGTGGTTACTGACACTTGGCTGTGTCCTGTGTACTGCTAACCGGTCTCAGGGTCAGTGCTCTGTGTAAACTGGATATGTAAATTAGGCTAATTATAATTGGCAGTATTAACCTACCTATAAGTCCCTAGTATATGGTAGGACATGCGGGTTCAGCGACCCCAGCATAGGTAATGCACCCATAGGTGCACTGCTGAGGTGCCCAGTGTCATTTTAAAGGCAGGTCTGTCTTGCTGGCTGCTTTTAAACTAAAGATACATGCAAATTCAACTTTAGAATTAATAGTACTTCCAATGTCTTAAACTACCTTATTTTTACATAAAAGTCACCCCTAAGGTGTTTGTTAAGTGCCACTAGGGCTGGGTGCTATGTAACTATAACCATGGGCCTTATAAAAAGTGTTTTATAGACCCTGGTATGGAAAAAGAGCCCCATTTGTTTTTCCCTCACAGTAGTGATTGGGCTCCATCGGCTAAAATGGGGAGACTTTATTTTAAATTAATAAAGACCCAAAAGAAGCTAAATAAATCAGGTTTGGTGTCAAACCTATTTTTATAATAAATCAAATAACTTGCCACTGTTGCATTTAATATAACTAGTTCAGGGAAAGAGTTTTAGAACTCTACCTGAAAGTTGCCAACTTCAGCTCTGTAGTGCCCTTCTCTGATTGGCCAGCCTCTGGCAGTCTGAAAAGGCTGGATTGATGAGGTGTGAAGTGGCCTCGGCTGAAGTCAAAGATAGTGCCTGGGATAGGAGATCTGCCTCAGCAGATGATGATTAAGTAAAGGGGAGAGCAGCCAAACTGGTCTTCAAAGGAGGGAAGGACATTTGGAGCAGCTCAGGGCCTGCCCCATTTCCTGCAAACCCAGACAACCAGGTTTTGTCTTGATTAGATTAGGAGAGGGCAGGAAAAGAGTGTGTTAAGGATTTTTACCACCAGTGGGTGGACTCAGACCGATCAAACCTCCAAAATTTACTTTCTGACATTTTGGATTTTTAAAGAATGTTGCTCTCTGGGATTGATTTGTGCTACACTTCCCAGGAAGTGGTCATCCAAGAGAGTGGTGGTCTTCCTGTGATTGGACAGTTGCCCCCTCCTGCTTTTCACCCCAGGAGCAAGGATAAATATGGCAGCGCTGCACTCAGATTCCCACAAAGCTCCTGAGCCCCAGACTTCTGGGATTTCACCGGGGGCTCCTGGAAAGGCAATTTGACGACATTGACTCCAAATTGGCTTGCTATTCGGGGGCATCCAATGTCGCGGAGAGAACGATGAATGTAAAAAGTTGAACGGGACTTCCCGCGTAGCGTATCCAGGGAGGGCACAACGGATGTCAGATCCAAATTCACCTTTGGCCCGGATGAAGATTTCTATCCTGAAAAATCACCTAAGTCCAAAGGTAGAATTCTTCACCGAGGTCTCCTGCAACACGTATCCAAAGAGGGCTCCAGGGAGGTCGGATTGCATTGATGACTTCATCTTGGTGAGAAAAATCTTCAAGAAAAAGACTAAGGCCCTCATTACGAGGATGGTGGTTATGAAACCACCAGCCTCACCGTGGCAGTCCTTCCGCCGTGGAGCCAGCTGTAAGGACCGCCACATTACAAGCTGTGGGACTTCAGCATATGCATACATCTACACAGACACCCCCACTCACTTGCATTCATGCACTCAGACACTCTCACTCACTCGCATTCATCCACACAGACATACATGCACTCATACTATACCCCTCTCCTCCCTCCGCATACACTCATGCATGCACACACTCACCCCCACACACTGACACCATCCCTCCCTTTTGGATGTCCACTTACCTTCTTTGCTGAAGAGGTCATCCGGGATGGGATGGGTCCAGGCAGTCTTGCACCACCATCACCAGCAAGCCAGCAGGACTCCACCAAGACACATTACGGCTTGTAATACGGCAGGCGGAGTCCTGCTGCAGTGGCGGTGACGGTGGTGGAACTGCCTCTTCGGAGTAAGACTTCCACCCAAAAATGGCAGAAATCCTCTAAGGACTCATAATATGGCAGGCAAAAGACCACCAGCACTGGCGGTCTTTTACCTGTAGCAGTTTCGTCGGTTCCAGAAAAGGACAGCCGAAGTTGTAATGAGGCCCTAAGTGTGAAGGTAAACTTTTGACCGAGGTCTCCCTCTTGCTTTAGCTGAGCAGGGCTCCATCGTGGTTGGCCTCAAACTTTGACTTTGCCCAGGCCAAGGTGCAACCGGATATCCCGAGTGGCACTTTTAGGCTCATATTTATACTTTTTGATGCTGAACTACGCTAATGCAGTTCAGCGTCAAAAAGATTACAGACGGCTAGCACCATACCAAGACGCCGGCCGGCCATCATATTTATGGTATGACTTTAGGTGGTGGTAAGGTCTGGCTAGCATCATAGAAAAGGATGCTAGTCAGGTATAGGAGACATGGGGGAACAGGGTGTTTAGGGTGAGAGGATGACACTAGTACAGGCAGAGGCCCCTGCCCAGCGAAGTGTCATTTTTTGATGTTAAGACCCCATGGACATGACTCCTGTCTCAGTTAAGACAGGAGTCATGCCCCCCAGCCTAATGGTCATGCCCAGGGGACTTATGTCTGACGTATGATGGTTGCCCACTGGTGGTGGTGGTGCTCTGCTGCTGGTGGGGGAGACTCCAGCCCATCCACTGCAGCCTTGGACGGCTGCCCACTAGTGGTGGTGGTGCTGCTGCTGCTGGTGGGGGGAGGCTCCAGCCCATCCCCTGCAGCCTTGGACAGCTGCCCACTGGTGGTGGTAGTGCTGCTGCTGCTGCTGCTGGGGGAGGCTCCAGCCCATCCCTGCAGCTTCAGATGGCTGCACAACCATGGTTGGTGGTGGGGGCTCAGTCTGAATCCCTGCCCCATGCCCCTTGTCCTTTCCGCCTGCTGGTGCTGGCAACTTGCTCTTCCTGGCTGCAGCTGGTGCTGGCTCCTTGCCCTTCCTGGCAGCAGCTGGTGCTGGCTCCTTGCCCTTCCTGGCAGCAGCTGGTCCTGGCTCCTTTCCCTTCCTGGCAGCAGCTGGGGCTGGGGCCGGCTCCTTAGTCTTCCTGGCAGCAGCTGGGGCTGGATCTTTGCCCTTCCTGGCAGCAGCTGAGGCTGGCTCCTTGCCCTTCCAGGCAGCAGCTGAGGCAGGCACCCTTTCCTTGAGGCTGCCTGCTGCAGGCTCCTTCTCCCTCAACACAAGTGCCCTCGATCCTTTCCCACCACAAATGGGTGTGGACGCTACTGGGCCCGTGAACTTGGTGGCTGAGGTGCTTGCCTGCGTTTTTGCCACCCTGGCGAGATGTGAAGGAGTGAGGGGTAGGGAGGAGGTCAATGGTGGAGAGGAAAAGCTTCTTAGGGACATTGGGGTGGGAAGAGGGCGAAGGTGTGGGAGTGGAGGAAGAGTGAGTGGTTATAAGAGGTGTCTGTCTGTCTGCTGATTTTGAGTGCAGTTGTATGGGCTGGATGCTGTTGTGAGGTGCATGGCTGTTGGGTGTCTGAGTGCTTGCGTTTGTGTACTTTAGGAGGGGGGACAGACACATTGGGAGAGGACACAGGGGACATGTGCATGGCTGTTGAGGAGGTGTCTCCAGTGAGGTGTGTGTTCTGCTAGGTGTGGTGGTAATGCAGGTTGTGGATGAGGATGTAGTGCATGCAGGCTTGAGTGTGGGTGCAACTGGTAGGGAGGTGGAGGAGGAGAAGGAGGGGGAGACAGTGGAAATTGTGAATGTTGTTATGTCTGCATCTGGATGGTGTTTGTGTGAGTGCGTGTGGGATGATGTGTGGTGCTTGTGTTTGCCAGTTCCACTCTTGTGTGTTGTCTTGTGTGCATGCTCATATGCCTGTGTGCTTGGGATAGGTTGGGGTTCAGGGGAATGGGATTGGGAAGAGGAAGATGGAGGGGGAGGGGGGAAATAGGGACAAGGGCTGCCATCAGAGAGGAGGCCAGAGCTTGGTTCGATCTCTGTTGGGCCACCAAGCCACTGTGAATGGCCTCCAGAAATGCATTCGTTTGTTGCATTTCGGCTGCCAGCCCCTGGATGGCATCCACAATGGTTGACTGCCCTACCTAAATACTCAGGAGGTCAATAGCCTTCTTACTCAGGGCAGCAGGGCTCACTGGGGCAGGGCCTGAGGTGCCTGGGGCGAAGGAGATGCCCACCCTCCTGGGTGAGCGGGCACGGGCAACTCGCTGAGGGGCTGCTAGGAGGAGGGTGCTGGTACTGAGGTGTCGGCTGTACCTGTAGCTGGGGTGGTCACAGAGGTGTCCGCCATCACCAGGGAGCTTCCATTGGAGGAGGACTCTGTGTCTGAACTGTCCCCTCCAGTCTCCGCCATGGTGCTCCCCTCGCCCTCCGTTCCACCGCTGCCCTCACCGTCAGTGGACTCTGCCTCCTGGGTCCTGTGGGATGCAGCTCCCTCCATCAATGGTGCCTCTGCTCCTCCGCCAGATGATGCTAATGCACATAAGGACAGAGTGACAAAACAAAAAGGAGGGAGAGACAAAGGATACACCTGGTCAATGGCTGCGCCAACACCATCGTTGGTGTACACATCACTCTCACACACAGGGAACATCCCTAAGCACTATGCATTGCACTACCAGTTATTTTGCTAGCAACAAAGGCATGAGGAGGGGCACACAACGCCACCTGCAGCACACCTGGGACACACAGAGCCCTGACCACTAGTGGATGTCTATGAGCTAGGTAGCAGGATTATCCCTTCAGGACCCTTGCCACCAGGGGACCTACTCTGCAATGTCAGGCCTGGGCTTGGGGCACCCACTGACACACATCCCCCACACGGATACCACCCTACCATGCGTAAGTTGTAATGATGGGCACTGTACCCACCCCCTTGTGGCTGCTGTGATGCCCTCAAGCACCCATCCATCTCAGGATAGGCCACTGCTAGTATGTGGCCATCGGGGGGTCATGGTTTGATAGGCACCCTTTCCTCGCTCAGAGGCGATCTCCACCTGGGCCTCCGCCATCTTCTGTGCCCAGCATCTCATGTCCTCCCACCGTTTCGGACAGTGGATGCTCCGCCTGCCATAGACTCTCAGGGTCCGCACGTCGTTGGCCATGGCACGCCATATACCATTCTTTTGATGGGCTCTGACGTGCAAAGGTAATACACACAGGAAATTAGTATTAGTCAGACAGTCCTCCCTGTTATACTTATCGCCCGCCATACCCCTTCACATCAACATTTGCACACACATGGCCCAGCACACAACCAATACGCCGCCCAAAGGACATCCACCCACCCCCCTTACACGAGGCCTTTACACACACGACTCTATGCATTCATGCCACATGCATTGTGCTCACAGTGTACTTACCTGTTGGTCTGAAGGCCCATACAGCAGTCCATACTGGGGTAGGACCCCATCCACCAGTCTCTCCAACCCCACCGAGGTGAAAGCAGGGGCCCTTTCCCCAGTCACACGGGCCATGGTAGGTTCCAGACACAGGTCACAGCAGCACACGCAGTGTAGGTCCTCTCCTATTGAATGTCAGATAGCAACTGAGTGATCAGATAGAAAATGCCGGTCACGTCCACGGCGGTGAATACCGTCACCGCCGGCGTAGATCACCATTGGCCATTGTACCCCATAGGGCCCAATGTTAACCAATGAGGAGTTGAACTGCGGTTCCCGACCGCCTCCCGTAACGGTGCACATCAGCGGAATTACCTCACTTCTACCTGTCCCTCCACACAAGGGGAGGGGCGGGCCCTGAATAATAACTGCATCACAGTTAAAATTTGGACATGCAGGACAAATCCCACTTACCCATTACAAATTGACATCATGCATTGTACTGTTGTGGCTCCAATGTTTAGTTTGTGACCGGCTCCTCACTCCTTAGTCCCTTAGATTGTTACCGCTGCGGATGAATAGGAGATGGAGACATACCTCTGTTAACAGACCCCTGGTGGACTTGGCAACACTGGAGGACAGGTACATAATCCTCAGCTATAGACTTGACAGGGCCACAATCACAGCTGTGCGCCCTATTGGAGCCTGACCTGATATCTGCGATCCGTCACCCTACTGGTATCCTCCTCTTGTGCCAGTTCTATCAGTGCTCCATTTCCTGGCAATGGGTTCTTTCCAAGAGACAGTGGGCTTGGCAGCAGGAATGTCCCAGCCAATGTTCTCAATAGTGCTGACAAGAGTGTTGTCTGCCCTGATTAAACACATGTGCAGCTAGATTGCTTTTCCCCAGGTGGAGGATTTGGCCACAGTGAAGGCTGACTTCTATGCAATGGGACATATCCCCAACATAATTGGGGCGATTGATGGAACTCATATTGCATTTGTCCCCCCTGTCACAATGAAAAGTTGTTTAGAAATCGTAAGAGTTTCCACTCCATGAATGTAAAGATGGTGGGCGTTGGCAGACCAGTGCATCTCCTATGTCAATGCTAAGTATCCTGGGTTGGTGCATGATGCCTTCATCCTGAGGAATAGCAGCATTCCAAATGTGATGGCCCAACTACAGAGGCACAGGGTGCGGCTAATAGTTGAGCCTTGGTTCCCACCCAGTAGGTGTTGTTGTATGGGTATGTCGTGGGCCATATAGGATAGTGTGTGGCTAAACGTTGTCCCTCTATATTTGCAGGTGACTCTGGTTACCCCAATTTATCAAGGCTACTGACCCCTGTAAGGAATGCCAGGACAAGGGAAGAAGAATGTTAAAATGAGGCACATGAGTGAACAAGAAGGATAATCGAAAGAACCTTTAGCCTCCTGAAGGCCAGGTTGAGGTGCCTCCATCTATCAGGTGGATCCCTGTGCTACTCACCCAAGAAGATCTGCCAGATACTCGTGGCATGCTGCATGTTGCACATCCTTGCCTTGAGATGCCATTTGCCTTTTCTGCAGGAGGCGGTGTGGCAGCAGTGAACCCTGTGAACAGTGAGGATGAGGAGGCAGAGGATAAGGATGAGGACAACAGAACAGCAGTGATACAACAATACTTCCAATGACACATAGGTAAGACAGTGTTACTTCACATTTCATTGTAAATATTTTGTATATCTTTGGCACTGGCATGCTGTTATTTTCCACTTCTATGCCCACTTACTCTACCCTTTGGCAATTCATTTTACAGATGTTGGTGCCCCACTATCGCTCTTGGTGTGATCACTGCACCCAAATACTGGTCTTTCCTATGTGCACAATTACTGTACAGTTGAATTGAAATATTTGAACCTGGTTAAGCGAATACATACTTTAAAAGTGCAACATACTCCATACTTGTTTTTTTCCAAGGGTGTTTATTGAAAGGCTAAGAAGAAGAGGAACAAGTGCAAGGAGATGGGTTGATGATGGAGGAAAGTCCAGGGTATAGTTCTAGTCTATTTGTGGCACAGGTGAATTGTCCAAGGGGACATAGGAAGGGGAGCAATGGCAGTTCAAGGTGGACAGGGTGACTGAGTGGGACACAAGGCCGACAATCAGGAGAGTCTTATTTCCTGGCGGGGGTCTTGGCAATAGTCTCTGACTTTTGCCTGGATCGCAGAGAACCTTTGCGGGGTGGTTCTTCTTCTGTAGGTGGAGGGGTGCTGGTGGCCTGTGAGTCCTGTGGTGGGCCTCCTGTCCACTAGCAGCAACAGAGGTAGAAGGCAGTTCAGATATCTGGCTAGTGGCAGGGGCCCGCTGTTGTGAGACTGCCTCCCTCATAATGTTGGCCGTGTCTGCCAGCAACCGTGCAATGGAGACTAGGGTGGTGTTGATGGCCTGCCAGTCCTCCCTTATCCCCCAGTACTGTCCCTCCTGCTGCTGCCTGTTCTCCTGCACATTGTCAAGGATCTTGCCCATCGTGTCCTGGGAATGTTGATATGCTTCCAGGATCTTAGTGAGTGCCTCCTGGAGAGTCGGTTCCCTGGGCCTGTCCTCCCCCGGGCGCACAGCACTCCTCCCAGTTTTCCTGTTGTCCTGTGCCTCTGTCCCCTGAACCATGTGCCCACTGACCCCAGGTCCCTGATTGTCTTGGGTATGAGGTGTGCCCTGGGGTACCTGTAGTGGTGGACACACTGCTGATTGACGTGTCCTGGGGACAGAGGTGTGGGTATGCTGGGTGAGTGCTATGGTGGTGTTTCCAGATGAGGAAGGCTCTGTGGTGATGTGAGACTGTCTGGGTAACCAACTGTCCAGAGGTCCCTGATGGGCCAGGTTGGTCATCCAGATCCAGGCGACCAGAGTTGCTGTCATCACTGTGGGCATCTTCAGTTGGGGAACTGGATAGTGCTGGCACCTCTTCTCCAGTGATATTGTATGGGATACCTGTGGGGATGTAAATGAAGTGTTATTGTTTCTGTGTGTGACATATTGTGCATCGGTGGGTTGCCCTATTTAGTTGTATTTGCCCTGGCAGCTTTCTTTACTTGTGTAAGGTGGTATATGGTAGGCTAGCTGATTATCTCTAGTGTGCATGCTTTGCTAATAGGTGTCCATGTCAGGCTGTGTCTGATGTCCATGCATTTGTAGTGCATGCAGGGTTTGGCATTGGAATGAGTGGGATGTGATGGTGGGGTGTGTGGGAAGAGGTGGAGTGATGGGAGTGAGGGTAGGGGTATTTGATGGCATGCAGGTAGGGGGGTAGTTGTAGTATAGAGTTGACTTACCAGAGTCCAGTCCTCCTCATACTCCGGCCAGGCACTCAGGATGCATGATTGCCAAGACTTGCTCCTGGATGTTGTTAGTTGTGGGGGAGGAGGTGGGGGTCCACCGCCTGTCCTCTGGATCGCGAGCTGATGTCTTGCTGTAATGGAATGTACCTTCCCCCGCAGGTCATTCTGCCTCTTCCTGATGCCATCCCTAGTTCTTGGGTGCTGTCCCAAGGCATTGACCCTGTACACGAATCTCCTCCATAGCTCCATCTTCCTAGCTATAGATATCTGCCTCACCTGTGCTCCAAATAGCTGAGGCTCTACCCTGAAGATTTCCTCCACCATGACCCCTAGCTCCTTCTCTGAGAATCGGAGGTGTCTTTGTGGTGCCATGGTTGTTGGGTAAGGCGTGTAGGTGAGGGTTATGTTTTGGGGTGTGTGATGTCGGGTGCGTGAGTGGTAAATAGGTGTGAGTTGTATGTGGCTCTGGTTGTGTGAGTGGTCTTGCTGTCTCTCTCTGGTGGCAATTATTTGTAGTCGTAAAGGGTTGTGGGTAATGTGGGTATGTGTTTTATAGTGGTGTTGGTGTGGTGTGTGAATGGGTGTCAGGTGTGTGTTATTTAAATTGACCGATGTAATGTTGTTTTGTACGTGTGTGTATTCTGAGCACGGCGGTATGTACCACCAATGGTTTACTGTGGTTGAATGTCTGCTGTGGTGATTCGTGGGTCATAATGTGATAGGCGTTGTTCTGTTGGTGTAACTGGTGGATACCGCCAGTTTATCACTGACCTTTGGTGTGGCGGACTTGTGTCTGTGGCTGAATAGTGACGGATTGGTGTGTGTGTGTTATAATATAGTGAACGGATATCCGCCACGGAGGCGGTATGTTGGTGACAGTCAGCATGGTGGTAATGGGAATTTACCGCCAATGTCATAATGAGGGCCTTTGTCTCCTAAGATAAGCCTTGTAGCTCATTGCCAAACTACAAAGGGTTGTGACGGGGTTAATTTATTGAGACCTAACTATTCCTAGTAGGTTATTAGCCTATTGCTAAGTGTGGGTACTTACCTGCCCTTACCAATAATCACATTTCCAATATTTTTGGTGTGCAGTGGTGGGATCCAGTACTTGTGTTCAGTCTCACACTACAGTTTTAAGTAAAACAAATTAAAAATCATTTCCATTGTCCTAGTACAAAAATTGTTTTTGATTTTTAATTCGGACTAATTTCAATTATTGCATTTTTGTGATTTTTCTAAATTCTTGATTCCAAATTTTTGCAAATGTGTTTTGTGTGACACAAAACTAGGGAACCATGGAGCTATATCTGGCTAGCCTACCCATATTGACAGTAGTCCAACTTAGGGGCCCAAGATGTAGGCACAGTGAGCAATTACTAGGGGAAGATGCCAGCTCCAACCACTCGGGGGAGGGAGGGCATCTGAACCTTAGTGAGGAGGGAGAAGACTGATCTCACTACACACAGTCACAAAGGCCATATCCAAAGCTAGTTGGGGGAAGGAGTTCCCTTCAGGAGAGAACCAGTCCCTCGGAAAGAGAGAGCTGGATGCCCAGCTGTCATACAAACCTTTGTAGGCAGATAAACTGGCCCTAGAGAAAACAAAGTGGGCAAGGGAAGAGTGGTGACAGCAACAGAGAAGTTGGGATGTCTATGGGTGGGGTGCTTTGTCTTAGACTGCTCATGGGGGTTGTTCCTGCCTCTGTAGAGGGGGATGACATAGACAAATGACTGGGGGGCTTTGAAAAGGCTCTCTAGATGAGAATGGTTAAGCCCCAATATTAGGGCTCACTCCTATGGGAGCTGGTCCCAGTATCTGGGAGAGATAGGCTCCTGACCCTAAGTGAGGAGGAAACAGATTCCTACCCCATTATGAATAGGTGTATAACCAAGACGTTTGGTCTGACCCCAGAGCAGTACAGGCACAAATTCATAGACACCCAGAATACAGCTACCTAGTCCAGGGTTGATTTTGTGGACATCTCAGTTAAGGTACACAAGGGTTAGATACAGGGCAAGACAAGAAGGTAAGTACCTTTGAGGGGCTTTACAATGTGATTATGAGGGAGCACCTTCTAACTAATTGTGACCAAGAGAAGTTGCGGAAGTATCTAGTTGACTTTAAGTTGACCAACCCCAGAGAGCTGGGGGAGGTAGCAGATGACTGGTTGAGAACCTGGTGGCCTAGTGGCCATCTACAAGATAGTATATCTCTCTCTGTATTTCCTTTACTCCTGCTTTTATACTTCTGCCTTTTTCACTTTTGTTTTATGTTTTTTCTTTTTCCATCATTTCTCTTAATTCTGTCTCTTCATTGACTCTCTCCTTCCTGTGCCCTTGACGCCCCTACGGCCCCACCTCCCTATCCCCTGCAAAGCGCTTTTCACACTCTCCCGCCTCCCAGGTGACTGGACCCCCTGCCTCCATCTTCTTCCACATGGTGGCCACAGTGCTATGAGAGGGCACCTCCAGTGACCTCCTGGTTAGCGTCTGTTGCCCTCCCAAGCTTCTCTGGATGGTGCTACTGCTAGCTCTGCCTTGCCTTGGAAATGAACTGAGAGCCTGCCTGACTTGAGGCCCTCATCCACACACAGGCTCCTGCCAGCGCCTCCTCCCTGGTGGCCTAGTGGCACTACAATTAAGTATCTCTCTCTGTCTCTCCTTTTTTTCCTCCTTTTATATTTCTGCCTTTTTTCTCTTCGTTTTTCCTCTTTCTTTTTCTATTGTTTTTCTTCATTTTTTGTCCCTTCCTTGACCCTCTCCCTCCCGTGCCTGCCCCTGCGGCCCGGCCCCCTCCCCCACGAAACATTTTTCCCACCTCCTGCCTCCTAGCTGACCGGACCCCCAACCTCCCTCCCTTTCTTAATGGCAGCCGCAGCACTGAAGGTGCACCAATGGCAAACACGTCTGCGTCTGGACCACGCCCAGCACCAGGAACCCTGGATCTCCAGCAAGCCATTCTCTGGCCAGCCTCCATTACGAAGCCAAGACCCTACACCACCTAAACACTGGACGTCTCAGCACCTGCTACACCGCAACTCCTAAGGACACCCATGGACCTTTTTCCTGGCGGAACTGCAATCCCAAACCTGAAACCACTGACGCCCACCAAAGCCTCATTAACTGCCTCCTTCTAAATATGCGATCCCTTCATAAGCACACCACAGAACTTTGGGACCTGATCCACTCTACCTGTCCAGACATTGCTTTCCTAACCGAGACCTGGACCAACTGTAGCTCTGGACCAGATATTGCCACTGCAATCCCAGATGGATACAACATCCTAAGGAAGGACCGTCCCTCTCGTCTGGACAGATGACTGGCCATCATACACAAGTCCTCAGTCCGCATCACGGTCAATACAGAGGAACACTGCACCACAATGGAACACCTACACTTCCTCATCCACACCACTCACAACTCCTCCTTCCACTGCACCCTGGTCTACAGACCGCCTGGCCCCCGACCAGCCTTCAATGATACCATTGTAGACATGGCCACCCCCTGGCGTCCACCGACTACCTCCTCCTCAGCGACTTGAATTTCCACCTAGAGGACCACAAAGACCAAAACTCAATTTCCCTCCTCAACAATTGTGCCACTCTCAGACTAAAAAAACTGATCACCGTGCCGATGCACACCGCAGGACACACGCGGATTACCATCAACCATTTCTCCATCCTGGACTGGACTGACCATCAATGCCTACACTTTGCCATCACCACACCTAACAGCCACCTCTGTCTCCCTAGAGCCTCCACAGGAAATGGAACAAAATCACAGATGAGCAACTCACCACAACCCTTGCCAAATCACCCCTGGCCCCCTCCACTGATGCCAACACCGCAGCATGCAACCTCTTTGCCTGGATCACCAAATGCGCCAACTACTTAGCCCCCCCTCAGATCAACTTTGGTCAAGCACATCCCAAAAAGAGCCAGCTGGTTCACAAGTGAACTCCAACAATTCAAGCGCACTTGCAGGCACCCAGAGAAGAAATGGAGAAACAGCAAAACCAGCGAAGTCCTCACTTCCTTTAGAGCTGCCACTGCCACCCATCACCGATACATCAAGAATGCAAAAAAATGCACTCTGGGAATGTATCAACACTCTCAGCACAACACATGAGATCTATTCACGGTAATCAACAAATTCACCAATCCTCCCTCTGAAGCCACCAACATCCCCCCCATCGTGAGACCTCTGCGACAAACTGGCCACCTTCTTCCACCGCAAGATTAAGGACATCTATGACAGTTTCCTCCCGCAGAACCCATCCAGCTTCACAACCTATGACTGACCCAGCCCCTCAGAACCCACCCAAACTGTCCACAGCTGTTCCACTCTCACCACAGAAGAGAATCTTCATGCACTACATTCACTCCGAAGCTTCCAAGGCCCCTGTCCTCACCACATCTACAACAGAGTCAGTGCATCCATCACCCCCAAACTCTGCAAGACACTAAACTGCTCTATCAAAAGAGCCACATTCCCCAAGGATTGGAAACATGCAGAAGTCCGCCTTCTGAAGAGATCCACAGCTGACCCATCTCACTACTGCTCTACCCAGCCAAAGTCCTGGAAAAAGCCATAAACCCATAGCTGTGAAAATTCATAAAAGACAACAACTCTCTGGATACCT
Source organism: Pleurodeles waltl (assembly GCF_031143425.1). NCBI lineage: Eukaryota > Metazoa > Chordata > Amphibia > Caudata > Salamandridae > Pleurodeles > Pleurodeles waltl. Next base: position 496,996,240 of record NC_090444.1, read on the forward strand.
CCCAGTCTGGCTTCTGCAGCAACCACAGCATGGAGACAGCTCTTCTTGCAGCACCAATAACATCTGCCGACTCAATGACTGTAGCCACACTGCAGCAATCATACTCCTCGACCTCTCAGCTGCCTTCGACATGGTCCCTCACAGCACCTTATGCACCATACTCCATGATGCAGGGATCCAAATAAAAGCCTTGCAATGGATTCACTCCTTCCTCACTGGTAGAACACAGAGAGCCAGGCTCCCACCCTTCATATCCAAACCAAAAGAAATCAGCAGCAGAGTACCTCAGGGATCCTCCCTGAGCCCAATGCTATTCAACATTTGCATGGCCCCGCATGCAGTCTTAGTCAGAGGCCACAGAATGAACATCGTGCCATAGACTGGTGACACACAACTCATCATATCCTTCACTGAAGACCCGGACAAAGCCAAGAGGAACTTTCACGTCGGAATGAAAGCCATTGCCGCCTGGTTGAGGGAAAACTGCCTCAAGCTCAACTCAGACAAGACTGAGCTGATCATCTTCGGAAACTCTACTTCAGCCGAGGAAGTCTCCTGGTGGCCAAAATCACTGAGCCTCCCACCTACTCCGACTGACAATGCCCCCAACCTGGGAATCATCCTAGACTCCTCCCTAACAGTGACCCAACAGCTAAACACAGTCACCTCTTCCTGCTGGCACACCCTCCACCAATTCTGCAAATGGATCATGGATGACTGGCCCAAGATAGTCACCCTAGCCCTAGTCACAAGCAAGCTTAACTACGGCAATGCACTCTATGCCAGCACCATGACAAAGAATGTCAAGAAACTACAACCCATTCAAAATGCAGCCACCAGACTTGTCCTGAACTTCCCCCACCAGAAACACAGCTCCCAACACCTGAGACTCCTCCATTGACACCCAGTGGGGAAGCAAATCAACTTCAAACTTCTCACCCACATCTACAAGGCCCTTCACCACATTGGACCAGCCTACCTGAAACAGTGCATCTCTTTTCATAACCCACCAGACCCCTCCGATCTACCCAGCAGGCACTAGCCACCATTCCACGCATCTGGAAAACCACCACCGGAGGAAGATCTTACACCTACCTCGCTGGAACAAGCTACCCACGCAACTCAGACAAAGCCCATCACTCATCATCTTCAGGAAGAACCTGAAGACATGGGTCTTTGAATGAGGCCCAGACCCACCACCAGTGCCCTGAGACCCTCACAGGGGTGATTGGAAAAAAGGAGGACAAGTGAAAGATAATAAGAAGTCCAAGGAGTACTCTCAAGAGTCTCCAATACCTTCTCAGGGTGGGGGAGCCCGGAGCAATGCCACTTCTAAGGGAAAGGGGTACCAGGGGAAGCATTATGATCCTGTTAAGTCAGGAAAGTTTCAGGAACTTGCTAAGGACTGCAAGTGTTTTGAGTGTTACCAGCCTGGACGCAAAGGAGGGGATGCTATCTGCTCCAAGAGGCCCCTCACTAGAAGTTGGCCCAGAGTTGTGATCAGGGTACACGGACATCACCTTAGTGTCCATGGCCACCTTACCTTCCAGCATAGGCAGAGGCCAAGGTCAATGGGACTGAGGTGGAGTCTCTGAGAGATACAGGTGCCGGTGTGACTATGGTCACAGATCTTTTTTTCTATGGAGCAGGTCTTGCCTGGTTAATTCCACCAAGCAGACAGCAGAACCAAGCTCCATCCTATGACAATGGTGAGCTTAGAATGGGGAGGTGTGACTAGCCATAAAAAGGTAGTTGTAGCTCCTGCCCTCCCAGTAGAGTGTCTGCTTGAAAATGATCTGGAAGCAACTGAGAGGTCAGAAGTGGAAAGAAGAGTCCATGCACAGATGCTGGTCCTCCCTGAATGGGTGTATACTGTGACCGGGTCATAATCAGCACAACAGGGAAGTGTTGGATGCTACGATCCTGGAATAATGGGCCAAGCCTCCAAGAAGAAGAGAAGGGGCACTGGGTCTAGTTTGCCAGCCCCACCAAGTACAGAGGTTCAGGAGGAATCCAATCCTGAGGGGAACATCTCACTTCTGAGAGAAGGATCCCTCCCCTGCAAGCTCTGCCTGACTTGGCAGAATTGCAAGGGGCAGGTGGGACTACCAGAGAAGAATTGTGCCAGGGACAAAGAGAGTGTCCCATTCTTGGGGCCTGAGGCCGACTGCCTCCAGGCAAGAACAAAGAGATGTCATTGGATCCCAAAAGGTTTATTGGGAGGATGAAGTTCTCTACACTGAGGCAAAGGACCCAAAACCAGAGGCAACCAGGAGAGTGGTGGTCTCCAAGAAGTATAGAACATTCCTTCTAACTCCAAGCCATGATTTTCCCTTAGCAGGACATATGCGGCAGACCAAGACCTGGAGCAGGAAGGTCAATCATTTCTATTGGCCACGTACATCAGGAAACGTCAAGGGATTTTGCAGCTCCAGTGCCACCTGTCAGGGCAGTAGAAAGACAGGGGGGAACCAAAGACTCCCTTGATATCACTACCTGTCATTGGTACTCCCTTTGAGAGGGTGAGGATTGACATGGTTGGTCCCCAAACCAACCAACTGCCTCATGTAACAGATACATTTTGGTGGTTGTGAACCAAGCCACCAGGTATCCAGAGGCACTACGCCTCAGAACAGTCACTGCTCCCACAGTGGCTAGGGCCCTGCTTGTTGTATTTACCAGAGTAGGGTTCCCAAAGGAGTTGGTCTAAGATTGGTGCTCAAATTTTCAGGCTGCCTATGTGAAAGCAATGTGGGATGAGTGTGGTGTTACCTATAAGGTCACCACCCCCTATGATCCCCATACCAATGGTCTGGTGGAGAGATTTAACAAGACCCTGAAGGGCATGATAATGGGTTTGTCTGACAAACTAATGAGGAGATGGGTGTGAGAAAACAGGGCTGATTGCAGAGGCCCCATAACTTTTTGCCCCCATTTTCCACTTTTTGCTGGTGTTTTCCTGACTTTAAAGGTGCCCTGGGTACTGCTAACCAGTCCCAGGGCCTGTGCTCTGTGTAAAATGGATATGCAAATTAGGCTAATTATAAGTGGCTAAGTTAACCTACCTATAAGTCCCTAGTATATGGTAGGGCATGTAGGTTTAGGGACCACAGCATAGGTGGTGCACACCTAGGTGCATTGCTGAGGTGCCCAGTGTCATTTTAAAAGCAAGCCTGCCTTGCTGGCTGCTTTTAAATTAAAGTTATATGCAAATTCGACTTTGGAATTAAAGGTACTTCCAAAGTCTTAAACTACCTTATTTTTACATATAAGTCACCCCTAAGGTTTGCCCTATGTGCCCCTAGGGCTGGGTGCCATGTAACTATAAGCAGGGACTTTATAAAAATAGATTTATAAGCCCTGGTGAGGTAAAAACAGCCAAATTCGTTTTTCCCTCATTGAAGTAAATGGCCTTCATAGGCTAGAATGGGCAGACTTTATTTTAAATTTTAAAGTCTCCTTAAATGTTACATACCAAGAATTTGGTATCAAATTGATTGTTGTAATAAATCCCACAACTTCCAGTTGTTGGATTTAATATAACTTGTCCAGGTAAAAAGTTTAGACTTTACCTAAAAAGTTGCCAATTTCAGCTCTGCATTGTTTTTGCTGCTGTGCTCTGATTGGCCAGCCTGCAGCAGCTTCTGCCAGGCTGCCTTGAGGAGGTGTGAAGTGGCCAGACTTCACACAAAGGAATGTGCTTGGGGGAGAGAATCTCCCCTCAGCAGATGGTGAGGCAGGAAGGGGGAGGGCTGCCAAACTGGTCTTCAAAGGCAGAGAAGGACATTTGCATCACCCAGCAACACCCCCACATCCTGCAACCCCAGACAGCTAGGTGCCCCCTTGATTAGATTAGGAGAGGGCAGGAGAGGGGTGTGTTTATGATTTTTAGCCACACCAGTGGGTGGGCTCAGCCAGATGTAACCTCCAAAAATCAGATTCATCCATGTTGGATTTTTAGAGACTGTTGCCTTCTGGGATGGATTTTTGCCACACTTCCCAGGAAGTGGTCATCACAGGGGGACGACCCTGTCCCTGATTGGAGAACTAGGGCCCCCCTGCTTTTCACCCAGGAGCAAGGATAAAACTGGCAGACCTGCACCCACACCTCAGATCCCCTCCAGAATTCAACAAGAAAGGAACTAAAGAAGAAGAAGAAGGACTGCCCTGCTGGACCCCTGGCCTGCACCTGGAACCTGCACTCAGAAGGACTGCACCAGCTGCACACTTGCGCTTCACCACAAGAAGGACTTTGCCTGGCTTCAACTGGTTCAAGGAGGGACTCCCTGTTTGCTACAGGTGAAAAATTGCTAAACCAGAGTCCCCTGCACCAACTCCTGAAGAAAGCGACCAGCTGACCACTGTCCAGTGGCCAAAAAGGAGTTTGCGCCAGGTGCATTCTGGGAGTTGAAGTCCGCACCCCCCAAGGACCATCACAGAACTTCTGGACCCTTAGGGTGAGCTGTGGACCCCAAAAGAACCTTAAAAGAACATCTGGGTGAAGCCCCAGAAGTTTGGAAAAGATTGGAGAATTTTTGAAAAAAAGCTCCATAAAGTGACCGACCCGACGCGGAAATTCTAGCCGGCTTGCCTCAACCGCGACCCGGCCTGACTTCGTGGTTCATCCCGGTAAAGAAAAACATCCAAAAAAGAGACTAAGTCCGAAGGTAAAAAGTTGACCGGGACCTCCCAGCCATCGTATCCGAGAAGGGCTCCACGGACGTCGGATCAAGATCCAGGTTTACCCCGGTCGAAGGATTTTCATCTCGAAAAAACGACTAAGTCCGAAGGTAAAAATCACCACCGAGGAAACCGACTTCGCGTATCCGGACAAGGGCTCCAGGAGGTCGGATTCAACTGGCAGGTTCGTCCCGGGGAAGAAAAACATCAAAAAAGAGACTAAGTCAGAAGGTAACTTTTTAACCGAGGCCTCCCGCGACTTGTAGCCGAGCAGGGCTCCATCGCGGTCGGCCTGAAAGTTTGACTTTGCCCTGGTCCTGGTGCAACCAGATGACCCGATTGGCGCTTTTTGTTTCTAAGCGCTAGAAAATAATAATACTTTAAAAATTCATATCTCCGGTTCCCCTGAACCGATTTTAATCGTTTTTGTGTCATTTTAAAGATAAAAATATAAGCTATTTTTATAAATTGGTTTTGGATTTTTAAACTGTTTCCTGTGTTTTATTTAATTACTGTTTTGTGATATTTGAATGCTTTACACTTTGTCTCCTAAGTTAAGCCTTGACGCTCGATGCCAAGCTACCAAGGGTAGAGCTGGGATTAATTTACTGAGACCTAACTGTACCTATGTGGAGGTTAGTGGCTTGTTGCTAGGTGTAGGTACCTACCTGCCCTACCAATAACCCATTTTCCAACATAATTGGAAGCAGCGACGGGATCCTGTACTTGTGTTCAATATCACGTTACAGTTTTAGGTAAAACAAATTAAAAATCCTTTAAATTGTCCTAGTGCAAAAATTGTTTTTAATTTTTAATTTGGATTAATTTCAATTATTGAATTTTTGTAATTTTTCTAAATTCGTGTTTCCAATTTTTGCAAAAAGTTTTTGTTGACACAAAACTAGGGAACCATGGAGCTTCATCTGGCTAGCCTACCCACACTGACAGTAGTCCAGCTTAGGGGGTTGTGTATTGAAAGAGGGTTGCCTGCAACCACTGATCTCAGGAAGCAAATCCTGATCACATCCCTGACAGCATGGGCTGAGGCCCAAGAGGTAGAGTCAGAAGAAGCTCCAGAGGAGGGAGAAAGAAGGGAGGATGCAAGCTCTAACCACTCTGGGGAGGGAAGGCATCTGAGCCCAAGTGAGGATGAGGAGGAACGGTCCTCAGTAAATACAGTCACTAGGGGCAGACCCAAAGCTAGTGGTGGGAAGGGGGTCCTTTCAGGAGGAGAGAACCCATCCATCAGAGAAAGAGAGCTGGAGGCCCAGCTAGCATATATAGCTTTGGAAGCAGAGAAAATGGCCCTAGAAAAGAAAAAGTGGGCATACAAAGAGAAAAGAGATGGAAGCAGCGATAAAGAAGCTGAGGTGTCCATGGGTGGGGGAGTTTGCCCCAGATTACCCAAAGGGGTGGTTCCTGCCTATGTAGAGGGGGATGACATAGATAAGTGGCTGGGGGCCTTTGAGAAGGCACTCCAAATGAGAAGGGTTAGGCCTCAATACTGGGGTTCTCTTTTGTGGGAGTTGGTCCCCAACTCAGGGAGGGATAGGCTTCTGACCTTAAGGGGGGAGGAGGCAGATTCATACCCTAGTATGAAGAGGTGCTTAGCCAAGAAGTTTGGTCTGACCCCAGAGCAATATAGAATGAAGTTCAGGGACACCCAGAAGGTCAGTACCCAGTCTTGGGTTGACTTTGTGGACATTTCACTAAAGGCACTAGAGGGCTGGATTATTGGTAACAAAGTGGATACTTATGAGGGGTTATACAATCTGATCATGAGAGAGCACATCTTGACCAATTGTATCCAAGAAAGGTTACGCCAGCATCTAGTGGACTCTAAGCAGACCAACCCTAGAGAGCTAGGGAGGCAGCTGATGAGTGGTTGAGAACCAGGGTGGTTGTCAAGTCCCAGGGGGGAGACTCCAAGAAGGGGGGGACAGGTCTCCAAAAACCTAAGGAGGGAGGTGGTAAGCCCACCACAGAGACTCCCTCTGTACCCCAGAACCCTAAGAAGGAGGAGAGTAAATCCCACTCCCACTCTGACAAGCAGAGACAGGGAGACCCAGGGTTAAAAAAGCTCTTGGACAGTAGGGCTTGCTTTGACTGTCAGCAGACAGGTCACTTCAGAGGAGATGCAGCCTGTCCAAAGAAGGTGGTTAGCATTGGGCTGTCCAGTGTAGCCATGGAGGAGGATTCCTCAGATGATGAAGTCCTCCTAGCATTGTGCTGGGAGACAGGACCAGATGGTAAGCTGGTGATCCCTGAGGGTGGGAGTAGGCACTTCCACCACATTCAAGTGAATGGGATCCCTACCACTGGCCTGAGAGACACCGGTGCCAGTCACACTATAGTGAGTGACCGGTTAGTGACCCCAGACATGTATGTCCCAGGAAAGACAAAGAAAGTCAGGATAGCCACAGGGGAGGTCACCTCCAAACCTGTAGCCATAGTGCCCCTAGAGAGGGAGGGTATCCTTGACTGGATTAGGGTGGTGGTCAGTGCTGACCTTCCCCTAGATTGTATCCTGGGCAATGACCTCCCAGAGGTGAGTCTGGTCACAGATGGGGTGGTCGCCCAGGGCGCCCCCCCAACCCAAAGTCCTGGGGAGTCAGTCCCTACAGTTAGGAGACAGGGGTCCCCACGAAAAGGAAAGAAGAAAAGGAAGGGTAGGCCACTCTTAAAGAGAGTTCCAGGGAGCCAAAGGCCTTCTGCCCCAGTAGGGGGGGAGCCCAGAGTTGGCACTGGTGAGGCCTCCCCTGACCCCAAGGAAGTCCTGAATAGTCAGGCAGCTGTCCAGATGCAAGGTGTTGCCCCTGCACTGACAGAAGGGAGAGTGGAAGGAGGGTGTCTGCCACAGGAGGTGGTAGCCCCCCACTCTAGACAGCAAGAGGGGTGCCAGGATCCCAAAGATGCCCCTAAAGCAGCTCAGCCACCTGTCAGTGGAGAGCTTAGGGTGTGGTTCTGGGTACTGACAGCTGTCAGTAGCCTCTGCTGGGTGCTAGCCTTCCTGGCAGCACTGTACTTGGCCTGGGAGGCAGACCCCAGGGCCAATAGCAAAGTAGGCCCCCTGACCCTATTGGTCATGGTGGGGTTGCTCAAGTGTTGGGTGACCTCTTTGGGTAAGCTAGGTGTTGCCCTAGCAAAGTTTGGAGTAGGGGAGGTGGGCACCTCACTACCCAAGATGGCAGAGAAAGAGGAGGAAGATCCCCCTAGAGGAAAGTTTCAGTTTGTGTTGGGTCCTTTTACTGTTGGGATGGCTTCACTACCCATAGGGAGTGACCCTGACAGGAGGATATAAGGCAGAGTAGGCCCTGCAAAGGGACAGCCAGTTTTCTTCACTGTCTTCCTCGCCTAACAAGCCAGGAAGACTCTCCCAGGGTTGGGCTGAGTCTCCTGGGCGTGTGGGCTGGGGGGGGGGTTGTGTGAGAAAACAGGGCTGATTGCAGAGGCCCCATAACTTTTTGCCCCCATTTTCCACTTTTTGCTGGTGTTTTCCTGACTTTAAAGGTGCCCTGGGTACTGCTAACCAGTCCCAGGGCCTGTGCTCTGTGTAAAATGGATATGCAAATTAGGCTAATTATAAGTGGCTAAGTTAACCTACCTATAAGTCCCTAGTATATGGTAGGGCATGTAGGTTTAGGGACCACAGCATAGGTGGTGCACACCTAGGTGCATTGCTGAGGTGCCCAGTGTCATTTTAAAAGCAAGCCTGCCTTGCTGGCTGCTTTTAAATTAAAGTTATATGCAAATTCGACTTTGGAATTAAAGGTACTTCCAAAGTCTTAAACTACCTTATTTTTACATATAAGTCACCCCTAAGGTGTGCCCTATGTGCCCCTAGGGCTGTGTGCCATGTAACTATAAGCAGGGACTTTATATAAATAGATTTATAAGCCCTGGTGAGGTAAAAACAGCCAAATTCGTTTTTCCCTCATTGAAGTAAATGGCCTTCATAGGCTAGAATGGGCAGACTTTATTTTAAATTTTAAAGTCTCCTTAAATGTTACATACCAAGAATTTGGTATCAAATTGATTGTTGTAATAAATCCCACAACTTCCAGTTGTTGGATTTAATATAACTTGTCCAGGTAAAAAGTTTAGACTTTACCTAAAAAGTTGCCAATTTCAGCTCTGCATTGTTTTTGCTGCTGTGCTCTGATTGGCCAGCCTGCAGCAGCTTCTGCCAGGCTGCCTTGAGGAGGTGTGAAGTGGCCAGACTTCACACAAAGGAATGTGCTTGGGGGAGAGAATCTCCCCTCAGCAGATGGTGAGGCAGGAAGGGGGAGGGCTGCCAAACTGGTCTTCAAAGGCAGAGAAGGACATTTGCATCACCCAGCAACACCCCCACATCCTGCAACCCCAGACAGCTAGGTGCCCCCTTGATTAGATTAGGAGAGGGCAGGATAGGGGTGTGTTTATGATTTTTAGCCACACCAGTGGGTGGGCTCAGCCAGATGTAACCTCCAAAAATCAGATTCATCCATGTTGGATTTTTAGAGACTGTTGCCTTCTGGGATGGATTTTTGCCACACTTCCCAGGAAGTGGTCATCACAGGGGGACGACCCTGTCCCTGATTGGAGAACCAGGGCCCCCCTGCTTTTCACCCAGGAGCAAGGATAAAACTGGCAGACCTGCACCCACACCTCAGATCCCCTCCAGAATTCAACAAGAAAGGAACTAAAGAAGAAGAAGAAGGACTGCCCTGCTGGACCCCTGGCCTGCACCTGGAACCTGCACTCAGAAGAACTGCACCAACTGCACACTTGGGCTTCACCACAAGAAGGACTTTGCCTGGCTTCAACTGGTTCAAGGAGGGACTCCCTGTTTGCTACAGGTGAAAAATTGCTAAACCAGAGTCCCCTGCACCAACTCCTGAAGAAAGCGACCAGCTGACCACTGTCCAGTGGCCAAAAAGGAGTTTGCGCCAGGTGCATTCTGGGAGTTGAAGTCCGCACCCCCCAAGGACCATCACAGAACTTCTGGACCCTTGGGGTGAGCTGTGGACCCCAAAAGAACCTTAAAAGAACATGTGGGTGAAGCCCCAGAAGTTTGGAAAAGATTGGAGAATTTTTGAAAAAAAGCTCCATAAAGTGACCGACCCGACGCGGAAATTCTAGCCGGCTTGCCTCAACCGCGACGCGGCCTGACTTCGTGGTTCGTCCCGGTAAAGAAAAACATCCAAAAAAGAGACTAAGGCCCTCATTCTGACCCTGGCGGTCTTTGACCGCCAGGGCGGAGGACCGCGGGAGCACCGCCGACAAGCCGGCGGTGCTCCAATGGGGATTCCGACCGCGGCGGTAAAGCCGCGGTCGGACCGGCACCACTGGCGGGGTCCCGCCAGTGTACCGCGGCCCCATTGAATCCTCCGCGGCGGCGCAGCTTGCTGCACCGCCGCGGGGATTCCGACCCCCTCTACCGCCATCCAGATCCCGGCGGTCGGACCGCCGAGATCCGGATGGCGGTAGGGGGGGTCGCGGGGCCCCTGGGGGCCCCTGCAGTGCCCATGCCACTGGCATGGGCATTGCAGGGGCCCCCGTAAGAGGGCCCCTACATGTATTTCACTGTCTGCTGCGCAGACAGTGAAATACGCGACGGGTGCAACTGCACCCGTCGCACAGCTTCCACTCCGCCGGCTCGATTCCGAGCCGGCTTCATCGTGGAAGCCTCTTTCCCGCTGGGCTGGCTGGCGGTCTGAAGGAGACCGCCCGCCAGCCCAGCGGGAAAGTCAGAATTACCGCCGCGGTCTTTCGACCGCGGAACGGTAACCTGACGGCGGGACTTTGGCGGGCGGCCTCCGCCGCCCGCCAAGGTCAGAATGAGGGCCTAAGTCCGAAGGTAAAAAGTTGACCGGGACCTCCCAGCCATCGTATCCGAGAAGGGCTCCACGGACGTCGGATCAAGATCCAGGTTTACCCCGGTCGAAGGATTTTCATCTCGAAAAAACGACTAAGTCCGAAGGTAAAAATCACCACCGAGGAAACCGACTTCGCGTATCCGGACAAGGGCTCCAGGAGGTCGGATTCAACTGGCAGGTTCGTCCCGGGGAAGAAAAACATAAAAAAAGAGACTAAGTCAGAAGGTAACTTTTTAACCGAGGCCTCCCGCGACTTGTAGCCGAGCAGGGCTCCATCGCGGTCGGCCTGAAAGTTTGACTTTGCCCCGGTCCTGGTGCAACCAGATGACCCGATTGGCGCTTTTTGTTTCTAAGCGCTAGAAAATAATAATACTTTAAAAATTCATATCTCCGGTTCCCCTGAACCGATTTTAATCGTTTTTGTGTCATTTTAAAGATAAAAATATAAGCTATTTTTATAAATTGGTTTTGGATTTTTAAACTGTTTCCTGTGTTTTATTTAATTACTGTTTTGTGATATTTGAATGCTTTACACTTTGTCTCCTAAGTTAAGCCTTGACGCTCGATGCCAAGCTACCAAGGGTAGAGCTGGGATTAATTTACTGAGACCTAACTGTACCTATGTGGAGGTTAGTGGCTTGTTGCTAGGTGTAGGTACCTACCTGCCCTACCAATAACCCATTTTCCAACAATGGGATATTCTCCTCCCATGCCTGCTGGTTGCATACAGGGAGGTGCCACAAAAAAAAGTTGGATTCAACCCCTTTGAGCTACTGTTTGGGCACCCTGTAAGAGTCCCATTGTGTTTAGTGAGGGAGTCTTGTGAGAAGACTCTCAAAGAGTCTAAGCCGAATGTGCTTGATTGAGTGCTGGGTCTGCGTTCACGCATGGCTGAGTACATGAAGAAGGAAAGCAGCAACCTGGAGGCCAGCCAAGAGCTCATGAAGCTCAGGCATGAAGAGAAGTCTACCGTACCTGAGCATCACCCATATCAGTTGGTGTGGGATTTGGGCCTTTGGCCCCTTTGGCACTTCAGGCCAAATGGAATGGGCTTTATCTAATTTTGAAAAAGAATGGTGAGGTCACCTACCTGTTGGACCTTGGCACCCCCAGGAATCATCACAGGATCCTGCATGTGAACAGACTAAAACTCCACCAGGATAGGGCAAACATGACTATGCTTTAGATCACAGATGATGGAAAGGAGAAGAAGAATGGACCTCTGCCAGACCTCCTATTCAACAATGCACAAGATGGGTCAGTAGAGGGAGTAATACTCTCTCCCAAGTTGACCGGCCAGCAGCAGAACGACTGCAGACAAGTTGTGGAACAGTTTGCTGAACTGTTCTCTCTGTGTCCTGGACTCACCAATTGGTGTGTCTATGATATTGACACTGGTGACAGCTTACCTGTCAAAAATAAGTTGTACAGGTTGTCAGATCAGGTCAAGGCCAACATTGAAACTGAGGTAGCTAAGATGTTGGAGATAACGGTAATTCAGCCCTCTGATAGTCCTCGGGAGAGTAAAGAGGTACTGGTACCCAAACCTAATCCATGAGGTTGGAAAAAAGAGCTAAGCTGTTGTGTAGACTACAGAGGTCTAAATGCAGTTACTAAGACTGACACTCACCCGATACCTAGAGCTAAAGGGCTCATTGACAGGTTAAGGGCTGCCAAGTTCCTGGGTACATTTGACCAGACCTCAGGATACTGGCAGATTGACTTAAATCCAAGAGCTAAAGTGAGGTCATCCCAGAGGGCCACTTTCAGTTCAAGGTGATGCCCTTTGGGTTGAAAAAGGCCCCTGACACCTTCAAACAGTTGGTGAACAGAGTCGTGTCTGGGTTGGAATCTTTTAGCGCAGCTTATCTGGATGATATAATGGTAGTCAGTTCCACCTGGGAGGATCTCCTGGTTCACCTGAAGGAAGTGCTTCAGGCCCTGCTCTGGGCAGGCCTGATTATCAAGGCAAGAAATTACCAGATAGGGCAGAGTTCAGTGGTTTACCTGGGCCACCTTGTCGGTGGAGGCCATGGGCAGCCTTTGCAGCCCAAGATCCAAACATTTGTGCATTGTGAGGCTCCTAAAACCCAGACTCAGATCAGGGCCTTTCTTTGCCTAACTGGATATTAAAGGAGGTTTGTTCAGAATTATGGGACCATTGTGGCCCCTCTGACAGAACTCACCTCCAAGAAACAGCACAAGAAGGTTATTTGGATTCCCAGAGTGCTAGAAAGCCTTTGACAATACAGTATGAAAAAGTCTATGTGTTCAGCACCAGTTCTACTGGCCCCTGACTACAGCAAAGAGTTTATAGTTTGAACAGATGCTTTAGAGGAAGGGATTGGGGAAGTGCTATCTCAAGTCAATGAAGAGGCCCAGGATCAGTCAGGTGCCTTCATCAGCAGGCGACTACTCCCCAGAGAAAGAAAATGGAGTGCTATTGAGAGGGAGGCCTATGCATGGTCTGGTCCCTGAAAAAGTTGAGGTCATACCTGTTTGGCAGTCACTTCCATGTTCAAACGGACCACAGACCTCTCAACTGACTCATGCAGATGAGGGGGGGAGAACCCAAAACTGTTAAGGGTGTCCAATTCCCTATAGGGAATTCACTTCAAGCATAACATAGACCTGTGAGTGCCCATGCCAATGCTGATGGCCTTTCCAGGTTTTCCCACTTAGCTGATGAGGACTACTAGGGCGTAGGTAAGTACCCGTCACCTTTCATTGGGGGGGGGGCAAAATAGGAAAGTCCTCCTTTTTTGCCCTAGTCTCCCCCAAACCTTTCAGACAGATTCTGGTGGTTACTGACTCTTGGCTATGCCATGGGTATTGTCAACCTGTCCCATGGCCAGTGCTCTGTGTAAAATAGATAGGCAAATTAGGCTAATTATAATTGGCAGTTTCAACCTACCTTTCAGACCTAGTATATGGTAGAGAAGGCAGGTTTAGGGACCCCAACATAGGTAGGCACCCATAGGTGCACTGCTGAGGTACCCAGTGTCATTTTTAAAAAAAAGACCTGCCTTGCTGGCTCCTTTTAAAACTAAAGTTACATCCAAATACAGTTTGGAATTAAAAGTACTTCCAAAATCTTAAACTACCTTATTAGTACATATTCATCACCCCTAAGGTGTGCCCTAAGTGTCCCTAGTGCTGGGTGCTATGTAACTATAAGCAGGGACCTTATAAAAAGTGTTTTTATAGATCCTGGTGAGGAAAAAGAGCCAAATGTGTTTTTCCCTCACTGTAGTGAATGGACTCCATAGGCTAAAACAGGAGACTTTGGGCCATATTTATACTTTTTGACGCAAAACTGCGCTAATGCAGTTTTGCGTCAAAAAAATTAGCGCCGGCTAACGCCATTCTGAAGCACCATGCGGGCGCCATATTTATTCAATGACGTTAGCCGGCGTTAGCCACCGGCGCTGCCTGGTGTGCGTGAAAAAAAATGACGTACACCAGGCAGCGCCGGCGTAAGGGAATATGGAGCTTGGGCGCCAAAAAATGGGGCAAGTCAGGCTGAGGCAAATTTTTCGTCTCAACCCGATTTGCGCCATTTTTTTCGACTCCCAACCCCCATTGAAATGACTCCTGTCTTAGCAAAGACAGGAGTCATGCCCCCTTGCCCAATGGCCATGCCCAGGGGACTTCTGTCCCCTGGGCATGGTCATTGGGCATAGTGGCATGTAGGGGGGCACAAATCAGGCCCCCCTATGCCACAAAAAAAAATAATAAATAATACTTACCTGAACTTACCTTAATGTCCCTGGGATGGGTCCCTCCATCCTTGGGTGTCCTCCTGGGGTGGGCAAGGGTGACAGGGGGTGTCCCTGGGGGCATGGGAGGGCACCTCTGGGCTCCTTCCGAGCCCACAGGTCCCTTAACGCATGTCTTGTCCAGGCGCTAAAAAACGGCGCAAAAGCGGCTGGACGTCATTTTTTTGGACCCGCCCACTCCCGGGCGTGAATTTTGCCCGGGAGTGTAAATACGGCGCACATGCCTCAGAGTCAATTTTTTAGACGGGAACGCCTACCTTGCATACCATTAACGCAAAGTAGGTGTCCACGCTAAAAAATGACGCAAACTCCATGGACTTTGGCGCTAGACGCGTCTAACGCCAAAGTATAAATATGGAGTTAGTTTTGCGCCGGAATTGCGTAAAAAAAAACGACGCAATTACGGCGCAAACAGAGTTTAAATATGCCCCTTTGTTTTAAATAAATTACCAAAAGGAGCTAAATATGTCAAGTTTGGTATCAAACTTATTGCTATAATAAACCCAACAACTTGCCCAAGTTGAATTTAATATAACTAATTCAGGGAAAGGGTTTTAGAACTCTAACTGAGAGTTGCGGACTTCAGCTGTGTAGTTCCTTTCTCTGATTGGCCAGCCTCTGGCTGCCTGGTCAGGCTGCCTGGATGAGGTGTGAAGTGGCCTGGGCTGAAGACAAAAATAATGCCTGGGAGGAGATCTGCCTCAGCAGATGGTGAAAACAGGATGGGGGCGAGCAGCCAAAGTGGTCTTCGGAGGAGGGAAGAACATTTGGAGCCACTCAGGACCTCCCCCATTTCCTGCAAACCAGTTGCCTTCTTGATTAGATTAGGAGAGGGCAGGAAAAGGGTGTGGTAAGGATTTTTAGCCCCACCAGTTTGGTGAACTCGGGCAGACTTAACCTTCAAAATATAATTTCTGCTATTGTGGATTTTTAAAGAATGTTGCTCCCTGGGTTTGATTTTTGCCACACTTCCCAGAATGTGGTCATCCAAAAGGGTGGTGGCCTGCCTGTGGTTGGAATGTTGCCCCCCTTACTTTTCACCTGAGGAGCAAGGATGAATATGGCAGAGCTGCACCCACACTTCAGATTCCTACAAGGAACAATGTCAGAAGAAGAAGGACTGCCCTGCTGGACCCCTGACCTGTACTTGGACACTGCAATCTGAAGGACTGCACCTGCTGCACACTTGGGCTTCACCACAAAAAGGACTTTGCCTGGCTTCAACTGGTTCAAGAGGGGAGCCCTGTTTGCTGCATGTGAGAAATAGCTAACTAGACCCCCCTGCATCAAATCCTGAAAAAACTGAGCAGTTGACCACTGTCCAGTGGTCATTTTGTAGTTTGTGCCAGGTGCATTCTGGGAGTTGGTGTTCTAATCTTCAAGGAACAACTCAGAGCTTCTGAATCCTTGTGGTGAGCTGTGGACTTCTAAAGGACCGTCAAAGAACTTCTGGAAGAAGATCCAGAAGTTTGGAGAACTTTTGGAAAAAAGCTCCATAAAGGGACTGACCCGATGTTGTGAGTCAAGCCAGCTTACCTCAACTGTGACCCAGCCTGACTAGCTGCTGAAAAGCTCCAGAGCCTCAGACTTCCAGGATTTCACTGGGGCTTCTGGAAAGGCAATCCAACAACGTTGAATCAAAATCGGCTTGCTGTGAAGAGTTGTCTAACATTAGAAAGAAAATGCTCCAGAGAAATAATAAAGTTTGAACGTGAAAAGTTGACCAGGACTTCCTGCGTAGCGTATCTGAGTAGGGCTCCAGGGATGTCAGATTCAAATTCAACTTCTATCCGGACAAAGATTTCCATCCTGAAAAATCATCTAAGTCTGAAGGTAGAATTCTTCACCAAGGACTCCTGCGACCCATATCCGAAGAGAGATCCAGGGATGTTGGATTGGATTGGTGACTTTGCCCCGGTGAGAAAATTCTTCAAGAGAAAATCTCAGGGCCTGATTTATGAAAAGTTAGCACCACTTTTGCGTCATTTTGTGACTCAAACGTACAAAATATTTTTTACATTTGAGTCGTTATTGCGTCAAAAAATGACGCAAAGGCAGTGCTAACTTTTCATAAATCAAACCCTAAGTCTAAAGGTAAACTGTTGACAGAGGCCTTCCGCTTGCTGTGGCCGAGCAGGGCTCCATCACGTTCCACCTTATACTTTGATTTTGCCCCAGTCAATGTGCGACGCGATAGCCTGGCTAGCTCTTTTGGTTTCTATGCGCTAAAACATTAATTCTTTAAAAAATCCATATATTCGGTTCCCCTTATCCAATTGTATTTGTTTTGATGTCAAATTAATGATAAAAATATTTCCTGTTTTTATAAATTGGTTTTGGATTTTTAAACTGTTTCCTGTGTTTTATTTTATTACTGTTTTGTGATATTTGAATGCTTTACACACTCCTAAGTTAAGCATTGTTGCCCGTTGCCAGGCTGGCAAAGGTTGAGCTGGAGTTCATTTATTGAGATCTAACTGTACCAAGTGGAGGATAGTGGCCTATTGCTAAGTGGAGGCACTTACCTGCCCTTACGAATAATCCAATTTCCAACAAATTAAATATGCCAATTGGATATGAATCAATGCTATCATGCACATGCACTTTAGCAGTGGTTAGCAGCGGTAAAGTGCCCTGAGTCCTACAGCTAACAAAAATGTGGCCAGAAAAAGAGGAGAAGGAAGGCAAAAAATGTGGACTGATCCTCCAGAGAGGGCATTTTCCAACACCATATAATCCTAAACAGTTTTTAGTTCAAATCTTTTTCTAAAACCCCATGTTAGGCATCCAGATAGTGCTTCAGCAAAGGTTCACATCCAGGGGACACTACCTGAGAAGTATTAGACACGAATGAATGTTAAAAGCTGCAGTCTCTGAGTGTAAATTCTCAGAAATGCCCAAGGATCGCTGAACCCCAGAGATGACCAGCTATTTAGACAGTTATTGGGAAGGCTCAATGGGGCAGATTTACTAATTGTTCATACAAAGCATCAACCAAATGTTCTGCACTACATTGTGCAAGATGAAATACACAGTGCAGAGACATACCAAGATTGTCCTGCTGCTGCACTCCAGTTTGGTTACCTTACACAAGCTACAATCTGAAACTAAGAAGCAAAGGAGTGTGCAGTGTCTAGCATATGATTTGTACTGGAACGATACCATTGCAGTACACATTCTTATGCCCAGGAAAGCTCAGAGGTATACTAAGCAGGAGGTGTATGCTGTACACTACAACACATATACAATGTGTTTTGTTTTAGAAATTTAAGAGAAAAATATTTTCCCCTTGTTTACACCTACTCCAGAGAGGCATTAATCCTGATAATGGAAATCCCAGTGTTGCTATTTTAGTAGAACAGATTTTACATCAAAACCTGTGGGTGTTTGCGGTGGGGTGCCCATGTTATGCCCCTGTAACACCTCTTTGACAAAAGAGGACGCCTAACATCACAAAGTGGATTTTCCACTGATAAATAGCACTTTTCCAGTGTACAATCCCTTTTACACTGGTAGGCAAATATTAATGCATCTTTTTGCATTACTTTGTACCCATTGGGAATTATGAAAAGCAGTAGTAAATCTGAGCCAGTGTGACAATCTGAAGTATTGTGTGGCTCAAGCAGACAATTTTGAAACTACTTTTGACACAATTGAGAAGACATGTAAGGATCAAAGTAAAGTAGTGAAAGAGTTGTGTATCCTGGTCAAAAAAGTCTGCCACTTGATGGGGTTGTTGGCGTTGGGTAAACCTGTGTGGAGGAGATGACCATATTACAATCTAGACAGGACTAGAGTTTTGACATGCTGTGTTGAAACAGAAAATATAAACATATGCACGGGTGTAGAGAAAAGAATAATGTTTTGGCTATGTACTTGTGTACTCTCAAATTGTGCGCACTAGTTTGTAATGTACATTGTAAACCTGTGGCAAATCATACATTAAAAGAAGGCCCGGCACACAAGTAGAATATACAGTGCTGTTTAGTGCCTTCATTTTTGCAATTCAATATTGTCGGCTCGGAAGCTTGCAAAGATATATGACTTTGACGACACACAATAACAGGAGAAGCACAGTTGCCATAAAAACTAAAATCTTTTTTAACGTGCGCATCTGCTCAGTTATTTCACTTGGATGGTCTTCACAGTACTGTGTGCCAACATTTCATAAAAATGTAAACAGAGCAATCTTTCAAATATGTTGCCAATATTTGCAAATAAAATGCACGCTATGGATTTCAGCTGTCTTTTTAGCTAACTGACAGAGTTAAAATTAGCCGTTTAGTTACATTACATTTATAAATAGGTAAAAAGAATGTAGGAATACAAATACGGTCAGAAGAATAAATATAGATAAAAATGTATGAAACATTTAATCGCCGTCTAAAGTTTCACAATTACTAAGAATGAGTGTAAAAGCATAATGATGTTTATACGAGCTCAAGTAGATGTCTTTTTAATAGTGTATATAAGTGCATCTCAAAGGAAAAACGTGTGGAGAAATGTATACGTGGATTAATTTCTTCAAATATCCATGAAAGGTAAATATTTAGACTAAGATGCCAAAAATCCTTAAATGTAAGAAAGTAGAGCCGTGTTCTGTTTTTTAGGTAATCAGTATCTTTGCAGATACTGGAGATATTCCCACAGGAATTTTTTTTTCAGAAATTGATAGACTTTGAAGTTTTAAAAAGTTCGTGAAATGAAATCGTTTTCAGGGAGCCACTATATGCTACGAATTCCAGTGTCATCATAATTTTAAAAATAGTCTAAAAATAAAAAAGTATTTTGTTTTGGAGAAGGCCCACTCCACATTTGTCTTTCATGAAACATTTATGAATGTTGGAAAGTAAATCAATAACTATGAATGAACACAGTACATTTTAAGGCAAAGATTCAGGAAGTGTTTTTAAGTCTTTAAAAAAATAAATATATAAAAAACGGATGTGTACATTGTTCTCCTGCCTCCCAGGGTTCTCAGGAGTAGCCTCATTAAGCATTATTTAGCATTCCCACGTATCCTGTTTGTAGCTTTTGCATGCCACATATGCCGGCATAATCAGAAATCTCACCCAAATGCTGCAGACTATTCACAACTCAGCAGCCAGATTCACTGCCAATTGCCCACGCTGCGCTCACATCACACCACAGCTGAAGACGCTCTACTGGCTCCTCATACCCAAATGAGCAATTCAAACTTCTCACCCAAACTTTTGAGACACTACATAAACTGGCCCAGCATACCTCATTAATCACACCTCCTTTCACAAACCTTCTAGACACCTCTGCTTGTCCAGACTGCAACATACACACATCTGCATACAAAAGACCTAATCCAGTGAGCAAACCTTTCCCAACATTACTACTAAAGCACGGAATGACCTTCTGCGGCATGTATGAGATTCCTGCTCACTTCTTGAATTTGGCTAGAAGCTGCATACCTGGCTTTTATAGTGGTCTCATTAGACCATAGGGCCCATATTTATACTTTTTTAGTGCTGCATTTGCGTCATTCTGTGACGCAAAAGTGGTGCAAACTTACAAAATATAATTACATTTTGTAAGTTTGTGCCACTTTTGCGTAAAAAAATGACGCAAATGCAGCGCTAAAAAAGTATAAATATGGGCCTATGTTTGGCTGGATCCACACCTGCTTAGCCCCTGGTTATCCTCAAGAACATAACATAACATAGCATAACGTAACAAAACTGCATTTGCAAAGCGAAAATTGTATTACCTAATGTATGTATGCTGAACACAGGCAAGGTGTGTTTGCCATGGTTGTACATATGGCCTGCGATCCTGATTGTACATCCCTAGCTCTGAAGGGAATGCATATAAAAGTGTACACACTAGATAGCTAACTTCTATTATGACTGATGAGACAAGTGTAATAAACAAAAATAACATATTTTAACCTTTTACAGTTCTATAATGATAACATTTAATTTGATAAAAAATGGAGCAATTCAATTAGCTCAATGTTTGCTGCTTATATGCAAGGAAATAGAGCCAACACTATTTACCCCACTCAAAATATTATGACATTTGTGCTGTATTCATATAATAAATTATGAAGGTAATATATCTACTCTACAAATTTAAAGGATGTATTTACATTTGAGTAAAATGTAGCTTGCTCCAATTTGTGTTACATAAAAAAGCATAAACATTTTAAACTCAGTTTGCTTTGTTTATTGTTTAAAGGGGCATAGAACGCCTAGGATAATCAAATAAAAATATATATGGTAAATACATGTGTCACATATCATTTACATAATTCACTTCATGGTAAGGACTAAAGCAACACTTTTTTATACAGTCCATTTTAGACAAGCTGCATCCTACTGCAGAATGTCTTTGTTTTATTTGTTTTATTTCGTTCAACCATGTAAAATTGTTGGTAAAAATAGATCCATGCACCAAATTATATGAAATGACACCTGGTGTAGGAGATTTAATTTCAATCTTTTTAAACTAGAACATAGAAAATGTAACCTACTTCTAAGATAGTGAAAAATCTGGGTTTTCTATTTTTGTAGGTGACCATAGGTAAGGCAGTTTTTATAGTTAGTGAACAAATTCAAACATAATTTGTTTCTGGAAATTATGGCAGTTGTCCATGTGCCGGAGCACTAATAGGAGATGTTAAAGTTGTCTGTGCTATTTTGCTGTTCTTCAAAAATAGAGGAACTTCATAAAGACCTTGGGCCATACTGAGATGCTGGACACCCGGAAAAAGTGCCATATTAAGAGTATATTGATCTCAAAGGCATGCTAAAAAGAGACAACAGGCCATCCAACACTTTTCTGCTGTTTTTCACTCCACCAAACTCTAAATAAAGCCCCTTATCCTCAAACCTCACCTCTTTGTACATAGACAGCCACCCATGGTTTTAATTAGATACTAGCAAACTACTTTCTGCAATATTCATGTTTGATATGTAGGCCACTGTCCGCCGAATCTCTATAGTAGGCACTTCAGAAGTATATAAAGCTTTGACGCTCTTCTTAAGGCATCATAAAAGACAGGTCTAACATTGCTGGTTCAGTAAAATTGTTGAATGCTTAATTAAGGATTAAGAACTCTAATGCAATATTAAACAACATGAATGAGCAATTGTCTGGATGAGTTTGGGCACAAATATTGAAATAGAGAGGTCAAATTCTTAAAGAGCTTGGACTCAGATGTCCATCTTAAAAAGTGCTTACTTGTCCAGCAGTTCTAACATGGAAGTGGTGTTTATAAGCCAGAAGCGATCCCAGAGAAGCATATGCAGCAGAGCGTCCACAGAAAAAGTATTCACCTACATTTATGTGCATTTAAAACAGAAGTTGTAATGGATTAACTCGCCCGCCAAAACCTAAATCAAGCCCATAGTCTGTCTGTTTTAGACACCTATAAATGAATGGCTTAGGGGAATGTAGTATGGTTCCTAGCATCCTTCATGACTGTTGGTATACTCACAACATGTACATTCACGTCTTTTTCTCATGAAATGTATTTAATTACATAAATGAATATACATGCTTCTTGATGAGGTAAGATTTGCAAAATATTTTGAGGAGTGCTTGAAATGTTTTTGGAACAAACCACATATAAAAAAGACAATGTACTAACTTTGATACATTGACTAATTTTTTAATGTTCATTTGTGAGACAGACTGGATTATTAATGTCACAGAGAGGTTCCTGTGACGTAGTCAGTCAGTCAAGCGTTATTTTGACAATAATGCCATAAAAGCACATACAATAAAATCACAGACATCTGGAAGTATGTTTTATCATCCCTAGTCGCAGCAGAGGATTGGGATAATTCCTGGGCGTGCACTAACTTCCTCAGATTCAATTTGTCTATTAGGTTTGCTGCATATTTGCTGGCCCATACATGAAGGAGGTGTAAAGATGTAGAGTGGTCATTAGGGGCAGTGGAAAGCAAAGGAACATTACCAGACATCCCCAGTGTGACAATACCTAAGTTATCAGTGGCCCTGCACCTAGTCATTGTTTGATGGTGGTTAATATTGGGTTAGCATTTTGTATTAACCCCAATAGGTGAGGTTTTCTGCTGCCTCCCCCCATGGTTTGCTGGTATGGCATCTAAAGGACCAAACCCCGCGAGGCTGTCAGTTTGGGGTACAGGCTGAGTGTCAGTAAAACGTCACTCTACACCTGATATAATGTACTAATCTATGGCATTATTGGTTAAAGGCAGGCCTTTAAGAGGAACCTTGGCTTATACTTAATGGTGTGTGGTTCAAAGGTCAATAATACCTCGAGAAGGCATATACAGTGTTTAAGCAACCTAAAAATATTATATACATTATAAAACCAAAAAGTGAAATTCCAAACCAGATTGAGTAAAAATGAGAAGATTTTAGTAAGGGAAGTGATTCAAAATGGTCAAAATCAGATAAAAGAATTGAGAGATATGATGATAGAAAGAGAAAAAAAACACCAAGTATGAATAGAAATCTACAAATTCAGGTGACCAGGTGCTAGGCACCTTGGTTGGCTGATCATGAAAGTGTTTGATTGGTTAAGCCTAGAAGGTTGTCAGTCGACAAAGTTGCCTTCTCAGACAGTCACAGACTTGGAAATTAAAATCCTCCTGTGAGGCATGGCAAGACAATGTGACAGACAAGGGGTCAGCTTGGCCTGATGCGATGAAGTCAAGGTCCTTCTGAAACCTTCCATTTGGGTTCCAAAAACTCCCAAAGGGGGGAAATGAAGACATAAACCACTAAAGCTGCCTCACCCTGCAGATTTTTCCTTGCAGGCTTCTTCCACATTCACAGTCTGGAGCGCAAAAACTGACAGCGTGCCATAGCAGGACACTGATGTGGTAATCAAGATCTGGGTGCTGCCTTTGCCTGATTCCACATTGTGCATTCTGACTTCTATTTTTGTCAGTTCAGGACCCATCATCAGGGTGAAGACTTATTGCCATAGCCCATACCACACAAACAGGTATGTCTCAGATATCCAATATGGATTTTCCTGCCCCACAACTCAGAGTATTACACCATAACAAATATAGTAATGCTTCCTGGTGTGTCCCATTGCTAGTACATTGCCATGTACCTTGGTTCCAGAAAGAGGCCATGAGATTTAGGTGCTGGCAGTGCAATGAAAATAGTTCATTTGGATGTACTGCAATGAAAATAGTTCATTTGGATGTACGTGCCCCAGTGCTTAACTTGAGCCGGTGGTTTCCGGTGTGGAGCACCAGCATATATTTTTGAGGGCCGGCAGCTATTTTTCTGCCTTAAGCATTTACTGTGAGCAAAAGATACATATGTGAAAGTCACAGGAAGAGAAAAATGAAAAAGCAACACAAAGGCAGAAAGCAGAAACATGTAAGAGTGAACTCAAGGGGCATGGAGTGGTTCTTAATGGATTGAAGAGGCCCAAGGTGGCTTTATGATGCTTCAGTATTCTGTGATCGCACATTTAATAGCAGCAGCTGCATGTTTCAGAGGAGAGCTTTGGGCACCAGCACCTTTTTATTTACAAATTAAGCACTGGCGTGCTCTCATTAATATGTGATCTTGAGTACTAGTTACACCCCACATAGTAGCCCAATTACCCTCCACCGGACCAACTATAAAAAAAATTGCACTGCTTACAGGGGATCCTTCTTCTGTTCTAATATGTGCACTTCAAAAATGTTTTGCTAAATTGGAAAACTGACTGTTTTGTATGCTGTCTGTTTTTGGCCTCTTTTTAAATTTTTTATGTATAACTATCATAAATCAAATAAAAGCAGTCATGATACAAACCCTTAGGGACATGAAATGAGACCTTGGAAAGCTAATGTCATTTCAAAATTTTCCTAATTATTGCAAGTTTGTCCTCAAATTTTAAATTGTTGCTTTTCTCATTGCAATAATATCTCCATAACAATTCCTAGCCTTAGCTGAGCAACAGCTGATCCACATAGCTCAGCTCATATATTTATCATAATCGTAGGCAAACGCTTTACTATTTTACAGGCGTCTCATGGTGTTTGTTCTAAAAGGCCATACTTGCCACTGCAATATTTATTAGTTGTTTGAATTTTGCGACCCAAAGTAATAGAAAGGTAATAAGAACATTATTTGAGAAAGCCTGACGATTCCTCTCGGGAAGTGATGTAGAGTACAGTGAAATAGAAACGGTAAATTCTACACCTCTACACCTCCCGAATAAAAAGTATTTTTTGGTTATTCGGGCTAGTTCATGCTTATTTTCTTGTCCTCATGAGCTATCCACACCAAATTTGTGTCCTTTTTTTTCCGAACATCCTGGGGATTCTAAAGATGCCCATGGTTTGTGGATTCCCCTGGAGAGGAGTGATAAAAGAGTCTGTTTTAATCTGGAATATCACTTCAACCGACAATCCAGTGGTGCAATGCCCTGCCTCATATTTACAAAGCAGTGTTAAGCCAATTTTTGTGGCTTAGTGCCGCTTTGTAAATATGGCCCATTTGCACACATTACTTTGTGTGAAAGGGGTGTGTAATGGGTGTTGCTGTGGACATTCCACTGCAACGCCCACTGCATTTTGATACTGTCCCAGATTTATGAGGATTTGTAAACCTGAGGCAGCACCAAAAACTAACGCCACCCCAGGGGTGGTGTTAGCATGGCACAAAGAAGAGAAATAGTTTTATTTCTTCTTGTTTTTGCTTTTCCTATGTGTGCTGCATTCTGCAGCACAAATAGGAAAAGAAAAACACCATTAGTGATTGTTTATGTGCAGGAAGGTGTCCCTTCCTGCACATAAACAATTATTAAATAATGACAATTTGCTAGTCCTATGCATGCTGCATTGTGCAGAACACATAGGACTAGCAAATCGCCATTATTGATTGTTTATGTACAGAAAGGCACACCTTCATGCACATAAACAATCTTTTTCTGCAACACCGGCACCCTTGCACAATGGTGCAAGGGTGCCTGCGTTGGCGCTAGACAGCTAATTTTAGTGCCAATGCTAGAGAAAATAAAGGGATGCTCCATATTGTATTAAAATGCCACATCCCTGAGTTTCTGGAGTGACGCGGCGCAGCACTGCTAAATGTGGCACAGTGCAGCACTGCACCACTTCTTTGGAAATGAAGCTCATATAGTTTAGGATGACTGGTTATTGCAACATCTTTAAATCTGTGGCTACCCTTACCAGCATATAACTTGGAGGGTATTTCTCAAAATATCATCTATCTTATACAGTGGCTTGTATTTGAGAGGCACAAATTCAGCACAATCCAACTGGTAATAACAATTGTTCCACTATTCTATGTTCACACAAGTCTCCGGATAAAAATGGTACCTCACTTGTGTAGGTAGACCCAGTGCCCACGATAGAACATGGCCCAAAACCCAACATGGACGCAGCTCATTTTTCCACAGAAACCTGACCCTCATTTCCTATGTGTGTGGCTCTAGATTTTCGACTGTAGCCCAGTTGGAACCTAGGAAAATCCAGCCAGCCCGTACATTGTTTAGAGGTATCCAGGGTGGGCTGACTTGCATAGCTCTTGCGACATTGTTTTTACCCAGAATCACTTGCAAACCTTAAACATTGAAAAAAACATATTTCCTCACATTTCAGTGATGGAAAGCTCTGGAATCTGCAGGGAGTTACAAACTTCCTCCCATCCGACTTTCCCCCAAGTTTTCTACTAACACTGGCACTTCATTTGTGTGGGTAGACCTATTAGTCACAACAGGAAATGGCCCCAAATACAACATGGATGCAGCACATTGTTCCATCGAAAACTGACCCTCTTTTTCTAATGTGGGTAGCACTAGATTTTGGATCCTAGCTCAGCTTGCACTAGCCAGCCAGTACAGGTTATAAATCTAGACACTTAGGGGTATCCATTGTGAGCTGATTTGTGTGGCTTTCACCACATTTTGTTTCCCATAATCTCTTGCAAACCTTAAAGACATTATCTTCGCATTTCTGTGATGGAAAGTTCTGGAGTCTGAGGGGAGCCACAAACTTTCTTCCATCAGGCATTGCCCAAAATCTCTGGATAAAAATGGTACCTCTCCTGTGTAGGTAGGCCTAGTGCCCACGACAGAACATGGCCCAAAACCCAACATGGACGCAGCTCATTTTTCCACCGAAAACTGACCCTCATTTCCGATGTGTGTGGCTCTAGATTTTGGACTGTAACTCAGCTGCAAACTAGGAAAATCCAGCCAGCATGTACATTGTTGGATGGAAAGTTTTGGAGTCTGAGGGGAGCCACAAACTTTCTTCCACTAGACATTGCCCAAAATCTCTTGATAAAAATGGTACCTCACTTTTGTGGATAGACCTGGGTCCTGTGATAGGAAATGGCCCAAAATACAACATGGATGCAGGGCTTTTTTCCACTGAAAACTAACCTTCTTTTTCCGATGAAGATAGCTCTAGGTTTTAGACCCACGCTTGGCTGGCACCTATGGAAACCTAGCTAACCTGTATATTTTAGGAAACTAGACACTTAGGGGAATCGAGGATGGTGTGAGATACCTGGACCCCATTAGACTTTTTTACCCACAAGGAATTGCAAACATCAAACGATGCCTGACCCCCATCTGCCCCCTAAGGGGGCAGAAAACTGTGCAATTTTTTTTTTTTGGGGGGGGGGCATTGGCATGACCATTTTGGGCAACCTCCACCCCTATGACACCAAACAAAAAAAAGTCCCTGGTTTCAAGTGGGCTTTCTGCCCCTCTTAGGGGTAGATGAGAGCTTCTATCCCCATCTTTCCTCCTGGGAAGGCACAAGGACTGAACTGAAAAATAAAATGTGCAGGAGAAGAAAAAGCCCTTTCCCAAAAGGCCGCTCCCCCCTCCTTAGTGTCTAGTGGGGGATTCCTCCGTGGGGATCGCCCTCCTGTGGCAAACCCAAGCAGGGAACCACTAGGGAAGGGTCTCATTGGAAAGGGGTGATTCTCCCTTTTCCAAAGATATTGGTGCTTGGGGGGCTGAGATAGTCCTGCAAGTAACAATGAAAGTAATCCTAACCAACAGAGTGTAACTAAAACAATGGAAACACAAACTGTTTCAGGTTAGCAGCTAAATGTAGCAAATGGCAACAACCATTTACCCAAGCAAAAAAATAAGTAGTGAAGAAACTCGTTGATTTTAAAAAGCAAAAGGCAAGCCTAGAAACTCCAACAAGGAGAATCAATGCCTTTGAATAAATATTCCCTCTGTTTCATTAGTTGTTGAAGTTATACGTGATTTAGAAAATTCCCAGAGGATGAGCATTATTGATGGCTTGAACACATCAGTTACAGTGTTATTTGTTTTAATTTGAAGGGGAAAAAACTAAGAATTAATCTGAAATTCTGAAATCCTGCAACTAAGCTGTCACAACAAGATTTCCCTATCCTTTCTCCCCATGTTACTGCCAGCAACATCCACGGTCTCTTTTGTGGATAACACTGGTGATGAAAATAGGGAAATTCAGATCCCACTTTACTTCTGCAACAGCAAGCTACTGGGTATCTGGTCTAACAGCAAACCTTCAACATTGGGAAGGTGACATGTTACCAATAATGGTGTTGACAAAATCTCTAGCTTCATTCATTTGCGAGTGCCACCAAAATCATTTGTTGTGTAGTATTTCTCCCATCAATATGAGAGTTAGCAAAAGTTACTACTTTTACACAAACTTCGCCATCTATGCAAATGTTGTAAAAAATGTGTGGTGTGCACAAACATCTCTCCTCTGTGTCTGTTGCTAAAATGTTGATTTTGATGTTTGAATGACACATGCCATCTTTCAGTGCTCTCAAAATATACTGCTGTGCATAACACTACAACTGTGTGTCAATAACAATTGCACACAACCCCTCCCACTTACACAGTAACAACCATATAATGTTCTCATTCATGGCAGCCCACCAGGTCTGCCACCAATAATTGTCCTTTACAATATCTTGTACATCTACTTGAGAGTAGCAAAAAAATGTTGTTGCCTGTGACACTCAGTCCGACCTTAGTAGTGGCACCAGAAGATATTACTGTGCATAACACTCCAGCTGTGTGAGTATGTAAAACACTGCTGTGCTCCAATCTTACCACTTCAATCTCACAATATGTGTTGTGCAATGCACAATATCCTACCTGTGTATATGGTGCTAAAAGCTGATTTTGTGTGCAGGCCAATGGAAGATGTTCACAAGCCCCTGCCCATGTCACGTAGAAAAGTGTGAATGTCATTATCAACATGAAATGTAGAATATTGTCTGGATTCAAGATAACACTGGTAGAAGTACAATAAATATGTTACCTCATTCCCAACACCAATCTCATGGCGGTATCCATGAAGACAGCACTGTCAAACACAGTCACTCTTATTGAGTGGCCAAATGAATTATGGAACAACATTCTGTCAGTTCGAGGAGATGGGAAGATGAGTAGAGCCAGAGAATGCCTATTTGTCATTGTATAACTGCTAGTTGTGCCAGGCACTGTTTAAAGGCTGTGTGGATTATTACATTGATACAATGATAGTATCTATAAATGGAGACTCATCCTCTATTCAGATACAATATCAACAAAAGGACAAAAACACATTCCTGTTGCAAAATGCATAAAGACAATGCTTTCAATGGTCATGGGACAAGTGCTATTTACCAGATTGACACTTGGAGAACAAATATTGACGTGGATAATTACTCTTTAATATTTGGTAGGCGTTTTGTACAAAAGCACCAACCAACTATGACACTGCCCCCGAGCAGTTCAGTGGAGGGATTCAGCTACATTCAGCAGTCATTGAGAGCATGTTAAAAAATCTAAATGTCAAAATAAAGTAAAGTTTAATTTACTGGATGATGTCATCAGTGATGTCATTTGACACTGTATCAGTGATGTCATAAGTGATGTCACTGACCAGATTGTGAGTGATGTAGTATTTGAGGTCATAAGCAGTGCATTTTGGGGGCTTTTGTGGTGCAGATTTATTGACTGTGTTTATAATTTGTAGAGGATCCTTTGAGAGTGTGGAAGATTTTGTTGAAAGGACCTGCTGGATTATTAGTAAGGGGAGGTAGGTACTTAAATTTAGTAATAGGCCCCAATCTCATATAAGGCCCAGTAAAGGTGCCAATAAATTAATCCTTGCTCAACCCTTGGTAGCTTGGCCCATGAGCAGTTAGGCTTAACGTTTGAGACAACTGTGTAAAGCAGGTAATATAAAAAAAACAGTCAAAAGTAAAACACAACACGCAAAAAAATCTAACACCAATTTTAAAAATGGCAAATATATTTATATCTCTGAAATGATACCAAAATGACAAAAATCCAATTTAAGGAGCCTCAGATGTTAATTTTTCAAGATTAAGGCCCTCATTATGAACATGGCGGTCCATTCCGCACCGCCAGCGGTGGCGGTAGAAACCGCCAACAGAGAAGCGGTCCGGACCGCCAAATAATGAACCAAACGAAACTCATGCATCCCGCGCACCACCCACCGCCAGGAAAAGAGTCCCCACTGATGACAGCAGAGTCCGCCCACAGGCCGTCGGAAGGGCCCAACCTGCCCATCAAATTATGAACCACCATTCCGCCGCCAGTTCCGGGGCGGGAACCACTGCCACCCAAAGCCAGGCAGAAAAGAAACAAATAGAAGGAAACACTCACCGGAGTTACACAAAACGTGCAGCGCAGCCATGGACAGAGAGCTGCAGATCATGCCAGCCATGCTCCTTGCCATATAACTACACAACCAAGACCGGTGACGGTAAGTACCGCAACGTACGACACAAGGGAGGAAAGGGCAAACTCACATGCCCACCCACTCCACCTACCCTGCAACGCCCCCCCAACCCTTCCCAGCAGCACAAGTCAGACACCCCACACCAAGAGGGACGTACCCGACCGAGGACACTGCAACTTGACCATAGTACATACAATAGCCCCATACCCATAAATTATTTAAACAAACACCAGGGTGGAACTGCATGCAGCCCAAAAACAGGTCACACCAAAACTTTATTATGTAGCTCAGTGAGCTAAATGATGCCAACAGGGCCAATGGCCAGTCCACAAAACGTCAATTGTCCTTGGCCACAACTTGCCACACCTGACTCCCACAAGTGTTGGGTACTCCACTGAACAGGGAACCATAGGGGAATCCAGGCATCTCACGGAACGGGGGCAGGGGGTGTGGGGGGGTGGATTTACGACAGGGTGGGACTTAGACTTGAGTGAGGAGGTTGGAGGGGGTAGGCTTCTTCTTTGAAGGGGGTGGGGGCTGTTTGGTTCGGGCGGAGCAGGATGCCTTAGGCTCTGAGCAGGCCTTCTTCTCCACTGGAGAAGGGGCACAGGAATGGGAAGGCTGGACCGGGGTGAGCTGCGATGTTCAAGGAGCAGAAAGGGCAATGAGGTGGGCAAGTTTCGGGACAAGACGGGGTGGGCCAGTGGGTTTGAACAGGTCTGCACGGGAGAGGAAACGTTGCTTGGGAGCAATTGGGGTGGCCTTGGATGAGGGCGTGGGAGTGGAGGCAGAGGGAGTTGATGTATGGGGTGTAGGTGTGCGTGTAGTGGGTGCCAGTGACTGCTCAGTATGCTGTGGTGTGGTGGATGTCTGCTGGGTGGTGTCTTGGTGCGTTTGAGTGTTTTGGGAGGTCGGGTGGACATAGTAGTAGAAGACAGACAGCTAGTGTGGATGTATGTTGGGTGGGTGTCTGCAAATCGGGTGAGTGTGCTGCATGTGTCAACTACTGTGGAGGTGGTGAGTGCAGGTGTGTTGTATGGGGTGCATGTATGGCTGTCTGCTATTGTGGTGAGTGCAGGAAGAGGAGCAGTAACAGTGAGTGAAGGTGTAGTGCATGAGGGTGTGCATGTAGAGGGGACAGACAGGGAGGCGGAAGATGCGGGCACACTGGGGGAAGTGGACGCTGTTGTGTGTGCAGGTGTCTGTTGGCTGTGTGAATGCTTGTGGTGGGATGTGTGGTGCTTATGTGCGGAAGTGTGCTTCTTGTGTGTTGATGTGCCTGTAAGCGGGTCTGATTGTGTGCTTTGGACGGGTGAAGAGAGTGGGGTGCTGGAAGGGGTAGAGGAGGTTGGAGGGGGGACGGAATGGCCAGGGAAACTGGCTGCCGTCAAAGAGGAGGCCAGAGCCTGAAAAGATCTCTGCAGGGCAAACACGGAACCATGAATGCCATCCAGATATGCATTTGTCTGCTGCACCTCTGATGCTAGCCCCTGTATGGCATCGACAATGGTTGTCTGCCCTACAGAGATGGTTCTCAGGAGGTCAATAGCCTCCTCTGTGAGGGCAGCAGGGCTGAGTGGGGCAGGGGAGGAGGTGCCTTCTGGGTGAGCGGGCACAGGCAACTCAGTGGGGAGCAAATGGGAGGGCATTGATGGTATGGGGGTTGGTGGAAGATGACACAGTAGGTGTCCGCCCACTAGTGTCTGCCACCGCCGGGGAGCTCCATCGAGGAGGTATCAGAGTCACTACCTCCAGTGGTAGTTGCCTCTCCCGTGGTACTCCCCTCATACTCCAACCCACTGGTCCCCTTGGCATCGGATGACTCTGCCTCCGAGGATCCGTGGGCCGCTGCATCCCCACTCGCTGGTGCCTCATCTCCCTTGCCAGATGATGCTGATGTACCCAGACAACACAAGAGAACAGGGATGGGGGACAAAACAGGAGAGCTTTTGTAAATAGCTGAATGGAGGTACAATAGTGGTTCACACATACCCCCACCCAGAAAACCCTCCAACAGGCAGCACCTACCGCTATACCCATGACTATGCCCCTGAGTAGTGGACAGAACCCTGCTCTACAGCCATTCCCCAAATAACTGAAGGACCTGACGTGTAGTAGACCTGACCAAAACACCCCTACTCCCCATGGGGGCCATGATGTAGATGAACATCACTCATAGTCCCTGCAACTAGGCAGCATAAATCCAAATGCACACACATCCATCAAGGGTCAAAAATATGGTATGTGTACTCACCCCCTTGTGACTGCTGTGCAGCCTTCAAGAGCCAATCCAGGTCCAGGTACGCCAGCGCCAGGATGCGTTGCATAAGGGGGGTCAGTGCCCGATGGGCACCACTTCCCCGTTGGGAGGACTTCCTCAGCTGTGCCTCGCAGATCTTTTGCGTCCAGAGTCGCAGGTCCTCCCACCTCTTCCTGCAGTGGGTGCTCCGGCGGTTGTAGACCCCCAGGGTCCGCACCTCCCTGGCGATGGAATGCCAAAGTCCCCTCTTCAGGTGGGCTCTTACCTATAAGGGACACACAGAAATGTAACACAGAGGTCAGACACTGGCCAATCATATATAGCTGGCTATACGTCCACTATGGGATGGACAGTTCAAACCGACTAACAGCACACATACACGCAGCATGTCAGGAACCCTGGACCATCCAGTGTCAGAGGTGCATACATGTATGCAGCCAACACCAACCACTACACACATCCATGGCCCCCAATCCTCCTACTCACCTGTACCTCTGGCCATCCCTAGAGCTTGGCGTACAGGGGAAAGACCCCGGCCACAAGTCTCTCCAATTCCTCTTGGGTGAAGGCTGGGGCCCTTTCCCCTGCAACACGTGCCACTTCCATGACCAGAGGCAGGACACAGCAGTACACTCAGTGGAGTACCTGCATGCATAAGATCAGGGGTCAAGTGAAGTTGGGGTGACGAGTTTGCGTACGCAACGCGGCGGTGTGCACCATCACCACCAGCGGCGATCATGATACGCTAGGATTCCCCATTGACATCAATGTTAACCAATTAATTTGCACACAGCGGTAAACACCGCCTTACGCTGTTAAGTCAACCGCTAGCGGTAAGAGTTCACTTCTACAACGAAAGTTTCTGGATTACAGGGGCAGGCATTTTGGCCAAAACTACACATTTGTAAAACTCTCATCTGCACAATGCAGGCCCTATTGTTCCCTAAACACCCATAGGCATGTGACAAATAACATTATCTCATTTGACCAGCCCTGATCTATCATTTTGGTCATGTTGCTGTAATGTCACACACACATACTATGCATTAGTGTTGAGGACAATCATGCCAGCAGTGCTGAATGAATACCAATGTGTGCAGATGTATGTGTGTTTCTCACACGTGTTTTCAACTCCTCCTAGATACAGACCCTTGTGGCGAGGAAGGGTCCCATTGGTGTACAGACCACTTGTTGATTTGCGGCCCATGGTGGAGCGTCACATCATTATCAATTACAGACTCACTTGTGCAACTATTCTTGAACTTTGTACATTACTGGACCCTGCACTGACACCGGCAAATCGTAATCAGCATGCCATCCCTACTGAAGTGCAGGTGCTCTGCACTCCATTTCCTGGCCACGGGCTCATTTCAAGTTATAGTGGGCATGGGTGCAGGTTTTTCACAGCCAATGTTTAGCATTATACTGTAAAGATTCCTGAATGCATTTGTACAACACCTGCAGTCCTACGTGAGGTTTCCCCAAAGTGCTGACCTGCCTGCCATCAAGTCAGACTTCTATGCCTTTGCCAACATACCCCATGTGATACGTGCCATTGATGGCACCCACATAGCTATCATCCCCCCAAGAGTCAGTGAACAGGTGTATAGAAACAGGAAGAACTTTCCATGAATATTCAATTGGTGTGTAATGCAGACCAGTGCATCACACATGTAAATGCCATGTTCCCTGGTTCAGTCCATGATTCATTTGTGCTGAGGAACAGTAGTATGCCAAAGAAGATGGAACAATTACAAGAGGACAGAGGGTGGATTGTAGGTAGGTGTTTCTGTCACTTATTGCCTCTGAGGCTTGTCAATCAAAGTTCTGTTTTGCACCTTTTTCTAGGTGATTCTGGCTATCCCAGCTTGCGTTGGCTCCTGACACCTGTGAGGAATCCTGGAACAGATGCAGAGAGGAATTACAATAAGGCCCATGGATGTACTAGGAGGGTGATTGAGCACACAATAAGGCTAGATTTTGTTGTCCTAATATCTCTGGCAGTTCCCTGGCCAATGGGCCTGAAAAGGTGTGTAGAATAGTGATGGCCTGCTGCATGCTGCACAGCGTGGCTGTGAGAAATTCTATTCCCCTCCTGGAGAAGGAGGGTGCTGTATATCCAGACCAGCTTCCTCACGGAGGGAATGAGAGTGATGGTGATAATGAGGAAGGGGAAGATGTAAATTCCAGGACCCAACTATACTTCCAGTAACTATGTGGGACAATTGGACAAGATTGGTGTCTGTGCATCATACTGTCAGTGTGCCTTGTCGTCTAGAGGGGTGTTGGGTCAATACTAATTGCCACTGTGACCAGGTCTGCATAGGACAGATTACAATTTAGTCTAATATTTCAACATATATGTCGGCACAACAACATGTAAGGCGTGTGGTGCTTTTCATGCTACTCAGATACCAATAAAGGAGTTATCAACCAGTTGCATCCATACTTCACTTTGTTCAAACTTACTGACAGGGGACATTGTTACAGGTGAAAAGGTGTTTTATTTGGTGCAGGGTTTAAATTGTGCAGATTACAGCGATGGGAGTGTGCTAGTGGTGGTCGTCCAAAATGGCAACATGGTTGCAGCATTGTTGGCAGTAGTGGTAGGTCCATCCAGGCTTACATGAGTTTGTAGTATTTGTAGCACTTTTTGGTGGTAGATTAAGTGGGACAGTTTTTGGCACAGTCACTTCTTAGAGGGGGGCTTGTTCTTGGCAGGTGTTCCTGTGCCATATCTTGGCCTGAGGGTCCGTTTGGGCACCTGTTGTTGGCCTGTAGGGGTTGAGATGGGTGTCCCATGTGTGTCCTCAGAGGGTGGTTCATGTGAAGTTGCTTATGATGCTCTTGTTGTCCGGTCTGTACATGTGCTGTAGTAGGGTCTTCCTGTTCTGTGTGAGCCTCAGGCTGTGTTTGGACAAGCTGCAGCAGCGCACCTGCTATGCTGGCCATTGTGGCATTGCCCAGTTTCCATTGCTCCATGGCCTCTTGGTGGTGTGCTTGCTGCATCCTCTGACTGTGCTCCAGGGTGGATACTATCTGGGCCAATCTGTCCTGGATATTGTGATATGCTCTCAGGACCTCCGAAATTGCTGCAGCATCCATCCTGTGGCCTCCCCCCTGGACCACTGATGTTCTCCCACTGGGCCTAGCCCCCTGTGCTTGTGTCCCTTGCACAGGTCTGGTGGTACCACTTGTACTGGGGCCATTGTCTTCCTGCCTGTTGGTAGGGGGTGACTGTGACCTCTGTACTTGTGTTCCACCAGTCTGTGGCCTGGATACACAGGTGTGTGGATGGTTGCCCTGGGCTGATATTATTGCTTAAGTGGTAAGAGTGTCAGTGGTATCCTGGATGGGGCTGCTAGATGGTGACAGTCCAGGACTGTGTGGGCGGCCAGGCTGATCGTTAGTGTCCAGGGTTCCATCCCCAGTGTCCATGGAAGGTGCCTATGTCTCCCTGTGGGGCACTGCCACCCCTTGTCCTGTCCGTCAGGGTGGCATGGGTGGTGGTGCCTGTCGGGAGGAATGGACATGTATGTTACATTAGCATGGTCGGATGGGATGCACAGGC
Source organism: Pleurodeles waltl (assembly GCF_031143425.1). NCBI lineage: Eukaryota > Metazoa > Chordata > Amphibia > Caudata > Salamandridae > Pleurodeles > Pleurodeles waltl. The sequence continues at coordinate 497,032,098 of NC_090444.1, forward strand.
CTGGGGAAGGTTTGTGCAGGTTAAACACTTTGGGGCCATGCAGGATGCTTTGGTGAGGTTAGCATTGCTTTTAGCTTTGGATGCGGAAGTGTATTGTGAGTGCTGTAGGCCATTGTGTTTCCTTGCAGGGGTGGGCGGCTGTGCATAGGGGGAAGGATGTGGGCCTGTTAGTGGGTTAGTGGGCATGCAGGGGGACTGGATTAAGTGCTTGGGGGCTGGGTGGGATAGTGGTCCTGGTGGGAGGTGGGGTAGTGGTCCTGGTAGTGGTGTTGGAGGGGTGGGCTGGTGCATGCATTACAGGTGTGATGGATATGGGGTAATTGTAGACGATTACCCGAGCCCCTTCCTCCAGTGAGTCCAGTGAGGCCCTCAGGGTGCAGGATGGTCAGTAACTTTTCCTCCCCGTCAGTGTAGTCGCTGGTGTTGGTGGAGGTCCTCCCCCAGTCCTCTGGACTGCAATGTGGTGCCTGGATGCCATGGCCCTGACCTTCCCCCGTAGGTCGTTGCCCCTGGTGAGTGGATGGTGTCCCACTGCATTGACCCTTTTGACTATTGTCCGCCATAGCTCCATCTTCCTGGCAATGGGTGTGTGCTGCACCTGTGCCCCGAATAGTTGTGGCTCAACCTTCAGGATCTCGTCCACTATGGTCCTTAGCTCCTTTTCCGTGAAGCGTGGGTGTTTGGGGGGTGCCATGGTGAGTGTTGTGAATGGTGTCTTGTGTGGATCTAGGTGCGGGTGCTCTTGTGTGGTTGGGTGTAAGTATTGGGGATTGTGGCTTTCGGTGTCTGCTTCTGGTGTATTCTGTCTTCGTTGGCCTACTTTTGTTGCAAAGGATTGTGGTGTGTGTCAGTGAGTGGTTTATAGTGTTGTGGATGTGTGTCAGGTGTGTGGGTTTCTAACTTATCCAATGTATGCACTTCTTACTCTTGGGTCCACTTGCCGCCCGTTGCGGTCTGCACCGCCAATGGTCGTTCGGCTTCCACTGACCACCGCGGTGATTTGTGCTTCATTTTTTGTTGGGTGGGGTGTTGGTGTACTTGGCGGTGGCGGGGTGGGAGGTCCAGCATTTCCGCTGACAAGGTCCTGGCGGTGACTGGTGGCAGGGTGATTTTTGTCAGATTCAGATTTTTTCATCATTATATGGCAGGTTTTTGTTCACCGCCAATGGCAGTCTTCTGTTCGCCGTCGCCACGGCAATCAACAGTGTTTACCGCCGTGTTCATAATGAGGGCAAAAGACCTTTAGGAAATTCACTCCTCCATGCAAGGAATTTGTAGTGAGCAAACGGAGTGTGAGAACACACTAGAAAAGCTATCAGAGACGTTGGAAAGGAGATATTCAAAGGAGTGCATCAAGAATGTGCGAAGAAATGCCAGCCAAGGGTCTAGAGAACAGCTCCTTTATAAACCCAAGAAAAGGAAGGAAAGTCATAGTTACAGAAGGATCACCGGGCATAGCAAGCAGGAGGGAGCTATTCAGAAAGTCTTACAAAAAAAACTGGCATCTGGTTAGACATCATCCTAGCATAGGGGAAGTAGTGCCAAATAATCCAGATTTGACTTTCAGGAGAGCAAAATCGATGAAGGACTGTTTATGTGAGAGCTGCCCATAGGATGTGACAAGGACAACATGGCTACATCAAGCTCAAGGGTTTAAAAAGTGCAGTAAGTATAAGGCATGCTTCAATGGTAAAAACATCAAGGAGTTAAAGGTACCAATACAAGGAAGAGTGAAGAAGATCAGAGGGAGGTAAACAATCAAAACAGACTTTGCAGTATAAATACTTACATGACCGTGTAACCTGCAATATGTTGGGGATAAAAACTTGTAGGTGCAGGAGGGACTGAATCGGTCTGTGAGTGGGTGTCTGACTGTCTTAGTGGGTCTGTGAGTGGGTGTATAAGGGTCTCAGACGGTGGGTGAGTGGTTGAAAGAGATTGAAAAAGAGAGTGAGAGGGAGACAGATTTTTAGGCTTTGGCGAAGGATATAGGCCCTCCTTACCACATTGGCGGTAAATGCCGCCTACCGCTGTGGTCAAGCTGCCAACATACCGTGACAGCAGCGGTATATCATTACAGGTATTATGACCCACACAGAGAATTCCGCCACTATACAGACACCCACACAAGTACGCCACCCCAAAGGTCAGTGAGAAACTGGCGGTACCCAAACCCACACCATTTCGCCAGCAGAAATACGCCCACAGCATTATGACCCACGTGCTCAAAATACACACACACTAACAAAACTACACCACATTGGACAATTCAAACTACACACACCTGACACACATACACACACCACACTCACATGCCCAATCCAATATAAAAACACTCCCACAATATCCACAACCCCTTACAATGAAAAAAAATTGCCAACTGAGAGAGAGACAAGCCAGGAGCACCCACTGAATCTAATCTAAGCCACATAACACCATCACCCATACACCATCCACACACCTCACAGCACACACCCCAACATATCACCCCACACCCCCTCACACATACCACTCACACTACACCCATGGAACCACAATGACACCCCAGGTTCGCTGAGGAGGAGCTAAGGTTCATGGTGGAGGAAATCATCGGGTAGAACCACAGCTATTCGGATCACAGGTGCAGCAGACGTCCATTGCTAGGAAGATGGAGCTATGGTGGAGAGTCGTGGACAGGGTCAATGCCGTGGGGCAGCACCCCAGAACAAGGGATGACATCAGGAAGAGGTGGAACTACCTACGGGGAAAGGTGCGTTCTGTGGTTGCAAGACACTAGGTAGCTATACAGAGGACTGGTGGTAGGCCCCCACCTCCTCCCCCACAACTAACAACATGGGAGGAGCAAGTCTTGGCAATCATGCATCCTGAGGGCCTCGCAGGAGTAGCAGGAGGACTGGACTCTGGTAAGTAAAACCTTGACTACTATATCTCCCATCCTACCTGCATACCATCACAAACTCCTACCCTCACCCCTATCACTCCACCACCTCACATGTACCCCACCATCACAACCCACCCATCCCAATACCATGCCCTGCATGCAACACCGATGCATGGACACCCATAACAAACTTGCATGGACACCCATCACCACAGCATGCACACTAGTGACAATCACTTAGCCAAACCAATCACAACTCGCACAAGCCAAAGCTGCCTTTCTAATAACAACCATAGAGGGAAATATATCCATGCACAAGATGGCACACACAGATACAATAACACTGCATTTACATCCCCACAGGCCCCCACTCAATGTCACAAGAGAAGAGGTACCAACCACATCCAGTCCCCGCAAAGAAGAGGCCCACAGTGATGACAGCAGCTCTGCACGCCTGGATCACGATGACCAACCTGGCCCATCAGGGACCTCTGGACAGTTGCTTACCCTGCCACAGTCCTAAACCACCACAGAGCCTCCCCCTCAGGAAACACCAGCACAGCACCATCTCAACTGGCCCATACCTCAGTCCCCAGGACATGTCAATCAGCAGTGTGTCCACAACTACAGGGATCCCAGGCAACCCAAAATCACAGGACAATCAGGGACCTGGGGTCAGTGGCAGTGGGCACACGGTTCAGTTGACAGAGGCACAGGACAACAGGGAAGCTGGGAGGACTGCTGTGCCACAGGGGGAGGACAGGCCCAGGGAACCCACTCTCCATGAGGCACTTGCAGGGATCCTGGGAGCATACTACCATTCCCAGGAGACCATGGGCCAGATACTGTACAAGTTGCAGGAGACCCAGCGGCTGCAGGAGGGACAGTACCTGGGGATCAGGGAGAACCTGAAAGGCATCCACACCACCCTGGTCACCATTGCAGGGGTGCTGGCAGACATGGCCAACACCATGAGGGAGGCAGTGGCACACCAACGGGCCCCTGACACTGCCACACCGAAGAACAGCCCTCCACCTCCGCCAGCACTAGTGAACAGGAGGCCCCGCCACGGGACTCACAGGCCACCAGCACCCCTCCCCTGCAGAAGGAGAACCACCCTGCAAACGGTCCCTGCGATCCAGGCAGAAGCCAGAGAACATTGCCAAGATCCCCGCCAGGAAATAAGGCTCTCCTGATTGTCACCCTTGTGTCCAACACCGTCACCCTGTCCACCTTGAACTGCCATTGCTCCCCTTACTATGACCCCTTGGACAATGCACCTGTGATACAAATAGACTGGACTCTACCCTGGACTTTCCTCCATCAGCAACCCAGCCCATTGCAATACCCCTCCACTTATTAGCACCTAAATAAATACCCTTTGAACAAATTCAAGTATGGAGTATGTGGATTATATGACACGTGTATTAGTTTCACAAACTGTAAACATTGCATTTCTAATCTACTGTAATATTACCATAGGTATAACTTGTAGTGGGCAGCAGTAAACACACCAGGAACCGGAGTGGGGCACAGAGATCTGAAAATACAGATGCCAAAGGGTACAGTAAGTGGCTAGAGACATAGGGAAATCAGGCTGCCATGTTCAATGTCAAACTCAAAACTGCAATGGAAGGTGAAAGTACAGTGTCTTACCTGTGTGTCACTGGAAGTACTGTTGAATGAGCGTACTTCTGTTGTCCACATCTACTTGCTCTGCCTCCTCTTCATCACTGTCCACAGGCTCCACCGCTGCCACACAACCATCTCCGGGCTCATCCTCCTGCAGAAAAGGCACCTGGCGTCTCAAGGCCAGGTTGTGCAATATGCAACATGCAATGATGATCTGGCACACCTTCTTGGGTGAGTAGTACAGGGATCCACCCATCAGATGGGGGCACGGAATCTGGCCTTCAGGAGGCCAAAGGTTCTCGCAATTATCCTCCTTGTTCGCCCATATGCATCATTGCATCATATGCCCTTGGCCTGGCATTCCTCACTGGGGTCAGTAGCCATGAGAGGTTGGGGTAACCAGAGTCACCTCTAAATATCGAGGGAATCCTGTTAGCCACACACTCGCCCTTAGGGCCAAACCCACACCCATATACCTACATCAACTGGGTGGGGACTATGGGCTCACCTATTAGCCACACCCGGTGCTTCCGGAGTTGAGACATCACATATGGAATGTTGCTATTCCTCAAGATAAAGGCATCATGCTCAGAGCCAGGATACTTGGCATTGACATGGGAGATGTACTGGTCCGCCAAACACACCATCTGCATATTCAGAGAGTGAAAGCTTTTTCTATTCCTGAAAACTTGTTCATTTTTCCGGGGGGAGGTCAAATGCTATATGTGTACCATCAATGGCACCAATGATGTTGGGGATATCTCCTAGGGCACAAAAGTCAGCCTTTACTGTGGCCAAATCCTCCACCTGGGGGAATATGATGTTGCTGCGCATGTGTTTAAGCAGGGCAGACAACACTCTTGTCAGCACGTTTGAGAACATTGGCTGAGACATCCCTAATGCCATGGCCACTGTCGCTTGGAAGGAACCACTTGCCAGGAAATGGAGCACTGACAGGACCTGCATAGAGGGGGAAACCTCTGGGCTGGCGGATAGCTGAAATCAGGTCTGGCTCCAATTGGGCACACAGTTGTTGGATTGTGGCCCTATCAAGTGTGTAGGTCAGGATAATGTGCCAGTCCTCCAGGTCCACTAGGGGTCTGTACACGGGGGGATGTCTCCATCTAAAGGGTGAAAAAGGGTGAGAAGAGGGTCATATTCACATATGTGAAACTAAAAATGCATTTCTTCCTTTATAGAAACAGTATGTGAATTCGAGAGTCAGTTGATGTGCCAATGTCTGTTGTGACGCAGTTAGGAGCCATGGCCTGTGCCCCCCTGAAATGGCCGATGCCTGACCTGTGAGGAGAGACAAGTGGAAATGAGGTATTTCCGCTGGCGTCGTGCGCAGTTGAGGTCAGCGATCGACGACCGCCACACAACTTTACATTGGTGATCATTAGGCCCTATGGGTTCCAGTAGCCAATGTCGATGTATGCCGGCGGTGACGGTATGCACCACCGCAGATGTGACCGCCATTTTCTATCTGTTCACTCACCCGCTACCTGACCTTCAACAGGAGAGGACCTACACTGCAAGTGCTGCTGTGACCTTTGTCTGGAAGCGACAATGGCTCAATTGTCTGGGGAATGGGCCCCTGCCTTCACTTCGGAGGAGCTGGAGAGACTGGTGGATGGGGTCCTACCCCAGGACACTTTATTCTATGGTCCTCCAGACAAACAGGTGAGTAAACTGTGAGCATGATGCGTGGGCCATGAATGTATGGATTGCTGTGTGTGTAAGACTTATGTAGAGGGCGGCTGAGGGGTCCTGGGCAGAGTGCTGCATATCTGGCGGTCAATGTCTGTGCGTTGGGAGGGATATTGTAGGCCATGAGTGTAACCGTCCGGACGGTATGACTAATCCCTTATTCTATGCATATTTTCCTGCAGGTCAGTGCCCATCAGAAAAAGGGTATTTGGCATGCCATCGCCAAGGAGGTGCAGATCCTGAGGGACTTTGACAGGTGGAGCACCCACTGCCTCAAACGGTGGGAGGATCTGCACCACTGGGCAAGGAAGACGGCAGAGGCCATCTGGGGCTGGCATCCCAAAGAGGAAGGGGTACCCGTCGTACCCTGACCCCCTTGATGTTCCGCATCCTGTCGATGGCCTATCCGGAGTTGGATGGGCCCATGAAGGTATCAGACCAGTCACACGGGGGTGAGTACAGATTCAAAATCATTACTTTGCATGTGTTAAGGTTTTACCTGGGTGGGGTATGTGGGCTATGGGTGCCCCTAGGCCAGGGTGAACATGGCAGGGTAGGTTCCTTGTTGGGCAGGCTCTGAAGCACTCCAACCCCAATAGTGTTAGTGGGCATCTACTACTGGGCAGGGTTCTGTGGGTTTCAGGTGTGCAGCTAATTGTGTTAGGCAATGTACCCCATGGGCTCGTGACTAGCTTTGTAACTGGTAGTGCATAGCCTAGTGCATAGGGCTTTTCCCTTTGAGTTGTGTACGCCACCAGTAGTGTTGTTGCTGGCATTGACCAAGTGTATCCTCTGTCTCTCCCCCTTTCTTGTTCTGTCACCCTGTCCTTGTGTGCACTAGCATCATCTGGCGGAGGAGCAGAGGCACCGGGGACAGAGGGAGCTGTATTCCACATGAGCCTGGAGGCCGAATCCACCGACCAGTGGGACGGAGGATGAGGGGAACACCACGACAGAGACAGGAGGGGACACTACCGACAGTGACTCCTCCTCTGATGGAAGCTCCCTGGCTGTGGAGGACACCTCTGTTCCCACCCCAACAACAGGTACAGCCGTTTCAGCACCGCCCTCCCAGCAGCCCCTCAGCGTGTTTCCTGTGCCCGCTCACCCTGGAGGGTGGGCATCTCCTTCACCCCAGGCACCTCAGGCCCTGCCCCAGTCAGCCCTGCTGCCCTCAGTGAGGAGGCAATTGACCTCCTTAGATCCCTCACTGTTGGGCAGTCAACCATACTGAATGCCATCAAGGGTTTCGAAAGGCATTTGCAACAAACAAATGCATACCTGGAGGGCATTCACTCTGGCATAGTGGCCCAACAGAGACCATTCCAGGCTCTGACCAACTCAACATTGTCCCTGTCTCCAGCCTCCCTCCTCCAACTTCCTCTACCCAGTCCCAATCCCCTCAACCCCAACCTATCCCAAGCACACTTTCAGACCAGCAATCACCCAAATCAACACACAGAAGTGGCTCAGGCAAACACATGCACCACACTTCATCTCACAGGCACTCACACAAGCACCATCATCAGACAGACACACCAACATCCTCTGCCTCCACTGTGTCTCCCTCCTCTTCCTCATCCACCCCCCACCCAGTATCTCCACTCACACCTGCATGCACTACATCCTCATCCACTACCTCCATCACCAGCATGCATATCACTACACGCCGCTCGCTGGCAGTCACCACCCCCACATCCATGCACACGACCCCTGTGTCCTCTCCCACTGTGTCTGTGACCCCTCCTCACAAAGTACACAAACGCAAGCACACACCCACCCAACAGCGATCCACCTCACAACAGCATCCAGCTCATGCACCTGCACCCAAACACAACAGAATGACACCTCCTACAACCACTCCCTCTTCCTCCACTCCCAGACCTTCACCCTCTTCCCGCCCCAGTGTCCATAAGAAACTTTTCCTCGCCAACATTGACCGCTTCCCTACCCCTCCCCTCCCCCCGTCCTTCAACTCAGGCCAGGGTGGCCAGAACCCAGTCCAGCACCTCAGCCACGCGGTACACGGCCGCTGTGGTTTCTGCAGCTGTGAGAGGCTCCAAGGAGGCACCCATCAGCCCAGCCAGTGTACCACCAACACCTGCCAAGGCCAAGAAGGGTCCTCCACCTGGCAAGATCAAGAAGGGGACAGCATCCAGCAAGGGGAAGGAGGCACAACCAGCCAGGAAGGCCAAGTCAAAGACTCCTGCTGGCAGAAGCAAGGACGCACCGCCATCTGCCAAGGGCAGAAAGGGGCACAGAACACCAGCCATGGCACCTCAGCTGTCCGAGGCTGCAGGTGAAGGCCTGGAGGCTACCACCACAACCGCCAGTATCGCCACCTGCACCACGGCCAGCACCGCCACCTGCACCGCGGCAAGCACTGCCACCTGCTCCGTGGCCAGCACTGCCACCTGCACCGCCGCAAGCAGCACAACTGTTAGCAGCTGCAGCCCCAGTGGGTAGCCGTCCGAGCAAAAGCTGTCGCTGTGACACCGAGGTGAGAGACTGTGACCTTGCACTCCAAAACATCTGCATCACAGGGTGCAATGCCCCTCCAGAACCAGTGGAAGAAGGCATCCACTCAGCCCCTCCTTGCCAGGATGAAGCACACTGGGCACAAAGCCCCCCTCCTGAACCAGTGTAAGAAGGCATCCACTCAGCCCCTCCTTGCCAGGATGAAGCACACTGAGCACAAAGCCCCCTCCAGAACCAGTGGAAGAAGACATCCACTCATCCCCTCCTTGCCAGGATGAAGCACACTGGGCACAATGCCCCCTCCAGAACCAGTGGAGGAAGGCATCGACTAGAGAGACTTTGGCTTTGCACTCCCCAGGACCAAGCAGTGGGCAAACTACCCACTCAAGAGGCTGTGGCCTTGCACTCCCCAGGACAAGCAGTGGGCAAACCACCCACTAGAGAGACTGTTGCTTTGCACTCCCCAGGACCAAGCAGTGGGCAAACCACCCACTTGAGAGACTGTGGCTTTTCACTCCCCAGGACCAAGACGTGTGCAAACCACTCACTAGAGAGACTGTGGCTTTGCACTCCCAGGAGCAAGCAGTGGGCAAACCACCCACTAGAGAGACTGTGGCTTTGCACTCCTCAGGACCAAGCAGCGGACATGTAGCCCCCTCCAGGAGCAGTGGTGCTGTACCATCTTCTGGCTGAGATGCCCCCCCATTCCCCATCCCCTTGAGGTGCCTGTGTGTTTTCGACCTGATGCCCCTGTAGTGTTTACTCCGTATTGAGGCAGGAGTCAAGTGTGGCCTTGGCCTATGTGTTTTGGCCCAGTGGGCCACGGACAATTTTTTAGTGGGCAATGTCCCGCCTTTTGTATATATTGTATATATTGTACCCAATGTTTTTTCTTTCTGAACATATTTCTAAGTATTACTAATATTACACTCATTTGACCCCATTCCTTTTGTCCTTGCGTTGTTCCTGAGGGTTACGGGGTGTATCTGTAATGTTGTTGCATGTGATTGTGTGTATAGTGTTGGGAGTGAGGGTGGGTGTGAGGTTGTTGCATTTTTCATGTGTGTGTCACTCTCTTTTTCCTCCCACCTCCCTTGTGTGCTAGGTGCAGTACTCACCGTGGTCGTCGTCACCGGCGTTCATGTTCCTGGTGTATGAGAAGATACACCAGCATGGGGAACACCTGCAGCTCAGGATCCATGGCGTCCTGGTTCTTCCTTGAGTGTCGAGAGGTGAGTCGTTTCCCTAGAGAGTACTGTTTCAGCCATGCTTTTGATGGCGTTGGTACCGCCCCGGAAAAGCTGGCAGATAGGTGGGTTGTAATGGAGTTGATAGTACATTGTCTTCTGCCTGGCTGTTTGTGGTTACCGCTGCAGTGTTTGTTGCTACTGCCGTGGCGGTCAGAGTGTTAAAGTGGCTGTATGTGTTGGCGGTTTCCGCTGTGGTCATGATTCCATTTTTTTTTACCGCCGGTCTGTTGGCCAGAGATGTAATGAGGGCCATAATACGTAGAATGAGATATTTCTGGACACATTTTTAAGAAAAATGAATTTGCCAATTAAAGAGTGATATCACCTTTCATTATGACCACAGACACACCTGGAGTAGAACCCTCAACTTTCAGTGCGAGGCTCTGTGACCTTAACCTTTAGGCCCTAGGTGACATCTTAGTGTGATGCTTCTAGACCTACATATTTCAGTCAACCCATGCATGTGATTAGAAAAAAAATTAATGTTGCATCAATAGGAAGTTTTAACAGTTAAAACACCAGTAAATAAACAAACACACTGCCAAGCGATGCTAGGATTTGAACCTTCAGCCTCTTGATTGACAGCACAAGACCATGAACATTAGGCCAGAAATGACTCAGTTTTGCTTTTCATCCAAATGTAACTATAACATTTTTATGAAGCATCTTGCTAGACTTACTCTTTAAAGTAATTGCATTGGAGATACCATTGCAATGACAATCTCCCTATCTCTCTATTCCATCCCAGAGAGAGGAGGAGCGATATGTCTGGGGTGGAGCCTCAGGGCCCACATGACCCTAGCTCACACCCACACATGCAGGAGCCGGCATTGATCCACAAGCAGACAGCTGCTTTGAATATTTCCTATTTTTCTAAACTGGTGTTGTGTCATTTTGTAGTGTTTTCATTAAGTTACTGTGTGTTGGTACAAATACTTTACACCTAGCACTCTGAAGTTAAGCCTACTGTTTGTGCCAAGCTCCCAAGGGGGTAAGCAGGGGTTAGCTGAGGGTGATTCTCTTTTACCGTGACTAGAGTGAGGGTCCTTGCTTGGACAGGGGTAACCTGACTGCCAATCGAAGACCTCATTTCTAACATTGGTGATCAGCGGATGGGATTGGACTTGTATTTGTACTTGACATACAGTAATTAAGTGTACACTACCGTTTGAGTTCAGACCACTAAGTGACCACATATTACTTGTCTTGTGATTTTTGCTTTTCTGTTTGGGACTTCTTTTTATCATACCTCTTGCTGATCCCTGTATTGACTTTTTTTTTTTGGAACTTAATTTGGGAACTTGTTTTTCTGCCTTTGGAACTTTGCACTTTTTAAATCTTCATCATGTCTCAATCTGGAGATGCATCAACTGGAGTTGCCTTTGACATAGAGAAAGTGGAGAGCTACACAGTAGCTCAGTTGAAGCAATTCTGCAAGGATTTTGCCTGTCCCATTAAGAGCTCATCCAAGAAGGAGGAGCTGCAAAAAGTGCTGAGGGCCTGGGTGACACCCAAACAAGCTGAGGGGCACACAGATGTTGAGCAGGAAGGGGAGGAAGAGGTACAAGTCACTCACAATGATGTAGTAGGTGGGCCTGGTCTGTCTAGAGAGAGAATCTCTAAGCTAGGTAGCAGTGTGTCCTCCAAGGGTCTGACACCTGAAGAGTTACAGGACAGGCAAGCAGAAAGAGAGTACCAATCGGAGCTGAAGAAGTTCAATCTAGAGATGGAAGAGAGAAGGATGGCCATTGAGGAAAGGAAGATATTGCTGGCACATGAGCTTAGCTTGAAGTAGTTAGATCATAGGAGCCAGTCCGGTAGAGAAGGTGGCAGCAACAGCACAGTGCAGCCTGAAAGAAGGGTACACATCCCAAAACACCTTGTAAAGGATTACAAAAAGGGAGGATGATGTATACTTGTGGTTCAAGGGATGTGAGTCTGCTCTCCACATGAATTTGGTCCCTGAAGCTCATTGGGGGGCGGGTCTGTGGAAGCACTTTGAGTTAGAGGGGAGGGAAACACTGACAGCCTTAGGGGATGCTCAGGATCTCACATACACTATCATGAAGGATGCCCTACTCACAAGAAATGGTCTCACATTTGAGCAGTATAAGGATAAGTTTAGGTCCTATAAGAAGAAGGAATCCCAAACATGGTTGGAATGTGATGATTCTTATTGCAGATCACTTGATTGTTGGGTGAAGGGCAGTGAGGTAACTACGTATGAGGGGCTTTATAATCTGATTGCTTGGGAGCACTTGTACAGTTTGTGTTTTCCAAAGCTGCGCCAGCACCTGATTGACAGCAAGCTGACTGATCTCAGGAAGCTTGCGCAGGAAGCCGACTGCTAAGAGAACACCAAGGTCCAAAAGAGGTATGGGGGAGACCACGACAAGGGTGGGCAGGGTCCCTCTCAGAAGAAATGGGGAAGTAAGGGTAAACAGGGGAAGTTCTTTAAAGGACCCCATACTGATTCTCAGGGTAAGGATTCCCAACCCCCCAGTGAGAAGAAACCATGGTTCTCCGAAAGGAAGCCAGTGGCAGGTGGTCCCCCGCGTAACTGCTATGCAAGTGACCAGGTGGGTCATGTGAGAGGGGACTCCAAATGCCCCAAAAGTACACCGGCACCCACTGGTGCGCCATCCCAGTGTTTGGCCAGTGTAACGCTTGGGGAGGAGTTAGTTCCAGGTGGGTGGGAGCCAGCTGGGATGACCCTTGTCTCACTAGGGGACAGTGAGATGGTCCAGAGGACCCTCATGCCTAAGAACACTAAGAAGTACAGGCAGTGGGTGACCATCAATGGACAGAGGGTGGAGGCTCTGAGAGACACAAGAGCCAGTGTGACTACAGTGAGGAGTCACCTGGTGTCTGAAGAGCAGATTGATCCCCGGGTGCTTCACCAAGTAGTTGCAGTGGACAACTCGGAGTGCCTGTACAGAGTGGCACAGGTTCCCTTTGAATGGGGGAGGTCTCAGGTTCCTTTAAGGTAGCTCTGAGTTCAACCATGCCTGTTGATTGTTTGCTAGGCAATGACCTGGAGGATTCCCCTTGGAAGGAAGTGGAACACAAGTCTCACTTGGAGATGTTGCATCTGCCTGGGTGGGTATGCACATCCATCTGGACAATGGCAGTCGGTCAGGGTAGTCAAGAGCCCCTGGAGCCTGAAAGAGTGGCCCAGGGGAACGCCAAGAAGAGGAAGTGAAGGGGGCATGGGAAAATGGCCCCAGAGGTTCCTACAGTCCAGGAGGAGGCGGAGCCTGAAGGTGATGCCCCGGGGCCTACAGGAGAACAGGTAGCTGAACTGAGGGAGGTCCCTGAGCTGTCACAGTGGTAGCAGGAAGGGGGACCCACCAGGGAGGTATTCTGTGAAGCACAGAAAACTTGCCCTACTCTAGAGGGACTGCAGCAGCAGGCTGCAGGCCAGGTGGCTGGCGAGGAGCCCTGTACTCACCTGATCTATTGGGAGGATGGCCTCCTGTATAGTGAGCCTAAGGTTCCTGAGCCTGGGTCAGCTCGTATGCTGGTGGTACCCCTGTGCTACAGGGCCTTCCTACTGGGGTTGGCTCATGATGTGTCTTTGGCAGGACATCTGGGGCAGGACAGGACCTATAAGAGGCTTGTCTCCCACTTCTATTGACCCCAGATGAACAAGGATTCTGTTGCACACTGTAGGTCTTGCCCAACTTGCCAGGCAAGTGGCAAGAGTGGGGGGAAATATAAGGCTGCGTGGTTTTCAGATTATCATGCGAATGGATTTCCGATGCAAACACCGCTGGGCATGTAAAAACAACGCAAGGCCTGCCCGGACCCGAGAGTGCTGACCGGATCGACGCATCACTCTCCTGCAGAGAGAAGAAATGACGCGCCCCAACCTGACGAAAGGAGATACGATGCAAGGTCTTGCTCATGAGTGTTTGATGCATCTCAAGTTCTTTATGACGCACACTCAGCCGTGCGGCGTTATTTTTGATGCACCCACTGTAGATTTTCACGCTAACAGTGTTAGTGTGTGTTTAAAACTACATGAAGACTCTTTTTGCTTTTTAATTGATAACATGACTTGTGTATTGTGGATTTTTGTCCTTTTGGTCTTGTTTTGTTTAGATGAATATTTCCTATTTTTCTAAACCTGTGTTGTGTCATTTTGTAGTGTTTTCATTAAGTTACTGTGTGTGTTGGTACAAATACTTTACACCTAGCACTCTGAAGTTAAGCCTACTGCTCGTGCCAAGCTACCAAGGGGGTAAGCAGTGGTTAGCTGAGGCTGATTCTCTTTTACCCTGACTAGAGTGAGGGTCCTTACTTGGACAGGGGGTAACCTGACTGCCAACCAAAGACCCCATTTCTAACATTATGCAACTCCATTCTATGCCTCTTCGGAGTGCATCACTCCTGTGTATTCCACTCACCTATATGCTACTCTGGTATATGCTATTGCATTCTATGCCATTTCATTGCATGCCACTCCACTCTATGCTATTCCACTGTATACCAATCCAGTGTGGGTTACTTCACTCTACACCACTCCAGTTTATGCCAGTCCACTCTACCTCACTTCGTTTTATGCTATTCCATTGGACACGACTACACTGTACACCAATCCACTGTATGCTATTACACTCCACTCCACTCCATTCCAGTGTGCACCACCTCAGTGTACATCACATCCCTGTATGCCACTGCAATGTACCCTACTTCACTATACACTATTCCAGTTTATGCCACTCTACTGTGCACCACTCCACTCTACTCTATTCCACTATATTCCAGTCCACTCTATGATATTACATTGTACGAAGCTTCAATTTTTGTTCTTCTGCTGTATGGTATTCCACTCTACCCTACTCCACTGTATTCCACTCCGCTGTACCTTATTACACTTTATCCCACCCCACAATACTCCACTTCACTGTACGCTACTACCCTATGGTATTGCACTTTACTCCACTCCACTGAATGCTACTAAGCTATACTCTATTACATGCTTCAACACTCCACTGTATACCACTCCAGTTTACACTACTCCACTCCACCCTATTCCACTTTTTGCTACTCCACTGTTTACCACTCTAGTCTATGCTACCCCATTCAACGCTATTCCACTTTATGCCACTCCACTGTGCACTACTCAGCTCTATGCCTCTCTAGTGTACTCTCCTCTACTCTTTCTAACTCCTCTCTGCAAAATTCTACCACACTCTGTGCCACTCTACTACACTCTATGCCAGTCTTTCCCCACAAACTCCAGTATCCAATATTAAGCTCAACTCTTTGCCCATACACTCTATTGTACAACACTCTACTTCATTGTATGACAGTTACCAACACTACACGACACAGCACTCCACTCTACTGTAGGAGACGCCACTCCAATTCATAACTGCTTCCTCAAATCTATGCTATGCCTCTTCAACATATGCCTCCCCATTCTATGCTAATCGACTGTACTACACTTTATGCCACTTCAATGTACACCACTCCACTCTACGCTATTCAACTCTAATCCATTCCATACTTCTGCACTCCATTGTACAGTATTCCACTGTATGCTCTTCTACTATATGCTACTCCATTTTCTGGTACTCCACTCTTTGCCACTACAGTGCTCACCACTCCACTGGCACTCTACGACATTCTGCTCCACTCTATGCCTATACACTCCACTGTCCAACTTTATACTCCTTCTATGCCATACCCTCCAATGTACAACACTCTATTCCACTATACAACACTTTTCTACATGGCACAACAGTCCACTCTATTGCACAACACCCTACCCCAATTTATAACATGTTACAATCAGTGCTATGCCAGTTCAATGGACTCCGTTCCACTCTACTTTACTACAGTTCACTCCATTGTACTTTACTCCATACTACGTTATACCTCTACACTCAATACTACTCCACTGTTTGAAATAGTATCTCATTCTACTCTACTATGCAACATTCCAACCTAAACAGCCCTCCTGTGTGAGACACTACTGTACCCTGTGCAACTCCTTTCTATAACACTCTACTACACTGTATGCCACTCTCTGACACACTACTCTTGTCTATACTGCTTCACTCCACTTTACCCCACTGTACTATACTGTATGCCACTGTCACTCTACTCCACTCCACTCTTAGACACTCTACTCCACTATACCCCACTATACAATACTGTATGGAACTATTTGTGTGCCACATGAGCCTAGTTTACTCTACTCTACTCTGGTACAATAATCCACTCTACTCCACTGCTCCACTATATGCCACTCCACACTACGCCACTCTATGCTATTGTACTCTATAACACTGCATGCCAATCCAGTCTACCACAATCTACAAAACTGTACTGTACTGTACACCACTCCACTCTATAAAACTCAACTAGGCTTTATGCCACTCTACTTTACTGTAGTAGTCTAGATCACTTGCCAATACTGTATGACACATCACTACACTCTACTGTACAACACAGTACACCAATGTTTGACACTGTACTCAACTGCATTCTACGCTACTCCACTCTACTGCACTCCACACCACTACAGTCTACAAGACTCCACCCCACTCCATGACACTTTACTCCTGTCACGTAGGCTCTCATTATTCTAATGAGACTACTGGATTTTGAGTGGCAGAATCACCCGCGGCGTGCAAGACTAAGTCTAACCCACTGCTGGGGACACCTGTTGCTCTAATCGGGTTTTGCTCTGGCTAACTAGCAGTGCCTCATTTCTACCCGAGGGCAGGGATGACTGGGTAGCCGAGCGCATGACATAATTGGTTTCTCAGGGAAGCTGTGGTCACTCAGGTCTCATCCGTTATTCTCAGTTACCTTAGTCTCATATATAAATGACAAACAGAGGCTGTATATGTTTCAATAATGATTTTAATAAACCAACTGCATCTTAGATAGCAAAGTGTGAGCTGCAATAAACAATAACCAGGCCGACACAGCATGACAGTATTAAAATTGTGATGAGGAGAGTGAAGCATAGAAATAACGCTATCATATTGTCACTATGGTCAATAGACTAACTCCTACCTAGGCTACTATAGAGCACAGCATGTTAAGCTCTAATTCTGCCCTTCAGGTGCCCCTGAGAAGACATCATCCCCCATACCTGAGCAAAGGCCTGCAGTCTGCATTATCATCTGTAGCAAAGCATTTGGCAATCAGGATACAGTCCTGGTTCTCTGGCTGGAACCTCCCTCTAACGTTTAAGGGACAAGAAAGTGTTTTTATAACAACACAGCTGATGTTCTGCGAAAAGGTCCCTATGTAAGGATGCGTGTTTTCTACGAATGTAGGAGACTAAACTTCTACCACGTTCACCGGCAATGCACCGTGCTGTAGCCTTAGAAGAAGCACAGAGTGAGCAAGAATGTCTTGTTTGGGAACAGAGCGCTGGCCTGGGCAAAAACAGTTAGATAAACAGAAATTAAAACAAGACCTTAAAAGTGGCTATTATAACAATAATAAAATAAAGCTAAATAAAATATATATAGGCTAGATTGCACAGCGGCTTGGCCTAGTGTCTTAAAATAACGTGCATGGAGCTATAGCTAAAGCTAAAATAGCTACCCAACACCCTCCCCTTGACGGTTGAAGGTGGTTCAAAAACATATAAAATTGCTACTAAAAGCTCAACTTAAGATATATATATAAAAATCAATGCAATTATGACAAGTCGAAGTGATACGTGAGCATGTAGAAGGACAATTTAAAACGTGAACATGTGGCAAAAGACCAAATTCCAAAAGGCAAAGGTATTTTTGAAAAGTTCCAATCGATTCAGGGACCACAGGGGACAGGAAATCTTCTACTTCGGCAGATGTTAAAGTTGAAAAGGCATCGCCAAGAAAGATTAAGGAGCAGTCGTGTTCCATAGCCTCAGCTTCAGCCAAGGCGGCGTTCCATTGTGTACCCAAAGATGAGTCGAAAGCCACATCCTCCACGAAGGGCAACTCATAAGTAGCTTCACGTAGCAAACATAACCTCAACGCGCATGTCTGGTAATGAGCCCTCAGCGAGCACATAAACAGACCAGCGTCCAATGAAAGCAAGCACTGCGTAGAAAGACAGACTTCCAGTGCATGTTCGAAAGAGCACCAGAGGCACCGAAACACGGGCGGCACACAGCATAAAACCGGTCTAAAGGACAGAGACCAGCCACACTCCAACTGATCCAGGAGTGTTCTTCCAAAATACTGCATCATGTGTTCACGACACAGCTGCACTGATGGGAGCACTTTCATTCCTCCTTGTTGCGGCGGGACAGCCATTGCGCATAAAAAATAGCAGCAGCCAAATGCCAGCTAATAAAGCCAAAGTTATTGGAAATCCCCCGAAAATACTAGAAAAAATTGAGTGATTGGCTGATGGTATTAAACCGAATAAGGGGGAGAAAGTGTGACTGAAACCAGAACCAATAGCCTAAAACAAATGTGCGATTCCAGTTGTACTGTATGCATTAAATATCCGTCCCACGAGTTCACCAAAATGTCTTGGAAAGTTTGCTTATTTCTTCTGACGACCTTGCCATCTGAAGAGCGTAGGTCTCGCGTGCATGTGAAAGCCACAAGTGTTTGAAACAATAAAGCCTTGAGTCTGCTCAACACGTCAAAATTCACATTAGAAGTAGCACTATGGGGCCAAATGTCAGCTACCTCTTTTATTCTAGTGGGAGCGAAAAGTACATTCCTGCAGCATGTAACAATCTTAGAGTCCAAAACAACAGAAACTACTCAGTCTCACATCCCACAACAGCCTTCACCATTGAGAAGAATATAGCTGCTGTTTGAAAACACCTGGAACATAGGTCTAATCAAGGGGACTGGAACTCCCTTCAGATAACAAGCCAAGTTTGCTGCAGACGCATTACACGCCCCATGCAAGGACAGCTGTTTACAAATCATCGAATGGCTGACTGAAGTCTCACATTCACTTCCGCTAAGAAAGACTTCTTTCATGCCACTGAGACATTTGAATGAGAAGGGAAGCTCCCATACCTCATGGATATAACTATCTCCCAGCCTTTCATATTTGCCTACCGGAATATTTTTTAAACAGGAGGTGAATTGAAGTGTAGAAATAGGCATATGGATGACAACGTGATTTAGCCACTCAGCAGATGGTATTTCAGCCACACTAAAAGGCAACTTTTCTAATTTCTCGATGTTTAGCATGACATAAGTCACTTCTTTGTTAGCCATTAGTCGTTGTTGTCTCATTAACTTAAAGGAAGAAAATATTTCCCTGGCGCTGACATGCTCTCAGATAACGCGACCCGCCTTTAATATTTGAAGTGTCCAACCCAACTGCATAATGGACCTTGGCTGACTCTGTCCATGGTGTTAAAAAGACATATCTGTTTGTATAATGTCTATAGCAGAAGAGACGATGTTATTTAAGGTGTATATTCGGTCGGACTGGGTATTAATTTCATTATTCACAACAGCTAATGCCTTTTATAGATTTTGCTGGTCTATTTGCCTTAACTGGGCAGCTGCTTCTTGTTGGGAAAGCTTCCAAAATTCATTATATACTTCATACAAGAAACACTTTCTTCGGTGTTTTCTGGGGTCTAACAGGAAATCCTTTAAATCAGTATTATTTGACAGGAGACTGAGGTGTTCTCTAACTGCATCTAGTGAGGAAGTTCTTAACCATTGCTGGCATATTTTCCCTACACTGTATGTTGTGACGATACCCGCATGTTCGGATGATATATAGTGAGGGTCCAGTCTATTAGTTCTAAAAAACCCTGAGGAGTTAATAAAAACGTATGTGACATCCATTGGTAACTACTGGCCACAATAACTACCTGCCAGGACGTGTCAGTGAAACATTAAATGTACCATTCTGGACCTATTCATCGAGCTGCTCTTCAGTTGTATTTGTATATTTTTGCCTTTTATAAAATTTTGCAGGGGCTGGTATACTGGGTGTGTTTAATTCTTTAATCTTTGCTAAGCCTAGACAACTTGTTTGTTGTACTGTTTCATTTAAGAATATCATTTTTATAGGTATCTGGCATGCTCTGAATAAAGATTCCTCCCATACTCTTTTAAGTCAATTGACTTTAGCCAATATTCATAGCCTTCTACTGAATAGTCAACCGGGAAACAAAGGATTCCGAACATATACATTTCGTATTCATCAATAATATACGTATGTCTTTAGTAGGTGGCAATTTAAAATAATATGACTCAGCATTTCTTACATCATGCCCAGCAAAATATGTAAACTTTTCAGAATATGTTTTTGAACTCACTTGTGGTGTAGTCAGACAATGTTCCCATTCTGTATAATTAAAAACAGTTCTGGGGCTGCTCGCTCTGTGTATGAAATGGTGTCCATAATAATTGAAGCAAAACATATCACCATAATTTTCTTTAGATTGATAAACATCTTCGTTTTCAAATACAGTTTAATACTGCAATTCAGTCATCATAGAATCAACTGTTTTCACATCCCAATCATCAGAAACAATGCCTGGTACTATGATATAATTCATAGATAGTTTGAACACATATGTATTTGAATAATCTCTGTGGGACTGTATATATCAAATATTACTGTATCCCAAACAATCCCATTAGGAATTGGTATAGTGGAAATGTTCACAAAAGATAAGTCTCTTCGGACCTTGTGTGATGAAAAATGTGGTTTTAAGACCTCATCCACCAATTCAACTGTTGATTTTTCAGGAAGAAAATGGCCATGTATTAATAAAAAGAAAGTGATAACAAAACCAATCCAAAGCAGGAAGGCTAGTACAGTCAAAGAAAGCCATCAATAGTTCCATGGAAAAATGAAGTATGTTATTTTAAGCCAGTTCATTAGCTTACGTGTTCTTGACAGTTCAAGCGTTGAAGAGGCAAATGAGTCAGAGACGTTGTCATTGATGTCAGCAAAATATCCAGAAGCAGTTTGTGCAAAAGCTGGAGCTGTGTTAGTTGGTGGAGTTGGTGTTTCTTGCGGTGGCACAGAATAAATAGCACCATCCATTTGTGTTGAAGCTGTATCGAATCGATCAATTGTACTACTCGATGTTAGTGGAACCAATGCAATGTCATTTTCCACCCTCCCCAAGCTCTGAGAGGTTTCAGTGTTGCTACTTACAACCTGTAAAGGAACTTCTTGACCAGTAGTGAGAGGGATTTGGGAAATACTGGCTGTTCCTCTTGGTCTGCTGTGCAGGATTGGCCACATGGTGTAGTTTGACATTGTAGATGGATGGCAAAACAATTTTCTTTGGCACCTGCCAATGGTGATAGAATTACAGTTCTGGTACGTGTATCCCCAAAATTGGGACTGGTGCTCGATAAGAAGGACCAAAATCCTTTTACACAGCAACCTTTTCACGTAATAGATCCCTGATTCTAGGAATCCAGCCGGTAGGCATTACAAGTACATCCTTGAATCCTGTGGAGGCAGCAATGATAGAAGAATTGTCATAACAGAACTGTTGCAATTCCTGTAAGACAGTGACACGTTCATTTATGTTAAAAGGTGTTTCTGCTGCCTCCACGCCAGGACCATCAATATCTTGAACATACATTTGAGTTCCGAACAGGCACTCATATGAAGTACGACCCCCCAGGGACTTTCTAGGCAGATTGTTAAGTGCTCTCTGAACTCCATAAGGGTGATTAAGCCAGCTACGACCCATACCTAAGACTCTGGCTGTTAAGGATTGCTTTAAATCATGGTTTAATCACTCCACAACACTACTTCCCTCGGGATGAAATGGAGACAAGTACTGGAGTTGGACCCCCAATAAAGCCATGGCGTCCCTGAATGCCCTTGAGGCGAAAGCAGGGCCCTGGTCCGAGTGAAAAGCCGCAACCGCATATGCACCGATAAACACTCGCAAATCTTTCATAACAGTCCGAGCGTCAGCGGAGCGTTGTGGCCACAGCCATAAAAATCTGGAGCAAGAATCAACAGCGACTAATATATACTTGTATGCACTATCCGGTGTTAGGGGACCGCAATGGTCCAAGTACACACATTGTAAGGGTTTGTTTGAAATCAAGAGGGGTGTCTGCGGCGGGCGTTTGGCAGTTGAAACTTTAATTCGTTGGCAGATGTCACAGCAAAGGACATACTGCTTGGTCTCTTTGTAGAAGCCTGGCCACCAATAACGTGCCTGTAAAATTGAGATTGTAGCCGCCACACCAGCATGGCCAGATGCCACCCCTTCATGCGCTGCTTTAATCAATTGTGATCTTATATTTCTGTTGGGAATATCTCATACTCCTGCGCCTGGTATCTTAACTTCAGCATTTAGAATACCTCCCATTCGGTAGGAATATTTGTCATGAAATCCTTTTGGATAGGGTGTACCATCGGCCGTAGCTGTCATGGCACCCCATATGTCTGCGTCCGGTTTTGAACTCAAACGAGTTACTGCACCAACAGCAGCCACAGCCACTGCTGACTTAGCGGCTTCATCAGCCAATGTATTCCCAGCAACGTATATTCCAATGCGCTGGTGTCCAAGTGTGTGAACAACATGAACATTTGCTAGTGTTTCTTTCAGATCTGCTACTTTCCCCCACAGAACTCTGTGTTTACAGGTGTTGCCTTTAGAATCACTGAACCCATTCTGGCACCAGTAATGCAGGTATTTATTGAAGGACTGGACATAATAGTACGAATCACAAACAATCAGCGCTGGCTGTGTGGCTGTGCAGGATCTGTATGTTTAAGTACCATCAACAGAGCTTTGAGCTCTGCCAATTGTGCTGTGCAATCCCTAGGGTTTGCGTAAATGTAGGTAGGAGACAAAATTTACTGTCCTCCATATAGCCGCTTATGACTGAGCAAGCAGAAGAATATTGGTGCTTTGTGCCAACTGCAGGTTGTGCAGAGCCATCGGTGTACATGACTCTATGATATTGTTTGTTAGGCAGTGTGTTTGCTGGAACTGGGTTTTCTTGTTCATACTGCAAAAATACTTGAGTTTGTAGCTTTGGGTCAAAAATGTAGTCTACATCAGTGGCTGTCAAAGACGTGGGCCATTGTATCCAAAGTGGATGTAATGCTTTTGCATTTGGAACGCTGGGTTTTGTAACAGCCTCTAGGGCTGGAATTAGGGAAACAACAATTATGCGTTTGCCCTGGGCTAGAGGTCTTTCTTTAATGACTGTCATCTGTACAGCAGTGAGTATTTTTTCAGTGGGAGCAAAGCGCTGTTCTGCTGCTGAGTACAAGTGTGATTTGTATGCAATCGGGACTGTCTCACCTTCATTAAATGTCACATAGGTGAAACCGATGGCACCAGCAATTACTCTGATGACTCAATGTGTTTTATTGTCCCTTGTGTGTAAATGTTGTGCTGCAAGCATGTCTGTCTGCAGTTCTCTGAGAATGCGTGTGTGTTCAATTGTCCAATTTTTTTTAAAAAAATCAGGATGTATCAAATCATATAAAGGTTTTATGCGTGAAGCATAATCTGGTATGTAAGTTCTGCCAAAATTTAGGAAACCCAATAGATTTTGGAGTTTTTTTAGCATCTTTAAAGTTTCTAGTTGTGCGCATTTTTCTAAGAATTGTGGCGCTAGGCTTTTTCCTTCACTTGACAGTTCATATCCCAGAAACAGGACACAGAGAAAGGCAATTTTCGTTTTTTTAAAGTTGAACTTGTAGCCAAATTCAGCAAATCCAACAACAATGCGGGCTACCCATCTTAAATGTTGTAGTAATTCATCATCCATAAAATGAATATCATCTACATAGGACAATGCTTCAGGGTCAATCTTGTGTAAAATTGTAGTAACACGAGCTGCGAACAGTCCTAGGCTGTTCTTATACCCCTGGTGTAAACAATAAAATTCTTTTTGGGAGCCTAGTGCACTGAAACTTGTTAAGTCTCTACTCTCAGGCGCTATATTCTGGCAGAAGAAACCATTGGAAATGTCCAGTGTTGTTTTGTATTTTAGACGCACTATATTGTTCATTAGTGCTATGCTATGTGAGTTTTGTATAGCATATGTGCGTGTATGATTGTTTGAGTGTCTGTAGTCTAAGACTATTCTGTATGATTTGTGTGGTTTAGCTACTGGGAATAATGGATTATTCATTGGGGAGACACAGGGTTCAATTACGCCCTGGTACTCTAATTGTGTGAGCATTTCCCTCACAGGTGCTTTTGCATCATGTATTATTGGATACTGACATTATGGTTGAGGTTGATTTTTAATAGGAATTATATGGTAGGGGGATTCTTTATCCCATCCTACGTGATTGCGATATAACGCAGGTGCCTGTGCCAAAGCCCAATCAAATGGCATAGGGTTCAGTGAGTTCCTGTGGAACAAGGGGCTAGAAAGAACGTTTAATAACATCTTCTCAATATGGGCAGGTACGGACAAATTTAGGTGGCCAATCCTGTTCGGCCAACAAAACATCATATATGTTTACTACACAATCCTAAAAGATTGCGTCTATTTTGCGCTCAATGTCTCATTCTAGCAGTAGCATTACTTTATACACACTATCAGGCGTGGAGAAATGCATGTATGCAGTTTCTACTTGTATAAAGTCAACAGTTGCTTTCACCTCCAGATGCTCTAGAACAGTGGTTCCCAACCTGTGGTCCAGGAACCCCTGGGGCTCTGCAACCCCTCCTCAGGTTGTCCTCCTCTGCTTTGAAAATTAAGTAATATTAACAGATTAGGGGCCAGATGTAGCAAAGGGTTTGCGCCTCGCAAACGGCGAAAATCGCCGTTTGCGAGGCGCAAAAGCTTCTTTGCTATTCAGAAATGCATATTGCGAGTCGGGACCGACTCGCAATATGCATTTCAGAATCACAAATAGGAAGGGGTGTTCCCTTCCTATTTGCGATTCGGAGTGGAATGCAATTCCATTTGCGACCGCATATGCGGTCGCAAATGGAGTCGCAGTTACCATCCACTTGAAGTGGATGGCAAGCCACTCGCAAATTGGAAGGGGTCCCCAGGGGACCCCTTCCACTTTGTGAATGGACCCACAAATATTTTTTCAGGGCAGGGAGTGGTCCAAGGGACCACTCCCTGCCCTAAAAAAATACCGAAACTAAAGGTTTCGTTTTTTTTTTTAAGTGCAGCTCGTTTTCCTTTAAGGAAAACGGGCTACACTTAAAAAAAAAAAAATGCTTTATTTAAAGCAGTCACGAACATGGAGGTCTGCTGACGACAGCAGGCCTCCATGTTTGCGAGTGCCTAGACTTGCTATGGGGACGCAATTAGCGACCCACCTCATGAATATTAATGAGGGGGGTCATTGCGACCCCATAGCGAGTCGCAGTCGGTGTCTGAGACACCGTACTGCATACCAATTTGCGAGTTGCAAATTGCGAGTCGCAGGGACTCGCAATTTGCAAGTCGCAAATTGGCGTTTTGCTACATCTGGCCCTAGGTCCCCAGCATTAAGTAATGACTCAGTCGGGGGTCTCCAGATTTCAATAATTATTCACTAGGGGTACCTGGGTTCCAGTAATGATAAAGTGGGGGTCCACAGAAGTCGAAAGGATGGGAACCACTGCTCTAGAAGACTCCGGGGAACTATTGTGACCTCTGCCGCACTGTCTAGCAGTGCTAGTGCCCACTTCCTGTTCTTGAAGAGGACCCTCTTCCTGAGTAACATGTCGAACTACAACTGCTGCCACTTTTTTTCTTTTTGAATTAGGGTTTTTTTTGGGCAGATTTCTCTTTCTTTTTAACAGAGACCTCAGATGAGTGTTGTGATTCCGGTCTCGGTTTCACGTACTCTGATCTCCGCCCTGATCACCCACCTCTCTCCTTTTGTTTTTCCGATGAATCCTGAAAGGAACAAGATTGGCGTGTATCAGTTTATTGAAATCTATCAGGCGTTTTTATATTATCTCTATTTCTGAGATTATATCGATTTGCGGGGTCTCCGTATGTGGAGATTCTCCCCTCTCTTTTTTATGAGTTTGTTGTTTTTTATCCCAGAGTTTTCTCATTACCCTAAGGAGCTTGCTTGGAGGAATCTTTGTTCGATTTGCCCTGAAATTGTGGTTTAGTTGGTCTGGCCCCTAAACTATCTCAACCAATGCTAGAGTATGTCTCTGTGATAATCTTAGGCAGCTCACGTTCCTGATCCTGTTGAGGAATGTCATAGAGCCGCATGGGCACTGCTAGTGCTTCCGCTTCCCATTTAAGATTACTTAAAGTAATTGAGGATACTGTGGCAAAATTGCCCATTAGTTGCATCCCCAAGTCCAGGGCTGGGGCAGCCCCGTATTCACCTTGAATTTGTTTCAACACTTCTGGCAAATTGGCAAGTGTTGGTGTACCGTGTGTGGTTTTATAGAGCGCAGCAAATACCGTGCCCCAAGTATTACAGTTATCCACTGTAGGGACCATCCCAAATGGCAAGCACACCGTCAGAATTCTATGTTTATCCTGAGGTCCCGTATGGGGAAATACTGCTTCCTGATCATTTATTTATTGTGATAACCAAAACAGAGATTCCTCTCGTTTGGTGAGTACTTTACCCCTAATCGAATGTACAGTTGCAGGGTTTATGCACAGCACATGCTGGATTTGCATTTAATGTTTGCATCACAAACTGTACTAATCGTCTATATGTCGCTGTTAATTCAGTATATGAGCGATGATCCTCAGCTACTGCTAAATTTGCTACTGCAGGATGTGGTGTATAGGTGGCCAATAAAGGCAAGGTAGGACCATCATTACTTAGAGGTCCTAACCTTACTGGTAATATTGTGTGGGGTAGTGTGCCATCAAACCAATTACTATGTTCTTGATAAGATAATGGTATTTCTAAATATGCATATGCCCTGTATTGTCCAGGTACGTTTGCAAGTGTATAATGATGAAATGTGTTCCCATCAACCGCTGGAAATGTCACCCAAGAATAGAAGAGTTCTGTTCTATAAGGTGGATGGGGTCCACCACAAATGTGACTGGACCCCCCTGGGCCGTTAGGCCATTTGCTAGTAAATGTGCTGTCAGAGGTTGCCTCATATTGACTGCTATTGTTACCTGCTGCGGATTCGCCATGTTAGATAAAGGATTTGTTCAGAGAAGGCACACCAAATAGGGTTTTTCCTTTTAAAGTTCAAGCTTGAACAACCTCCAGCCTTAGATAGGATAGCCTACGTAGCTGGAGTGGAAATCCTCATTACCACTGACGTCTCTGTATACGGTACCATGGGATCATTGTATATATTGAGACAGGGATACTCCGGAGGACCCGAAAATTAGAGCCTGACCAAACGTTGGCAGTGCCATGTCGCATAGGCTCTCATTATTCTAATGAGACTACTGGATTTTTAGCTGCAGAGTTGCCCCCGGCGTGGGAGACTAAGTCTGACCCACTGCGAGTGACACCTGTCGCTCTAATCCGGGTTTTGCTCCGGCTAACTAGCAGTGTCTCATCTCTACCCGAGGGCAGAAATGACTGGGCAGCCGAGCGCATGACATAATTGATTTCTCAGGGAAGCCGTGGTCACTCAGGTCCTATCCATTTCTATCAGTTACCTTAGTCTCATATATAAATGACAAAAAGAGGCAATATATGTTTCAATAATGATTTTAATAAAACAACTGCATCTGAGATAGCAAAGCGTGAGCTTCAATAACCAGGACGATACCGCATGAAAGTATTAAAATTGTGAGAAGGAGAGTAAAGCATAGAAATGACACCACAATGGGGAATAGACTAACTCCTACCTAGGTTACTATAGAGCACAGCATGTTAAGCTCTAATTCTGCCCTTCAGGTTCCCCTGGGAAGACATCATCCCCCATACCTGAGCAAAGGCCTGCAGTCTGCATTATCATCTGCAGCAAAGCATTCGGCAATCAGCATACAGTCCTGGTTCATTTGCTGGAATCTCCCTCTAACATGTAAGTGACAAGGAAGTGTTTTTATAACAACACAGCTGATGTTCTGCGAAAAGGTCCCTAGGTAAGGATGTGTGTTTTCTACGAATGTTAGAGACTAAACTTCTACCACGTTCACTGGCAATGCACCATGCTGTAGCCTTGGAAGAAGCACAGTGTGAGCAAGAATGTCTTGTTTGAGAACAGAGTGCTGGCCTAGGCAACAAACAGTTAGATAAACAGAAAATAAAACAAGACCGTAAAAGTGGCTATTAGAACAATAATAAAATAAAGCCAAATAACATTTATTTAGGTTAGAGTGCACAGCGGCTTGGCCTAGTGTGTTAAAATAACGTGGATGGAGCTATAGCTAAAATAGATACACAACACTCCAATCTACCATACTCGAGTGTACTCTACTCCACTATACTCCACACTACTACACTTTATCTCTCTCTGCAACACTGTTCTATACTCTGCTCTACGCTACTCCACTGTCCAACACTCTACTTTGATGTATGTAACATACCTCTACAATACTGTACTACACTCTATGCCACTCTATCACACCCTACTCCAATCTATGGCCATCCACTCTATGCCACTATACTACAGCGTATGTCACTCAGCAACATGCCACTTCACTTTTCTCTATGATATGCCACTTCATTTGATGACACAGCATTTCTGTGTGCGGCACTCTTCTACACTGAACTCTATGACACTCCACTTGATAAAGCTGCTCTACTCTATGACCCTCCACTCCAAACTACTCTATTGCAAAACAATACTCCAGCCTATGACAGTCCATGACACCCTACTCTACTGTTTGACACACAATTCCATTGTACAACTCTCTGCTCCAGTCTATGATGCCTGAATCCATTATGTGAAACACCATACCTACACTACACTACATAACACTTTACTACACTGTAAGTCACACTAATACACTTCACTCTACTCCATCCTATTGCAATATACTATGCACCACTCTTAGACTTCACAACACTCTCCACCACTATACTGCATGACACTCCACATAACAACTCTAAACTTCTGACAAAGGACTGTGCGATTTGAATCACATTTTTATTATTTGAAAACAAAAAGAACATTAAAACTCAATGAGTCCTCACCCAAGCTTACAAAGCACTGCACAACACCGGACCAGAATGCCTGAACAGACGGCTCACCTTCTACACCCCTACCCGGTATCTCTGCTCCGTCGACCTAGCCCTCGCAACCGTCCCACGCATCCGCAAAACTACAACTGGCAGTAGATCATTCTCGAATCTCGCTGCCAAAACATGGAACACACTAGCCACCAACATGCGTCAAACCAAAGACCTCCTTACCTTCAGGAAACGTCTCAAGACCTGGCTATTTGAGCAGTAGAGGAACCTCCCCTCTCTGCTCCCCCCCAGCACCTTGAGAAACCTCACGGCTGAGTAGTGCGCTTTACAAATTCCTGATTGATTGATTGAATGAAATAACCTGAGGTTAAAGCTTACTTATAGTTAGAAAAACAAATTTTATCTATGCAAACCAGATTTAAACTGCCACCTACACAGGACACCGTAGATCTTGGAACCAATACCTCCCTGTAGGAAGGTAGCCTCTTTCTAGCCTTGTTACCCCCACTTTTGGCCTGTTTGTGAGTATATGTCAGGTAGTTTTTACTGTCTCACTGAGATCCTGCTAGCCAGGGCCCAGTGCTCATAGTGAAAACCCATGTTGTCAGTGTGTCTGATATGTGTTACTGGGATCCTGCTAGCCGGGACCCTAGTGCTCATAAGTTTGTGGCCTATATGTGTTCCTTGTGTGGTGCCTAACTGTATCACTGAGGCTCTGCTAACCAGAACCTCAGTGTTTATGCTCTCTCTGCTTTTAAAATTGTCACTGCAGGCTAGTGACTCATTTTACCAATTCTGATTGGCACACTGGAACACCCTTATAATTCCCTAGTATATGGTACCTAGGTACCCAGGGTATTGGTGTTCCAGGAAATCCCTATGGGCTGCAGCATTTTTTTTGCCACCCATAGGGAGCTCAGACAATTCTTACACAGGACTGCCACTGCAGCCTGAGTGAAATAACGTCCACATTATTTCACAGCCATTTTACACTGCACTTAAGTAACTTATAAGTCACCTATATGTCTAACCCTCACTTAGTGAAGGTTAGGTGCAAAGTTACTTAGTGTGAGGGCACCCTGGCACTATCCTATGTGCCCCCACATTGTTCAGGGCAATTTCCCCAGACTTTGTGAGTGCGGGGACACCATTACATGTGTGCACTACATATAGGTCAATGTATGTAGCGTCACCATGGTAACTCCGATCATGGCCATGTAACATGTCTAGGATCATGGTATTATCACCCCAATACCATTCTGGTATTGGGGGGACAATTCCATGCATCCCCAGGGTTCCGGCATAGAGCCAGGGTACTGCCAAACTAACTCTTTGGGGTTTTCTCTGCAGCTACCGCTGCTGCCAACCCTCAGACAGGTTTCTGCCTTCCTGGGGCCTGGGCAGCCCAGTCCCAGGGAGGCAGAACAAAGGATTTCCTCCGAGAGAGGGTATTACACCCTCTCCCTTTGGAAATAGGTGTTAAGGGCCTGAGAGGAATAGCCTCTCCTGGCCTCTGGAAATGCTTTGAAGGGCACAGATGGTGCCCTCCTTGCATAAGCCAGTCTACACCGGTTCAGGGATCCCCCAGCCCTGCTCTGGCACGAAACTGGACAAAGGAAAGGGAGTGACCACTCCCCTGACCAGCACCACCCACGGGAGGTGCCCAGAGCTCCTCCAGTGTGTCCCAGACCTCTGCCACCTTGGATGCAGTTGTGTGAGGGCACAACGGACAGCTCTGAGTGGCCAGTGCCAGCAGGTGATGTTAGAGACCCTTCCTGATAGGTGCTTACCTTTCTCTGTAGCCAATCCTCCTCAGGGATATTTAGGGTCTCTCCTGTGGGTATCTCACCAGATAACGAATGCAAGAGCTCACCAGAGTTCCTCTGTACTTCCCTCTTTGACTTCTGCCAAGGATCGACCGCTGACTGCTCCAGGACGCCTGCAAAACCACGAACAAACAATTCAGTGGGGCACATCAACAATCAATGTCTAAACTATTATATTATCAAAAATGAGATGACATGAGAGAACCTAGTATGATCAAACTAAATTGCTAGTTGATAAATCTTCCTTTTCTGAAATAAACAATAACTAACCAAAGAGAAAAACCATGTACTCATATAGAACTAACCAAACAGAAATGTCCATGCAAATAGAGAATTTTAATACAAAAGAATATATCATATTATACACATAGACATATAAACATATATACACAGCATGTAGAAAAAGAATGAAAAGCCATCAGCCTACACATAAACATATAAACATATATACACAAAATGTAAAAAAAGAATGAAAAGCCATCAGCCGACACGTGTTTCGTCCTGACTGGACTTCTTCAAGGCTTTATTTGCTTCTATGTCCGTATAATCATATACCATTCATCATCCTCTGTTTTAATCATAATCAGTCACTTCCTTGCTGTCTTCAAAATGAATCTAAATTACAGGAACCGTAAACCTCATGTATTGAGGAACCAACTATATGCCTCTCTCTCTGTTCTTAAATCTCGTCCCTGTTCTATTTCCCGATGTATCTCAGCGAGAGCATCGAGGGCCTCTGTACCTCGTCTCACTCTCCCCGACTTTTTCAAAGTAGCAAGAAGACTACCAGCAACATTTTAGCGCCTCATCCTGCCGGCTTTCTCGACTGTTTCCTGTTGGTGCATGCTCTGAGGGCTGTCTGTCTTCACCCTGCACTGGCAGCCAAAAAGGAATCTCCTGTGGGTCGAAGGAATCTTCCCCCTGCCAACGCAGGCACCAAACTTCTGCATCACCGGTCCTCTGGGTCCCCTATCATCTTGACGAGCATGGGCCCTGGAACACAGGAGCTGGGTCCAAGTGTCCGCAGCAGTCCAGTGGCCTTCTGTCCAAATTTGGTGGAGTTAAGACCGTGCCTCCCCACGCCAGACAGTAATCCTGTGTACTGCGTAAACTGCAGCTGCTCGGGCTGCTCTGCACTTTTGTAAGACTTCCTTCGTGCACAGCCTAGCGAGTTCCCCAGCACTCTGTCCTGCATTGCTCAATTTGCTGAGTTGGACTCTGACTTCGTGGGACCCTCTTTTGTTGTGCTGAGTCGTCTGTTGTGCTCAGATCTTCTGAATGCCTGTTCAGGTGCTTCTGCAGGTGCTGCCTGCTTCTGCATGGGCCCTCCGTGTTGCTGAACACCCCTTCTGTCTCCTCCTCCAAGGGGCAACCGCCTGGTCCTTCCTGGGCCCTGGCAGCACCCAAAATCTTCAACCGTGAGTCTTGCAGTTAGCAAGGCTTGTTTGAAGTCTTTCAGCGTGGAAACAACTCTGCATCCTCCAGTATGCCGTGGGACATATTCTGACCAAAGGAGAAATTCCTGGCATCTTTCGTTGTTACAGAATATTTTGTTTCTTCCACCTGGAGGCAGCCCTTTTGCACCTTCAGCCGGGGTTTAGTGGGCTCCTGCCCCCCCCTGGACACTTGCGTGACTCTTGGACTTTGTTTCCTTCCTTTGCAGGTCCTCAGGTCCACGAATCCTTCTTCAGTTCTTTGCAGTCAGTTGTTGTCTTTGCAGAATCCCCTATCTCAACTTTACTGTCTTTCTGGGGTAGTAGGGTAACTTTACTCCTACATTTCCAGGGTCTTGGGGTGGGGTATCTTGGACACCCTTAGTGTTTTCTTACACTCCCAGCGACCCTCTACAAACTACACTAGGCCTGGGGTCCATTTGTGGTTCGCATTCCACTTTTGGAGTATATGGTTTGTGTTGCCCCTAGGCCCATTTTCTTCTATTGCATTCTATTGTGTTCTACAGTGTTTGCGCTTCTTTTCGAACTGTTTACTTACCTGATTTTGGCTGTGTGTGTATATTTTGTGTATATTACTTACCTCCTAAGGGAGTATATCCTCGGAGATACTTTTGGCATATTGTCACTAAAACAAAGTACCTTTATTTTTAGTAACTCTGAGTATTGTGTTTTCTTATGATATAGTGCTAAGTGATATAAGTGGTATATTAGGAGCTTTGCATATCTCCTAGTTCAGCCTAAGCTGCTCTGCTATAGCTACCTCTATCAGCCTAAGCTGTTATACACCTCCAATCTACTAATAAGGGATAACTGGACCTGGCACACGGTTTAGGTACCACAAGGTACCCACTATAATCCAGGCCAGCCTCCTACACTCCCCAGCGCTATTTGCATGTCAGAGTGGGGCCACACAGCCCCCCCAAGGAGCCAATGATGCCCTGGGGATCACCATCCCCAGAAATGCTGTGTCACAGGGCTGCCTCCTGCACATGCACATGCTATGCTGGGGTGCACATGCCCGGGACATAGCTGTTTGCTGTGGATTGGGAGCTGCTTTGACATCTGCCGCCAAGTCACAGCAAACACCCTGCTAGCAGGGAGGGAGAGCTATCTAACAGCTCTCCCTCACTGTGAGTGGAATTTTCTTCTGTCTCTCTGCCCATGGAGATGCATGCGGGGAGACAGAGGAAACTGCTGTCACAGAGAGGGAGCTGCTTTGACATCTGCCGCCAAGTCACAGCAAACACCCTGCTAGCAGGGAGGGAGAGCTATCTAACAGCTCTCCCTCACTGTGAGTGGAATTTTCTTCTGTCTCTCTGCCCATGGAGATGCATGCGGGGAGACAGAGGAAACTGCTGTCACAGAGAGGGAGCTGCTTTAGCAGTGACCTCTCTTGAAATGGCAATGCCAGCTCCCACAGAACGTGTGAAGCCAGCTGGGACTGCGGAGGTCTTGAGTCTCCCTTCCTTTGTGGTCCCCAACATTGTCACCTGGTGCCCTGGGGGGCACCCAGGTCCTATGGCTAGGCCCCGGGGATAGTGTCCCCTGGGCTGAAATGGGCCCTGGTGAGGGAGGCCATGTGCGCGCATCCCCTAAAAAATAAATAGTTATGCTGGGCCCTGGGCCAAAGTTTCCTGGGGAAGGGGGGCTGTGTGTCCCACTCTCAAAAAAAAATTAGGCTAGGCCTCAGGGGATGGGGTCCCTGGGGCTGAGATTAACCTGGGGAGGGAGGCCATGCCCATTAAAAGAACCCTGAGAAAGACCCAGTAACACGCTTATGCACCTATACCCTCCTGCACCCATTTGCAGACATAGGCTCACTCTGATGCACCCATTCACAGGCCCACTCACACACTCATATACCTGTTCACAGACTCAGTCACACCCTCTCACACTCATTTTTAGAATACTGAAAAACTGATTCAATATCTTATACACAGAGTGAGAGACATACTCATACATGTGTTTGTGGACTTCTTTTGAAAGTAATCTTTGGTGTCTGATATTGAAAATTCCACATATGTATATGTATATATTTATATATACTGAAGAATGGGTTGGTGTGCAGTGAAAGCTTGCTTTTCTTTTCCTTGTTCTTACATATTCGCGAATATTGCGATGCCATGGTGAATTTGTTGAAAAATAAACAAATAAATACAAAATATAAACATGAATTTTGGGCAATAGGGTGTCCCTCTCAAGAGCATTTGTCATCATTGTTAGTATGTGATAGGTATGTGTAAGACTGGATGCAGAGTTTCAGGTTTGAAAGAAAAACCTGTTGCCTTTGTCTGTGAAGGGCACACCATATATCATTATGTCAAAGCGCATATTGTTGTTGTACCTACAACTCATGTTATAATCCCTGAGGAATTCAGAAACAGTTATTAACATGTTTATTGGCTTTTTCAATCTGTGGGCGGAATTGAGTAGACCACTTCCATTTCTGCCTTTGGCATATTTTGGAGTACACCAAGACAGTGTGAAGGAATAGTCTCATGAATTGTGCAAAAGTATCTTTCATTGGGATTTCCAGTCCTACCCCAGTTAGTGTGCCTAGGTCATTATCACCACAATGTACATTCATGAGATCAGGGGGTTGCAATCTCTAATACTTTCAATCAAAAATAGCAATTTATTCCACTTTAACCCTCTCTGGCCAATCCAAATAATGTCCACATT
The DNA here is from genome assembly GCF_031143425.1 of Pleurodeles waltl. Lineage (NCBI taxonomy): Eukaryota > Metazoa > Chordata > Amphibia > Caudata > Salamandridae > Pleurodeles > Pleurodeles waltl. Next base: position 497,067,001 of record NC_090444.1, read on the forward strand.
AGGCAAATCCAAGTCCCTGTTAATTGCACTCTTTCTAGCACATTCCGTATCCTAAAAAACATAGCTGTGGCCAACAATCCAAACATTTTGAAGTGAAGCAGTAGTAGCAGTCAGTAGAAGGCTAGAGCTGAATGAGGCAGTTTTGAAAACAGGATGCAGAAAAAATTGAGGTGTGCTCCTGACTTAAAAAAATACATACTTTTAATTGGGTACTGTGAATATGTAGGTGACTGATGTTAGGTTGTATTTTGAAAGGATTAATAATTAGATTTTTTATTGGCTATCAAAAAGATACAATTTTTACTGCAGAATTAGATATGGTTTTGATTCAGTACAGTAAATCCCACCTGCTGCAGCTCATTTTGTAACAAATATACCCCTTCTCGAATGTGCAGTGAACCTGTGACCTACTGGTTCTAGTGGGTGTCTATGGAGACTGTGCTAAGAGTGTATGGGGGAAGGGTGCTAAAGGGACACTTCTGTGTTTATAAAAATTAATAGAGTTTATACTCATTATTGTGTGATGAGAAATTACTTTCCTAGAGAGGAAAGGCTAATAAAGTGTACTGTGCTCTTGAAGTCACAACTCTATAAAGCTAAATTTGTTTTTGGACTTTTTTATTTGTGAATTTGTCGAGATCATCGAGATTACCTCGTGAGCAGGGAAAAAAAAGTCTACCATACTGGGTTCTTTAGAAAAGTGCATGAAAGGGTTAACACATGATAACCATTCAGAAGTGTGCTTGCAAAAGTAAAAAATTAAAGGTATGCTCTTATTTGCTCTTATCTGCAATACCACACAGTGCAAAGTAGAAAGGGTTGCCAATTTTGGTTGCTATGTGTACAAGTGCTAACCCATTCTGATGCTTCATTTTGAAAATTGCTGAGAGTATTAAATCTATCTGATAGGAGAAAAAAATAAGAATTTACCAACAAAGTTTGGCCCAGATTTAAGAGGGCCTAACAACATATATTGCCACATTAGTGTCATCCTTTTACACTAATGTGCCGATATTATAGCAAAAACGGCATGCTATAATTACAAAGTGGTGCAATATGTACTTTCTCCAATTCCAGCAATTCCTTGTTGAAAGAGGCACACTCCTCTGGTGTAGGCATTAGACACACTATTGATTTTCCTTCTTGAATGAAAGTGAACATTAGCTCTGCTGCTATCTTGTTTGTTGGAAACACATTTTTAAGAAGAAGACTTTCTAGCACACACTTTTCTTAAAAGAACAACTACTGTAATGTCTTCTAGAATATTCCCACATTCAGTATCAGAAACTTGTCACATATTCCTAAGTAATTATTTGTTTTGAAAGTTTAACCAATTATTCACATTTCCAGTGCTTCCCAAATATTTCTGAGTTTCATCATGAAGCAGTGTTTTGAACACACACTGTCCTTAAGGTTAAGTTAAGGTTTAACTATTTTAGCACTCTCAACACTTCAGGGTAAGCTTCACTAGATAACATTTGGTTTCTCTATTATATTTTCATGCTCCACAGGCAGCACCAAAAGTCAATGAAAAGTACTTCCTTTGATATTGTGGACAGCTAATCCAGTGGGTGGTGCAACTGCACAAGACAGATTATAGTCTGGAGTCTTCTGAAGGAAAACAGTGAGAAATTGTTTTAAGAACCTTTTATCAGTACCAGCTTGTCTACTGAAAAGCAACAGACTAGGCTTAAATGATCTACATGCATGCTCTTTCTTGTCATGGAGCAATCCAAGCTCAACTTTGGCTTTCACCTCCATATATATTTCCTTTTGCTCATCATTTAGTTGTCCAACTAAGTCTTCCAAATAATTTTTTTCCTTTCTTGCTTGTCCATTGCAAAAAATCACATATGTCATCCCATGTTTTCTTTAGACAACTCAAGGTCACAAACCAGGGTAATGCACCTAAATTTCACAACATACATTTCAGTTCACCATGATGACAATACCAAAACTCATTAGTCTCATGTTGGCATGCCAACAAATTTATCGAGTTGCACTTCAACTTCTCATCTTTTCCAATAATTTTGTCAACAAGGTATCTTGCATACATTTTTTGTAGATGAACTCCTTTTTTAACAAAGTGGTTAACAGCGTACAGCTACATATTTTTTAAAGACAGAATGTAGTTTTATTTTTACCTTATTCACATCCACTAGCTCCTGCCAGTTGTTTTTGTTTTGTGTGGGCATACCATTCACTAAAATACCAAGTGGGTCTTCCAAATCTCTCTCTACACCCACAGTGTCATTGCTGTGTTTAAAATCTAAAGGTAAGCACCAACTCTATCTTTAAGAATTTTCTGTGACTTAGTCGGTGGTAGTTTCTCAGTCTTTGGTTCTATATGAACTATTGTTTGAAACAGGATTATAGATTGAATCAGTATTGTTTCATAAACATTTAGATGTTCCTCTGGAATATTAACTAACTCTATCTTATTACGTATTGCTCTGGTGGGCATTCTGTTGTCTTCTAATCTGTCATAGTAATACTTACACAAAATTTGGCGTCCTGACAAATCAAAATGTTCTTCTACAAACAAGACCCCTGAAAATGCTAGCCACTGATCTCTATTTTCTTGTTCAGTTTTTAGTAACAGATCAAACTTTCAAATTTGGCTTTTGTAGTGAGTGCAATGACAACATTTGGAAACATAACTTGGCTTATTTATAGACAATATATTAAATATTGCTATTTCTTGTGCAACCTTATCAATAATAATATCTGTGTTCTGTTACTCTACACTTGAACCTGCCAACTCTTTTTGCTAGAGTCCTCTTCAGGACCAAAGAAACATAACTGTATTTCTTCACAAATATTTTCAACATGTGGTACGGTACCATACAACAGTGCTTTGTTTATTTCTTCTAAACACAATGCTGGACTTTTTACTAAGTGAGGTCTTCTAACTAAATTTTACATTTTTGAATGATGAATAGCCAACATTCCAAAATGATGAAAGGTGCTTATGCTCACTTTCTTAAGTAAACATGCCAATGAGCTTCCTTGTAAATTGGTTTATTTCCTCACTTTTCATGGATCTAACCATTGCAAGACTGCAATTTTCCATGTCACGCTTTAACCTGGAAATTGACTTAAACATTTCTCAGTATATCAATTGATTCCTGTGGATCACTACAACTACTACTGCAGTCCCATTTATACACAGGGACATGTCTACCCATTCCTTGTACCTCTTCAGCTACCTCTGCCACTGCATTTCTCGGAACCAACTCTTTTGTAGTAAGAGTATCATCTTTAAACTTATAGCATCAGTCGGTTGTTTCAACCCCATGCACTAACTGTTTTTGCTTCAATGCTGTCCTTCTTCTTACTCTCCCTCATATGTCATAACAAATTCTATATTACCCTACCTCTAAACATTCTCTCTCGTATTTTTCTCAAAGTTTTTCTGTCTTCTTGTCGAATTAGGAGGTTTTTTTCAAACATTTCTTACTTTCACAATTAGTTACTCCTTCTCCATTGTCATTTGATTGTAAAGCTGGCCTTTTGTTTGAAACTTTTTCCACATTTTGCATTTTCCTATATACTGTTTCAGCAAACTCCTTAGTTCTCTTACCAGCAGCTCTTTTCTTCCTGAGTCCATTTGCCACATCTTGTGCTTTTTTGCTCTCAGTTTGAAGAAGATATTTGTGTTTCATCTCTTTTTTCACCTTTCCATCATTTTAATACATGCAACTTTATATTCAATACTACTTCATTACATACTTAAAGCCGCATACCACTGTGGAACCCCTCCTGGCTTTTCTCTGTGAGGCACCCACTCCTGGACAGCCCCAGGGTGAAATCAGGCAGCCAAGCGCTGTGAGAGCCATTGTGGAGATTAAGCAAGCTATTGCCCAGAGTTACAGAGTGGGACCCATTAATTAGATTAGGCACCAAGGAGAGAATTATCTGGTTGAAGGGAATTAAGCCCAAGACCCTCTGAGGTGGGAATTGAACCCTGGTCCTGGGCCAGATCTCTGCATCAGGGTCTGCCGCTCTAACCATTGTGCCACTTTTCTCCACTGTGTCTGAGAGCTGGGCATATCAAAGGCTCAATAGGTGTGTCAGTGCAGATACAATTATCTTTATTGAACTCTGAATGATTGAATAAGTGGATTCATGTGTAATGCTGTTATTGGTGGGTTTTGAGCATCTTAGTCACTGTCTACCCATATGAGTAGTGGGTACATAAATTATTTTTGGGGAATGTAACTCTATGTACCAGTCACTGCCTCACTGTATAAGCACGTTAGTACCTACATACCTGTATATGTCAGTGTGTAAGAGCCTGTGTAAGTTTGTGAATATACATGTATAAATTAGTGTCCTGCCTCTGATTCATCTCAAGCTTACAGTTTAAAAAACCCCAACAGCTACTCTGCCTTTCATTCTGTTGAGGTAACATTCAGATGGGCAATAATCAACATCTGTTATTCAGCCACCATGTACCCTTCTGTATAAATACACACTTTAAAAATACACATATTTTGTTGAGTTATAAGAGTGCTTGTACCATGGTTGGATTGTAGTAGAAGTAATTGAGTACACAAATCCTGTCTGGGTGTGTAAGTGGATATCTTAGTGCCTCTGTCACTCTAGGTATGTGAGTGGCTCTATAGTTTTATAAGTAGGCATGTGAGTGGCTGTGTGAGTAGGTGAGAGGATACATGTTGGAAAGGGCCTTTCTGCAGGGTCACCCCCAAATGTTTTACCTGCCTCCCTCCACTTTTTGGACCCTGTTTTTGCTGGTTTTAGGACTCTGCACACTTTACCACTGCTCACCAGTGATAAAGTGCATATGCTCTCTCCCTTAAAACATTGTTACATTGGTTAATAGTCAATTGGCTTATTTAATCTACTTGTAAGTCCCCAGTAAAGTGCACTACAGGTGCCCAGGGCCTGTAGATTAAATGCTACTAGTGGGCCTGCAGCACTGATTGTGCCACCCACATAAGTAGACCTTTAACCATGCCTCAGGCCTGCCATTGTAAGGCCTGTGTCACCCATAAGGTAGGCCCTAGGTAACCCCTAGGGCAGGCTGCTATGTTGGTAAAAGGCAGGACATATATCTGTGTTGTTTATATGTCCTGGTAGTATAGAACTCCTGAATTCATTTTACACTGCTGTGAGGCCTGCTCCTTTCATAGGCTAACATTAAGGCTACCCTCATATACTGTTTGAGTGGTAGATTATGATCTGAAATGAGTAACAAGGTAATATTTAGTATGGCCAGAATGGTAATACAAAATCCTGCTGACTGGTGAAGTTGGATTTAATATTACTCTTTTAGAAATGCCACTTTTAGAAAGTGAGTATTTCTCTGCACTTAAATCTTTCTGTGCCTTACGCACCATGTCTGGCTGGGTTACTTGACAGCTCCCTTGTGAATTTCACTCAAAGAACCCCAAACACAGGATGCTCAGTCAACCTGCACACATCAGCATACTGAATGGGTCTTCCTGGGCTGGAAGGGTGGAGGGCCTGACACTTAAATGTCAAAGGACAGTGGCCTGTCCTCACACAAGGGACTTCCAAACCCCTAGTGGGACCCTGGCGGACAGGATGGACAGGATGGAACTGAAAGGGGACCTTGTGCACTTCTAAGCCACTCTTTTAAGTCTCCCCCACTTCAAAGGCACATTTGGGTATTTAGACAGGGCCTCTGACCCTACCAACTCAGACACTTCAGGACAAGTTACACTGGTAAAGAAACTCTGAACCAGGACCTGCAACCTGCCAAGAGGAACTGCCTGACTGCCTAAAGGACTCATCCTACTGCTTTTCTGCAAACAACTGTTGCTGTGCTGTTGAGCTGCTGCCTTGCTGCCCTCTGGCTTTGCTGAGAAGTGCTCTCCAAGGGCTTGGATAGAACTTACCTCCTGTTCCTTGAAGTCTCAGGACCAAAAAGACTTCCTCCTGCAACAAACTCCTTGTGCAGTGAAAAATCAACACAACGGCTGCCAGAAACAAGCACAGCCTGCATCGTGGTGAGAAAATCACCACACGCCGACGAGGTGATCGATGCAGTGGCAGCGTTGCAACCGGAACTTCGACGCACAGCCCACTGAATCGACATATGGCCAAGCCAGAATGATGCAGCCTGGCTTCCTGTGAGAAGAATCGACGCAGCACCTGCTGTGCGAAAGAAATTTCCCTGCATCGCCCAAAATCGATGCAGCTCCTGTGACTTCATCCTGCATGCCCAGGATTTCTCTGCATCATCCCTGGGGCGTCCGAATACCCCGCAACCCGAAGAGGGTTCAGGCCAATGCGCCGGAAATCGATGCCAAGCCTTACCTGTGTGGAAAATTAATGACGCATCAACTGTGTGCGCCCGGAGAAACCGACACACATCTCCCAGTTTTCCATGCATGTCCTCCTCTGCGGTTCCTTCCAGAGAATTTGAACACAAACCAGGCACTTTGTGCTTGTAAGAGACGCTTTTTAAATACTAAAGACTTTTTTTATCATTCTCTGAAGTGATATTTCAACGTGCACTTATCAAATCTTGAACGTTTTGACCTGTATTTAATCAGATTAATATTCTATATTTTTCTAAATACTGTGTGGTGTATTTTTGTCTTGTTGTACTGTGTTATTGAATGATTTATATTTATTGCACATATACCTTACACATTGCCTTTTAAGTTACGCTTGACTGCTCAGTGCCAAGCTACCAGAGGGTGGCACAGGATCATTTGGATTCTGTGTGACTTACCCTGACTAGAGTGAGGGTCCTTGCTTGGACATGGGGTAACCTGACTGCCAACCAAAGACCCAATTTCTAACAATATATAACTGGGTGTATGGCTGGATACATCTCTCTGTAACTGACTGAGTACTGGGTACGTCAAAAGCAGTATATGTGTGCGAGTACCTGGCTGACTGTGTGAGTTGGTGCAAGTTATACACTATTAAATTGTACACTGTAATCAATCACTCACTACTACTTGCAGACACATTCATTCATAGCAGCTTAACAAAATAACTATATTTTAACTTCAGACATTTTATTCCTCCTTTGCTGCTGTTTTCCTTAATAACATCATCAATTCTTTTTTCCTTTTTGCTGTTGTACATATTTAATTTCACCATATACACTCATGTCATTTTATATACACATACTGCATAAAAGTACACCCGTGATACACATACTGTATAAAAGTACATCCGTGAAATCTATTTGCTGTTCTATATTTTTTATCTCAGTATCTCTTGTCAGTGAAAATCTCCGTTCAGAAGTACAGGAATTGTGTACCACTGCCAGTACAAAAGAACCATTAATGGTAACGCTTCCCACTCTGCTTTCAGTGATACTGATGTAGTAAGCAAGTGATAACCTTCCTTTCATATTTTATGTTTGCACTACCACTTCTGAATGATCAGTCTTTTTAAACCCTTTCTAAGACTCTTTTTAAGAAGCCCAGTTTGGTAGTGGTTTTGGGCGGAAAATCTCCGCTCAGAAATACAGGAACAGCGTACCACTGCCATTAAAAAAGAACCATTAATGGTAACCATTCCCACTCTGCTTTCAGTGATACTGATGTAGTAAGCAAGTCATAACGTTCCTTTCATATGTTATGTTTGTACCATCACTTCTGAACGATCAGTCTTTTTAAACCCTTCCTAAGACTCCAGTTACGAAGCTCAGTTTGGTAGTGGTTTTGAGCAGATTCTCAGATCCGCTGTGCGCCCAGCACAGCCACCCCATGTAAAATTGCATCAGATTCACAGATCTACTTGGGGGACTGTAAAACCCGTAAAGAATCTGTTGTTGAGCATGACATTTATATTTTACTTTGTAAAAGTATTACATTTGAAGCCAAGCACTCCATAATGAGCAACATTTCCACATCACTCTGCTTTTCAGGCTAATACTCTCGTCTTTTTTGTTCCATCCCCTCAATCTCTTTAAGCTCTATTTCCATATTAACCATGGGGTATATTTAAGAAAAGTGATGCTGCACTGTGTCCATCACCACTTTTCTTGCACCCTTTACCATCCCCCTACCACCACCATGTGTGCTCCGTATTTAAAATATGATGCCCCATGGCACAGGGTAGGGGGCACTAGCGTAATTTTTCATGACGCTATTGATATACTCTGCAGGAGTAGTGTCAAAATATTGGAGCTACACCTGCAGGGCACATAGGAGACCATTATAAATAATGAAATCTCCCTTATAACACCTGCTCTGAGCAGGCATTAAAAGTGCCATACAAAATGACACAAGGAAATCTGTAAGATTTCCTTGCATTATTTTTTCGGCCCCCCTAACTCCTGTGTTACTCCTCCTAACGCTTCCTTTGCATTCATTATGCTTGGTGTAGGCATAATGTAGTGCAAAGGTTTACAAAGTGGCACAATGCATGCATTGTGCCACTTTGTAAATGTGGCGTGAGGATTTTGGCCTCACTGGGACACTTTAGCGTAAAAAAATTACACTAATGTAGCGCAAGGTGGCGCTAGGGACTTATAAATAATCCCCCATGGTGGCGCTAGGGACTTATAAATATGCCCCCATGTTTGGAACACTCTCTTGTATCAGTAAGTCAAAAGGTCACAACATTTTCTGTGAGCAACATACTAACTTCAAATTGAGCTGTAGCAGTTGTAGTTAACTGTTTGGAAATATAAGCATAATGTTTTTATTTTATTTTTCCAAAGCCAGTCAGACATGTAGTTAGTTTTTTTCTCAAAATCACTACCTAATTCTAGCTACCTGCATAATTCCACCATCCAGTTAAATATGTTATTTCACATTTTAGGTGCTGCCTTTCATTTTGAAAATGGTCTCATTCAGGTGTAGCTTTCTCCTGCGTACTGCTCCTCTTTCCATCCAGAGTGTAGATTGTGGGTCATAGTTTTGTGTTTTGGGCCCGAGAGAGTGCTAGAAAGAGTGGTATTGACAGGGACTTGGGTTTACCTAATGTAGACATTACTTGGTTTGGCCAGAGAGGGTTAAAGTGGCATCAATTGCTGACTTTGGTTGAAAGCATTATAGATTGCCAACATTCAGACCTTTTGATTGTGCACTGTGGAGGCAATTACTCAGGCACAACTACTGGGATAGGAGTTGAAACCCTAATGAAGGATGCCTTTGGTCAATTATTTTTTTTAAGGAACAAGGGTAACCCATGGGCATCACAGGACCAGGGGAACAGTGTTTTCTAAAGGAACATAGGTCCCTTGAGTGTAGACAATCAAGAATAATGAAAATACAATGAAACATGAGGAAAATCCAGATGGATAATTGTTAGAAATGGGTCTGTGGTTGGCAGTCAGTTAGCACTCTGTCCAAGCAGGGACCCTCATTATAGTCAGGGCAAGGGAAATATTCACTTATGATAACCTTTGCGCCCCCCTTTGGCATAAGCAGTCAGGCCTATTTCAAAGGCACTATGTAAAGTATTTGTACCAACATACACAGTAATAAAGTGAAAACACTACAAAATGGAAACCACACCAGATTAGAAAAATAGCCAATATTTATCTAAATCAAACAAGACAAAAACAACAAAAATCCAGCATACACAAGAAAAGTTTAGATTTTTTTAAATAATAGAATCTTACTCCATAGGAAACAGTGGCAATGTTGTTGTTACACAAAGTACCTGGTTAAAGTAAAAAATAAAGCTGCACGGCCCACCGTGCATCAGAAAAGTCAGCGACGCATTGATTCCTTACTCGCAAGCAAGGCCGTGTGTTGTTTTTTCTCTGGTCGAGTAGGCCATGCGTCATTTTTCAATCCCGCAAGAGAGCAATATGTCAATTTTCTGATGAGGCACCTAGGATCTGCGCAGGTTCACATTGGTTTTGATACCCAGTGATGATGCGGGTGAAATCCGCCCGCACGTTGACGAGTATCCATGCTGCGAGGGGTTTGCGTCATTTTCAGCAGCCACAAGTGAGTAGTGCATCGAATTCCCAGCCGCAATGCAGGTGGTGCAATGATTTCTCAGCTGCAGTGCAGGTGATGCATTGTTTTACAGCTGCATTGCAGGTGGTCAGTCAACATTTTCTCCACACTGTTTCTGTGTCAGCCCCTACGGTAAACTATGAGAGAGATAGGCCTTGCAACAGTGAAAAACAAATCTGGCAGTATTTCACTGTTAGGACATGTGGAAAAAACACATCAGCACATGCCCTACCTTTAACATACACTGCACCCTGTCCATGGTGCTACCTGCGGCCTCTGGTCGGCTAGGCAATGCATTGTTTTTCAATCCCGCAAGAGAGCGATGTGTCCATTTTCTGATGAGACAGCTCAGATCCGCGCAGGTTCACATTGGTTTTAATACCCAGTGATGATGCATGTGAAATCCGCCTGCACATGGACGAGAATCCGTGCTGCGAGGGGTTTGCGTCATTTTCAGCAGCTGCAAGTGGGTAGTGCATCGATTTCTCAGCTGCGATGCAGGTGGTGTATTGATTTCTCAGCTGCAGTGCAGGTGATGCATTGTTTTTACAGCTGCATTGCAGGTGGTGCGTCAACATTTTCCCTGCACTGTTTCTGTGTCAGCCCCTATGGTGAACTATGAGAGAGATAGGCCTTGCAACAGTGAAAAACATATCTGGCAGTATTTCACTGTTAGGACATGTGGAAAAAACACACCAGCACATGTCCTATATTTAACATACAGTGTACCCTGCCCATGGGGCTACCTAGGGCCTACCTTAGGGTGCCTCCTATGTATAAAAAGTGAAGGTTTGGGCCCTAGCAAGTGGATACACTTGCCAGGTTGAATTGGCAGTTTCAAAACAGCACACACAGACATTAAAGTGGCAGGTCTGAGGTATGTTTTACAGGGCTACTCATGTGGGTGGCACAATCAGTGCTGCAGGCCCACTAGTAGCATTTGATTTAGAGGACCAGGGCACCTCTGTTGCACTTTACTAGGGACTTACTAATAAATCAAATATGCCAATCATGGAAAAGTCAATTAAACATGCAATTTCCACAGGGAGCACTTGCACTTTAGCACTGGTCAGCAGTGGTAAAGTGCCCAGAGGATGCCAGGTCTAACAACAATTTATACTTTTATTGGACGATGGCAAAAACTATTGCAGTGGGGAAAAATCAACAAGGATGATCAAAAAAGGCTTAATATCCAGTCATTCCTCAAGTGACTTAAATAATACAATGACAAAGTCACTATTATAAAGTACTTATGTTTATGTCAACATATTAGCAGATATGAAAATTCATGCTAGGGTACTCTCTTCAACAACGTTTTGATCCCTCAACCAATTATCCAGATCACCAGGAGAACATCAGAAATTATACCCAAAATACACTAAGGGGTACTCTATATATGTACCACAAACATTCTATAGAAAAAGGGAAAAGGAAAGAAAGAGGAAGAGAGTGAAGGGGGGCATTGTAAAACTGTATTTAGTAATATAAACTGAAGCATCAGAAATAAAGTCGTTGGACAAATCCATGTATAAAAGGCACTCTCAAGATATGAAGAAAACAGCATCCTATAATGAATAATTATTCAGTGAGGACAATGGATATACTATTCAAGTGGTGTATGAGCTAAAACACGCATATCAATCCACTCAATAATTATGGTTCCAAATGGTATATACGGCTTGTGAAAATTCATACAGTGAAAACAGATGAGAAAGAGTAACGTAGCACTCTGTGAGATAGATATTGCGAAGGAGTGATATCAACTGCAACATAAAAGAATTGAAACATGTAGTCATATATGCAAGCCACAAATAGGAAATAACTGAGGGAACGACAATAGTCCTATGTATCGAGAGGAATGCACTACGCAATATACAGCACAGAAGAAATGAACCCATGACGGGCACTGATTAAACAATACTGTAAAAGGGAGGGAGGAAAAAATTAGATTGTGGTCAAAAATAGAAAACCATGGTAGGGACAATATGGGGAGTAAACAACCCCCTGGATGTACAATGTGTGATGATAAACTGGCATACTAGTCTATCAAAAGGAAGCCTAATATAAACCCAATTTCAACAAGTAGACAAAGAAATATATACGTGGAAATGCTATTAATATCCCCATACCAGAATATATGAGGTGAAGACATGAAACCAGCGCCAGGACTTACCAAAAATATAAGGAATACAGGGTGCACAAGGTCACGCAGGCCGGAGAGTTAAGGCACCGCAGGGACTGTCATCAACTCAACTTTAAAAGGTGTGCTCATGCGTGTGGGGGGAAATAGCAGCCATTGCAAGGACGAGGAAGTTCCAATACTGAGTGCAGTGGAGGTAGGGCCATATTGAAATGTCTAAAACTCATAGAGAATTGAGTACATTTAATTGAGTAATGAATATGTCATGCTCAAAAGAAAAAGAAAACCCATGACCCAATGATAGTGCAGGAATTCGAGTAAAGAATGCTATACAGAGAAGGAAAATAATTTGATGGGAAACGTACATCAATGTGTGTAAGAAAGTAAATCTTTTGACATAGTTAGCCCCTCCACACACACACACACACACTTTTTGCCCAGAACATGGTGTGGATGTGGTTTTGAAATGTAAGTGCCCTGGGCAAAGACTTTCCTGGGCATAGGTGTCACACCTCCTCCCACAGACAGGCACCCTGCTCAGGCTGGAAGCTTCAAAGGATCTACCGACTTTGAAATGTGACCTCATCCTCTGCTGCTACCAGCAGAAAGCAACCCCCCAGTTCAGCCCACACTTTAAGTGGGAAAACTAGACTGTGTAGGAGGAGTGTCCACACTCACCCAGCACCATCACTCAGGTGAGACAGGTGAGGTGACCCCGCAATTTCATTTTTGGATGGAAGGAAAAATAGTCAATTAGGGTCAGGGCTGTGTCCCCGTCCCCTGGCAGGTTGTTATTTGGTGAGTTTAGACATCCTAAGGTAGGTAACCCATTGGCTACTACCAGGTACCCACTCCCTGAGGTAACTATAATGGCTGGGGTTGGACGCAGGGTGTTGCCTGTGGCCTGGTCCTGCAACCAACCCCAATAACCACCCAACCCCACACTATGCACAGCTGAATGCTCTGTCTCTCTTGGTGTGAGAATAGGTGTGAGAGGGTGTCTCTGGGTATGAGAGGGTATCTCTGGGGTGATAGTAGCTGTGTGAGGGCCTGAGTGGTTCTGTGAGTGGATGTGTGATGGTCTGAATGGGCCTGTGAGTGGGTGGGTCATTGTCTGAGTGGGTCTCTGAGTGGGATTCGTCAGTGTCTGAGTCGGTCTTTGAGTGGGTGCATGAGGGTTTGAGTGGGTGTATGAGTGTCTGAGTAGGTCTGTAAGTGGGTACGAGGGTCTGAGTGGGACTGTGAGTGGGTACGTCAGTGTCTGAGTGAGCCTGTGAGTAGGTGCATGAGTGTAAGAGTGGGTCTTATGTGTGATAGTGCTACTATAAGTAAATGAATTAGTGTATGAATGACTGTGAATGTTTTTTGTTGTCAATGATAATCATAAATTCAGCGCAACGTTACACAGGGCTGCACTGAGCATTTCAATGTAATATGAATATTTTCAAGGACATCATTTCACCCTCGCAGACACATATATCACAGCTCTGTGGTCAGGCTACATCCTCCCTGACTTTTCATTTTATTTTCAGCCCTCAGGATCATGTCCCACTACTTAAAGTGGCAGCTGCAGCTTTCTGGTCAGTTTGCGACCAGCCAATCACAGCATTTCTGTGGGCATGTGCATTTGCAAATACTCCGCGATTGTCTCCAAATTGTTGCGAATTGATCCATGTCCTTAGATATACAATGTTATTTCCCCTTTAATTTCTGAAATACCACTGAATGGATTTATACCAAATAACAGTGCAATCTGCATACCAAAACCTATCTTTCTGCCACATTTGGTGTAATTGTGCCCAGTAGTTCAAGCTGCAGTCATGTTCAAAGCTCCTGTAAGAATTAACAAGGGAAATTTATGTTTTTACCCACACTTGACGGATCACCCTGAAACTTTCCGTATGCAACAGAAATCACTAGGGCATTTTTGGGGGAACATTTTGTGAAGCTTTGTCAGATGGTGCCAAAGATACGGGAAAGTCAAAAATGCTTTTTCTATGGAAATATTGTCCTAACTATAACTACCTACTATCGATCACCAGTAAGAAATGTATGTGTGTGTGTGTGTAAATATATATATATATATATACATATATATATATATATTTTGTTTTTTTTTTCTCTAAAAAACTAAGGTTACAGAGATGATATAGTTAAGAAATACATTATAAAACCCATTGGAATTAACTGGAAAAAAAACAAAGGCTACAGTTATAGTTCAGATTTCACTTGTTCAAAATTATCGAAATTCAGCAATTATACTTTCCTGAGGTAACTATAACTTACACCACTGCAATGCACTGCTTATGACTTCAGATATTACATCACTCATGACATGGTTAGTGACATCAGTGATGACATCACTGATGACATCATCAAGTGAGTGTAAGACTTTACAAAATGTTTCTTATTTCTAAAGATAGATACAAGGGTAATAGATAGATACCTAACTCTATAACGTCTCTGTAACCTTTGTTTTTTTGCCCACTAGGTAGATATAGTAAGGACCTAGTTGCTATATCCCAAAATGTTTTTTTACTTGCCTATATCTTTGGCGCCACTAGACAAATCTTCACAAAACTTGCCCAAAACCTATGCCAGTCCCTCCAGCTGCTGCCCGGAAGGTTTTGGGGCAATCCTTCCAGGTTGGGCTGAGAAAAGAGGGGGTACCAAAACACATTTTCCCCATTCATTATTCCATAGGGATTTTGAGCAGCAATAGCACAAAAACTACTGGGGGGAATTACACCAAGTTTGCCAGGAAGGTAGGTCCTGGTCCAGAAAGAGTGCCTTTTTTGTTTTGGAATGATTTTGTTTAGTAGTTTCAGAGAAAGTAAAGAAAATCCAAGTTTGTCAATCTAGGGGCCCAAAGGATTTGCGACCCCTCCTGATCTTGTGCAGAGATCTGATTGGCTGATAACACTTCAACAACAGAAGTCATTGAAGTATTGTCAGCCATCTTGGGACTTGGCTGAAGTAAAAAAGTAAAAAATAAAGTAAAGGACCAGGGTGCAAACACCTTGACCCCTGAGGTCTGGTGGTGGGGTCCCAAAGGGATGCCCCCAGGGCTAAAAAGCCTCTTTTTAAATTTTATGAGTGAAGTTGCTGTGGATCCGTGGATCTGCCATAACATTTTTAACAAGGAAGCATGGGATCCTGCACTTTGTTGCTATAATGCCCCTGGGTGGGCCAAGTCCCAGGGGCTTTTATAAAAAAATGTGGGGGGGGCCTTTTGGCTCCCTCCCGCTGCCCCGGGGACCACCACCTCCTGGACTTATTAGTTTTCTGCAGGGGGCCATGTACCCCCTGCTGCCCTGGGGCCGTCTCCTCCCCAGGGCTGTTATCTAATGTGTGGGGGGCTGTCACATCCCCAGGGCATTCAGGTAATAAAAAGCAGGGGCCTGTAGCCCCCTGCACCTTGGGGACCACCATCCCCAGGGCAAAATGCAATTTATTTGTGGGGGCCATGCACCCCTCCCGCTGCCCAGGGGACCACCACCCCCTGGGACAAATATTTAAAGTATATGCCCTGGGGACCAACACCCTTCGGGCTATGTCCAAGTTGGAGGGGGGCCACGCAGCCCCCATCTTGGATCCACAGATGAGCCTGAGGACAGCCACCCCCCAAGGCTGCTTCCTGCTATGTCCTGGGTAGCTCTAACCGGGACGTAGTTATTTGTTGTGGCTAGGCTGTAATTATGTAACTACAGCCAAGCCACAGCAAAGACCTTGAATTTTGACAGCAGGACCTGAAAAGTAATTCCAGCTGTCAAAATCCAAAGCTTTCATCTCTGTCCCCTGCACCCATGCAGGAGACAGAGATGAAAGTCTTCAGCTGTAACGGAGCTGCTGTCAGAGCAACTCCGTGCTTGCTGAAGCATTACATTGCAAGGGAAGCCTTACGACTTCCCCCGTGGTGCCAACTACCCCATAAGGGCTCTTTATTATTATTATTATTATTATTATTATTTTTGCAAATGAGTAAATAAATAAATATAAAGGGACCACGGGGAGCCCTTGAGGGCACCCTTGCAGTCCCAGATAGCCCAAAAAGGGCTGAGAAAAATTCTATTGCCCTCGACGTACACTACTAATTACCTAAAAAATTATGGCATTCATGACATCTTTGATAACGTTCTTGATAATATCAATGTAATAGTTGCAGTAACATTTTTGAGGAACAAACTGTTCTTGGCAGGGGTGCAAGTTATAGTTATCTTAGGGTACGAGTTATAGTTACTTGAGATAACTCTAATAACAACTGGTGAATTTCTACAGTTTGGTATGTTCAAAATGTGAGCATAACTATAACTTCCCTGTAACTTTTGTTTTTTTAAGTGAATTTCTATTGTTTTTTTAAATTATATTTCCTAACTATAACATCCCCGTAACCTTTGGCTTTTTCAGTGAATGTATATATATCCAAAAAGCATGTTGCCTCAAAATACTGACAAACTCAGCATCACGAAAGCAATGTACCGTGGCTTGATATCACAAAGTGTGTTTAATTCCAAATACAGCAACAATATACATGTTGCGTTCCGGAGCCCCTGCTCCTTGCTCACAGGTCTAAGTACACACCATTACCTATATATATATATATATATATATATATATATATATATATATATATATACATATACACATACATACAAGAAGTGTTTTTTTATTTGCCTATATCTTTGGCACCGTTTGACAAATGATCACAAAGGTTTTCCCCAAAAAGTGTGCTGATGATTCTTGTTGTGGATGGAGAGCTTCAGGGTGATCCGTTAAGCAGGGACTGAGAAAAAGTGGGGGTCAAAAAAATTGCCTTTCTCATGTTAATCTTTGCAGGACCTTTAGACACGACTATAGCCCGAACCCCTGGATGGAATTACACCAGATTTTGCAGAATTCTAGCTTTCAGTGTGTAGATTGCGTTTTCACTTATTTAGTGTGAATCCGTTTTGGAGATATTAAAGGGAAAATAAATTTGTATATCTCTGGCCCCAAAGAGTTTGCGAAAAAAAAGAGCTCGTGCAGGGAAATGCACACCTCTGATTGGCTGCCAACACTTGAAACCAGGAAGTGTTGGCAGCCATCTTAGGAGTCACACAAATAAAGTTTAAAAAAAAAGTGCCAGGATAAATTCACCCTGACCCCTTAGCTCTGGTGCCCCCAGAGCTAAAAAGGATTGTTTTTACTAATTTTTGCTGCAGTTAGTGGTAGATCTGGGGATCTGGTGAAAATTAAAAAATAAAATGAAGCGCGGGCTCCCGTACTTAATTATTCGGCAGCCCCCAGGTAGGCTAAGTCTGGGGGCATTGTTAATTTCATGTGTGGGGCCACCTGGTTCCTGCAGCTCCAGGGACCGCCAGCTCCCTGCAGCTTTACAGAAATTTTATATGGGGGTCATGCGACTGCCCACCCCTGGGATTCAGCCGTTTGCTTTTGGTTGGTGGGAGCTGTCAGCCTCCACCATGAAAAGCAAACAAAGTCCACTTTCTGACAGCAGTAGCTGTCAAAAAGCTGCCACTGTCAGAAAGCAAAGTTTTAATCTGCCTTCCCTGCATTCAAAGATGCAAACAGGGAAGACATGAAAACATTTCTCCCACAAGCAGGGCACTGCTATTTAAAGCAGAGCCCTAATTCTGTGAGCAATGCCAGCTCCTGCAGGATGTAGGGAACCGGCTAGGATGCTAGGACCGCAGGGACCTGGAGGCTTCTGTTGCAGGCCTGTCAGATTGTCATTGCATGATCTGTCCATGCAATGACTTCAAAGAGTAAGACTAGCAAGATGTTTGGTACAAAAGTTATAATTACATTTGGATGCAGAGCAGAACGGAGTCACTGCTGGTCTAATGGTCAAGTTCTTGTACTGTCACTCAGTAGAGTGAAGGTTGAAACCGAGATTCGATTGGCAGTGTGTTTGTTTGTTTTAGTAGTGTTTTGACTGTTAAACCTTCCTAGTAATGGAACATTCACATTTCCTTCCTCTCAGGTGTGTGGGTTGCATGTCATATGTATGTCTGGAAACAGCCCATCAAAGAGTCACGTGTTCCCTAATGGTTACGGTCACAGTCCTTCACAATGACAATTGAGGGTTTGACTCCAGGTGAGTCTGTGATTATTTTCCTCCTTCAATTTCTTTCAAACTTCAAAAGTTTAAGGTTCATGCTGAAAGGTGATCTCACTCTTTTTAATTGACAAATACATTTTTATTTTCAATTTCTTCAGAAATATCTCATTCTAAGTATATCATCCATCAAAGCCAAATACACTATCTCTCTCCCCTATTTATTCTTTCTCTCATTTTCCTTCAATCTCTTTCTCCCACTCACACACCCACTCAGACCCTTATGCACCTACTCAAAGACCCATGCAGACACTCACGCACCTACTCACAGACCCAATCAGACCCTTCTACACCCACTCACAGACCCACCCAGATATCACACACCCACTCACAGACCCACTCAGCTACCAACACACTCACTCACAGACCCACTAAGACTCTCACACATCCACTGCTACCAACACACTCACTCACAGACCCACTCAGACTCTCATACATCCACTCACAGATCTGCACAGACACTGGTGCACCCTCTAAGACACTGATGCACACACTCTCACACCCAGACAGACTCTCACAGCCACTCTCATCCCCAGATACATCCTCTCCCACCTATTCTCACACCCAGAGAGACAGGCTGCAGCCAATTATTCCTGCACACAGCCATAGGGCTGTGCACAGTGTAGGGTTTGGTGGTAAGGAGGGATGGCCGTAGAGTCAGGCTGCAGGCCAGGCCTTGCAGGCAACCTCTGCTGTGCACTGGTGAAGGCAGTATACAGTGCAAGGTTGGGTGATTATAGGGGGTTGACCACAGCCTTTTGCTTCTCCCCTAAATGGTCTCTTCTATTGTCACAGCCTCTCTTGCCTGTCCTAAATGGTTGGCTTGTTGCCCACTCCCATCTCTTCTGCCCTCTGTGGTCCATTGTGCTGCCACTGCCCCTCCTGCCTGCCCAGCATGGTCAAATTATTGCCTCTTCACCCTCCTACCTCCCCTCAATTTTCTCAGTCCATGCCACTGACCTCTGCCTCCCCACAGTATTCTAATGAACAACTAGATTGCTAACATTCCATACTTATTACTAAAGTGTGGCGCGCCTGACGTCATCTTGATGTAATCAAAACTTTAATACCTAAAGCATTTTCTTTAGAAATTACAAAAATGAGAGGATCTTACACCCATACAAATTTGTGGTTAGTGCTCTAAAAAAACTAAAATGAGGGCATATTTTTGGAGTTTTTAGATAGCAACGAAGCGCTTTTAAATTAATTGCTATCTTTATTTTGTTAACTAGTTGATCACTTGATTATTTGTTATACTAAGGGGAGAGGATGTGGAGTTATGGCCAGAGATTCAGATTTTGTATCTGGGGAGATAGGTTTGAAATCAGCTTGACATCCTGTGATTTGGGGCAAATCAATTAATCTCAGCATGCCTTGAACCAAAGTTAATGTGTTGTTGTGGAATGTAACTGATGCTCAAGTAAAGCTCTCAAATACCTTTGGGTCAAGTCTGAGCTAAATGAAACAGCAAAAACACAAAACTCATTTATGAGGCCCTAATGCTACTATGCACCACTTGGCCTTGTAAATATGAACCCCTTCCACACGTAACATTGTGTGAAAGGGGCATTTCATGTGTGTTGCTTGGGGTGTTCTCATGCAATATCCATGTAATCCAAAGAAATGTGATACATTCCCACATTTACAAGTCTGAGAATGCATCAGATTCCTACCCACCTCACGGTTGGCATAAGAGTGACACAATGGATAGAAATATCTTCACTTCTCCCTGTTTTTCCTCTTTGTATGTGAGCTGCATTCTGCAGCACACATTGAAAAAGGAAAACACCTCTTTTTATTGTTTTTGTGCATTTACTGCACAAAAACAATCAGCCCCACAACGCAGGTCCTCTAGCACCAAAGAGCAAGGTTGCCAGCATTGACGCATGGTAGCAATTTGTGGGCCAGCGCAAGGAGAGAGGGCTGAAATGCACCATATCTTGTAGATGCTGTGCATTCCTGCCCTTTTGTTTTCACGCAGGGCAGTGCAGCAAAAAGGATTACATAATTACTCTGCACCAAAAAACAGAAGTAAATGAGGCCTTAAGTGTTTTGCACACTTGTGTCATTGGGCTATACTATATTTGTGCAACATTTTGGCTCTTTTTTTCTCAAGTGTCCATCTTGGAAAACTTATTTGTTATGTAGCTACATATTTTCCTCATGTACTGCAGCGTCCACAGTAGAAAATGCTTTCAGATTTTACACTTAAATTCCATCAAGATGGTGTTCAGATGTGATAAACTTTTGGCATAAATTCAGAATATTAGCACTCTCGTTGCTCATTAGAACACTGTAGTAAATCGGCTGGTCACCAGGGAGTTAACTGGCTGTCTGCTGCAGTTGTTGAAAGTGCATGTTTCTGCCTTCATTTCAGAATGTTTTAATGAAATAGAACAGGAAGATATTTGAGAACTCACTTAAAACATGTCCTAATTTTTCTTTGTACAGCACTAACCTTTATTTCTACAACAAAATGACCCTTTCATTTTGCGCCTTTCTAAATTAAATGTTTACATTTTTACCAGTTTGATTAAATCAAGATGGCTTCAAGTGTGCTACCCTTTTGTCAGACGTAAGGGCCTGATGTATAGTTTGGCAGAATCAGTCCCGTCAGCAAAATACCGCAAAATTTCCCATTCTGCCACCTTGGTGGTCTTTTTGCTCTATTTAGATGTTGGCAGGGCCATAGATGAAAGACTGCAAACTAACTGCCGTAACCTTCATTAATCTTCACCGCCTTGATGGTGACATAGACAAAAGTGGCTGGCGGTGGGACTCCAGCCACTTTTACCACCGAGCCAATCATGATATGCCTTCTTACAGACGCAACTGTGGTAACTAAACCTCCACACCTAAGTTGGTAGATTGGGAGCAATATGAGCTTGAAACTCACCTTTTTAGAGTTGTCTCATTTTCTGCTGCAATGAATCCGATCATGCAAGTACTATCTTTGATGCTTCTGCTGGGCCAAGATGAAAATCAGCCCTGTTGTTGCAGAAACCGAAGGTAAGTTACAGTTATACATGTCATCGTCAGACTTGCCTGTGCACATTAGCACTAGGCTCGTGGTTGATTATAAAATAAATTCAAGCAATAGTACAATGATGTACAATGCATATGTCTGTAATGTGGTAGGTACCAAAAACTTAAAATAAAACACCTTGACATATCATTCACAGTCACCAATAGGTTGCCAAATGCCTGCATGCAAATGCACCCCTACACAAAAAGGCACAGCAATCTCTAAATAGGAATGTGTCCAGAGAGGTGTGTGTAATCACTTAAACCAAGCTACCATATACTAGACATTAACAGTATGTATTGTAAATACATAAAGCCAATATAATATAGTATTGGCACTACAGAAAGAAGCAAGTGGGTTTACACAAAATTTATAACCATTGTAACCTCTAAACTTCAAACATGTCAGAGGCGTATCAAGGTCACAGATTACTTGGATTTGTGCAATTTCTGTCAAACATTAGATGTAATTTAAGTCTAAAGTGTCTTATTTCATGTGCAATGCATATGTGTGCTGTTAGAAATGGGGTCTCTAGTTGGCAGAGGAATACACCCTTGTCCAAGTAGGGACCACAGTCCTATTCGGGGTAAGTCACAACACAACCCAAATCATCCTGTGCTTACCCTCTAGTAGCTTGGCACAGATTAGGCAAGCTTAACTTAGAAGGCAATGTGTAATGACTCTGGCAGGATCGTTGGATCTAGTCAGTCAAGACTATGCAGGGTCGCAATCAGACTGTGGGGTGTCAGCAGCATCGCAGCACCATCAGACTTGCGTTGCAGGCCATGGTTGTTGCGTACAGCGAGGACCACGGAGCAGGAGCACGTAGTGGTATATCGTCAGGCAGCAGCATCTGCAACAGAGTCACTGAAGTCAATCCTGGAGTAGCTGAAGTCTGAAAACTAGCTTGATGCTAGCTGATACAGTCTTTGTTGGCCCTAGACTTCAGAACGGGGGGCAAGCTCAATCCAAGCCCTTGGAGAGCACTTTTGGGGAAGGCAGAGTCCTTCCACCAAAGTTAGAAGCCAGCAGGCAGCAGGGCAACAAGCTGGGCATCAAGGCTTCCCAGCAAAGCAGTCCAGATTAGTCATTTTGGCAGCCCGGCAGTTCCTCAGAAAGAGTTCAGGTGTAGATCCAGAAGTATCAGTGGGGTCAGAGACCCAGTTTTTATACCCCAAAAATGCCTTTGAAGTGGGAGAAACTACAAAGAGTGGTTTTGAAGTGCACATTTTCCACTTTCAGCCCAGTCCTGTCTGCCAGGACCCCTGTGGGGGGTTATCAGTTCTTTGTGTGAGGGCAGGCCACTGGCCTTCGAAATGTAAGAGAGAGCTCTTTCACCCTTCCTGCACAGGGAGACCCATTCAGTATGGAGATAAATGCAGATGTGACTGAGTGACCTGTGTTTATGGCTGTCTGGGTGGAATGCACAAGGGACGCTGTCAACCAGCAAAGAGCAGACGTGGATTGGAGACAGACTTTAAGGCACGGATGGCAGTAAGTGCAATGAAATGCTCACTTCCTAAAAGTGGCATTTTTAAAATAATAATATTAAATCCAACTTCACCAGTAGGCAGGATTTTCTATTACTATTCTGGTCATACTAAACATGACAGGGCCACTCCTTCCAGATTAGAATCTACCATTCAAACATATTTAAGGGCAGTTCTAATGCTAGTCTATGAGAGGAGCAGGCCTCACAGTCGTGGAAAACAAATGTATGAGTTTTCCATTACCAGGACATGTAAAACTCATGAGTACATGCCCTGCCTTTTACCTACATAGCACCCTGCCCTATGAGTTACCTAAGGCCTACCGTAGGGGTGACCTATATGTAGAAGAAGGGGAGTTTGAGGCTTGGCAAGCAGTTTTAAATGCCAAGTCGAAGTGACAGTGAAACTGCACACACAGGCCTTGCAGTGGCAGGCCTTGTACATGGTTAAGGGGCTACGTATGTGGGTAGCACAATCAGTGCTACAGGCTCACTAGTAGCATTTATCTTACAAGACCTAGGCACATGTAGTGTACTTTACTAGAGAATTACAGGTAAATTAAATAAGTCAATTGGGTAGGAACTAATCTTACCATGTTTAGAGGAGAGAGCATATGTAATTTAACACTGGTCAGCAGCGGTAAAGTGCTCAGATTCCTAAACCAGCTAATACAGGGTCAGAAAAATGGAAGGAGACATGACCACACTAAGGCTGCAAGGTCTAACATGTGCCCTTCCCCCAGTTGAAAGTGGGGAGAGCTACCCAACCCCCTGGGAGCTCACATCAAAAAAGGGGAAGAATCTAGAGAAGCTAACAGCATTGGCGTGGTCAGTCCCTGGGGGATGCTCCACCATAAAGTCCATACCCCCGTAGTGAGAAGGACCACCTCAAGAGTTTATGATTTTCACCCCTCATCTGCTTGAGCCATTTGAGGGGCTTATGGACTATCTGAACCCTGAAGTGAGTCCCAAACATGTATGGTCTCAGCTTCTTCACTACCCAAACCTGTCCCCTACAGCAAATGCTTCTCTTTCAATTGCCGTCCACTTCTGCTCCAGTAACACTGGGGGACCACCAGCACATGTGCTGCCCCAGTAACAGGAGCCTTATGCTCACTATATAGGAGATCATTCTCCCAATGAATCAGATGATCCCCAGAGACTTCACCTGCTGCATGGACTGAGGACTGTCACCTCAAGGCCTCAAGAGCGGGAGACTCTTTCTGCACTTTGCGGAATTCCTCCATGGAGGGCCCACCCTCAACTTGCCAGCCACAAAGCTCAGGTAGGTTACCCAAGACAGCAATGTGCTCCTCGGTCGGCTCAGGGGGCTCCTCCTCTAGGACACCACTAACCTCCACCGTGGAAACTTCTGGGACCTGTTTCTCACACCCCATGCCACTCTCCTTGGCAGCTGTCTGGGCCATTCTTCTAGGCTCCAGATGGCGTTGACTCCCCTCCTGAACAGTCATGAATCGTGTGGTCATACAGACCCACTCAGGCAATTCCATCATCTCGAAGTGAGACCTGAGCTCTACCTCCCTCCAAGTAGTGTGCTCTAGATCATTATCTAGCAGACAATCTACAGGTATGGCAGGACTCACAGCTACTCTCAGTGTACCAGAGACCCCCCGACACTCGAAGGGAACTAAAGCCACAGAGAGATGGCTCTCACGATTGTCAGCAACTATGACTTAGTATAATGTGTATCGTAGGACCTACTATACTGAAACCAGCTGACCCTTGATAGTAGTAGTGCTGGCTCCTGTGTCACGCAGAGCCTCCACCCTTTGCCTCATAATGGTGACCCACTGCTTATACCTAGAAGTATTGGCAAGCATGTAGGCTTTTGGCACCATATCTGCATCTCCCAGAGACACTAGGGTTACCTCTATCTGTTCCCCAAAGCTATCAGGGACTACCTCCTCCCGAGGGCTATACTAGCCAACCCAGGGGTCTGCCTACCAGTGGGGGGGCTGTGTCTTCTTTGGACATTCGGAGTCATCCTTAAAATGACCATACTTGGAGCACTCTGCACATTGGGGCACCAACCTCCCTCTTTTGTGATGAAAGAACACTTTCATACAAGTATCAGAGTTGGACTGGTTACCACTATTCCCTTGGGTATTGTTTTGGGGGTCTTTAGAGAACTCCTTGTTTTTAAGTTTTTTTCCCCCTCTTTCTTCTGTTGGGAACCCTGACCACCTTTGTGGGTGTCCCCCCAGATACCTTTTTGGACACTCATGCTAGTCCAGAGGTCTGCCTCCTCAATACGTTTTCTGGGCTCAGTCAGCAACTATGACTTAGTGTAATGTGTATGGTAGGACCTACTATACTGACACCAGCTGACCCTTGATAGTAGTCATGCTGGCTCCTGTTTCACGCATAGCATCCACCCTTTGCCTAATAATGGTGACCCACTGCTTATACATAGAAGTATTGGCAGGCATGTAGGCTTTTGGCACCATATCTGCATCTCCCAGAGACACTAGGGTTACCTCTATCTGTTCCCCAAAGCTATCGGGGACTAGCTCCTCCCGAGGGCTATACTAGCCAACCCAGGGGTCTGCCTACCAGTGGGGGGGTTGTGCCTTCTTTGGACATTCGGAGTCACCCTTAGAGTGACCATACTTGGAGCACTCTGCACATTGGGGCACAAACCTCCCTCTCTTGTGATCAAAGAACACTTTCTTCCAAGTATCAGATTTGGACTGGTTACCACTATTCCCTTGTATTGTTTTGGGGGTCTTTAGAGAACTCCTTATTTTTAAGTTTTTTCCCCCCTCTTTCTTCTGTTGGGAACCCTGACCGCCTTTGTGGGTGTCCCCCCAGATACATTTTTGGACACTCATGCTAGTCCAGAGGTCTGCCTCCTCAACAAGTTTCCTGGGCTCAGTCAGCTTACTGTCAACTAGTTGCTGGTAAACCTCTGCAAAACAAATCCTGAGCATGTGCTCTCTCAGGATTAATTTGTACAATCCAACATTATCACTGATTTTGCTGCCACGTACCCAGCCATTGAGTGCCTTACTGGAAAAGTCAATGAAGTCCACCCAGGACTGGTTGGGGAGCTGGCTACAGTCCTGAAATCTTTGGTGATACTTCTCAGGGGTCAGTCCAAATTTGGCAATTAAAATGGCTTTCATAGAAGTGTACTTGTCTTGGTCCCCTATCTCTAATGTCAGAAATGTGTCCTACCTAAGTGTAGGCATGTGTTTTCACAGACCTGCCTCTCAGTGCTCTTCAGTAATCCCATGGGTCTTTAGTGCAACTTTGTGACCAGAAAACGACTTAGCAATGTCATCTCCCACCACATAACTGGGCACCAAATCTTTGGGTATGCAAACCTTCTTGTCTCCAGCAAGTCCTGCATGTATGCTGCCACCATCACTGCTGGATTAAGACTGTATTAGGCCCTATGTACATACCTACGCTGTTAAAGCTATTTAAAAACAATTGTGGTGGTTTGGCAAATGGCCTTCACAGCATGAGTAAATACATAGGTCTTGATTTATTTCTAACCCATCTCAGTACAGAGCAAGAAGATTTTCCTATTTCTAAAAGAGTCATGTTTTGTGCCTGATATTGACTTTTAATGCTGGAATACTCCAACTTGCATGTGGTGTAACCTTCCATCAGCAAAGTACCCTTCAAGTATCACATTTCTCACCATCATTGATTTCACAACTGGAAATAACTAATGAGTTGAAAATGTTTGGGGTACGTGTAACTTTCTCCAGTGGGGGCACATCTCTGTCTGTTTCACTCAATAAAGTTTGGCTAAAATCATGTTAGTTGAAGCAGAGTGGCTTAGATGCACATTTGTGAAGGACTGAGGTCTAATGCCAATCTTCTATTGTCTACATAAACTGACTTGAATCTTGCTGTGAATACTTATTTCTAACATGTTTTTGATAAGGAATGATGCCATTGCACTCATGTCTCCAGTCCTTTTGGACCAGATGCCCATTATCATTTGGTCATTGTGTCAACTTACCAATGTAAAATCTGAAACAGCAACTGTATCATAAGTGCTTAGTATACAATGGCACCGGTAGTAGGGCCTACGTTAACTCTACACATTTGTGACAGAGCCTAATACCTGACCCAATAATGAAATGGGGCATGTTTGGTACAACTGTCCCTCCTAACATAAAAAAATGCAGCTACCCCTTTTTTCTCATGCAGCCATGTGTCTATCCAAAGCAGCGCTTGGCTTGTGATGAGGAATCTAGAGGCAACCTGTAGCACAAATCAATTTCCCAAACACAGCATCAGACACGGTATGAAAAACTTACACCTACCCAATCCTTGTGTGCGTTGGATGCGTTTCAATGGTCATGTTGATGCTATAAAACATTGATATAAATAAAAAAGGTTAAATAGCAAGAATGGCTACAAACACTAACTCACCTCCTTGATTCTGCTATTGGGCCCTAACTTTCCATCTAGCTCCCGATCAGCCACTGCAAGGCTGTGGGCCATTAGGTGGGTCAGGGTGCGGTGCATGCACTTGCCTCACTGGGAGGACTGGCCAAGCTGGACTTTTGTTTACTTTCTGGTCCAGTGTCGAAGGTCCTACTTCCTCTTCCTGCAATGCAGGCTGCACTCCTTATCGACCCCCATGGTCGCACCTTCTTGGCGATGGCTTTCCAAATCTCATGGTTTTGATGGGCGCTGACCTGTATGGATGAAAATAAATAAAAACAAAATATGCTTTGAATGATTTTGCTTGTCTGTAATGCTGTTGTAGTGAAGCCATTTCCGTTGTGGTTTTGGGTATGTTATTTTAGCAAATAGGCCTGCTGCTTGTGTCCTTCAACCTATTTATATTTCATTGTATTCCGATTTATTGTATTAGAAGTTATCACATTTGTGGTGAAATTTTATTTTCCTCTATTTGCTGTTCTTTTGCCTAGGAATGCATTTACATTTCTTAGTACAACATGCTTTTCACTCTGTGCTTTGTTCAAGGCTGCAACAGGATAGGGTTGCCAGCACAATGTAGTGCATCGTGTTTCTAACATTTCATAGAAACATACATATTTTTAGATGGGGACACTTTTCTCAGAACACTAGGGGCCATATTTACACTTTTTGATGCAAAACTGAGCCAAAGCAGTTTTGTGTCAAAAAGTGTAATGCCGGCTAACACCATTTCTTTGTTACACCTGAGCGTCAAATTTATACTTTGACGCACCGTGGCACAAACCACAGTTTAGAGTAATTTTTTTTTTACTCTAACCATTGTGCCACGTTGTAAAACAAAATGACGTTAACGCAGAGAAAATGACTCTAATCCGGTTTACGATGTCGCAAACTGAAAACGTGCTATTTTTCCCCGCATTAGCATCAAAAAGCGGTGCAAACGCAGCAAACAGTGCTAAGGAGCCCCACAATGTATCCCAGAAGACACAAGAGACCCCAGTGAGACCCCAATCAACCAGAAACCAACCAGGAGGACCCAGACAAGACCCATGAGAGGGAGAAGAAGAAAAGCAAGTGTTGTTTCAGTGCAGAGGAGCAGGAAATACTGGTCAGAGAGGTGACGGAACACCAGCATCAACTTTTTGTCACCTCAAAATTGCCAATTGTGAGGAGAGAGGCAATTTGACAACAAATTGTTGACAAGATCAACAGTGTGGCAGAGGTACAGAGAAAAGTCACTGAGTGCAAAAAAAGCTGGCATGACTGCAAGCGCAGGACCAAGGAAGAAATGGCAAGGAACAGGAAGGCAGCACTGAAGTCTGGAGGTGGGAGTCCATCACCGCAGGAGGCCCCGGGATCAGATGGAGGAAATGGTGGCAACCGTCATCCTAGAGGAGATCGTCACAGGAATTCAAGGGCAGGACAGCGCAGACTACCAGGAAACATCACAGATGCAGGGTAAGTTGCATGGGGGACAAAAATGTCTAAATGTCAACTGCAAGCAGGGAAAGGTACATACCTACTACACAATGCATGTTAGCCATGGAAATCAGGTAGTGGAAAGGGCAAAGGGGCACGGGCCAGGTGCATGGGCTGTGCAGGGAAAACCAGGGGCACAGCACAAGACTACACCAACAAACTTTGCATGGGGGTACTCCGCCATGCCAAGGCTGTTGGAAAGGCCAAGCCAGTCCAGGAGGGTAAGGTAGAACGTAAAACTGGCCTGCTGTCACAGGACAGCTGTCATTGTCACAACATGAACTGGGGCTCAATTTCCAGTCTCAGGACATATCTACAAGTGGCATGTACCATTGACAACAGTTGCCACTACCACCTGTGCTGTGTGTGCTGGTCAAGAAGCAAACGGCAGTTAGGTGCCGATGGATCAAGCACACCCAAAATAGAGGGTTCAGGATGACAATGTTATCAATCCCCTTTAATTCCTACCAAAGTGTAAATCCTGTCAAATGCTCATGTCTATAGGGGCAATAAACAAGAGGTATTGTTATTCACTTTATGAAGTACACAGCAGTAATGTCATACCCATTCTGCCCATTCCAGGGTCCACCCCGTGCCTGTGTTACAATAGCTGCAATGCCACCTGCAACATCTCAACTGTCATACTGCTAAGACAACAGCATTGAGGGGGAGGACATATCTGTCTAGCTAGTTCAACACACCCGCACAGTCAGGAAATGGAACACTGCAAGACCCATCAGTGCAATGCAATGTAGCACACATTTGGAAACATCAACATGACACACTACCAGTGCTGACACCTGTATCGTGCCATGCCAATGCTATACATAGTATGTGCTTTGTCTCAGCAATGTATAGGTGTATGTGAAATATCAGATATTGGGTCAGTCCCATATTGTTAAGTGTGGTGCAAGTGGCAACAGAACACCCACAGCCATTGCAAGGCCTCACCATGCTAATAGAAGTAGAGGGAGGGTTGAGTAGGACAAGAAGGTGGAAACACACAATTTGGACAGAACCTACATCTAGAGGATGTGATGCAGACTATTCCCCAAACTGCCCACACTACATGTGACATGCAGGTGGGGCATAAGCCTGTGAGAATGCTAATATTAATGACAGGAACAATGAACAGGAACCAAGATTACAATGTCTCACTAATAGGAAGTTAGTGACATCACATTACAACTGCCACAACACAGACACACTAATTGTACAATATCTCATTGCAGAGGACGATGGCTCTCCTGTGGATATGCCTGTCCTGAACCTCCCTGATTACATGGCTGACAAGCTGACAACCATTAGTCAGCAAACCCTCCAAAGATGTCCTTGGAACCCTCCAGACCCCACCTTCAGTAGCAAGGAGGAGCACAGAAGTAGAAGCCATCACAGAGGACCCACGCACCACCCCAATAGTACGACCTCCCAGCTCCAACCCAGCTGAGGACTCTGATGACACTGGTACTACCTTTGACAGGACAGTAGTGGGAGTAGAGCAGGAGCTGGCCAAGGAGGTGTGGGTGGGGATGCAAAATATGGCAGCCAGCCTTGAGGGGATGCACATGTGCATGATGTCATCTGCAGAACAGTCAGCAGCCATGAAAGTGCAACAATCCCTACTGCAAGGACTACAACAATGTGTGAGGGATTTCATCACAGCAGGTAGAGAGTTGCCACAATACCTGGCATCCCAAACATTTCACTGCGTGCAGGACTGCAATCACGACCCCCTCAGGGCCGACCTGGCTGCCTACCACAGCG
Organism: Pleurodeles waltl; assembly: GCF_031143425.1. Taxonomy (NCBI): domain Eukaryota; kingdom Metazoa; phylum Chordata; class Amphibia; order Caudata; family Salamandridae; genus Pleurodeles; species Pleurodeles waltl. The sequence continues at coordinate 497,097,373 of NC_090444.1, forward strand.
ATGTAGCTGCTATACTCAAGAACCAGAAGCTCCTATTTGCTGCAGTAATGCCCTTATTAGCCCCACAGTTGGCAGCTACCGGGAATTCTGACTCCACATCTTCGAACACTGAAGTGTGTGTTGCCCCTTCAAACCCACTACCACCAAGGGCAGAGGAGGCGACACACACATCAGAAGATGAAGACGTGGAACAGATCACCTTCACTCATAGGAGTACCCAGTAGCACCAGTCCATGCCACATGGGCACTGATTTCCTATGTCCTGTGCTTGTTAACGTGCCAGTCTTGCTACAGTTGGTGACATGCACTGTTCTCCAACACACTGTTTACCTTACCACTATGCACTGCAAATGTCTCTCACTACCTTATTGGCAATTCATGTTCCTCTGCACTGAATGACACTTCACCACAGTATGTCCAATGACATGTCCCTCACCATTGCACTTGTGTTACGTCACAATAGAAGGCGTCACACTAATGGACTTACAATCCTGGACTATGTAAATATTGCACTACAGCACTTTAAATTAAATAGCACTTACACAACCACTTTATCTCTGTGTAATGTGACACATCAACTGTGTAGGAGATTTGTGATGTATGTAACATGTCAGTGGCCACAGAATGTCAATACAACATTGTAGAAAGAACGTGGGCTTATAACTATGCACAGGGGTCTGGATTTTAGCATCATTTGTGCTTCGTTAGGCTTATATTTGAAGTTAAAAGATCACAAACAGTATAATGCTGTGTAGAACTGAATATGTCAGGTCCAAAGTGTGTACAAGATTAAACTCAATGTTGCCCACATTCCCTTCAACACAATCATTATGTATGTGACATATGACTCTAAACTTTAATCACACACACACACCCTACAGCAGGAATGGATGTGTACGAGTGTATGGACAATTATGTAATCTGGGAGTACAATGTAAGAAATGACAGGTGTTAGTTATGTATACAGAACTTCATAAGATTACGACATCACTCAGCTAATCAGGCTTCACATGAACATCAGGCTGCAAGCAGATGTCCCACAGTTCCCAAGATTCCAACCCAGGACTCAAATGATGACAGATTTAAAATCACACCAACCTTTACAACACATTGGGAACCATAGTTACTTTGAGTGGTGGGTGCAATGGAAAGCAGATGCATAGAGAAGTAGCTTTGTTGTAGCTGCCAATGTGACAGCTCATTTGGAAGTGTGAATAACCATGTCAAAAATAGGATTTGGATGCAGAATGGAACACAAATGCAAATACTAAATTGACACTGTACACTCATGCTAAGGCCCTGATCCCCAAGCATATGACACATACTGTAAAGGTGTACATAAAACATTATTATATCAGTATGAAAGGAAACTTAAACTATGGGAAACACCTAAACTAACCTAACCTATCCTAACTATACATTACCCACAACTGGTCCTTAATACCCTAAGCGAAACTTACTTACCGCATTTAACTAAACACTCTAAACATCAACCCCGCAGCCCCCTTATATGATGGGACACATGTAGGACAACATATACTAACCTAAACACATACTAACTTATCCTACACAATTTTTTTATTTTTTTTATTTTCATTTACATTTTACACTCATGAACCGCAACAGCATCAATCCCAATGAACAAACATGTAATAATATAACACCCTCCACCCACCAACCCACTTATCCTAACTAAACTAACACCCTACTCTAACCTAACACTAAGCCCCCTAAACCCACTAAAGAAAAGAATGAGGAAAGAGGAGGGAGGGGATGTAATTATGGGTGAGGATAAAAATGTCACAAATTGGCCCTCCGCAGGATCTTCTTAATCCCTCGAAGTCTTCTACTATTGTGGGCCACCTCCTGCTGCAGCCTGTCCATCCAGCGCAACATACATTACATGTCACGTTGTAGTGTCTGGAATTCAGTCATGTCCAATACAGCAGCTGGGGTTGTCTGGATAGCACATGTAGAAGCTGGTGCTGTGGATGGAGGGGGAGGTGCAGGAGGTGCAGCTTGTGGGCCATGGGCTGACGAAGTCGAGGGACCTGCTGGAGTGGCTGTCATCCCTGGGGCCACTGTGGTCTAAGCTGTGGTGGTGGTGGCAGTTGTGGGCAATGCTGGCCCCCCTTCGCTAAGTGCCCTCCATAGCCCTGTGGCTCTCTCATGACGATATCTCCTTGCCATATTGCTGAACCCAGCCTCCACATCGAGTATATGGTGGTACCGTACTGTCCACCTCTGAAATTCCCGTATCTCCTGGGCATTCATGTTGGCAGCTGTAAAAATATAGACAGGCAAACATTAGTGACATCATTGTGTGATACATGTACAGATGATATTCTAACACTGCATCAAAAATAGGACATACCGTCCAAATCACAGTACAGATGATAGAATGTCCCTGAGGAATGACATGCCAATGCAGCCTACCCATCAACTATCTAACAGCACAGCAATGCACATCAAGGTGTGTACTTAATTAAATGATCTGTGTATATTTGTATTGCTATAAGTTACTTAACGAATGCTGTAACTACTCAACATGTGCCGGGCCGACTAATAACTATCTTCAGGATCAAAATCAAGGCACACAAGACCTGTGATTTGTATATGGAACTGCCAGGACGGTATGCAGTTGGTAATCATGAGGGGGCATTGTAGTTTGGAACACATGAATGCTTGAACTACATGTCTGTCATCTACACTGTGATCATCACACCTAGGTACACATATGTTCTACCCCTCACCCTGTGCCTCAGGGGGGATGGACATGCAACACATACTTTCAAACATCAAGGACAACCATGAAGCTTTGGACAGCTATCCATGGGTTTAGTCAGTTCTGTCAACACCAGAGCATTACGTGCTCTATTGGTGACTAGAATGCCAAAACCCAGCACTCTCAAAACACTGTAATTTATGCATTTTGCTGATATGTTGTGGTTTAACCTTTTGCATTGCAGACTTCAATCCTGAAGACTGATTTTGAATATGCTTACAAATACTGTTCCTTTGCAATGTATTGTTGCAGGTGTGTTAGGGTGTGGCCCTCTCCAGGGTCTTCCAGAGACTTTCCCTGCAGCATGCATGGGCGTGGTTGTGGGCTGGGCCAAGACTCTATAAAAGAAGAGCCAGCCCAAATCCCAGTGCTCACTATTCAGAGGTCTCGGTGCAGAACAGCAGCTATTTCCAGAGTTCCTGTCCCGGTGGCCTATTTGATTTTCCAGTCCTCTGCTTTTCATGCTTCATTGGTGAATCTTGTTCCAGGGCGGTAAGACGGTAGTTGAGTTTATTCCCAACACCGTTTATTTTCAGAACTATCGTATTCTAGAGTCTAATTATTTATTTGATTAACATATTGCTTTGAGTTCAGAAAAAGTGCACTTGAGTGTTTTGTAGTGTTTACATAGAAGTTTGTGAATCGCCAAGACGCGCGATTCGTTTTGTGGAAGTTTGGAACTTGTGTTTCAATGCGCGCTGTAATTATTTAGCATATACATGGACGCTTACGAATCGGCAAGAGGCGCGATTAGTTTTATGAAAATGTAGAACTTGTGGTTCATTACGCGCTACTATTTTTAAAATGTATATGGACGTTTACGAATCGGCAAGACGCATGATTCGTTTTATGAAGCTTTAAAACTTGTGTTTCATTACGCGCCACCATCTATTGACATTTACATGGAGGCTACGAATCGGCAAGACGTGCGATTCGTTTCAAGATAATTTTAAAGCTTGTTGTTTATTGTGCTCAACCATTTTTTGATATTTACAGGAAAGTTTACGAATCGGAAAAACAACGATTCATTTCATGATGATTTAAACCTTGTTGTTTATCACGCGCTACCATTTCTTGACATTTTGCATGGTGGCATTCGAGTCAGTAGGACGTGCGATTTTCTCCTCAAGTTTATTTTATGTTGTTCATTGTATATTACCATTCTAGGACACCTGTTTGGTCGTATTCGAGTTGACAAGTGTGTGATTTATTTCTTGAACTCATACAGTATTAAGTCATTGAAACACAATTCTTCCATAGTGTTTACTATATATAAATATATATATCTATAGACATATGTATATGTCTGTAAAGAGTGTAATCTGTGTTGAAAACAGTTCAAGAAAACATTTCAAGAAAACACAAAAGGTCAGAGTTTCTAAATGTAATATTGTATGCTTCTATTATGCATGTTCTTTTTTCTGATTCATGCTTGAATGAGAAAGTTTTCATTTAATTCATCTTGATTCCATTACAGGTATCCGACCATTTTAAAAACCTAGTCATTTTAAACTTCTTTCTTAGATTGCTCATGTTTTCATAATGACTATGCATAAAATCTTAGTCTAGTATTGATTTCAGGTTGTATTGTGTGTTCTAAACTTTTTTCTTACTATAGGTCTCCTTCCCAGCTGTTCCCTTCCTAATCCCCTCTTCCCCTCTTGAACTCTCTCATCCTCTGTGATTTATCTATCAGAGTCTTGGAGCTGTTCAGTGGTGGACGTGTTGGGAACGTGCACAGACCCCGAGGATCTGGTGACTCTGACAAAATAGTGAGCCCACGAATGATTAGCCTCCTGGTTTGTGTATGTTCTCAGCATGGCCACGTTGGAAGAGTTAGTCAAGGCTATCACCCAGCTCCAGGCAGAGGTGCTATCATCCAAAGAATTAACAACTAGCTTAGCTGCGAAAGTGAGTCAGTTGCAAGATAAGGTAGAGAAGAAGGAACAAAGTACCACAGGTGTGTTTTGGCCAGGTACTTCTTCTCAGGCTTCTGGAAGTAATCCAACAAACATTTCTCTAAATGTTCCTTCCGCAATTCCTTTAGCTCCCCCAGAACATTTCTCAGGTGACCCTTCGAAAGCGCAATCTTTCCTGGTTCACGTGGGACTACATTTCACCTGCAGACCACATACTTTCCCCGATGCCCAGTCCAAAGTAGATTTCTTGTTATCATATTTGGCTGGGGATGCAGCTACTTGGGCAATTCCTCTTGTGCGTAAAAATACAAAAAAACAACTGGAGAAATTTTGTTCGTAGGTTTGAGAGAGTTTTTGATCATAGAACTGTAACACAGTCAGCAGATCGTAAATTATTAGATTTACGCCAAGGGAATCAAGATCTAGTATTGTATTTAGCCAATTTTAATCGGTTGGGTGCCGAGACATCCTGGCCTGAAGAAAAACAAGCGGTTTTGTTTTACAAGGGACTCAAAGAAGAATTAAAAGATATCTTAGTGCAAATTGACCCACAACCGACAGACTGTCAAGAATTAATAAACCTTGTTTTGAGGCTTGATCATCGTTTAGCAGAACGTAAAGGAACGCGCAACAAGATTGACAAATATTCATGGCATATTCATGATAACAGAGACTCAAGAATTCTGAAAGAGAGAACGCCGGAACCTATGGAAATTGGAACCATCAGAAGACTTTGACAAAGGAGAGAAAAGGATTTACTCAGAAAAAATGGACAATGTCTTTATTGTGGGCGGAAGGGTCATTTTGCCAAAGATTGTCCAAACAAACCAAAGAACAAGCAAGGTCCGGTTCAGAAGGTCGCAGCCAATACACCAGTCGAGTTGGGAAACTAAAACACCCGAGATGCAGAGAAGGGTTGCTCTTGGGTGTCACCGTGGACCCTTCACATTGTAGGCTTCTTAAACTGGAAATAAGAGTTCAGGTCAAGAAAAAGAGTTATTTCTAGAAGGCTCTAGTCGATTCTGGGGCTACTGGGAACTTTGTTGATATCCAATTGGTTCGTGCATGGGGGATCCCATGTATTGAAAAGAACACCCCAGAAATCATCCAGGCAGTCAATGGAAAACTATTGACTGGAGGCCCAGTAACTCTGCAGACTATCCCCTTGTCAAGTTTTTTTACTATAGGTCTCCTTCCCAGCAGTTCCCATCCTAATCCCCTCTTCCCCTTTTGAACTCTCTCAGCCTCTGTGATTTATCTATCAGATTCTTGGAGCTGTTGAGTGGTGGACGTGTTAGGAACATGCACAGACCCCGAGGATCTGGTGACTCTTACAAGTTCACCACAGGTAAGGAGACCTGCTAACTAGGATTGAGTCAACCATTGAACAATCACATCTACATTCATCTTTCTAATTGCAGACAATTGTCAACATCATTATATCTCACTGACACATTTCCAAAATCAAGCACATTGATACAAGCACCCATCTGGCCTTGACCTGCATGCATGCCTATGACATTTCACTCAATTGCCACGTAAATGGAGTACAACATGTGGAGCTAGATGCTGCGGGACAGTCACCCATATAGTCCTACATGTTCATTACTTAACAGGGATACGCAAGTATGTGTGTAAAACTGATGCATCACTGTTCTGTGTGAATTAGGGTATGACTTGCTGACTAAATTATGACACTGGCCACCTCCAAATACATTTTTGGCATACATGTAGCAACAAATCACCTTGTTCACCTGCCCATGCCTATTGTACAGCACTTGACTCCCAAAATATGACTCTCCGCCAGAGAATGTCTAACTCTACCATGGAACAAAATGTCAACCTCCAGTCAAGTCACATATCAGATCACGTGCCAGCACATCATACCTTGCAATGAGTCCAAAACACAGGAGTCAATCAAACAACAGCTGCAAACACAACACAGAACAAACATATTAACACTTACTGGATACATCTGGGTCCGCAAATCGAGCCACTTCACCAATTGTGTAGGGGGCTGGTCCACCTGTAAAACATGGAAGGGTGATATGTGCTCAATGTCTGCTCACTGTACAAAAGTTGGAACAAGAAATCACTGTGTGTGACATTTTATGTGATAAGGCTACACATCAGCATGTAGACACCCCAACAGACATACCACTGCAAAAATGCATTGACACTGTCACTCCACTGAGTGATAGACACACATATGCACACATGCACTGTCGCTAACAATCATGTGGTGCCAAACATGATTCCTCAATTTCGTGCATAATTCATTCCAGAGTGTACTCCATTTCCTCATTTGTAATTCGGAGACACACGCAATGCCAAATTCCTGGTGCACTGCAATACCAGTGACTCAGGTATTATGGCTTGTGCATCAAGGGACAATGAGTAACTATGTGTTGCTCATGTGGGTTGATTTGCGTTAAGGAATTATTGTGCTTTCAGGGGTCCATTATATGTGTGCCAGTGTTATATGAGGTTACATATGCCACATTGGCAGTGTACCCAGAGCCGTATATGCAACCTATGACAACATGATGACAGGGATCCTGTGTGTTACTTGATGACAATGTTACTCTAAACATGAATTGGCCACTTTTCTGATTCAAAACAACAAAAAGATGAATGCTGACAGTGTCTAATTTGATCATCCTTGACAGAATGCATGGGCACAGGTGTAGTCTTTGCACATAAAAGCCCTCATGACAACATTGACGGTAAATGCCGCGTACAGCCGTGCAGAAGATCGCCAATACACCGCGGCGGCCGTGGAATTCAGCCACAGCTATTACGACCCACAACTCGGAATCTGCCAAAATCTAGACACCCACACAAGTCCACCACACCAAAGGTCAGTGATAAACTGGTGATAACAAATCCTCCACCGTCACGCCAGCAGGAATACGCCCGCACTATCACGACCCACAAATCCACGCGACGGTCTTTCAACAGCGGTAAACCATTGGCGGTACACACCGCCGCGCTCAAAATACACACACATTTACAAAACACAACCACATTGGACAATTCAAAATACACACACCTGATACACATACACACACCACTCCCACACACCCGATACAATATAAAATACCCACCTACATCACCCACAAACCTTTACTACCAAAGATTTAGACGAAGGCCAGAGAGACAGCACAGCAAAGACAACAACAGCATACAGAGGCACACAACACCATCACACATACACATCCACGCACAAAACACCACATACCCCTAAACATCACCCCACATATTACAACACACACCACCTCACACATCACCCACACCACCCCATGGCACCGCAAAGACACCCCAGGTTTTCTGAGGAGGAGCTCAGGGTCATGGTGGAGGAAATCATCCGGATAGAGCCACAGCTATTCGGATCACAGGTGAAGCACACCACCATAGCAAGGAAGATGGAGCTATGGCGCAGAATCATGGACAGGGTCAATGCATTGGGACAGCACCCAAGAACACGGGATGACATCAGGAAGAGGTGGAACGACCTATGGGGGAAGGTGCGTTCCGTGGTCTCAAGACACCACATCTCGGTTCAGAGGACTGGCGGCAGACCCCCACCTCCTCCCCCACAACTAACAACATGGGAGGAGCAAGTCTTGGCTATACTGCATCCCGAGGGCCTCGCAGGAGTAGCAGGAGGAATGGACTCTGGTAAGTCATATTTTTACTATTACATTCCCCCACCCTACCTGGATACTATCACATACCCCCACCCTCACCCCATCACTCCAACTCCTCACATATGTCCCACTATCACAAACCACACATCCCAACACCAAGCCCTGCATGCAACAACAAAGCATGGACACCCATCACCAATGCATGGCCACTATATATACCCACACAGACCCCTAAACAATTAGCACACAAGGTCCTACACAGGAATGCAAGCACTGGGGTACAGGGTCACCCACCCGTTGCACACCATGGCACGCACAGATGCAATAATCATGCATTTACACCCCTGCAGGACCCCTACCCAACGTCACCGGACAGGAGGTTCCAGACATGTCCACTCCACCCACAGAAGAGGCCCACAGTGATGACAGCAGCTCTGTCCAACTGGATCTAGATGACCAGACCGGCCCATCTGGGACCTTGGGACAGTCGGCTTCCCTCACACTGACACAAGCCACAACAGAGCCTTCCCCCTCTGTAAACACCAACACAGCACCCACCCAGTGGGCCCATACCTCTGTCCCCAGGACACGTCAAGCAGCAGTGTGTCCACCACTGCAGGGAACCCAGGCTAACCCACCACCCCAACAACAATAGGGACCTGGGGGCAGTGGTAGTGGGCACACGGTTCAGGGGACAGAGGCCCAGGAACACAGGGGAACTGGGAGGGCTGCTGTGCGACAGGGGGAGGACAGGCCCAGGGAACCCACTCTCCACGAGGCCTTCTCCAACATCATGGGAGTCTACCACCATTCCCAGGAGACGATGGCAACGGTACTGGCCAAGTTTCAGGAGACCCAGCGGCTGCAGAAGGAACAGTATTTGGGGATCAGGGAGGAACTCAAATCCATCAATACCACCCTGGGCACCATTGTAGGGGTGCTGAAGGAACTCGTGAACACCAGGAGGGACACTGTGGCACAACAAGGGGCCCCTGACACTAACCTGAACGATGAACTGCCCACCACCTCCGCCGGCGCTAGTGGACAGGAGGCACCATCACAGGACCACAACAGCAGCACCCCACCCCCTGCAGATGGAGAACCACCACACAAGAGGTCCATGAGATCCAGGAAAAAGACAGAGAACAATGCCAAGACCCCCACCCAGAAATGAGACCACCCTGATTGTCATCCTTCTGTCCCACTTTGTCACCCTGTCCATCCTTAAACTTCCCTAGCTCCACTTCCTATGCCCCCTTGGACAATGCACCTGTGAGACTAATGGACTGGTCTCTGCCATGGACATTCCTCCACCATCACCCCTGACCATTTTACAACCCCCTCCACTATTTAGCACTGAAATAAACACCCTTAAATCACAAAACTATCTGGAGTCAGTCTGTGCTTTCACAAATGTGTATTTGCAATAACTGAGGGAAATAGCAATGTCCATTCTATTGTCAACATACCTATGTCACACAGCTCTAGTCCACGAGGGAACATAGCAGAGGTCACACAGTGGGACCCACATATGTGAAATCGAAAGGAAAAGTGACAAATCAGGGTCCATACACTGGATGAAAGTGACAGACAGATGAGATGTAGAACAAGTGTATCAGATGTAGGAGGCAGTGATGTCTTCTTACCTGTGTCTCACTGGAAGTATTGATGAATCACGGTGTTTCTGTTGTCGATATCCTCTTCTTCTGCCTCCTCTTCTTCAATGTCCACAGGCTCCACAGCTGTCACAACACCTCCTTCAGGACCATCCTCCTGCAGAAAAGGCACCTGTCATCGCAAAGCCAAGTTGTGCAGCATACAGAAGGCCACAATGATCTGGCACACCTTCTTTGGTGAGTAGAATAGGGAACCACCTGTCATATGGAGGCACCTGAACCTGGCCTTCAGGAGGCCAAAGGTCCTCTCTATAACCCTCCTAGTTCACCCATGTGCCTTATTGTACCGTTCCTCTGCCCTTGTCCTGGGATTCCTCACTGGGGTCATTAGCCATGACAGGTTGGGGTAGCTAGAGTCACCTGCAAATGTCGAGGGACAACTGTTAGACACACACTAACCCTTAGGGACAACCCCAGACCCAGACAAATATTCACGCTGTATAGGGTCCATGTCCTCACCTAATAGCCACACACGGTGCCTCTGGAGTTGCCTCATCACATAAGGGATGCTGCTACTCCTCAGAATGTAAGCGTCATGCACTGAGCCAGAAAACTTGGCATTCACATAGGAGATGTACTGGTCGGCCAAACACACCATCTGCACATTCATTAAATGGTAACTCTTCTGGTTTCTGTACACCTGTTCACTCCTGCGGGGGGGACCAAGGCCACATGTGTCCCATCAGTGGCACTTTTTGATGTTGGGGATATGTCCCAAAGCATAGACGTCACCTTTCACTGTAGGCAAATCCTCCACCTGAGGGAAAACGATGTAGCTGCGCATGTGTTTCAGCAGGGCAGACAACACTCTAGACAACACGTTGGAGAACATAGGCTGGGACATCCCTCATGCTATGGCCACTGTCGTTTGAAAAGACCCACTTGCAAGGAAATGGAGTACTGACAGGACCTGCACTAGAGGGGGGATACCTGTGGGATTGCGGATAGCTGACATTAGGTCTGGCTCCAACTGGGCACACAGTTCATGGATTGTGGCACGGTCAAGTCTGTAGGTGACAATTACATGTCGCTCTTCCATTGTCGACAGGTCCACCAGTGGTCTGTACACCGGAGGATGCTGCCATCTCCTCACCTGCCCCAGCGGACGTTCTCTATGGATGAGAACAGCGAGCAGAGGGTCACCCAAAACTGAGGTACGAAAACACAACTTTATTGCACACAATTGTCAATCCGCTATGTGCCTGTCTTAGTGTGTATGCAAGGCCTAGATATGTGTGATGCATTTAAAATTAATGCCATGTGGCCCCCTGAAATGGTTGCTGCCTGACCTGTAAGGTGGGACAATGGGATTTGAGGTAACTGCGCTGGCGTTGTACACCATCGCGGTAGGCGGTCAAAGACCGCTGCGCAATCCTGCATTGATTAACATTGGACCCTATGGGTCCCAGGAGCCAATTACGATGTACGCCGGCGGTGACGGTACACACCGTCATAGACGTGACCGCCATTTTCTCTCTGTTCACTCACTTGATACCTGATCTTCGACAGGAGAGGACCTACACTGCAAGTGCTGCTGTGACCTCAGTCTGGAAGCGACAATGACAACAGTGTCTGGGGAAAGGGCCCCTGCCTTCACTTCGGAGGAGTTGTACAAACTAGTGTATGGGGTCTTCCCCCAGTACACGCCACTCTACTGTCCTCCAAACAAACAGGTGAGTACACTGTGAGCATGCTGTATGGGCAATGGCTGTTTGGAGTGGTGTGGATGGGAGAATGGGGGGGTGAGGCCTGCATGAGTGGACAGTGAGTGTATGTGCATCAGGGCAAGGGTGGGAACTTGGGCCAATGACAGTGACGGTCCGGACGGTTATATATTCTCCGTTTCCCCTGTACTATTCCTCTAGGTCAGCGCCCACCAGAAGAAGGATATTTGGCGTGCCATCGCCAAGGACGTCCGGACCCTGGGGGTCCACCACAGACGGAGCACCCAGTGCCATAAAAGATGGGAGGACATTCGCCGCTGGAGCAAGAAGATGGTGGAGGCCCAGCTGGGGATGGCCTCCCAATGTGGGAGGGGTGCCCGTCACACCATGACCCCTCTGATGTTCCGGATCCTGGCGGTGGTGTATCCGGAGTTGGATGGGCGCTTGAGGGCATCACAGCAGCCACAAGGGGGTGAGTACACTCTCATTCAGCTGATTCAGCATGCATGGGAGGTGTCTGGGTGGGGTAGGTGGGCAGTGGGTTACACTAGGCCAGGGCGAGTTTTGCAGGCACGGACCCTTAGTGAGGCAGGCTCAGTGGCACCCCATCCCCACCAGTGGTAAGAGCCATCTACCCCTAGTCAGGCTCCTGTGACTTCCATGTGTGCAGCAATCGGGCATAGGCCTTGTACCCCATGGCCCTGTGATTAATTAGGGAACTCTTAGTACATGGCGTAGTGCAGAGGGCTGCTGTGTCTGTAGTGTCTGCCAACGGTAGCGGTATTGCAAGCACTGAACATGTCTTTCTACTTTCTGCCCCCCCCCCCTTTTTGTGGTCTCCCTGTTCTTGTGTGCATTAGCATCATCATGCAGAGGAGCAGTGCCACCGTAGCAGGAGGGAGCTGCATCCCACATGGCCCTGGAGGGCCAGAAAACAGAGTCAGAAGTCAGCAGTGGGACGGAGGGCGAGGGGAGCTCCACAGCGGGGACAGGAGCTGAGACCATCGACACCGACTCCTCCTCTGATGGGAGCTCCCTTGCGGTGGCGGGCCCCTCTGTGCCCCCCACATCTACAGGTACAGCCGCCACCCCCCCTCCAGCACCGCCCTCCCAGCAGCCCCTCAGCCTTTGCCCCGTGCCCGCTCACCCAGGAGGGTGGGCATCTCCTTCGCCCCAGGCACCTCAGGCCCTGCCCCTGTCAGCCCTGCTGCCCTCAGTGAGGAGGCCATTGACCTCCTGAGATCCCTCACCGTTGGGCAGTCTACCATTCTGAATGCCATCCAGGGTGTAGAGAGGCAGTTGCAACAGACCAATGCATACCTGGAGGGCCTTCATTCTGGTCAGGCAGCCCAACAGTGAGCTTTTCAGACTCTGACCTCAGCACTGATTGCAGCCATTGTCCCTGTGTCCAGCCTCCCCCCTCCAACTTCCTCCACCCAGACCCAATCCCCAGTACCTCAGCCTATCCCAAGCACACCATCAGACCAGCATGCACACACCTCAACACACAAGGGTAGCTCTTGCAAACATAAACACCACACATCCCACAGGCACTCACACAAGCATCATACCCATGCAGACATGCCAACATCCACTGCCTCCACTGTGTCCCCCTCCTCCACATCTCCCTCCTCCCTCCCTGTCACGTCTCCACTCACACCTGCATGCACTACATCTTCAGCCACTACGTCCATCCCCAGCACGCCCATCACCACACACCGCTCACGTGCACTCACCACCCCCACTACCATTCACACATCCCCAGTGTCCTCTCCCAGTGTGTCTGTGAGCCCTCCTCCCAAACTACACAAATGCAGTCACACACCCACCCAACAGCCATCCACCTCCAGCCCATGCACCTTCACCCAAAGTCAGCAAACGTGCACCTCCTACAACCACTACCTCTTCCTCCACTCCCAAACCCCCTCCATCTACCCGTCCCAGTGTGTCTAAAAAACTTTTCCTGTCAAACCTTGACCTCTTCCCTACACCTCCCCCACCCCTTCCGGTCCCTAGGGCCCGCCTGTCCAGGTTCCAACCTAGCACCTCAGCCACCACATCACCAGGATCAGTGGTACCAGCAGTAACCGGCTTCTGGAGTGCGCCAAGCAGCAGGGCAGCCAGTGTGCCAAGAAGCCAGCACAAGGACATTCCCACACCTCAAAAAGTAAAGAAGTTGGCCACAGCCCGGAAGCAAAAGCCCAAAACACCTGCCACCAAGGGCTCTCCCAGGAAGACAGTTGTGAGTGGCAAGACAGCTTCCCCACCATCCAAGGTGGGGAAGGGCCAGAGGAAGAAAGGAAAGTCGCCGCCATCTTTCACGGCGGAAAAGACCGCCACATGCACCGCCGCCACAGGCACCACCGCTTAGGACACCGCCACCAGCAGCACGCTCACTGAGCCAGCCACCAGCACCGCCGCCCAGGACACCACCGCCAGCAGCACGCTCACAGAGCCAGCCACCAGCAACGCCGCCCAGCAGCACGCTCACTGAGCCAGCCACCAGCACCGCCGCCCAGGACACCGCCGCCAGCAGCACGCTCACTGAGCCAGCCACTAGCACCGCCACACAGGACACCGCCGCCAGCAGCAGGCTCACTGAGCCACCCACCAGCACCGCTGCCCAATGAGCGCTGCAAGCACTGCCGCCACTGAGGTCGCCGCCAGCACCGCCAGCAGCCACACCGCATCCTATGCCAGTGGCACCACCGCAGACCTAGCTGCCATCCTCAGTGGTCAGTCATATGTGGCTGGTGGTCAGTTCCAGGGGCCTGGACAGCTTCCATTTTGGCCCACCGTCAGTGGAGAATGACATCCACTACCTCTGTCCTTAGCAGGATGAAGCACTCTTGACACAAAGACCCCTCCAGAACCAGTGGAGAATGACATCCACTACCTCTGTCCTTGGCAGGATGAAGCACTCTGAACATAAAGCCACCTCCAGAACCAGTGGAGAATGACATCCACCACCTCAGTCCTTGGCAGGATGAAGCACTCTGGGCACAAAGCCCCCTCCAGAACCAGTGGAGGATGCCATCCACTACCTCTGTCCTTGGCAGGATGAAGCACTCTGGGCACAAAGCCCCCTCCAGAACCAGTGAAGAATGACATCCACTACCTCTGTCCTTGGCATGATGAAGCACTCTGGGCACAAAGCCCCCTCCAGAACCAGTGGAGAATGACATCCACTACCTCTGTCCTTGGCAGGATGAAGCACTCTGGGCACAAAGCCCTCTCCAGAACCAGTGGAGAATGACATCCACTTGAGAGACTGTGACTTTGCACTCCCCAGGATAAAGCAGTGGGCAAACCACCCACTGGAGAGACTTGAGAGACTGTGGCTTGCACTCCCTAGGATAAAGCAGTGGGCAAACCACCCACTGGAGAGACTTGAAAGACTGTAGCTTTGCACTCCCCAGGTTAATGCAGTGGACAAACCACCAACTTGACACACTTGTGAGACTGTGGCTTTGCACTCCCCAGGATACCTCAATGGCATGGAGCCCCCTCGTAGAGCTGCCGTCGTGCACTCATCCGGCTGAGGTGCCCCCCCTCCCCTTCCCCCTGAGGTGCCTGTTTTATTTCGATCTGATGCCCCAGCAGTGTTCTCTCCGTTTGGATCGGGTATCCCGTGTGGGCCTCGCCCATGCATTTTGGGCCCAGTGTTCCACGGACTATGTAGGTGCAGTACATGGACTTGAAATCTTGGTGTACATGTTTGTTAATAGTGTATATATATATATATTTTTGACTAATGGATTTTTCCTGATTACAATCGTTCAAATCATTTCCTTTTGTCCTTGTGTTCTTCCAGGGGGGGTTGGGAGGTGTAAATGTAATGTTTCAACATGTATTTGTGTGTATGTTGTTATGTGTGAGGGTGGGGGTGTTTTGTGTTGCGTGTGTGTGTCACTCTCTTTTCCCTCCCCCCTCCCCCCTCCCCTGTGTCGTAGGTGCAGTACTCACCGTGGTTGTCGCTGCCGTCGGTCGTGCTCCTGGTAGAGGAGCAGGAAGAAAACGGCAGGTAGAATTTGGAGTTCCGGCTCCATGGCATCCTGGTTCCTCGTGGGGTGTGTGGAGGTGAGCGTTTTCCCTTTCAAGTCCTGTTTCCGCTGTGTTTTTGTTCGCATTAAATCCGCCCCGGAAAAGGTGGTGGATTGGCCTCTCATAATGGTGTGGGCGGTACATTGTCTTCCGCCTGTCTATTGGCGGTGACCGCCATGCTGTTTGTTTGTACTGCTGTGGCAGTCGGAGTGTTAAAGTGGCTGTCTATGTTGGCGGTTTCCGCCACGGTCATAATTCCATTTTTTTTTACCATTGGCCTGTTGGCTGTCTTACCGCCGCTCTAATACCGACTGCCAGGGTTGTAATGAGGGCCAAAATGTGTTACTCTGGGTCCTGTGTACCTGTGTACCTGTAATCACACTTTGCCAGATTCATTAACTTAGAGTTGCCAAGTTGGGTGATCAGTGGTAATACAACCGAACTGACACTGTCCGCTAATAAAAACATGGATTAGCAAATGTCCTACTTCTGCAATCATGATGAGGTAGGTCTCTATTTGAAAGCACCTTGGGAATGGCGGCACTCAGAGGATTGCTGGCCTGCTGATCTTAGCATACCACCATGTCTATGACAGCCTTCATACTAAGAAGTTAATAGTTGTACATATATTGCACAATGTCAGCAGGGGTGTACCTAAAGTAAAATAACAATCTATTTCATCACTTAAATGCCATAATGAAAGCAGCCAGTGGTCCCTTGCACAATATCATGCTAATAAATAGGTTGTAACCATGCATTTACAAAGAGCATGGATCCCATAATGACACATTCACTTTACAAAATAGTTTGGCTATAAAGTGACACAGATGGTAACTGCACTAGCTCAGTACCAGCAACTGGGCCCAAGCCAAAAATGTTGTTGGGCCCTGCTACTCAATGATAAGATTTCAATGCCTACTCTGAAAAGCCACAAGATGAACCTGTTTTGTGCTACTGCAATCTGGTAGCAGCCTGGCACATTTGGGTTTGTCCATTTGAAAGATTATCTGTCCAGACATAAACACACAGAAACAATGAACTTAGGGCCAGATGTGTAATTTTTTTTGTGTTGCATTTGCTTCATTTGTTTACGTTACAGCTATGGAAATTAGCAAAATAAATTTGATTGTAGCGAGTATGCTATACTTTTGCATCCAGAAATAACGCAAATGCAGCACAAACAAAGTAGAAATATCGGCCTAAGATATTAGCAGAGGCTAGGAAGAGCTTTGTACGTATGGTCATGAATACTGTTCAGACATGGTTTAAAAAAACTGAGGACTACATTGGTTCCTTGTATTAGCATGTGAAATACATCCCATTCCTGGTACACTCACAAGCCCTGATTCATAATTTTGTTTGTGACGCATTACCATCATCTATTGACGCAAAAGCGGCACTAATTTACAAGATAAATGTGTCTTTTGTAAGTTTGCGCAGCTTTTGCGTCAACAAATGATGGTAATGCAATGCAAAAATTGTATATATCAGGGCCACAGTTTGTTCAACTTGCATTCCACATGTCCACAAACATTGCATGCAGCATGTCACAAAATCTGCTACTGTCACTCCAGAGCATTGTACTGTACACATTAGTCAATTTTGTACTCACCAACAGGGCCACCAATCACCACACCAAGTTGGTCCAGCAGGTCCTGCTCTCAGGCCACCAGGTCAGCCCTGTGATGCTTCAGTTGGTGGTCGTTGTGCTGGCTGTTGAATATGTGCAGCAAGTGGAACAGCACCTTAGCCCACCTGAGCCTTCTTGCCTCTGTGTGATACCCCTGTATCACCCGGCCCCCAGCCTCCAACATCAGAGGGAGGAAATGGCACACCAGCCACACAAATGCTCCTAGCTCCTCCTCACCCATTTGCCCCAGACCTGGCCTTCCTAACATATCAACAAAATTAGAAGAGAAAAGGGTAAAGAGGGAAAAACTGGGAAAGGAGGTAGGTAAAGAAACTTAACTAACCCACAGACAGCCCAACAATACCCCAAATAACAATACCCACTAACAGACTCCCAACAGTACAAAGACAAATCTAATTACAATAAATGACAAAAATACACTTACACAGATTACTACAGACACTTACAAACCACTAAAATACAATACCAATAGCACAGAGGAGACAAATTCACAATATTCACAGAGACAACTCAAGACACAGCCACACAGTCTAGAATAATCACAGACTGCAAAGTGAAAGTGAAAGTACACCCACTGTACCATTTCTGTAAACAGGATATCCTATTACATCACTTCCTGTCTCAATTGCGGCCCGCTTTTTTTGTATTGTGTGTAATTTTATGACTCTTACGGGGTTTGCGTCAATATTTTTTGACGCATATGCATGAAAATTCGCCCGCATTCAAGGATCAATCCCTTTTAAATGGATAACCGTTTTCCTTGGGTGCGGTGTTGGAATTAACGATAGGGACCAATTGATGTATAATGTGTCTGAGCGTCATTTTTTAATGCATATGCGTTATATTTTGATGCATATGCATCTTTTTTTCCGCGTTTGCATCAAAAAATCTTTCTTGAGCTGTGTTTGTGTGATTTTTCAATTTTTTTCATGCATGCAGCCTATAACTATACAAAGATAGGATGGTATGACCTGCAGTGTGAGTTCTAGTGTTTGGGAACATGTGGCAGACCATACTACTGCAGTCCATAATACTCATGTTGTTGTGCAGGACTAGCTCTCTTAACAGACACAACAGCAAAACAAACTTTGGAAATATAATAGGTATTTTCTAGTTTGAGCAGGTGTTCTATCAATAGAAGACAGCAAGGCTACGCTACTAAACAAATATACTCATGGCCTGTGTGTTTATGTCTATGAATTGTCTGTTCAAATTATTGTGGTGCCTCTATGGAAACGTCATGAGAACATTTTGGCATAATGTGCATGTATGAATGTTTTAGAAATGTGTGTAACCACCAGATGCCATTCATTGAGAAACATCAGTCATGATATGTGTTTGTTATATCTGTTGCGACTTATGCTGTGTGTACTTCTTTGACTTTGGGGACAAAACATTTCCCATGACTAACTATACACAGGAAAGATCGAGGATGGTTGATAATGGCCATGTCAGATATGTTACCTCTCACATGTAATGAAATGTTGGATACCACTTCATGGTCACTTGGGTGTATACTACCCATGAGTCAGGCATTTGAACATGCTAGGTAGGTACAGTGTTTGTGACACAGAGTCTCAAATCCAATCCTAAAATTGTTATGTACACCACAGTTTGAGTCATGTACATGACCTCTGTTTCTCCTGTGGCTGTGGCGGACCAGCAGACCATGCTGCATGTGTTCACATATTTCCAGTGGTTCATTGCACAAAGATGTCCAGTTCAAGTGTGTGGCCATGTGTACCCTGTGTCAGTATTGGCCTCCATGTTGTCACAGTTATGTGCAGGCCTAGTCATGAGTCTGCGGAGCCAACCCGTGAATTAACAGAGTATCCTTCAAAGCAGATTTGACCAAAGGCCAAAGCTCAACTAACGACACACATGGGGATAGTACAGCTATGGCACAGCAGAACTTTTCGAAAGCTGACGACAGAGCACCCTTGGTGTGCTCAAAAAGATTATGGATCAGTAATAGGAAACAGGCAGGTTTCATCACAACATTTTTACATAGGATGGGCTCTAAAACTCCCACTGCAACAGGGATCATCAGTGCCTCTTTGCTGATTAATCTCACAGTTAGTCACCACGCAAGCCCCATCAAAAGGTGGCGGCATAAGTGAATCTGTGTCTGGACTGTCAGGGCACAAACATGTTTTGTCCTTCCATACACATTAGCTACCCTTATTTGTTGTGCTGGAGGCACAGTACCAAATCCATGCATACAGCCATAGCACACAGTCACTGTTTGGCACTAATGAATACATGCAAAACCAGACAAGGGATGGGGGCTGGATTAGGTCATTGGAATACATGTCCCAGAACAGAATATAATAAGTAAACTGATTAAACTATACTATACATTTGAGGATTCATCGTAGACCTACCAGACACAATACCCCAGGAGGAAACAGAGGGGATAGAGAGCAACTATGAGACAAATGTAGCCACAGGGAACCTCTATATTTAACGCAAAGACTTGAACCAGTCTGGTTAACAGGATGCAGGCTCTGCCAGGAACAAACATGAACAAGGCAAATACACAGTGAGCAGACTCTGACTGGGACAAGCAGGAACAACACCGTGGGAACAAAAACAGTTTGTGTTGTGGTCTGCACTGTTACACAATCCCCCAAGGGCTCTGGTACACAAGTGATTTGTACGCCAATCCACAACAAGGAGATTCAGAAAATGGCAGCTTCTAAGCAGTTCCAAGCAGCAGCAAGGGCAGGGCAGGTTAAAATGGCTGGTCTACATGGAAGTGTTCCCAGGTGTCTACACCTTCAGTCTCTCACAAGTCCTGGAGTTGAGAATCAAGTTCAAAGGGCCAACTGGACCTTTCACATGGGAAGCAATGGACAGCTGATTACAGGTCTTACCGACTACCAGGCAGTGCATTATTGGACCTGAAGTCCATGCAGACTGATGAACTATGACTATGGCATGCCATACTGAAGAGGGAAGCACACATGAGTCAACATTGGAGCCTGGGTGAGTGTAGATGAAGATTCTCAGGGTACAGATAGTCCATGTACAGTGCCCCCTAGAGAATGGTGGGGAGAGACTTAAAACATGGCAGTGGCAGGACTTATTACCTGGGATGGACTATGCAGGGCATGGCTTGTGAGCAATGCTTGTCATACCTGGGGCACTTGTACTATCCATTTTCAGGTTTGATGCACTTCTTGTCACACATGCTCCTTGCAGAGATAGCTGATGTCACATTTACTGCTGTCAAGGGTCTGGTCATGCATTCCTGTTACCAATGCAATTGCACACCCACTGCCTCATGTATGATGCACTTTTTTACCTTATGATTGATGGTGTCTTAGTTGGGTGTCATATGCTGCAATGGACCATGTTGGCAACATGGATGTGTCACATAGATGTGGTCCTCTGATATTGCCCTTCAAATGTAAAATAGACAGGATATATGTCATTAACACTGTGTGTGATGTTTGCTGTACATTCATACCCCTCAAATGTGATGTGGCATTTTCTGTATGCAAATTTGTATTTCTGCAATGCTCCATGAGGCAAAACTCTGATTATGATTCCTAGAGATCATGAAATGCATAAATAATTACCCAGAGCATGATTTAGTGATGAAGTGAGGTGTGTAATTACATAAAACAACAAAGTGGTGATGGTGACTATAGTTAGAAGAAGTTTTGTACGGTGTGTTGTCTCCGATGCAATCCTGCAGCTGTGTTTGGATGGTCCCCCTCATTTTCACGGACAGCATCCACCTCTTCCTCCTCTTTAGGCATTTGTTGATCCGGTTCATAGAGGGGAATGTTCCTCCTCGCACAAATGTTGTGCAGGATGGCACAGGTCAAAATTATCTTGCAGACCATTTCAGGGGAATATATGAACCTGCCTCCGGTGATGTCCAGGCACCTGAATCTGGACTTCAGGATGCCAAAAGTCCGCTCAACTATGGTGCATGCCCTACGATGTGCCTCAATATAGGCACGCTCTGCTGCTGTGCTTGGGTTGGCAATTGGGGTCATGATCCATGGCTGGATCCTGTAACCCTGATCAGCAGAAAGAGAAAATGAGGGTAAGTATTTTGTTGTTGGTTGCACCGTGATTGTCACTTTGCATGGCAGTTGTCATCTTGTGTCGTCTGGGACTCATCTGTGTTGGTGGTATTATGTGGGATCCTAAGCTTCTGTGATGTTCTTTCTGCACTGGGTTGTTTGACTATCAAAACTGGTGTTTGGCTGCTTGACATGATATCATTGGTATATTTAGAAACCTGCAGTTCAGTGTGAATTTCCCATGCGTTATGTAATGTGAAAGAAGTGTCCGTGTGCCTTCACTGGAGGTGACATGATACTTCCACACACACAATCAATTCCACTGTGGTGGTAACATGGTTGCACTATATGGCCTGAGCATCCCATCCAATTTGACATCTATAATTGCAGGTGAAATGCAACAGTGAGTCCCTTTGATTTGGCTAGGTGACAATGCACAACACATCTCCATAAGTTGGCAGCACTGATGTGTTCAGTATTGACAATGCACAATTATCCTATGTGTGACAAGTTGTATGCAAATCTATTTTTGTTCCCTCACCGAGTTGGCTCATGTGCAAACGTGTACCTATACTACTGAACTTGCTCCAGGGAAGCTGGCTAACTTGGTTGTGGGGGTGAAGGTTTTAGTGTAGGAAGGTCCATCTGCATGTACATCTGTTGTGTATATGGGGAATTGTCTCAATCCATATGTGTAGCACTGTGCACTTTGCATTAGTGTCACATCCACATGTTTTCATAGCACAGTCCACTTCCTTATTCCTAGCTGGCATTGTCACCCCAGGAGTGATGTGAGATGTTGGTACTGCTTCAAAAATTCCATGTCACCTTCATTAGAGTCAGTGTCATCATGCTATGTGTCTCATGGTGTTTGCCTGCAGCAACACACATTACACACCCCTTACATAGGACGTATTGCTTGGAAGGGTGTGGGATTGAGTGTTATTGATGCGATTTTGAAAGGTTCCTCTTCCACGTTGTATTGCCAGTTAAGGCCATGTCATTGTCGCTGTATGGTTTTAAATTGGTCCCATGTGGCTCTAGAGTGGCATCTCTTGTTATTTGCATCTGTCATTTGTCCATAGGTGTGTATCCCATTGGGTCAGGATATCAAACATGACTACCAGTGTCACACCTCAGTGTCTTCCTGGCCACCTTTCAATGTAGTGGTGTATGTGTTGGGTGTCCTACAGTGTTGCTGTGCTGTGTGTAAATTACTAGGTTTCTGTACGTACCAACAAGTAGGCCATTGCCATATCGTCCATCCTGGAAGTGCCGATTGATGGTGCTGTGGCGGAAGATGAATGAATCATGTACTGTCTCAGGATACTTTGCCATGATGTTGGTGAACAATCCACGATGATCCACAATGGCCTGCACATTAATGGAGTGTGTGTGCATCATATTGCGGTATAGGTGCTCAGTTGCAGCAGGTGGCACAATCTGGACATGTGTGCAGTCAATGGCACCAAGCATGTGTGGGAAGCCATGAATTTGATAAAACCCCTGTTTGGTCTCCTGCTGCTTCTGCTGTGTGTTGGGGAAGCTGATGTGGCGGGGTGTGAGGGAGATGATGCATCAAGTACCTTGGGAAGGAAGGCAGAGAATGAGGACTGTGATATCCAAGCAACCAGGGCACCAGTGGTTTGAATAGAGCCACTTGCCAACATGTGCAGGACAGCTAGCAGCTTGGTCTCTGGTGGAATGATGTGGGGTGTCTGCAAGCTGGCTGCCAACTGTGGCTCAAAGTGGCTCAGCAACTGCTGTATGGCTTGCCAGTTTAGTCTGTACCTCTGGATGATGTCATGTTCCTTGAGGCTCTGAAGGGTTGTCCTGGTCCTGCATATCCTCTCCTGCCTTCTGTGTGGCCTTTGGGGTCCATGTTGGTGTGGTGGTAGCTGCTGTTGTTGCTTCTGTGCTCTGCTTCTTCGTGCAGTACTCCATGTCTTCCTTTTTGAGCAATGATGTTGCTTGTGTGATTTTTCCTTAAGTAGTGGTGTGTTTGCCCCATTTTAATACCTGCCCTGACCCAGGAATTAAAATTTGGCACAAATCGGGATTTGCGCCATTTTCCGGCTCC
Source organism: Pleurodeles waltl (assembly GCF_031143425.1). Taxonomy (NCBI): domain Eukaryota; kingdom Metazoa; phylum Chordata; class Amphibia; order Caudata; family Salamandridae; genus Pleurodeles; species Pleurodeles waltl. The sequence goes on from NC_090444.1 coordinate 497,120,882, forward strand.
GTCTACCAGGCATGCGCCATTTTTGCGCGGTTCGATAAATATGGTGCACGGGTGTTTAAGTCATTTTTTGGATGGGAACACCAATCTTGCATATCATTGACGCAAGGCGGTATCACACATCTAGAAAAGGGCGCACACGAGGATATTTTGACATTAGATGGGTCTAGCATCAAAGTATAAATATGGTCTTAAGTTTGCGCCACATTAGCGTAAAAAAAAAAGACGCTAATCCGGCGCAAAGGGAGTATAAATATGGGCCTAGATTTTTTTTTATAAAACATATCTCTGCCCCTGCATGTTAGAGGGAGGTTCCAGCCAGATGATTCCCACCACATACTGTTTGGCTTCGCTACAGCTGCTTGCTGAGACTGCCGGTTCCCTGGCCTGCATGAGGAAGATGTCCCAATAGACAATATGCTTCTTCACTACTGCCATATTGTGGGGGATGATGTCTTCCTTGCGGGTCCTGAAGGATGAATTAGGGCTTATCCTGCTGTGCTCTAACATAGAATATTAGTGCTGTAGGTAGAAATCAAACATCAAGCACAATGACACTTTTCTTGTCACCATTCTGTTTTTAGTATGCTTTATCATTCTAATTATTGCAGTCCATGTCTTTTTATCTAGAATGCAGCTGATTCAATAAAACTTATTGAACCATTTTCTAATTATGTTTGTCTTTGTGTGAGAAGAATATAACTTGGAGAAAGGGAGAGATCTGATCACCACCATTTCCCTGAGAGGTCACAATGTCATGCACCTGGCTGCAACAAATTACCTCTGCTCTTGCGCATAGGTGAGGTGCTGCTAGCGGCCAAAAACCAATTGGCCCAACAGTTGTCCCAACAGTTGTCCCACAGTGTGGGACAAATTTGTTGCATCTCTCACATGCATTTGTAAAAAAGTCAGTACAGATATTTTTTCAAGCATTTTAAAGTTCCTAGTAAATACTAATTTGCAGTAATCTGTTGAGTACGATCAAGCTTTTCTATCTCCTCATGTTACCAATCCAGGGCACAAGCATCATCTAGACCAGGGCTATGAAACTGTTCCTGTACTGAGACCCACTCCTGATTTGTACAAATCATTGTAAGCTACTAAAGACTAAAGAACCTGTGCATTATTTGCACATAGTCCACCACACAGATAAATTGACTCAAGGCCTAACCTTAAAAGAGTCATATATTATTGCGTGATCCACATCCAGTGACTTAGGGAAGTATGGAATGGCTGCCATGTGCGTCAGTGAGAACATGTTTTTTGGTGATGTAGGAACAAGTGTGTATAGTAATTGGACACACTTTTTGTATGAGTGAGTGGGATCCATTGTCATTTAGACTTGCAGCACAGGAAATTCCTTTTCCCATATAAGGCACCATGATAAGTTGAAAGAATACTGATACTCTTCTTACAAAATATGGGGTGTAATTTAACTTGAAAGAAAATCATCAGACAACTCTATTACTCAAATGGTTTTTCTTGCACTTTACAATTATCTTCTTTCCATATGGGCTACATGTTTTCACTCATACTTGTGATGTAGTATCTACTGGCCACTAGAAGTAAGGGGCCTGTAGATTGTCTCATGAAATCTGGAATTGTAATTAACATGAACAGAAATGTCAGCTTATTCTTTCAGTTGAGCTTGCATTTCCATGTACATATATTCTAACACTGACAAAGAACATTCTGTACTCAGCTAAATTATTCAGTTCAATACAGTCCAATCACAACACTGTATTCATGAACAAAAAGTGACAGATTAACCTGTGCATAAAGAAGGAACAAGTTACATAAGAAAACCTTTCCCACTCAAACATGTACCTGCTTCTCTGGGTTCCCATACATCTGGCTGAGGGACTGGGCCTCTGTGGTGAGGCGATTCAACTCCTCAGGGAATAAGGGAGGGGCCCTGTCACCTGCTCTTCCTAGCATTCTGGCTCCTAAAGGTTGATAACAGCAGCAAATGTCGAGGGACTGTTGTTGGCTGCAGTGTTAGGAGGCAAGTGAGCAAGTACACGGATTACACACCCTACTATGAAGACAGATACAGCTATTGGCTTCCATGTGTAGCTGTCACACATGTTAGCCTATGGCTCTGACTGTCAACTTCCACCGATGGTCATCAGATAGCCAATGTCCTGACGTCAAGCTCAGGACCAACTATTTTAGGATGCAAAGCAGTGAATTTTCACATTGTTTATGCATCACCACCATTCAAAATGGTGGCTAATTTCTTAACAAATGTCAGAAACATACAACGCTGTTTTTGCAAAAATATGACACATTACCAAATGTACCCTTAGTGTGTTTACTATTTATAGTGCCGCACTGTATGTTATACTTCCGTTGACAGTGATTAAAAAAAAGAAATAATGTGAAAAATAATAAATTTCAAAACTATTATTTACATAATATTTAAATAAAAAATGTCAGACAAGTTAAATATTGAGGTTTTCAGTTGCAACATTATGCAAAAATTAGGTGTACATACATGACACAATAAGATTACTAGTTTTACTAAGACATAAGATGTTTGTTATATATCTATGTATTGTGTGACCATTTTAAGTGATACTTTGTTTTCCTTAAATGCAGACATATAGGAGGGGTAGAAGACAATGTTCTCAAGTCTTCAAACTGTTTTCAGACCCTGCCACCATGGAGGAAAGGGGCATTAAAAAGAAATTCAGATTAAAAAGGCAAACTATACTGGATTTATGTCACCAGCTAGAGCCTAATCACCTGCTTCTCAATCAGAGTACAACAGCAATAACACCAATAATGAAAATCATGGCAATACTTCATGTTGGTCACACTGGATCTTTCTCATACACTGTGGCAGCCTCTGAAGGCATTTCACAGCCACCTTTTATTGGTGTGCTACAATAAGTCCTTGCTTCAATGATGAGACATATCAACAGCTTCAACAAGTTTCCAAGACATAAGGATTCGGCCAATGTGAAGGGAGATTTCTATGCTTTCGGTGGCCTATCACATGTGGTTAGAGCAACAGAGGGCAGGTCTACTGTAAATGGAAGAACTTCCATTTCATTGAAGTGCAAGTTGTCTGCTTACCAGATTTGTACATCTCAAGCAGGTGTGCCCGCTTTCCAAGATCAACACATGATTCCTTTACACTACAGAACAGCACCATACCCTTGCAAATTTCACAACTTGGACGTGAGAGGGACTGGCTTGTTGGTAATTACAATATTACTTGAAATCATTTGCTTTGATCCTACTTTAGAAATGTACAATGGCTTGATATGATTTTTAATCTATCAATGTATTGCTTCCGTGATTCAGCGTGTACTAATCGATCATGGTTGTTAGCACCACTGATCAATCCAACAACACCAGGGGAAGTCCAGCTCAATGAGGTCTATAGAAGAAAACGGAGACCAGTATAGTGGGTTTATAGGCTCCTAAAGACCAGATTTCTGTCTCTGGACAAGATCATTGGAGGCTTCCTCCACTCATTCAATAAGGTTTGTCAAATCACGGTTTGCCTGTTGCATGATGCACAACATCGCCCTGTGACAGAATATGCAAATCATCACAGAGGATGGACACTGAGAAGAGCCACCTGGTGTGGATGGTGTAATACCTAATGAAGATGACAGTGGTGAAGAGGAAGGAATTATCCTAAGTCAAGATGTTATTGACCACTTCTTGACCTTAGTGTAAGTGGATCTTTACATATTGTAACATCTAATGTCAGAACAACTTGTGACATACCAAACATATTAGTCTGTGATGGTAATTTAGTAGGCATGGCCAGATCAAGAAAATCCAAGGCATAGGGTTGGAAAATGGGTTATTGGTAAGGGCAGGTAGGTACCTACACTTAGCAATAGGCCACTAACCTCCACTGAGGTCCAGTTAGGTCGCAGTAAATTAAACCCAGCTCAACCCTTGGTAGCTTGGCAACGAGCGATAAGGGTTAACTTAGGAGACAGAGTGTAAAGCATTCAAATATCACAAAACAGTAATTAAATAAAACACAGGAAACAGTTTAAAAATCCAAAATCAATTTATAAAAATAGATTATATTTCTATCTTTAAAATGACACATAAGGGGAACCGGAGACATGAATTTTTAAAGAATTATTGTTTTCTAGCGACTAGAACAAAAAGTGCCAATCTGTTCATCTGGTCGCACCTCAACCGGGGCAAAGTCAAAGTTTAAGGCCGACCGTGATGGAGCCCGGCTCGGCTACAGCCCGAGGGAGGCCTCGGCCAAACGTTTTTCTGAAGATTTTCTTCAGCAGGACGAACCTGCCAGTCCAATCCGACCTCCTGGAACTCTTCCACGGATACGTGTCGCGGGAGTCCTCGGTGGAGATTTTTACCTTCGGACTTAGTCATTTTTTCGAGGTGAAAATCCTTCGACCGGGGCAAGCCTGGATCTTGATCCGACATCCTTGGAGCCCTCCTCAGATACGCTGGCTGGAAGGGCCCAGTCAACTTCTTACGTTCTGGCTTAGGCCCTCATTATGAACATGGAGGTCCGTTCCGCTCCGCCGGTGGTGGCGGTAGAAACTGCCAACAGAGGAGCGGGCTGGACCACCAAATAATGATCCAAACGAAACACACGCATCCCGCGCACCACCCACCATCAGGAAAGGAGTCCCGCTGACGTTGGCAGAGTTCGCCCTCAGGCTGTCGGAAAGGCCCAACCCGCCCATCAAATTAAAACCACCATTCCGCCGCCAGTTCTGGGGTGGGAACCCCTGCCACACAAAGCCAGGAGGAAATGAAACAAATAAAAGGAAAGACTCACCGGAGTTCCACAAAACGTGCAGTGGCAGCCATGGACAGAGAGCTGCTGATCATGCCAGCCTTGCACCTTGCCATATACCTACAAAACCGAGACCGCCGATGAAGACGACAATGGTAAGTACCGCAACCTACGACACAAGAGAGGAAAGGGCACAGTTACATACCCACCCACTCCACCCTCTCTGCAACGCCCTATCCCTTCCCAGCAGCACAAGTCATACACCACACACCAAGAGGTACATACCCGACGAAGGCCACTGCAACTTGACCATAGTACACAAAATAGCCCCACACCCATAAAAAATTAAAACAAACACCAGGGTGGAACTGCTTGCAGCCCAAACACAGGCCACACAGAAACTTTAATTAGTAGCTCACTGAGCTAAACAGTGCCAACAGGGCTAATGGCCAGTCCATAAAATTCACATTGTTCTTGGCCACAACTGGCCACACCTGACTCCAACAAGTGCTGGGTGCTCCACAGAACGGGGCACCATATGGGGATCCAGGCACCTGACAGAAGGGGGGTAGGTGGGTGGGGGTGGGGATTTTCGACTGGGGTGGGACTTTGACTTGTGTGAGGAGGTTGGGGGGATGGGCTTCTCCTTTGAAGGGGGTTGGGGCTGTTTGGCTCGGGTGGAGCTGCATGGCCTAGGCTCTGAGCGGGCCTTCTTCTTCACCGGGGAAGGGGCACGGGAATGGGAAGGCTGGACCGGGGTGGGCTGTGATGTGGAAGGAGCAGAAAGGGCAAGGAGGTGGGCACATTTGGGGACAAGACGGGATGGACCAGTGGGTTGGAACAGGCCTGCAAAGGAGAGGAAAAGTTTCTTGGGAGCAATTGGGGTGGGCGTGGATGAGGGCGTGGGAGTGGAGGCAGAGGGAGGAGATGTATGGGGTGAAGGTGTGTGTGTGTAGTGGGTGCAGGTGACTGCTCAGTATGCTGTGGTGTGGTGGATGTCTGATGGATGGGTGTCTTGGTGCGTTTGTGTGTTTTGGGAGGTGGGGGGTGGACACAGTGGGAGAAGACAGACAGCTAATGTGGATGTATGTTGGGGGGTGTCTGCAAGTCTGGTAAGTGTGCTGCATTTGTCAACTACAGTAGAGGTGGTGAGTGCAGGTGTGGTGTATGGGGTGCATGTATGGCTTCCTGCTACCGTGGTGAGTGCAGGAAGAGGAGCAGTAACAGTGAGTGAAGGTGCAGTGCATGAGGGTGTGGATGTAAATGGGACAGACAGGGAGGCAGAAGAGGTGGGCACACTGAGGGAAGTGGACATTGTTGTGTGTGCAGGTGTCTGTTGGCTGTGTGAATGCTTGTGTTGGGAGGTGTGGTGCTTGTGTTTTGAAGTGTGCTTCTTGTGTGTTGATGTGCCTGTAAGCGGGTCTGATTGTGTGCTTTGGACGAGTGAAGGGAGTGGGGTGCTGGAAGGGGTAGAGGAGGTTTGAGGGGGGACGGAATGGCCAGGGAAACTGGCTGCCGTCCAAGAGGAGGAAAGGACCTGAAAAGATCTCTGTAGGGCAGACACATAACTGTGAATGCCATCCAGATAGGCATTGGTCTTCTGCACCTCTGATACCAGACACTGGATGGCATTGAGGATGGTTTTCTGCCCTACAGAGATGGTTCCCAGGAGGTCAATAGCCTCCTCTGTGATGGCAGCAGGGCTAACTGGGGCAGGGGAGGAGGTGCCTGGGGTGAAGGAGACGCCCACCTTTCTGGGTGGGCGGGCACGGGCAACTCAGTGGGGAGCAGAAGGGAGGGCAGTGATGGCATGGGGGTGGCAGAAGATCTCACAGTAGTGGTGTGTCCACTAGGTTCTGCCACCGCTGGAGGACCCCCATCAGAGGAGGTCTCAGAGTCACTACCTCCTGTGGTAGTAGCCTCCCCCATCGAAGTCCCCTCACCCTCCCACACACTGGTCCCCTGGGCGTCCGTTGTCTCTGCCTCAGAGGATCTGTGGGCCGCTGCCTCCCCACTTGCCGATGCCTCAGCTCCCTCACCTGATGTTGATGCTGTACCAAACCAACACAAGAGAACAGGGATGGGGAGACAAAACAGGAGAGACATTTGTAAATAGCTGAATGCTGATACACAATGGCCAGACATACACCCACCCAGCAGACACACCCAACAGGCAGCACCGTGCACTATGCCCATGGCCATGCCCCTGACTACTGAGCAGAATACTGACCTACACCCATCCCCTGAAATAGTATTGGAGCTGAGGTAGGTGAAACCTGACAGGGACACCCCTACACCCTTTGGGGAACATACAGTAGATCGACACCAGTCAAATTTCCTGCTCTAAGCATCATTAGCCCTATTGCACACACACTCATTATTGTCTGTGAGTACTCACCCCCTTGTGACTGCTGTGCAGCCTTCAAGCGCCCAACCAGAATGGGTACGCCACCGCCAGGATCCGACGCATGAAGGGGGATCAGTGCCCGTTGGGAGGACTTCCCCAGCTGGGCCTCAGTGATCTTTCACGCCCAGCGCCGCAAGTCATCCCATCTTTTTCGACAGTGTGTGCTCCACCGGTTGTAGACCCCCAGGGTTCCGTTCCTCCTTGGCGATGGCATGCCAATGTGCCCTCTTCTGGTGGGCTACTGACCTAGTAGGGTGACACAGAAATGGAACACAGAGGTCAGGCACTTACACAATGGGAACAGCTGGCAGATTGTCAAACATAGGACTGACAGTACTCTCAGACATGCAGGACAGTGGCACGCAACATTCCATGCACCATGGCCCATCTTGGCTCACAGGAGCACACATATGTGCAATCCACTCCATCCATTACTCACACAGTGCCCCCCAAACCCAGGCTCATCTTTACCTCTGGCCGTCTGTAGAGTCTGTCGTACAGGGGCAGCACCCCTTCCACTAGCTTCTCCAGTTCTTCCTGAGTGAAGGACGGGGCCCTTTCCCCTGCACCACGTGGAGCATCCATAGCCAGAGGCAGGCAACAGCAGTACACAGAGTGGAGTACCTGTCCGCACGATATCAGGGAGTCAGGTGATCAAACGATGACGAACGCGCATACGTTCGGCGGCGGTATGCACCGTCACCGCCGGCGGCGATCATGATATGCCAGGATTCCCCATTGGCATCCATGTTAGCCAATGAGGGTGCAAACAGCGGTCAACACCGCCGTACGCTGTGACATCAACCGCTAGTGGTATTAGGTCACTTCTACAACGAAGGGGCAGAACTACAGTGGGCAGACATTTTTCCATCACCTACGCATCTTGAAATTCATACTACTCACAATGCAGGACCTACTAGCCACATGAAGCACCTAGGCCTCTACCCATTGCGTATAGTAGCACACATGATTTACTCTGTTCCCTCCTTGTGATGTACATGTGCATCTGTCAGGTTGCAGTTATTGTACAGACACTACTATGAACAATGCACTGCATGTATTTAGCAAATATGCCAATGTATGTGTGCACATCACTCCTTTTCGTAACCCCTCATAGGTACCGACCCTTGTGGCGAGGTAGGGCATCATCGGTGTACAGACCACTTGTGGATATGGGGACCATGGTGGAGCGTCAGATCATTATCACTTACAGACTCACACGTGCAACTATTCAGGACCTATGTGCATTACTGGATCCTGCACTGACTCCCGGAAATCATAATCAGCATGCCATTCCAACTGAGGTGCAGGTGCTCTCCGCACTCCATTTCCTGGCCACAGGCTCATTTCAGGTGACAGTGGGCATGGGTGCTGGTTTCTCACACCCAATGTTCAGCCATGTACTGACAAGATTTCTGAATGCATTTGTACAACATCTGCAATCCTATGTGTGATTCCCCCAAAGTGCTGACCTCCCTACCATCAAGTCTGACTTCCATGCCTTTGCAAACATTCCCCATGTCATAGGTGCCATCGATGGCACCCACATAGCTATCATCCCCCCAAGAGTGAGTAAACAGGTGTACAGAAACAGGAAGAACTTTCACTCCATAAACATCCAATTGGTATGTACTGCAGGCCAGTACATTTCCCATGTGAATGCCATGTTTCCGGGTACAGTCCATGATTCATTTGTTTTGAGGAACAGTAGTGTGTCACAGAAGATGGAACAACTACAAGAAGACAGAGGGTGGATCATAGGTAAGTTTGCCTATCCGTAACTGACACATTGCAGAAAACCTGCCTGTCTGACTAAGGGACATTACAATGACGACTCTGTATTGACCCTTTTTCTAGGTGATTCTGTCTATCCAAACTATCGTTGGTTCCTGACACCAGTGAGGAATCCCAGGACGGATGCAGAGAGGAAATACAATGAGGCCCTTGGACGTACTAGGAGGGTGATAGAGCGTACTATAAGTTTCCTGAAGGAGAGATTCCGGTGTCTACATATCTCTGGGGGTTCCCTGGCCTATGGGCCTGATAAGGTGTGTAGAATAGTGGTGGCCTGCTGCATGCTGCACAACATGACTGTGAGACATTCTATCCCCGTTTTGGAGGTGGAGGGTGCTATAGGTCCTGATCAGTTACCTCAGAGAGGTGAGGAGAGTGATGGTGAGGATGAGGAAGGGGAAGATGTCAATTCCAGGAGCCAACTGACACAACTCTACTTCCAATAACTGTCTTGGACTTAAGCCTATAATTGTGGTTAGTGTCTGATACTGTCAGTGTGCCATGTCATATGGTCATGATAGGCGAGACATGGACCTCTTCTGCATGGTACTGACAGACAATAAATGTATTCCCTCTTTGCCTAATTTGAAAAACACATTACCACCACCAAGCACAAATTGACAATAAAGTTGTTCTCTGCCAGTTGCATCCATACTCCACTTTGTTCAACATTGAAGACAGGGGACAGTGTTACAGGTGAGAAATGTGTTTTATTGGTCGAATATAGTGAATTGTGCTATATACAGTGATGGAAGTCGTAAGGGTTGGGTGTCCTCAAAACCGACTTGGGGCAGCCCTGTTGGATGTCATAGGTGGGCCATATTTGTAGTATAGTACTTCAATTTCACCTCAGCTAAGTGTTGTTGGTGAATGGGTAGGATGGTTCGTTTGCAGTAGTAGCAGTGTCAATTGTTGGAGTGGGGCTTGTTCTTAGCTGGGTTTCCAGTGCCAAATCTTGGTCTGAGACTACGTTTGAGTACCTGTTGTGGAGCTTCTTGGGGTGGCATGATTGGCCCTTTTGATTCCTGGGAGGGTATTTCCTGTGCTGTTTCTGCTGCTTGGGTCATCTGTTGCTGGTTGTCCAGGGCTGTTGTGGGGGCCTCTTGTCCGATGTGGGTGTCTGACTGTTTGTTGACCAACTGCAGCAGTGCTCCAGCAATGGTGGCCATTGTGGCATTGTGCTCTTTCCACTGCTCCATGGCCTGTTGGTGTTGTTGATGCTGCATCCTCCGACTTTGCTCCAGGGTGGACTCAATCTGTGCCAACCTGTCTTGTGTATGTTGGTAGGCCCCCAATACCTCTGCAATGATGTCCTGGGCTGCTGCATCCATCCAGTGCCCTACCCCCTGATCCATTGGGGCACTTGAACATGCCCTAGCCCCCTGTGCCTGTGTCCCCTGTGCAGGTATTGATGTACCACTAGTACAGGGTGTAGGAAGGTAGCCTCTTTCTAGCCTTCGTACCCCCACTTTTGGCCTGTTTGTGAGTATATGTCAGGGTGTTTTTACTGTCTCACTGGGATCCTGCTAGCCAGGGCCCAGGGTTCATAGTGAAACCCCTATGTTGTCAGTATGTTTGATATGTGTCACTGGGATCCTGCTATCCAGGATCCCAGTGCTCATAAGTTTGTGGCCTATATGTGTTCCCTGTGTGGTGCCTAACTGTATCACTGAGGCTCTGCTAACCAGAACCTCAGTGTTTATGCTCTCTCTGCTTTTAAAATTGCCACTGCAGGCTAGTGACTAATTTTACAAATTCTGATTGGAACACCCTTATAATTCCCTAGATTATGGCACCTAGGTACCCAGGGTATTGGGGTTCCAGGAGATCACTATGGGCTGCAGCATTTCTTTTGCCACCCATAGGGAGCTCAGACAATTCTTACACAGGACTGCACTGCAGCCTGAGTGAAATAACGTCCACGTTATTTCACAGCCATTTTACATTGCACTTAAGTAACTTATAAGTCACCTATATATCTAACCTTCACTTAGTGAAGGTTAGGTGCAAAGTTACTTAGTGTGAGGGCACCCTGGCACTAGCCAAGGTGCCCCCACTTTATTCAGGGAAAATCCCCCGGACTTTGTGAGTGCCGGGATGCCATTACACGCGTGCACTACATATGGGTCAATACCTATATGTAGTGTCACAATGGTAACTCCGAACATGGCCATGTAACATGTCTAGGATTATGAAATTGTCACCCCAATACCATTCTGGTATTGGGGGGACAATTCCATGCATCCCGAGGCTCCAGCAGTGAGCCGGGGACTGAGAAACTAACTTTTCGGGGTTTTCTCTGCAGCTATCGCTGCTGCCAACCCTCAGACAGGTTTCTGCCCCCCTGGGGCCTGGGCAGCCCAGTCCCAGGACAGCAGAACAACGGATTTCCTCTGAAAGAGGGTGTTACACCCTCTCCCTTTGGAAATAGGTGTTAAGGGCCGGAGAGGAGTAGCCTCTCCTGGCCTCTGGAAATGCTTTGAAGGGCACACTTGGTGCCCTCCTTGCATAAGCCAGTCTACACAGGTTCAGGGATCCCCCCAGCCCTGCTCTGGCGCGAAACTGGACAAAGGAAAGGAGAGTGACCACTCCTCTGACCAGCACCTCTCCAGCACCTCCCAAGGAGAGGTGCCCAGAGCTCCTCCAGTGTGTCCCAGACCTCTGCCATCTTGGATACAGAGGTGTGAGGGCACAATGGACACCTCTGAGTGGTCAGTGCCAGCAGGTGACATCAGAGACCCCCCGATAGGTGCTTACCTTTCTCTGTAGCCAGTCCTCCTCTGCGGGCTATTTAGGGTCTCTCCTGTGAGTTTCTCATCAGATAACGAATGCAAGAGCTCACCAGAGTTTCTCTGCACTTCTCTCTTCGACTTCTGCCAAGGATCGACCGCTGACTGCTCCAGGACGCCTGCAAAACTGCAACAAAGTAGCAAGAAGACTACCAGCAACATTGTATCGCCTCATCCTGCCGGCTTTCCCGACTGTTTCCTGGTGGTGCATGCTCTGAGGGCTGTGTGCCTTTACCCGGCACTGGAAGCCAAGAAGAAATCTCCCGTGGGTCGACGGAATCTTCCCCCTGCTAACGCAGGCACCAAACTTCTGCATCACCGGTCATCTGGGTCCCTTCTCATCTTGACGAGCGTGGTCCCTGGAACACAGGAGCTAGATCCAAGTGTCCCCAACAGTCCAGTGGCTCTTCTGTCCAAATTTGGTGGAGGTAAGTCCTTGCCTCCCCACGCCAGACAGTAATCCTGAGTGGACTGCGTGAACTGCAGCTGCTAGGCTTCTGTGTACTTTTGCAAGACTTCCTTTGTGCACATCACAGCCGAGGTCCCCAGCACTCGGTCCTGCATTACCCAACTTGCTGAGTTGGACTCCGACTTTGTGCTTCTGTGTGGGCTCTCTGTGTTGCTGAGCACCCCCTCTGTCTCCTCCTCCAAGGGGCGACCTCCTGGTCCTTCCTGGGCCCTGGTAGCACCCAAAATTCTCAAATGCAACTCTTGCAACTAATAAGGCTTGTTTGCGGTCTTTCTGCATGAAAGAAACTCTGCATTCTCCAGCACGCAGTGGGACATCTTTTGACCAAAGGAGAAGTTCCTGTCACCTTCCGTTGTTGCAGAACCTTTAGCTTCTTCCAGACAGAGGCAGCCCTTTGGCACCTTCATCCAGGGTTTAGTGGGCTCCTGCCCCCCTGGACACTTGTGTGACTCTTGGATTTGGTCCCCTTCCTTTGCATGTCCTCAGGTCCAGGAATCCATCTTCAGTACTTTGCAGTCAGTTGTTGACTTTGCAGAATCCCCTATCTCCACTTTACTGTCTTTCTGGGGTAGTAGGGCAACTTTACTCCTACTTTCCAGGGTCTTGGGGTGGGGTATCTTGGACACCCTTAGGGCCTGATTCTAACTTTGGAGGACGGTGTTAAACCGTCCCAAAAGTGGCGGATATACCACCTACCGTATTACGAGTTCCATAGGATATAATGGACTCGTAATACGGTAGGTGGTATATCCGCCACTTTTGGGACGGTTTAACACCGTCCTCCAAAGTTAGAATCAGGCCCTTAGTGTTTTCTTACACTTCCAGCGACCCTCTATACACTACACTAGGCCTGGGGTCCATTTGTGGTTCGCATTCCACTTTTGGAGTATATGGTTTGTGTTGCCCCTAGGCCTATTATCTCTTATTGCATTCTATTGTGTTCTACAGTGTTTGCACTACTTTTCTAAGTGTTTACTTACCTGATTTTGGTTTGTGTGTATATTTTGTGTATAATATTTACCTCCTAAGGGAGTATATCCTCTGAGATACTTTTGGCATATTGTCACAAAAATAAAGTACCTTTATTTTTAGTAACTCTGAGTATTGTGTTTTCCTATGATATAGTGCTAGGTGATATAAGTGGTATAGTATGAGCTTTGCGTGTCTCCTAGTTCAGCCTAGGCTGCTCTGATATAGCTACCTCTATCAGCCTAAGCTGCTAGAACACCTCTAATCTACTAATAAGGGATAACTGGAACTGGCACAAGGTGTAAGTACCACAAGGTACCCACTAAAAGCCAGGCCAGCCTCCTACACTGGGGCCCTTGCCTTCCTGCATGTTGGGAGTGGGAGACTGTGGCCTCTGTAGCTGTGTTCCACCTGCTGTGCCCTGGGTACACTGGTGTGGGTATGCCTCCCCTGGCCTGCTGGTATTGACTGGGTATTAGGGATGACATTGGTTTCCTGGGTAGGGCTGCTCCATGGTGAGCATCCAGTGCTGTGTGAGGGGCCTGCCTGCTCATCAGTGACCCGGGGTCCTTCCCCAAGTTCTTGTGATATGCCTCTGTCTCCCTGGAGTACTGTGGCACTCCTTGTCCCCTCCATTAAGGTTGCATGGGTGGTGGTGCCTGTTGGGGGACATAGACATGTCTGATACATATGCCTGAGGGTTTGAGGTGTACAGAACTGTGCAATTTTGTGCTGGTGTGACATTCAGTGGCCTTCCAGGGTTCCTTTGTGAACATTACATTTAGTGGCAGTGGTGGGGTTACATTGTGGTGGGGGTTATTATTCCATTGTGGATACGTGCAGGGGTGGGTGGCTGTGCACAGCGGGAGTGATGTGGGCCTGGTAGTGAGTTGTGGGTAATGCAGGGTGGTGGATGTGGTGGTTATTGGCTAGGTGGGGTGTGGGTCGAGGTGGGTGTGGGTGGGGTGGGGTTGTGCATGCATTGCAGAGGTGTTGTATATGGGGTAATTGTAGATGGCTTACCCGAGTCCATTCCTCCAGTGAGTCCCTCTGGGTGCAGGATGGCGAGTACCTTCTCCTCCTTGTCGGTGTAGTCGGTGGTGTTGGTGGCGGTCCTCCCCAGTCTTCTGCACTGAGATGTGGTGTCTGGATGCCATGCCACAGGCCTTCCTCCTTATGGTTCCAGGAGATCACTATGGACTGCAGCATTTCTTTTGCTACCCATAGAGAGCACAGACAATTCTTACACAGGACTGCCACAGCAGCCTGAGTGAAATAACGTCCTCGTTTTTTCACAGCCATTTTACACTGCACTTAAGTAACTTATAAGTCACCTACATGTCTAACCCTCACTTAGTAAAGGTTATGTGCAAAGTTACTAAGTGTGAGGGGACACTGGCACAAGCCAAGGTGCCCCCACATTGTTCAGGGCAATTTCCGCCGGACTTTGTGAGTGTGGGGACACCATTACACGCATAAACTACATATAGGTCAATACCTATGTGTAGCGTCACAATGGTAACTCTGAACATGGCCATGTAACATGTCTAGGATCATGGAATTGTCCCCCCAATACCATTTTGGTATTGGGGGGACAATCCCATGCATCCCCGGGGCTCCAGCATGGACCCCGGGTACTGCCAAGTTGGCTCTCTGGGGTTTTCTCTGCAGCTACCACTGCTGCCAACCCTCAGACAGGTTTCTGCCCACCTGGGGCCTGGGCTGCCCAGTCCCAGGAAGGCAGAACAAAGGATTTCCTCCGAGAGAGGTGGTTACACCCTCCTCCTTTGGAAATGGGTGTTAAGGGCCTGAGAGGAGTAGCCTCTCCTCGCCTCTGGAAATGCTTTGAAGGGCATAGATGGTGCCCTCCTTGCATGAACTAGTCTACACCGGTTCATGGATCCCACAGCCCCTGCTCTGGTGCGAAATTGGACAAAAGAAAGGGGAGGGACCACTCCCCTGTCCATCACCACCCCAGGGGTGGTGTCCAGAGCTCCTCCAGTGTGTCCCAGACCTCTGCCATCTTGGATGCAGAGGTGTGAGGGCACAATGAAGAACTCTGAGTGGCCAGTACCAGCAGGTGACGTCAGAGACCCCTCCTAATAGGCTCTTACCTGGTTAGGTAGCCAATCCTCCTCTGAGGGCTATTTAGGGTCTCTTCTGTGAGTTTCTCTTTAGATAACAAATGCAAGAGATCACCAGAGTTCCTCTGCACTTCTCTCTTCGACTTCTGCCAGGGATAGACCGCTGACTGCTCCAGGACGCCTGCAAAACCGCAACAAAGTAGCAAGAAGACTACCAGCAACATTGTAGCGTCTAATCCTGCCAGCTTTCTCGACTGTTTCCTGGTGGTGCATGCTCTGAGGGCTGTCTGCCTTCACCCGGCACTGGAAGCCAAAAAGAAATCTCCTGTGGGTCATCGGAATCTTCCCCCTGCTACAGCAGGCACCAAACTTCTGCATCACCGGTCCTCTGGGTCCCCTCTCATCTTGATGAGCGTGGTCCCTGGAACACAGGAGCTGGATCCAAGTGACCCCAACAGTCCAGTGGTCCTTCTGTCCAAATTTGGTTGAGGTAAGTCCTTGCCTCCCCACGCCAGACAGTAATCCTCTGTATTGCGTGATCTGCAGCTGCTAGGGCTTCTGTGCACTTTTGCAAGACTTCCTTCAGCACTCCGTCCTGCATTGCCCAACTCTCTGAGTTGAATTCCGACTTTGTGGGACCCTCTTTTGTTTTGCTGAGATGACCGCTGTGCTCAGATTTCCTGAATGCCTGTTCAGGTGCTTCTGTGGGTGCTGTCTGCTTCTATGTGGGCTCTCTGTGTTGCTGAGTGCCCCCTCTGTCTTCTCCTACAAGGGTCGACCTCCTTGTCCTTCCTGGGCCCTGGCAGCACCCAAAACCTTCAACCACGACTCTTGCAGCTAGCAAGGCTTGTTTGCAGTCTTTCTGCGTGAAAACAACTCTGCATCCTCCAGCCTGCCATGGGACATCTTCTGACCAAAGGAGAAGTTCCTGGCACCTTCCGTTGTTGCAGAATCTTTGGCTTCTCCCACCCTAAAGGCATCCCTTTTGCACCTTAATCCAAGGTTTAGTGGGCTCCTGCCTCCCCTGGACACTTGCGTGACTTTTGGACTTGGTCCCATTCCTATGCAGGTCCTCAGGTCCAGGAATCCATCTTCAGTGCTTTGCAGTCAGTTGTTGCCTTTGCAGAATCCCCTATCTTTACTTTACTGTCTTTCTGGGGTAATAAAGTAACTTTACCCCTACTTTTCAGGGTCTTTGGGTGGGATATCTTGGACACCCTTAGTGTTTTCTTACACTCCCACTTACCGTCTACACACTACACTAGGCCTGGGGTCCCTTGTGATTTGAATTGCACTTTTGGAGTATATAGTTTTTGTTGCCCCTAGGCATATTGGGGGTCATTCCGACGTCAGAATACCGCTGCGCGGTCAAAAGACCGCTGCAGTAATTCTGAGTTTCCCGCTGGGCTGGCAGGCGACCGCCAGAAGGCCGCCCGCCAGCCCAGCGGGAAACCCCCTTCCATGAGGATGCCGGCTCCGAATGGAGCCGGAGGAGTGGAAGGGGTGTGACGGGTGCAGTTGCACCCGTCGCGATCTGAAAATCTTGGTGGGGCCCTGTTAGGGGGCCCCTGCAGTGCCCATGCCAGTGGCATGGGCACTGCAGGGGCCCCAGGGGCCCCGCGACACCCGTTACCGCCAGCCAGGTTCTGGTGGTCAAAACCGCCAGAGCCAGGCTGGCGGTAAGGGGGTCGGAATCCCCATGGCGGCGCTGCCTGCAGCGCCGCCATGAAGGATTCCCCAGGGCAGCGGGAAACCGGCGGGACACCGCCGGTTTTCCGTTTCTGACCGCGGCGGTACCGCCGCGGTCAGAATGCCCATGGATGCACCGCCAGCCTGTTGGCGGTGCATCCGCGGTCGTTGGCCTGGCGGTAGTCTACCGCCAAGGTCAGAATGACCCCCATTGTCTCCTATTGCATTCTATTGTGTTCTACAGTATTTGCACTACTTTTCTAGGTGTTTTGCTTACCTGATTTTGGTTTGTGTGTATATTTTGTGTCCTGTACTTACCTCCTAAGGGAGTATATTGTCTGAGATACTTTGGGCATATTGTCACTAAAATAAAGTACCTTTATTTTAAGTAACTCTGAATATTGTGTTTGTAATGATACAGTGCTTTATGATATAAGTGGTATAGTAGGAGCTTTGTATGTCTCCTAGTTCAGCCTAAGCTGCTCTGCTATAGCTACCTCTATCAGTCTAAGCTGCTAGAACACTACTAATCTACTAATAAGGGATAACTGGACCTGGCACAAGGTGCAAGTACCATCATGTACCCACTATAAGCCAGGCCAGCCTCCTACAGATGCTTGAGGAACAATCACTTTGGCAAAGTTACAGACACACAGGGTTACTGAAAGACATTATCTTGGCGTCTTCTACGCAGCTGTAGGACAGGAGATGCACTACACAGTTACCTAACAATGTAGCACTTGCTGATTAGACAGTAGAAATCGGGTAGACATTCTGCATAAAACGATGACTTCTTCTTAAATAAATAAATAGGGCAGAATTCCTTCTGGAATAATACTCACTGAAATTAAACCTAAATGGGAAGCACTTACAGATATAAACAAAGCAGGTGCCCCTGTTAAAGCTCCTTTTTTGTAAATGTAGGAAAACTGGGCTGATTGCAGAAGCCCCCCCAATCAATTTTTGGCCCCATTTTTCAGTCAAATTGGTGTTTTCCTGACTCGTATTGGGCCCTGGACACTGCTGACTAGTCCCAGGGCCTGGGCTCTAAGTAAAATAGTGTATGCAAACTAGGCCAATTGTGCTCTAAGTAAAATAGTGTCTGCAAACTAGGCTATTTATAATTGACAACACCATCTAGAATATGTAGGGCATGTAGGTTTAGGGACCCCAGCATATATAGTACACCCTTAGATGTAATGCTGTGATGCCCAGTGTCATTTTAAAAGCAGGCCTGCCTTGTGGGCTGCTTTTAAGTTAAAGTTAACCCAAATGTGACTTCCAAAGTCCCAAACTACCTTATTTGTACATATAAATCACCCCAAAGGTGTGCCCTAAGTGCCCCCAGGGTGGGTGCAGTAGTCTAACTATAAGCAGGGGCTTAATAAAAGATGTTTTATGAGCCCTGGTGAGGGAAAGATTGCCAAATTCATTTTCCCTATTGTAGTGAATGGGCTCCACAGGCTAACATGAAAAGACTTTGGGCCATATGTATGAAAAAATGGCCTTGCGAATCACAAATAGCGATTTTTATGAAATCGTTATTTCCGAGTCGCAATTGGCCATGTAACAAAATTGCGATTCGGAGCGATTTCTTAAAAATCGCTATTTGTGGTTTGCGAGGCCCATTTACCGAATCGCAATTTTGCGAGAAATTTCAAGAAAGCACACCTGGAGGAGCCTGATGACTTCACAAGCAGGAAGTGAGTCATCCCAGGCAGTTTCAGGTGCCACACCCAAACCAGCATGCAGAGAGAGAGCAGCCCAGCCACACAGAGCAGCACTCTGAAGGAGGCAGCACACCTGAGCAAGGATGGACACCTCAGCCCAAGGAAAGGAGAAGGGAGAGAGAAAGAGGAAGCTCAAATTCAGCGAGCAAGAGCTTGAGGTGCTGACAGAGGAGGTGGTCAGGAGCCATGACCGCCTTTTTGGCAAAAGCTCACTCCAGGTGCCAGAGAGTGAGAAAAGAAGACTCTGGGCAGATATCCAAATCCATTGGAGTGGCACAGCGCTCGGTCGACGAGATAAAAAAGAGGTGGTATGACCTGCGGTCCTGTGCGAAGGAGAGGGTGGCAAGAAGACTGCAGGAGGCCAGGGGCACAGGAGGCGGTCCACCCACAGAGGCACCATCCACCCCATTAGAGGACCTAGTGGAGTCGACACTCCTCCCTGAAGCTGTGACAGGGGTCACAGAGATAGACACCTCTGGCACACCAAGTACCAGCCAAGGTAAGTGCAATATTGAATTGTAACCCCACATGTGTATGCGCAAAAGCCACTTAGGAATTAGCAAGTAATGTTAAACATTGTGAGAAGTAGTCCAGTCCACATCTTAGAAGCAGCACAACAATGCATTATGGGAGTGGCAGTCCACAACCCATATCTGAAAGTAGCACATACAATGTATTTAAGTAGAGCGACACCCAGAGGAACACAACACTCACAACACAGTGAAGAGAAGTACCTGTACCTTTATTACCATTGTGTGACCGTAACAAACATAACTGACATTCTGCATATTGTCGTTGGAGGTGGGCCAGGCCCAGCAGCCACATCATCAGCAAGCATAGGCGAGACTGACACTCATCCAACCTCTGATTCCAACACAAGTGGGTCTCTCACCATTACGCCTGTCTGACGCAGGCCCAGGGCACTGCCACTGCCAGAGCTCAGCCAAGACTCAGATGAGCAGCAGGAAGGGCCAATTTCCCCATCACCAACAGGCAGGCGCAGCCAGATGCAGGAGGTCAGTTGTCAGCAGACCTCAGCACCCCGCAGGATGGCGACAAATTCCGGTGCACAGCAGCATGAGGCAGGTGAGGGTCCCTCCTTCTTTGGTGGGCTGGAAGCTGCTATGTTACAGCAGCAGCGCCTACAAAATAAAAGGATCCTTGGATTACAAAAGAATTTGCAGCAACATAACACCAACATGGGGGACCTGCATTGCCAGCTTGAGTCCCTCAATTCTAACATAGAACTGCTGCATTAGGGACAGGTGCAGGCATCACAGAACACCAGAGAGCTCACATGTGCTGTGCGTGAACTATGCCAGGAGCTGCGCCATGAGAGGTTGAGCCACCGCAGACAGGAGCGCAGATTTATGAACATGTTTGGCGGCTTCTGTCGTTCTGTGAACAGGGTGGCAAATGCAACGTCACTGATTGCACGTCGTGCAGTGGCTGCACAAGTGGAGGAAGCACACAGCAGCAGGGATGTTGCGAACGGACTGGTAAAGATCACTAATGTGATCGATAACATAATGGGACAGAGGTCAGCCACACCTAGTGAGCTTGCACTGGGGGACACAGAGGACAGTTCCAGCCTCAGCAGGGTAGTTGTACCAGCATTGGACACCAGACGGCGCAGTGCCAGGCACAGCACTGCCACTGAGGTGGACAATAGAGGTGCCAGTGAGGTAACTGGGCACCCAAGTGGAGTGCGTGGCCGCAAAAAATAACTGTAGCTGCCAGAGGGGTAATATTTTCACTACGACGTAATAGTGCATTACTCAGGACCTTCATTGTCTCTAGTTTGTCACCTAATTTTATTTGCAATTCGTCGAACGAACATTACCTGACATTAAGGTAATACATTTATTTCACTACAGGTACAGTTGTCAGTGGATTTGTGTCATTCATACTTACATCTGAAATGGTTGTGTGTGATGTCAGCACGTCTTTGCCTTCCCTCTGCTGCACTGCTCCTGTCTGCTGGCTGTAGGGGTGGTATGGGATCATCAGCCTCATCAGATTCAGTATCACATATTTCTACAGGTATGCCCCTGGTGGTAGCTCTATTGTGCAAGATTGCACAAGTAGCCACTATTCTACATGTGGTCTCTGGACTGTACCGTAGTGCCCCTCCACTTTTGTGGAGGCACCGGAAGCGACTCTTCAGCAGTCCAAATGTGCGCTCCACCTCGTTGCGGGTCGCCCTGTGTGCTGCATTGTATCTCCGTTCAGCAGGTGTTGCAGCATTGAGGTAGGGCGTCATCATGTAGGTGCGCACTGCGTAGGCACTGTCTCCTGGAAGGGACAGAGGGTATGATGAGTAACTGAGCCATCTGACATCAGCACGCCATCAATGCGCCATTGTATAGAGGGACAATACCTAGTAGAAATCCTTCTCCAAACTCCCCAGCTAGCAGTCTTGTGTGTATGCCGCTACAGCGAAAGATGTACGAATCATGTGTGCTCCCTGGGCACCTGGCCACAAGATCAGTTATGATGTAGGAAGCATTGCATGTCACCTGTATATTCATTGAATGTTGGTATTTCCGGTTGCGGCACACATACTCTGTGGCTGATGGTGGACAGATTGCCACATGTGTCCTATCTACGGCACCTAGGACGTGAGGGAACTGTGCTATCTGGTAAAAAAAAAAAAATGTCTGCTGTATTTCCTGTGGGGTGTGGGGGAATCTAGGGGCATATTTATACTCCGTTTGCGCCGGAATTGCGTCGTTTTTTTTTACGCAATTTCGACGCAAAACTAACTCCATATTTATACTTTGGCGTTAGACGCGTCTAGCGCCAAAGTCCATGGAGTTTGCGTCATTTTTTTGCGTGGACACCTACTTTGCGTTAATGAGATGCAAGGTAGGCATTCACGTCTAAAAAATCACTTTTTAGGGGGGTTTGGCTTCAGCTGAGTCCCAGGATGGATGAAAATGCTTCAACGACTTCTGTTGTTAAAAAGTTATCAGCCAATCAGAGTTCTGCACAACATCGAGAGGAGACGCAAATCATTCACGTCCCTAGATGTACATATTTGTCTGCCCCTTAATTTCTCAAAAACTACTGAACTGAATTACACCAAAACAATAAGTTTTGCTTTCTGGACAGGACCTACCTTCCTGCTAAATTTGGTGTAATTCAGTCCACTAGTTTTTGCGCTATTGCTGTTCAAAATCTCGGCCCCCGCCACTTTGACATACCATCCTGAAACTTTCAAGGCAGCAGCTGACAGGACTGGCAATTTTTTTGTGAAAGTTTTGTGAAGATTAATCAAGAGGCACCAAAGATTTAGGCAAGTATAAAAACACATTTTATAAAGAAACTAGGTGTTATTTATAACTACCTAGTGGCATCTAGGTAATATATATATATAACTAAGCAACATGCATGCATGGAACTACATAATCATAACACTCACACAAAACACATCACTAACATCAGGACCAATGGCAGGGCCACATATACACATGCATACCAGGCAACACAGCTACCACAACCAACACACACAACTCACACACATAAACCAAACTCCACAAACAGCAAACAGAGATGTAGAAAGAAAGACAGGAAAAGCATGTCATCATCAACACCAACAGTATGTTAGGCATGCTCTATTAAATATGCACATAAATAAAATGAACAACTATATACGAGTGAAAGGCCACTGGCCAGTTGTTAGAAATGGGGTCTTTGGTTGGCAGTCAGGTTACCCCCTGTCCAAGCAAGGACCATCACTCTAGTCAGGGTAAGTCACACACAATCCAAATTATCCTGTGTCCACCCTTTGGTAGCTTGGCACTGAGCAGTCAGGCTTAACTTAGAAGGCAATGTGTAAAGTACTTGTGCAATAAATCATACAATGACACAATATAGCACCACAAAAATACACCACACAGTGTTTAGAAAAATATATAATATTGACTGGATATTTGCAGGTCAAAACGATCAAAAGATGCAATAAGAAAATGTAAAGATATCACTGAAAAGTGGTATGGAGTGTCTTAAGTCTTTTAAAAGCAAACAAAGTCTCTTTCAAGCACAAAGTATCTGGTTCGCGTGAAAAATCTCCGCAAAGGGCCGCAGAGGAGGAGAAGCGGGGAAACAAAGGGGTGTGCGTCAATTGTTTGGGCCACACACAGTCAATGTGTCGTTTAGTTTCCAGGCAGGGACGGCTGGGCGTCGATTTCCGGCACTCGGTCGTGGATTCTCTTCGGGTTGCGGGGTTTTCAGACACCCCGGGGTCTGTGCGTGGAATCCTGGGCTTGTGACAAGCTCTTTGTCGTTTCGGTGGGTGGTTTGGGGAAATTTCTCCCTCACGGCAGGCGCTGCGTTGATTTTCCCTCTGGAAGTCGGGCAGCGGCGTCCCAGGTCGGCTGTGCGTCGATCTGGTGGGGCGTGCCTCGAAGTTCCAGTTGCACCGCAGGCGCCGCATCGATCTTTTCCTTGCGAAGTCGAGCGTCATCGTTCCGGTTCGGCGTGCAATGAATTTTTCACCGCTGGTCTGGCTGTGCGTCATTTTTAGCAAGCTGTGCGTCGAATTTTCGCCGCACAAGGAGTCCAGTTGCAAGAGAGAAGTCTTTTTGGTCCTGAGACTTCAGGGAACAGGAGGCAAGCTCTATCCAAGCCTTTGGAGAGCACTTCTTCACCACAGCCAGGGAGCAGCAAGGCAGCAGGGCAACAGCAATACAGCAGTCCTTCACAGAAAGCAGTCAGGTGAGTCCTTTGGGCAGCCAGGCAGTTCTTCTTGGCAGGATGCCGGTTCTGCTTACAAGTTTCTTCTCCTGGAAGTGTCTGAGGTGGTAGGGCAGAGGCCCTGTTTTTATACCCAAATGTGCCTTTGAAGTGGGGAAGACTTCAAAGAGTGGCTTAGAAGTGCACCAGGTCCCCTTTCAGTTCAATCCTGTCTGCCAGGGTCCCAGTAGGGGGTGTAGCAGTCCTTTGTGTGAGAGCAGGCCCTCCACCCTCCCAGCCCAGGAAGACCCACTCAAAATGCAGATGTATGCAAGTGAGGCTGAGTATCCTGTGTTTGGGGTGTGTCTGAGTGAATGCACAAGGAGCTGTCAACTAAACACAGCCAGACGTGGATTGTAAGGCACAGAAAGATTTAAGGGCAGAGAAATACTCACTTTCTAAAAGTGGCATTTCTAAAATAGTAATATTAAATCCAACTTCACCAGTCAGCAGGACATTGTATTACCATTCTGGCCATACTAAATATGACCTTCCTACTCCTTTCAGATCAGCCGCTACCACTCCAACAATGTATGAGGGCAGCCCCAATGTTAGCCTATTAAGGGAGCAGGCCTCACAGTAGTGTAAAAACGAACTTAGGAGTTTTACACTACCAGGACATGTAAACTACACAGGTACATGTCCTGCCTTTTACCCACAAAGCATCCTGCCCTGGGGTTACCTAGGGCATACCTTAGGGGTGACTTATATGTAGAAAAAGGGGAGTTTTAGGCTTGGCAAGTACATTTAAATGCCAAGTCTAATTGGCAGTGAAACTGCACACACAGGTCTTGCAATGGCAGGCCTGAGACAAGGTTAAGGGGCTACTTAAGTGGGTGGCAAAATCAGTGCTGCAGGTCCACTAGTAGCATTTAATCTACAAGCCCTGGGCACATGTAGTGCCTTCTACTAGGGACTTATAAGTAAATTAAATAGTCTGATTGGGTATGATCCAAGGTTACCATGTTTAAAGGGAGAGAGCATATGCACTTTAGCACTGGTTAGCAGTGGTAAAGTGCGGAGAGTCTAAAAACCAGCAAAAACAGTGTCCAAAAGAGGAGGGAGGTAGGCAAAAAGTTAGGGGTGACCACCCTAAAGCTGTCAGGTCTAACACCAGTCAATGTCCGTGGGTGCCCATGGCACATATGGCAGCATACATCCACCCCAACTTGACTCATGACTGCAAAATATACTTCCACATAGTAGGGGCATTAAGGAGGCAGGCAGGCACCTTAGGGGTGAGGGTGTGATGGTGGAGATGAAGTTTGGGCTTGGGAGGGGGTTCTTGGGATTAGGTGTGGGTTTGGGGGGGCTTGGGTTTGGACTTGGGGTCTTTAACTTTAGCTTTGGGAGGGGGGACTCTGGATTTGAGTGGGGTTAATTTCTTTGCAGGAGGAGGAGCATGGGATACACCAGGGGTGGCATGGGAGAAGGTGGAAGGGCAGGACTTTAGCAGGGACACATGGTGCTTCAGGGACTCACGAGGTGGGAGAGGGGCAGGGGACTGGGTCAACTAAAAAAGGAAAAAAAATGTAGGTACACAAGAGCGGTCATGGGAAAAGTGTTTGGCAGTAGAGGGAGTGGGATTGGTTGTCAGACGTGTCCTTGTGTATGTCTTGGGTGCAGTTGCGTAAATGGAATGCATGATGGGCTGGGTGTCTATTGGGTGGGTGAGTACGGGCGTTTAGGTGTCGAGGGAGGAGGTGCTGGGAATGGCCATGATGGATGTGTGACTGTGTGTTGGGGTGGTGGCTGCAGGTATGGTAGATGTGCTGCATGTGGGCGTATCGGTCAGTTGTGGTGAGCGCAGATATGGTGACTGGGGTGGATGTCTGTGCTTCAGCTATTGTGGTGACTGTAGGTAAGATAGGAGTAGTGGCTGGATCGGGGAGTGCTGATGTAGTGCTAGTAGGTGTAAGTGGTGTAGTGGCTGTGATGGAGGGAGTGGTGGGGGAGTCCGTGCTGGGAGTGGATGTTGTCATGTCTGCAGGTGTGTGTTGTCTGGGTGCAGGCCGGTGGTGAGTCTTGTGGCTCTTGCGTTTGTCAAGTGGAACCCTGTCTGTTGGAGTGGATGCCTGCGTATGTGAAGGTGTGCTCTGGATGGATGTAGGGAAAGGCGATTGGGTTTGGGAAGAGGTAGATGGAGGAGGGACGGGGGACAAAGGGACACTGGCTGACAGAGCCTTAAAGGATCGTTGCAGGTCTGACAGGAACACATTGCTCTGTCAAGGAACAGATTGCTCTGTTGACTTGAGCTGCCAGTCCCTGGATAGCATTCACAATGGTGGTCTGACCCCGGATATGGACCTCAGGAGGTCAATAGCCTCCTCACTTTGGGTAGCAGGGCTGACTGGGGAAGGGGCAGAGGTTCCTGCAGTGTAGAGACACCCACCTTCTTGGGTGAGCGGGCATGGGCAACTGGATGGGGAGCTACATGGAGGGCGGTACTAGTAAGGGGGTGGCAGACAACGATGGTGCTGGCGTGGTCCCAGATGGGTTCGCCACCACCAGAGAGTGTCCACTGGAGGAGGATTCCGAGGATGATGTTGATGATCCGGTCTCCCCTGTGGAACTCCCCTCGCCCCCATCCCACTGGGTCCCTTAGCCTCGCTGAATTCAGCCTCATGGGTCCAGTGGGATGCTACTTCCCCACTCGTCAGTGCCCCTTCTCCTTCACCAGATGATGTAATGTAAACAAAGGGAGCAAAAGACAGGGGAGGGAGAAAGAGAGGTAGGGAAACTGTCGAAACCTAACTTGCATTAACTCAGATGTACATATCACACATTACATGAGATGTCATGACATGCCATTGAAAGTGCACTCCAAGTCTGCCAATACCTAGTTCAACCTGTAAAGCTGTAATGGACATGTCACATCAGATGTACACACAAGTGGGACTATGGCCATGAAAATTCAGTGACACTGCATCACACCAGGGTTTTAGCAGGGAGATATGTAATTTCACATGGATTCACAAAGTTGTCACTTCAGTGACCTCCCTGGGCACGTACCACATCTAGTACCATCCCACTGTTGTGAGGCCAAGTCCACTCACTGATATCTACAAGAGCTGCACTTGCTGTACCAACTGCCCTCATGTAAGATCATTTAGTAGTAGCCCTTTGTTGTGTTCCTACACATCCCTGAACACTGGAGGTGACATATGATTGCATAGTCAGCTATCAGGCCAATACTCCTGACCCCTTGAGGGCCTTCTTGTGGTGTAAATGTAGTGGCAGACCCTCTTACAGTCAATGGCTTCAACTATACCAACTATACATACACTGTTCAAGTAGGAGAACAACACAGATGGCTTTGCATTTACAGCTTTGATACACTGATGGTGATGTCTGTATCTGCTCTGACACAATGTATAGGTAGTCAAAATAGTCCTAAACAAGGTAAGTTTGGGAGTGCACTCCACAGACAGCATTGTCTTTTCACAGGTAAACATGGGTACCCTGGCAGAGTCAGTGATACAGACTGTAGTGTTGTGGCTACCATGGTCCACATTCACAGTATGGCAGAATCAAGCCACCCAATCCCCCTAAAGCCCTGTCAAGTGCGAGATTACAGTCAGTACTCACCCCTTGTGGCTGCTGTGTTACCCTCAAGTGCCCATCCACATCAGGGTGGGCCACCTCCAAAATGCGGGCCATTAGGGGATCAGGGTCTGATGGGCACCCCTCCCTCATTGGGAGGACATCCCCAGCTGGGCCTTCGTGATCTTCCAGACCCACCCACCACTTTCTGCAATGGGTGCTCTTCCGGCCATGGACCCTCAGGGTCCGCACTTGCTTGGCAATGGCATGCCATATCCCCTTCTTCTGATGGGCGCTGACCTGGATGGGTGACACAGACAGAAGGAGAACATGATTAGGAGTGGCACAACATCGGCAGCAGTGGACTACAAACAACAGATACACCACATCACCATCCACATCAATCCAAACGGGTCACATTCCACTTATCCATGCCTCCAGCATGCATGCGTTCCATGGCCAGTATACCTATGCCAATCACTATGACGCACACACCTAATACACACTACAATAGTATGGGGCTCACCGGCAACTCTGGAGTCCCATACAGCTGTCCACACAAGGGTAGGACCCCTTTCACCAGTTTTTCTAGTACTTCTTGGGTGAAGGCCACAGCCCTATCACGTGCAGGAAGTGGCATGATGGCTCCCAGAGTCAGTATACAGCAGCTCAAGTAGTGGAGGTGTTGCATGCAGGAGTGTCACGAGTCGAGTGAGCTAGGCATCAGAAAATGGAGGTCACGGCCACTGTGTAGAGTACTGTCACCTCCAGTAGTGATCCTCATTGGCCCCAGTCTCACATAGGCAGCAATGTTAACCAATGAGAAGTTGAACGGTGGTTGTGACCGCCTACACCATAACGGCATTCGCAGGCAGACTTGCATCACTTCCAACTGTCCTGTGCTGCAGGACAGGTGACTGCCATTTTACTTAAAGGTAATGGGATTTTCTATAAAAAGAAATTGTGTCATGAAAGTGAAATATCCATAATTCTGTACAGGTCCATGTATATTGATCATGTATAGGCACATACATGTCACATTCAACACGGATGTCACCTGAAGTGAATTTGTCCCTACATACTGCACCGTAGATGGTGTTGCCCCCAGATCACTGTCATATCTACATGTATTGTTCATGTGGGACACATGTGTACTCGAAATGGAATATAACACATGTATTGGGTGGCACAAACAATGTACAGGGTCATAAATGGGCAGCACGCATGGCATTAATGGCATTCCTGCATACACAATGAAGTAACTGTCACCCATTCAGTCATGTCTGCATTGTTTAGTGTGCAGCATGAGAAATTGACCTTCTAAGATGTCTGTAGTGCTCAGCAAATACTAGATTTTCTCATCCATACCCTAGATCCCATGTAATGAGGATGAAGAGAAATGCACCTGTGTACTGCTCATTAGTGGACATCGCCACCTTGGAAGAGAGACACATCGTGCAGACCTATTGTCTGAATCGTGTCACCGTCATGGAGTTCTGTAGTCAGTTGAAGCCTGTTCTACTGCCTGCTATCTGCAAAACCTATGCCATCCCTCCCTGGGCCTAGTATTGTCAGTGCTGCACTTTCTTGCCAAAAGGTTGTTTCAGCTCACAGTGGGCTTGTCTGCAGGAATGTCACTGCCCATGTTCTTCATTGTGTTGTGGTATGTACTGTCAGCTTGTCTAAAATACCTGGACAGTTACATCAGGTTTCCCCAACCTGCGGATTTGCCCACTGTGAAGGCTGACTTCTATAAGCTGGAAAACATCCCTTATGTGATTGGTGCATTTGAAGGCACCCATATTGCTTTGGTTCCTTCAAGGGTCAACAAACAGGTCTAGCGTAACCAGAAAAACTTTCACTCCATTAACATGCAGGTGCTGTGTTTAGCAGACCAGTACATCTCCCAAGTGACTGCCATGTTTTCGGGATCTGTCCATGACCACTACATATTGAGAAACAGCAATGTACCACATGTGATGGCATGTCTACAAAGAGAGCCGTCTTGGCTCATTGGTAGGTATCAGAGTGGATATGTGGATATGTGTCCCTGTTGTTGCATCTGTCAATACTACCTTCCCTGTCCTAGGTTACCAACTGGTTCTGCCTTTATTCATGCAGGCGTCTCAGGATATCCTAACCTTCCCTGGCAGTTGACACCAGTGAGGTACCCTATCACAGATGCCAAGACACGTGTAAGACACGTTACAATGAGACCCACAGCAGGACACAGTGTGTGATGGAAAGGACTTTTGGCCTACTCAAGGCAAGATTCCGGTGTCTCCACGTCTCAGGAGCTGCCCTTCTTTACAGTCCCCAAAAGGTTTGCCAGATCATTGTTGCCTGTTGTATGCTCAACAATCTGGCCCTCAGACATCAAATCTCATTACTGGCAGATGAAGAGCTGGCCGCTGGACCAGTGGGTGGGGATGGACACATGGAAATTGACGATGAGGCAGACGATGATGGTGCACAGAGTCTGGCGTGTTGCTGATCAATCAGTACTTCCAATTATATAAAGGTATGTTGTGCATGTAATGTAGCAGGTGAAATATTTGCACTTGAATTCAATCGACAGCCCATCCGGGCCAGGTATATCAGTGAGGATGTCACTTTGAAACCT
Source organism: Pleurodeles waltl (assembly GCF_031143425.1). Taxonomy (NCBI): domain Eukaryota; kingdom Metazoa; phylum Chordata; class Amphibia; order Caudata; family Salamandridae; genus Pleurodeles; species Pleurodeles waltl. The sequence continues at coordinate 497,150,460 of NC_090444.1, forward strand.
CTTATATATGGGTGATGATAGACAACTGAGTTTATGTCAGGAGCACTGTCAGTGGCCTAAACACTGCTGTTAGAAATGGGGTCTTTTGTTGGCAGTCAGGTTATTCCCTGTCCAAGAAAGGATACTCATTCTAGTGAGGGTAAAGGTGAATCACACTCAGTTAACCCCTGCTCACCATCTTGGTAACTTAGCATGAGCATTCAGGCTTAACTACAGAAGCAATGTGTAAAGTATTTGTACCAACACACTCAGTAATACAGTGAAAACACTACAGAATGGGCACCAATACAGTTTAGAAAAATAGGTATTATTTATCTACATCAAACAAGACCAAAACAACAAAAATCCAACATACATAAGTCATGAAGATATGATTTTTTAAAACAATGAGTCTTAATCCTTAGAAAACAATGAGAATGCTGTTGTTACACACAGTATCTGGTTGGCGTAAAAAATAAAGCTGCACGGGTGGGCGAGCATGCATCGGAAAAGGGTATCGATGCACCAATTCCTTACTCGCTAGTGAGGCTGTGCATCGTTTCCTTCTCCGGCCGGGTCAGCGATGCGTCAGTTTTCACCCTCGCAAGAGAGCGATGTGTCGATTTCTGGACAGGGCACCTCGGTTCCACGCAGAGTCATGTTGACTTGGATGCCAAGGGACGATGTGTGGAATATCCGGTTGCACAGTATCAGAAAATGGCGTTGCATGAGAACCACCCTCAGCTAACCCCTGCTTACCGCCTTAGTAGCTTGGCAGAGCAGTAGGCTTAACTTCAGAGTAATATGTGTAAAGTGTTTGTATCAACACACACAGTAACTCAATAAAAGCACTACAAAATGACAACACCATTTAAGAAAACTAGGAAATATTTATCTAAACAAAACAGTACCAAAACGAAAAAATTCTGACATACACAAGTCAAGTTATGAATTTTTAAAGATTAAACTCAAAAATAGCGCTAAGAAACGCAAAATGCTTCGATGAGGTGTTAACACGGCGTCGTGACGAAGTCGTTCCCAACAATCCGACACCAGCGGCGCCGGACACGGAGTCCCGTAGACCTCCAGGTAAGGTACCGTTGGTGAAGAGTGAAAACAAGCCAATGCACAATATTTATCTAAACAAAACAGGACCAAAACAACAAAAATCCGACATACACAAGTCAAGTTATGAATTTTTAAAGATTAAACTCAAAAATAGTGCTAAGAAACGCAAAATGCTTCGATGAGGCGTTAACACGGCGTCGTGACGGAGACGTTCCCAACAATCTGACACCAGTGGCGCCAGACACGTAGTCCCGTAGACCTCCAGGTACAGTACCTTTGTGGAAGAGTGAAAACAAGCCGATGCACGAAGTCGGGGATCGCGGCGTCTGTGCGAAACGTTGAATCCTCGCACTTCGAGCGGCGTCAGTCACAATGTGGTGCGGCGACTTCCACAGAGTTGCGGACTTTGGCACGGCTGCAGCAGTGTCGGACCTGTGAAGGTCGTCACGTTCCAGTGAAGATCACGGAGTCGGTTGCAGGCGGCGTCACCGGATTCCGCACTGGCGTCGGTCCGAAGTCATCTGAAGTCAGTTTCCTTGAATTTTTACCAGCTTTTCCTTTCAAGGGCCCAGGGACTGGATAGGGCACCACTTGTCAGAGCAGGAGTCTCTCCAGAGACTCCAGGTGCTGGTAGAGAGAAGTCTTTGCTGTCCCTGAGACTTCAAACAACAGGAGGCAAGTTCTAAATCAAGCCCTTGGAGATTTCTTCACAAGATGGAAGGTACACAAAGTCCAGTCTTTGTCCTCTAGCACTGTCAGAAGCAGCAACTGCAGGATAGCTCCGCAAAGCACAGTCACAGGCAGGGCAGCTCTTCTACCTCAGCTCTTCTCCAGACAGAGGTTCCTCTTGGTTTCCAGAAGTGTTCTAAAGACTGTTGTTTTGGGTGCCCTTCTTATACCCATTTTCCCCTTTGAAGTAGGCCTACTTCAAAGCAAAGTCTCTCTTGTTTGTGAAATCCTGCCTTGCCCAGACCAGGCCCCAGACACTCACCAGGGGGTTGGAGACTGCATTGTGTGAGGGCAGGCACAGCCCTTTCAGGTGTGAGTGACCACTCCTTCCCCCCCTCCTAGCACAGATGGCTCATCAGGAAATGCAGACTACATCCCAGCTCCCTTAGTGTCACTGTCTAGTGAGAGGTGCAACCAGCCCAAGTGGCAAACTGACCCAGACAGGGAATCCATACACAGGCAGAGTCACAGAAATGGATTGAGCAAGAAAATGCTCACTTTCTAAAAGTGGCATTTTCAAACACACAATCTTAAAATCAACTTTACTAAAAGATGTATTTTTAAATTGTGAGCTCAGAGACCCCAAACTCCACATGTCCATCCGCTCCCAAAGGGAATATACACTTTAATCAGATTTAAAAGGTAGCCCCCATGTTAACCTATGAGAGGGGCAGGCCTTGCAATAGTGAAAAACGAATTTAGCAATATTTCACTGTCAGGACATAGAAAACACATTACTATATGTCGTACCTTAACCATACACTGCACTCTGCCCTTGTGGCTACCTGGGGCCTATATTAGGGGTGACTTACATGTAAGAAAAGGGAAGGTTTAGGCCTGGCAAGTGGGTACACTTGCCAAGTCAAATTTACAGTTAAAACTGCACATGCAGACACTGCAGTGGCAGGTCTGAGACATAATTACAGAGCTACTAATGTGGGTGGCACAACCAGTGCTGCAGGCCCACTAGTAGCATTTGATTTACAGGCCCTGGCACCTCTAGTGCACTTTACTAGGGACTTACTAGTAAATCATATATGCTAATCATGGAAAAACCAATCACATACACATTTTGTAAAGGAGCACTTGCACTTTAGCACTGGTTAGTATCAGAGTCCAGCACACATCAACAACCTGGGGAACAGAGGCAAAACGTTAAGGGAGACCACGCCAAGGATGAAAATGTCTAACAGGGTAGTTATCAGCCTCCGTAAGCGGGTGTTGCATCATTTCCCCAGCTGTGATACATTGATCTCCCAGCCGCGGTGCAAATGGAGCATCGATTTCAGCCGCAAAGCTGGCGGCGCAAGATTTATCAGCCGTGTTGCAGAAGGTATGTCAAAAATGGCCCTGCATGGTGTTCTCTGCATAGATTTTCAATTCCTGTCCGCTAACTTTACCTTTCAAGGGCCCAGGGACTGGATAGGGCACCGTTTGGCAGGGCAGGAGTCTCAGCAGAGAGTCCAGGTGCTGGCAGGGGAAGTCTTTGATGGCCCTGGGACTTCAACAACAGGAGGCAACCCAGTTCAAGGCCTTGGAGATTCTTCTCAAGCAGAAATGCACAACATAGTCCAGTCTTCCTCCCCTTTCCCAGGCAGAAGCAGCAACTGCACGATAGTCCAACAAAGCACAGTCACAGGCAGGGGCAAGACTTTTCCTCAGCTCTTCAGCTCTTTTCCTTGGCAGAGGTTCTTCTTTCTGCCCTTGAAGTAGGCAAACTCCAAAGGAAACCCTCTCTTGTTTGTAGGATCCTACCTTGCTAAGGCCAGGCCGCAGCCACACACCAGGGGGTTGGAGGCTGCATTTTACTGCATTGTGTGAAGGCAGGCATAGCCCAGTCACGCATAAGTGACCACTCTTCCCTTTCCCTCCAGCCCAGATGGCTCATCAGGATATGCAGGCTACACCCCAGCTCCCTTTGTGTCACTGTCTAGAGGAGAGGTGCAAACAGTTGAACTGTCAAACTGACCCAGACAGGGAATCCACAAACAGGCAGAGTCAGAGAATGTTTTAAGCAAGAAAATTTCCACTTTCTAAAAGTGGCATTTTCAGACACACAATCTAAAACAACCTTTACTAAAAGATCTATTTTTAAGTTGTGAGTTCAGAGTCCCTAAACATCATATTTCTATCTGCTCTCAAAGGGAATCTGAACTTTAATAATATTTAAAGGCAGCCCCCATGTTAACCTGTGAGAGAGATAGGCCTTGCAGCAGTGAAAACCCATTTTTGTAGTATTTCACTATTAGGACATATAAAACACACTAGTATATGTCCTACCTTAAACATGCACTTCACCCTGCCCATTGGGCTACCTAGGGCCCTTCTTAGGGTCGCTTTACATGTATAAAAAGGGAAGGTTTATGCCTGGCAAGTGAATACACTTGCCAAGTCAAATTGACAGTTTAAAACTGCACACACAGACACTGCAGTGGCAGGTCTGAGCCATGTTCACAGGGCTACCCATGTGGATGACAGAACCAGTGCTGCAGGCCCTCTAGTAGCATTTGAATTACAGGCCCTGGGCACCTCTAGTGAACTGTACTAGGGACTTACTAGTAAATCAAATATGCCAATCATATAAAGCCAACTACTCACACATTTTACATAGGAGCACTTGCACTTTAACACTGGTTAGCAGTGGTAAAGTGCCCACAGTACCTAAAACAGCAAAAACAGAGTCCAGCACACATCAACAACCTGGAAAACAGAGGCAAAAAGTTAGGGGAGACCATACCAAGGATGCCAAGTCTAACAACTGCCATTTGTACCATATGCAGGTTGCTAGTTTGGGACAGTCCTGTAGTGTGTTATATGTCATGTCATCTCCTATCCAGTATTGAATCAAGCTCTGGATCTGTACAGTGTTTCCTTTCACATTCTATCTGTTGCCTGAGTCTTTCATGGCAAGTTGGGTCTGCTAAGAGTCGGAGGTGTTGTGTTGAGCCCATTCCAGATGTTATCCACAAGTTTTTGGTTATGTCATTCTTATGTTTCTTGATGTTGAGGTGTAAAGTGTTTTGCCTGTTTCCTTGCCAAGGTACAAGGGACACTGCTACAAATCACTGCATATGTGCATAGGGTGGCACCATGGCTCAAATCCTGAGTTGTGTCCCTGTGATGTCTTTTCAACTGATTGGATAACTGGATCTACTCTGGTGTGTGTCTGGGCTGCTCACTCTCCTCGAGAAGTCTGATGTGACATCTCTGGTGTCCTATCTTCCCTGAGGTGGATGCCTCCCTCTACTGTGATTTGCACTTGCTGTAGGTTGATCAGTGTTACGACACATGACATTTCAATTTGCTCACATGTCAACATCATACAATCAAAACACAAATGCATATGCTGTGCTCTACAGTCTTTATTGTGCACATCTTGTCCTACAGTTGATGAATGGGTTCATAGTGGATGTTTTCATCGGAGTAAATGGCCTAGTTGTAGGTAGTAAAGGTCCAGTGTCCAAAGGCCATTGGAAAAGGTGAGAGATGACATTGAACAGTAAACAGGGTGTGTCAGTCGCACACAAGGGGGAATGTTCAGGAGAGGTTCACTTCCTGGCAGTTGTATTGCTCTTGGCATCTGCTCCAGCCGGATGCCTGGATGGATGACCACACTTGCGAGGGAGGTTCCTCAGCCACAAAGGAAGGGGTGTCAGTGGTCTGTGGATCCCCTGGCAGGCCCCCAGTCCACTGTCTGCCACTGATGTAGATGGCTCTGATAAGGGGGTGCCAGTGAAAGGGGACTGCTGGTGGGCAGAGGTGAGAAGAAGGATGTTGGGGAGAACCCCGAGTACCCCTGCAATGGTGGCCATGGAGGCATTGAATGCCTGCCACTGCTGCATGGCCTCCTGATGGTATTCCCTCTGCAGCCTATGGTTTTCCCCCAAGATGGTGAAAATTTGGCCCATTTTGTTGTGAGATTACCGGTATGCTCCAAGGACTTGGGAGATAGCCTCCTGGTAAGTCGGGTCCCTTAGCTGCCACGTCCTCTGGCCCACAGATGCCCTCCTATGCCCTATGTGCCTGTGACACAGACACAGTGTGACCACTCCCAGCATCACCAGGACCTTCATTGTCTTTTGTTTATGGGTTAGACTCTGGCCCCTGTACTATGGGGCACACAATTGATTGACCAGTCCTTGTGACACAGGTTTGGGGTTGAGGGGTTGGCTTTGTTGTAATTGGCACACGGTGAGGGGGTTGGATGTGGGCAGAGTGAGGCTGGGAGTAGTGGACTGACCAGTTGTGCCCGATGGGCCAGGTAAGTCATCACTGTCAACGCATCCTGAGACATACTCATTACTGGGTAGCGATGGCAGTCTCTGGCATCATCTCCATGGTGCCAGTGGCTGGTGTACGTGTGAAAGGAGTGGAATATTGTTATCTGGTATAGCTGTGATTGGTTGTCTTTTTGTCTGATGCATACATTGGCTAAACTTAATTCCCAGTTATAGCAATGACAGATGCAACACTGCAGCCATTGTTTGTGGATAGTGGATTGTAAGCGAGAGGACACGCTACATTGAATGTTGGGTCATGGGGATTGCATTTCTGTCATTGTCATGAGTTGGTCCTCATTCTAAGCATCCAGTTTGTGTGGGGAGTGTAATGGTTGTACATGCAGGAGTTGCACCATGCAGTGTTGTTAGCAGATATTGATGTGGATGAACAGGTGCTTTGAGGGAATTGGAGTGATTGTTCTTTGCAGTGATATCCGTGCACTTGGGTAGGACTGTGTGGGCATTGTGGCAGGGTAATTGTGTGTCTTGCAGGGGAGAAGTATTAGGCAATGGGTTTGAGGTGGAGTGGTTGATGGGGTGACATGGGGAGTGATAGGATGGTCAAGGGTATCCCAGACAGGTTTATTTAGTGCCAGGGGAGACATGGTTACTTACAACACTTCAGTCCTACGGATAATCCATTCAGGCCCTCATGATGCAGGATTGCCAAGACCCGTACCTCCCTTGAGGAGAACTCTTGGGGAGGTGGTGAAGGCCCACCACCAGTCTTGTGAATGGCTATCTGGTGTTCTGATGCCAAGGAACGCACCTTCCCCCGTAGGTCGTTCCACCTCTTCCTGATGTCCTCCCTTGTGCATGGATGGTTGCCCACTGAGTTGACCTTGTCGGCAATTCACTGCTATAACTCCATTTTCCTGGCAATGGGCATTTGTTTGACCTGTGCACCAAACAGTTGTGGCTCTACCCTGATGATTTAATTGACCATGACCCTCAGCTCTTTGTCTGTGAAGCGTGGGTGCTTTTGATGTGACATGGTGGTTGTTTTGTGGGTGGTGGTGTGTGTTGTGTGCAAGGGTGAAGTGTGGGGTGGTTGTTGGGGTGGGGGGGTTGTTGTGTTTGATGGTGGTATGTGGTATTTGTGGGCAGTGACGATGTGTGAAGTATGTTTCTGGTGCAGTTATGTGGTGTGTGATCGGTACAAACTGTGACGGTGGCTATGGTCTAACAGTGATGTGTCCTCCATTTGTGTGCTCCTCGCTGTCAGTGTGTGGTTTTCTGGTTGCAAAGGATTGTGACTGTGTGAGGAGGGGTGTTATATAGTGAAGTGAGAAGGTGTGTCTGGTGTGTGTATGTGTCTCAGGTATGGGGTATTTGAACAGCCAATGTGGTATTGTGTTCTGACAGGAGTGAGTTCTGAGGGTACCAGATCGGACTGCCTATGGTTTTCCACCATGGAAGGACCAGTGTGCTGATTTGTGGGTTGTGATCTGGTAGATGGAAAGTTGCTGGCGTGGTGGTGCTGTTGGTGCAACCACCCTTTTACCACCCTCCTTTGTCCTGGCGGTGTCAGATTTGTGGCTGTTTTTAGGTGGCATACTTTGTGACCTCTTAATAAAGCAGGTGGGATACCGCCAACACTGGTGGTCTTTTGGCGGCCACCACCATGGCGGTCTTACCAAAAGACTGCTGCACTCATAGTAAGCACCATAATGCCAATTTTGCTGCCAAATTTGATTTAAGAAGGCAGTATATCTGTATGTAATGTATGTACACAATTTTCAAATGGCAGTCTCAAGTTGTTTTGCAAATGTCTGGAACATAAACATTAATTTTTATCTGTCATGAATATTAATCAAATCAACCTATACACACAATCTAAATGTTGCACCTTGAATTCACTACTTTAGCATCAAACATTGTAGCTGGCTGGATAGTCTTACATATTCGACATCTGTTTCATGAAATCTCCTCCTTTATCTTGAGCGAAGCAACTAAAAGATTAATGTCTATTTTTTTGGGATATTTCTATTTTATCAAAACACTTTAAGACATACATGTTTATAGTTGTATGATTCTTGTTAGAAAATTGGCCATAGGTTGTGTGTCCCGCACAAGTAATGGGTCCACATTTGTGATCCACTGAGAACCAAACAGCATATTGCAGGGCTTACCTCTGCCAGAGGAGCAAAGCTGGGCAGTCCACGGCCTACGCAAGGGAGGTGGTGTGATGTAGCAATCCCCATTCACAGGTATACAATAATAACACTCAATAAGTGACTGTCAAGTATGTGCTTTTTATTTTGAAAAAGAAAAATGTATATTCATTACACACACACTACTCAATACTATGTAACATTTTACAAATATACATGAGCCAAAAGAAATACTTCTTGGTGACATTGCGTAATCACTATTGCCCCTCCCAAAGGGGAGACCTAGGTCAACAATCACATCAAAACCTTTACTCGTAATAAAATGCCATGATGGAATATCAATTTGAAGGAACACACTTAACCTTGGCAAAAAAACATGAATACTTTGGACATGAATGATTGTCACTGTCATTACTTCATTAAAACATTCACAAGGGAAAGGATCTAAGCATGTCTGGGTGTTTGGTGAGTGCAACATTACTTTTAAAAATGAACAACAGAATTCAAATGTCACATTTATAATCACAAGTAGTGCAATTATGTCACTTCACCCCTAGGGGGTGTTTGCAGCATACATGGGAACTAACCTTTAACACAATATAATGCAATTCAACATAGCCCCTAAAAAGCATCACATTTATAACCACAGTGCAATACACAATTATTACCTTTCACCCCTAAGGGGATGTTTGCAACCAAAAAATCTCAAACTAAACCACTTTAGGTAACAAGGATTCTAACCATAGTCTCTTCGCCTAGGGGGCACAGCACTCCAGCTGAAGAGCAAAAGCTCTGGCCTGGGTAGTGCTTAAAATTCAAAGAAATTCAAAGGGGTTTTCACTTTAGAGTCCTACTCAACTTAGCGTGTGCAGTCTGGTAATTATTTTGGGGGGAGGATGTGTTGCTCTTACAGCTCCCCTCGCACTTGTAGACCATTTTGGTGGTGAACCCACTCACATAAGGACAATGGCAAAGCAATAAAGAGGGTAGTTTAGTAAAAATGTGGATGAGGCCCCACAGAGCATTGTGGGGTGCTCCTCATGCTTTCGATACATATGTGAGTTGTGGCTCTTGCACTGCACCGGGAAGAGACACTCCCATTTTTCTTTCCAGTGGCCTTGCACCATATTGCTTATTCTGGGAGTGTCTGTTCCCTCCTGGGCACCCCACATGGAACCTCCTCTCTTTGGAGAGCAGCTCAGGGAGCCCATTCCTGTCTGCCCTCACCAGATCCCCATACAACAACACTCAAGCGTACGGCCATGGGAGGCAGCACACTTTTCTAGCCTGTCTGTTTCTGCGGACATGCATGCAGAATGTGAATGGTCTACCCTTCCCCCAGACATGGGTGTGGGAAGCAGGGGAGATGGGCACTGCAGGGCACTCCTTCTTGTTCCTGGACAGATGCTGAAACCCTCCCCACATTGTGAAGGGGCATGATGGTGCTCCCTCTTTAAGTTTCTTCCCAGGGCCCAGGAAAAGGGTCCTCGATCCCTTCCTAACATCACAATAAGGTGCAACTGCCCTCCATCTGTAATTTTCTTCACAGGAAAAGCGCAACTGCTTTTACTTGCATGTTTCCTGCTCTAGAGGAAGTCTTTGGGCCCTGCCTACCCTGACAGAGGGTGCAAAATGACAGAAGAGCCCCACAAGCTTTGTGGCCAGGGTAGGATAAAGTCAAAGCTTGTCACAACTATAAACAACCTTACCTCAGTTCCCATTGGGTTGATTATGACTATCTTGATCTTGTTCTGTTCCTAGTGGCAAGCCCTAGCCCCCTGCAGCACTTTCTTAACTTTGAGCCAGCCTTTCAATACGTTGTTTCCCTGGGCTTCACGCCCTGAGCTCCCTCCTTGCACTGAAGCCCAGTCTTTCCCCAACTGGTCCTCAGGGGATGTAAGTGGACCAGCTCCCCTGGTCCTAGGAGTGCCCTACTAGTGCTTGGGTCAATCAGAGTCAGAGTCATATTCCTAGGGCAGTCCGGGGTTCCCTTCTTCCAATTGTCCATGGTGGCTGCCTCCAGTACCAGTCTTCGGCAGAAAAAGCACAACCCAGAGAGTGCTCTCTCTGTGCAGGACCTTTTAAGTGGGGGCGGCAATGTTTAGCAGGGCTGCGCCTCTTGCTTATCCTGATGTTCCACATCATCTCTCCGCCCCTGTCCCAACCGCCCGCACATTCTTCTGGAATAGCTCAAAATGGCGTCCCCCAGGAGTCACTGGCCACATCTGTTCTGCGGGTCTCAGCTCCACCCCTGCTGACTTCACTGCCAGGGTCTTCCCCAGCAAATGTTCAAAGGAACCCTCCTCCTCGCTTTTGACTCCAGAAGTCTGGACTTCCTCCTTTGTTGAGTGGCTTGGGGCAGGACCGCTTCCTGGCACAGGATGACAGCTGGCTGATTGATGAAGAGCAATTCACCCACTCCCTTCGTCCATCAGAGCTGACTTATGAACTGTTAATTGCTCCCTTTGATGGGTAAGACCTTTGTATCTGAAGCTGGAGAGAAAAGTAACTAACCCAGTGCAGCAGAGTCAGAGAAATATGATATTCCTGGATGAGCCTAAGTTGTACAGGTATGCTTTTGGACACTAAAGAATTGTTCTTTTCACATAGGTTACAGTGTACATTGGTGAGACTTTGGAGTCTGTTGAACAAGCAGAACCAGAGCTGCCCCCTAAGACAGCCTTTCCCAGAGGAGTATAATGGAGTGTCACTACAGTCATGACAGAAAAGCACACTGACTTTGCCTACGTGCGTACACCCACATCATAAAGCCTATTCCAGGTCACTATCCAACCTTGCATAGTCCCTTCTCTGCCAGGCTACCTATGTGCATATCCTTACCTGAACATGACAGGAGTCTCCCACATGTGCACACTAGTTCATGTGTAACCAGCCATGTGCCTCTTATCCTTGTCTTAAAAGGCAGACAGTGGAGGTAAATAAGTGCAGTACATTTTACTGTGAGTTTACTGTGGGTGAATCACAGCTTATAAGGCTCCCCATAAGAAAAGGTCAAAAACAAGGTGATCAAAAAGCAAAATATTGGGGCGGATTAGATGGTATGAACCACCTCCTCACAATTCTGTTCATTTTTTTATCACAACTACTGTAAAAAATACCAGAGAGAATGAACTGTTTCTTTAATATATTTCTTCTTCATTTTTTACACAAATTTTTCAAAATGTATGAATATTATATATATTATTATATTATATATAAATAAATAATTTGCTAAACATTTCTTTACTTGTTGTTAAGAAACATTATACCTATGGAATGTGCAATTTTAATCTTGCTTAGGTAACATACAATCAAATGATGTTGTTGTACACCACTTCCACTATCATTGTACATGCATAGCCTTTCATTTCACCCTTCACTATACACTCATCCCAATTTGTTTAGTAGAATTCGAGAGCCACCTTCTATTACCTTATGTGGCAATTAGGTAAAGTGGCTCTTTATTAACATTTTGATGTTGGAACCGGGACAAGTCCTTTCTGTGAGCAGTTGCAGAGCTGCACATGCATGCTTATTTAAGAGCCCCTAGAACCACTGGAGCATCACTTTTTGAGATGCTCTGGTGGCGCTAAGCACTGTTCCATATTTACAAGAAAGTGTAACACCACTTTTTTTGTGACGTTAGGCCTCCTTGTAAATATGGGCCCCTCTGACGCAGTTTTCTGTGTCGTAGGGGCATGCAATGGGTGTTGCTGTGGGAATTCCACTGCTTTTGACGCTGCCTCAGGTTTACGACAACTTGTGGTGTTAACATGGCAAAAAGGGGAGGAATGTTTTTATACCTCTTCAATTTTTGCTTTTTCTATGTGTATCCAATTGCCATTATATACTGTTCTTGTGCAGTAAGGGACACCTTCCTGCACATAAACAATCTATCCCCTCAATGCACTATGGTGCAAGGATGTCTGCTTTGGCGCTAGGCAGTTTAATTCAGCGCAGGGGGAAAGGCAGGGGTGCTCCGCACTCTTCTAAATACGGCACACCTCTGCGTTTCAAAAATGGAGCAGCGCAGAACTGCTATTTTTGGCGCAGCACCATGCTGTGCCACTTTAGTATAAATCTGGAACTTAGTGTGCATTGGAATGATACATACTGTTGGGAAGCATGTCTATGGATGTATTAGAAGGCTGGCGGAATACCACCAACGGTCATGGCGGCAGACAGCAGTAAGGTGGCGCTGCTGACAGCAGCACCGCCACACCAGCAAAACACCGCCGACCGTATCATGAGCAATGATACGGCCTGGTGGTGTTTTGCTGGTGGACACTTCTGCTGACAGCAGCACCACGCCCCGTCTCCAGCCAGAGGACCCCCTGCAAGCAGGTAAGTCAGATTCCCCGACAGGAGAGGGGGTTGGGGGGTTGTTTGTGTGTGTGGGGGTGTTGTGTGTGGGGGGGTGTGTGTATGATTTGGTATGCGTGCATGCAGGTGTGAGTCACATTGAATGAGTGTGTAAATGACTGAAGGTGAGTGTCCATGTATGTTGTGTGTTGTGAATGCGTGTGTGCGACAAAGTATGTTGGTGTGTGTTGCAGTGTGTGGGTATGTATGTGTGCAGGCGTGGGTGGATGTGGGCATGTATGTATGCATGTGTGGGTGTGTAAATGTGCGGGGCAGGAGAGGGAGGAGGAGGGTGGGGGAGAAATCTGGGGAGGGGGTGGGGAGACTCCTATCATTGCCAGGGAGGGAATTCCCTGGCACTGATAGTGCCTACCGCCATGGTTTTTGTGGCGGTAAGATTGGCACGAAAACCATGGCAGTAGGCCGGGTCGTAATCTAGAGGGTGGGATTGTGACGGCAGCCGGGCTGGAGACCTGGCGGTCAGTGTGTTAAAGTGGCTGTCTGTGTTGGCGGTTACCTTTTTTTTTACCGCCGGCCTGTAGCGGTATTACCGCTGCTTTAACACCGACCGCCAGGGTCATAATGAGGGCCAAAGTGCCTGCCTCAACTCTAGCCCATTTGCATAGACCATGTAACCAAACATCTACATCTGGTGGTTTGCTGGCTTTCCATGACATGGTGATTCTTCTCTTGAAGAGGAGGAAGGCTAGGTAAATTAATAGGTTTGCATACCTATCTTCCTTTGCTTATGGCATTAGCCCCATTAAACACAGCTTGAAAGGTGCCTGGCACAGTCCTTCCAACCAGTTCTGACACTACATCTATTACTATCTTCCATGTCGGGCCTATCATTCGGCATGACAAGACCATTTGATAGAAACTATCCTCCAGCTATCTGCATCTTGGGCAGTCCGAGGGTGCCTGCCGTGTAAATGTGTTGTATAGGTTTCAGTGTTAGATATTTCTGATGTAAGTAATTAAATTGATTAATTTGCATTTATGTGAAATCTTGGATTCCACAAGACCAGATTAATATGGCTCTTGATTTTCTGCCAATGTGCATCAGAAAGTTTGTGGCCTAAGTCCTCTTTCATTTAGATTTGGGGAGTGGGTGAAAATTGTATTTATGTGCATGTAGCAGTTTATGTGGTGGATTGATGGCACTTCTTGTAGTGTCATGTAGAAGTGTTCTATGAAGTGGGGGTTATACCATTAGCTCCTCTGCCCTCCTCTCCCTCCACCTCGTTCACATCATATGGGTAATTGTGTGTGATGAAGTGGCCCTTGGCTATGCAATATATGTCTTGTATCTCTTAGAACTCACATAGTTTCCATTCTGTATATAATTCTCCCATGTGAGCCAACCCAGCTTCATTACATATCTCAACGGGGCATTCTTCATTTCAGGTATTACCCGCAGGTCAATTAGAAGGGTATATGGTGTGGGCATATGCAATTGTGAAGGTATTTGTGCCTGCATTTCCTTACCAGCCACATTAGTATGGATTCAACCCACCGCCTGTCCTTTCTGGACCATCAGCCATGACAGAATTAGTTCATTTATGAGAAAGTAGTTCACTACAGCTCGTTTCACTCAAGTTCCCTCCCTTAGCAAGCACATTGGCCATTGCAATTGTGCCGGACATTATATAGCTTGTAATCAGGGGCCCACACACACCTCCCTCCTGTAATGGGCATTGCATTTTGTAAAGCAAGGCTCACTTATGCCCCAACAACTAAACTAAATCCGACAGTACTCCATTGAATGTCTTAAAGAAGGAGACAGGAAGGACCATTAGCTGTTTGTCCCTCCAATTCACTGGTGTCCTGGCCGCCCCACCCGGCTTACCTCTGTGCTGCCACGAGCAGATCCTTAGTTTGTCACATGTTCACATGCAGTCCTGGGTCACTCTCTTTTCTCATGTCACCCCATTGGGACCAGCTGAACTCAGTGTGGCCTCAGGAACCATGGGGTCAATTACAGGCATATATGGGCCCTGGTGGCTGCTCATCCCTCTGATTCCCACTCATACTGATCCACGTGAATCTGTGCAGGCCCATTCCCCCGACTGCAATGTATGTCAGGATATTAGGCCAGGCTGCAGCCGTGTCCATCACTGTCACCATCTTGGACACACCCCCACAGAGAATCAACATTTTGTGACAGGGCAGCGAACAGTATAGGAGTATTAACATCTTACCGATTGCAGCCCTGTCTAAAGAAGACAGTGGGAGAGTAGTCCACAAGGGAATAGAGTGCTTAATTGATACAAGTGTTCCCCTAGGTTTAATTTAATGTACCCAGATACTTAAACCTGAAACTGTGCCTTTCTAGTGTTGTTGGCAACATCTCTTCACAATGTGTCTCGGGTATGAGTCTTATAGGGAATAGGCCCGATTTGTGCCAGCTGACCTACAGGCTAGGCATGTCTCTGAATGTTTCTAATGTCTCCATGAGTTCTGGGAGGGAGGCATAGGGCTGACACAAGTAGATCAATGCATTGTCAACATGTCATCTACCACAAGCATGTTTGTCTCAGTTCTGGGCTCTCACCTAGATCCTGCAGGCTAGGTGTCCTATGACCAAAGCAAATATCAGAGGCAATAAGGGACAGCCTCGGTGTGTTCCCCTTTGTATAGCTAAGCAAGACAGCCAATGGTAGGTTATAAAGTTTCTAAATCCAACCAAGGAAGTTCAGTCCAAACCCCATTTCTTGTAGTACTTCAAACAGGTATGGTCATCCAAGTATTGCAAATGCCTTTCTCAATGGACAGGGAGACCATCTGGAACTCCTCACTGGACACCTGACAACTACACATCAAATGCAGGAGATGGTGAATATTGAAGACGGTACTCCACTCTGGGATGAATCAGTTGTGATCCTTGTGGCTCAAGGTTCTCATCATAGGCATTGATCTGTTTGCCAGGGTCGTCCTTAGTAAATTAGGGCCTGCTTTAGATGTTGAAGGAGGGGAATACTCTGTCACAAATGTGAAATATATCCCATCAGCGGTACTACAATCTCATTCTATCCTATGGGTATAATAATAAGGTGGACAGGATAGAAGTCACATTTGTGTGACAGAGTATACCCTCTGCCGAGATCTAAATCAGGCCAATATAGTCAAGGGGATGGAGTAAAAGGTGTCAGTAAGAACAGATATCAGTCAGATCCATTCCCTGTTTGAGAAGCACCACTAAAAATGACTCTCTCACTGAATCAGGGATTTTGCCTTCTGTTCTAACCTCCTCATGTACCCATGGGCATCTGCCGAAAAAAGAAGGGGGCAGTCTTATCCCCCCCCGGACTTAAGTACAGTCTGATGTGCAGGATAACAGTGCATTGTAACACTACGGCCACCATATTGTAATGCTGCCTGCACTAGTATGGCAGTAGCCCCTGTTACAATTATGCCCCACTGAAATAATTCCTGCGGATGCCCATGATTGTACCTAAACATATTTGGGTACTACCTATGCACCATATATGGCATAAAATTCTATTGAAAGCCCATCCATCCTGTTTGTTAGACTTGGCATCCTTGGTGTGGTCTCCCATAACGTTTAGCCTCTGTTTCCCGGGTTTTTGATGTATGCTGGACTGTGCTAAAGTGTAAAATGTATGTGCAATTGACTTTCCATGGTTGGCATATTTGATTTACTAGTAATCCCTAGTACAGTGCACTGTAGGTGCCCAGGGCCTGTAAATCAAATGCTAATAGTGGGCGTGCAACAACGGTTGTGCCACCCACGCTAGTATCCCTATAAACATGGCTCAGATCTGCCACTGTAGTGTCTGTGTGTGCAGTTTTAAACTGTCAATTCAACTTAGCAAGTGTACCCAATTGCCAGGCCTAAACCCTCCCTTTTTATACATGTAAGGCACCCCTAAGGTAGATCCTAGGTAGCCCCATGGGAAGGGTGCAGTGTATGTAAAAGGTGGGACATATACGTATGTGTTTTACATGTCCTGACAGTGAAATACAGCCAAATTTGTTTTTCACTTTTGCAAGGCCTATCTCTCTCATAGGTTAACATGGGGGCTGTCTTTGAATATTATTAATGTTTCAGATTCCATTTGGGAGCAGCTAGAAATTTGAAGATTATGGTCTCTGAACTCACAAAATACATCTTTTAACAAAGTTAGGGGCATATTTATACTCTGTTTGCGCCGGAATTGCGTCTTTTTTTTTTACGCAATTCTGACGCAAAACGAACTCCATATTTATACTTTGGCGTTAGACGCGTCTAGCGCCAAAGTCCATGGAGTTTGCGTAATTTTTTCGCGTGGACACCTACTTTGCGTTAATGAGATGCAAGGTAGGCGTTCCCGTCTAAAAAATTGACTCCGAGGCATGTGCGCCGTATTTACACTCCCGGGCAAAATTCACGCCCGGGAGTGGGCGGGTCAAAAAAATGACGTACGGCCGCTTTTGCGCCGTTTTTTAGCGCCTGGACAAGGCAGGCGTTAAGGGACCTGTGGGCTCGGAAGGAGCCCAGAGGTGCCCTCCCATGCCCCCAGGGACCCCCCCTGTCACCCTTGCCCACCCCAGGAGGACACCCAAGGCTGGAGGGACCCATCCCAGGGACATTAAGGTAAGTTCAGGTAAGTATTTTTTTTTATTTTTTTTGTGGCATAGGGGGGCCTGACTTGTGCCCCCCTACATGCCACTATGCCCAATGACCATGCCCAGGGGACAGTAGTCCCCTGGGCATGGCCATTGGGCAAGGGGGCATGACTCCTGTCTTTGCTAAGACAGGAGTCATTTCTATGGGGGTTGGGAGTCGGAAAAAATGGCGCAAATCGGGTTGAGGCGAAAAATTTGCGTTAGCGCAGTTTTGCGTCAAAAAGTATAAATATGGCCCTTAGTTTTTAGACTGTGTGTTTGAAAATGCCACTTTTAGAAAGTAGGCATATTCTTGCTTAAACCATTCTACGACTCTGCTTGTTTTTGGACTCCCTGTCTGGGTCAGTTTGACAGCTGGGCTGTTTGCATCTCTCCTCTAGACAGTGACACAAAGGGAGCTGGTGTGTAGCCTGCATATCCTGATGAGCCATCTGTGCTGAGGGGAAGGGAAGAGTGGTCCCTCACCCCACAAAGGGCTGTGCCTTCCCTCACACAGTGCAGTATCCAACCCCCTGGTGTGTGTCTGGGGCCTGGAATGGGCAAGGAAGGATCTTGAAAACAACAGAGACTTCGTTTTGAAGTAGGCCTACTTCAAAGGCAAAACAGGGTATAAGAAGAACACCCAAAACCCCTGAAAATTATATTACTTCTGGAACCAAGAGAAACCTTTGCCAAGTAGAAGAGCTGGAGGAGGAGTACTGCCCCTTTGCCTGTAAATGTGCTTTGCTGGTTGGCCTGCAGTAGCTGCTTCTGCCTGAGAGAGGCCAAGACTGACTTCTGTGTGGCTTCCCACTGGTGAAGAAACTCCAAGAGCTTGGACTGAGCTTGTCGCCTGTTGTTGAAGTCTCAGGGACAACAAAGCCTTCTCTCTGCTAGCAGTTGGGCTTTCTGCTGAGAGTCCTGTCTGCCAAGTGGTGTCATAACCTTTCTCTGGGCCCTTGAAAGGTGCAGCTGGTGGAAAGGGACAGAAATCCATACAAAGACCACCGTGACGGGAAAATATTGACGCACCACCCGCCACGCGGCTGATAAATTACACGCTGCCGGCCTCGTGGCTAAAATTGATACTCCATTTGAATCACGGCTGGAAGATCAACGCAACACGGCTAGAGAAACTACAGGCAACACCCGCAGCGGCTGCTGTTAATGACGCAATCCCCCACACAGCACAGTTCCTTGACACCTTGCAACCGGATTTCAACACAACATCGCTGGGCGCAGAAAATCAATTCAAAGCCTGCCAGGACCCGAGGTGCCCATCCAGATCGACTCATCACTCTCTTGTGGGAGAGAGGAAATGACACACGCCGTCCAGACCGGAGGAGGAACGATGCACGTTCTTGCTTGCGGGTGCGAAATCAAAGCATCGCTGGCCTTTTTCAATGCACACTTGCCCGTGCGGATTTATTTTGATGCAGTCCCCGTACTTTTGTGAAATAACAGCGTTCTCACTGTTTTCTAAGGATTAAGACTTTTTTTTCTTTTTAAATTCATACCCTGACTTGTGTATGTCGAATTTTTGTCTTGTTTTGTTTAGATAAATATTACTTATTTTTCTAAACCTGTGTTGTGTCATTTTGCAGTGTTTTCACTGAGTTACTGTGTGTGTTGGTACAAATATTTTACACATTGCTTCTGAAGTTAAGCCTGTCTGCTCGTGCCAAGCTGCCAAGGTGGTGAAGGGGGGTTAACTGAGGGTGCTTCTCCTTTATCCTGACTAGAGTGAGGGTCCTTGCTCAGACAGGGGGTAAGGTGACTGCCAACCGAAGACCCCATTTCTAACACTGGGCATTTTATTTCTCCCCATTCGGAGGATCGCCATGTAAAGCTCCTCTGCTTGGAGTCGTAGCTCTTGTTCTCAGCACTGCAGGGAATCCAGTCTAGGGGGCTGGACATCTCAAACATATTCCTTTATATTATCAGTGGTATAACCATTGAGATCTGTGTAAAGTACTGCGTAATACTTGGAAAAGGCGTTGTTTATGTCATTCTGAGGACTAGCCATTGCCCACTCTTGTGGGCAGATAGCTCCTATTTGGGTAGTTTGTTTCTTCTTTCAAGAGCCATTGAGGAGCTTACCTTCCTTATCTCCTCCCTCTCCATGTTGTCTGGTTATGTATTTGCGATCAAGTTTCCAGAACTTATTCATCAGATCTGTATGTTTGCTTATGTAAGACCCATATTCATTCCACTTGCTCAGGGTTTATGGGTGTCAAAGTCGCTGTCTGGTTCATGGTCTATTCTACACAAAGCATCTCTCTGTGCAGGGTGTTTTAATTCCCGATGGCATGCAGTAACCCCTCATGACCACCTTGAAAGCTTCCACTCCTTTGCTCTAGTGAAGATGGACCCCTCATTCTCTGTAATGTACTGCGCTTTGTGTATCCTGAGTGATAGAACTAACTTCCTTAGCATGGTGTTACTCCATATATTTTGCCCTTATCTCCTGTTTTGTTGCTGTATCTTTTTGTTGGCCTTAGGACTCTGAGCACTTTACTACTGCTAATCAGTGCTAAAGTGAATGTGCTTCTTTGTTACAACATGGTAATATTGGTGTATCCACAATTGGCATATTTAATGTACCTGTATGTCCCTTGTAGAATGGTATACCACATACCCAGGGACTATAAATTAAATTAAATGCTACTAGTGGGCCTTCAGCACTGACTGCCACCCACTTCAGTAACCCTGTAAACCTGTCTCAGGCCTGCCACTGCACAGCCTGCATGTGTAGTATAGATGCCACCCCCACTTGGCATATAAACCTCTTGCCAAGACCAGCACTCCCCTTTTTGTACATATAGGTCACCCCTAAGGTAGGCCCTAGGTAGCTGCTAGAGCAGGGTGCCATGTAAGCAAAAAGTAGGACATGTACCTTTAAGGTTTCTCATGTCCTAGTAATGAAAAACTCCTAAAAGCCATTTTTCATTACTAGGAGGCCTGCTCTTTTCATATTCCAGTATTAGGAATTCCTTTTAAAAACTT
Source organism: Pleurodeles waltl (assembly GCF_031143425.1). NCBI lineage: Eukaryota > Metazoa > Chordata > Amphibia > Caudata > Salamandridae > Pleurodeles > Pleurodeles waltl. The sequence continues at coordinate 497,170,606 of NC_090444.1, forward strand.
TAAGCTGCAATTCCTGATCTGAGGAGTAGCTTCATCATGTTTAGTACCATTGAAATAGAAATAATAAATCCTCTTTATTGGTGAAGTCAGGTTTACTATTACTATTCTAAAAATACCACTTTCAGAAGTTGGACATTTCTCTGCACTCTCTGCCCTGTGTGCCTACAGTATATCTCCAATACATGCCTGGGTTGGGCCAGGTGACAGCTTCCCTTTAGACACTCACAACAGAGGATACACAGCCACATTGGCATTTCTCTGGATACTGGTGGGTCTTCCGGGGAGGAGGCTGGGAACTGCTCACACCTACACTTCAAAGGGTAAGGACCAGAGTTCACACAAAGGGCTGATTACCTCCCAATGACTGTCTGGAATCGAGACTGACCTGAAAGGGGGAACTGTGCACTTCCCAAGGATTTTTTTGTTTTGGTCATCCACCACATCAAAGGCACTTTCCTGTAAAAGGACTGTATCTCTTGACCCACTCAGTAGTACACTGCAGGACTAAGAATGAACTCTGCTGGAGTAAAGGTTGCTGTGCCCGAAGTATTGCCACTTTGTTGTTCCTGACTGTTCCCAGGAACTGCTCACCTGCATTGTTTAGCCGGCCTGCTGCCTGCTGACCTCTGCCCTGCAATGCAGACCTCAAAGCCACTCCAGAGTAACTCCAAACGTTGATTGAGCTAAACCCTGTCCCATCCTAGGCCCCAGAGCACCCCCAGACCTCGCTACAAGCCAACCAGTCTCCCTGCCGGCGTTCACAGCTCTTCTCGAGTGTCCAAAGCTAAGCTCTAAGAGAGTGCAGTCCCTGTAAACAGCAGTTTTCCTGGACTGCCAAAATATTTTCCAGGGGTATTAATCAGACGCACCTTCCTCACGAGGACTACTGGGATGCAGCCCTTTGCATCGAGTGAGCTGTGTTATACACATCAAACCAGCTCCCTTGCGCTGCTAGCTCCCTCAGCCCCGTCTGTCACTGTGAGATGCAACTGCCTTGCCACTGTAACTGCCAGGAGGGATGGACCCGTGCAGTCCTGAACTGATTGGCTGGTGCTCCTCACCAGAGGAAGGGAAGGGAGTGAGTATAGTTACCGCATTTCATCTGATATCTTCACCTAGCAGGGTTTGATTCTGTTCTCCTATTGCTGACCCACTGAGTAATCACAAAGACACTGAGCCACTCCTGCTAATACCCTAAAGACCCTAACCTGAGCCCCATGCAACTGAGCTATAAGCCCGTACATAACTCTTGTGGCTTGATAACTTCACCACTGCGGGGCTTGTGATAAACTTGTATATCTTGCTTGGAGTTACCTTTCTTCGACTAGATCTGAACAAATCACACCCAAGCTATTCATTAGATCTGTATTGCCTGATTCTTTGATTTCTTATATAAAGATTGCTATTTTCATAACCTGGTGTGGAGTTCTTTTTGTGGTGTGATGACTGGGGTAGCAACTGTGAGTTGCACAAATACTTTACACACTACCTCTGAGGATACGCCTGCCTGGTCTGTGCCAAAGTACCAGAGAGTAAGCATAGGTTATTGTTAGCGTGTATCTCACTTGCCCTGACTGGAGTGGCGGTTTCTGCCTGGCTTGGGTACCAAGCCTAGCCAACCAGAAACCTCATTTCTGACACCGAGTGAGTCACAAAATGGCATGTTGTGGAGAGCCTCAATGTGCAGTTGCAACTTTTGAACTTTCATTTTAGGCCTACCCCACTGTAGTGTTTTCTTAATTGGACAATGATCTTAGATTGTACTGGTCAGATATCCTTCTACGACCATTTTAGCACATAATAGGGCACTGCAAATACATGTCCAAGCGGTGTACTGATGAATAGGAGGAGTATTCCAATGCTGTGGGCTGTAGTAGTCTCCATATCTCATGTACCTGGCGTTTGTCCTCCTAGCTCCTAAATTATTGTGTCTGTCTAGAGCTGATGGTGTTAGGTATTGGGTGAGTAGAAAGATCCGATTCCAAGTCCAGGACACAGTTAAAGTTTCTCTCCCATAGACACAGCCATTGAAAGTCAAGCAGAAGGGCTAGGGTCAGGTTTTCCTAAAAAGCTAGAATGATATACTTTAGGAGTATAGATCATTAGGGGCATTAGTGGTTCCCCATTCAACTGTCCCTCCACTACCACAAAGCAGCTCTTGAGGTCTGAGCTACATATCTATGGAACAAAGAGGACCCCCAGAGCTATTCATATTAGCACTCCATGGGCATGACCTGCATAGTTCAAGTCATACATATGAACCTCTGCAGTGTAGTCAGGATAGGCCATGTTTGCCACGTTTTCTAGATGCCATGACCTTTTAGTGATGACCAATTGCAGGATAAGGTCCCAGTAGTTAATGACCATGGCTTTGATGAAGCATGCAGCAGAACCTAGGAGGCAGTTTCGCCTCTGATGCCTTCGCTCAAAGGATAATAATGTCAGGAGCCTTCTAGCCAGCACCATTTCTGTTATCCATTTCTCCAAGAAAAGTTTCATGCTCGGTCCTTTTGCTAGTTCCGGTACCCCGATAAAGTGGATATTATTATCTAGACCGAGGTTCCACATTCTGTGTCATCTGCTCCATCTACTTATTTCTTATGATTGTACCTGGTTCACTTCTATAGTGACTGTTTCTATTTTTGTTTCCAGCACTATTTTGGTATTGTCCATTGTGCTTCTAGATGGGTCAACGGGTCACCCCTAGAGCATTGTGACACAAGCATCTTCACAACTTCCTGTGTTGGAGGGTGTACTGAGTTATGATCCCTGGGCTTTACCATCACTAGAGGGCTGGGATGAGGCAATGTTGCTGTGAGGGAGTGTGCTACTGAGGCGTTGCTTCACTCAATGTCCTCTCAATATTCAGGGCGACTCTGTCCAAGCTATTTGTCCACTGTGATATTAGTCCAAGGGGGCTAACAGAGGTGGGTGAACCACCAGTCCAGATCCCTGGAAAAAGAGTGGGGAGCAATTCCATTGGCCCTTCACACCAGTCAACCACACTATATGGGGGGCAGGGTGAATTCTGCAGTGCTGAAGCCTCACTCACCAGTTCTCTGTGAAGTTTTTGCTTTCAGGCATAGGCCCTTGCACTGACTCATCCAGTAGGTATGAGCTCCAGACCCCTCCTCCTATCTCCCTATATCACAAAGACTCTCTCCAGCAGCCTTCCATGAATCAGGGCAGGCCCAGTTCCCCAGCTGCAATGTATGTCAGGATATTAGGCCAGCTTGCAGCCCTGCCCATCTTGAAAACCCACCATGTGTGAATTAACATTTTGTGAAATTTGCATGCTATTTTGCTTCATAGGCTACTTCAAGACTGCATAGTTTGCTTAATCATGATTGGTCATAATTTCAAAGTTTTTAGGGCCAGTAAGTTCATTTAAGTACACTGTAAAAGTGTTTGTGAGAGTAATTGCACAGATACTGAGGGCCTCTTTTACAAGACTCGTGGCACAGGGTAGAGCAGCAAGTGACTTGTTGCATTGCCCTGTGCCACCGGGATAGGGCAGAAATGCTCCATATCTACAAGATACAATGCATTTCTGTCCTCTTCCCATGCACTGGCACACAAATTGTTTCCTAGCGCCGATACAGGCACCCTTGCACCATGATGCAAGGGTGCCTGCATTGTGGAGATGATTGTTTTCATTCAGGAAGGGACACCTTCCTGCACAAAAACAATCCTTGTGCCTCTTTCTATATGTGCAGCATTATGCAGCACACATAGAAAATTATAAAAAATGGGAAGAAATAAAGATATTTCTCTCTGTTGCATCACTCTTACACCACACCTCAGGTGGCATAGGAATCTGAATGTGTCAGATTCCTTCGGGCTCCATGTCTGTTCTGTGTGAACACCCACAGCAACACCATTGGAACGCCCATTTCACGCCCTGTTTTGCGTGAAAGGGGCCCATATTTACAAGGCCTTGAAAAGCCATGCAAGGTGGAATTGCATGGCCTTGTAAATATGGGCTAGCACACTGTGCCACCAGAGCATCAACAAAAAAAAATGATACTCCAGTGGGGCAGTGTGCCACTAGGGCCTCGTAAATGAGGCCGTGAGTATAATAGAATTTGCCTAGTAATTCCGATTGCTATAGTAACTTAATATGTTAGGATTTAACTATTGATTATCCTAGGGTGGTATCGGAGCGTCCTCATTCTAAAGGCTGTGAACAGCCAAAAATGTAGACTTTCAGTTTTCACAACTGTTGTTAGTGTTTAAAACCCATACACATTAGCATTTGTTCTCCAAAAAAGGATAGAATAGGTGTTTAAAATGGGTGTAAATGTTTCTCAGACATTTTTCTCAACATTTAGAAAGCTATGATATTTTCTTACATTTCTCCTTTTGTGTTTTGACCTACAAATCAGACTTTTTGGGAATTCACAAACCTTTGTAGATGCGTATCTGAGAAATTTCAGATGATGCAGGTTTCCAAGAGTTCTCGTGGGGCATTTTGAGCATTCCTATTAATATCCTGTCAAATAATTCCTGCATGCGTAAATGTACAAAATTTGCAATAATTGTGCAAATATGTAATGAATTAGAGCAATTTCACTTTGTAATATGTGTTTTTTTTATTTTATTTTTGGTACAGGAAATATTTTCCCACATGGAAAACCCCTTTTGCAAGGTGTCCAAAAATTCTGAGGGTGTTCTTATTCCTTTCTTGTACCGGAAACAGATTTGCTTCTGTCTTTGATAGGGGTCATAACAGACCATTCCTTGAGAGTGTACAAGCTATGGAAACGTTTATGAGTACATAGAACAAATATGTTAATTGCCCTGCTCAAACGATCCAGGCTCGTCCGCTTTTGAAAATCCCACTCCTCAAAAATATGAGTGACAATATATATTTTTTTTATCTGTGTAACTCCATAGGGTCAGATTTACAAGGCTCTAGTGCCTCCTTGCACCATATTAGCATCATTTTTTTTGTTTATACTTATGTGGCTCAAGGAGGCAAATTTTCACTGCTCCATATTTACATAGTGGCGAAATGCATGCATTGCGCCATTTTGGGACCCCTGCGCCACATAATGCCTGCAGGATTTCACTGTTCCATTTTTGTCGCCATTTGTAACGCCTGCTAAGAGAGGGCGTTAAAATGACGCACTCACTTAAATCAATGAGCGTTCTTGCACTTTGCTACACTAGCGTCAACATTTCGGCAAAAATGCTGACACTATTATTCTAATGACCGACATGATGCACTGTATTATAAATATAGCACACACATGAGGCAGATTTAAGAAAAGTGGCACTGCACCTAGTGCAGAGCCACTTTCCTTGTGCCCCTTAGCACCCCTTACTGCCACCATGTGTGAACCGTATTTAAAATATGGCGCACCATGGCAAAGAGTAGGAGAGCAATAGCATATATATTTTTTTACACTATTGATGTGCTCTGCAGGAATAGAATCAACATTTTGGTACTACTCCTGCAGAGTACTTAAAGGGTCATTATAAATAATGGTATGTCCCCCTTTCAACACCTGCTCTGAGCAGGCGATAAAAGTGCTGGAAACAATGGCACAAGGAAATATCTTTTCACCTTATTTTCACACTACCCCAAATGGGGGAACGCCCCTCCCTTGAATACATTATGCCTGCCACAGGCATTACTTTGGGCAAGGGTTTACAAAGTGGCGCAATGCATGCATGGCTTGGAGAAAATGTCACTTTAGCACCACCTTAGCAGCAAAACAATTATTCTAGTGCGGCGCTAAACTGGCGCTGGGGGCTCTTAAATCTGCCTCATGGTGTCTTTGGGTGGGCCAAGGGGATGCAAGAAAAGTGGTGCATCAGTACTGATGCATCACTTTCTTGTAAATCTGTCCCACAGTTTCCTCAAACATTTAGGTGGAATAATCAAAAAGGGCCCTTTATGCATGTTAGATGAACTATCTAATGTTTATATTCTTTTGAAGGGATTTCTTTAAGGGGAAACATTCTCCCAAAAATATTGATTTGCTAAACTGACATTTTCAAAGCATTGTGGTCTGTGGATTCTCTATTTCTTCCTACACTTTGAGTAAGTTTCCGATTTTTTGGGATGTCACAAAAGGCTTGACATACAGGAACAAAAGGCTTTTTGAATCGGACCTCTATAGTGCAGGTATTCTGATTTTTTATTGAACTCGGCCTGATATGCATATATTCAAATTATATCTAAGATAACTGAGGTCAAAGAATATCAGGTACAATGCGTGAAGCAACATGTGCTAATAGTGATTTAATAATTCGAACACAAAACACATTTTTGAATGATATATTCAGCACGGTATTCACAATTGTTAAATATTTGCTTTTTTGCCATTATCATCAAGTAAGTATTTTCTTTAAGCGAAAATGTGTCATGGAGTTATGGTAAGTCCTTTCACGGTCTCTGGGGAACGCTTTAAAAATTCCCCTCTCTAAAAAGTATTACTTCACCTACAAGAAATGGAATGAAGCTCTTTTTCGAAGGTTATTCATTCTTGTACTAGTATTCACTTTAATTAAATTAGTCCTTGCACACAGGGATAATTGGAGATGAGGCCATCTGTCAAATTCTGTCGGATTGTCATTCAAGGGAAGGGAAGACTATCGTGCTGTATAGCTTCCTTCTGCCTTACAAGCATACATGTAATTGTTTTATATTTTTCAGGTACCACGTATATACTTCTAAAAGGCTCACTGTGCCCATGGAATAGCTTCGGTTTTCTTTTTATTAAATGTTGTACCGTGAAGGGAAAGACGAGATTTCTGGACTATAAACTCAAGAGAAATGTGCAGGTTTATCGAGTTTTCCATAGTTAACTCGGTTTTGTCAAACTGATTTTTCTTCTAGACTCCCTTAAAATACTTTTAATGTTTAACCTATTGGAAAGGTCATTGGCTTTTTTTTAATATTTAATATTCCACGCCTAATTTAGAATGTCGATTAAAGTCAGAGAGAAAAATTACATACTTTAACTTCTCAGTTATCAAACAGCGTTAGTAAAAATCGCTGTAGCCTCCCTTTACTGAGAGCTCTTTACATCAATTAATCAATCAAGCACGTCGATAGAAGCGAAGCTTTTCTTTTTGTGTGGAGTATAGCACATTTGATGAAATTAGAATATGATTCAGGACTGATTTTGATAAGCTTGTGTTCAGAAATGAATGTTAAGACTCTATTCTAAATAGGAACTATAACAGGAGACTCGTTTACTTGATCAGAGCCCCCTGTGTGACCAGGTTTAGTTGATGATCTTTGTTATCCGTTGTCTTCCGCTGTGTTTGCATAAATTCAGAATGCCCAAATTTAGAAGATTGCTCGAAGCCCATGTGTCCCATATAACTGGCATACAATGTTTAGGGGCATATTTATACTCTGTTTGCACCGAATTAGTGTCATTTTTTTTTACTCTAATTCAGTGCAAAACTAACTCCATATTTATACTTTGTTGCTAGACCCCTCTAGCACCAAATTTATGGAGTTAAAGTCATTTTTTGAAAGTGGAGATCTACTTTGCCTTAATGAGATGCAAGGTAGGCGTTCCCGTGCACAAAATGACTCTATGGCCTTAACGCCATATTTAGGGGCATATTTATACTCTGCGGCATATTTATACTCTGTTTGCACCGAATTAGTTTCTTTTTTTTTTTACTCTAATTCGGTGCAAAACTAACTCCATATTTGTACTTTGGTGCTAGACCCATCTAGCACCAAGGCCCGGATTTAAACTTTTTTTGCACCGCATTAAAGTCATTTTATGATGCAAAAGTGGCGCAAACTTACAAAATATTGGCCCTTATTTATATTTTTTGCTGCAAAACTGCACTAACTCAGTTTTGCAACAAAAAGTTTAGCACCGGCTTGCACCATTTCTGTGCACCAGCCGGGCACCATATTTATGGAATGGTGCAAGCCGGTGCAAAGGGTAGGCTAGAGTTTTCAAAAATGACTTTAGTCGGGTGGGGCTGGCAGTATAGAAGAAGAGGGTTTAGCACCAAAAAATGGCTTTAGGCAGGATAGAGTAAAAAAAAATTACTCAACCAGATTAGCGTCATTTTATGGTGCTAAACCTACCATGCCACATGACTCCTGCTTTAGAAAAGGCAGTAGTCATGCCCACCACCCCTGTGGCCAGCACAGAGGACAGTGGTCCCCTGGGCATGGCCATTGCACCATGTGCCATGTATGGGGGCCCATTTCAGGGCCCCCTCTGGCACTTTCAAAAATAAAATGCACTTACCTGTACTTACCTGGGATGGGGTCCCCCATCCTCGCAGTCCCTATAGTGTGGGTGGGGGGGCACCTAGGGCCTAGGGAGGGCACCTCTGGGCTTATTCCATGGTGTTCCACCATGGAAATAGGGCCACAGGTCCACTAATGCCTGCCCTGACCCTGGTCTTAAAAAATGGGGCAAAGCAAGCTTTGCCCCATTTTTTGACCCCTCCTCCCTCCCTTTCACCATTTTTACATGGGAGTATAAATATGGTGTTAATGCCATAGAGTCATTTTTTTGCACGGGAACGCCTACCTTGCATCTCATTAAGGCAAGGTAGGTTTCCACTTCCAAAAAATGACGTTAACTCCATAAATTTGGTGCTAGACGGGTCTAGCACCAAAGTATAAATATGGAGTTAGTTTTGCACTGAATTAGAGTATAAAAAAAATTACGCTAATTCAGTGCAAACAGAGTATAAATATGCCCCTTAGCGTAAAAAAAGGATGCTAATCTGGTCAGAATCATTTATTTTGACTCAAAACTGCCTAAAGTCATTTGTTTTTAAGCTAGCCTACCCTTTGCACCGGGTTGCACCATTCCATAAATATGGTGCCCAGCTGGTGCTAAAAAATGGTGCAAGCCGGTGCAAAACTTTTTGGGGCAAAACTGCCTTAGTGCAGTTTTGCACCAAAAAGTATAAATAAGGCCCTTAATGTTTTATGATGGAGTTAACCATTACGTTTATGGATCGTCTATATACAAATTCTTCTTGAAAGTAAATGCATATAAGAATGCTGTTAAAAACAGTTATTGTTTCAGGTGAGTGTTCCAAAGCGTTATATTTAACTATCCTGCTGCTCTTCGCTGACACGCTATGAAGACTGATGTTCACCCATAGCGTAATGTTACACTGTATATGAGCTTCTCTGTGACTCCTCGCGTTTCTTTCTTTTATCACAGATACATCTTGTGACACTAAGGCCCGTATTTATACTTTTTGACGCTAAACTGCGCTAACGCAGTTTAGCGTCAAAAATTTTTGCGCCGGCTAACGCCATTCTGAAGCGCCATGCGGGCGTCGTATTTATTGAATGGCGTTAGCCGGCGCAAGCAGACCGGCGCTGCCTGGTGTGCGTGGAAAAAAAACACGTACACCAGGCAGCGCCGGCGTTGGGAAAAATGGCGCTAGGGCGTCTTAAAAATGGTGCAAGTCAGGTTGACGCAAAAAATCGCCTCCACCCGATTTGCGCCATTTTTAACGACGCCCAGACGCCATTTACATGACTCCTGTCTTACTAAAGACAGGAGTCATTACCCCTTGCCCAATGGCCATGCCCAGGGGACTTATGTCCCCTGGGCATGGTCATTGGGCATTGTGGCATGTAGGGGGGCACAAATCAGGCCCCCCTATGCCAAAAAAAAATATTAAAAAAAAAACAAATTATACTTACCTGAACCTACCTGAATGTCCCTGGGGTGGGTCCCTCCAGCCTTGGGTGTCCTCCTGGGGTGGGCAAGGGTGGCAGGGGGGGGTCCCTGGGGGCATGGGAGGGCAGCTGTGGGCTCATTTTGAGCCCACAGGTCCCTTAACGCCTGCCCTGACCCAGGCGTTAAAAAGAGGCGCAAATGCGGCGTTTTTTGACCCGACCACTCCCGGGCGTGATTTTTGCCCGGGAGTATAAATACGACGCATTTGCGTCGCAGTCATTTTTTTGGACGGGAACGCCTACCTTGCATCTCATTAACGCAAGGAAGGCGTTCACGCAAAAAAATGACGCTCTTTACTCATACTTTGGCGCTAGACGCGTCTACCGCCAAAGTATAAATATGGCGTTAGTTTTGCGCCTAATTTGCGTCGAAAAAAACGACGCATATTTGGCGCAAACGGAGTATAAATATGCCCCTAAGATTGAGGCCTGTTCATGAAAAAAAAGTATAATAACAGTATTAGTGGAAATCTACATCTCCCCTCAGCGTCCGTTTATGTTTCTATCTCGAAACCTTCTCAGAAGCACTTACGCGGCTTTCCAGGTATACTGAAAATATTTTGTAGCATGCCCCAGGGCTCCTGTTTCACCACAAGGCTCCCTCCTATGCAAACGCAGATATTTTTCCTCCCACATCAAATCTGTCCTTTCCAGCCTAGAATCGGGGTTACTTCAACCGTGGGCTAGAATATCTTTTTGACCGTATCCAGTTTAGAAAGGGGGTGAGGGTGTGCGAAATTTCTGGAATTTTCGGGTGTAATTATGTGAAATTCCAGCAAAATGCACACACAATTGGGAAAAATGCAAACCCATCGTTTTGTACTATATTTTAGAGAGAGAATGTGTTATATTTTAGAGCAAGGATAAATTTCACTCTAAAAGCACCGCGAACATCATCTGCTTGTGTTTGTTTCTGTGCGTTTGCAGTATAGTTCTTTAATACTTTCAATGTCGACCCGAGAGTCTGGGATACTGTTAGTGTTCTCACACATTGTTCTGGTCATGAGTTTAAGAATATTGAAGTAAGTTTTTATTTTGTAAATAGACGCATAGTGATTTCGGTGTTGTTGATCTGATGCCTGTGGTTCCTGTGATGTGTAGTAAGGGCCATATGTACGAACACATTTTCCCATAGACACAGAATGGGTAAAACCCTTTGCTACATCTGGCCCTAAGTTCCAGAGTGCTGACATATCTCCCTAACTGCGACTCTAACTACATCATACTGCTTTTCTTCCATAAGACTGTCACAGACGCATTGACAGTGAATAGGTGAAGGAGTCTCAGTGTGTGAGAAGCTCGCCTGCAGGTTAGGCTGTCTAGAGGTAGCTGTAGCAGACCAGCCAAGGTTTAACTAGGAGACATGCAAAGCTCTTGCAAAATGACCATAGTAACACAGTACTTATACACAAGAAAAGACAATACTCAGTGTCACCAAAAATAAATGTACTTTATTTTAGTGACACAAGGCCAAAAATATCTTAGAGGCTATACTCCCCCTGGAGGGAAGTGTTACACACAATATATATATTAGTAACCAAAATCAGGTAAGTAAACAGTCATAGAATAGTGCAAACAGTGAAAAACACAAACGTTTGCAATGGGCCTAAGGGAAACACAAACCATATACTAAAATAGTGGAATGCAAATGTTGGTTCCCCCTCTAGGCAAGTGTAGTATGTAGAGGGGCGCTGGGAGTGTAGGAAAACACCAAAGGTAAGTAAATTACCCCACCCCAGAGCCCAGGAAAACAAGAGTAAAGTACAGCAAGTTTACTCAGAACAAACTAGAAGTTGTGGTAAAGGATTATGCAAAAACCAAGCAAGACTGCAAGAAACCAACAATGGATTCCTGGACCTGAAGACCAGGGGAGAGAGAAGACCAAGTCCAGAAGTCGATGAAGAATCCAAGAATAATAAGAGCCCCTGCTAACCCGGATGAAGGTGCAAAAGTGGATTCTCCGGTTGGGTGAAGAAGTCAGAAATGCACCAAAGAAGACAGCTGCAGGATCCTGCTTCATGCAAGAGATGTCCCACGTCGAGTCATTGGATGCAGGCTGGTTTTGCGCTGTTGGATTCCACCTTGGCTCACGCAAAGTCATGGTTGGCGAGAAAAGGCGCTACCTTGGCCCAGGAAGGACCTGGGGGTGTCAACTTGGACTTAGGAGACTGAGGGGGCTCTCAGCACTTTAGAGAGCCCTCAGAAGACCAAGCAGCATCCACAGGAGTCCCAGAACATGGGGACAAAGGAGTTGAAAAAGTTGGTCATCGCAGCATTACACAAAGAGATCCCACGCGCCGGAGAACAGCTAAGGGAGCTGAGCATCGCAGGATAGAGTGCTGGGGACCTGGGCTACACTGTGCATGAAGGATTTCTGGAAGAAGCGCACAGAAGCCCAAGGAACTGCACAACACGCGGTGCACAGGGGTACTGTCTGGCACAGGGAGGCAAGCCCTTACCTCCACCAGATTTAGACATCTGGACCTTTGGACAGTCAGGATCACTTTGGTCCACCACCTGTGTTCCAGGGATCACGCTCGTCGACAGGAGAGGTGCCCAGAGTACTGGTGTTGTTGCAGAGAGGTGCCTGCTGAAGCAGGGAAGTGACTCCTTCACTCCACTGGAGATTCCTTTGGTCCTTCCAGTGCAGAATGAAGAGAGGGGGTCCTCCGAGCGTGCACAACCTGGAAACTGTTGCAGTTGCCAGCAGGAGCTGAAGTTACAGAGTTGCAGTAGCCTTCTTAGATACTTAGTTGCAGTTACAGTGTTACTGGAGCAGTCTGCTGTTGATCCGACGGTCAGAAGCTGAAGCAGAGGATGCAGAGGAGTCCTGGTGGAGTCTTGCAAACCGAATATGAGGAAACACCCAGAGAAGAAACCCTAACTAGCCCTGAGAGGGGGATTGGCTACCTAACCAGGTAGGGACCTATCAGGAGGGGTCTCTGACATCACCTGCTGGCACTGGCCACTCAGATACTCCCAGAGGGTCCCCACACCTTGGAATCCAAGATGGTTACTGCCAGGGACACCCTGGAGGAGCTCTGGGCACCACCCATGCCTGTAATACCTATTTCAAACAAGAGAGGGTTTAACACCCCTCTCCTACAGGAAATGCATTGTTCTGCCTTCCTGGAATTGAGCTTCTCAATCCCCGGGAGAGCAGAAACCTGTCTGTGAGGAGGCAGCAGCTGGGGCTTCAGTGGAAACCTCAGAGAGCCGGTTTGACAGTACTGGGGGTCTACGGTGGAGCCCCCAGGGTGCATGGAATTGCCCCCCCCAATACCAGAATCAGATTGGGGGCACAATTTCTCAATCGTAGACACCTCACATGGCCATATTTGGAGTTTCCATGGTGAAGCTACATATATGTATTGACATATATGTAGTGCACACTTATAATGGTGTCCCCGAACTCACGAAGTCTTGGAAATTCGTCCTGGACAACGTGGGAGCACCTTTTCTAGTGCAAGGGTGTGCTCACATACAGTAACTTTGCACCTAGCCTTCAGTAACTCAAGGTTAGGCATATAGGTGACTTATAAATTACCTTGTGCAGTGAAAATGGCTGTGAAATAGTGTTTGCACTATTTCACTCAGGCTGCAGTGGCAGTCCTGAAGGAGTGTTTGTGTGAGCTCCTTATGGGTGGCAAAAGAAATGCAGCAGCCCGTAAGGATCTCCTGGAACCCCAATGCCATGGGTACCTAGGTACCATATACTAGGGACTTATAAGGGGGGGTCCAGTGTGCCAATCTAGATTGGAATATGGAGTCACTAGACTATAGTGACAAATTTGGAAACAGAGAAAGTATAAGCACTGGAGTTTTGCTTAGCATGACTCCAGTTGCACAGTCAAGCATACTGACAACACAGTAAAACACACTGACATATAGGCCACAAACATAAACAGTGAAACAGTAAAAACACACTGACTAACAGGTAGAAATTGGGGGTAACATGCCAATAAGGATGGTACTTTCCTACAAAGGGTGCTCTCGGGCATCTCAGTGACTGCATGTATAATAACACATATACCAACACGAGTTTCTCTGTACATTATAGTGGATTTGCTTTCATTGGACTGTCACTCACATTGTGAAGGTGTAATTCTTCTAGACTGTGTTGGTGCTCCTGAATTGCTAGGTAAGTGTCACTCTTGTCAGACTTCTTTCTGGCTCTGACTCTAACTACATTGCATCTGAATTTAGATTGCCAGTAAGTCACTGTAGGAAGGTAGCCTCTTTCTAGCCTTTTTACCCCACTTTTGGCCTGTTTGTGAGTATATGTCAGGGTGTTTTTAATGTCTCACTGGAATCCAGCTAGCCAGGGCCCCAGTGCTCATAGTGGAAATCCTATGTTGTCAGTGTGTTTCATATGTGTCACTGGGATCCTGCTAGCCAGGACCCCAGTACTCTTAAGTTTGTGGCCTATATGTGTTCCCTGTGTGGTGCCTAACTGTATCACTGAGGCTCTGCTAACCAGGACCTCAGTGTTTATGCTCTCTCTGCTTTTAAAATTGTCACTACAGGCCAGTGACTAATTTTACCAATTCTGATTGGCACACTGGAACACCCTTATAATCCCCTAGTATATGGTACCTAGGTACCCAGGGTATTGGGTTTCCAGAAGATCCCTATGGGCTGCAGCATTTCTTTTGCCACCTATAGGGAGCTCAGACAATTCTTACACAGGACTGCCACTGCAGCCTGAGTGAAATAACATCCACGTTATTTCACAGCCATTTTACACTGCGCTTAACTAACTTATAAGTCACCTATATGTCTAACCCTAACTTAGTGAAGGTTAGGTGCAAAGTGACTTAGTGTGAGGGCACCCTGGCACTAGCCAATGTGCCCCCACATTGTACAGGGCAATTTCCCCGGACTTTGTGAGTGCGGGGACACCATTACACGCGTGAACTACATATAGGTCAATACCTATATGTAGCATCACCATGGTAACTCCGAACATGGCCATGTAACATGTCTAGGATCATGGAATTGTCACCCCAATACCATTCTGGTATTGGGGGGACAATTCCATGCATCCCCGGGGCTCCAGCATGTAGCCCGGGTACTGCCAAACTAACTTTCCGAGGTTTTCTCTGCAGCTACCGCTGCTGCCAACCCTCAGACGGTTTCTGTCTCCCTGGGGCCTGGGCATTCCAGTCCCAGGAAGGCAGAACAAAGGATTTTCTCTGAGAGAGGGTGTTACACCCTCTCCCTTTGGAAATAGATGTGAAGGGCCTGAGAGGAGTAGCCTCTCCTGGCCTCTGGAACTGCTTGGAAGGGCACAGATGGTGCCCTCCTTGAATAAGCCAGTCTACACCGGTCCAGGGATCCCCCCAGCCCTGCACTAGCGCAAAACTGGACAAAGGAAAAGGGAGTGACCACTCCCCTGACCAGCACCTCCCAGGGGAGGTGCCCAGAGCTCCTCCAGTGTGTCCCAGACCTCTGCCATCTTGGATGCAGAGGTGTGAGGACACAATGGACACCTCTGAGTGGCCAGTGCCAGCAGGTGATGTCAGAGACCCCTCCTGATAGGTGCTTACCTTTCTCTGTAGCCAATCCTCTTCTGAGGGCTATTTAGGGTCTCTCCTGTGGGAATCTCACCAGATAACGAATGCAAGAGCTCACCAGAGTTCCTCTGCACTTCCCTCTTTGACTTCTACCAAGGATCGACCGCTGAATGCTCCAGGATGCCTGCAAAACCGCAACAAAGTAGCAAGAAGACTACCAACAACATTGTAGCACCTCATCCTGCCGGCTTTCTCAACTGCTTCCTGGTGGTGCATGCTCTGAGGGCTGTCTGCCTTCACCCTGCACTGAAAGCCAAGAAGAAATCTCCCGTGGGTTGACAGAATCTTCCCCCTGCCAACGCAGGCACCAAACTTCTGCATCACCGGTCCTCTGGCTCCCCTCTCATCCTGACAAGCGTGGTCCCTGGAACACAGGAGCTGGGTCCAAGTGTCCCCGACAGTCCAATGGCCCTTCTGACCAAATTTGCCTCCCCACGCCAGACAGTAATCCTGTGTACTGCGTGAACTGCAGCTGCCAGGGCTTCTGTGCACTTCTGCAAGACGTCCTTCTTGCACAGCCTAGCCCAGGTCCCCAACACTCTGTCCTGCACTGCTCAACTCGCTGAGTTGGACTCCGACTTTGTGGGACCCTATTTTGTTGTGCTGTCGACCGTCGTGCTCAGAGCTTCTGAATGCCTGTTCAGGTGCTGCTGCTGGTGCTGCCTGCTTCTGCGTGAGCTCTCCATGTTGCTGAGCGCCCCTCTGTCTCCTCCTCCAAGGTGCGATCTCCTGGTCCTTCCTGGGCCCTGGCATCACCCAAAATCCTCAACCATGACTCTTGCAGCTAGCAAGGCTTGTTTGGGGTATTTCTGCGTGGAAACAACTCTGCATCCTCCAGCATGCCATGGAACATCTTCTGACCAAAGGAGAAATTCCTGGCACCTTCTGTTGTTGCAGAATCTTGTCTTCTTCCACCCGGAGGCAGCCCTTATGCACCTTCATCTGGAGTTTAGTGGGCTCCTGCCCCCCCGGACACTTGCGTGACTCTTGGACTTGGTCCCCTTCCTTTACAGGTCCTCAGGTCCAGGAATCCGTCTTCAGTGCTTTGGAGTCAGTTGTTGTCCTTGCAGAATCCCCTATTTCCACTTTGCTGTCTTTCTGGGGTAGTTGGGTAACTTTACTCCTACTTTTCAATGTCTTGGGGTGGGGTATCTTGGACACCCTTAGTGTTTTCTTACACTCACAGTGACCCACTACACACTACACTAGGCCTGGGGTCCATTCATGGTTTGCATTCCACTTTTGGAGTACATGGTTTGTGTTGCCCCTAGGCCTATTTTTCCCTATTGCATTCTATTGTGTTCTACAGTGTTTGCACTACTTTTCTAACTGTTTACTTACCTGATTTGGTTTGTGTGTGTGTATATGTTGTGTATATTACTCACCTCCTAAGAGAGTATATCCTCTGAGATACATTTGGCATATTGTCACTAAAATAAAGTACCTTTATTTTGAGTAACTCTGAGTTTTGTGTTTTCTTATGATATAGTACTAAGTGATATAAGTGGTATAGTAGGAGCTTTGCATGTCTCCTAGTTCAGCCTAAGCTGCTCTGCTATAGCTACGTCTATCAGCCTAAGGTGCTAGAACACCTCTAACCTATAACAAGGGATAACTGGACCTGGCACAAGGTGTGAGTACCACAAGGTACCCACTATAAGCCAGGCCAGCCTCCTACAGTCACCCAGTCAGTGATGATGAACTTACAGACATGTGTGAGTCTTTTCCTGAATAACTGGGTGAGAGGTCGTGTGGTGAAAATAGCCCTTGAATGTTAGCCAAACTGCCTTTGCTTTGATTGCACTATCACAACATTAGTGATGGTGTACTTCGATTGGACTTTCATTGTTTTTGTGAGCATCTACTATGGCTGCAGTGTTCTCATGCACAGTTCTGTTTGTGAGTGGAGGAATATTGCAATAGTTTGAGTTTTATCCATCATATTGTTTGAGTGTTGCCCATTACACCGCCACACAGACATTCTTGGTGTTATTGTTCATATGCACAGATTCAGTGACAGTTATTTTGTAAAACCTGTCAATGAGCGACATATATATTAGCAGGAGATTGTAGTACAGTGATTTTGATTTCATTGCACTGTCACATACATAGAGATGGTGTGATTCTTCAAGTCTGTAAGTTTGCTCCTGAATGTCAGGATAAGTACCTTTGCTCCAAACCTTCTCTTTAGGATCTATATTTTTGCTTTTTTAGCACCACATTTGCATTATTTTTTGAAGCAAAAACGGCGCAAACTTAGAAAATACAATTATATTTTGTAAGTTTGGACCTCTTTTGCGTGAAAAGATTAAGCAAATGTGGTGCAAAAAAAGTCTAAATATGCGCCTAGGTGTGAATCAAAGTACACTTCATAATTTTTTTTCCTTTAGAGTGTCACAAAACCAGTGATGGTGGACCTAAAAGAGGTGCCTAAAATCTGGCTTTAAGAATCTGGGTGCTTTTCACTGTGCTAACACGTAGTTATCACTTGGAGTGAATGATAGCCACTCACAGCATGCATATCAAATATCTCACTGTGTCACTAAATGTATATTTGTTTTTAACTGCTTATGTCTTTGTTAACACTTCCAGGTCACAAAAGATCCCTAGCACACATGGAGTCCCCCATGGTACCATGCTGTCTCTGTCATCTTCAATATTTTCTTGGATCCTCATAGTGCTCTACTCACAATAAATACCATCAAGAATCACCAATATGCAGATGATACACAACTCTACATAAAAGTATTTTCTTCTTCAGACATCCAGTGTCTCAAACACAGCTTCCACATCATTCAGATGAGATGACCAACATCTCTTAGATCAACCCATCCAAGACAACATTTCTATCATTTCCCATAACAACAAGCAAGATACAGAACAAACATGGCTTAATGTCATGAATCATGATGGTTTTGAACTTCTAATCTCACCATATGCCAAATCACTTTGATTCACCCTGGACACCAACCTCTCCCTCAAAGAACACACTGCAGAAAAATAAAATTAAAGAAAGACTGCCTAGTACGAGCTACAGTGCTCAATTTGTGCTTGTTGTTTCCAGAGCTGAGCACCTGCACTTATGTTTGAGGGCTGGGGCTTATTCTTCTGCCTTAACCATTTGCTACGACCGAAAGACACGTATGGGAAAGAAGGAGGAAGGAAAAATGAAAAAGCGTCACAGTGGGAGAAAGTAAAAAGCTGCAAGAGTGAGCTGAAGGGGCAGGGAGTGTCTTTATATGGATTGAAGAGGCCCGAGATGGCTTCAGGATTACGCCACCTCAGTATTCCGTGTTCATACATTTAATTGTAGCAGCCGCATGTTTAAGAGGAGGGTGTTGGGCACCGGCACCTCTTTATTTATTTACAAATGAAGCACTGACGAGCTCTCTCTTCAATAAAAAAAAAGGCAAACAGTTTCTTCCAGAAAGCAACACAGTTCTGTTGTTCAAGCCTTTTACTCTCAGATGTGGATGGGCTAATACCCTACTCAACGGCCTTCCAGCCTTCACAATGGGACCCCATAGGGGCACAGCACATATCATCTAGGGCCTGAAGTAATAAAATCACATCACCAACTCCCTGAGATAATTCCAATTTGTCCCTTGCCAGCTACCACACTATTTAAAACAAGCTGCATCATTTACAAGACCATTACAACCAGCACCAATCTTGCAGACAAGCTTACCATCTCTGGTGGTTTTTGTCATATTCATAGTCATGCCACCAACTGACTGGAGACTAAGAAGTGCAAAACAGAAAAAACAAGCAACACTCATGTTTCAACTATGCGCCCAAGATCAGGAACAACACCCCCATATCCACCAGAATTCACTGAAGCAATACAGCTCCAATGTAGGAAAGAGTTGGAGGCTCACCTCATTAAAGAACACAATGACCCTCTGTAGGAAAGTCCTCCTGTTTGCCCTGGTCTCCCCCACACTTTTTGGACAGGTACTGGTGGTTATTGACTCTTGGCTGTGCCCTGGGTACTGCTTACCAGTCCCAGGGGCAGTGCTCTGTGTAAAGTGGATATGAAAATTAGGCTGATTGTAATTGGCTAAGGTAACCTACCTATAAGTCCCTAGTATATGGTAGGGCATGCAGGTGTAGGGACCACAGCATAGGTAGTGCACCCATAGGTGCACTGCTGAGGTGCCCAGTGTCATTTTAAAGGCAGGCCTGCCTTGCTGGCTGCTTTTAAATTAAAGTTATATGCAAATTCGACTTTGGAATTAAAAGTAGTTCCAAAGTCTTAAACTACCTTATTTTTACAGATAAATCACCCCTAAGGTGTGCCCTATGTGCCCCTAGGGCTGGGTGACATGTAACTATAAGCAGGGACCTTATAAAAATAGTTTTCTAACGCCTGGTGAGGTAAAAACAGCCAAATTCGTTTTTCCCTCATTGTAGTGAATGGCCTTCATAGGCTAGAATGGGAAGACTTTATTTTAATTCCCCTTAAATGACAGATACCAAGAGTTTGGTATCACATTAATTGTTATAATAAATCCCACAACTTCCAGTTGTTCGATTTAATATAACTTGTTCAGGTAAAGAGTTTTAAACTTTACCTAAAAAGTTGCCAACTTCAGCCCTGCAGTGTTGTTGCTGCTGTGCTCTGATTGGCCCGCCTCTGGCAGCCTGGCCAGGCTGCCTTGATGAGGTATGAAGTGGCCTGGCTTCACACAAAGAGATGTGTCTGTGGGAGGAGATCTCCCCTCAGCAGATGGTGAGGCAGGAAAGGGGAGGGCTGCCAAACTGGTCTTCAAAGGCAGAGAAGGACATTTGGAGCAACCCAGCAACACCCCCACATCCTGCAACCCCAGAAAACTAGGTGCCCCCTTGATTAGATTAGGAGAGGGCAGGAGAGGGGTGTGTTTATGATTTTTTAGCCACACCAGTGGGTGGGCTCAGCCAGATGTAACCTCCAAAAATCACTTTCAGCCATGATGGAATTTTGAGGAATGTTGCCTCCTGGGATTGATTTTTGCCACACTTCCCAGGAAGTGGTCATCACAGGGGGAAGGACCCTGCATCTGATTGGAGAATCAGGACCCCCCTGTTTTTCACCCAGGAGCAAGGATAAAACTGGCAGACCTGCACCCACACCTCAGTTCCCTACCAGATCCCCATCAGATTCCTGCAAGGAAGAACCAAAGGAGAAGAAGGACTTTCTTGCTGGACCCCTGGCCTGCACCTGGACCCTGCACTCTGAAGGACTGCACCAGCTGCACACTTGGGCTTCACCACAAGAAGGACTTTGCCTGGCTTCAACTGGTTCAAGGAGAGACTCCCTGTTTGCTACAGATGAAAAAGTGATAACCAGAGTCAACTGCACCAACTTCTGAAGAAATCAACCAGCTGACCACTGTCCAGTGGCCAAAAAGGAGTTTGCGCCAGGTGCATTCTGGGAGTTGTAGTCCACACCCCCCAAGGATCATCTCAGAGCTTCTGGAACCTTGGGGTGAGCTGTGGATCCCAAAAGAAACTTAAAGGAACATCTGGGAGAAGATCCAGAAGTTTGGAGAAGTTTGGAGAACTTTTGAAAAAAAGCTCCATAGAGGGACCGACCCGCTGCCGCAACTCTAGCCGGCTTGGCTCAACCAAGACCCAGCCTGATTTGCAAGTTCATCCCGGTGAAGAAAATCTCCAAAAAAGAGACTAAGTCCGAACGTAGAAAGTTGACCAGGACCTCCCAGCCAGCGTATCCGAGGAGGGCTCCAAAAACGTCGGATCAAGATCCAGGTTTACCCCGGTCGAAGGATTTTCACCTCGAAAAAATGACTAAGTCCGAAGGTAAAAATCTCCACTGTGGACTCCCGTGACGCGTATCCGGAGAAGAGTTCCAGGAGGTCGGATTGTATTGGCAGGTTCGTCCCGCTGAAGAAAATCTTCAGAAAAACGACTAAGTGCAAAGGTAAACTTTTGACCAAGGCCTCCCGCGGGCTGTTGCTAAGCCGGGCTCCATCGCAGTCAGACTTAAACTTTGACTTTGCCCCAGTCGCGGTGCAACCAGATGACCCGATTGGCGCTTTTTGTTTCTAGGCGCTAAAAAAACAATAATTTTTTTTACAAATTCATATCTCGGGTTCCCCTTATCCGATTTTATTCGTTTTTGTGTCATTTTAAAGATAAAAATATAACCTTTTTTTATAAATTGTTTTTGAATTTTTAAACAGTTTCCTGTGGTTTACTTAATTACTGTTTTGTGATATTTGAATGCTTTACACTCCTAAGTTAAGCCTTGTCGCTCGTTGCCAAGCTACCAAGGGTTGAGCTGGGTTTAATTTACTGAGACCTAACTGGTGCTAAGTGGAGGTTAGTGGCCTATGGCTAAGTGTAGGTACCTACCTGCCCTTACCAATAACCCATTTTCCAACACCCTCATTCCGAGTTTGGCGGTCTTAACATCACCATACTTATGGTGGCGGTCGGACTGCTGCACTCCTGGTGGTCTGACCGCCAGATTACAACCCTGTTAGTCGGACCACCAGGGGACCACCATCAATGCCAGGATCCTGGATCCCGACAGGCTGGCAGCGGTCCAGGTCGTGGTCAGCCACGGTAGTGCCCATGGCAGGACTGCTGTGCTGATCACAAGTCCACTTTCTGCCAGCCTTTCCATAGCGGTTTCAGCAGCATGGAAATGCTGGTGGAAAGCCAGTGCTGGGGGCCACAGTGGGGCCCTTGCATTGCCCATGCCCAGGTCAGGGGCATTGCAGGGCCCCCCCTGCCAGCACCTTCAAAATGCACACTGTCGGCTCTGCAGACAGTGTGCATTCGAGGGTGCTGTTGTGCGATGGAATTGGTCACGGCTTCCTTAAGGAAGCTGAGATCAATGTCCTGGCACTGTTTCTGCCAGTCTGAATGGAGGAAACATTGTAATATGATGTTTCCATTGGCCAGCCCGGTAGAAACATCGAAATACAAAGGGGTGAGGATGCCAGTAAAAAAGGCAGTTTCACCCTCTGCGGGTTTGGCGGTCCCATGACGTGTCTCCCACTTATAGAGATGAAGTCTCAGAATCAAAGTCATTGGTTCTGTATGTGGGAGACAGCTTGCTCCTGTTTGTTCACTGACCCATTTGTTGTGGCTAGAGGCTTTCAGAACTACACAAGTATTTACTTATTTATCAAGTGCCTCGATACCTCTGAGCCTTTTGGTTTTCAGTAAGGGGGACCATGTATCTTCATAATTTACCAGTCCTGAGATTGCTCATGTGATTAAAAACACATTTTCCAGTTTTGGCAACTTTCTGATGTGGTTTGAGACTCCTAACCCAAACCCTGCATACAATATACTACCCACAAAGGAACTGACATGCATGTTTTCAGAGCGTGCATGAGACAGTTGTACATTCATTAATATACTGACCAAGAGGTTCTCTCTCTAGTAAGAAGGAAAGAGAACTGCAGGTACGCTCTCTACCTCTATATGCCCTAACCGAGTCGCTGAGATATATGTAGAGACAATCATGTAGAGATTTATAGAGTGATAAACATTTCAAAACAGGCAATCAGATACTGGCAGGTGTGCTACAAGGTGTCAGGGTGCTCTTCGAAGCAGGGACCTATGTTCACTCAGATATATAGGCAAGTAGTGACAAATTATTTTCATGTTTCTAGATAGAAACTAGTTTTCTACAGGATGAGGCATAGTAATATTTAGGTTGTGTGTCCTCTGTCACTGGCCACTGAAATTGCCCTCTAAAACTAGTTTGTGAAGTCTAAGACCCACGTTTTAGTTAAAATATCTTACCTGTGTCACATGGTGCAGTTACTCCAGCAAACATGCTGCAATGTGCTCAAGTGATTAGTAAATGTACTTTTTTATTTTTCAAAAATTAGTAATGCGAATTGATAGTCCTAACCCATACCCTTCATACAGTGTACGATTCACAAATTAACTTAGATTCATATTTTTATAGGGTGAATGCTATGTCTCAGCCACTGACAGAGAAACAGGCATAGTTCCACATTCAGTAATATGGTGATTAAGTAGTCTAGTGATAAGAAATGTAATTGCAGACACACCTGCATACCCTTGCATTGTGTACAAAAGTACCATCTTTCTTAGCATTTTATCCCCATGTCTGCCTGTTTGTCAGTGTGTTTTGCCTGTCTCAATGGGATTCTGCTAGCCAGGACCCCTGTGCTCATAGTTTGTGGCCTATATGTGTTGTCAGTGTGCTGGACTGTGTCACTGAAGTTCTGCTAACCAGAACTCCAGTGCTTATGCTCTCTCTACTTACCAAATTTGTCACTACACTTCAGTGACTCCATATTCCAATTTTAATTGGCACACTGGACCCCTCTTATAAGTCCCTAGTATATGGTACCTAGGTACCCAGGGCATTGGGGTTTCAGGAGATCCTTATGGGCTGCAGCATTTCTTTTGCCACCCATAAGGAGCTCGTACAAACCTTTCTTCAGGACTGCGACTGCAGCCTGAGTGAAATAGTGCACACACTATTTCACAGCCATTTTTCACTGCACTAAGGCCCTCATTCCAACCCTGGCGGTCTCTGACCGCCAGGGCGGAGGGCAGCGGAAGCACCGCCAACAGGCTGGCGGTGCTTCCTGGGCTATTCTGACCGCGGCGGTAAAGCTGCGGTCAGAAAAGGGGAACCGGCGGTTTCCCGACGGTTTTCCCCTGGCCCAGGGAATCCTCCATGGCGGCGCTGCTTGCAGCGCCGCCATGGGGATTCCAACCCCTTTCCCGCCAGCCTGTTTCTGGCGGTTTTCACCGCCAGAACCAGGATGGCGGGAACGGGTGTCGTGGGGCCCCTGGGGGCCCCTGCACTGCCCATGCCACTGGCATGGGCAGTGCAGGGGCCCCCTAACAGGACCCCATACAGATTTTCACTGTCTGCTTTGCAGACAGTGAAAATCGCAACGGGTGCCACTGCACCCGTTGCACCCGCGCAACTCCGCCGGCTCCATTCGGAGCCGGCTTCCTCGTTGCAGGGGCTTTCCCGCTGGGCCGGCGGGCGGCCTTTTTGCGGTCGCCTGCCGGCCCAGCGGGAAAGCCAGAATGGCCGCCGCGGTCTCCTGACCGCGGAGCGGTCATTCGGCGGTAACCGCATGGCGGGCGGCGACCACCGCCCGCCGCGGTCAGAATGACCGCCTAAGTAACTCATAAGTCACCTATATGTCTAACCTCCATTTACTGAAGGCTAGGTGCAAAGTTACTGTGTGTGAGGGCAACCTTGCACTAGCAAAAGTGCCCCCACATTGTCCAGGGCCAATTCCCTGGAGTTCATGAGTACGGGGACAACATTATAAGCGTGCATTACATATATGTCAATACATATATGTAGCTTCACAATGTTAACTCCGAATATGGCCATGTGAGGTGTCTAAGATCATGGAATTGACCCCCAATCCAAATCTGGTATTGGGGGCCAAACCCATGCATCCTGGGGGCTCCTCCATGGACCCCCAGTACTGCCAAACCAGCTCTCTGAGGTTTCCATTGCAGCCCCAGCTGCTGCCATCTCACAGACAGATTTCTGCCCTCCTGGGTATTGACATCTCAGGAAGACAGAAGAATGCATTTCCTTTAGAAGAGGGGTGTTACACCCTGTCCCTTTGGAAATAGGTGTTACAGGCATGGGAGGGGTAGCCTCCCAGTGCCTCTGGAAATTCTTTGAAGGGCACAAACTGTCCCCTCCTTGCATAATCCAGCCTACACAGGTTCAGTGACCCCCAGTCCCTGCTCTGGCATGAAGCTGGACAAAGGAAAGGGGAGTGACCACTCCCCTGTCCATCACTACCCAAGGGGTGGTGCCCAGAGCTCCTCCAGAGTGTCTCTGGCATTAGCCATCTTGTATTCCAAGGTGTGGGGACCCTCTGGAGACCTCTGAGTGGCCAGTGCCAGCAGGTGACATCGGAGACCCCTCCTGATAGGTGCATACCTGGGTAGGTAGCCAATCCCCCTCTCAGGGCTATTTAGGGTCTCTCCTCTGAGTGTTTCCTCAGATTCGGTTTGCAAGATTCCTCCAGGACTCCTCTGAATCCTGTCCTTCAGCTTCTGACCGTCGGATCAACCACAGAGTGCTCCAGGAACCACTGTAACTGCAACAAAGTATCCAGGACAACTGCTGTGACCTGTAACTTCAGCTCCACCCAGCATTTGCAACAGTTTCCAAGGTGTGCACATTCTGAGGACTGCCTGTCTTCACCCTTCACCAGAAGAACCAAAGGAATCTCTAGTGGAGTGACAAAGTCACTTCTCTGGTTCTGCAGGCACCTTTATGCAACGACAACCGGTACTCTGGGACTCCTATCCTGATGACTAGCATGCTCCCTGGAACACAAGAGGTAGACCAAAGTGACCCAGACTGTCCAAAGGTCCAGCTGTCCTTCTGCAGCTCCCTGGGCTTCTGTGCACTTCTTTCAAGAATCCTTTGTGCAAAGTGTAGCCCAGGTCCCCAGCATTCCATCCTGCAATGCACAGCTCTCTGAGTTGTTCTCCGGCGGCGTAGGAACTTCCACTGTAGTGCTGCGATGACCTCACTTTGCATCTTCTTTGTCCCCGTGTTCTGGGACTCCTGTGGGTGATGCCTGGTCTTCTGATGGCTCTCTGAAGTGCTGAGAGGCCCCCTCTGTCTCCTCAGTCTGAGTTGAGACCCCAGGTCCCTCCTGGGTCCATGCAACTCCTTTTTGATGCAAACTGCATTCTAGCTTGAACCCAGGCTTGTTGGCTGAATCCAGCGATGCATACAGCCTGCATCCAACAAACTCGACATGGGACATCTCCTGCACCAAGCAGGAACCCGCAGCCATCTTCTTTGGTGCTCTTCTGTTCTTTCCTTCTGGCCGGAGAATCCACTTTTGCACCTTCTTCTAGGTTGGCAGGGGCTTCTGTAATTCATGGACTCTTCTTCATCTTCTGGGCTTGGTCTCCTCTCTCCACAGTTCTTCAGGTCCAGGAACACATCATTTGTTGCTTGCAGTCTTGCTTGGTTCTTGCATAATCCTTTATTACGACTTGTAGTCTGTCCTGTGGAAACTTGCTGTACTTTACTCCTGCTTTCCTGGGGTCTGGAGTGGGGTACTTTACTTACCTTTAGTGTTTTCCTACACTCCAAGTGCCCCTCTACACACTACACTTGCCTAAGGGCGAATTCAAGATTCGCATTCCACTATTTTAGTATCTGGTTTGTGTTGCCCCTAGGCCCATTGCAATCTATTGTTTTTTCTACTGTTTGCACTATTCTATGACTGTTGCTCTTACTTGATTTTGGTTACTAGTGTATATATTGTGTATATTAGTTACCTCCAGAAGGAGTATTGCCTCTAAGATATTTGTGGCATCCTGTCACTACGATAAAGTACCTTTATTTTTGGTAACACTGAGTATTGCCTTTTATTGTGTATAAGTACTGTGTAATTATAGTGGTATTGCAGGAGCTTTACATGTCTCCTAGTTCAGCCTAAGCTGCTCTGCTGCACTTACCTCTAGACAGCCTAAGCTGCTAGAACACTGCCTACATTTCACTAATAAGAGATAACAGGACCTTGTATAAGGTGTAAGTACCTTAGGTCCCCACTACAAACCAGGCCAGCCTCCTACAATTGTCTAAAATAGTCACTGAGGTATATGTTCATTCGCTCATAGACAGATGTATAGAGGTTTAGAAATTCTACAACAACATGTATATACTAGCAAATGTAGTATGAGGTGTCATATAGCTCCTGGAGATAGAGAACTACATTTAAGGGGTCATTCAGACCCTGGCGGTCCATGACCGCCATGGCGGAGGGCGGCGGAAGCACCGCCAACAGGCTGGCGGTGCTTCCTGGGCGATTCTGACCGCAGCGGTAAAGCCGCGGTCAGAAAAGGGGAGCCGGCGGTTTCCCGCTGGTTTCCCGCTGGCCCAGGGAATCCGCCATGGCGGCGCTGCTTGCAGCACCGCCATGGGGATTCCGACCGCCTTCTCGTCAGCCTGTTTCTGGCGGTGTCCACCGCCAGAACCAGGATGGCGGGAACAGGTGCCGTGGGGCCCCTGGGGGCCCCTGCACTGCCCATGCCACTCGCATGGGCAGTGCAGGGGTCCCCTAACAGGGCCCCACAAAGATTTTCACTGTCTGCTGTGCAGACAGTGAAAATCGCGACGGGTGCCACTGCACCCGTCGCACCCCTGCAACTCCACCGGCTCCATTCCGAGCCGGCTTCATTGTTGAAGGGGCTTTCCCGCTGGGCCGGCCGGCGGTCTTCTGGCGGTCGCCCGCCGGCCCAGTGGGAAAGCCGGAATGGCCGCCGCGGTCTTTTGACCGCGGAGCGGTCTTTCGGCGGGAACCGCTTGGCGGGCGGTGACCGCCGACCGCCGCGGTCAGAATGACCGCCTTAGTCACATATATAGGTAGGTACTTATAGAATCTTTCCATGTATCTACATAAATACTGTACAAATATATGGGAACATGTTGAGGATATATTGGATAAGGCCTTTGTTCTGAAGAGGAAGCTCTGTACCTTGATTTTGAATAGAAGGAAAACGCTATATAAAAAAGTTCAGAGTATGAGAAAAAATGCCAAAAGAAAAGACTTTTAAACAGAAGTAACTTTTTCCACGTTTTTAGTAGGGAATAAGGACATACTTCAAGTATTATGCCTTTCTTTAATGAAGAAAGCTATTTGCAAGGGAACAGACTAGTCCATGCAATTGATGAACTTGGACGGTGTTTTGAAATGAAAGATGGCTCTCCTCCTGAGAAAGAGGTAATGACACCTAGAAATGGAAAAGAGGTCATAGCTGAGGAAGATCAGGGAAACCATACACAGACCCCTGCATATAATTGGAATTGTAGGAGTATTTGTAGTGGTTGCCAAGAATCAATAGATAAAGTTAGACATTGTTTACATATATTTGCATGCAAAACTCTTAAGTAGAACATTGTACTTTGACAAAGACTGTAAATGTGAAAAGTAAGAAAACATACACATCTACAGGGACATTCACTAACTTGTTTGTCAAAGAAAGTTTGACAAAGTACTTTTCATCATTTTAGAATGCTAGCTGTATACCATTCACAAATGGAAACTTTAGTCAGAAGGATTTACCATGTGAAGACTCCAGCTCTATGTTTAAATGATATGAATAGAGCTCTTTTACATGGAACAGAGGCAGACATAGAAAATGTTTGTGATGAAGTGGGGTTTTGATTCTTTGGACCTGAACAGGACTGCAGAAAAAACAAACAGTTGGAATCTGCAGGTGTAGTAGAAAAGTAGGTCGGTATTAGTGTAGATAACTTTCATGAATAAATGAGAATGTTTCAAACAGTCTGTTCAGAGAAACCTGACTCTATTTGAATGTGCTGTATACACACCCACTACAAGAGCCAAACATCTTATGTTATTGTGCCTTCAAAAACTGAGAAAGACAATAGAGAGAAGTGGCTAAAATGTTCAGTTCCTTTATTTGTAGTGGAACACTTTGATTGTTGTACACACAAAGTTATTTGTGAGTATTGTTCTAACAAATTAGAGGAGAACAAAATGCTAGCTAGAACAGTGTATAACAAATTTGAATTTGTTTTAATCGCAAGAACTGCAAAACTTCAACGTTTATGAGTATATACTTGTACAAAGCATACATCCATTTCAAGCAATTGTTCAAATGGAGCCAAAGACAGGAATCTTACTTCCAGCTGCACTCCAAACGTGTTAAAAAGATATAGCTGTTTACTTGTCATTAGATTGTAAGCAGAATGTTGAAACTGTAGTTGTTTCATGGTGTGCCTACTAAGAGTAAGAAGATATGGCAAGAGTGATTAGATGTTACTAAAGTAAAGAAAACAACATTATATCTGGTACAAAATAACATTTACTATAGGAATATAGATTATCTTAAAGATATTTCACACATAGATGATGAGACATTACCATCAAGAGGCCAAATTAAAAAGGCGAATCAAATGAAAGCAGAAGAAGTTGATGAACTCTGCAGTATACATCCTCAACATTCTAAAGAAGTTATGGAGATGCTACTCAGCTATTCCAAATAAAACAAAAAGCAAAAGGAGCTCCATTAAGTGTGTAGGAAAAAAGTTTAGAAGCTTGTTTTTTCCCCATACCTTTTTCCTACTGGAATAGGCATTAGTTATGGTGGCTGGCCTGTATAAATACCAGCTGCTGAGTACAGGCCTACTGGACTATATTGTAAGAACCATAGATTTCAACAGTGTATTCCTTATATATTTTATATACTATTCAAGAGTGACTTGTCTAGATTATCATATGCAGTAATCACTTTCTAAAAAAAGGAGTACATCTGCAGAATCTCACAGCAAGGGAATGTGCTGATAAAGTTCATGAAAAAGATGAACCACTCGAGTACATCTTAATCAATTTGATGGCATGACAATGTGGAACTAATGAATATTGATATCGTCTCCATGGTGAGCTGAAATGCATGTTGAGGCATCTTGGATAACCTACTTGGTTTGGATCACTCAGGTGTGCTGAGTATGCATGGGATGATCTCCTTGAATTCATACGAGAAGCAAACTCTAACATAAACATTATCAATGTGAAAATACCAAGAGAACTATATTCATTGGATTCTGCAAACCTTTGCAGATATTTTATTTTAACTATAGATTTTAAGGTTTGATGTCTTTTATCTACAACAAAACAAATTCACCTCTTGAAGAAGTCACAGATTTTTTTTTGCAGAAAAAGCATCAGACTAGAGGTGCTCCACATATTCACATGCTGTTGTGGATAAAAGATGCCCCAAAGTTTGGAACAGAGACAGATGAGTCTGACTTATCTTTTATAGTTAAGTATGTTACATGTGCCATACCAAAGAAAAACTTCTGCAAAGGGATTGATACAATAAGTTCTCAGATTTCAGAGTTATAGGCATGGTAAATATTGTTGATGGACATACAGAGCAAAATCACAATGTTATACACAATGTCATTTTGGATTCCCATGCCCTGTGGTCTCACAAGGAAGAACAAATAGCTTTTTATCTGCAGTGAGACACACCTTGACACAAAAATCTCCAAAAAATGCATACAATCTCAGAAGAATCTAAATATATCTTTGGCTACAACCCTATAATTTCAAACATGTGGAATGCAAAGATGGACATTCAATTTGTTGCAGATAACTTTATCTCTGTAGCTTGCTATGTGACTGCATACATAACAAAAGCAGAAAAGACAGTGATGAAAGAGATGTGGGAAGAGATTTCAGCAGAAAAGAGCCTCACCAAAAAATTGTACAGTGTTAGTTTAAAATGTTTTTGCACAGGTCAATTGTAGATGTACAGACAGGTTAAGCTATGCTAGTTTGTTCTTCAAGTCTAAAGAAATCATGTGTGTAAGCCTAGGCCTCGCAAGCACTTGTAAAAGAGTGTTAACGTCTTTTCTAGAAATAGAGTATCTTGCAGAAGTTGATCCTGAGAGTACAGACATTCTAAAGACCAATATGTAGGGTACATACTACCCTAGAAGAAGTCTTTATCTTGAAAACATGTGTTTGTTTGAAATACTTCAACATCAACATTATACACATGGAAATAATGTCACTGAAAACATTGAAGAAGGACAATTTGCAGTTACTGGATGTGATGGTTGTTTGGTGAGGCACAATAAAGGTAATCTAATTAATCACAGGAAGCTTAGTTGCCAAACTCCAGACAGGAAAGAGTTTTTTACTTGGCCCTTTTACAACTCTTCAAAACCATGACGAAATGACTCAAAATAAATTGCACAATATCACTGTTATGAAGATTCATTCAATGATGTAAAAGATAGGATTCAATTTATTGTGTTTCCTACATACTTGCAGATGTTGGAAAATTAGGTGACACAGGAAGAAACCATCGCTGCTGAAGTAGCCAAGGTGAGTTTGCAAAGCAGCCAAAGTTCAGCACCAGGAAGTCAAGATCCTCTTGGAGAACCAGTGATTCAAAATGACACAGCTCTAGCAATAAATGAAGCAGGAATTGCCATGCAGAAGACAGATGAAACTGTGGATTTTGAACAGTTAATGGAATTACTGAAAAATTAACAGAGAGAGATTTACAAAGAAGATCAATTTCTCCATGAGAAAAAACTTTGTAACTCTCTTACATATAAAGCAATATTATCGTACATCAGTGGGTAAGCTGGTACTGGCAAAAGCTTCCTAATTAAAGTTCTCACCAGTTATTTACAGAAGACCACTGATTCACATTTGTCATGTGTAGTAACAGCACAAACAGGATTAGCAGTGCATAACATTAAAGGAATTACTCTACATCAACTACTAATGTTACCGGTTGAACATCATAATAATATGAAATATCAGAAGGTATCTGGTGATGCTTGCCCCAAAGTATCAAGAGTACTGAAAAAGATGACTCTTCTTATTATTGATGAAGTGAGCATGGTATCAAACATAATTTTTGCCTTCATACACTTAAGGATGCAACACATTTTGAGAATAGACTATGATGTACTATATGGAAGAAAACATTTATTTATATTTGGTGACCATAAGTATTGGCTATATAAACATTAGGTTAACCTTTGAGTACAAAGAATTAGTAAAACACATGCACCAAGCCTCTGATGTGGAACATGTAGAGATACGGAAATATATTAGAGTAGGAGTTCTTTTAAAACACAGAAAACGTGCTTTGGTAAGTTGTCTAATTAAGAATCTATTCCCACCTGACACTACTACAGGGCAATTAATGTTCAGTTTCATCAAAGAAGACAAATCTATAGTTTGTTGATTATCGCCAACACTTCAAGAATGCTTAAACCTTAAGGCAAACATTCTACAACTGGAGAAAAAATACAAATTAAAAATTACAGCTATTGATAAAATGGAACATCAAGGAGTGACAATACTACTAACTGATAAACTGCAATAAAAATGGGATTTTTGGAAAAATCTGTATCAAAAACAGCAGGATTAGAAAAGCGTTTTTGTGTCTGCAAAAACTGTCAAATTGTTTTACAACCCAATTTAGCTATTGAGGAAGGCTTAGTTAATGGTGCAATGGGAAAATTGTTGAATTCATTAATTTTGCTAATAGAGATGAAGGGAATACTTGGCAATAAAATTTGATCAGATAGCTGACGCGAAGAAGATTGGCCAGTATGTTGCACGGTTTTTGCTTGTAAAATGCTTATATATCCAACGCAAACAGTTTCAACTGTCATTAGCGTAATCAGTAACTATCCGTAAATCGTAAGGTTTAAGTGTAGTGCAGCTTTAGGTAATATAGGAAGCTGTGTATTCAAAAAAGGAATGTCACATGTTGCTGTGTCACAGATGAAAACTTTTTCTGGCTTGTTTTTAATTAACTTTGATAAACCCAGGTGTAGTGCTGACATAAACTGTTTCCAAGAGTATAATCGATTAAGAAGTCTTTATGCTTCTCATTTAGGACTGTACCCTGTTTATGAGAAACATATACTGTTTCCAAAGGGTAAGATCACAAAGCAATGCACGGACGCTCAAAAATAAAAGTACAGAAGGACAAGATAGACAGTGGTAAGAAGAGAAAACTGGAAAATGATAGTGAAATTGTTGGATACCAGCAAGAAAGCAGTTCAGGTGTCAACAACTATGCCAATGTTGTTTCAATGTACTATTCCATTAACCCCATGCAGTAAATGAAAATGAGAAAAAGTCAGATAAGAGAATGTGTTTTGCTCTTATGAGTTTGCTGCAACATATAATAAATGATAGAACTGTAATACATACTGTTTCAGGGATCTGAGATCTTTTAGATATATGTACTGGAGCAGTAATATTTACTCTGAACACTCAGCAAGATGCACAGGAATTTATTATGTAATGCTTGGAATCTTAGAACAAGAAGTAAATATTGGTGATCTATTTGAACTCAGTTACAAATGGACACATGGCTGTGAAGACTGCTCTCATACACCTGCACACACATCAACTCTCAACGATTTCTTTACTTAACATTACTAGATTGTAAAAGTGTGCCTTTTGATAAATTATATAGAAATGCTTACCACAATATGCCATGCCTAACCTGCAGATCAGATCTTATTGTAGGGCTGCAGTGAAGTAGAGTAGATGGTTCCAAATTGCAAACTGAAATTATAAACTTCAAAGCTGGACAAATATCACTTTCAAGAAGAACGTTTACTACTTTGACTATCATCTTTCACAAAGGAGTTAATATAAGCTCTGGACATTATCCTGTATCTTTGAAAAGCAAATGTGAATGGACTGGATGCAATGACATCAATCTCAAATACGAACCAAACTTCCTTCAAACTACCAAACTCATATCTTTTCTTTTGTCAACCAACGTTCTAAGGAAAATGTAGATGACTAAAGAAGTGGTCACAGTGTTTCCTTTACAGTTAATCTGTTTACCAGATGGTATTTGGCCTAAAGACGGTAATGTCTTCAATGAAGATGTTCAAATCTCAAAATTCTTCTTCATTTTCAGGAAGAAGCCAATGTAAGAAGTAAATGCAACACTGTTTAATTAAAGTCTGAAACTGAAAGAATATACTACAAGTATAGCAGCCTGAAATTGAAAGAATACAAATAATTCTAAGCTAAAGAAAAAGTCCCTGTTTGTTTCTCTGCCCAAACTTCTACATGCTATTCTATGGAGAATTCTACTAAGAATGTGTTTTGAACATGGATTATGAGCACTGCATACATCATTTGGCCTACCAGGTATGATGTATTCAAGAGTATCAACAACATTGAAGACTACCTCATATTATTATCAGAAATTGTATCAGATATAATAATTGAACACAAAGGTTAAAAACAGTGTGTTTAAATTACTAGATTCAAGGTTAGTCACTAATAAAATGTAGTGAGTGTGAAGCATATTGTTACTTATTTGTAGTGAGTTACTGTGCTGATTTGGTTTTTATTTTCACAATCCACTAAGGCCCGGATTTAAGAAATGTTAGTGCTGCCTTCGCACCATTTTAGTTATGAAAAAGTGGAGCTAACCCAGCCCCATATTTCGATATTGTCTTTAGAGCAGTCAAGCGACAAAATGTTCAACTTAGTGTCATTTTTGGGAGCACCACCTCGTCGTGCATCATTTTATGATAATGATATGCAAGGTAGGCGTTCCCTCCCAAAAAATGACACTAGCTGCTAGTGCCATATTTAAACGGAAAAATTACCCACACATAGGACCTGTTCCAAAAAATTACACTAATTCCGATTAGGAAGGAAACACACAGAAGGAGCACTGGCAAGGAACTGGACAACATGGACCTGTTACTGCTACAGTTTGGCACCAGGAGAAGACAACAGCGTCGGAGCCAAGTGCCATCAGGACCACCGCAGCAACCTCAACCACCACCACAGAAGCACCAAAGGCAGCGCAGAAGGAAGGAGAGGATATTTTGCCAGCATGCATCCATCTTTGGCCTCAGAGAAGAAGAAGTTATCAGACTCTACCGTCTGAAGTGGGAGTCCATTGTACGTCTGCTCCACCACATTGTGCCTGACATCACAGTAAGAGTGGAAAGTCACAGCAAGAGTGGTAAGTCACATAACCATACCACCCATGATGAGACTTTGTGCTGTCCTACACATGCTAGCCTCAGGATCATTCCAGACCACTGATGCACAAGTGGGTGGTATCTCACAACCTTCCCTTTCTGCCTTCCTTACTATGGTCCTGGATGCCATCTTCCACCTCATACCCCAGCACTTCTGGTTCCCAAAAACCCAGAAACTGCAGCAGGAGACCAAGCAGAATACTATGAAATTGCTGGATTTCTTCATGTGCTGGGTGCAATGGATAGCACCCATGTCCAAATTGCCCTTCCTGCTGCAACAGAACACCCCTACAGGAACCTCAAATATACCCAATCTATCAATGTGCATGCCATCGTGGACCACCCTGGAATTTTCTCCAAAATCCAAGCAAAATATCCCAGCAGCGTCCATGATGCTTGCATCTTCAGACACTCAACTATCAACCAAAGATTTAAGGATGGACAAAATAACAAATGCCTACTCCAGGGCAAGCCAGCATGCAAGTCTTAACATAGACAACACACCGAGCTTGTGGGACAAATATTACATACAGCACACTAAACACACATGGACAGGGAAACACAGATGTTTAAATAACAACACATGTCACATGCCACACTACACCGCATGCAATGCACATCACCCTCACATTTGCCATATGTACAAGTTCCTGGCACCATCTGACTGACACTTTACATGATAGACAGGTGGAGCTATGTCCCCTTTGCATACAGGAGCTGGGCTTAAAACACTACATGTGTCCACAGGTTGACAACAAAATACAGATCCTTCACACGTAAGACTTACAATTGAATAGATCAGCTATGTGAATTGCATCAACCATGCCACTGTCAAACAAATCACATATTGGCACTGCCCCACATTTACAATTCTATAGAAACCTCAAGCAGCACTGATATCAATTGTCACCCAAGTGGTGCCATCACCATTTACATATCACCAAAACGTACAAGATATACTCATTGTGTTCACCTTTCCCTTGTGTGGTGCATAATCTAGCACACATTGAAATACAACATCACCATCAATGAAAGATCATGTGCAGGAATGGACACCTCACAGCACACCAATATTCATACCTCTAAATCTCACATCTCCTTACCACGATACAAGGGTACCAACAGTGGAATGTGGCAGCTGAACTACTGACAATGTACTGGGAGAAGACAGAAATGCATATGAATGAGGAGACCTGGGACTTAGCAGGGCTGGACTGGTGATTTAGGGCAGTGCGGAAAAACACATTATGCCCTGTCCTGTCCCACAGGTGCCTGAAAACTCTTGCTTACATCAGAATACATCCCATACAACTGTGCCACACTGTGCATATGAACCTCATGCACATACGTATACCAGCTCACAATTGCCATCAATAACACTTTGTGCAAGGGAGGTATTTCAAGGGCAAAAGGCTGGGATTCACATGCAACACATAGGACGCAACACCTGTTACATGGCACTCAATACACAAAATAGGTTCAAATTTCCATAACATCACTCTTCTGCAGGTCTAAAGTGAAGGGACTAAGGGCCACATGTCAGAAAAGTGGCTTAGGATCTCAAGCAGCACCACTTTACTTGTGCCCCTTAGCTCCCCCTACCGCCACCATGTGTGTGCCATATTCAATATACTGCACACCATGGCACAGAGTAGGTGCAAAGTGGTAAGATTATGGCTGCCATTGATGGGCTGGGTAGGATTAGTGCCAAATTTTTGGTGCAAATCATGCACAGTATATAGGGGCCCATT
Source organism: Pleurodeles waltl (assembly GCF_031143425.1). NCBI lineage: Eukaryota > Metazoa > Chordata > Amphibia > Caudata > Salamandridae > Pleurodeles > Pleurodeles waltl. Next base: position 497,207,167 of record NC_090444.1, read on the forward strand.
TAAAGCAATTGTGTGGCCCCTTCTAACACCTGCTCTGTGCAGGCATTAAAAGTATCTGCTAAAAATGACACATTGAAACCTCATTTGATTCCTCTGCACTATTTTTGCATTCTCTCTAACGGGGGAATGCCATTCTTGCATACATGATGCCTGGCATAGGCATAATGTGGCTCAAAGGGTCACTAATGGGGTCATTATGACCCCGGCGGACAGCATTAATATGGAGAAAAGTACGGCCAACAAGCTGGCTGTACTTTTCTCCATATTAAGACATTGGTGGTTTGACTAAAGCCAAATCGCCAATCTGCCACAGTGGTAACGAACGCCGGGCTGGAGACTTCAGTCTCCAGCCTGCCCGGTGTCACTTGTCCGCCTGCGGGATTATGACCCCGCCTACCGCCATGGTTTTCATGGCAACCACGAAAACCATGGCGGTAGGCACTATCATTGACAGGGCACGTTTGACCAAGAGAGAGTGACATACAGGGACCAAAACACATAAATGTCTAGGTGTCTCATACCCAATCCAGTTTGGAATGTGCATGTCAGTCAAGCAATGTCCAAACAAGTCACAGACTCTTGCCAAATTGTACATGTGGTGAATGAGACAGAAAGGTTGAATGTGGTATCTCCTTTTCTCATAGGTTACATAAGTAATTACAATAACAAAATAGACTCATGGTGAATATGACATAGGTTGTGGAATGCAGATGTGAGTGTGTGCCCATGTTGAATAATTGATGTGGAAGAACAGCTGAGAGGGTCCCTTACGTCACTTTGAGATCCAACATGTAGAGGTCATTCACACACTACACAATTGCTATGGCTGGTGTTCTGTGATGTGGGGGGATAGTCATGTGACCTATCAAAGCCTAGAAATGGGAGGGATGCTATTATTTACTCTTTAGAAGAAGCTGTGTCCATCTACGAAGTACACAAGTCTGACTTAGTATGCTGTGCATGAATGAAGGGACAATGTTGATTGCGAAGATGGGTACTAAAGCTAATCAGCAGCATTTAGGCCAGCAATGTATACTAGAACCATACATTACACGATATTTCATCAAATTGTGTGAAGGAACACACGTAGATTAATACTAACTGTAAAACACAACACTGTTTCCATATAACACCAGCCACACGTTCACAGAGAATGTGAAGGTCAGTACATATTACAGTCACAATGGCAATGACTCCAACAATGTGCTTGTCCAGCAAAGAGAAGTGTGATACAAGCTACTGACAAATAACAGTATCTGTACCCTGGGTCTAAAGACATGACCCAGTTCCACAATCTATCAATGACCTAACCAGGCATCAAATTAATAATCTCACCTATGTATGCAGTCATGTAAAACCATAGCAAATGTTGAGACTTGTCCTACCTAAACAAGCTGCCAGTGTCTAGTATATGATAGGGCAAGCCTGAGATCAAGAAACCCAAAGGTAACAAAACATACTTGGCCTTGGGATCACAAATGTGCAGGTGTATGTCTGCAGGTGACTGTGAATCTCAGGGCTAATGATCGATCATGAGGATGGCAGATCCCCACCCAATGCCCCCAATCTCCAAAGGAGGCTACATTGACTCTTGACACAGTCAGGGACCTGCTGCTTATGTACAGTGAACTGAGCTAAGGTGACCACAGTCAACCTGTGTTAATATATGCAACAATGGGCCTGTGGGGACATACATAAGTCGACAGGCCTTTTCAGCCTTCATAGAAAAATCCATGCATGACCCTCATGTGTAAAAAAAAAACTGTACATATCAGAAGCATGATGCATATGTTCAGGAAGTGATGCAATATGTCTTTGTTGCTGCACACTTGGAAAATTGAATTTACTTTCACTTTTACTTCACAGTCTTGTAGTCTGTGCTTAAGAGAGGTTATATGGTGCTTGTGCTGATGTGAGGAGTGCTGGATTTAGAGTGTTTTGTGCTGTGTCCTGTCTGTGTCTGGTCAATTTTGAACATTCGGTAAGTTTATTGAACATTGTTGTCCTGTTATTGTGTAAGTATTGTCGAATGTCTGTCTTGGTGTAGTTAAGTTTGTTGGGGCACTTAGGGTTAGGTGGGGAATAGTTGTATTATTTTTGGGGTAATTAGGTTACAGTGGAGGTAAACTGCAAGATGTCAGGGAAGGGAAGGGCACATGGGATGAGTGGTGATGAACTGGGTGGGTTCATATGGTTGGTGTGCCACTACCTCCCCAACATGGTGGCTATGGGTGGCCATGTCATCATGGGCTACCCAACAGTGGAAGGAAGCAGTGCTGGCGAAAGGTGCTCTAACAACTTTATTTCATCTTCTCGGTGTGGTGCACAGATCACCAGTTGGGCAGACCTCATTGCCAGTGAAGTGGATCTCCTGGATCACATGGTAATTTGAGTTTGCAAACCTGTTGGTAAGTCCCCCTTTTACATAGCAATATCCTCATTTGCATATGCATGATAGTGGGGTATAAGGATAACTATAGGATGTCATGACAACGGTGAGGACAGCAAGTATTGTGTCTCAGCCAACCTACATTTATGTTGGTGACAATTTGAACATACCTCTCTTTGTACCTTGTATATCGCATACACATATTGAAGTGCCAAAAAGTGGTACACACATGTGCAATGGTGCAAGGGTTCATGTTTCTCAGGCATAAATGTACATGACCATCATGGGCTTCAGAACTGTGGAAATGTTCTTAGTAATGTTTAAGTGATGACAAACAAGACGCTGAAGCATTGGTAGTCATGGGTGTATGTGTTCCTTGAGTCACGTATGTGCAGAGTGACACGAAAAGAACACAAATGTAATAAGGACTAATTGTCTCCTAGTGCAACATCAGTGTCATAGTTTTGAAGGTAATGTGGATGATGGAAGCAAGAATTACCACATCATGGGGCATATTTATACTCCGTTTGCGCCGAATTTGCGTTGTTTTTTTCGACGCAAATTCGACGCAAAACTAACTCCATATTTATACTTTGGCGTTAGACGCGTCTAGCGCCAAAGTTCATGGAGTTAGCGTCAATGAGATGCAAGGTAGGCGTTCCCGTCTTAAAAAATGACTCCCAGGCATGTGCGTGGTATTTATACTCCCGGGCAAAAATGACGCCCGGGAGTGGGCGGGGCAAAAAACCCTGCATTTGCGCCTCTTTTTAACGCCTGGGTCAGGGCAGGCGTTAAGGGACCTGTGGGCTCAGAATGAGCCCAGAGGTGCCCTCCCCTGCCCCCAGGGACACCCCCTGCCACCCTTGCTCACCCCAGGAGGACACCCAAGGATGGAGGGACCCATCCCAGGGAAGAAAAGGTAAGTTGTGGTAAGTATTTTTTTTTAATTTTTTTTGTGGCATAGGGGGGCCTGATTTGTGCCCCCCTACATGCCACTATGCCCAATGACCATGCCCAGGGGACAGAAGTCCCCTGGGCATGGCCATTGGGCAAGGGGGCATGACTCCTGTCTTTGCTAAGACAGGAGTCATGTTAATGGCGTCTGGCCGCCAAAAAAAAATGGCGCAAATCGGGTTAAGACGATTTTTTTGCCTCAGCCTGACGCCCCATTTTTGGACGCCCAAACGCCATTTTTCCCTACGCCGGCGCTGCCTGGTGTACGTGGTTTTTTTTCACGCACACCTGGCAGCGCCGGTCGGCTAACGCCGGCTAACGCATTCAATAAATACGGCGCCCGCATGGTGCTTCAGAATGGCGTTAGCCGGCGCTAATTTTTTTTGCGCAAAACTGCGTTAGCGCAGTTTTGCGTCAAAAAGTTTAAATATGGCCCCATATGTCAAAATTCGTACAACGCAAGCATTGTGGCAGTGTTAAACCCTGGTGCCATGTGATGCATGTGCCAGGCCTGAAGAGTGCAAGGTGTGAATTACTGCGGTAGGTGGCAAATGAAAAATGAGCCTTAAAATCTGCTTGGTTCCACTGTGCCATTTTTAGAATTAACTTGAATCCTTGCTTAAGGCTGTTTAAATGCTTAATTTCACTTAGTAAGTTTAGCACCTTCATGTATAGTACAAAGCATGCTAAGTGCCACCTTAATGTAATAGTTGACAACTTCAGTGTCCTGATATGCCCCATGGTGTGCCATATGTGAAATATGGCACACACATGGTAGAGTTATATGGTGGTAGTAGGGATTAAAAAGAGTCAAGCATCTGAGTGGTTGCTCCATTTTCACATGGATTTACTGCAAAGAACTAAGCTTCTGCCAATTGACAGTATCGTGCCCCCCAAGAAATTGTAACATATGTATCTGAGACATGTATGTATAGGTGCATTCCATATCTGTACATGTTTTTGTGGACTATGTGTGTCTGACTGACATTGTATAGATGGAAGTTGGTCATTCTTAACACTAAGTTGACTACGTCACTCAGCTAAACAAGTGGTCCATGCTTTTATTTATTCAACAGTCACAAAGCCATGTTTTCCTGTCATGTCTTGCAGGTGGACGTCCACCCTACATTATAGGTGAGGATTCCTGTTTTGAAGATCTTGATGCAGCCAATAAGTGTCACCTTTTATGTCACATCTGTAAATCCAGGGTTGTGTGAGAGAGGGTGTGATGTGTGTAATGTCATGTTAAAATGGCATATCTCTCAATTAGGATACCATAATTTATCCTTGAGTATCAACATCATGTCTGATGTGGTGTTGAGGATGTGGAATAAGTTAAAAGATGCACAGTTACCAATGTGTGCTGCAATGGATTTGTGGGTCGTAGGAAAAGGTAATTATGTCCACAAACACAGTGATGTTAGTCAAGATATGTGTCAGAGGTGCTGGCTTTTAGAATTGCATGGATGTTGCCAACATATTTGTCACAGCACGTTACAGCACTGTGAGCCACACATTGCACATATTTACTCTGGACATGGTACAATTTATGTACATGTGTTGAGGTCTCCAAGGTGCCTATCAGAGAGACACTACCACCACTGGTGATTCACTACTTTTCAGAAATGAAGTAAGCCACCAACTGTGCAAGGAGCTTTTTGAGAAGGCCATCAGTCAGTTGAGTATACATAGAGATTTCAGCTCTTCTCCAGGTGGATGTGGGACATGTCTGTGGATTGTAGCAAACAAAATGTGTGCAGATGAACCTACATGATGTACCCATCATGATAATTGTGAGTCTGCATGGTTACATCACATGTGTATGCATCCTAGTATTTAGGAGATGTAACAAGCTTGTGCACAAATAGGGTCAGATTTAAGAAAAGTGGCGCTGCACCCAGTGTAGCACCACTTTTAGTGTGCCCCTTAGCGCCCCCTACCACCACCATGTGTGTGCCATGCATGAAATACGGTGCTCTGTAGCACAGGGTAGGGGCTACTGATGTACTGTTCTGGGGTTAGCGCTAATATTTTGGTGCTAACCCTGAACTGTACATAGGGGACCATTGTAAAAAACGGTGTGCCCCATTGTAGCGCCTGCTCTGAGCCAACAAAAATGATGCAGTGGAATCTCTTAGATTCCCCAGCACTATTTTTATTGCCCACCCTCACTTGGGGAATGCCCCACTTGTATACATTATGCCTGGTACATGCATAATATGGTGCAAGGAGTTACAAAGTGGTAGAATGTGTGCATTGAGCCACTTTGCAAATATGGCACAGTGAATTTGGCCTTGTGGGTCAGATGAGTGTCACAATAATAATGATGCTGATGTGGCTCAAAGAGGTACTAGGCCCTCTTAAATCTGGGCCCTAGTGTGCAACATTGAATAGCAGTTATCCCTGTGACATGAACAAAATAACGTAGATGCTTGGTAGGCAGATTTGTATACACTTGGGTCTTGACATTGTTGTAGGATGTCTTGTGGACAACGTTTCCACTGCATGCTTGTTCTTCCTCTATGCAACACAGTTTTTGATGACATGTTCTCTATATGTTTTAGCGTCCACAATGACACCAGCACATAGGCGTGCCTTTGATAGGAAAGAGTGCGATTCCAGCACATCTACTAAGTCCAGACAGGTTACCGCATGATGGCCAAAAGGTACCAAAGGAAGAAGGCCTTGGAGTTGTGGCAGGCGTTTCCACATGGGAGACCAGTGAAACAGCCTGCAACCAGCAGCAAGAAAGGTGTGACCTCAATGCTGAGGGTCAGACATGCCTCAGTAGGTCCCACCCCCTCCACATCCACAGCCTATACAACCTCAGCAGCTCAGCAACGGCCACCACCAGCTGCCACTGCTTCTACCTTTGAGACAGATATGTAAAAGGTCATGGTGGAGGTCAAAGCACGGTTGGCCAAACTGGAGGGAGACAATGCCCGTAATTTCAAACTTTTAAAATACTTAAGGAAGAAGCTTAAGAAACTCTGAGTGTAGACAGTGACTGCTTCCCAGTACCCAGTCCCTTAGTTTCCATTGTAAATAGTTTCTGTGGGTTTTAGGTGGGTAGTCATAGGTAAATTAGCATAGAGTTGGTTAGTTGTAGGACATAGTATAGGTACGGGGTGGGATTTAGGATTTATTTTGTATTGGGGTGCTCAGGGGTTATGAATAGGGCTTTATGTTTACAAATAAATAAATATATATATATATATATATATATATATATATATATATATATATATATATATCTTCACACCAGTTTGACAATTAAATCAAAAATGCAGCACTCACAGGATTACAGCAGATTGCTTTTATTACATAACAGGACCCCAAACAAACTAACACCAACGCGTTTCGACCTTCCCGGTCTTGGTCACGGTATATATATATATATAAAAATACAAACGTACAAAAAATATATATGTTTGTTTAGGCAATAAGTTTTAGTTAGTCTATGTGTAGCTTTCGTTCATGCTGTCCTATTCGCCTATTGTCTCATAAGGGAGGTAGGGGGACAATGTTTATTGTGTGGCATTACATGTATAACATAAGTTTAGATTAGGATAGATAGCTGTAGGGATAAGTTAATTTAAGTTAGTATAAGTTATCCTATTGTAGGCTAGTGTGTAGTTTGGGTTTTTAATAGGTAGTGTTTTTTAGTATTAATAAATCATTTTAGTTTCCTACAATATAGTGTCCATGATGATTGACTGTCTGGGGGTTATCATGTGTGCACTGGCCACATTAGACAAATGCCTTTGGGCATGCATTCAGTATTGATTTACATATGTGACTATGTGCATCCCCTATGACCAAGGACCTGTATGATTGGCAGCAGTATGACATCAGCTACTCAATACACTTTTCAGCGCAGTTCCTGATACTCGGATTGTGTATGGATACAAATTCTTAGACAGGTAATCATGCAACATAAATTGTTAGTGCTAAGGTTTGTAACAAGCATTTATGAAAAGTTTAGCACATTGCACTCCACCTCATTTGGTGAATGGATACTGGCACACTTATGGCAGCATGACAGTCTTACATATGTCTATTTTGTTGATCACATCAATGTTGTACAGATACCATCATCAGGGAAATGTCCAGACATTTGTTTTCTGAACCAGACATGCCATATGTCAACCTGCATAGCTACCTGTTTAATACATTCTTTGAAGACTCAGAAAGCTGGTTGTAGTCCACAGTGCTATCATTCACCTTAATCATGTTTGAGTCCTAGTGTGTGCCTTTGTGTCTCACAGAAAGCTGCACATGTCCTTTGTTCTGTAGTCATTGACATGGCTTCACACAATGCATACATTTGTAACAGTTGATGGATCACTGAAAAAATCGCAGAACACATGTGAATATAGTGATTTATTTACATGTGTAAGTTTTGTTTCCAATGATGTACAATGTACAGTTCACTGACCTCACGAGAGATCCCAAGCTATTGAAGGGCACTCAGAGTCCAAGGGTGAGGGACATGTCATGAGACATGTGTAGGAGAGGGGAGCACTAGTGAGAAGGTATCCAAATTGACACTAGGTAGGGATTGAGACAATCAGAGACCATGCATGATAAGTCAACTGTGGTAGAGTGAAGAGGGCACATTGACAGCTGTCACAAAACTAGCATGATCTTAAGCACAGAAAGAAAGAGATACTGTCCATGTGCCACAGACTGTAGCTCCTGGGTAGTTATTGGTGTGAAATATGTTCCTTCTACAACTTTATCCTGATGTGTGTGGTACCTCCTGTGCCATGAGTGGTGCTGTAGTTAAAGTTGAGGGGGGCACACACTCATCAGCGGATAGAGATGTAGAATCAAAGGTCACTGCAGCAAGTAGAAGCTGCTGGTTTCTCAGCACAGCAGCTACATCACAATGGTAGGCAGCCATGTTTTCAGTGAAGGAGGCCACTTCCCACTGCATTGACTCCAGGACATTTTGTATAGCCCACCATCCTGTTATCAATCATGCTGCTGGCACTTTGGGAGGGCAATTATTCGAGCCTCTTCCTTGGGACAGCAGTTATGTGAGCCAGGGACTGCTGGAGTCCACGTAGTGGAGAGTGGGTGCCTCTGATGGCAGCAGAGTTGTCCTTATTCAGACTGAGGCACATCTGCACTCCCTCTAGGCTGCCAACCATGGTCTCCATCCCCACCTGCAGCTGGTGTGCCAGCTCCCGCTGGACTCCTACCGCTGCCTTCTGAAAGGTAATATTTGGGTCCTCAGAGTTCAGGGCTGTGGCGGGACTAGTCGGTGCTGTGTGTTGGAAGTTGGGTGGTTCCTGTGGGGACCCTGACATGCTGTATGACCTCCTTGTGACTGGAGATGGTGTCTGGAAGGAACCCAGGACATCCTGGAGAGTGTCAGCATGGATTGTTGGCAGATGTTCATCCAGATCATCTGTAAAATCCAGGACAGGCAGGTCCGCAGGAGGTAAGGCATCATCCTGTACAATGGGATAGTAAAAGGTCAATCTTTGGCTGTAGTGGCTGTTGACATGGGTCATCATTTACTTGCTACTGATAGCACAGTGACATGTTACTGATCCCCACATCAAGGCACATTTTTATGGACCCCTAATTACTGTGCCACCTTAGCATCATTTCAGTGGAGTCACAATTGGCACGCCAGTCCCCAGTTTCCAGGGTGTAACACTCAACTTGATTGTTTAATCATGGTCTTCTACATATGTACCCCTTTCATTGACTTGACTATATTACATATGCATTCTATGGGTGTTGTTCCGGATTTGTACTCACACTATAAGTGGAGATGTACAGACAACCTTGGAAGTTGTTTTTATAGATATTTGAGTTAGTAAATGAATCATCTGTCACCCTACATGTATTGTTGGAGTGACGATAGGAAGTGAGATGTCCACATGCACCTTCCTAGCCACTTTGAGTGGTGTGTCTTGCACTCAATCACCTATGCACAAACTTATACACTCAGTCACTCACCTATGCATGCACTCATGCACTCACTCACTCACCAACTCATGCACTCATGCACTCAATCACCCATACACACACTCATACACACATACACTCAGCCACTCACTCATGCATGCACTCATGCACTCACTCACTATCTCACTCACTCATTCACCTATAGATGCAGTCATCCCCTCAGTCAACCACCCATACAATCATACACTCAGTCACTCACTCATGCCTGCACTCATGCACTCACTCACCCATACATGCTCTCACGCATTCAGTTAATCACCCATACACACACTCATACACTCAGTCACTCACTGATGCATGCATTTGTGCACTCACTCACTCAGCCATACATGCACTCATGCACTCAGTCAATCATCAATACACACAGTCATGCACTCAATCACTGACTCATACACATTCTCATGCGCTCACTCATGCATGCATTCACTCACTCATACATACATGCTATAATGTACTTAGACATACACATATACGCTCATACACTCAGTCGCTAATGTACAAACACATGCACTGATTCAGGCAGTTATACTTGTAGTCATACCCTAATTCACTTGTCTTGGTTTATCTTTTTTAAAACCAGGAACGGTGGTTCTAAACAGAACCCTTTTTTCTGGAACTCTTTAAAGTTTGTTTTTTTTTCCAGAAAGTTTTGTAATTTTTTTGTATTTGTTTTCAATAAAATGCCAACTAGAATATATAACAAAGTCCTTATAACTTGCAAAAGATTGAAAAGAACATCACGAAAATAAAGAAAAAAATATAATTTGATCTTTAGCAGCCTTCTTCATCAAAGCAACTGACCGCTCGCCTACTGTTAGAATTGTTTTGCGGTCCGAGCGGAAGCTCCCCACTCTAGTAAATTCTGGAGCAAGATCAGACAACTGGTTTCCTAACTCTTCTGGCACAATTTCTCCCACAGATGAAGTTGGTGTTTTTGATTGTGATGTTTCTCCTGCTCTTTCCTCCCTCACAGCTCCGTGATACTGCCTGCTGTGGTATGCTTTGAGATGGTAAAGCATACTAATTATAGAACACGAGTATTCTTGCTGTATCTTCAAGAAAGTATTTTATCACATAGTGTGCATTTGACCAGTTTTTCAACAGTCTTTTGTTCTGGTGATGGGATAACAAAACATTTCCAAGCAATTTATTACTTTTTGGGGGTACCTTCTTGATCTGAAGAACATTTTTCCTCTGCTTACTCTTGAGGCAACTGTGATGAACCAGGTGCCATTTTTTGTTCAAATAGCAAAAAAAAGTATAAAACTGGCAGAAAACAGGACTGGATGCAGTACAGCCAAAATAGCTTCCTCTCTGTCTGAAGGTTTCATTCAAATGGGAAGATTGGGTGTGGTTATAACTATAAACATGTTTTATGTCAAGATTGCGTGACAGTCGCAAACAATGACATAATTACGACGTGCGAATGTGTTGCGATGACACAAAATCAAAAGCAGGAAATCTTCTTTAGAAATAAAATACTTATACATTTAAATGATTGCACACCGCTTTAATAAAATAATAATGTTAACATTAAGTTTAGATTTTGTTTTTATGTACTTTTAATTTTTTGTAACTACCCCAACATCGCGATTAATCATGAGCAGCATTACTATCGGAACAGAAGCCATTAAACACAAAACTGGTGCATCACATTCTAAATCTGATTTACGACTTTATTAAAATCATACTCATACACATATTTACTAAGTATTGGAAAACATAATGTAGGGAATGGCTTTACGTACACTTAATATTTCTTTAAAAACACATCACAATCACAATTAGTCCGAATCACTAAACTGCAATTTATGTGCCAAAACTCATACCTACTCACTCATAAATACAAGCATTTTAAAAAGCTTAATATTCTTTTTACTAAAATATTCTGAAAAAAATACATAATAAAAATATGAAATTAAAACTAAAAATACATTACACTTGCAAAACATAATTCCAAACAAAACTTAAAAAATTAGCAAAAAAAAGATTACAGCCATGTTATAGGTAATACATTACAATTCAACAATCCATACAAATTCACTGAAAAAAGCTAAAGATTATAATGTTGTTATCATTAGGAAATCACATTACAAAATCATTGAAATTCACTGAAAAAAACAGAGGTTCCTTCTTAATTTTTGTTTGTAAAATCAATTTTAAAAAAACATAGAAATTCACTGAAAAAAATCAAAGTTTACAGAGAAGTTATAGTTAGGAAATTGAATATAAAAACATAGAAATTCACTGAAATAACAAAGGTTACATAGGTGTTATAGTTAGGATAAAGAATTAAAAATAAACTTAGAAAATTCACTGAAAAAAACAAAGATTAAAGGGACGTTATAGTGAGGTTCTGAATTTACTCACAAATCTATAGAAATTTATCAGTTATAGTTACCTCAGCTAACTCTAAATTGCGCCTCTCCGTAATCCACTGCTTATGACCTCACATATTACGTCACTCATGACATAGTCAGTGACATCCCTGATGACATCACCGATGACACCACTAATGACATCACTGATGATGTCATCCGTATAGACTCTCACTTATACAAACTTGCAAACACTGCCACACATACAACTACTGAAATACTCATTGACAAACTAATACAAGTACTGCAACATGCCTACTAGCTCACTAACACATCACTAAAAACACTACTCACTCAGGTATAGGTAACTATCTGAGTAATGCAGTTATGCAAACACTCTTACACCCACTCACAACCCCATACAACCATTCAGACACCCACTCACAAACCCTTAACCCCTTCACTGCCAGGCCTTTTCCCCCTCCTGTGCCAGGCCTTTTTTTGGCTATTTGGGACAGTTCGCGCTTAGGCCCTCATAACTTTTTGTCCACATAAGCTAGCCAAGCCAAATTTGCGTCCTTTTTTCCCAACATCCTAGGGATTCTAGAGGTACCCAGACTTTGTGGGTTCCCCTGAAGGAGGCCAAGAAATTAGCCAAAATACAGTGAACATTTCGTTTTTTTTAAAAAAATGTGAAAAAGAGGCTGCAGAAGAAGGCTTGTGGTTTTTTCCCTGCAAATGTCATCAACAAAGGGTTTGCAGTGCTAAAATCACCAGCTTCCCAGCTTTCAGGAACAGGCAGACTTGAATCAGAAAACCCAAGTTTTCAACACAAATTTGGCATTTTACTGGGACATACCCCATTTTTTTAAAATGTTGTGCTTTCAGCCTCCTTCCAGTCAGTGACAGAAATGGGCATGAAACCAATGCTGGATCCCAGAAACCTAAACATTTCTGAAAAGTAGACAAAATTCTGAATACAGCAAGGGGTCATTTGTGTAGATCCTACAAGGGTTTCCTACAGAAATTAACAACTGAAAAAGAAAAATATTGAAATTGAGGTAAAAAAACAGCAATTTTTCTCTACGTTTTACTCCGTAACTTTTTCCTGCAATGTCAGATTTTCGAAAGCAATATACCGTTACATCTGCTGGACTCCTCTGGTTGCAGGGATATATAGGGCTTGTAGGTTCATCAAGAACCCTAGGTACCCAGAGCCAATAAATGAGCTGCACCCTGCAGTGCGTTTTCATTCTATACCGGGTATACAGCAATTCATTTGCTGAAATATAAAGAGTGAAAAATAGCTATCAAGAAAACCTTTGTATTTCTAAAATGGGCACAAGATAAGGTGTTGAGGAGCAGTGGTTATTTGCACATCTCTGAATTCCGGGGTGACCATACTAGCATGTGAATTACAGGGCATTTCTCAAATAGATGTCTTTTTTACACACTCTCTTACATTTGGAAGGAAAAAATGTAGAGAAAGACAAGGGGCAATAACACTTGTTTTGCTAATCTATGTTCCCCCAAGTCTCCCGATAAAAATGATACCTCACTTGTGTGGGTAGGCCTAGCGCCCGCGACAGGAAATGCCCCAAAACGCAACGTGGACACATCACATTTTTTTAAAGAAAACAGAGGTGTTTTTTGCAAAGTGCCTACCTGTAGATTTTGGCCTCTAGCTCAGCCGGCACCTAGGGAAACCAGCCAAACCTGTGCATTTTTGAAAACTAGAGACCTAGGGGAATCCAAGATGGGGTGACTTGTGGGGCTCTGACCAGGTTCTGTTACCCAGAATCCTTTGCAAACCTCAAAATTTGGCTAAAAAAACACATTTTCCTCAAATTTTGGTGACAGAAAGTTCTGGAATCAGAGAGGAGCCACAAATTTCCTTCCACTCAGCGTTCCCCCAAGTCTCCCGATAAAAATGATCCCTCACTTGTGTGGGTAGGCCTAGCGCCCGCAACAGGAATGGATCACACAAGGGTCAATGGTAGTCCTTGCATGAGGGCTACTGTTAACCGTGGAGTGATCCATTCCTGAAGCAGGCACTAGGCGCAGGCACACAAGCGGGGTTGTGTTTTTATCAGGACAAGTGGGGAAACACTGGGTGGTAGGAATTTTGAGGATCCCTGCACATTCCTGTAGTTTCTGTGATAAAAAAGAGATCAACGTTTCACTTTTGCAGGGTATTCTGGGTAAGAAAACTTTGTTAAATCCAAACACGCCACATTTACGTGGGCTGCCTTGGGTGTCTAGTTTTCAGAAATGTCTGCGTTTTGTAGGTTTCGCTATATGGCTGCAGAGCCCAGGACCAAATACTTAGGTGACTCTCTTAAAAGACGAGGCTGTTTTGTGGTAGGTAATTTTAATGTCTCCCCAATCCGTTTTGGGTACTTCCCTGTTGTGGTCACTTGCCCACTCACTAAAGTGAGGCAGTTTTTCGCTGGAGACTTAGTGGAACTTGGGGCTCCCTGCAGATCCCTGGACTTCTGCTCATTGGAACGCAAGGCAAATGTGTTTTTTAAGCACATTTTGTGATTTCAAGGGGATTCTGGGTGAAGGAAAACTGGTGAGAGCCACGCAAGACCTGCACCCTTGGACTCCCCTGGTACTAGCTTGTTAAAGTTAACCCACCACTCATACTGGTTGGTTTTAGCACCTCCAGAAATTATGGTTTCAAAGCATGAATAAATATCAAAGCATCTGAATATTGAAACCAAGCCTTCTGAAGGTGGGCCATTAAGCCGCGTCCAAGCACCAATCTCTTTATGGTCCATTCACACACCATTCACGCACAACAAACAAACCTTTCATATCGCCAGCCACGGGCCCAATCCAACCAATCACTGCACTCACATTAACTTACCGCTGCCAGACAAGGGCCCATCACATTCACACGCCACAGAACGGAATAAGTTTGACTACGTTTTACCACCTGTCAAGTAACTGCCTCCTTCTTCCTTAACATTACCAAATGCATGCGTAACAAACCTTTACTAATGACTCCTGTGACAGCCACCTGAGGCTCAGGAAGACATGTTTTTCATGCGCCTTTAACGCACTCTCTGTGCTAAATCCAACTCTTTCCACTTTTTGGATGCAAGTTGGGGGTGTCCGAGTATGCCGTACAAAGCGATTCCTCGAACTGAGTGAGCATATCTACCTTTGAAACTAAGGGATACATGCTGGGGATTTCTCATGATGTTACCTAAAGAGAAGGTCATAGGCCAACTGCCTCCTTCTTCCTTAACATTACCAAATGCATGCGTAACGAACCTTTACTAATGACTCCTGTGACAGCCACCTGAGGCTCAGGAAGACATGTTTTTCATGCGCCTTTAACGCACTTTCTGTGCTAAATCCAACTCCTTCCAGTTTTTGGATGCAAGTTGGGGGTGTCCGAGTATGCCGTACAAAGCGATTCCTCGAACTGAGTGAGCATATCTACCTTTGAAACTAAGGGATACATGCTGGGGATTTCTCATGATGTTACCTAAAGAGAAGGTCATAGGCCAACTGCCTCCTTCTTCCTTAACATTACAAAATGCATGCGTAACGAACCTTTACTATTGACTCCTGTGACAGCCACCTGAGGCTCAGGAAGACATGTTTTTCATGCGCCCTTTAACACACTCTCTGTGCGTAATCCAACTCCTTCCAGTTTGTGGATGCAAGTTGGGGGTGTCCGAGTATGCCGTACAAAGCGATTCCTTGACCTGAGTGAGCATATCTACCTTTGAAACTAAGGGAGACATGCTGGGGATTTCTCATGATGTTCCCTAAAGAGAAGGTCATAGGCTATGAAAAAGGGTAGTGTTTGGTACATAGGGGAGTCCATGAGAACGTAGCATATGTCCCAGCCAACATTATGTGCAGTGATGTGACTGTAATGCACTTATACAGCAAACTGAACATCTACTAAGTTCTGATGGAGGATGAACATGAAAAGCAGGTCAAACACTGACCTATACAAGTCATTCTCCTTCAGTGCTGGGATGGCACCGATGGGTTTGAATCCATAGGTGTAGATGATGTACATCTGTACTACCTTTACTATCTGCCTTCTACCTGTGCAATAACCCTGTGAAGGCACACCTACCATAAGCTTTCCTTACCCATTCATGTCTCTGTTCTCATCAGAGTCCTGGCTAATCCTGTATAATTGCCAAGTGAACCTATACTAGTTTGTGGATGCAAGTTGGGGGTTTCCAAGTATGCCGTACAAAGTGATTCCTCGAACTGAGAGAGCATATCTACTGTTGAAAGTAAGGTAGACATGCTGGTGAAGAAAGGGTACGCCGTGACAATGTGGCATATGTTCTGTCCACTAGTATATGCAGTAGGGGGAATATA
The DNA here is from genome assembly GCF_031143425.1 of Pleurodeles waltl. Classification (NCBI taxonomy): domain Eukaryota; kingdom Metazoa; phylum Chordata; class Amphibia; order Caudata; family Salamandridae; genus Pleurodeles; species Pleurodeles waltl. Next base: position 497,223,172 of record NC_090444.1, read on the forward strand.
ATGCATGTTAATTTAACAGAACACCGTCCATGTTCTGACAGTGGATTTAGCTCTCAAGCAGTCCAAAAGGAAGTCCATGATGAAGTAAAATTCTGTGGCTCCTTGCCTAACGAAGCAGTGCCCCATGGACGTTTGGTATCCATGCACTGCCACTGAAAGGATTACCCAATGGCAGCTCAACCTCAGTCGATTTCCCAGAACTTTGCTTTAGTATAATACAACGTAAAGCAAGTAGGAATACAGAGGCCTGGTTGTGATGGACACTGGGGACAGTAATACCGACTCTCCTGCCACTTTCCATGCTTCGAGCACACTTTACAGCTACGACATGGACGATCCTTTTTCGGTGTTTTAGGAATGCGATCAGCAAAGTGTCGATCCTGCAGCCTTGCCAAATCCTCCAGAACATATGAGGTGGAGGCTGCTGCTGCTTCTGTAACAGCAGTGAGGCTTTCAATTACAGACAACTGGAAGTCAAGGAAAGTCATGAGCCTTCCTGTGGTTGTCTGACGGTAAACAACATACGCATTATATGTTGCCATCTGAATCAGGTGGGTAAACAGTTTCTTGTACCAAGTGCAAGTTTTACGACAAGCATTGTACGGTTGAAGAACCTGGTCATTCTTGTCCACTTCGCCCATGTACTTATTGTAATCAAGTATACAGATGGGCTTGTGGACTTCGGCCATCTGACCCCAAACCGTGATGGGAGAAGTGCTCTCTTCATGAATTGTAGTGAGCACGTATATATCACATCTATCTAAGAACTTGACTGCGAGCAGTTCATTAGAACGCAATGCAGTACTCTGGGATTTCTGGAGCTTCTTGCAAACAAGCTCCTGCGGGAATCCTTTGCGGTTACAACGAACTGTACCGCAGGCCACAGTGCCAGCTTTGTAGAGCTCACTGAACAGCTCTACTCTTGTATAGAAATTGTCCATATAAAGGTTATAACCTTTGTAATGAAGTGGCTGAACAAGTTCCCATACAATCTTACCTGTGACCCCTAACGCGGGAGGGCAACCTACAAGGTTTAGAGTAGAGTCCTTCCCTGTATACACTCTCAAGCTGTACACATAGCCAGAAGAGCTCTCACACAGCATGTGCAGCTTTATGCCATAGCGAGCTCTTTTGCTCGCAATGTACTGTCTGAAAAGCAGCCGTCCTTTGTACAGGATCAAGGACTCATCGACTGCTATATTCTTTCCAGGAGTATAGATCTCTGGAAACCTGGCAGACAAATGTTCCACGACAGGCCGAATTTTGAACAACCTGTCATGGTCTGGATGGTTCCGGGGCAAAGCAGCAGAATTGTCATTGAAATGCAGCATGTGCTGCAGTAGCAAAAAACGATCTCTGCTCATGTATGGTGCGAAGATGGGGGTTACCCAAACCGTGCGAGTCGTCCAGTAGGACTGCAAGGTGGGTTTCCGCACTAACCCCATTTTGAGCGTAAGGCCCAAAAATATCTTCAACTCCGCCAGCGAAGTGGGAGTCTAATGGTGTGCCCTAGAACGGGGCCCTAGGGTGCCCCCACGCTTCCTCAGAAATTGGTCTGCACGCAAATTTGTTTGCTGCACAATTTCCCGAAGGAAGTCAACATCCAAAAATAGATGGACGTAGTTGACTTGCAAAAAGTTAGCTGTATCGACTTTACATCCAGCGTCACCAGTAAAAGGTGGAATTTGGGGCTGAACTAAACAGGGGGGCTGCCAAGAGAGCACTCTCTCTGTGCTTGTGGCCGCATACACCTGCTCTCTGGGTTCGACTAACCCGATGATGTCCCGCTGCACAGATTGTGCTTGCGAAGGGACAGCACGGCTGTCGTCGTCCTCTCCTTCAGAATCACTGGAAGAGGTGTCGTCAGATGGGACTCCGCCGACTGAAAAATCACTCCCACATTCTACCCCATTGTCCTCTCCCTCAGATGCTGTCTCAGTATCTGCTGTCTCAGTCTCTGATCCTACATCAGAGCTGTCATCTATAACCCGAGTTAGGGCTTTAGCAGCAGTCATCCAACGAGACGCCATCTCTACTACTGGCTAAACTGTCCCTCTAGAGTACTAGCCTACGTAGAAGGCAGATAGAGTCACAAAATTGCTACTGGGTATGTGTCCAATAGGAAATGTAGTCACCTTACCTTCGCTTCTTCTCCAATTCAGCAGATTCTCTGAAGACACTGGAAAAAACAAAAAAGATAGTATTACTTCACCGTACCACATACCCATCATCACAGCCTTTAGCGCTGGTGGCACCCAGTTCGACAGTCAGCTAAATACATATAAATGTATATCCTTTGCAGCAGGACAATAAACCATCTGCGCTACTTTATGTCATCAAAACTGCCACTAGACAAAAGACAGATATATATATATATATATATATATATATATATATATATATATATATATATATATATATATATATATTTATCTTTTATATATGTGTGGTTTCCCTGGGGGGCCAATTGTGGCTCCCAGAAAACAACACATGAAAAAAAAAAAACTTTTATATATTTATATATATAAAACACCACCCAAGACTGCTGGAAAACCAAGGCTCAATTGCGGGGCGGTCCAAGTGTGGTTCCAGCAACCACATATATAAGTCCACACTTCCTCCAATTATTTGGAGAATACTCGGACACCAATGCGTGATCCAAATGTCTTTACTAAGCGAATGCCTTCACACAACTCGAAGCGCGTTGTGTGAAGGCATTCGCTTACTAAAGAAACATTCAGGAGATCTGAGGCTGTGTGCTGACCTCAGATCATTGAATCAGAATATACTTGTAGACTGTCACACGCTGCCACACAATCAGGAGATGGTGGCTAATATTGGCAATGCTAAATACTTTTCTACAATAGATTTACATTCTGCTTACCACCAAATGCCCCTAAGTGAACATTTGCAAGCTCTAATCACCTTTGTGACACCATTTGGCGCATACAAATACTTATAACTGCTGTTTGGCCTGGCATCTGCAACCAGTGTTTTTCATAGACTTAAGGATACTTTGTTTGTCCATGTGTCTGAAATTCAGGCTTTCCGGGAGGATATTTAGTGTTCACAGAAACAGCTGAAGAAAATTTTGTAATGTTACAAAAAGTGTTCAGAATTTTGAAGGACTGTGGTATGACTGTACATTTGAACAAATGCAAGTTTATGCTACAAGAAGTAGAATACCTAGGTCACACAATTACCAACAAGAGAATAAAACCAAAGGCTTGCAGTTTAGCAGCTATTAAAATGGTACCTCCCCCTTCAGACAAAGGCTCACAAAAGTCATTTTTGGGACTTTGTGAGTACTATGCAAGTTTTGTTCCTGTGTGTGCTATTTTAGTACAAACATAACATCCTTACTTAAAAAAGGAACTACATTTGAATGGTCTGCAAAAGTAGATCAGGCTTTTGAAGAAGTGAAGGAAATTGTTATTAATGCGCCCATGTTACAACTGTATCAACCACAGTAGAAATGCCTTATATCTGTGGATGCCAGCTTAAAGGGTCCGGGAGCAGTGTTTAGACAGTGGGATGGTGGTAAGGAGAATACAGTAGTGTTTGCTTCTAGATTTCTTAGTGAGGCAGAGAAGAAATACAGTACCATTGAATGAGAGGATCTTGAATGTGCTTGGGCAGTAGAAACCTTTAAAACATACATTCAGGGGTACATCGTTTGACTTATTTACAGATCATAAACCACTTGTTTTCCTACTAGGCAGTAGTGGATTAGGTAAAGTTTCAGCAAGATGACTGATTGTCTCGGTTACCTTTGAATGATTATTTCAATGAAAATACTAATGAGAATGAATGTGTCGTAGCAGTATTTGATGGTATTTCTATTTGTGAAGGTGTCATTTTGGAACAAGAATGGATGGATGTCATGGATAAGGATGAAGTATTGAATAAAATGCTTCATTATGTAAATGTTGGTTGGCCTTCAGTTAAATCTCTTTCAGGGGAGCTGAAATGTTTTACACAAGTGGCATCTGAGTTGCACCAGACGATTTTTAACCACCTCCCTGGTGTCGGCCACTGGTCGTGACCCGCACCAGGGAGGTAGTGCGGGCTTCGGCCAGTGGCCGACGCCCGCACCCAAAGTGTTAAAAACTGTAATTCCAATATTTATGAATGCAACATCAACAATTAACCTGGAGACGTGTGGATTGTTACAACATATGCTAGACAAACTGGAAGCTGTTTTCATTTAACATACATAGCTTTTGTAAGCAAAAAGCGTACCACACATCATCCAAATCGTTTCAAAACATCTCTCTGATCAAACTTTATAGCTAAGAATTCAACCTGATCACGTTTATGAAAGTTAATAACAACATTACCCATGGCACCATTTACCAATCTTTCTTCCACATTTAAATTATGTCTTAAAATTAGCCAAATTCATGCATGAAAAAGTTGTTTTGCCTACTGATTCTTCTGAATGGGTTTCTCCAATTGTTTTGAGAAAGAAACGTTCAGGAGATCTGAGGCTGTGTGCTGACCTCAGATCATTGAATCAGAATATACTTGTAGACTGTCACCCGCTGCCACACAATCAGGAGATGGTGGCTAATATTGGCAATGCTAAATACTTTTCTACAATAGATTTACATTCTGCTTACCACCAAATGCCCCTAAGTGAACATTTGCAAGCTTTAATCATCTTTGTGACGCCATTTGGTGCATACAAATACTTATAACTGCTGTTTGGCCTGGCATCTGCAGCCAGTATTTTTCAGAGACTTAAGGATACTTTGTTTGTCCATGTGTCTTAAATTCAGGCTTTCCTTGAGGATATTTTAGTGTTCACAGGAACAGCTGAAGAAAATTTTGTAATGTTACAAAAAGTGTTCAGAATTTTGAAGGACTGTGGTATGACTGTACATTTCAACAAATGCAAGTTTATGCTACAAAAAGTAGAATACCTAGGTCACACAATTACCAACAAGAGAATAAAACCAAAGGTTTGCAGTTTAGCAGCTATTAAAATGGTACCTCCTACTACAGACAAAGGCTCACATAAGTCATTTTTGGGACTTTGTGAGTACTATGCAAGTTTTGTTCCTGTGTGTGCTATTTTAGTACAAACATAACATCCTTACTTAAAAAAGGAACTACATTTGAATGGTCTGCAAAAGTAGATCAGGCTTTTGAAGAAGTGAAGGAAATTGTTATTAATGCGCCCATGTTACAACAATATCAACCACAGTAGAAATGCCTTATATCTGTGGATGCCAGCTTAAAGGGTCCGGGAGCAGTGTTTAGACAGTGGGATGGTGGTAAGGAGAATACAGTAGTGTTTGCTTCTAGATTTCTTAGTGAGGCAGAGAAGAAATACAGTACCATTGAACGAGAGGATCTTGAATGTGCTTGGGCAGTAGAAACCTTTAAAACTTATATTCGGGGGTACATCGTTTGACGTATTTACAGATCATAAACCACTTGTTTTCCTACTAGGCAGTAGTGGATTAGGTAAAGTTTCAGCAAGATGACTGATTGTCTCGGTTACCTTTGAATGATTATTTCAATGAAAATACTAATGAGAATGAATGTGTCGTAGCAGTAATTGATTGTATTTCTATTTGTGAAGGTGTCATTTTGGAACAAGAATGGATGGATGTCATGGATAAGGATGAAGTATTGAATAAAATGCTTCATTACGTAAATGTTGGTTGGCCTTCAGATAAATCTCTTTCAGGGGAGCTTAAATGTTTTACACAAGTGGCATCTGAGTTGAAAATCAAATATGTGTACACAAAGATATAATTTGTAATTGTTCCTCCTGCTGCAGTAAGAAAGTGTCTATATACAATAGCACATAAGGGACACTTAGGAATATCAGCAACTGTTAAGAAACTTAAACAAAGTTTTTGGTTGCCAGGTATGGACAGAGCAGTTTCCCAATCAGTTGAACATTGCCCTGAATGCATTGTTTCAGACAAACTTTGGAAAACTACACACAAACCTTTATCTCCTGCACAAATGCCTGAATATCCTTGGATAAAAGTAGCTTTAGATTATTCTGGTCCCTTCCTTATTTTACATAGACAACAACCACACTTAATTGTTCTAGTGGATTACTTTTCTAAATGGATCTACTATGATTTTGCTAAGTCACCCAACACAAAATCGGCCATATATTTGTTTTTAAACATATTCTGATATCAAAAGGAATGACCACATTCATGACAGATTTAGATGTATTACTCTTGCAAGTTGCTCTTTACAGTCCATCTTCTAATGGCTTAGTGGAGCGAGCCAATCGCATTCTTAAGGAAGGTAATCAGACAGCTATTTCTTTCAATACTGACATAGAGAAATGTCTAGATGCAAAAATTTGGGTATATCTAACAACACCTCACACTACTACAAATGTTCCTCCTTTCAGAATTCTCTGTGGTAGAGAACCTAGAACCAAACTTGTTCCTGGGGGGTTAGGGTTAGCCCCTGGCAACTATGGATTATGAAGTAATTAGAAAAAACAATTCTGGCCAAACAAGTTTAACTAAAACACTATTACAACAGAAAAAAATAATGCATTTAAAACTAAAATAGAGGTGAATGATTGTGTTTTAACCGCTTCTGTGCCTTGGACGAGATGATCTCGTCCAAGGCTACAGTTCCCCTGTGCCTTGGACGAGATCATCTCGTCCATGGCACAGGGGAACTTGGGGGCGCGGTAGCGCGCCCCCCGTGCACCCCCCTCCCCCCCCCAAGTCGGGGATGGAAGGGGAAGACCTTCCCCTTCCACCCCCGACCCCCCCAACCCCCCCTGTGACGTCAGCGCGCGCGCGCGCGCGCGCGCTGATGTTTCACAGGGGCCTCCCTTGTCGCAATGCAAAAGCATTTCTCTTTCAATCGATGGGAGGCCCGGAGGGGCTTCAAAGGGAAGGAAAAGTATTTCCTTCCCTTTGAAGTCCCTCCGAGGGTTTCAAAAGCCGGATTGCTTGCAATCCGGCTTTTGAAACCCCACTAGACACCAGGGTTTTTTTTTTTTTTTTAATTGAAATTGACAAAAGGGAGCGACCCCTTGGGCAAGGGTCGCTCCTAGGGGGGGCATTTTTTTGAAAAGGCCTTTTCTGCCCGCAGATCGGCCTACTATTAGGCCGATCTGCCCCCAGGGGGGGCAGAACCCTCTAGACGCCAGGGCAATTTTTTTTTTTGTGTTTTTTTTTTTTTGTTGTTTCTTTTTTTAGAGATGGGGAGCGACCCATCAGGCAAGGGTCGCTCCCCTGGGGGGGGCAAATTGTATTTAGACCATTTCTGCCCCCCTGGGGGCAGATTGGCCAATTTTAGGTCAATCTGCCCCCAAGGGGGCAGAAACCACTAGGCACCGGGGATTTGTTTTTTGGCGCCAATGTCACGCAGGGGGAGCGACCCCGTAGGCAAGGGTCGCTCCCGGGGGGGGGGGTGGGGGTTGGGGGGCCAAATTTATTTTAGGCCATTTCTGCCCCCCCGGGGGACAGATCGGCCTTATTAGGCAGAAACCTCTAGGCACCAGGGACCATTTTTTTTTTTTTTTTTTTTTTGGTGGGGAGCGACCCCTTAGGCAAGGGTCGCTCCCCTTGGGGGGAAATTATATTTTGGCCATTTCTGCCCCCCTTGGGGGCAGATTGGCCTATTTTGATGAGGCCAATCTGCCCCCAAGGGGGGTAGAAACCACTAGACACCAGGGATTTTTTTTTATTTTATTGTTATTGACAAAAGGGAGCGACCCCTTGGGCAAGGGTCGCTCCCAGGGGGGGCATATTTTCGGGAAGGCCTTTTCTGCCCCCCCTGGGGGCAGATCGGCCTACTATTAGGCCGATCTGCCCCCAGGGGGGGCAGAAACCTCTAGGCACCAGGGACCATTTTTTTTTTTTTTTTTTTTTTTCATTTTTGTTTTTTTGGTGGGGAGCGACCCCTTAGGCAAGGGTCGCCCCCCTTGGGGGAAAATTATATTTTGCCCATTTCTGCCCCCCTTGGGGGCAGATTGGCCTATTTTGATGAGGCCAATCTGCCCCCAAGGGGGGTAGAAACCACTAGACACCAGGGAGTTTTTTCTTTGCGTGAATTTCACGCAAAGGGAGCGACCCCTTAGGCAAGGGTCGCTCCCTGGGGGGGACGGCAATTTATTTTAGGCCATTTCTGCCCCCCCTGGGGGCAGATCGGCCTATTATTAGGCCGATCTGCCCCCAGGGGGGGAAGAAACCTCTAGGCGCCAGGGCAAATTTTTTTTTTGTGTTTTTTTTTTGTTGTTGTTTCTTTTTTTTAGAGATGGGGAGCGACCCATCAGGCAAGGGTCGCTCCCCTGGGGGGCAAATTGTATTTAGACCATTTCTGCCCCCCTGGGGGCAGATTGGCCGATTTTAGGTTAATCTGCCCCCAAGGGGGCAGAAACCACTAGGCACCGGGGATTTGTTTTTTGGCGCCAATGTCACGCAGGGGGAGCGACCCCGTAGGCAAGGGTCGCTCCCGGGGGGGGTGGGGGTTGGGGGGGAAATTTATTTTAGGCCATTTCTGCCCCCCGGGGGACAGATCGGCCTATTATTAGGCCGAACTGCCCCCAGGGGGGGCAGAACCCTCTAGACGCCAGGGCAATTTTTTTTTTTTGTGTTTTTTTTTTTTTGTTGTTTCTTTTTTTAGAGATGGGGAGCGACCCATCAGGCAAGGGTCGCTCCCCTGGGGGGGGGGAAATTGTATTTAGACCATTTCTGCCCCCCTGGGGGCAGATTGGCCAATTTTAGGTCAATCTGCCCCCAAGGGGGCAGAAACCACTAGGCACCGGGGATTTGTTTTTTGGCGCCAATGTCACGCAGGGGGAGCGACCCCGTAGGCAAGGGTCGCTCCCGGGGGGGGGGGGGGGGGTTGGGGGGCCAAATTTATTTTAGGCCTTTTCTGCCCCCCCGTGGGACTGATCGGCCTATTATTAGGCCGAACTGCCCCCAGGGGGGGCAGAACCCTCTAGACGCCAGGGCAATTTTTTTTTTTGTGTTTTTTATTTTTTGTTGTTTCTTTTTTTAGAGATGGGGAGCGACCCATCAGGCAAGGGTCGCTCCCCTGGGGGGGGGGGCAAATTGTATTTAGACCATTTCTGCCCCCCTGGGGGCAGATTGGCCAATTTTAGGTCAATCTGCCCCCAAGGGGGCAGAAACCACTAGGCACCGGGGATTTGTTTTTTGGCGCCAATGTCACGCAGGGGGAGCGACCCCGTAGGCAAGGGTCGCTCCCGGGGGGGGGTGGGGGTTGGGGGGGCAAATTTATTTTAGGCCATTTCTGCCCCCCCGGGGGACAGATCGGCCTATTATTAGGCCGATCTGCCCCCAGGGGGGGGGGGGGGGCAGAAACCTCTAGGCGCCAGGGGAATTAAAAAAAATGTTTTTTTTTTTTTCTTTGTTTTTTTTTTTAGAGATGGGGAGCGACCCATCAGGCAAAAGTCGCTCCCCTGGGGGACAAATTGTATTTAGGCCATTTCTGCCCCCTTGGGGGCAGATTGGCTGAGTTTAGGTCAACCTGCCCCCAAGGGGGCAGAAACCACTAGGCACTGGGGATTTGTTTTTTGGTGCCAATGTCACGCAGGGGGAGCGACCCCGTAGGCAAGGGTCGCTCCCGGGGGGGGTGGAGGTTGGGGGGAGAGAAATTTCTTTTAGGCCATTTCTGCCCCCCCTGGGGGCAGATCGGCCTATTATTAGGGCGATCTGCCCCCGGGGGGTCAGAAACCTCTAGGCACCAGGGCAAATTTTGTTTTGTGTTTTTTTTTTTTTGTTTGTTTGTTTTTTTAGAGATGGGGAGTGACCCATCAGGCAAGGGTCGCTCCCCAGGAGGGCAAATTGTATTTAGCCCATTTCTGCCCCCCTAGGGGCAGATTGGCAGAGTTTAGGTCAATCTGCCCCCAAGGGGGCAGAAACCACTAGGCACCGGGGATTTGTTTTTTGGCGCCAATGTCACGCAGGGGGAGCGACCCCGTTGGCAAGGGTCGCTCCCGGGGGGGGGGTGGGGGGCCAAATTTATTTTAGGCCATTTCTGCCCCCCCGGGGGACAGATCGGCCTATTATTAGGCCGAACTGCCCCCAGGGGGGGCAGAACCCTCTAGACGCCAGGGCAATTTTTTTTTTTGTGTTTTTTTTTTTTTTTTGTTTCTTTTTTTAGAGATGGGGAGCGACCCATCAGGCAAGGGTCGCTCCCCTGGGGGGGGGGCAAATTGTATTTAGACCATTTCTGCCCCCCTGGGGGCAGATTGGCCAATTTTAGGTCAATCTGCCCCCAAGGGGGCAGAAACCACTAGGCACCGGGGATTTGTTTTTTGGCGCCAATGTCACGCAGGGGGAGCGACCCCGTAGGCAAGGGTCGCTCCCGGGGGGGGTGGGGGTTGGGGGGGCAAATTTATTTTAGGCCATTTCTGCCCCCCCGGGGGACAGATCGGCCTATTATTAGGCCGATCTGCCCCCGGGGGGGGGGGGGCAGAAACCTCTAGGCGCCAGGGGAATTTAAAAAAATTTTTTTTTTTTTTTCTTTGTTTTTTTTTTTAGAGATGGGGAGCGACCCATCAGGCAAAAGTCGCTCCCCTGGGGGACAAATTGTATTTAGGCCATTTCTGCCCCCTTGGGGGCAGATTGGCTGAGTTTAGGTCAACCTGCCCCCAAGGGGGCAGAAACCACTAGGCACTGGGGATTTGTTTTTTGGTGCCAATGTCACGCAGGGGGAGCGACCCCGTAGGCAAGGGTCGCTCCCGGGGGGGGTGGAGGTTGGGGGGAGAGAAATTTATTTTAGGCCATTTCTGCCCCCCCTGGGGGCAGATCGGCCTATTATTAGGGCGATCTGCCCCCGGGGGGTCAGAAACCTCTAGGCACCAGGGCAAATTTTGTTTTGTGTTTTTTTTTTTTTGTTTGTTTGTTTTTTTAGAGATGGGGAGTGACCCATCAGGCAAGGGTCGCTCCCCAGGAGGGCAAATTGTATTTAGCCCATTTCTGCCCCCCTGGGGGCAGATTGGCAGAGTTTAGGTCAATCTGCCCCCAAGGGGGCAGAAACCACTAGGCACCGGGGATTTGTTTTTTGGTGCCAATGTCACGCAGGGGGAGCGACCCCGTAGGCAAGGGTCGCTCCCGGCGGGGGAGGGTGGGGGTTGGGGGGGCAAATTTATTTTAGGGCATTTCTGCCCCCCCCCCTGGGGCCGGCTGAGCTACAGGCCAAACACCACAGGTAGGCACCTTGCAAAAAACACCTCTGTTTTCTGTGAAAAAATATGTTGTGTCCACGTTGTGTTTTGGGTCATTTCCTTTTGTGGGCGCTAGGCCTACCCACAGAAGTGACGTACCATTTTTATCGAGAGACTTAGGGGAACGCTGGGTGGAAGGAAATTTGTGGCTCCTCTCAGATTCCAGAACTTTCTGTCACCGAAATGAGAGGAAAAAGTGTTTTTTGGGCCAAATTTTCATGTTTGCAAAGGATTCTGGGTAACATAACCTGGTCAGAGCCCCGCAAGTCACCCCATCTTGGATTCCCCTGGGTTTCTAGTTTTCAAAAATGCACTGGTTTGCTAGGTTTCCTCAGGTGTCGGCTGAGCTACAGGCCAAAATCCACAGGTAGGCACTGCTTTTTATAAAAAAATGTGATGTGTCCACGTTGTGTTTTGGGCCCTTTCCTTTCGTGGGCGCTAGGCCTACCCACGCAAGTGAGGTATCATTTTTATCGGGAGACTTGGGGGAACGCTGGGTGGAAGGAAATTTGTAGCTCCTCTCAGATTCCAGAACTTTCTGCCACAGAAATGTGAGGGACATGTGTTTTTTTAGCCAAATTTTGAGGTTTGCAAAGGATTCTGGGTAACAGAACTTGGTCCGAGCACCGCAAGTCACCCCTCCTTGGATTCCCCTAGGTCTCTAGTTTTCAGAATTGCACAGGTTTGGTAGGTTTCCCTAGGTGCCGGCTGAGCTAGAGGCCAAAATCTACAGGTAGGCACTTCGCAAAAAACACCTCTGTTTTTTTCCAAAATTTAGGATGTGTCCACGTTGCGCTTTGGGGTGTTTCCTGTCGCCGGCGCTAGGCCTACCCACGCAAGTGAGGTATCATTTTTATCGGGAGACTTGGGGGAACGCTGGGTGGAAGGAAATTTGTAGCTCCTCTCAGATTCCAGAACTTTCTGCCACAGAAATGTGAGGGACATGTGTTTTTTTAGCCAAATTTTGAGGTTTGCAAAGGATTCTGGGTAACAGAACCTGGTCCGAGCCCCGCAAGTCACCCCTCCTTGGATTCCCCTCAGTCTATAGTTTTCAGAAATGCACAGGTTTGGTAGGTTTCCCTAGGTGCCGGCTGAGCTAGAGGCCAAAATCTACAGGTAGGCACTTCGCAAAAAACACCTCTGTTTTTTTCCAAAATTTAGGATGTGTCCACGTTGCGCTTTGGGGTGTTTCCTGTCGCCGTCGCTAGGCCTACCCACGCAAGTGAGGTATCATTTTTATCGGGAGACTTGGGGGAACGCTGGGTGGAAGGAAATTTGTAGCTCCTCTCAGATTCCAGAACTTTCTGCCACAGAAATGTGAGGGACATGTGTTTTTTTAGCAAAATTTTGAGGTTTGCAAAGGATTCTGGGTAACAGAACCTGGTCCGAGCCCCGCAAGTCACCCCTCCTTGGATTCCCCTAGGTCTCTAGTTTTCAGAAATGCACAGGTTTGGTAGGTTTCCCTAGGTGCCGGCTGAGCTAGAGCCCAAAATCTACAGGTAGGCACTTCGCAAAAAACACCTCTGTTTTTTTTCCAAAATTTAGGATGTGTCCACGTTGCGCTTTGGGGTGTTTCCTGTCGCCGGCGCTAGGCCTACCCATGCAAGTGAGGTATCATTTTTATCGGGAGACTTGGGGGAACGCTGGGTGGAAGGAAATTTGTAGCTCCTCTCAGATTCCAGAACTTTCTGCCACTGAAATGTGAGGGACATGTGTTTTTTTAGCCAAATTTTGAGGTTTGCAAAGGATTCTGGGTAACAGAACCTGGTCCGAGCCCCGCAAGTCACCCCTCCTTGGATTCCCCTGGGTCTCTAGATTTCAGAAATGCACAGGTTTGGTAGGTTTCCCTAGGTGCCGGCTGAGCTAGAGGCAAAAATCTACAGGTAGGCACTTCGCAAAAAACACCTCTGTTTTTTTCCAAAATTTAGGATGTGTCCACGTTGCGCTTTGGGGTGTTTCCTGTCGCCGGCGCTAGGCCTACCCACGCAAGTGAGGTATCATTTTTATCGGGAGACTTGGGGGAACATAGATTAGCAAAACAAGTGCTATTGCCCCTTGTCTTTCTCTACATTTTTTCCTTCCAAATATAGGAGAGTGTGTAAAAAAGACATCTATTTGAGAAATTCCCTAAAATTCACATGCTTGTATGGTCACCCCGGAATTCAGAGATCTGCAAATAACCACTGCTCCTCAGCACCTTATCTTGTGCCCTTTTTGGAAATGCAAAGGTTTTCTTGATAGCAATTTTTTACTCTTTATATTTCAGCAAATGAATTGCTGCATACCCGGTATAGAATGAAAACGCACTGCAGGGTGCAGCTCATTTATTGGCTCTGGGTTCCTCGGGTTCTTGATGAACCTACAAGCCCTATATATCCCCGCAACCAGAGGAGTCCAGCAGACGTAACAGTATATTGCTTTCCATAATCTGACATTGCAGGGAAAAGTTACAGAGTAAAACGTAGAGAAAAATTGATGTTTTTTTCACCTCAATTTCAATATTTTTCTTTTTCAGCTGTTATTTTCTGTAGGAAAACCTTGTAGGATCTACACAAATGACCCCTTGCTGAATTCATAATTTTGTCTACTTTTCAGAAATGGTTAGGTTTCTGGGATCCAGCATTGGTTTCATGCCCATTCCTGTCACTGACTGGAAGGAGGCTGAAAGCACAAAAAATTGCAAAAATGGGGTATGCCCCAGTAAAATGCCAAAATTGTGTTGAAAAATTGGGTTTTCTGATTCAAGTCTGCCTGTTCCTGAAAGCTAGGAAGCTGCTGAGTTTAGCACTACAAACCCTTTGTTGATGCCATTTTCAGGGGGAAATCCACAAGCCTTCTTCTGCAGCCACTTTTTCCATTTTTTTTTAAAAAAACGAAATTTTCACTGTATTTTGGCCAATTTCTTGGCCTCCTTCAAGGGAACCCACAAAGTCTGGGTACCTCTAGAATCCCTAGGATGTTGGAAAATAAGGACGCAAATTTTGCTTGGTTAGCTTATGTGAACTAAAAGTTATGAGGGCCTAAGCGCGAACTGCCCCAAATAGGCAAAAAAAGGCCTGGCACAGGAGGGGGAAAAGGCCTGGCAGCGAAGGGGTTAATTAAAAAAAAAAATACTATTAAAAGGCCAAACCAAATTCACTTCCCCTGTGAAAGTGCAAAAAGTCACAAAATCATCTCTTTATTACAGGGAAAGTTATGATGGAACAGAGATGGTGTGGTTGCGATTTCTGATATGCAAGCACACATTTATCAGACATTTTGTAAAAAAGTGCACACAGAAGATTCTATGCTTTTGGGAGTCTGTCAGACTGTTAAGTATAACAACAATGTTAGTGTGTCACATTCCATTAGTCAGAATTTAGGTAATGGGAGCAATACAAGTGAGCAAACTATGAATATGTTGCAAAGTAATTCGTATCTAAGTTTGAGATCCATGAGTGTATGACAAGTGAAAGTTCCTAGCAGATTCAAAGATTTTGAAATGTATTAATTAGCTTCAGTTTTGATTTGTCATGTTTTTTTAATTTTAAGGGTCGGAGATGATGTAGTATGTACATTTGTGTCATTGTCCTTCTTTACTGTTCTGTAATCACACTGTAACTGCCAGACACCATGTTCTATGTGTCACCATGTTCTATGGAACTTCTGGAAGGCAATTGAGATCCAGCTTTCAAATGACTGGTTTCTTAGCTGTCCACCAGATGTTTCCTTAGTCATGGGTTCAGCTACTTCATGAATTAAAGAATTAAAAGAAGAATACTATTCCTATCTTTCTCGGCTGACTTATTTTGTGGACTGTTCGTTCCTACACTACACCCGTTACCACACATGATAATTTAGAATCTGTATTTTCTGTAAATTAGTTGAGATAGCTTTATCAAGTACCAGCCTGACCACTAATATATAATAGTATTGGCTTGAAAGTTGAGAAAGTTGAACAGTTCTTTTCCTTCTTTTCATGTTGTAATCCATGTTCTATTTTACCTGTTACTTCAATATAGGTTTCGTTTTGCTTGTTGTTCAGTTCACCAAACAACTGGTCCAGATCATTTGAATCTTGTCTAACTTGTTTAATTGCAGATTTCACTTTGTTCATTAGATTTTGCAGTTTCATTTTCGATAATAGTTTTTCTCAAGAGCATCCTAATTTGAAGCACAGGAGCTTTGGCTGCTTTGAGAGTTATCTTTAGCTATCTCTGCTGCAATCATTTCTTCCTGTTGTATCTCATCATTTAACATTTGTAAGTAGTTATTGAACATAGACACTGAATACTATCATTGACAGCATTAAAAGAATCTTCATAGCAGTTGCAATTCTCAAGTAATTCCAATTCACAACACCAAGGTTTGAATAACTGAAGAGGAGCGAAATAAAAAAACTATTTTTTTCATGAGTTTTCCAATGGTCAATTAAATTTGGTTTTTCGTGTTTCATCAAGCATCCATCACATCCTTGAACTTCATATTTTCCTTCTTCTCTGTTCTCAGATATATTACTTTTATACCTGTAGTTTTGAAGAATTTCAGAAAGACACTTGTCCTCTAGATGTGGACTTCCTCTTGGATAGCATGTATCCAACACATTTGTTTTTACAATATCAGTACTTTATGGGTCAAATTCTTCCAGGTGTTGAATTTCAGGAAAAGACTTCAATACTCTGGTGCATATTCATTCTCCTTGCCGCAAAACTGCGCTAACGCAGTTTTGCATCAAAACGTTTAGCGCCGACTTGCGCCATTCTAGAGCGCCAGCTGGGCACCATATTTAAGGAATGGCACAAGTTGGCGCTAAGATTGGCCTAGCATCCCAAAATAAAGACGCTTGCTGGGTGGGGGTGGCAGTATGGGAAAAGGAGCTTGTGCACCAGAAAATTATGGTAGGCTAGTTGACGGCAGTTATCATACCGGTAACCAGCCTAGCGTCATTTCCTGACGCACAACCACCCAAACATTACTCCTGTCTTAGTGAAGACAGGAGTCATGCCCACCACACCAATAGCCAGCACAGGGGACCAGTGTCCCCTGGGCATGGCCATTACACCCAGTGCCAGACAGGGGAGCCCATGTAAGGGCCCCCAATGGCACTTTCAAAAATGTCTAAAAATACTTACGTTTATCACCTGGTACGGGGTTACTCCATTCTATGGTGTCCCTCTGGAGTGGGTGGGGGTGTCCCTGGGGCTTGGGGTGACATCTGTGAGCCCATTCCATGGTGTTTGGCAATGGAAATGGGTCCACAGGTACCTTAATGCCTGGTCAGACCCAGCCATTAAATAATGGCGTTAAGCAAGCTTAGCATCATTATTTTGGTTCACTTCCCACCCGTGCATCATTTTTGCATGGGGGGATAAATATGGTGCTAAGAGCTTAGCGTCATTTTTGGGACGGGAACGCCTACCTTGAATCTCATTGACAAAAGGTAGGTTCATGCATACAAAAAATGACAATTCCAGTATTTTGACACTAGATGGGTCTAGCGTCAAAATATTAATATGAAGTTACGCTTACAATGTTTTAGCATAAACAAATATGATGCTAAAATGGCACAAACAAAGTATGAATATGCATCCCTGTTTCTTATGCTGAACAGACCAAGACTAACCCACACAATTAATTTGGATTTTGAGTTCAAACCTGACGAAGTTAGCCTATCACAGACCCTGTAACTTCCCATTTCCCTATGGGAGAGCATTTTCAAGCTGAACAAATACAATTTCATGCTGAGTATTTTCTCTGCAGAAATCTTCTTCCACATCGCCTTCATTTCAGTTTTTGCAGATTTTGTGATAAATAATGTTACTTACCGAGCTGCAGTGATGGACTTTTCTGCAACAAATTGAATGTCAATGTTAGCATTGCACATTTTTTAAATCACAAGATTGCAGTCATTAAAATATCTGCAATCTTCACTTCTTTTCAAGTTATATGTGTTCTTTGGCGATTTCCATTAGTGCATGTCGCACTGAAGGCAAGAAGAATTCCCCAGCTGTCTTAAAGTTGACATCTTTTAGATCAGAGTTTGCTTCTTTCAAGAATTCAATGATATTATCGCATGCATACTCTGCTCAACTCAATGTAAAAACCAGGTTTGTAGACTTAGGTTTCTCAACATTCATTTTATTTTTCCATGAAGCTGGAACCAGTATTCATAGATACCATGTTGGCATGCCATTAAATTAATTAAGCTATACTCCAAGTTTTCATCCTTTTCTTGAACTTTGCTAACAAACTCTTATCTAGGCATATTTTGAAGATTAACTCCTGTTTATAATATATGATTCACTGCTTATAAGATTCCAGACAAGTGACTCTCAAATAGAAGGTGAAATATGTATAGAATGCAATGTCTACACCATGGCTCTTGTGAGTGTAATCTTATTGATTTGTATTCAGTGGCTGGTATTTGTATAGGCCGATCATCATATGTACCTCCTACCCCTGTGAAAAACAAGTTTGAGCAGCAGCAAGCCTCTTTACTCTTTTCCCACACACTCATGGGAGCTACTTAAGCTTCCTTCATCAGATAAAGGTCTATAGCATCTCCAATGACTTCTTTGGAATGCAATGGATGGATGCTGTAGTGCTCATAGATTTTTTTCTGAACGGGATAAATCTAATTTTTCTATTTTTCCCTTTGCAGTCTCATCATCAGCATCAGCATTTTCAATAGCATTGTCAACATTTTTATAATAAACCTTATTTTGTACCAGGCATAATGTGCCATGTTTAACTTTATTAACTCCAACCAATTCTTGCCAATCTGTCTCATTCTCAGTAGGTAAGTCATTTACCAAAATTCTAAGTGGTTCTTCAATATATTTCTCAGCTCCTATAGCTTTAACAGTTTTTTAAAGTGGAATGGCAAATACATGATGCTTCGATTAATGCTTTCAATAAATCTGTTGGATGCAATTTACCTGTCTTTGGTTCAAAACATATAGGCCCTCATTATGACATTGGCGGTAAATCCCACTTACCGCCATGATGACTGCCGCCAACATACCGCCACCATGGTGGATATCGATTCACCATATTGTGACACACACACAGCAATCCGTCACTATTTAGCCACAGACACAACTCTGCCACATCAAAGGTCAATGATAAACTGGCGGTATCAAAACCCACGCCGTTACGCCAACAGAACAACGTCCACCACATTATGACCCAGAAATCACCACGGCGGACATTCAATGGTGGTAAACCATTGGAGGTACATACCACTGCGCTCAAAATACACACACACATACAAAACAACACCACATTGGACAATTCGAACAACACACACCTGACACCCATACACACACCACACCCACACCACTATAAAACGCATACCCACATTACCGACAACTCTTCACGATTACAACCATTGGCACGAGATAGACACCATGACCACAGTCAAGACCCGAGACACACACTACCATCACCTATACACCAACCACACACCCCACATCACACACCCAACACATCACCCTACACACCCTCACCCACAATACTCACACAACACTAATGGCACCACAACAACACCCCAGATTCTCTGAGGAGGAGCTAAGGGTCATGGTTGTAGGAAATATCCGGGTAGAGCCACAGCTGTTTGGAGCACAGGTGCAGCAGATATCCATTGCTAGGAAGATGGAGCTATGGCGGAGGATCGTGAACAGAGTCAACGCATGGGACAGCACCCCATAATAAGGGATGACATCAGGAAGAGTTGGAACGACCTATGGGGAAAGGTACGTTCCATTGCAGCAAGACACCAGCTCGCAGAACAGAGGACTAGCCCGCCATCCCCTTCCCCCACAACTAACAACATGGGAGGAGAACGTTTTGGCAATCATGCATCCTGAGGGCCTGGCAGGAGTAGCGGGAGGACTGGACTTTCACCCCCCTACCTGCATGCCATCACATACCCCCACCCTCACCCTTAATCCCATCACTCCACCACCTCCCACACACCCCACCATCACTTTTCATTCATCCCAATGCCAAGTCCTGCATGCACTACCACTGCATGGACACCCCTCACAGACCTGCATGGATACCTATCACTAAAGCATGCACACAAGAGAGAATCAGCAAGCCCACCACATAACTCACACAAGGTAAAGCTGCCAGGGCAAAAACAGCCATAGAGGGCAACCCACCCATGCACAAAATGTCACACACAGAAACAATAACACTGCATTTACATCCCCACAGGTATCCCAGCCAATGTCACTGGAGAAGAGGTACCAGCAAAATTCATTCCCCCCACAGAAGAGACCCACAGTGATGACAGCGACTCTGCTTGCCTGGATATGGATGTCCAACCTGGCCCATCAGGGTCCTCCAGACAGTCGGTTACCCATCCGCAGTCACACACCACCACATACCTCCCCCCTCAGGAAACACCACCACAGCATCCACCCAGCGTGCCCATACCGCTGTCCCCAAGACAAGTCAATCAGCACTGTGTCTACCACTACAGGGACCCCATGGTACACCACAAACCCAAGACAATCAGGGACCTGGGGTCAGTGGCAGCTGGCACACGGTTCAGGGGACAGAGGCACAGGACAGCAGGGAAGCTGGGAGGACTGCTGTCTGCCAGGGGGAGGACAGGCCCAGGGAACCGACTCTTCAGGAGGCAATCACTGAGATCCTGGGATCATACCAACATTCCCAGGATATGCTGGGCCAGATCCTAGACAACGTGCAGGAGAACTGGCAGCTGCAGGAGGGACAGTACCAGGGGATCGGGGAGGACTTGAAGGCCATTAACACCACCCTGGTCTCCATTGCAGGGGTGCTGGCAGACATGGCTAACATTATGAGGGAGACAGCCTCAAAACAGCGGGCCCCTGCCACTAGCCAGACTACTGAACAGCCCTCCACCTCTGCTGCCACTAGTGGAAAGGAGGCCATCACAGGACCAACAGGCCACTAGCACCCCTCCCCCTGCAGAAGGAGAACCACCCCGCAAACGCTCCCTGCGATCCAGGCAGAAGCCAGAGACTATTGCTAAGACCCCCGCCAGGAAATGAGACTCTCCTGATTGTCAACCTTATATCCTACTCTGTCATCCTGTCCACCTTGAACTACCATTGCTCCCCATCCTATGGCCCCCATGGACACTGCACCTGTGAGACAAATAGACTGGAACTATACCCTGGACTTTCCTCCATCATCACCCCCAGCCCATTGCACTTCTCCCTTATCTTCATAGCACAGCAATAAACACACTTTGAAAAAAAAAACAAGTATGGAGTATGTCAAATGATTTCAGTATGTTGCAATTCAACTGTACAGTAATGTTTACATAGGAAAGATCTGTATTTTGCTGAGGTGAACACACCAGGAGTGATAGTGGGGCACCAACATCTGCAAAAAGAGTTGCCTAAGAGTAAAGTGAGTGGCCATAGAAGTGGGAAATAACAGCCTGGCAGTTACAGTGTGAAACAAAAACTGACAAGGAATTGTGAAGTTACTCTGTCTTACCTGTGTGTCATTTGAAGTATTGACATATCACTGCAGTTCTGTAGTCCTCATCCTCATCCTCTGCCTCCTCATCTTCACTGTCCACAGGGTCCACTGCTGCCACACGGCCATCTACAGCCTCCTCCCCCTACAGAAAAGGCACATGGCAAGGTTATGCAACATGCGGCATTCCACAATTATCTGGCAGACCTTCTTGGGTGAGTAGCACAGGGATCCACCAATCAGATGGAGGCACAGAAACCTGGCCTTCAGGAGGCCAAATGTACATTCAATGATCCTTCTTGTTCGCCCATGTGCCTTATTGTAATGTTCCTCAGCCCTTGTCCTGGGATTACTCACCGGGGTCAGTAGCCATGATAGGTTGGGGTAACCTGAGTCACCTGCAAATATGGTTGGACAACTGTTAGCCACACACTATCCCTTATGGCCCACACCATACCCATACACTAACATCCACTGGGTGGGAACCTGGGCTCACCTATTAGCCACACCCTGTGCCTCTGCATTTGGGCCATCACATTTGCGATGCTGCTATTCCTCAGGATAAAGGCCTCATGCACCGACCCAGGATACTTAGCATTGATGGGGAGATGTTCTGGTCCGCCAAACACACCATCCGCACATTCATCGAGTGAAAACTTTTTCTATTTCTGAAGACCTGTTCATTTTTTGCCGGGGGGGGGGACAAATGCAATATGTGCTCCCTCAATCGCCCCAATGATGTTGGGGATATGCACCATTGTACAGAAGTCAGCCTTCACCGTGGCCAAATTCTACACCTCAGGGAAAACAATGTAGCTGCACATGTGTTTAATCAGGGCAGACAATACTATGGTCAGCACTATTGAGAACATTGGCTGTGACATTCCTGCTGCCAAGCCCCCTGTCACTTGGAAAGAACCAGTTGCCAAGAAATGGAGCACAGATAGGACTTGCACAATAGTGGGGATCCCAGTGGGGTGACGGGTAGCAGATATCAGGTCAGGTTTCAAATGAGCACACAGCTCCGTGATTGTGGCCCTGTCAAGTCTGTAGGTCAGGATGATGTGACTGTTCTC
This sequence comes from Pleurodeles waltl, assembly GCF_031143425.1. Lineage (NCBI taxonomy): Eukaryota > Metazoa > Chordata > Amphibia > Caudata > Salamandridae > Pleurodeles > Pleurodeles waltl. Next base: position 497,244,901 of record NC_090444.1, read on the forward strand.
CATTGTTGTCAAGTCCACCAGGGGTCTATACTCTGGGGGATGTCTCCATTTCCTATTCATCCACAACGGTTGGAGTCTAAGGGACAAAAGAGTGAGGAGCCTGTCATAAACTGTACTTTGTAGCCACTACAGTTCATTGCATGATATGAATTTTAAGGGTATTAGTGGCATATGTCCTGTATGTACAATTGTGATCTGTGACGCAGTTATGATCCATGCACTGCCCTCCCCCTGAAATGGCGTCCACCTGTCCTGTATGGAGGGACATATGGAAGTGAGGTAATTCCGCTGACGATGTGCGCCGTAGCAGAAGGCGCTCAGGATCCGCTGTGCAACGCCTCATTGGATAATATTGGGCCCTATGGGGTATAGTGGCCAATGGTGACGGTATGCACCGCTGCAGACATGACCCCCATTTCCTATCTGTTCACTTACTTGCTACCTGACCTTCAACAGCAGGGGACCTACACTGCATGTGCTGCTGTGACCTGTATCTGGAACCGACCATGGCCCATTTTGATTGGGGAACGGGCCCCTGCCTTCTCTTCGGAGGAGTTGGAGAGACTAGTGGATGGGGTCCTACCCCAGTACGGACAGCTGTATGGACCCCCAGACCAACAGGTGAGTACACTGTGAGCATGATGCATGGGGCATGAATGCATGGAGTGCTGTATGTGAAGGCCTCAAGTAGGGGGTGTTGGTGGATGGGTCCTGGGCAGCGTGCAGCATGTATGATGGGCAATGTCTGTGCGTAAGGGGATGGAAAGGGCTATGGTGGCCCATGAGCGTAACAGCCAGGACAGTCTAACTAATACCTTTCCCTGTATATATTTTGTCTGCAGGTCAGCGCCCATCAAAGGAAGGGTATATGGCGTTACGTGCAGACCCTGAGGGTCTACGGCAGGTCGAGCACCCACTGTTGGAAACAATGGGAGGACCTGAGATGCTGGGCACAGAAGATGGCGGAGGCCCATCTGGGGATGGCCTCCCAATGAGGAAGCGGTGCCCGTCGAACCCTGACCCCCCTTATGGCCCGCACACTGGCAGTGGCCTATCCGGACGTGGATGGGTGCTTGAGGGAATCACAGCAGCCACAAGGGGGTAAGTACAGGGCAGATCATCACTACTTATGCATGGTGGGGTGGTATCCGGGTGGGGGATGTGTGTTTGTGTGTGCCCCTAGGCCAGGCCTGACATTGCAGAGTAGGGGCCAGATGTAGGAAACTTCTGCATGGCGCACATTTCTCTGTTTGCGACATGCAAAAAGCACATTGCGATGCCCATTCCGATTTTGCGAGTCGGTAACCTGGTTACCGACTCGCAAAATGGGAATGCGACTCGCAAATAGGAAGGGGTGTACCCCTTCCTATTTGCGATTCGCATCGGGATGCAAAATTGCTTTGTGAACCCAAACGCGGTCGCAAAGCAATTCGCAGTTACCACCAGTGTCACACTGGTGGTAACCCATTCGCAAAAGGGAAGGGGTCCCCATGGCACCCCCTCGCCTTTGCGAATGGCCCTGAAAACATTTTTTCAGAGCAGGCAGTGGTCATATTGACCACTGCCTGCTCTGAAAAAATGAAACAAAAACGTTTCCTTTTTTCATTTGTATTGCAACTCGTTTTCCTTTAAGGAAAACGGGCTGCATTAAAAAAAAAAAAAAAACTGCTTTATGCAGATGCAGACATACCAACATCCACTGCCTCCACTGCACTGTTGCCCCCTCCTCCTTGTCCTCCCCCCTCCTCCTTCTCCTCCACCTCTCTACCAGTTGCATCAACCCTCACACCTGCATGCACTACATCCTTGTACACTACCTCCATCATCAGTACACCTATCAGAACACATACCTCACTGGCAGTCACCACCTCAACATCCATGCACACATCCCCTGTGTCCACTGTGTCTGTCTCCCCCTAAGGTACACAAACGCAAGCACTCAGACACCCAACAGCCATCCCCCTGTTCTGCTTTCCTACTTATCTCATATCAGAGCTTACAGAACCTCTCTGGAATGCACTTCTGAGTTCAAAGAAGACCTTTATTATTGTTAATTCTTCCCCACCCACAAGTTCTTGAGAGACAAATTAATAGACTTCAAGCACACGTTCAAAAGAGTAAAAGTAGTTGCAGCAATGAAAACAAAATATATCACAGTACTTCTCAGTTGCAATGTACACAGCAGGTTATATTAGCAAAGCATAAAAGTCAAAATTCATCACCGTTTGAGCAAGGCGGCAGGGCCTACATACTCAGCTTCATCTTTCTGGGGTCTGCAAGTTGATGACTCCGGTCAACTGCGAGAAAAAGATTATCTACCCAAACGGGAGACTGGCAACTGGCGCCTAGTTCCAGCCTGAAGTCAAGCAGATTTGAATCTAACTCACTGTAGCCCCGAGTCATCCTTACAAAAGTGTGCCCCCCTCCTCTCAGACTCGGGAAAACTACGCAAGCCTTTGGAGACTGGCCAGATCTCCTAGACTTCTCCTCTTCCCAAGCCTGAGCAGAAAGGAAAACACCAAATGTACTCTCTCTTATCAGGTCTAGCCTGGTGTGAAGAAAACAGTTTGGTTCATCTTGTGGAAAAACACAGCTTGGAAGAATACAGACATCTGCGATGTTTCAACTGCAATGTCTAACTCCACGTTAAAGCCAATAGGCAGCTAACCTAAATATCAAATGTAGGGGCATATTTATACTCCGTTTGCGCCGAATTTGCGTAGTTTTTTTCGACGCAAATTCAACGCAAAACTAACTCCATATTTATACTTTGGCGTTAGACGCATCTAGCGCCAAAGTACATGGAGTTAGCGTCATTTTTTTGCGTGAACACCTTCCTTGCGTTAATGATATGCAAGGTAGGCGTTTCCGTCTAAAAAAATGACTCCGATGCTATTGCGTCTGATTTATACTCCCGGGCAAAAATGACGCCCGGGAGTGGGCGGGACTAAAAAAACCTGCATTTGTGCCGGATTTTAGCGCCTGGGTCAGGGCAGGCGTTAAGGGACCTGTGGGCTCAGAATGAGCCCAGAGGTGCCCTCCCCTGCCCCCAGGGACACCCCCTGCCACCCTTGCCCACCCCAGGAGGACACCCAAGGATGGAGGGACCCACCCCAGGGAAGAAAAGGTAAGTTGTGGTAAGTATTTTGTTTAAAAAAAAAATTTGGCATGGGGGGCCTGATTTGTGCCCCCCTACATGCCACTATGCCCAATGACCATGCCCAGGGGACAGAAGTCCCCTGGGCATGGCCATTGGGCAAGGGGGCATGACTCCTGTCTTTGCTAAGACAGGAGTCATGTTAATGGCGTCTGGGCGCCAAAAAAAAATGGCGCAAATCGGGTTAAGACGTTTTTTTTGCCTCAGCCTGACTTGCCCCATTTTTGGACGCCCAAACGCCATTTTTCCCTACGCCGGCGCTGCCTGGTGTACGTGTTTTTTTTTCACTCACACCAGGCAGCGCCGGTCGGCTAACGCCGGCTAACGCCATTCAATAAATACGGTGCCCGCATGGTGCTTCAGAATGGCGTTAGCCGGCGCTAATTTTTTTGGCGCAAAACTGCGTTAGCGCAGTTTTGAGTCAAAAAGTATAAATATGGGCCGTAATGTCTAATGTCATGTCAAAGGCAATAGGCAGCTGAGCTGAATACAAAATATAATGTCTAATATCATGTCAAAGCCAATAGGCAGCTGAACTGAATACAGCATGTCAAAGCCAATAGGCAGAATACAGAATGTAATGGCTAATGCCGTGTCAAAGCCAATAGGCAGCTAAACTGAATACAGAAAGTAATGGCTAATGCCATGTCAAAGCCAATAGGCGTCTGAAAACCTGGGGTGTCTTTGGGGTGCCATGGGGTGGTGTGGATGAGGTGTGGGGTGGCGTTTGTGGTGATGAGTGTGGTGAGTGTGTGGTGTTTTGTGCATGGATGTTGTGTGAGTGATGGTGTTATGTGCCTGTGAATGCTCTGCACTAGCTGGTGGTGTCTCTCTCTGGCCTTAGTCAATAAATGGTGGTCGTAGGGGTTTGTGGGGGATGTGGGTGTGTGTTTTATATTGTGTTGGGTGTGTGGGAATGGTGTTAATATGTGTATGAGGTGTGTGTTTCAAAATGACCAATGTGGCAGTGTTTTGGAGCTGTGTGTGTATTTTGACCGCAGTGGTGTGTACCGCCAATGGAATACCGCGGTTGAAAGACCGCCGCGTGGATTCGAGGGTCGGAATGGAATGGGCGTATTTCTGTTGGCGTGACGGTGGAGGTTTGGTCATCGCCAGTTTCTCGCTGGCCGTTGGTGTGGCGGACTTTTGTGGATGTCGGGTTTTTGGCGGTTTGCCTGTTGCGGGTCAAAATGACCGTGGCGGTTTCCCGCAGCTGCGGCGGTGTTATGGCGGTCTTCTGACCGGCGGTAAGCGCCTTTTACCGCCGAGGTCAGAATGACCCCCATAATGTGCTACTGGTGAACATTGAGCAACTAATATGCGCAGTGGTGAAACACAATTAATAGCATTACATTCCACCCCATGATCAATGAATTTATGTTTCACATATCTTTTGTTTAAAAAAAAAAAAAAAAAACATCAACATCAACACAAAAAAAACATTATCAGCAAGTCAGATATGAATGATCAAAGCAATCACTGTAAAGCAATGGAAGTGGGTTAACATATAAATCTCATACCCTTTCACATCAGATACATCTACACAGAAAAGACTGAAACTTTTATACTCTGAATGAGATTATAGTGTCTCTAAAATAGCAATTTGATGTAGCATGAGTTCTACTCATGTAAAGGTGCACGGTCCACCTAAAAGGTTTGCTGGTAGGTAATGAATGTGGTACTCTAGCCCTGTCTTGCATGTACCAGATCCAATGTATGATCCTAGCTAGGGGCACTCTTTTCTTCCCCTGTTCCTGATTTACATGTAAATACAGAAAGTAATGGCTAATGCCATGTCAAAGCCAATAGGCAGCTGAACTGAACAAAACATAGAGGGGGTTATTCCAACTTTGGAGGAGGTGGTAATCCGTCCCAAATGTGACGGATTTACCACCAGCCGTATTACGAGTTCCATAGGATATAATGGACTCGTAATACGGCTGGTGGTATATCCGTCACTTTACCGTCACTTTTGGGACAGATTACCACTTCCTCCAAAGTTGGAATAACCCCCATAATGTGCTACTGGTGAACATTGGGCAACTAATATGCGCAGTGGTGAAACACAAAGTCATTGGTCAAACACAATTAATAGCATCACACCACCTCACAGCAGCATCCAGCCCATGCACCTGCACCCAAACTCAGCGGACAGACACCTCCTACAACCACTCCCTCTTCCCACCCCAGTGTCCCTAAGAAGCTTTTTCTTGCCTCCGTTGACCTCATCCCTACCCCTTCCCCCGTCCTTCACATCTGTCCAGGGTGGGTAAAACCCAGGCAAGCACCTCAGCCACCCAGTCCACAGGCCCAGTAGTGTCCACAGCAACTTGTGTTGGGAAATGATCCTGGGCACCAGGCAGCCACACGGAAAGGGTGCCTGTCCCAAGTGCTGCCAGGAAGGGCAAGGAGCCATGCCCATCTGCTGCACGGAAGGGCAAGGTGCCACCCCCAGCTGCTGAAGGAAAGGGCAAGGAGCCACCCCCAGCTGCTGAAATGAAGGGCAAGGAACCACCCCCAGCTGCTGAAAGGAAGGGCAAGGGGCCTGCACCAGCAGGCGGAAAGGACAAGGGGCCTGGTGCTGGGAATCAGTCGGAGCCCCCACCACCAACCATGGTGGTGCAGCCATCCAAGGCTGCAGGGGATGGGCTGGAGCCTCCCCAAACCACCAACACCACCATCAGCAGCAGCACCGCCATCAGCACCATCACCACCAACAGTAGACAGCCGTCCGAGGCTGCAAGGGATGAGCTGGAGCCTCCCCCCACCACCACCAGCAGCAGAAGCACTGCCACCAGCACCACCACCACCAGCAGTGGGCAGCCATCTGAGGCTGCAGGGGATGAGCTGGAGTCTCCCCCTACCACTAGCGCCACCATCAGCAGCACTACCACTGAGCAGGCATCACCGGCAGCACACAGTCTGTAGTCCTGCGTCCATGGGCTGTTGTGTGGCCTGCCCCCTGCAAATCTTGTAGGTATGACACCCAGCTGAGAGACTGTGACCTTGCACTCCCCAAGATCTGCATCATAGGGCACGATGCCCCGTCCAGAACCAGTGGGTCCCCCCAGGGAGGAAGATCACAGGGCATGATGCCCCCTCCAGAACCAGTGGTAAAGACATCCACTTACCCCATCCTCTCCAGGATGAAGATCACAGGGCACAATGCCTCCTCCAGAAGCAGTGGGTATGGCACCCACTCACCCCATCCTCTCCAGGATGAAGATCACAGGGCATGATGCCCCCTCGAGAACCAGTGGTAAAGACATCCACTCACCCCATCCTCTCCAGGATGAAGATCACAGGGCACAATGTCACCTCCAGAACCAGTGGTAAAGACACCCACTCACCCTATCCTCTCCAGGATGAAGATCACAGGGCATGTTGCCCCCTCCAGATCATGTGGGGAAGTCACCCACTTGTGAGACTGTGGCCTTGCAGTTCCCAGGACCAAGCACAGGGCATGTTGCCCCCTCCAGAGCCAGTGGGCAAGTCACCCACCTGAGAGACTGTGACCTTGCAGTCCCCAGGACCAAGCACAGGGCATGTTGCCCCCTCCAGGACCAGTGGTGTTGTTCCATCTGCAGGCTGAGGTGCCCCCCTATTCTCTATCCCTCTGAGGTGCCTGCCTATTTCCAAACTGATGCCCCTGCAGTATTCTCCCCGTGTTGTTGCAGGAGTCAAGTGGCGCCTTGGACTTTGTCATGTGGCCCAGTGGTCCACACACATTGAGGACTGGGCAGTGTCCCTTGTTTTTACATATGTATATACTTTTCGATTGCATTTTCGTATTTCTACTTTATTTATATTATGACACTCACTTACATCTATTCGTGTTGTCCTTGCATTATTCCTGAAGAGTACGGGGTATGTATGTCATGTTACTGCATCTGCTTGTGTGTATGGTATTGGGGGGGAGTTGTATGATGTCTGTGTGTGTCATTCTCTTTTATTTCCCCCTCCCCTGTATGCTAGGCGGCTGTACTCACCGTGGTCGTCTTCGCTGTCGTTGGTGTTCATGGTGGAGCAGGACGTAGAAAAGAATTGGGAAGATCTGCAGCTCGGGCTCATTGGCGGCGTGGTTCTTCCTAGAGGCTGCAAAGGTGATTGTTTCCCTTCTGAGATCTGTTTCGCCAGGCTTTTGATGTTGTTGGTATCGCCCTGGCAAATGTGGCGGATTGGGCTGTCATTTTACAGTGGGCAGAACATTAGCTTCCGCCTGGCTGTTGGCAGCAACTGCATGGTGCCTGTTGATTCTGCCCTGGAAGTCGGTGTGGTAAAGTGGCTGTCTGTCTGAGCTCTTTCTGCCATGGTCGTAATTTGGTGGGAGTTGCCACCAGCCTGTCGGCGGTATTACCACTGCTTTATCAACGACTGCCAGGGTTGTAATGAGGGCCATAGTTGCTTGAAATGGATGTATAGATTGCATAGGGACAATTCATACACATTTAAATCTTGTACTTGTCCTGAGATAGTTATAGGTTGTAGCCCGTTATACACTGCTCTGGCTTGTGTTCTGTGATCCTCTAACTTTTCTTAGCAGTACTTACAAATTAAATGTCGGATTCACAAATCAAAACGTTCTTCTACACACAAATAAGTTGCAAGTTATTGCCACTTTTCGTTGTTTTCCCATTCAGTTTTTGAAAATACATCTCCATTTCATGTTTTTATCTTATAGTGAGCGTGTCTACCGCAAATGCAAACATAGGCCATCATTACAACCCTGGCGGTCAGTGACAAAGCAGTGGTAATACCGCCAACAGACTGGCGGTAAAAAAAAATTGAATCATGACCACGGTGGAAACCGCCAACACAGACAGCCACATTAACACTCCGACCGCCACAGGGGTAGTAACAAACACCGCTGCGGTAACTGCCAACAGCCAGGCGGAAGACAATGTACCGCCCACAGCATTACAACAGGCCTATCCGCCACCTTTTCCGGGGGCGTACTAACGCCATCAAAAGTACAGCAGAAACAGTACACTGAAGGGAAACGACTCACCTCTCGACACTCAAGGAAAAACTAAGACGCCATGGAACCCGAGCTGCACATTTTTCCAATTCTGGTGTACCTCCTCATACACCAGGAACACGAACGCCGGCGAAGATCACCACGGTGAGTACTGCACCTAGCACACAAGGGAGGGGGGCAGAAAAAGAGAGTGAGACACACACACGCAACACGCAACACCCTCACCCCCAACACCATACACACAAACTGATGCAACAACATCACATATATACCCGTAACCCTCAGGCATAATGCAAGGACAAAAGGAATGGATTAAAATGAGTGTAATAGTACAATTTTAGATAAATACGTCCTTAAATCAATAAACAATATGTACAATATATACAAAAGGAGGGACAATGCCAACTCCAAAATGTCCGTGGCCCACAGGGCCATAACACATAGGCCAAGTCCACACTTGACTCCTGCCTCAATGTAGAGAGAACACTGCAGGGGCATCAGGTCGAAAAAACACAGGCAACTCAGGGGGACGGGGAACGGGGGGCACCTCAGCCGGAAGATGGTACAACGCCACTGTCCTGGAGGGGGCTCCATGCCCACTGCTTGTTCCTGGGAGTGCAAAGCCACAGTCTCTCAAGTGGGTGGTTTGCCCACTGCTTGGTCCTGGGAGTGCAAAGCCACAGTCTCTCAAGTGGGTGGTTTGCCCACTGCTAGCTCCAGGGGAGTGCAGAGCCACAGTCTTTCAAGTGAGTGGTTTGCCCACTGCTTGCTCCTGGGGAGTGCAAAGCCACAGTCTCTCAAGTGGATGGCTTCTCCACTGGTTCTGAAGAGGGCTTTGTGCCCAGTGTGCTTCATCCTGGAGGGTGCAAGGTAACAGTCTCTCACCTCGGTGTCACACTGACAGGTGTTGCAGGGGCCAGGACACACTGCAGCCCATGTAGTCACTACTACCCACTGGTCACCGGTGGTGACAGTTGCTCAGTGGATGGCAGTTGCGGTGCAGGTGGCAGTGCTGTCAGTGGTGGTGGGAGCTTCCAGCCCTTCCACTGCAGCCTCGGATGGATGCCCACTGGGGCTGCTGCTGCTGGCAGTGGTACTGCTGGCAGTGGAGGTGGCGGTGCTGCCTGAGGGGCAGGTGGTGGTGCTGGCTGCGGTGCAGGTGGCGGTGCTGTCATTGGTGGGGGGAGGCTCAAGCCCTTCCCCTGCAGCCTCGAACGGCTGAAGTGCCATGGCTGGTTTTGTGTGCCCCTTCCTGCTCCTGGCAGATGGTGGTACCTCCTTGCTTCTGCCAGCTTGTGTTATTTTTCTGCCCTTGCTGGTTGGTGGTGCCTCCTTCCCCTTGCTGGCTGGTGGTGCCTCCTTTCACTTGCTGGCTGGTGGTGCCTCCTTCCCCTTGCTGGTTGGTGGTGCCTCCTTCTCCTTGCTGGCTGGTGTCCCCTTCTTGCCCTTGCTAGGTGGTGGCCCCTTCTTGGCCTTGGCAGGTGGTGCTGGAACACTGGCTGTGCTGACGGGAGCCTCCTTGGAGACTCTCACACCTGCAGTAGCTGCAGAAACCACAGTGGCTGTGGACTGGGTGGCTGAGGTGCTAGGCTGGGTGCTGGCCACCCTGGCCAGAAGTGAAGGACAGGGGGAGGGTATGGAATGGGTCAATGGTGGCGAGGAAAATCTTCTTAGGGACACTGGAGCGGGAAGAGGGTGAAGGTTTGAAAGTGGAGGAGTAGGGAGTGGTTGTAGGAGGTGTCAGTCTGCTGTGTTTGGGTGCAGGTGCATGGGCTGGATGCTGTCGTGGGGTGGATGGCTGTTGGGTGTCTGAGTGCTTGCCTTTGTGTACTTTGGGAGGAGGGGTCACAGATGCAGTGGGAGAGGACGAAGGGGACTTGCGCATGGATGTGGGGGTGGTGACTGCCAGTGAAGGGCGTGAAGTGATAGGCATGCTGGTGATGGAGGTAGTGGATGAGGATGTAGTGCATGCAGGTGTTAGTGGAGACGCTACTGGGAAGTAACCTACTCGCCGCCACAGATGACATCAGACATCAAATGGACAACGGCGAAACCTCAGCCCTCATCCTCCTCGACCTATCAGCCGCTTTTGACACCGTCAGCCACCGCACTTTACTGACCCGCCTCCAGGAAGCCGGCATCCAAGATAAAGCCCTCCACTGGATCTCATCCTTCCTCTCCGACAGAACGCAGAGAGTCTGTCTCTCCCCTTTCCGCTCCAAAGCCACCAACCTCATCTGCGGCGTCCCCCAAGGATCCTCCCTCAGCCCCACGTTGTTCAACGTCTACATGGCTCAACTGGCCCGCCAACATCATCTCAGCATCATCTCCTACGCCGACGATACCCAGCTCGTCCTCTCCCTGACCAAAGACCCGCTCACCGCCAAAACAAACCTCCACGAGGGACTAAAATCTATCGCCGATTGGATGAACAACAGTCGCCTGAAACTCAACTCCGACAAGACGGAAGTCCTCATCCTCGGACGCACCCCCTCGGCCTGGAACGACTCATGGTGGCCCTCCGTCCTCGGACCCCCACCCACCCCTGCCAGCCACGCAAGAAACCTCGGCTTCATCCTGGACTCCGCCCTCACCATGTCCAAACAGGTCAGCGCCGTCTCCTCCTCCTGTTTCAACACCCTCCGAATGCTCCGCAGAATTTTCAAGTGGATTCCAACAGAAACCAGAAAGACGGTGACCCAGGCCCTCGTCAGCAGCAGACTTGACTACGGCAACGCACTCTACACAGGCATCCCAACCAAAGACATCAAACGCCTCCAACGTATCCAAAATGCCTCCGCCCGACTGATCCTCAACATACCCCGCCGAAGTCACATCTCCCCTCACCTAAAGGAACTCCACTGGCTCCCGGTAGACAAGAGGATCACCTTCAAACTCCTGACCCACGCTCACAAGGCACTTCACAACACCGGACCCTCCTACCTCAACACCAGACTTCACTTCTACACCCCAACACGTCAACTCCGATCCGCCAACCTCGCCCTCGCCATCGTACCCCGAATCCAGCGCAAGACATCCGGCGGCAGATCCTTCTCCTTCCTCGCCGCCAAGACCTGGAACTCTCTCCCCACATCCCTTCGCCAGACCCAGGACCTCCTCGCATTCAGAAGGCTCCTCAAGACCTGGCTCTTCGACCGATAAACCAGCAGCACTCCCCTCCCCCCCCCCCCTCAGCGCCTCGAAACCCTGACGGGTACATAGCGCGCTTTATAAATACTATGATTGATTGATTGATTGAGGTGGATGAGGAGGAGGAGGGGTACACAGTGGAGGCAGTAGATGTTGGTGTGTCTGCATCTGGATGGTGCTTGTGTGAGTGCTTGTGGGATGAAGTGTGGTACTTGTGTTTGCCTGAGCCACTTCTGTGTGTTGTCTTGGGTGAATGCAGGTCTGAAGGTGTGCTTGGGATAGGGTGGGGTTGAGGGGATTGGAACTAGGTAGAGGAAGTTGGAGGGGGGAGGGTGGAGACAGGGACAATGACTGCCATCAGTTAGGTGGCCAGAGTCTGGAATGCTCTCTGTTGGGCCGCCACGCCAGAGAGAATGCCATCCAGGTATGCATTTGTTTGTTGCAAATGCCCTGCTAGACCCTGGATGGCATTCAGTATGGCTGACTGCCCAACAGAGAGGGATCTCAGGAGGTCAAAAGCCTTCTCACTGAGGGCAGCAGGGCTGACTGGGGCAGGGCCTGAGGTGCCTGGGGCAAAGGAGATGCCTACCATCCTGGGTGAGCAGGCACGAAAACCACGTTGAGGGGCTGCTGGGAGGGCAGTGCTGGTACAGGGGGTGGCGGATTTACCTGTAGTTGGGGTGGGCACAGAGATCTCCGCCACCACCAGGGATCTTCCATCAGAGGAGGAGTCGCTGTCACTACTGTCCCCTCCTGTCTCCGTCACGGTGCTCCCCTAGCCCTCTGTCCCACAGGTGCCCTCACCGTCGGTGGATTTGGCCTCCAGGCCTATGTGGGATGCAGCTCCCTCCATCTCCGGTGCCTCTGCTCCTCCGCCAGATGATGCTAATGCACACAAGGACAGGGTGACAAAACAAAAGAGGAGGGGAAGAAACAGAGGTTACACTTGGTCAATGCCAGCAACAACACTACCGTTGGTGTACACAACTCACAGGGAACAGCCCTATGCACTATGCCGTGCACTACCAGTTACAATGCTAGTCACCAGCCCATGGGGTACAATGCCTAACACCATTAGCTGCACGCCTGAAATTCACAGGACCCTGCCCAGTAGTAGATGACCACCAACATTATTGTGGTTGGAGTGCATCTGAGCTTGCCCATCATGGAACCTACCCTGCCATGTTTGCCCTGTCCTAGGGGCACCCACAGCCCACATCCCCCACCCAGGCAACACCTTAACGCGTGCAAAGTCAAGAATCTGAATCTGTACTCACCGCCTTTTGCTGCTGTGACGCCTTCAAGTGCCAATCCAACTCCAGATAGGCCACCGCCAGGATGTGGAACATCAGGGGGGTCAGGATACGATGGGCACCCCTTCCTCGTTGGGAGGCCAGACCCAGCTGGGCCTCCGCCGTCTTCCTTGCCCAGCGGCAAAGGTCCTCCCACCATTTGCGGCAGTGAGTGTTCCACCTGTCAAAGACCCCCAGGGTCTGCACCTCCTTGGTGATGGCAAGCCAAATACCCTCTTTCTAATGGGTGCTGCCCGGCAGAAAAAATACAGCAGAAAAGGTATTAGTCAGAGTGCCCCGACAGTCATACTCATGGCCCGCCATATCCCTCACATCCCCTTACGCACAGACATTGACCACCATACATGCAGCACTATGCCCAGGACCCTTCAGCCCCCCCACACGAGGCTTACACACACACAGCACTCCATACATTTATGCCCCACGCATCATGCTCACAGTGTACTCACCTGTTGGTCTGGAGGACCATAAAGTAAACGATACTGGGGTAGGACCACATCTACCAGTCTCTCCAACTCCTCCGAAGTGAAGGCAGGGGCCTATTTCCCCAGACTCTCGAGCCATGGTCGCTTCCAGACACAGGTCACAGCAGCACTTGTGGTCACGTCCGTGGCGGTGCATACTGTCACCACGGGCGCACATCGCCATTGGCTCCTGGAACCCGTAGGCCCCAATGATAACCAATGCCGTGTTGCACGGTGGTCATCGGTGGTCATCAACCGCTGACCGCACTAGCGCACAACACCAGCGGAATTACCTAATTTCCACTTGTCCCTCCTCACAGGTTAGGCTGCCGCCATTTCAGGGGGGCACAGGCCATGGCACCTAACTGCATCACTGCAAACATAGGCAGATCAGCTGACTTACAAGTTCACATACTGTTTCTCTAAAACCAAAAATTGCATATTAATCTGAGTATATGTTTGAATATGACATTTTGCTCACTGTTTTTCAACCTAGAGTTCAACCACTGAGAATGAATAGGAGATGAAGACATCCCCCCCATGTACAGACCCCTGGTGGACCTGGTGACAATGGAGGACGGGCATATTATCCTAACCTACAGATTTGATAGGGCCACAATCCAAGAGCTGTGTGCCCAATTGGAGCCAGACCTGACTTCAGCTATCCACCACCCCACAGGTATCCCCTCTCTAGTGCAGGTCCTGTCAGTGTTCCATTTCTTGGCAAGTGGTTCCTTCCAAGCGACATTGGCCATGGCATCAGGGATCTCACAGCCTATGTTCTCTAACCTACTGACCAGAGTGTTGTCTGCCCTGATGAAACACATGTGCAGCTACATCGTATTCCCCCAGGTGGAGGATTTGGCCACAGTGAAGGCTGAGTTATATGCACTGAGACATATCCCCAATATCACTGGTGCCATTGATGGTATACATATTGCCATTGTGTTCCCCACGGACAAATGACCAGGTTTTCAGAAAGTAAAAGAGCTTTCACTCTCTGAAGGTGTGTTTGGTGGTCCCATGTCAATGCAAAGTATCATGGTTCTGTGAATGACTTTATCTTGAGGAATTGCAGCATCCCATATTTGATGGCTCAACTCCAGAGGCACCAGGTGTGGCTAATAGGTGAGTCCATGGTCCCTGCCCACTTTATGCATTTATATGGGTGTGGGGTTGGCCCTAAGGGTGAGTGTGTGGCAAACAGGTATCCCTCGATATTTACAGGTGACTCTGGTTACCCCAACCTCTCATGGCTACTGACCCCAGTGAGGAATGCCAGGACAAGGGCAAAGGAACATTACAATGAGGCACATGGGCAAACAAGGAGGATCATTGAGCACACCTTTGGCCTCCTGAAGGCCAGATTCAGGTGCCTCCATCTGACAGGTGGATCCCTGTACTAGTCACCCAATAAATTGTGCCAGATCATCGTTGCATGTTGCATGTTGCACAACCTGGCCTTGAGATGCCAGGTGCCTTTTCTGCAGGAGGATGAGCCTGGGAATGGTCGTGTGGCAACTGTGGAGCCTGTGGACAGTGACAAAGAGGAGGCAGAGGAAGAGTATGTGGACAACAGAACTACAATAATTCAGCAGTACTTCCAGTGACACACAGGTAAGACACTGTAACTTTACCTTCCATTACAGTTTTGTGTTGGACATTGTACATGGCAGCCTGATGTCCCTTATTTCTATGTCCACTTTGGCATCTCTATTTTCAGATATCTGTGCCCCACTCTGGCTCCTGGTGTGTTTACTGCTTCCCACTACAGGTCATACCTATGTAAATATAACTGTACATTTGAATTGCAATGTTTACAGCTTGTTAAACTAATACATATTTCAATCAATTGACAGACTCCATACTTGTATTTGTTCCAAGGGTGTTTGTTTCTGTGATAATAAGTGTAGGAGGTATTGCAATGGGCTGGGTTGATGGTGGAGCAATGTCCAGGATAGAGTCCAGTCTATTGGTATCAAAGGTGCATTGTCCAAGTGGGAATAGGAAATGGAGCAATGTCAGTTAAAGTGGACAGGGTGACAGAGTGGGACACAAGGGTAACAATCAGGGGAGTCCTATTTCCTGGCGGGGGTCTTGGCAATGTTCTCTGGCTTCTGCCTGGATCACAGGGACCTTTTGCATGGTAGTTCTTCTTCTACAGAGGGAGGAGTGCTGGTGGCCTGTTGTTCCTGTGACAGGGCCTCCTGGACACTAGCGTCGGCAGAGGTGGAGGGCTGTTCTTCTTTGTGGCTAGTGTCAGGGGCCCCTTGGTGTGCCACTGCCTCCCTCATGGTGTTGGCCATGTCTGTCAGCACTCCTGCAATGGTGACCAGGGTGGTGTGGATGTCCCTCCGGTCCTCCCTGATCCCCAGGTACTGTCCCTCCTGTAGCCGCTGGGTCTCCTGCAGCTTGGCCAGTATCTGGCCCATCGTCTCCTGGGAATGGTGGTATGGTCCCAGGATGTTGGTGAGTGCCTCATGGAGAGTTGGTTCCCTGGGCCTGTCCTCCCCCTGTCACACAGCAGTCTTTTTAGCTTCCCTGTTGTCCTGTGCCTCTGTCCCCTGAACCGTGTGCCCAGTGCCACTGACCCCAGGTCCCTGATCGTCCTGTGTTTGTGAGGTTGCCTGGGGTCCCTGTAGTGGTGGACACAATGCTGATTGACGTGTCCTGGGGACAGAGGGATGGGTCCGCTGGGTGGGTGCTGTGCTGGTGTTTCCTGAGGGGGGAGGCTCTGTGGTGGTATGGGACTGTGGCAGGGTCACCAACTGTCCAGAGGTCCCTGATGGGCCAGGTTGGGCATCCTGATCCAGGCATGCATAGCTGCTGTCATCACTGTGGGCCTCTTCTGGGGGTGGACTGGATGTTGCTGGCACCTCCTCTCCGGTGAAGTTGTGTGGGGGTCCTGTGGGTATGTAAATGCAGTGTTATTGTTACTGCGTGTGACACCTTGTGCATGGGTGTGTTTCCCTCAATGGTTGTTATTACCAAGGCAGCTTTGGCTTGTGTGAGTTGTCATTTGGCTGGCTAAGTGATTGCCACTACTATGCATGCTGTGGTGATGGGTGTCCATGCAGGACTGTGAGTTGTGACCATGCATTGTTGTTGCAAGCAGTGTTGGGTACTGTGAGGGGTGGGTTGTGATGGTGTGGTGTATGTGAGGTGGTGGGGTGATGGGGTGAGGGTAGGGGTGGGAGTATGTGATGGCATGCAGCTGGGGGAGGACCCTGTCCACGACTCTACACCATAGCTACATCTTCCTAGCAATGGATGTCTGTTGCACCTGTGATCCAAATAGCTGTGGCTCTACCCAGATGATTTCCTCCACCATGACCCTTAGCTCCTCCGCAGATAATCTGGGATGTCGTTGAGGTGCCATGGGTGCAGTGTAAGAGGTGTGTGTGAGGGTGTGTGGGCTGATGTGTTGGGGTGTGTGCTGGGAGGTGTGTGGATGGCATATGGGTAATGGTGTTTTGTGGATCAGATCCAGTGGGTGCTCCAGGCTTGTCTCTCTCTCAGTTGTCAAATACAAGAAAAGTGCTCTGGGACACTTTCCTTGATAAACATGCTAAAGAATGTCCTTGCAATTGTGTTAGATGTTTTACTTTGCAAGGATTGAATTTTCTCCTAGAAGTTCTACTTGGAAATTCACGTTCAATCGTTCATAAGAAATCAATAGATTGTTGCAGAATCCTACAAATACTGATACACCTCCACTGGTAAAGAGGGCCCTGTGTACGCCCCCCCGGACATCTTCATCTATCAACTGTTCCTTATCTCTAAGAAAAATGTTCCCTTTTTCAATTGGAGTTCCTTCCTTCATTTCATAACATGGACCAGTTGAATCCACTGCATGTACTAATGTGATCTCTTGCAAATATGCTTCTTCGTTAAAGTACGGTTCTGTGCTGGATGTATGCTTCCATTCTCCACTAAATATTTTACAAGCATTATTTTATTAACAAACCTTTTCCTTTGGTTGCATCTTTTCATACCCAACACTATTTTTTCCAAGTCTCTCAGCCGATTGATTTTCAAAATGAAACATTTCCTCTTCAAGTCAAATACCATATCAACTATATACTTGACAATTTATTTTTGTTTCAGTACTTTGATTCTCCTTCTGTTTGTCGAGATGGGGCCACTCACCTGAAAAGCAGGATGTCTGCAGGTGCAATAGTATGCCCCCGACCTCCTGGAACACCTCTTGGCACTGCCTGGTGGACACAGAAACACCAGCATGTGTCGCAAAAGGAAAGGGGGAGTGGAAGAGAAAGTCATGCACCCTGTATCACAGGGGGAGGTCGTTGTTGACAGAGTGATAGTAGAGTTAGTGCACTCAACTTCTTTGAAAATGAATCTCGCTTTCTGATATGGGCACGGGAGTGGTAGAAGAACACCGGGATGTTTCAGCACTTTTCTTCGATAATAATAACTGTTGGCACAATTACTAACACTGCATTGACAAAAACCCACACTGTGTACTGTAGGAGGCTTGCCTGGCTTATAGTGGGTACTTGATGGTACTTTCACCTTGTGCCAGGTCCAGTTATCCCTTATTAGTTAATTAGTAGTATTCTAGCAGCTTAGGCTGATAGCGGTAGCTATAGCAGAGAAGCTTAGGCTGAACTGGGAGACATGCAAAGCTTCTACTATACCACTTATATCATATAGCACTATATCAGATGAATCACAATACTCAGAGTTACTAAAATTACTTTATTTTAGTGACAATGTGTCAAAAATATATCAGAGGATATATTCCCCTAGGAGGTAAGGAAAATACCCAAAATATACACACAAACCAAAATCAGGTAAGTAAACAGTTAGAAAAGTAGTGCAAACATCACAGAATACATTAGGATGCAACAGGCCTAGGGGCAACACAAACCATATACTAAGAAAGTGGAATGCGAACCACTTAGCGACCCCACGCCTAGTGTAGTGTGTAGTGGGTCACTGGGACTATAAGAAAACACTAAACATGTCCAAGATACCACACCCCAAGACCCTGAAAAGTAGGAGTAAAGTTACCCTGCTTCCCCAGAAACACACTAATGTTGTGATAGCAGATTCTGCAAAGACCACAACAGACTGCAAAGCACTGAAGACAGTTTCCTTGACCTGAGGACCTGTAAAGGAAGGGGACCAAGTCCAAGAGTCACAAAAGTGTCCAGGGGGGCAGGAGCCCACTAAACCCCGGATGAAGGTGCAAAATGGCTGCCTCCTGGTGGAAGAAGCTGATGATTCTGCAACAACGGAAGAAGCCAGGAACTTCTCCTTTGCACAGAAGATGTCCCACAGCATGCTGGAGGATGCAGAGTTGGTTCCATGCAGAAAGGCTGCAAACAAGCCTTGCTAGCTGCAAAGGTTGCGCTTGAAGATAAAGGGTGCTGCCCAGGACCAGAAAGGGCCAGGAGGTCACCACTTGGAAGAGGTGACGAGGGGGGACCCAGCAACACATAGAGCCCATGCAGAGGCAGGCAGCACCCGCAGAAGTATTTGAACACGGGTTCAAGAAAAATGAGCATGGCGGTCATCTCAACACTACAGAGGAAGGTCCCACAAAGCCGGTGGTCAACTCAGTGAGTTGAGCAATGCAGGACGGAGTGCTGGGACCTGGGCTGTGCTGTGCATGAAGGATTCCTTTCAGAAGTGCACAGAAGCCCTAGCAGCTGCAGTTCATGCAGTACACATGATTACTGTCTAGCATGGGGAGGCAAGGACTTACCTCCACCAAATTTGGACAGATGGACCACTGGACTGTTGGGATCACTTGGATCCAGCTCCTGTGTTCCAGGGACCATGCTCATCATGATGGGAAGGGACCCAGAGGACCGGTGAAGCAGAAGTTTGGTGCCTGAGTTAGCAAGGGGAAGATTCCGTCTACCCACAGGAGATTTCTTCTTGGCTTCCTGTGCAGGATGAAGGAAGACAGCCCCCAGTGCATGCACCACCAGGAAACAGTCGAGAAAGCTGGCAGGATTAGGTGCTGTAATGTCGCTGGTAGTCTTTTTGCTACTTTGTTGCAGTTCTGCAGGTGTCCTGGAGCAGTCAGCGGTGAATCCTTGGCAGAAGTCGAAGAGGGAGATGCAGAGGAACTCTGGTGAGCTCTTGCATTCGTTATCTCATGAGAAGCCCACAGGAGATTCCGTAAATAGCCCTCAGAGGAGGATTGGCCACCTAGTCAGGTAAGCACCTATCAGGAGGGGTCTCTGACGTCACCTGCTGGCACTGGCCACTCAGAGGCCTCCATTTTGCCCTCACACTTCTGCATTCAAGATTGCAGAGGTCTGGGACACACTGGAGGAGCTCTGGGCACCACCCCTGGGGTGGTGATGGACAGGGGAGTGGTCACTCCCCTTTCCTATGTCCAGTTTCACGCCAGAGCAGGGGCTGGGGGATCCCTGAACCAGTGTAGACTGGTTTATGCAAGGAGGGCACCATCTGTGCCCTTCAAAGCATTCCGAGAGGCCAGGAGAGGCTACTCCTCTCAGGCCTTTAACACCTATTTCCAAAGGGAGAGGGTGTAATACTGAGACCATGGATGTGAGCCCACAGGTCCCTTAATGCCTGTCCTTACCCAGGTGTTATAAAACAGCGCACATCAGGCTGTGCGCCATTTTTACTTACCACCCCCTCCTGTGTGTCAAAATGACGCAGGAGTATAAATAAGGCGCACAGGCCTTAAAGTCATTTTTTGGACGGGAACGACTACCTTGCATGTCATTAACGCAAGGGGGTTTCCCGCATCCAAAAAATGACGAACTCAGAGGTTTTTTTAGGTCTGCGGGGTCGGGCATCATAGTTTAAATATGGGGCAAGGTTTGCACCGAATGTGCGTCAATATTTTTGACGCACATTCGGCGCAAACAGAGTATAAATATGCCCCTTTGTTTTTCGGTTGTGTTATCTTTGGCATTTTTCAAATGTCTTCCATTGCAGAAATAGATCTGTGGAAAAAAAGAAACATATTAGAATTCCTTCTTTATAGAATAATCTTATTTACTCCATTACAAAATATTTCACTTCCACAACTCAACAACACATAGACCATGGTGAAAGATTCTCTGCATTAGATCTACCTACAAATATCTACATCATCACAATGGCAAAGAGAAATTTATGTTAATTTTACAAATACTCTGTTTTTTTCACATGTTCAAATAGATTTGGACAAAAATATGCATCAGTACCTATATATCATTACAGCATAGCCCCTACAAATCTGCACCTATATACCTTTTATTATAATCACATACTATACCAAGGGCCACTGTAAATATGCAATTGTGTGGCCGCTGTGATTTTTGCATAATAACATACTTAACTCATTTGCTATATAAACCATCATCTGCCACGCAATCTGCAGATTTTGAGGAAAAGAAAAATGGAGCTTCTAGCTCGAATGGTACAAACATTTGCAAAAAATACAACACATGCATTGCTGCTTAGTGTAAGACCCTCTCCGTGGTTATATTTTGTTGCTATATTGCTATATTTTGATGTTGGACTGGTGCTAATTAGGTCCAACAATACCCTCGCAATGTTAACAGATTTGAAAAATAATAAAATAATGAAGTTATAGTATCAAAAAATCTGCTACATAATGCAGCATAATTTTCATTTTCTTGTCACATAATTTACTCAAACCTGCTGCATAATTTGGCCATTCCCTACCACATAAATCCAGTGGCCCTAGCTATACTTTCCAAATCTTACATACCTCCTATTTCAAGCATAACCTACATATATATCAAGAAAAAATGAAACCTATAATGCTTCACAGGCCTTTCCACATACAAACTCAATTTCTATTTTCAAACATTGACCCAAAAAGTCTACTCCTATATTATAAACATTTCTATAAAATAGTCAGCATCTGTGTCAGTACAACTTATTTACAGTAGTTTTTTTACATATTACATACAGTTTTTTTGTTTAACATTTACTAATGGACAGAGATCGTTCAAAATATAATAGTAAAAGTTACATACCTGTTTATACCTTTTGATGAAATATGTTTACAATGTCACTCTCTTTTTTTAAAAGCAGAAGAAAACCTCAGACTAAGAATGGTAGCCCACACTCACTCAGAGGAAACAGAAATGGCAAATTACTCATCTTTGATCTCTGTGATACTGTGATGGTTATCAATTGACAAGCTCTGTTTCATGTTTTATTTATGTTAGTCTACTTTTCAATGGTTACTGTATATTAACCCTATTGTATTTTCTAACTCAGAAGCCCAATTTCCTACTACTGTATGCTGCAGGTGTCACGACTCTGTCACGTTCCCTTGTGCATTTCCAGTCGGGGATGAAAAAATTCTCATTATTTTCTTCAACATTTTTCACTACATTACGAAAGTACACTTTATTTATCTGGGAAAATCATTTCCTTCAAAATCTACTCCACCATAATCTCTATTCTACTGATAAATGTGTGTCTCCTTTAAGAGCTGCTCCTTCCCCCACACTGAGTGTCCATAGGTGCCATAGTACCCTCCTCCAGGCTACTCTACTCTACGAGGAGTTCAAAACTTCACTATATTTATTGCTAACAGCAGTCCAACCTTAATGTATGCTGCAGCAGGGGTGGTTTACAACCACTAAATGTAACCATATCAAAAATGAAGTTACTGTGTTAAAAAATAAGAACCAATCACGAATTGAATAAGATCTATTTGTTAGACACAACCTACTTTAATATATAACTCTTTTGGCAACATCCAATACATGGATTTTTCTAAATGTACAAGCCCCTCCATTTTAACCACCACACATTTTCTGACATCCATGATTTAGCTGCAGCTTTTACTGTGTTCCACAGCTCCTTTCCTTCAAAATGTTCAGAGTGTAGATTGTAGGTTACAGCTATTTTGTGGGGCGAATAGTGAGTATGTAAGAAAAAGTGGCATTGACAGGGACCTTGGGTGCCTAATGTAGATATTAATTGGGTTGGCCAGAGAGGGTTAAGGTGGCATTAGAGGTACCCAGCCTCCTCACCTCATCATCGTGCACTGTGGTCGTAAAGACCTGGTCACACTGACTGAAGTAGGACTGGAAATACCAATGAAGGATACCTTTCTTCAAATAATTCACCTTTTCCCTCACTCTGCCTTTGTGTTCTCTAACATATGCCAGAGGCAGAAATGGAAGTGGTCAACTCAATTCTGTCCACAAATAGACAAAGCCATGAAACGTGTTAATTAAACTTTTTCAGCATTTCTCAGAGACTATAACATGGGCGCAGTATACAATAATAACCCCCATTTTGGCATGGATGGCATACACAGAAGAGACAGTGTGCACGCAACAGATGAGGGCAACAGAATATTTCTCAGTAACTTAAAACAGTGCATTCACTAATGTATGCACTAAACATTTACAGCCAAAAAACACAAAGGCTATTCTTAGAGCCACTCTACATTCCATATTTTTTTAAATTTAAAAGCAACTCCGTTTTTTTTTTTTTAATTAAACTATGTTGCAGATTCAACGCACAATACTCAAAATATTTTTCATATATTTTTATTTATTATCTACATGTAACATTACATTTTGGCATACATCACAGAAAATAAAACTAGCTATTATTACTCAACGGACAAGGTTCTGAGTGGGTTTGTGAGTTACTGAAAGAATGTCTTAGTGGGTCTGTGAGAGGGTGCATGAGTGTTTGAGTAGATCTGTCACTGAGTACATGACTAAATGAGAGGGTCGTGAGAGTGTGCATGAGTCTCTCCGTGCATCTGAGTGGATCTGTCAATGTGGCTATGTCTGTATCTGTGTGGGTCTGTGAGTGTGGGTGTGTCAGTCTTTGAGTGGGTCTGTGAGTGTGTGCATGAGTCTCTGAGTGGGTTTGTGAGTCGGTAGAAGAATGTCTGACTGGGTCTGTGAGTGGGTGCACGAGTGTTTGAATGGATCTGTCACTGGGTATGTGAATATCTGAGTGGGTCTGTGAGTTTGGGTGTGTTAGTCTGTGAGTGGGTGCATGGGTCTCTGAATGGGTCTGGGAGTGAATGTGTGAGTGTTTGAGTGGGTCTGTGAGTGGGGTATGAGGCTCTGAGTGTTTCTGTTGGTGGATAGAGGAGTTTCTGATTAGATTTTTTTGAGTGGGGGTGAGAGTCTGTGAGTGGGTCTCTTAGTAGGTGCATGAGTGTCTCAGTGGGCCCGTCACTAGATACGGGACTACCTGAATGGATCTGTGAGTGGGTCCATTTCTTTCTAAGTAGGTTTTAGAGTGGGTGGAAGACTCTCTGACTGGGTCTGTGAGTGGGTGTATGAGTATCTCAGTGTGTCCATCACTAGGTACGTGACTACCTGAGTGCATCTGTGAGTGGGTGTGCAAGTCTCTGAGTGGGTCTGTGAGTGGGTGCATGCAGTTCTAAGTGGATCTGTGAGTGGGTGCATGAAGTCCTGAGTCAATTTCTGAGTGGGTCAAAACGTTTCTGAGTGGGTCTTTGACTGGGTGCATCACTGTCTGACAGGGTCTAATAGTGAGTGCATGACCCTGTCAGTGGGTCTGTGATTGACTGTCTAAGTGTTTGAGTGAGTTTCAGTGGGTCTGTGAATGGCTGAGAATGGTTCTGAGTGGGTTTGTGAGTA
This sequence comes from Pleurodeles waltl, assembly GCF_031143425.1. Taxonomy (NCBI): domain Eukaryota; kingdom Metazoa; phylum Chordata; class Amphibia; order Caudata; family Salamandridae; genus Pleurodeles; species Pleurodeles waltl. Next base: position 497,268,573 of record NC_090444.1, read on the forward strand.
GGTGGAAGAGTCTCTGAGTAGGTCTGCCACTGGGTGCATCAGCCTAACAGTGGGTTTGTCAGTGGCTGCATCAGTGTCCGAGTAGGTCTGTGAGTGAATACATGAGTATCAAAGTTGGTATCTGAGTGGGTGCATCAGTGTCTCAGAGGGTGTGTCAGTGGGTGCATCACTGTCTGACAGGGTCTATGAGTGGGAGCATGAGTCTCTGAGTGGGTCTTTCAGTGAGTATGTCAGTGTTTGAGTGGGCCTGTAAATAGGTGCATTGTCTCTCAGTAGGTTAATGGGAGGGTGCATCTGTGTCTCAGTGGGTCTGTGAATGAGTGCATCAGTGTCTCAGTGGGTCTGTGAGTGGCTACAAGACTATTTGTGTTGGCATGTGAGTGGGTGCATGAGTACCTCAGTGGGTCTGTGAGTGTGGGTGTGTGAGTGTCTGAGTAGGTCTGTGAGTGGGTGTGTGAGTGTCTCACTGGGTCACTGAGTGTGTGTTTGAGTTTCTGAGTATATCTGTGATTAGATGCACGAGTCTCTGAATGGTTCTGTGAGTGGGTACATGAGTTCCTGAGTAGGTTTGTGAATGTGTACATGACTACCTGTTGGACATTTTTGCTTATGCAGAGTAATCCCCAATCTTTTTGCCTCCTGCCTCCATTTTTTCCGACCTGTTGCTGTTGGCCTTCGAACTCTGAGCACTTTACCACTGCTAACTAGTAAGTCCCTATTAAAGTGCACTAGTGGTGCCAGGGCCTGTAAATCAAATGCTACTAGTTGGCCTGCAGCACTGGTTGTGCCACCCACATGAGTAGCTATGTAATCATGTCTCAAACCTGCCACTGCAGTGTCTGTGTGCTGTTTTAACTGTAAATTCGACTTGGCAAGTGTACCCACTTGCCAGGCCTAACCCTTCCCTTTTCTTATATGTCAGACCCCCCTAAGGTAGGCCCTAGGTAGCCCCAAGGGCAGGGTGCAGTGTATGATTAAGGTAGGACATATAGTAATGTGATTTATATGTCCTGACAGTGAAATATTGCTACATTTGTTTTTCACTGTTGCAAGGCCTATCCCTCTAATAGTTTAACATGGGGGTTAAATCTGATTAAAGTGTAGATTCCATTTGGGAGCGGATAGACATGTGGAGTTTGGGGTCTCTGAGCAAACAATTTAAAAATACATCTTTTAATAAAGTTGATTTTAAGATTGTGTGTTTGAAAATGGCACTTTTAGAAAGTGAGCATTTTCTTGCTTATACCATTTCTGTGACTCTGCCTGTTTGTGGATTCCCTGTCTCGGTCAGTTTGACAGTTGGGTTGGTTGCACCTCACACTAGACAGTAACATAAAGGGAGTTGGGGTGTAGTCTGCATTTCCTGATGAGCTATCTGTGCTAGGAGGGAGGGGAGGAGTGGTCACTTACAGTTGAGAGGGCTGTGCCTGTCCTCATACAATGCATTCTCCAGCCCCCGGGTGAGTGTCTGGGGGCTGGCCTGGGCAAGACAGGATTTCACATTCAAGAGAGACTTTGCTTTGAAGTAGGCCTACTTCAAAGGAGAAATTGGGTATAAGAAGGGCACCCAAAACCACAGACTATAGAACACTTCTGGAAACAAGAGGAACCTCTGCCTGGAGAAGAGCTGAAGAGCTGAGGAAGAAGAGCTGCCCTGCCTGTGACTGTGCTTTGTGGCGCTATCCTGCAGTTGCTGCTTCTGCCAGAGTAAGAGGGCAAAGACTGGACTTTGTGTGCCTTCCATCTTGAGAAGAAATATCCAAGGGCTTGATTTAGAGCTTGCCTCCTGCTGTTTGGAGTCTCAGGACAGCAAAGACTTCTCTCTGCCAGCATCTGGGGTCTCTGGAGAGACTCCTACTCTGCCCTGTGGGGCCCATCCAGTTCCTTGGACCCTGAAAGGAGAAGCTGGCAGCTTAAGATGAGGAAATCCACGCACAGAGCGCCATGTAGGGAAATGATCGACGCAACTCTGATCTGCAGCTGAAATGATGTGCTGCCAGCTCCGCAGCTGAAAATAGACACTCGCCGGAAACGCGACTAAAGAATTGACGTACAGAGCTGGAGAAACAACACACAGCATCACCGATGGAGGATGGGAGATCGCAACCTGCGCTGCATGGTTTTCGAATCATCATGTGACTGGATTTCCGACGCAAACACCGCTGGGCGTTTAAAAACAATGCAAGGCCTGCCCGGACCCGAGAGTGCTGACCGGATTGACGCATCTCTCTCCTGCGAAGAGAAGAAATGGGGCGTCCGACCCAGAGAAAGAAGAAACTACGCAAGGTCTCGCTCGTGCATGAAATTGACATATTACAAGCCCTTTTTGACGCACACCCGCCCGTGCGGAGTTACTTATGACATACTCAAGGTACATTTTCATGCTAACAGTGTTAGTGTGTGTTTAAAACTACTTGAAGACTCTTTTTGATGTTTAATTGATAACTTGACTTGTGTATTGTGGATTTTTGTCATTTTGGTCTTGTTTTGTTTAGATAAATATTCTCTATTTTTCTAAACCAGTGTTGTGTCATTTTGTAGTGTTTTCATTAAGTTACTGTGTGTGTTGGTACAAATACTTTACACCTAGCACTCTGAAGTTAAAACTACTGCTCGAGCCAAGCTACCAAGGGGGTCAGCAGGGGTTAGCTGAGGGTGATTCTCTTTTATCCTGACTAGAGTGATGGTCCTTGCTTGGACAGGGGGTAACCTGACTGTCAACCAAAGACCCCATTTATAACACTACCTAAGTGGGTCTGTGAGTGGGTGTACAAGTATCTGGGTGGGTCTGAGAGTCGGTGCATGAGTCTCTGAGTGGTTCTGTGAGTGAGTGTTTGAGTGGGTCTATGAGTGGGTGCATGACTGTCCAAATCGGTGTGTAAGTGTAGCCATGAGTGTCACAATTGTTATCTGAGAGGGTGCATTAGTCTCTCAGTGGGTCTTTGAGTGGTTGTGATGGTGTGTGCAGTAGTATCTGCTGAAATATATATTTATTTCTTCCATTGGCAGGGTTCGTGACTCCAGGGCAATGTTACACAGGAGGGCTAGGCTGAGCAGTGTGACGGAGACATAGATTCATGATCACCCTAAAAAAAAAAATATGACCTTGTCAAATGCATAATACAGCCTGGCAGTGTTCTGCTGGTGGAAGCTGCTGCTGGCAGTAGTGCCCTGTCCTGTCTCCTGCCGGAGGACCCCCTGCACGCACGTAAGTGGGTGCTCCGATGGGGTAGGGGGTGTTCTGTGTGGGTGGGGGAGTGTGTGTATGTTTGTATGTGCGTGAATGCGGGTGTGTGTTGCGTGTTGGACGCAGGTGTGCATGTATGAAGGTGTGAGTGTATGTGTTATATTTCATGAATGTGTGTAGGCGTGCATGTTTGAAAGTGTGTGCGGGTGTGGAGTGGAAGTATGCATGCGTGGATGTTTGTGGGAATGTGTGTGTGTGTGTGAAGGGGGCTGAATGTAGGAGGTATGGGGGGGCATTGGAGAGGCTGGAGGGGTGGGGGGGATGACTGGAAGGGGAAGGGGGAGACCCCTATCAGTGACAGGGAAGGGATTCTGTGTAATTTGATAGTGCTTACCACCATGGTTTTTGTGGCGGTAACGAAGCCACAAAACCCATTGCAGTAGGCGGGGTCATAATCCCGTGGGTGAAACAGTGACAGCCGCCAGGCTGGAGATAGATGTCACCACCATGGCGGTCGAAGTGGTACATTGGCAGGTTGGCTTATGTCATAATATGGCGGTACATACTGCCAGCCTGTTGGCGGTACTTACTGTCATATTTCCACCTACCACTGGGGTCATAATGACCGCCTTTATTTTTAAGGTCTTGTGCTTGCTATGCCACCAGATTCAAGTTAGCCTGGCTAAGGAAGGGTGATACCCTGAAACCGGTCCCAGGATACTTGTTTCTGGTCCAGGAAGGATCTAGCCTGGCCTGGCAGTTCTGGCTGGACTGTTCCCATGTAAAACAGGGTCAAGGATAATTTGCTTATGGGTAAGCCAAACTGGAGTGTCATGGCAAGCAAAAAAACTGAAGGATTAAACCAAGATCTGTGACTGGGGTGAATGTTTGATTTGTTCTGCATTCCATCCATAATCTTTTATATTTGAATTTGTCACCCTGAGTGGGAAGGGTTTGCCTATTTGTGGGTCCCATGATTCTTATGCCACCACATTCAATCTAGCCTGACTGATGACCTAACCTCTGAGATTTAGTTTTTGCCATCCTGGATTTTTGGAGAATGTTGCTCCCTGAGATAGATTTTTGCCACACTTCCCAGTAAGTAATTACTCAAGAAAGTGATGGCCTGCACATGTATGGACAGATGTCCCTCCTGCTTGCCACCCCAGGAGCAAGGATAAATATGACAGACCTCCACTCCACCTCAGATCTCTTCAGGAAAAAGATAAAAAGAAAAAGTACTGCCCTTCTGTACTCCTGGCCTGCACCTCGACACTGCAATCAGAAGGGCTGCACCAGCTGCACACTTTGGACTTCACTAAGAAAAGGACTTTGCCTGTCACCTACTTCTTCAAGAAGGGACCCCCTGTATGCCACAGGTAGAAAATAGCTGACCAGAGTCTCCTGCATCAAGCCCTGAAGACATTCACCAGCTGACTAGTGGCAGTGGTCATTTTTGGATTTGAACCATGTACACTCTGAGAGTTGAAGTCCTAAACCCCAAGGAACAACTCAGAGCTTCTGGAACCTTGGGGTGAGTTGTGGACCCCTAAAGAACCTTCAGAAAAACTTCTGGAAGAAGATCCAGATGTTTGGAGCACCTTTGGGAAAAAGCTGTATAAGTGGACCAACCCATTGTTGTAGGAGGCTGGCCTGGCTTATAGTGGGTACCTGAAGGTACTTACACCTTGTGCCAGATCCAGTCATCCCTTATTAGTAGATTAGTAGTGTTCTAGCAGCTCAGGCTAATAGAGGTAGCTATAGCAGAGCAGCTTAGGCTGAACTAGGAGACATGCAAAGCTCCTACTACACCACTTATATCATGTAGCACTATATCATAAGAATCACAATACTCAGAGTTACTAAAAATAAAGCTACTTTATTTTAGTGGCAATGTGCCAAAAATATCTGAGAGGAGATACTTCCTTAGGAGGTAAGTAAAATACACAAAATATACACACAAACCAAAATCAGGTAAGTAAACAGTTAGAAAAGTAGTGCAAACACTGTAGAATACAATAGGATGCAATAGGCCTAGGGGCAACACAAACCATATACTAAGAAAGAGAATGCGAACCACTTAGGGACCCCTGACCTAGTGTAGTGTGTAGAGGGTCACTGGGAGTGTAAGAAAACACTAAGGGTGTCCAAGATACCCCACCCAAGAACCTGAAAAGTAAGAATAAAGTTACCCTACTTCCCCAGAAACACACTAAAGTCGTGATAGGAGATTCTGCAAAGACCACAACAGACTGCAAAGCACTGAAAACGGATTCCTGGACCTGAGTACCTGCAAAGGAAGGGGACCAAGTCCAAGGGTCACAAAAGTGTATACGGGGGGCCGGAGCCCACTAAATCCCGGATGAAGGTGCAAAGTGGCTGCCTCCGGTGGAAGAAGCTGAAGATTCTGTAACAATGGAAGATGCCAGTAACTTCTCCTTTGCACAGAAGATGTCACACGGCGTGCTGGAGGACGCAGAGTTGTTTCCACGCAGAAAGACTGCAAACAAGCCTTGCTAGCTGCAAAGGTCGTGGTTCAAGAAAATGGATGCTGCCTGGGCCAGGAAGGACCAGGAGGTCGCCCCTTGGAGGAGACAAAGGGTGCGCTCAGCAACACAGACAGCCCACACAGAAGCAGGCAGCATCCACAGAAGTACTTGAAAATGGGTTCAAGAAAACTGAGAACAGCAGTCATCTCAACACTACAAAGGAGGGTCCACGAAGCTGGTGGTCAACTCAGCGAGTTGAGCAATGCAGGACAGTGTGCTGGGGACCTGGGCTGGGCTGTGCATGAAGGAATGCTTGCAAAAGTGCACAGAAGCCCTAGCAGCTGCAGTTCACACAGTACACAGGATTACTGTCTGGCGTGGTGAGGCAAGGACTTACCTCCACCAATTTTGGACAGACAGACCACTGGACTGTCAGGGTCACTTGGATCCAGCTCCTTTGTTCCAGGGACCAACATGTCACAATGAGAGGGGACCCAGAGGACCGGTGAAGCAGAAGTTTGGTGCCTGCGTTAGCAGGGGGAAGATTCCATCGACCCACGGGAGATTTCTTCTTGGCTTGCAGTGCAGGGTGAAGGCAGACAGCCCCCAGGGAATGCACCACCAGGAAAAAGTCGAGAAAGCAGGCAGGATTAGGCGCTACAATGTCACTGGTAGTTTTCTTGCTACTTTGTAGCATTTTTGCAGGTGTCCTGGAGCAGTCAGCGGTCGATCCTTGGCAGAAGTTGAAGAAGGAGATGCAGAGGAACTGTGGTGAGCTCTTGCATTCGTTCTCTAATGAGAAGCCCACAGGAGAGACCCTAAGTAGCCCTCAGAGGACGATTGGCCACCTAATCAGGTAAGCACCTATCAGGAGGGGTCTCTGATGTCACCTGCTGGCACTGGCCACTCAGAGGTCTCCATTGTGCCCTCACACCTCTGCATTCAAGATGGCAGAGGTATGGGACACACTGGAGGAGCTCTGGGCACCACCCCTGGTGTGGTGATAGACAGTGGAGTGGTCACTCCCCTTTCCTTTGTCCAGTTTCGCGCCAGAGCAGGGGCTGGGGGATCCCTGAACCAGTGTAGGCTGGTTTATGCAAGGAGGGCACCATCTGTGCCCTTCAAAGCATTCCCAGAAGCCAGGAGAGGCTACTCCTCTCAGGCCCTTAACACCTATTTCCAAAGGGAGAGGGTGTAACACCCTCTCTCAGACGAAATGTTTTGTTCTGCCTTCCTGGGACTGGGCTGCCCAGACCCCAGGAGGGTAGAAGCCTGTCTGTGGGTTGTCAGCAGCGGTAGCTGCAGTAAAAACCCTAGGGAGCTGGTTTGGCAGTGCCTAGGGTCCATGCTGGAGCCCCGGGGATGCATGGGATTGGGACCCCAATACCAGATTTGTCATGGAGGGACAATTCCATGATCTTAGACATGTTACATGGCCATATTCGGAGTTACCATTGTGAAGCTACAAATAGGTATTGACCCATATGTAGTGCATGCGTGTAATGGTTTCCCCGCACTCACAAAGTCCGGGGAACTTGCCCTGAACTATGCGGGGGCACCTTGGCTAGTTGCACCTAATCTTCACCAGGTGAGGGTTAGACAAATAGGTGACTGATAAGTTACTTAAGTGCAGTGTAAATGGCTGTGAAATAATGTGGATGTTATTTCACTCAGGCTGCAGTGGCAGTCCTGTGTAAAAATTGTCTGAGCTCCCTATGGGTGGCAAAAGAAATGCTGCAGCCCATAGGGATCTCCTGGAACGCCAATACCCTGGGTACCTAGGTACCATATACTAGGGAATTATAAGGGTGTTCCAGTGTGCCAATTAAAATTGGTTAAAATTGTCACTAGCCTGCAGTGACAATTTTCAAAGCAGACACCACAGCGGTAACTGACAACAGACAGGCGGAAGGCAATGTACCGCCCTCTGTAATATGAGAGGCCAATCCGCCAGCTTTTCCAGGGCGGTACCAATACCATCAAAAGCAAGGCGGAAACAGTACACAAAAGGGAAGGTACTCACCTCTCGACACTCAAGGAAGAACCACGATGCCATAGAGCTCGAGTTGCACATATTTCCCATGCTGGTCTACCTCCTGCTACACCAGGAACACGAACGGCAGCAAAGATGACCACGGTGAGTACCACACCTAGCACACAAGGGTGGGGGGTGGAAAAACAGAGTGACACACACACACACACAACATGTAACACCCCCACCCCCAACACCATACACACAAACAGATGAAACAACATTACATATCCACCCCGCACCCCTCAAGATTAATGCAAGTACAAAAGGAATTGATTAAAATGAGCGCAATATTAAGAATTTAAGATAAATACGTCCTTAAAACACAAAACATTATGTACAATATAAACAAATGAAGGGACAATGTCCATTCCAAAATTTCCATGGCCCACAGGGCCATAACACAGAGGCCAAGGCCACACTTGACTCCTGCCTCAATATGGAGAGAACACTGCTGGGGCATCAGGTCGAAGATACACAGGCACCTCAGGGGGAAGGGGAACAGGAGCACCTCAGCTGGAAGATGGTGCAACGCCACTGCTCCTGGAGGATGCTACATGCCCTCTGCGATGTCCTGGGGAGTGCAAAGCCACAGTCTCTCAAGTGGGTGGTTTGCCCACTGCTTGCTCCTGGGGAGTGCAAGGTCACAGTCTCTCTAGTGGGTGGTTTGCCCACTGTTTGGTCCTGGGGAGTGCAAAGCCACAGTCCCTTAAGTGGATGCCTTCTTACACTGGTTCTGGAGCGGGCCTTGTGCCCAGTGTGCTTCATCCTGGCTGGGGGGTGAGTGGATGCCTTCTTCCAGTGGTTCAGGAGGGGGCCTTGCGCCCGTTGTGCTTCATCCTGGCAAGGAGGGGGTGAGTGGATGCCTTCTTTCACTGGTTCTGGAGGGGGCCTTGTGCCCAGTGTGCTTCAACCTGGAAAGGAGGGGATGAGTGGAGGCTTTCTTCCGCTGGTTCTGGAGGGGGCCTTGTGCCCTGTGATGCAGATCCTGGATGGTGCAAGGTCACAGTCTCTCATCTGGGAGTCACACCTACAGTTATTGCAGGGGCCAGGAAGCACTACAGCCCATGTAGTCACAACTACACACTGCTCACCGGTGGTGATGGCTGCTCAGAGATGGGAGTTGCGGGGCTGGCCCCAGTACTGTCATTGGTGGGGGGTGCTGCTGGAAGTGGTGCAGGTGGCGGTTCAGGTGGTGGGGCAGGTGGCGGTTCTGGCGGCGCTGCTGGCGGCAGCGCTGTCAGTGGTGGGGGGATGCTCCAGCCCTTCCCCTGCAGACTCGGTTGGCTGCCCACTGGGGCTACTGCTGCTGGCAGTGGTACTGCTGGCAGTGGTGTAGGTGGCGGTGCAGGTGGTGGTGCTGGCTTAGGTGCAGGTGGCAGTGCTGTCAGTGGTGGGGGGAGGCTCCAGCCCTTCCCCTGCAGCCTTGGACGGCTGAAGTGCCATGGCTGGTGATGTTTTCCCAGATGCTGCTCCAGACACCAGATCCATCCTGCCTGCGGCGTCTGTTCCTTTTACATTGACCTTGGCAGCTCTTTTTCCCTTCCTGCCCTTGGCAGCTGATGGTGCCTTCTTGCTTCTGCCAGCTGGTATTCCCTTCCTGCCCTTGCTAGCTGATGGTGCCTCCTTGCTGCTGCTAGCTGGTGGGGCCTCCTTGCCCTTGCTAGCTGGTGGTGCCTCCTTGATAGCTGGTGGTGCCTACGTGTCCTTGCTGGCTGGCGGTGCATCCTTCCCCTTGCTGGCTTGTGTTCCCTTCCTGCCCTTGCTAGCTGGCGGCCCCTTCTTGCCCTTGGCAGGTGGTGCAGGCACACTGACAGTGCTGACGTGTGCCTCCCTGGAGACTCTCACACATGCAGTAGCTCCAGAAACTACAGTGGGCATGGACTGGGTGCCTGAGTTGCTGTGCTGGGTTCTGCCCAAGCCATTAGCTGCACACATAAAACCCACAGGACCCTGCCAAGTAGTAGATGCCCACTAGCATTATTGGGGTTGGAGTGCATCTGAGCTTGCCCACCATGAAACCTACCCTGCCATGTTCCTTTTGGCCTAGGGGCACCCACAGACCCACATCCCCCACCAAGGTAACACATCAACTCGTGCAACTTCATGATTTTTAATCTGTACTCAACCCCTTGTGGCTGCTGTGATGCCTTCAAGCACCTATCCAACTCTGGATAGGCCACTGACAGGATGCGGAAAATCGGGGGGTTAGAGTATGACTGGCACCACTTCCTCATTGGGAGGCCATCGCCAGCTGGGCCTCCGCCATCTTCCTTGCCCAGTGCGCAGGTCCTCCCACCGTTTTCGACAGTGGGTGCTCCGCCTTTCAAAGACCCCCAGGGTCCGCACCTCCTTGGCGATGGCGCACCAAATACTCTTTTTCTGATAGGCGCTGACCTGCAGAAAAAGAACGTAAGAAAAGGTATTAGTCATACTGTCCAGAATGTGACACTCATGGCCCACCATATCCCTCCCATCCCCTTACGCACAGACATTGCCCACCAAACATGCAGCACTCTGCCCAGGACCCCTCAGCCCCCCCCACATGAGGCTTACACACACAGCACTCCACAGCTCACAGTGTACTCACCTGTTGGTCTGGAGGCCCATACAGCAGTCCTTACTGGCATAGGACCCCATCCACTAGTCTCTCCAACTCCTCAGAAGTGAAGGCAGGGGACCTTTCCCCAGGCACTCGAGCCATGGTCGCTTCCAGACACAGGTCACAGCAGCAAATGCAGTGTAGATCCTCTCCTGTTGAAGGTCAGGTAGCAAGTGAGAGAACAGATAGAAAATGGTGGTCACGTCCACAACGGTGCGTACCGTTACCGCCGGAATACATCACCATTGGCTCCTAGAACCCTTAGGCCCCAATGATAACCAATGATGTGTTGCACGGCGGTCGTCGACCGCCTCCCGCAATGGCGCACAACATCAGCGGAATTACCTAATTTCCACTTGTCTCTCTTCACAGGTCAGGCAGCTGTCATTTCAGGAGGGAACAGGCCATGGCACCTAACCGTGCCACAGCAGACATAGGTACGCTGTGTGCAAAATTGGAGCCAGGCCTGATCTCAGCTATCTGCCACCCCACTGGTATCCCCTCTCTTGTGCAGGTCCTGTCAGTGCTCCATTTCTTGGCAGGTGGGTCCTTCCAAGCAACAATGGCCATGGCAGCAGCGATGTCACAGGCTATGTTCTCAAACGTGCTGACCAGAGTGTTGTCTGCCCTGATGAAACATGCGCAGCTACATCGTTTTCCCCTAGGTGGAGGATTTGGCCACATTGATGTCTGACTTCTATGCACTGGGACATATCCCCAACATCATTGGTGATATTGATGGTACACATATTGCCTTTGTCTCCCCCGGAGAAATGAACAAGTGTTCAGAAATCGAAAGAGCGTTCACTCTCTGAATGTGCAGGTAGTGTGCCTGGTGGACCAGTACATCTCCCGTGTTAATGCAATGTATCCTGGCTCCCTGCATGATGCCTTTATTTTGAGGAATAGCAGCATTCCATATGTGATGTCTCAACTCCAGAGGCACAGGGTGTGGCTAATATGTGAGCCCATGGTCCCCACCCAGTGTCTGTTGGTATATGGATGTGGGGTTGGCCCTAAGGGTGAATGTCTGGCTAACAGGTATGCCTCGATATTTCCAGATGACTCTGGTTACCCCAACCTCTCATGGCTACTGACCCCAGTGAGGAATGCCAGGACAAGGGCAGATGAACATTACTATGAGGCACATGGGCGAACAAGGAGGATCAATGAGCGCACCTTTAAGGCCAGATTCTGGTACCTCCATCTGACAGGTAGATCCCTGTGCTGCTCATCCAAGAAGGTCTGCCAGATCATCGTTGCATGTTGCACAACCTGGCCTTGAGACGCCAGGTGCCTTTTCTGCAGGAGGATGAGGCTGGAGATGGTCATGTGGCAGAGGTGGAGCCTGTGGGCAGTGACGAAGAGGAGGCAGAGGAAGAGGATGTGTCCAACAGAACAACTATAATTCAACAGTACTTCCAGTGACACACAGGTAAGACAGTGTAACTTCACCTTCCATTGCAGTTTTGTGTTGGACATTGTACATGGCAGCCTGATTTTCCAAATTCTATGGTCACTTATTGTACCCTTTGGAATCTCTATTTTCAAATATCTGTGCCCCACTCTGGCTCCTGGTGTGTTTACTGCTGCCCACTACAGGTCATACCTATGTATATATAACTGTACATTTGAATTACAATGTTTGCAGCTTGTTAAACTAATATCTATATCAATCAATTGACAGACTCCATACTTGTATTAGTTCCAAGGGTGTTTATTTATGTGATAATAAGTGTATGGGGTATTGCAATGGGCTGGGTTGATGATGGAGGAATGTCCAGGATATTGGTATCAGAGATGCATTGTCCAAGGGGGTATAGGGAGTGGGGCAATAGCAGTTCAAGGTGGACAGGGTGACAGAGTGGGACACAAGGGTGACATTCAGGGGAGTCTTATTTCCTGGCAGGGTCTGGGCAATGTTCTCTGGCTTCTGCCTGGATCGCAGGGACCTTTTGCGTGGTGGTTCTCCTTCTGCAGGGGGAGAGGTGCTGGTGGCATGTTGTTCCTGTGATGGGGCCTCCTGGCCACTAGCGTCAGCGGAGGTGGAGGGCTATTCATCGGTGTGGCTAGTGTCAGGGGCCCGTTGGTGTGCCACTGTCTCCTTCATGGCGTTGGCCATGTCTGCCAGCACCTCTGCAAAGGAGACCAGGGAGGTGTGGATGTCCCTCAGGTCCTCCCTGATCCCCAGGTACTGCCCCTCCTGCAGCCACTGGGTCTCCTGCAACTTGGCCAATATCGTCTCCTGGGAATGGTGGTATGCTCCCAGGATGTTGGTGAGTGCCTGGTGGAGAGTCGGTTCCCTGGGCCTGTCCTTCCCCTGTCGCACAGCAGTCCACCCAGCTTCCCTGTTGTCCTGTGCCTCTGTCCCCTAAACCATGTGCCCACTGCCACTGACCCCAGGTCCCTATCATCCTGTTTTTGTGGGGTTGCCTGGGGTCCCTGTAGTGGTGGACACACTGATGATTGACATGTCCTGGTGACAGAGGTATAGGCCCGCTGGGTGGGAGCTGTGGTGGTGTTTCATGAGGGGAGAGGTTCTGTGGTGGTATGGGACTGTGTCTGGGTCACAGATTTCCAGAGGACCCTGATAGGCCTGGTTGGTCATCCTGATCCAGGCGTGCAGAGCTGCTGTCATCAATGTGGGCCTCTTCGGGGGGACTTGATGTTGCTGGCACCTCCTCTCCGGTGACGTTGTGTGGGGGCTCTGGGAAGATATACATGCAGTATTATTATTACTGCTTGTGACATCTTGTGCATGGGTATGTTCCCCTCTAAGGTAGACATTACCAAGGCAGCTTTGGCTTGTGTGAGTTGTGATTTGATTGGCTAAGTGATTGTCACTAGTGTGCATGCTGTGGTGAGGGGGGTCCATGCAGGTCTGTGATGGGGGTCCATGCATTGGTGTTCCATGCAGAGCTGGGTATTGGGATGGGTGGGTTGTGATGGTGGGGTATATGTGAGGTGGTGGAGTGATGGGGTGAGGGTAGGGGTAGGAGCTTGTGATGGCATGCAGGTAGGGGGTGAAAATAGTAAAGATTTGACTTACCAGAGTACAGTCCTTCTGCTACTCCTGTCAGGCCCTCAGGATGCATGGTTGCCAAGACTTGCTCCTCTAATGTTGTTACTTGCGGGGGATGAGGTGGGGGTCCACTGCCAGTCCTCTGTACAGCTATCTGGTGTCTTGCTACCACGTTACGCACCTTCCCCCGAAGGTCATTCCACCTCTTCCCTTGTTCCCTCATCCCTTGTTCTTGGGTGCTGTCCCACAGCATTGACCCTGTCCATGACTCTCTGCCATAGCTCTATCTTCCTAGCAATGGACGTCTGCTGCAGCTGTGATACGAATATCTGTGTCTCTACCCGGATGATTTCCTCTACCATGACCCTTAGCTCCTCCTCTGAGAACCTGGGGTGTCTTTGTGGTGCCATGGGTGTAGTGTGAGTGGTGTGTGTGAGTGTGTGTAGGGTGATGTTTGGGGTGTGTGCTGTGAGGTGCATGGATGGTGTATGGGTGATGGTGTTCTTTGGCTCTGATTCGGTGGGTGCTCCTGGCGTGTCTCTCTCTCTGTTGTAACTTGTTTGTAGTGGTAAAGGGTTGTGGGTAATGTGGGTGTGTGTTTTACAGTGTTGTCCGTGTGTGGGTGTGGTGTGTGTATGTGTGTCAGGTGTGTGTAGTTTGAATTGTCCAATGTGGTGTTGTTTTGTATGTGTGTGTGTATTTTGAGCACAGTGGTATGTAAGGCCAATGGTTTACCGCAATTGAATATCCGCTGCAGTGATTCGTGGGTCATAATGCTGTGGGCGTATTTTTGTTGGTGTAACAGTGTGGGTTTTGGCACCGCCAGTTTATCACTGGCCTTTGGTGTGGCAGACTTGTGTGTGTGTCTCTATAGTGGCGGATTTCTATGTGTGGGTCATAATACGCGTAGTGGTATACTGCCGCAGTCGCGGTATGTTGGCGGCAGTCAGCATGGCGGTAAGCGGGACTTACCACCAATGTCATAATGAGGGCCTAAGTCTGAAGGTAAAACTTTAACCGAAGCCTCCCCTCACTGTAGCCGAATAGGGCTCCTTCATGGTCAACCTAAAATTTTGACTTTGCCCATGTCGAATGAGACCAGATGTCCAAATTGTCGCTTTTGATTCCTATGAGATAGAAAATATTTTGGCCCTCATTACAACCCTGGCAGTCGGTGTTAGAGCGGTGGTAATACTGCCAAAAGGCCGGCGGTTAAAAAAAAAGGGATTTGGACCAATGCGGTTACCGCCATGAGGATGAGGCTGGAGATGGTCATGTGGCAGAGGTGGAGCCTGTGGGCAGTGACGAAGAGGAGGCAGAGGAAGAGGATGTGTCCAACAGAACAACTATAATTCAACAGTACTTCCAGTGACACACAGGTAAGACAGTGTAACTTCACCTTCCATTGCAGTTTTGTGTTGGACATTGTACATGGCAGCCTGATTTTCCAAATTCTATGGTCACTTATTGTACCCTTTAGAATCTCTATTTTCAAATATCTGTGCCCCCCTCTGGCTCCTGGTGTGTTTACTGCTGCCCACTACAGGTCATACCTATGTATATATAACTGTACATTTGAACTGCAATGTTTGCAGCTTGTTAAACTAATATCTATATCAATCAATTGACATACTCCATACTTGTATTAGTTCCAAGGGTGTTTATTTATGTGATAATAAGTGTATGGGGCATTGCAATGGGCTGGGTTGATGATGGAGAAATGTCCAGGATAGAGTCCAGTCTATTGGTATCAGAGATGCAATGTCCAAGGGGGCATAGGGAGTGGGCCAATGGCAGTTCAAGGTGGGCAGGGTGAAAAGTGGGACACAAGGGTGACATTCAGGGGAGTCTTATTTCCTGGCAGGGTCTTGGCAATGTTCTCTGGCTTTTGCCTGGATCGCAGGGACCTTTTGCGTGGTGGTTCTCCTTCTGCAGGGGGAGAGGTGCTGGTGGCATGTTGTTCCTGTGATGGGGCCTCCTGGCCACTAGCATGAGCAGAGGTGGAGGGCTGTTTATCGGTGTGGCTAGTGTCAGGGGCCCGTTGGTGTGCCACTGTCTCCTTCATGGCGTTGGGCATGTCTGCCAGCACCTCTGCAAAGGAGACCAGGGAGGTGTGGATGTCCCTCAGGTCCTCCCTGATTCCCAGGTACTGTCCCTCCTGCAGCCACTGGGTCTCCTGTAACTTGGCCAATATCGTCTCCTGGGAATGGTGGTATACTACCTGGATGTTGGTGAGTGCCTGGTGGAGAGTCGGTTTCCTGGGCCTGTCCTTCCCCTGTCGCACAGCAGTCCACCCAGCTTCCCTGTTGTCCTGTGCCTCTGTCCCCTAAACCGTGTGCCCACTGCCACTGACCCCAGGTCCCTATCATCCTGTTTTTGTGGGGTTGCCTGGGGTCCCTGTAGTGGTGGACACACTGATGATTGACATGTCCTGGTGACAGAGGTATAGGCCCGCTGGGTGGGTGCTGTGGTGGTGTTTCATGAGGGGGAAGGCTCTGTGGTGGTATGGGACTGTGCCTGGGTCACCGATTTCCAGAGGACCCTGATAGGCCTGGTTGGTCATCCTGATCCAGGCGTGCAGAGCTGCTGTCATCAATGTGTGCCTCTTCGGGGGGGACTGGATGTTGCTGGCACCTCCTCTCCGGTGACATTGTGTGGGGGCCCTGGGAAGATGTACATGCAGTGTTATTATTACTGCGTGTGACATCTTGTGCATGAGTATGTTCCCCTCTATGGTTGTTATTACCAAGGCAGCTTTGGCTTGTGTGAGTTGTGATTTGGTTGGCTAAGTGATTGTCACTAGTTTGCATGCTGTGGTGAGGGGGGTCCTTGCAGGTCTGTGATGGGGGTCCATGCATTGGTGTTGCTTGCAGGGCTGGGTATTGGGATGGGTGGGATGTGATGGTGGGGTATGTGTGAGGTGGTGGAGTGATGGGGTGAGGGTAGGGGTAGGAGCTTGTGATGGCATGCAGGTAGGGGGGTGAAAATAGTAAAGATTTGACTTACCAGAGTACAGTCCTTCTGCTACTCCTGCCAGGCCCTCAGGATGCATGATTGCCAAGACTTGCTCCTCTAATGTTGTTACTTGCGGGGATGAAGTGGGGGTCCACTGCCAGTCCTCTGTACAGCTATCTGGTGTCTTGCTACCACGTTACGCACCTTCCCCCGAAGGTCATTCCACCTCTTCCCTTGTTCCCTCATCCCTTGTTCTTGGGTGCTGTCCCACAGCATTGACCCTGTCCATCACTCTCCGCCATAGCTCTATCTTCCTAGCAATGGACGTCTGCTGCACCTGTGATCCGAATAGCTGTGTCTTTACCTGGATGATTTCCTCCACCATGAACCTTAGCTCCTCCTCTGAGAACCTGGGGTGTCTTTGTGGTGCCATGGGTGTAGTGTGAGTAGTGTGTGTGAGTGTGTGTAGGGTGATGTTTTGGGGTGTGTGCTGTGAGGTGCATGGATGGTGTGTGGGTGATTGTGTTCTGTGGCTCTGATTCTGTGGGTGCTCCTGGTGTGTCTCTCTCTCTGTTGTAACTTGTTTGTAGTGGTAAAGGGTTGTGGGTAATGTGGGTGTGTGTTTTACAGTGTTGTCCGTGTGTGGGTGTGGTGTGTGTATGTGTGTCAGGTGTGTGTAGTTTGAATTGTCCAATGTGGTGTTGTTTTGTATGTGTGTGTGTCTTTTGAGCACAGTGGTATGTAAGGCCAATGGTTTACCGCCGTTGAATGTCAGCTGCAGTGATTCGTGGGTCATAATGCTGTGGGCGTATTTCTGATGGTGTAACAGTGTGGGTTTTGGTACCGCCAGTTTATCACTGACCTTTGGTGTGGCAGACTTGTGTGTGTGTCTCTATGGTGGCGGATTTCTATGTGTGGGTCATAATACGCGTAGCGGTATACCGCCGCAGTCGCGGTATGTTGGCGGCAGTCAGCATGGCGGTAAGCGACACTTACCACCAATGTCATAATGAGGGCCTAAGTCTGAAGGTAAAACTTTAACTGAAGCCTCCCCTCACTGTAGCCGAATAGGGCTCCTTCATGGTCAACCTAAAATTTTGACTTTGCCCATGTCGCTTTTGATTCCTATGAGATAGAAAATATTTTGGCCCTCATTACAACCCTGGCGGTCGGTGTTAAAACGGCAGTAATACTGCCAACAGGCCGGCGGTAAAAAAAAAAAGGGATTTGGACCAATGCCGTTACCGCCATCCAAAACCGCCACTTTAACACACCGACCACCAGGGTGGTAACGGCCGCTGGGCTGGAGACTTCGGTCTCTAGCCGGGCGGCCGCCACAATCCCACCCTCGTGATTACGACCCGGCCTACCGCCATGGTTTTCATGCCAAACATACCACCACCAAAACCATGGTGGTAGGCACTATCAGTGCCAGGGAATTCCTTCCCTGGTACTGAGAGGGGTCTCCCCCAACCCCCTCCCCCTCCCGAGAGTCCTCTCCCACCCTCCCCCTCCCGCTCCTGTCCCCCGCTCATATACACACCCACATGCGAACCCATATACACACATGCACACATGCATACCCTCCACCACCCATGCATGCACACAAACATACCCACACACCGCAACACACACCAACATACCTTGTCACACACATACATTCAAAACACACAACACTCATAATCACTCATTCACGCATGCATCCTACGTGACTCACAGCCGCATGCACGCATACCACTACATACACACACACACACACACACACCCCCACATACACACAACACCCCCCACCCCCTCTCCGGTCGGAGAACCCGACTTAGCTGCTTGCAGGTGGTCATCTGGCTAGAGACGGTCCACGGCGCTGCTGTCAGCAGCAGTGTCTGCCAGAAAAACACTGCCAGGCCGTATCCTTGCTCCTGATACTGTCGGCAGTGTTGTGCTGGTGTGGCGGTGCTGCTGTCAGCAGCGCCGCCTTACCGCGTCCGCCGCCATGACCGTCGGCCGGGTTCTGCCAGCATTCTGGTGAAATACCGTTGGCAGTCATGATACTGGTAGACTGCTGGTAGCCACGGCCGTGGTGGTAGGCGGTCGATACCGCCAATGTTGAAATGAGGGCCTTATTATTTAAAAATTCATATTTCCAGTTCCCTTTATTATATTTTTGCCATCTCAGGCCCGTATTTATACTTTTTGACGCTAAACTGCGCTAACGCAGTTTAGCGTCAAAAATTTTGGCGCCGGCTAACGTCATTCTGAAGCGCCATGCGGGCGCCGTATTTATTGAATGGCGTTAGCCGGCGCAAGCAGACCGGCGCTGCCTGGTGTGCGTGGAAAAAAACCACGTAGACCAGACAGCGCCGGCGTTGGGCAAAAATGACGTTAGGGCGTCTTAAAATGGGGCAAGTCAGGTTGAGGCAAAAAAATCGCCTAAACCCGATTTGCGCCATTTTTTTACGACGCCCAGACGCCATTTCATGACTCCTGTCTTAGTAAAGACAGGAGTCATGCCCCCTTGCCCAATGGCCATGCCCAGGGGACTTGTGTCCCCTGGGCATGGTCATTGGGCATAGTGGCATGTAGGGGGGCACAAATAAGGCCCCCCTATGCCACCCAAAAACATTTAAAAAATATAAAAAATTATACTTACCTGAACTTACCTGAATGTCCCTGGGGTGGGTCCCTCCATCCTTGGGTGTCCTCCTGGGGTGGGCAGGGGTGGCAGGGGGGGTCCCTGGGGGCAGGGGAGGGCACCTGTGGGCTCCTTTTGAGCCCACAGGCCCCTTAACGCCTACCCTGACCCAGGCGTTAAATAGTGGCGCAAATGCGGGGTTTTTTGACCCGCCAACTCCCGGGCGTGATTTTTGCCCGGGAGTATAAATACGACGCATTTGCGTCGCCGTCATTTTTTTAGACGGGAACGCCTTCCTTGCATCTCATTAACGCAAGGAAGGCGTTCACGCAAAAAAATGAGGCTATTTGCCAATACTTTGGCGCTAGACGTGTCTAACGCCAAAGTATAAATATGGCGTTAGTTTTGCGCCGAATTTGCGTCGAAAAAAACGACGCAAATTCGGCGCAAACGGAGTATAAATATGGGCCTTAGTGTCATTTTAAAGATAAGAATATGATATATTTTTATAATTTTGGGGGATTTTTATTGTGTTTTGTGTTTCACTTATTTAAATACTTTACACATGTCTCCTAAATTAAGCCCTACATGCTCATTGCCAAGCTACTAAGTGTTGAGATTAATTGATTGAGACCCTGACTGGACCTAGTGGGTTTTCGTGTCCTATTGCTGCCGTTACCAATAATCCACTTTCCAACAGGGGCTTATTCACCAACTGCATCTTGTAGTACATTTAATGGTACTATAATAGTACTTCTTGAACATTATTTTTTTTTCACACACCTAGAGATGGAGATCTCTGTATATGTAAGCCTATGTAATAGTAGCACATGCGGGAGAGACAGAGAGGAGTGTCTGAAAAATGGAGAATACTTACTACTAAATTGGAGAGATTTTGGGAAGAGGAAGGAGGGCTTTAGGAAGGGTTAAGAAGTGATTTAGGGAGGGACAGACACCCACCCATAAAGAATAAGCTCATTGCTGTTGACAAACTAAATTCTCTACATCCCAAATGGTACCAAAACAGTCACACGTATGCCCCAGCTCAGACCTGGAGTTAGCTCAGTTCTACTGGAACTACAACATCCTTTCTTAGAAAACGATGGAGGCAGGGACTTAAAATTGAACCCCATTTGAAAGAATGTTAAAAGTAATTATCACATTTTAAATATATCTATTTATTGGTATTAAAGTTCAAAATAAATATATATATATATATATATATATATATGTATATATGCACATATATATATATATAAATATATATATATATATATATTTTTTTACACAATTTTAATATACATTAACTAAAGTATTTAAAATATTTAAAAAAAACTTTTATAATTTTGATATTTTGTAGAAAAATAAATGCATTTAAATTCCATTCATAACGTTATGTAGTCTATAGCACATATTACATACAAATAAACATTTTTGTGTAGGTAGGACATTTCTTGTACAATTAATTTTACATTAAATATAAATTTTAAATGGTTTAATTTTAAATAACCTTTGAAGACAATAAAGCTGTAACATTATATTTCATGTTTGTTTGTTTAAAACATGTACAAATATATTTAAGATTACAATTTCACAATAAAGTCCCTGTACTACTGTTTCTCTAAAGTGTATTGAACTTTTTTCTTTTCCAAATATTTAAATAGCTCTTCACCCTTGTGGTTGAAAAAACATCTGCCTACATGTGAAAAGCTAGTAGTAGTGTGCTTCCACTTGTAAATTTGTCTCCACCTCCTGGTTTCATGAGGTAGTGACATGCAAGTCTACACTTTTGCCAAGATGGCCAAGGTAATGCCCAGACATGGGTCCCTTGCTCACTGTGCCACTGGAATCAAGCATGACTGAAAAGCCCAATCAGGGTGAAACCATTCTTGGCTTGTTTGCTAGCCACATTCTTGGGATAGGCTGGGTCAACTCTGAAGTGACCTGACTGATTACAGTCCAAACACGCACTGTTTCAAATATAGTTTTTATACTTTTCGGTCCCTCTGCCTCTGCTTGTCAGAGTAGGGGCAGGATCTCCTCTATACCTTTTTAGGGTCCCTGGGTACTAAGAGAGACTCTTTGATGGGCTTACTACCTCCCTCCTTAGGTTTGAGTGGCATAAACCCCCCTTCTTGGAGTCTCCCGCTCAGCTGTCTTTCCCAGTTCCCTAGGACCAGACAACTTAGAATCAGCTAGATATTGGTGTAATTTGTCTGAGGTACAATTACTCAATATGTGCTCCTTCATGAGCAGATTGTAGAGTCCCTCATAGATACTTATCTTGTTTCCCCATATGCATCCCTCTAGTGCCTTCACTGAGATATCACCAAATTCCACTCAGGATTGGGTGCTAACTTTCTGGGTGCCCTTGAACTTCATCCTGTACTGCTCCGGGGTGAGTCCAAATTTTCTCATCAGGCACTGTTTCATGTGGGGGTAAGACTCTGCCTCTTCCTCCTCCAGGGTCAGGAGCCTACCCCTCCCAGCTACTGGGATCAGTTCCTACAGAAGGGAATCTCAATATTGAGGGTTAACCTTTCTAATTCTAATTGCCTTCTCAAATGCTGTTGTCTATTTATCTATGTTGCCACCCTCTTGGTACTTAGGGACAATCCCATGGTCAGCTTTGGGTCAAACCTACTACTGCATGACATTTTAACCTGTTTTTCGCTGACACCATTTCTTCTCCCTTTTTTCCTTGCCCACTTCCTACTGGCAAGGGTTAACTATCTCTCCTCTAAAGCTACATACGTTAACTGGGCCTCAAGTTCTCTCTCCCTGAGGGACCTTTCTGCATTACATCTTCGGTGGTGGATCCCCTCATCCCATTAGCTCTAGGTACTGTATTAGTGGGCAGGTGTTTCGTCTCCTAATAACTGAGGCTACAGGGGTCATCCTCCCCCTCCTCTTCCACCTCTGGTGCTTCCTCTGTGGTGTCTTGCTGGGACCCTGCCCAGGTTTCAAGGGACTAAACCAGTTCTGCCTTTCTATTATTGGTAGCGGCTTGTAATCCCTGGGCATTACACAATCACGTTGGCTGAACTACAGTGAGTATGAATAGGCTAGCCCAGGGTTCTGCAAAGTCGGTCCTGGAGAGCTGGGTCCATGCCAGATTTTTTGCATATGCACATTTAGGAAAATGTAGATTTCTGAAACATCTTTTTTCTAAATGTGGATATGCTAAAAATCTGGCATGGTCCCGGCTCTCCAGGAACGATTTTGCAGAACCCTGGGCTAGCCTAATCAAGCTCCATGGTATACCTAGTTTTGGTCACACCAAAAGTTTGGGACCAATACATCAGAAAAGTTTAAAAAAACAAAAAAACAAAAAATGAAGTGATTAAAATGAGTCCAAAATTGAAAACTATATATTTTTTTTGCTCCAAGTCATTTTATAGGATTTTTAATTGCCTCACTTAAATGGTGAGTGGTGATGTTACACATAATTACTGGTCACAATTGCATATATGGACCAGTCAAGGTCTCAATAATTTAACCCTTGCTCAACCCTTGGTAACTTGGCTCATGAGCAGTCAGGCTTAATTTAGGTGACAGTTGTGTAAAGCATTTAGGCCCATATTTAAGAAAACTTAGTGCCACCTTTGCGCCATTTTTCTTACGCACAAGTGGTGCAAACCTAGCCCCATATTTATATTTTGTTGCTAGACCCATCTAACGACAACATTTCAGAGTTAAAGTCATTTTTTGGGAGCGTGATTAGCGTAAAAAATGTAACACTTGGTTAGACCAGGCGTTAAAATGAGGTCCACACACTACTACATAAAGAAATCACACAGACGGAGCATTGGCAACCCCCTGGACTACATGGATCTGTTATTACTCAACTTCGGCACATGCCAAAAATGACAACAACATGTCCTACCATCACCACAGCAGCATCCTTGCGCCCAGGGAGCAAGATGTCACCAGACTCTACCATCTGAGGTGGGAGTCCATTGTACACCTGCTACACCACATTGAGCTTGACATCACTGCAAGGGTGGAAGCTCCAACAACTATTCCACCCATGACCATACTCCTGTCTGTTCTCAATGTGCAGATGTCAGGATCATTCAGGAAAACTGGGGCACAAATGGATGGTATCTCCCAGTCATCCTTCTCGGCCTTCCTTCCAAAGGTTCTGGACACAATCATCCACCTCACACCCCACCACATCTGGTTCCCCAACACCCAGCAACTGCAGCAGGAGACCAAGGAAGGTTTCTACCAAATTGTTGGGTTCCATTGTGTGCTGGGTGCAAAATACTGCACCCATGTCCAAATTGTGCCACCTGCTGCAATGAACACCTCTACAGGAACCACAAACACACCCATTCCATAAATCTTCAGGCCATTGTGGACCACTGTGGGCTCTTCACAAACATCCTAGCCAAATATCCCAGCAGCATCCATGATGCCTAGATATTTCACTACTCCACCATCAACAAGTGGTTCCAGGTTGGGCAATATGGTGATGGACTACTCATAGGTAAACCACCAAACCAATTATTACACAGACAACACACCAAACCTGTATGACAAACAATACATACACTGCATTAAACACACATGGACAGAGGAACGCAGATGTACAGACAACAAGATATATGCCACATGCCATATTACACTGCATTCCTTGCACATCACACACACATACACCCACATGTACATAATACAGGCATAACCTGACTGACACACTGCGTGAAGGACTTTTGGAGATATGTCCCCTTTGCATACAGAAGCTGGGCCCAAACCACTACAAGTTTTAACAGGTTAACAACTAAATACAGATCACTCACACATAGGGGGTCATTACAACATTGGCGGTAAAAGCCGCTTACCGCTGTGCAGAAGACCGCCAACACACCGCCGCGGCAGCGGAATTCCGCCACAGCTATTATGACCCACATCTCGAAATCAGACAAAATTCAGACACCCACACAAGTCCGCCACACCAAAGGTCAGTGATAAACTGGCGAAAACAAAACCTCCACCATCACGCCAACAGAAATACGCCCATGCTATCACGACCCACGAATCCGTGCAGCGCTCTTTCAACCACGGTATTCCATTGGCGGTACACACGGCCACGCTCAAAATACACACACTTCTACAAAACACAGCCACATTGGACAATTCCAAATACAAACACCTGATACACATGCACACACCACTCCCACACACTCAATACAATATAAAACACACACCCACATCACCCACAAACCCCTACGTCCAAAAATTCCGAAAGAAGGCCAGAGAGAGACACCACTATCCACAAACTAGCAGCCACAGGCACTCAACACCATCACCCACACAACTTCCACGCACAAAACACCACACACCACTACATATCACCACACACACCACCCCACACATCACCCACACCACCCCATGGCACAGCAAAGACACCCCAGGTTCTCGGAGGAGGAGCTCAGGGTCATGGTGGAGGAAATTGTCCGGGTAGAGCCACAGCTATTTGGAGCACAGGTGCAGCACACCTCCATAGCTAGGAAGATGGAGCTATGGCGAAGAATAGTCGACAGGGTCAACGCAGTGGGGCAGCACCCAAGAAATCGGGACAACATCAGGAAGAGGTGGAACGACCTACGGGGGAAGGTGCGTTCCGTGGTCTCAAGACACCACCTGGCGGTACAGCGGACTGGCGGCGGACCCCCACCTCCTCCCCCACAACTAACAACATGGGAGGAGCAGGTCTTGGCGATTCTGCATCCTGAGGGACTCGCAGGAGTCGGTGGAGGAATGGACTCTGGTAAGTCAAACCTTTAACTATCATATCCCCCACCCTACCTGCATGCTATCACAGACCCCCACCCTCACCCCCTCCCCTATCACTCCAACTACTCACAATTGTACAAATAACACAAACCACACATCCCAACACCAAGCCCTGCATGACACAACAAAGCATGGACACCCATCACTAAAGCATGCCCACTGCACATACCCATAACACCCCCCTCAACCATCATCACACAAGCCCCCACACAGGAATGCTAGCACTGGGGTACACGGTCACCCACCCATTGCAAACCATGGTACAAATAGATGCAATAATCATGCTTTTACACCCCTGCAGGACCATTACACAACGTCACCAGACAGGAGGGTCCAGACATCTCCACCCCACCCATAGAAGAGGCCCACAGTGATGACAGCAGCTCTGGCCAACTGGATCCAGATGACCAGGCCAGACCATCGTGGGCCTCGGGACAGTCGGTTCCCCTCACACAGGCACAGCCCACCACAGACCTTCCACCCTCTGGTAACACCAGCACAGCACTCACCCAGCGGACCCATACCTCCGTCCCCAGGACACGTCAATCAGCTGTGTGTCCACCACTACAGGGAACCCAGGATAACCCACCACCCCAACAACAACAGGGACCTGGGGGCAGTGGGCACACGGTCCAGGGGACGGAGGCACAGGAACACAGGGGAACTGGGAGGGCTGCCGTGCGACAGGGGGCGGACAGGCCTAGGGAACCCACTCTCCACGAGGCCCTCTCCTCCATCATGGGAGCATACCACCACTCCCAGGAGACGATGGCAACGGTCCTGGCCAAGTTTCAGGAGACCCAACGCATGCAGAAGGAACAGTATTTGGGGTTCAGGGAGGAACTCAGAACCATCAGCTCCGCCCTGGGCACCATCGTAGGGGTGCTGAAGGAAATACTTAACACCAGGAGGGACACTGTGGCACTACAAGGGGCCCCTGACACTAGCATGGACGATGAACTGCCCACCACCTCCTCCGGCGCTAGTGGACAGGAGGCACTGCCACAGGACCACCACACCAGCACCCCCTGCAGACGGAGAACCACCCCGCAAGCAGTCCCTGAGATCCAGGAACAAGACAGAGCATGATGCCAAGACCCCTGCCAAGAAATGAGACCACCCTGATTGTCAAACCACTGTCCCACTTTGTAACCCTGTCTATATTGGAACTGCCCCAGCTCCACTTCCTATGCCCATATGGGCAATGCACCTGTGAGACTAATAGACTGGACTCTGCCATGGACATTCCTCCACCATCACCCCTCACCATTTTACAACCCCCTCCAACATTGAGCCCTTCAATAAACACCCTTGAAGCACAAAACAATCTGGAGTCAGTCTGTGATTTCGAAATTGTGTATTAGCAATGACAGTGACAAAATGCTTTTTCAAATGTAATGTCAACATACCTATGTCACACATCTCAAGTCCATGAGGAATCTAAGCAGATGACACACGTTGGAAACCACACCTGTGAAACCGTAAGGGAAATGTACAACTCAGTGACCATATACCAGTTGAAATCGACAGACAGGACAGAGGTAGAAGTGTTAAAGTACTTGTAGTAGTCAGGAATGTTTTGTCACCTGTGTTTTACTGGAAATATTTCTGGATGACTGAGTCCCTGTTGTCAATGTCTTCTTCCTCTGCTTCCTCCTCAACACTGTCCACAGGCTCCACAGCTGCCACAACACAGCCATCTGGACCATCCTTCTGCAGAAAAGGCACCTGGCGTCGCAAAGCCAAGTTGTGAAGCATACAGCAGGCCACGATGATCTGGCACACCTTCTTTGGTGAGTAGAATAGGGAACCACCAGTCATATGGAGGCACCTGAACCTGGCCTTCAGGAGGCCGAAGGTGCATTCGATCACCCTCCTAGTCCGCCCATGGGCCTCATTGAAGCGTTCCTCTGCCCTGGTCTGGGGATTCCTCACTGGGGTCAGTAGCTATGACAGTTTGGGGTAACCAGAGTCCCCTAATAGCCACACCCGGTGCCTCTGGAGTTGACCCATCACATAAGGGATGCTGCTATTCCGCAGGATGTAGGCGTCATGCACAGAGCCAGGGAACATAGCATTTACCTGGTAGATGTACTGGTCTGCCAAACATACCATCTGTACATTCATGGAATGATAACTCTTCCGGTTCCTGTACACCTGTTCCCCTTGGGGAGGTGCTGGTCAGAGGAGTGGTCACTCCCCTTTCCTTTGTCCAGTTTTGCACCAGAGCAGGGTCTGGGGGATCCCTGAACCGGTGTAGACTGGTTTATGCAAGGAGGGCACCATCTGTGCCCTTAAAGGCATTTTCAGAGGCCAGGAGAGGCTACACCTCTCAGGCCCTTAACACCTATTTCCAAAGGGAGAGGGTGTAACACCCTCTCTCAGAGGAAATCCTTTGTTCTGCCTTCCTGGGACTGGGCTACTCAGGCCCCAGGGGGCAGAAATCTGTCTGAGGGTTGGCAGCAGCAGTAGCTGCAGAGAAACTCCCAGAGAGATAGTTTGGCAGTACCCGGGGTGCATGCTGGAGCCCCGGGGATGCATGAAATTGTCCCCCCAATACCAGAATGGTATTGGGTTGACAATTCCATGATCCTTGATATGTTACATGGCCTTGTTCGGAGTTACCATTGTGGCGCTACATATAGGTATTGACCTATATGTAGTACACGCATGTAATGGTGTCCCTGCACTCACAAAGTCCGGGGAAATTGCCATGAACAATGTGGGGGCAGCCTGGCTAGTGCCAGGGTGCCCACACACTTAGTAACTTTGCACCTAACCTTCACTAAGTGAGGGTTAGACATATAGGTGACTTATAAGTTACTTAAGTGCATTGTAAAATGGCTGTGTAAGAATTGAGGTGGCAAAAGAAATGCTGCAGCCCATAGGGATCTCCTGGAACTCCAACACCCTGGGTACCTACGTACCATATACTAGGGAATTATAAGGGTGTTCCAGTGTGCCAATAAGAATTGGTAAAATTAGTCACTAGCCTGCAGTGACAATTTTAAAAGCAGAGAGAGCATAAACACTGAGGTTCTGGTTAGCAGAGCCTCAGTGATACAGTTAGGCACCACACAGGGAACACATACAGGGCATACTTTATGAGCACTGGGGTCCTGGCTAGCAGGATCCCAGTGACACAGGCAAAAACAAACATACATACAGTAAAAATGGGGGTAACATGCCAGGCAAGATGGTACTTTCCTACACAACCCCCCCCCCCCCCAAACGAGGGACAATAAGGCTAAACTTGCCCAGATGAGTCTTCATTGCCTAAGTGGAAATATCTGGAGAGTCCATCTGCATTGGAGTGGGTACTCCCAGGTCTATGTTCCACTGTATAGTCCATTCCCCGTAGGGAGATGGACCACCTCAACAATTTAGGGTTTTCAACTTTCATTTGTTTTAGCCAAGGTAGAGGTTTGTGGTCTGTCTGAACAATAAAGTGAGTACCAAACAGGTATGGTCTCAACTTTTTCAGTGCCCAGACCACAGCAAAGGCCTCACTCTGTATGGCAGACCAACACTTTTCTCTAGGGGTCAACCTCCTACTGATGAAAGCAATAGGTTGATCCTGGCCCTCAGTATTAAGCTGTGATAGCACTGCCCTAACCCCCAATTTAGAAGCATCAGTCTGGACTATGAACTTTTTGGAGTAGCAAGGGCTTTTTAGGACAGGTGCAGAGCACATGCCTGTTTGAGCTCATCAAAAGCTTTTTGACAGCTAGCTGTCAACAATATCTTTTTAGGCATCTTCTTACTAGTGAGGTCATTAAGAAGAGCTGCAATGGAGCCATTATTCTTAATAAACCTCCTATAGTACCCTGTGAGGCCTAAAATGGATCTCACCTGGGTTTGAGTTGTAGGGGGTGCCCATGCCATAATGGTCTGGATCTTCCCCAGCCGTGGTGCAATCTGTTCCCCACCTAAGAGGTGGCCCAGATAAACCACTTTCCCCTGCCCTATCTGGCACTTTGAGGCCTTGATAGTGAGGCCTGCCTTTTGCAGGTCCTCCAAAACTTTCCACAGGTGGACCAGGTGGTCATCCCGGGTGGAGCTAAAGACAGCTATATCATCTAGATATGCTGCACTAAAAGCTTCCAACCCTTGCAGGACTGTGTTCACCAACCTTTGAAAAGTGGCAGATGCATTCTTTAGACCAAAGGGCATCACAGTGAATTGATAGTGCCCTCCAATGGTTGAGAATGCAGTTTTAGGTTATGCATCTTCTGATAACTTAATCTGCCAATACCCTGCAGTTAAGTCAAAAGTGCTCAGATACTTGGCAGAAGCCAGTGTATCAATGAGCTCATCTGCCCTGGGTATAGGGTGAGCATCTGTCTTGGTTACTTGGTTGAGCAGTCTATTGTCAACACAAAACCTCATTTCTCTTTTACCATCCTTACTGTGAGGTTTAGGAACAAGCACCACTGGGCTAGCCCATGGGCTTTCTGAAGGCTCAATCACTCCCAAGTCTAACATTTTCTGAACCTCTTGTTTAATGCAGTACCTGACATGGTCAGGCTGCCTATAAATCTTACTTTTGACAGGCAAACTGTCTCCAGTATTGATTGTATGCTCACACCAAGTAGTGGTACCTGGTATTAGTAAGAAGAGTTAGGAAAACTGACTAAAAAGATTTACACAGTTATCTTTCTGCTCAGCAGTAAGACAATCTGCAAGTACTACTCCCTCCACTAAGCCATCAGCTTCAGTGGTGGAGAAGAGATCAGGGAGAGGGTCACTCTCTTATTCCTGTCCCTCATCAGTTGCCATGAGCAGGGTGAGATCAGCCCTGTCATAGTAGGGTTTTAGGCGATTGACATGGAGCACCCTAAGGGGACTCCTGGCAGTGCCCAGGTCTACCAAGTAGGTAACCTCACCCTTTTTCTCAGCAATTAGATGGGGCCCACTCCGTTTGTCCTAGAGTGCTCTTGGGGCGACAGGCTCAAAAACCCACCCCTTCTGTGCTGGGTGGTACTGGGTCAGGACAGCCTTCTGGGCATGCCATTGCTTTTGCAGCTCCTGGCTGGCCTGAAGGATTTTACTGCCCTTTTTCATGTACTCAGCCATTCTTGATCTTGGGCCAAGTACATAGTCCACAATGTCTTGTTTAGGAGCTTTTAAAGGTAGTTCCCAACCATCTTTAACAAGTGCAAGGGGTCCTCTCACAGGGTGCCCAAAGAGGAGTTCTAAGGGGCTAAAGCCCACTCCTTTTTGGGGTACCTCCCTTTAAGCAAAAAGAAGGCAAGTTAACAGGACATCCCATCTCCTTCTGAGTTTTTCAGGGAGTCCCATTATCATACCTCTGAGAGTTTTATTAAACCTCTCAACCAGACCATTTGTTTGTGGATGATAAGGAGTAGTGCACTTGTATGTTCCCCCACACTCCTTCCACATTGCTTTGAGGTATGCAGACATGAAGTTACTACCTCTGTCTGACACCACTTCCTTAGGGAAGCCCACTCTTTACAACTGCAAGAGCTGTAGTGGTCCTTAAGGGGATCGCTTCAGTGTACCTAGTGGCATGGTCCACTACCACCAGGATAAACCTATTGTCTGAAGCTACTGGAGGGTTAAGGGGGGCTCATCTGGTGTAGGTTCTGCACAAGGAGAGGATTCCTCTTCCTCAAAAGGGGAATCTTCTAGTGAGGGAGGGATAGAGGGATAGATACCCCTAGCTTTTCGGAGCACTTGGTCCATTGTTCCAGGATGCAAGTTTCCCTGTCCTTTGGCCTGAGCCCTTGCCAAAGCAAAAATCTGCCCAGGAATGCCCAGCATTGCTGCATGGGCCTCCAACTCCACTTCAGCCCAAGCTAATGTCTCCAAATCATTGCCTAGTAAGCAATCTACAGGTAATTCAGTGGCTACCATAACTTTCTTTGGACCAGTAACCCCCCAAGTGGAGATTCACAACAGCCATGGGGTGGCTAAGTGTGTTATTATGAACATCGGTCACTTGGTACTGCTGACCAAGTAGGTGTTGATCAGGGTGGACCAGTTTCTCTATAACCATAGTTACACTGGCTCCTGTGTCCCTGTAGGCCTCAACCTTAACACCGTTAATTAGGGGTAGTTGGTTGTACTTACCCACATTAAGGGGACAAGCAACCAAGTGGCAAAGTCAATGCCACCATCAGAGACTACAACTGCCTCTGTGGTCTCCCTAACAAGACCAACCCCAACTACACTGCCAATAGTGAGCCCAGCTACACCCTTGGATTGGCTATTTGTAGTAGACTTCCCACCACCACTGCTATTACTAGGGGCACTAGAATTTGCAGTTAGGGTTGTGGTGGTGGGAAGTTTGGTGTTTTTCTTTGGACAAGTGGCATCACTTCCCCAATGGCCTTTTAAATTACATAAATAACACCAAGGCTTTTTCTGATTGTGAGAAGAAGATTTGGACCCACCACCCCAGAGGATTTTTGTGGCACTGATGAAGACTCTGAGGGGCATATTTATACTCTGTTTGCGCCGGAATTGCGTCGTTTTTTTTTACGCAATTCCGACGCAAAACTAACTCCATATTTATACTTTGGCGTTAGACGCGTCTAGCGCCAAAGTCCATGGAGTTTGCGTCATTTTTTAGCGTGGACACCTACTGTGCGTTAATGATATGCAAGGTAGGCGTTCCCGTCGAAAAAATTGACTCCGAGGCATGTGCGCCGTATTTACACTCCCGGGCAAAATTCACGCCCGGGAGTGGGCGGGTAAAAAAAAATGACGTACACCGCTTTTACGCCGTTTTTTAGCACCTGGACAAGGCAGGCGTTAAGGGACCTGTGGGCTCGGAAGGAGCCCAGAGGTGCCCTCCCATGCCCCCAGGGACACCCCCTGTCACCCTTGCCCAACCCAGGAGGACACCCAAGGCTGGAGGGACCCATCCCAGGGACATTAAGGTAAGTTCTGGTAAGTATATATATATATATTTTTTTTTGTGGCATAGGGGGCCTGATTTGTGCCCCCCTACATGCCACTATGCCCAATGACCATGCCCAGGGGACAGAAGTCCCCTGGGCATGGCCATTGGGCAAGGGGGCATGACTCCTGTCTTTGCTAAGACAGGAGTCATTTCTATGGGGGTTGGGAGTCGGAAAAAATGGCGCAAATCGGGTTGAGGTGAAAAATTTGCCTCAGCCTGACTTGCCCCATTTTTTTGCGCCCAAGCTCCATATCCCCCTACGACCTGTATGTAGCGCATGCGTGTAATGGTGTCCCCGCACTCACAGTGTCCGGGGAATTTGCCCTGAACAATGTGGGGGCACCTTGGCTAGTGCCAGGGTGCCCACACACTAAGTAACTTTGCATCTAACCTTCACTAAGTGAGGGTTAGACATATAGGTGACTTATAAGTTACTTAAGTGCAGTGTAAAATGTCTGTGAAATAACGTGGACGTTATTTCACTCAGGCTGCAGTGACAGTCCTGTGTAAGAATTGTCTGAGCTCCCTATGGGTGGCAAAAGAAATGCTGCAGCCGATAGGGATCTCCTGGAACCCCAATACCCTGGGTACCTACATACCATATACTAGGGAATTCTAAGGGTGTTCCAGTGTGCCAATAAGAATTGCTAAAATTAGTCACTAGCCTGCATTGGCAATTTTAAAAGCAGAGAGAGCATAAACACTGAGGTTCGGGTTAGCAGAGTCTCAGTGATACAGTTAGGCACCACACAGGGAACACATACAGGGCATACTTTATGAGCACTGGGGTCCTGGCTAGCAGGATCCCAGTGACACAGGCAAAAACAAACATACATACAGTAAAAATGGGGGTAACATGCCAGGCAAGATAGTACTTTCCTACAACTACACCCTTATTTTGACTGTTGGCAGTGAAGTACTGGGTTTTTCAGAACCCAGTGGTGCCAGGGAACACACCCTAAGACTTCGAGTCCTTCCTGTTTCAGACTACAGAAACACAGAGTCTTCTTGGTGAAGTCAAAGATCTTGTTTATTGGCTGCAGCCAGCAACAGGTATCCTAGAAGTACAACACAGTGTATATTCTCAGGAGACTGCTCCCTTTGCAAAGCTAACCTTCTCTTTTATACAAAATATTATGCTTTGGGCAAACATTCCTTATTTTACAGTTGACCATTCACATATTTTCACTACAAAGAAATAGCAGGTTTATGATGACAAGCCCATATTTCAGTTTGTCCAGCCCTCAATCAATTACCCGGAAAGGCTTAGTACTTTCATCAGATATCGACGGACCCCCAATATAAACGGGCACCTCCTCCTCGTCGTAAAGCAAGTCATAAAGAAGAAACAGGGACAGGTGTGTGTAAGATTAGGCATGGTTTGTGTGTGATGAAAGGTTTATGATGTGTTGTGCCTTGATACTAATCTCATTCGGCCACTGGGAAAGAAACTGGCAGAACAGGTTTGGCTTCAGGCAGTGGAGTCAGCTTGCCCAGGTCACAGAGGAGTCAGCAAAGGTGTACGTGTCCTTCAGACTTGTTTTCAGCATTAGACATTGGCCTATGTGAGGGCAATCACAAAATGGCTGTCGTGTAAATGGAACACGAGGGTTCAAGACGGAAACTCTGATATTCGGGTGATTTCATTACCCGAATATGAATACGATGCTTGTGCATACTATTGTAATCATTCTCGGTCTGCTGATACCAAAATCGTTGTGATTCGACGATGTTTATAACACGGGTCCAGAATTTTCAGTACCACAGACCCTCCTTTTGCCTTTACATAGGCAATAACCTATACTCACGCTAATCTGAGTCCAGGTCTATATTCATAAAGTCGTTGAGATGTTGCTGTAGCATCATCCTATTACTTAGCTCGTCCCTTGATACAGGTTTCCTTACACACGATGTAGCACAGAGGCCACATATTGCAGGAGCCCACTGTACACACAGACAGGACAGGAAAAGAATGGCTAAGATCATCCCAATGACTACCAGAGTCTTCCATCCCCAGGCGGATATCAGCTCCCAGAACCACCCCATCAATGACCAATCTCCTTTATCCACGTGAATAGACTCGGAGATCTTATGCAG
Organism: Pleurodeles waltl; assembly: GCF_031143425.1. Classification (NCBI taxonomy): domain Eukaryota; kingdom Metazoa; phylum Chordata; class Amphibia; order Caudata; family Salamandridae; genus Pleurodeles; species Pleurodeles waltl. Next base: position 497,302,313 of record NC_090444.1, read on the forward strand.
TTTGGAAATGGCCTGGTAGACTGTTGGAGCGTTATCTGGGATGAAAACACAGCAACTTGATTGGATCACTTTACATACCCCACCTCGGTCTGCAAGTATGACGTCTAATGCGACCCTGTTCTGAAGAGTCATAAGGCGATCCGACTGGAGCTCAGCAGTCAAATTACTAAGGGCACCGGCGGTTTCAACTACCGTGGATTCAACCACCCTTGTCAATTGCCTTATGTTCCTGCTGTTAACCATTGGGCCCCAAAACGGCAGAAAACCCTTTGCGAAATCTCCAAATTCTTGTCCTGAAGTGTCTTCTTTACTTATGACACCTCGAACTATCCTTGTTTTATGGTAATCTGCCACGGCCGTGTAGGTGGGAGGTAACAGGAACGAAACAAAACATGTGCCTGAGAAGTCAGGGGGCAACCATGTATAGGCTCTGTTATGGCAGATGAAATAGGTACCCTTAGCTGCTAAGAACGAAGGAGAAGTCTGAGACGCAAAAACATATGTTTCAGTGCAGATACTTTTCCCTAACTGAGCTCTGGGATTCTTGCCATTACCTTGCAGACATAGGTGACCCTGATGGGGTACAATCCAAATCGGGGAGGATCTCTTTGCTCGCTGGTTCTCACTCAGAGTAACTCCATATCCTGTTATGTTCCATCCAATATATGCTAGTGTCTCATCTCTCGGGATAGTCTCATAGGAAATATCTTCCCTAATCTTATCTACTATACCCTTAGCTAGAGCACTATTCTTAGGATTATCTTTCACAGAACGTAGGGGGTTGGCTTCATACGCGTATATGAACACCGTTCTATATCCCCACACAGAACCATTATGGCTGAAAGGCAGGACCAGATAAGGGATACCTTTATCAGTAGTATGAGGCATAAGACCACACACCCAACAGTTAGTTGTGTTCACTACTAATTGGTGTTGGTGTAGAAGCTGAATGAATGAATTGTTGGCAAACTCTAATCTTCTGGCAGACTCGTGTTCAGGCAGGGGGTGAAAAGAATGCAAGGAAACAGTAGAAGGAGGTATGGGCTGAGTAATGGGTGCAAATGTCACTTGAAAAGAGAATAAAACATATCCTATTAAAAACGTCATTACACTAAGCAACATGAAAATACATAATATCAAAATTGTTTCTTTGTCATTATTATACCCATTCTGGCTTTAAAGTCCATCTGTCTGGCAGGTCTCTCATTCTTGAAAAACTCCATCCTCTCTAAATGCTGCTCGTGGTGGTAGGGTGTTCTATGCTAGGGAATGCTTCTGTCAGTCCAGGGCAACTCCCTTAGACCGACCAGAACTGTCGACCTAACGTCTTCAGCTGCACTCCAAAGACTTGGGCAACCACGACCCTACAGCTGAACCCGGATGGCGGTTCGAAAAGAAAAAAACTAAAATAAGAAAGTTTCTCAGATGAGAGAGCTGCACTTTTAAAAAAAATAGCAAAGGAACAGGAAAAAAATTATTTGTCCTTAGTTCTTGGTCTCAAATTATAACGGCTTTTTCCAGGAACTGTCTGGTTCTGGAACAAGAGTTCAGGCTCTGTAGTGTTCAATCGAATTGACGGTGGCACAGCTTCTTGCAAATTATTGTCACTTTCTCGTTCAGAAATTGTTCCTCTTACACGTGCATCGCTAAATGGCAAAAAATGAGGCACAGTCTCAGTCTCAGAGTCAGCGATCCCCTCCTGGACCCACCGGTCGTACGGTAGAGGAAAAGGGACCTTCTTGCAGTGTACGCCGTGGATCCAGTTCTTTTTCCCTTCCACTCGAACAGCTGATCTTGTTGAGAGAAGGACGAGGTAAGGGCCGGTCCAACGGGGCTGGTCATTCTTTGTCCGCTGGAAGTTCTTGACCAGTACCCATGATCCAGGATCGATAAGATGTCCTGGAGCTTCAGAGACCTGAGGCAGAGTATCGTGAACCTGTTGGTGTAGAACACGCAATTTAGCCGTCAATTCATACAAATAATCAAGCAGTACAGGGTGTTCGATCTCACAGAATTTTGTTGGTCTTGGCACTCCCCATATGTTGGCCGGGCGGCCAAACACAATTTCATGGGGACTAAGTCCCACTCGCGAATGCACAGTCATTCTTGTTGATAGGAGTGCTAGAGGCAGAGCGTCAGGCCATTTAAGACCAGAGCTCGCTTGTATCTTTGCCAACTTCAGTTTTAGCGTGCCATTATAGCACTCTACTAGTCCAGCTGATTGGGGGTGATTTGCAGCGTGGAATTTTTGCTGTATACCTAGCCCTTCACGTACTTTTTTCATCACTCGACCCACAAATTCACTCCCATTATCACTCCAGAACATTCTCGGCATTCCAAACCTAGGGAAGAATTCTTTGACAAGGGATTTAGCTGTGGAGAAGGCAGTGTTGTCTTTTAAGGGATATGCTTCTACCCATCTTGAAAAAGCACAACCAACAACGAGTACGTATTTCAGATTGTTGCACCTTTCCATGTGGATGAAATCTAGCTGCAAAACCTCGAACGGATACGTTGGAGGCGCAAAATGATCAGCTGGAGTTGGGGTTCCCCTACCAGGATTGTATTTCAGACACGCAATTCTTGACCACATTCTCTGCACATTTAGGAATTCCAGCATTTTTCCATACTGGAGCCAACAACTTACAAATCCCTTTCACACTGATATGGGCCATTCCATGAGCCATTGTCACCACTGCAAGCACATACGCATCGGGTAACAACCATCGCTGATGTTCTGACAAGTCAACCCAACAACCATTTTCATCCAATTTACCCGTACTTTCTTTCCACACACTCAACCCTTTCTCTGAAGCTTCAGCTTGAATAGACTTCACACCCTCTATTGTATCTTCACATATTCCAACGTCACCAACCCATCTTGCGGGGCCTGCAACATACATTCAATTCATCACATCTTTCGCTGTTTCTTTTGCAATTTCGTCAGCAAATGCATTGCCACGACCGACATCATCAGTAACCTTCTTGTGTGCACTGCATTTCACAATCGCAACTTGTAATGGCAAGGTCAGTGACTCAAGAAGCTCATTCACCAACTGACCATGCTGAATTTTAGTTCCATGCGAAGTCAGGAACCCACGTTCTTTCCACAATCGTCCAAAACTATGGGCCACACCAAACGCATACTGGCTGTCGGTATATATGGTCACTTTCATTCCTTTCGATAACGCACACGCTCTCGTAAGTGCAATCAGCTCTGCTGCTTGAGCTGAATTATGTGGTATACGTGCAGCTTCAACAATCGTATGCAAAGTTGTCACAGCATATGCTGCAGTCGTATCACCATTCGGAAGCTTGAAGCATGAACCATCCACCCATAAGGTACCATCACACTCTACAAGAGGAGTATCTTTAAGATCTACTCTTCCTTTAGTTTCTTCTTCTGTCCTAAGAAAACAATCATGTTGTTCAACATCATCTGTTTCTACTGAAATTGGCAATAACGTGGCTGGATTCAACGTATTGCACCTCTTTATGTGCACATGACTCGCTAACAGTGTCAACTCATAACCTGACAATCGAGCACTAGTTAAATGCTGTGTCTTGGTCCTGTTTAACAACGTGTCCACTGCATGTGGAACCATCACAATCAACGTATTATTCATCACTAACCCAGCAGACTGTCGAATAGAAACAGCTGCTGCCGCTGTGGCTCTCAAGCAACTCGGCAATGCTTTAGCTACCGGATCCAAAGTTGACAAAAAATATGCGCATGGGCGCTGCTTGTCTCCAAAAGACTGTGTCAGCACTGACAATGCACAACCCTCTTTCTCATGGACATACAGTGTAAAGGGCTTACTGTAGTCGGGGGTACCCAACACAGGAGCCGAACACAATGCATTATGCAATTCGGAAAAACTTTTCTGACAATCTTCAGACCACGGAACGGGGTTTGGTGTATCTTTATAGGTCAATGCTACCAAAGGTTTGGCCAGCAAAGAAAAATTCGGTATCCATTGTCTGCAGTAAGATGTAATGCCCAAGAAAGCACGTACTTCTCTCTGTGTCCTTGGCAAACTCAATTTTGCAATTGCCTGAATTCTTTCTGAGGTCAGTTTCCTTCCCTCCTTCGATAAGAGATGACCTAAGTAGGTCACTTCTTGTCGACAATATTGCAGTTTTGAAAGGGACACTTTGTGATGTAAATCAGACAAATGACGCAACAACAACAAGGTGGCTTCTTTACAAATCTCTTCAGTATCTGTAGCGACTAGCAAATCATCAATGTACTGAATAAGGGTAGCGCTGTCAGGTAAAACAATTGCATCCAGCTGTGTTTTTAAAGCCTGACTATATATTGATGGACTTTCACAGTAGCCTTGAGGAGCGCGTTTGAAGCGGAAACTTCGGCCTCCTAAACTGAAGCCAAAAATATCCCTGCTCTCCTCTGCAATCGGGATGCTGAAGAAAGCATTAGTTAAGTCAATTACCGAGAACCAGGTGGCGGAAGCTGGAATCATAGTCAATATGGCAGCGATATCAGGAACAACTGGAAACTGTGGCACAACTATTTTATTTACCTCTCTAAGATCAATCACGAGCCTGTAAACAGGTGGCTTAGAGGGGTCAGTATGTTTCAAAACAGGCAGAACAGGACTATTACAAACGTTGCCTCTTGTCTCTTCAATTACATCTTTTTCAATTAAATCATAAATGATCACTAGCAACGCCTTTTCACCTTCACTAGAGATCTTGTATTGTTGAATGCGTGGTAATTTAACGTTGGCTTTCCATGTCACAACATAAGGCGGTATTTCCAAAAGACCCACGTCATTAGGACCAGTAGCCCAAATGGTATCAGGAAGAAACGACAATTCGGTTGGAAGTTTATCCTTCGACAAATACATTGGAGAGACCACTTTCCTACCCAGTGTAAGTTGTACTCCCGAAGGAGAACAATATAATGTTGCATACAATCTTTTCAACAAATCCAATCCTAACAAGTTTTCACCACAACCTGTCGTCAGAATAAGGGTTGCTTCCAATTCACAAGGTCCAACAGAAAGGGACATAGGACTAGAAATCGGGTTTCTAACCGGGGCGCCAGAAAAACCTACTGAAACATTCATTTCGCCAGACAAAGGTGCGCCAGGGAGTTTTGAGTGCATAATAGAACTCTTTGTAGCACCAGTATCCAACAGAAAAGGCTCTGACACACCTGAGGTAATCACCTTAACATAAGGTCCATTCTGATCCACTGGATCTAAAAAAACTCCCTCCCTTTGTCTATGGCTGTCCTAGCAATTATTACCTTCCAGATTCTCATCTTCTGCATAGTAGTCGTCAGCATAGTACTGAGCCATCCTACCAGACGCGTTATGTTGCTGGTCAAAACTATTCATTGAGTTTTGAGACGGAAAGGAACGCGTGTTCTGGGGGAAACTTCCACGTCCTCTACCTCTAGGAGCTTGTTGAACACCTCAACCTCTTGCGCCAGAAGCACCATTCGTACGCTGTAACAAAATAGGACAACTATACTTGAAATGACCCTCTTCTTTACAATATGAACACTGATTGGGACCTACAGGAACACGTGGTTGAGAAAACTCGAACCTTTGCGAGTTTCTCTGGAACTGTTGAGGTTGCTGATAGTTACTCTGACCACCACGTGGCGGATACGCCTGTTGTAAAAGAACCTTCGTCTTTAATTCTTTAGTTTTCTTGTCTGCTCTATCCTTCTCATCTTTATCCCTATTCTCGTAGTACTGTGCAGTAGCCAATATTTGTGCTGAAGAGGTAACGGCCCAAGAACTCTCTGAATCCTTCAATTTCTTACACAGCTCGGCAAGCAAATTGTGCACAAACTTGTCGACGAACAACCGTTGACCACCTTCTGTACTCATATCTTGACCACTGTGGTCGATAAACGTTTCCTCAAACCTGGTAAAGAAATCAGACACTGTTTCATCTTTCTTCTGCTTACACGCAGACAATTTATCCCAATTCTCACGCATCGCAGGCATTAAAGTCTTCATGTAAGTAATGATCCTAGCAGGCAGTTCTGCTACGAAAGGCTCAGGTTTGGCACCACCAACTTGTCTATCATTTGCAGCACTAATATTAGCCCATGAGTCACCTAACTCTTGCGCATGATCTGTATGGCGAATCAATCCCCACAAAGGCTGTGGAACAACATTCCCAAATAACATGTCTATGTCGGCTAAATTCATAATGCATGAGTCTGCAGTCTGTGATAATTCCTTATAATACCCTGCAGGGTTTTTACGGGGATCAGGCAAAGTCTGCTTAAGGGCCAAAACTTCAGCTCGCTTCCACGGAACATGTACCCAAACACGCTGAAAATGAGCTGGGACAGCATCAATGTGATTAGCATCATCAGCCTCAACAGCGTCCTTCCATACCGGAGGGACTTCTCTCATTGGGTACTGTCGCACCTTTTTTTTAACAGAAGAGTTATGTTGGAACAATGACTGAGAAGGATCCTTATTCCTAAAGGACAACAATGTCGCAACTGCTGTCTCAACATCGGGACCCACAATCGTGCCCTTTGCAAACTCAAATCGTACACGGCACAAATCAGGCGGATTTGTTTCCAAATCATTATCCTCCAATTCCTCACAAAGGAAAGCACACATTTTCTCAAAAACGTATCTTTGTTTTGGTGCTCCCCATTGACGGAAGACATCCATAACAGACTCTACATCGTATCTTAAAGGGTAAACAACCCATTTACGCGCCATACGGTCCAACTTAGTATGGTCTACCCAGTTAGGGACAGGTCCAACTCTGCCAATTCCCACATTTCTTCTGTGTCTCACAATTCCCAAGCCTCCCACCCTGAGTATAACTTAATGGAAAGGGAACTCAGAAAGGTGAGGTTGGAGGAGGCCAGGCTGAAGCTTAAACAGCAGCAGCTGGCCTTAGACATGGAATCTCTGGATGTGGAAAGGGAAAGGCAGAGGTTGGGGTTATTTCCCCATGGTTGCAGCAGCAGTGTTTGTGATAGCAATCCTGTTAGAGAGCAAGATTCCAGAAACCTGCATAAGATAGTCCCCCCTTACAAGGAGGGGGATGACATTAACAAGTGGTTTGCTGCACTTGAGAGGGCCTGTATGGTACAGTTGGTCCCTCAAAGGCAGTGGGCTGCTATCTTGTGGCTATCTTTCACTGGTAAGAGTAGGGATAGGCTCCTTACTGTCAGAGAAAGTGATGCTAATAACTACAACGTTTTGAAGAATGCACTCTTGGATGGATTTGGCTTAACCACTGAACAGTACAGGATTAAGTTCAGAGACACCAGAAAAGAGTCCTCTCAAGACTGGACAGACTTTGTAGACTGTTCAGTGAAGGCCTTGGAGGGTTGGTTACATGGCAGTAAGGTGACTGACTATGAAAGCCTGTATAACTGAATCCTGAGAGAGCATATTTTGAATAATTGTGTGTCTGATTTGTTGCACCAGTACTTGGTAGACTCAGATCTGACCTCTCCCCAAGAATTGGGAAAGAAGGCAAACAAATGTGTCAAAACAAGAGTGAACAGAAAGGTTCATACAGGGAGTGACAAGGATGGCAAGAAGAAGGATGGTAAGTCTTCTGACAAGGATGGGGACAAAGATAAAAAAACATTCTGAGTCTTCATCAGGCCCACACAAATCCTCTGGGGGTGGTGGGTCCAAATCCTCTTCTCACAATCAGCAAAAGCCTTGGTGTTATTATGTAAAGTAAAAGGCGATTGGGCAAGTGATGCCACTTGTCCAAAGAAAAACACCAAACCTCCCACCACCTCAACCCCAACTGCAACCTCTAGTGCCCCTAGTAATAGCAGTGGTGGTGGGAAGTCAACTACAAATAGCCAATCCAAGGGTATAGTTGGGCTCACTATTGGCATCGTAGTTGGGGTTGGTCTTGTTAGGGAGACCACAGAGGCTGTTTTAGTCTCTGATGGTGGCATTGACTTTGCCACCTTGGTTGCTTGTCCCCTTAATGTGGGTAAGTACAAGCAACTACCCCTAATTAATGTGTTGAGGTTGAGGCCTACAGGGACACAGGAGCCAGTGTAACTATGGTTATAGAGAAACTGGTTCACCCTGATCAACACCTACTTGGTCAGCAGTACCAAGTGACTGATGCTCACAATAACACACTTAGCCACCCCATGGCTGTTGTGAATCTCAACTGGGGGGGGGGGTTACTTGTCCAAAGAAGGTTGTGGTAGCCACTGAATTACCTGTAGATTGCTTACTAGGCAATGATTTGGAGACATTAGCTTGGGCTGAAGTGGAGTTGGAGCCCCATGCAGCAATGCTGGGCATTCCTGGGCATATTTTTACTTTGACAAGGGCTCAGGCCAAAAAGCAAAAAGGAAAGGGAAACCTGGATCCTGGAACAATGGACCAAGTGCTCCCAAAAGCTAGGGGTAGGAAGGGTAAATCCTTGCTCACTATCCCTCCCTCACCAGAAGATTCCACTTCTGAGGAAAATGAATCCTCTCCCTGTGCAGAACCTACACCAGAGCAGCTGGCAGCAGACACTGCTGAGCTTTTGGGTGCAGGGAGGCCTGTTAGGGAAGAGCTGAGTCTGGCACAGAAGACCTGTCCTACAATAGAGGGTTTGAGACAGAAAGCTGTCAAACAGCAGAATGGGGATGTCAGTGATAGCCATAAGATGTATTGGGAAGACAACCTCCTGTATACTGAGTCAAGGGACCCTAAGCCTGGAGCTGCCAGGAGATTGGTCATCCATTTGCAATATAGATAGTTTCTTCTTACCTTGGCACATGACATTCCCTTGGTTGGGCATTTGGGCCAAAGTAAAACTTGGTACAGGCTTGTTCCCCTGTTTCACTGGCCTCACATGTCAGAGGACACTAAAGAGTTTTGTCGCTCTTGTGTGACCTGCCAAGCCAGTAGCAAGACTGGTGGCACCCCAAAGGCCCCCTTAATTCCACTTCCTGTGGTTGGGGTGCCCTTTGAAAGGGTAGGGGTTGACATAGTTGGCCCCCTTGACCCTCCAACAGCTTCAGGCAATAGTTTTATCCTGGTGGTAGTGGACCATGCCACTAGTACCCTGAAGCCATCTCCTTAAGGACCACTACAGCTCCGGCAGTAGAAAAGGCCCTACTGGGAATCTTTTCCAGACTGGGCTCCCCTAAGGAAGTGGCGTCCGACAGAGGTAGTAACTTCATGTCTGCATACCTCAAGGCAATGTGGAAGGAGTGTGGTGTAACATACAAGTTCACTACTACTTATCATCCACAAACAAATGGTCTGGTTGAGAGGTTTAATAAAACTCTCAAAAGTATGATAATGGGACTCCCTGAAAAACTCAGAAGGAGATGGGATGTCCTGGTACCTTGCCTCCTTTTTGCTTACAGGGAGGTACCCCAAAAGGAGTGGGCTTTAGCCCCTATGAACTCCTCTTTGGGCACCCTGTGAGAGGTCCCTTGCACTTGTTAAGGCGGGTTGGGAAAAACCTTTAAAAGCTCCTAAACAGGTCATTGTGGACTATGTACTTGGCCTAAGATCAAGAATGGCTGAGTACATGAAAAAAGGCCAGTAAAAACCTACAGGTCAGCCAGGAGCTGCAAAAGCAATGGCATGACCAGAAGGCTGCCCTGACTCAGTACCACCCAAGACAGGTGTGGGTATTGGAGCCTGTGGCCCCAAGAGCACTCCAAGACAAATGGAGTGGACCCCATCTAATTGTTGAGTGTAGGAAGCTGGTCTGGCTTATAGTGTGTCCCTTGTGGTACTTACACATTGTGCCAGGTCCAGTTATCCCTTATTAGAAGATTATCGGTGTTCTAGCAGCTTAGGCTGATAGAGGTAGCTATAGCAGAGCAGCTTAGGCTGAATTAGGAGACATGCAAAGCTCCTACCATACTACGTATATCATAAAGCACTATGGCGGTCATTCTGACCGCAGCGGGCGGCGGTAGCCGCCCGCCATGCGGTCACCGCCATTTGGCCGCTCCACGGTCAAAAGACTGCAGAGGCCATTCTGGCTTTCCCGCTGGCTCCGAATGGAGACGGCGGTGTTGCAGGGGTGCGACGGGTGCAGTTGCACCCGTACAGTGAAAATCATGCTGGGGCCCTGTTAGGGGGCCCCTGCACTGCCCATGCCAGTGGCATGGGCAGTGCAGGGGCCCCCAGGGGCCCCACGACACCCGTTCCTGCCATCCTGTTCCTGGCGGTAAAAACCGCCAGAAACAGGGTGGCGGGAAGGGGGTCGGAATCTCCATGGCGGCGCTGCTTGCAGCGCCGCCAGGGAGATTCAGCCCAGACAGGGGAAATCCTGCGGGAAACCGCCGGATCCCCTTTTCTGACCGCAGCTTTACTGCCGCGGTCAGAATGGGCAGGGAAGCACCACCAGCCTGTTGGTGGTGCTTGAATGACCCCCTATATCATAAGAAAACACAATAATCAGAGTTACTAAAAATAAAGGTACTTTATTTTTGTGACGATATGCCAAAAGTATCTCAGAGGATACACTCCCTTAGGAGGTAAGTAATATACACAAATTATATGCACACAAACCAAAATCAGGTAAGTAAACAGTTAGAAAGGTAGTGCAAACAATGTAGAATCACAATAGAATGCAATAGGAGAAATAGGCCTACGGGCAACAAAAAACATATACTCCAAAAGTGGAATGCGAACCATGAATGGACCCCAGGCATAGTGTAGGTTGTAGAGGGTCGCTGGGAGTGTAAGAAAACACTAATGGTGTCCAAGATACCCCACCCCAAGACCCTGAAAAGTTGGAGTAAAGTTACCCTACTACTCCAGAAAGGCAGTAAAGTTGAGATAGGGGATTCTGCAAGGACAACAACTGACTGCAAGACACTGAAGATGGATTCCTGGACCTGAAGACCTGTAAAGGAAGGGGACCAAGTCTAAGAGTCACGCAAGTGTCCAGGGGGGGGCAGGAGCCCATTAAACCCCGGATGAAGGTGCAAAAGGGCTGCCTCTGGGTGGAAGAAGCCAAAGGGTCTGCAACAACGAAAGGTGCCAGGAACATCTCCTTTAGTCAGAAGATGTCCCACGGCGTGCTGGAGGATGCAGTGTTGTTTTCACGCAGAAAGACCGCAAACAAGCCTTGCTAGCTGCAAGAGTTACAGTTGAGGATTTTGGGTGCTGATGGGGCCCAGGAAGGACCTGAAGGTCACCCCTTGGAGGAGGAGACTGAGGGAATACTCAGCAACTCAGAGAACCCCTGCAGAAGCAAGCAGCACCGGTAGAAGTACCTGAACTGGCACTTAGAAGATCTGAGGTCAATGGTCGACTCAGAGTTACAAAGGAGGGTCCCACGACGTCGGAGTCCAACTCAGCGAGTTGGGCAATGCAGGACGGAGTGATGGGGACCTGGGCTAGGATCTGCATGAAGAAAGTCTTGGAAAAGTGCACAGAAGCCCGAGCAGCTGCAGTTCACGATGTACACAGGATTACTGTCTGGCGTGGGGAGGCAAGGACTTACCGCCACCAAATTTGGACAGAAGGGCAACTGGACTGTGGGAGGCACTTGGACCTAGCTCCTGTGTTCCAGGGACCATGCTCGTCTGGATGAGAGGGGACCCAGAGGACAGGTGATGCAGAAGTTTGGTGCCTGCGTTGGCAGGGGGAAGATTCCGTTGACCCACAGGAGATTTCTTCATGGCTTCCAGTGCAGGGTGAAGGCAGACAGCCCTCAGAGCATGCACCACCAGGAAACAGTCAAGGAAGCCAGAAGGATGAGGTGCTACAATGTTGCTGGTAGTCTTCTGGCTACTTTGGTGCAGTTTTGCAGGCGTCCTGGAGCAGTCAGCAGTCGATCCTTGGCAGAAGTCGAAGAGGGGAGTGCAGAGGAACTCTGGTGAGCTCTTGCATTTGTTATCTGCGGAATAGCCCACAGGAGAAACCCTAAATAGCCCTCGGACGAGGATTGGCTACTGAAAAAGGTAAGCACTTATCAGGAGGGGTCTCTGACATCACCTGCTGGCACTGGCCATTCAGAGCTGTCCATTGTGCCCTCACACCTCTGCATCCAAGATGGCAGAGGTCTGGGACACACTGGAGGAGCTCTGGGCACCTCCCCTCCCCTGGGAGGTGCTGGTCAGGGGAGTGGTCACTCCCCTTTCCTTTGTCCAGTTTCACGCCAGAGCAGGGCTGGGGGATCCCTGAACCGGTATAGACTGGCTTATGCAGAGAGGGCACCATCTGTGCCCTTCAAAGCATTTCCAGAGGCCAGGAGAGGCTACTCTTCCCAGGCCCTTCACACCTATTTCCAAAGGGAGAGGGTGTAACACCCTCTCTCAGAGGAAATCCTTTGTTCTGCCTTCCTGGGACTGGGCTGCCCAGGCCCCAGGGGGGCAGAAACCTGTCTGAGAGGTTGGCAGCAGCAGTAGCTGCAGTGGAGACCCCGGAAAGTTAGTTTGGCAGTACCCAGTCTCTATGTTGGAGACCCGGGATGCATGGAATTGTTCCCCCAATACCAGAATGGTATTGGGGGGACAATTCCATGATCCTAGACATGTTACATGGCCATGTTCGGAGTTACCATTGTGACGCTACATATAGGTATTGACCTATATGTAGTGCAAGCATGTAATGGTGACCCTGCACCCACAAAGTCCCGGGAGTTGGCCATGAACAATTGTGGGGACACGTTGGCTAGTGCCAGGGTGCCCACACACTAAGTAACTTAGCACCTAACCTTCACCAAGTGAGGGTTAGACATATAGGTGACTTATAAGTTACTTAAGTGCAGTGTAAAATGGCTGTGAAATAACGTGGACGTTATTTGACTCAGGCTACAGTGGCAGTCCTGTGTAAGAATTGTCTGAGCTCCCTATGGGTGGGAAAAGAAATGCTACAGCCCATAGGGATCTGCTGGAACCCCAATACCCTGGGTACGTAGGTACCATATACAAGTGAGTTATAAGGGTGCTCTAGTGTGCCAATGAGAATTGGTCAAATTAGTCACTAGCCTGCAGTGACAATTTTAAAAGCAGAGAGAGCATAAACACTGAGATTCTGGTTATCAGAGCCTCAGTGATACAGTTAGGCACCACACAGGGAATACATATAGGCCACAAACCTATGAGCACTGGGCTCCTGGCTAGCAGGATCCCAGTGACACATATCAGACACACTGACAACATAGGGTTTTCACTATGAGCACTGGGCCCTGGCTAGCAGGATCCCAGCGAGACAGTAAAACCACCCTGACATATACTCACAAACAGGCCAAAAGTGGGGGTAACAAGGCTAGAAGAGGCTACCTTCCTACAGGGGGATGTGGAGGGTCTTTGTTGGTCGAGTCAGAGGTGTGTGTGGCGGGTCCGTGTGGTTTGAAACTGTTGTGTATGTCTAAGATTTAGCAGTGGAAATGGTTGGAGAGGGAGTCGCAGAGGAGTTGTGTGTGTATGGGGTCCATGTTGCTGGGTTTGGGTTTGGAGAGCTCTTTGTTGATGGTAAAGAGTTACTTGCTGTTGTGAGAGTTACTGTCTATGCATTCCTTGCAGTAAGCTCTTTTGGTGGTGCTTATGAGTTGGTGGTGTTTGCGAGTGGAGGTTTTGAGGGTGGAGAAGTTGGTGGTTGAGGGTTCCTGTCGCCAAGCTTTCTCTGCTTTGCGGCATTCACGCTTGGAGGCTGGGAGTTCAGTGGTCAACCAGGGGGTGTTCTTGTTGTTGCGGGTGGTGATGTTTCTTTTTAGAGGGGCGAGTGAGTCTGCGCAGGTTCTGATCCACTGTGCAAGGTTATGAGCAGCAATGTTGGGGTCATTGGTGTGGAGGGGTTCTGCGCAAGTTGGGAGTTCAGGTGTTCTGTGGGGATCTTGTCCACATGCAGTAGGGTGTGGTGTGTTGGTGGTGGTGTGTGGGAGGTTTGGAGAAGGAGAAGTGGACGCAGTGGTGGTCAGTCCAGTGGAGTTCGGTGGTATGAGTGTAGGTTATGTGGTTGCTCGAGGTGAAGATTGCGTCTAGTGTGTGTCCTGCTGAGTGGGTGGGTGCTGTGACCAGTTGTTTGAGTCCGAGGTTCGTGAGGTTATCTAGAAGGGATGAGGAGTTGTGATCATGCGGGTTCTCCAGGTGAGAGTTAAAGTCACTGAGGAGGATGTAGTCTGTGGAGTTGAGGGCTGATGGTGTTAGCGATGGCATCACAGAAGGGGGGGTGAGGCCCTGGTGGTCCGTATATGAGTGTTCCTCTGAGGGTGGTGTTGTTGTTTATGTGAATTAGGAATTGCATGTGTTCTGCGCTGTCTAAGGGGTTGTGTGTGTTGGTGGTGACCTTAATGGTGTCTTTGTGCATAATGGCAATGCCACCTCCTGGTTTGCCTAAGCAGTCTCTGCGATGGAGTTTGTATCCATCAGGGGTGGCTGTGGCTATGTCTGGCTCAGATGAGTGGTTCGTCCAGGTTTCCGTGAGGAAGACGATGTCTGGTGAGTGTGATGTGATAAGGTCCCAGAGTTCTATGGCATGCTTGTGTAAGGAGCGGGTGTTTAGGAGTATGTAGTTAAGGTGGTTGTGGGGGCTGTTGTTGTTGTGGTACGCAATGGTGTTGTGTGAGGGGTTTTGGTGTTGCTGTGGGTTGTGGTGGTGTTGTCGTGGACTGTGTGAGGGTTGTGGGGCTTGTTGGGGTAGGGTCTGTTGGGATGGGTGGGAGCTGTGTGGGAGTCTGCTGCGTTGAAGTTGTGGTGTTTGTTGTGGAAAGCATTGGGGTTGGTGTGGGGCATGTGGGTGTTTCTGGTGTTAGTGCGGGAGCAGGAGAACCGGCAGGCATAGCAGGTGAAAGGTGCATGCGTGTGTTTGGGGTTGGCTTGGGTGCAGGCGGGGAGTAGTCTGGGTTTGAGGGAGTGGAGTGTAGTTGTAGAGTAGTGATGTCTGGGGCGGGTCTGAGTTAGGGGGAGCAGGGGACTGACGCTGGGCGCGGTCCAGGCTAGACGGGTGCTAACAGGCTTGCCTCTGGTGCACCTCCGGCGCACCAGTGGCACGCCCGCTGCACGCGGCCGTGCTGTGGCCACCATTAAGAGGGTGGGGTGGGAGGGTGGAGAAGCTAGGAGGAGGGAGGGATGGCCAATGGGTGTGCACGGGCCGCAGGGGAGGCAGCGGCAGGGGAACAGTGACCGTCCGGAGCTGGTGCAGAGAGAATGGGCAGTGAGAACCAGGAGAAAAATTAGAGCTAAACAGGGTGGTGCTGGGGGGCAGAGACACGCCGAACAACACGGAAAAAACTAACGGCAATATAAATCACAGAAACAGATTATAGCAAACACAGAAGGAATTACTCGGGGAAGGGAAACACGGCAAAAACTAACAGCAATATAAATCACAGAAACTGATTATGGCAAACACAGAAGGAATTACTCACATGAGGGCAGCAAAAAAGCCTACCTCTAGGCACCAGGAAAGAGGCGCAGGAGGGTGCCTGCGGGTGGAGGAGGGTCTCGAACTGCTGTCCAGGCGGCAGTCTAACAGTATCAGGGGCACGTGGCAGGCCGGTGGAGCCAAGTGAAACTCCTGGCCAGAGACGGTCAGGGAGTTTACACGGGGCTCCGCGCAGCGGCTGCCATTAAGAGGGTGGGGTGGAAGGGTGGAGCAGCTGGGAGGAGGGAGGGAGGGCCAATGGGTGTGTGCGGGGGCAGGGCCACAGGGGAGGCAGCAGCAGGGGAACATGACCGGCCAGAGCCGGTGCAGAGAAAACAGGTGGTGAGAACCAGGAGAAAAACGAGAGCTAAACGGGGGGCATTGGGGCAGAGACATGCTGAACAACACAGCAAAAAATAACGGCAATAGAATTCACAGAAACGGATTATGGCAAACACAGAAGGAATTACTCGGGGAAGGGAAACACAGCAAAAACTAACAGCAATATAAATCACAGAAACAGATTATGGCAAACACAGAAGGAATTACTCACACGAGGGTAGCAGGAAAAGCCTACCAATAGGCACCAGGGATGAGGCACAGGCGGGTGCCTGCGGGTGGAGGAGGGCCTCGAACTGCTGTCCAGACGGCAGTCTAACAGTATCAGGGGCACGGGGCAGGCTGGTGGAGCCAAGTGAAACTCCTGGCCAGAGACGGTCCAATGCAGATGGACTCTCCAGATATTTCCACTTAGACAATGAAGACTCATCTGGGCAAGGTTAGCCTTATTGTCTCTCGTTTGGGGGGGTTGTTTAGGAAAGTACCCTCTTGCCGGGCATGTTACCCCCCTTTTTACTGTATGTATGTTTGTTTTTGCCTGTGTCACTGGGATCCTGCTAGCCAGGACACCAGTGCTCATAAAGTATGTGTTCCCTGCATAGTGCCTAACTGTATCACTGAGGCTCTGCTAATCAGAACCTCAGTGTTTATGCTCTCTCTGCTTTTAAAATTGTCACTGCAGGCTATTAACTAATTTTACCAAAACTTATTGGCACACTGGAACACCCTTATAATTCCCTAGTATATGGTACCTAGGTATCCAGGGTATTGGGGTTCCAGGAGATCCCTATGGGCTGCAGCATTTCTTTTGCCACCCATAGGGAGCTCAGACAATTCTCACACAGGACTGCCACTGCAGCCTGAGTGAAATAACATCCACGTTATTTCACAGCCATTTTACACTGCACTTAAGTAACTTATAAGACAACCTATATGTTTAACCCTCACCTAGTGAAGGTTAGGTGCAAAGTTACTTAGTGTGTGGGCACCCTTGCACTAGCCAATGTGCCCCCACATTGTTCAGGGCAAATTCCCCGGACTTTGTGAGTGCGGGGACACCGTTACACGCGTGCAGTACATATAGGTCAATACCTATATGTAGCTTCACAATGGTAACTCCGAACATGGCCATGTAACATGTCTAGGATCATGGAATTGTCACCCCAATACCATTCTGGTATTGGGGGTACAATTCCATGCATCCCCGGGGCTCCAGCATAGAGCCTGGGTACTGCCAAACTAACTTTCCTGGGTTTTCTCTGCAGCTACCGCTGCTTCCAACCCTCAGACAGGTTTCTGCTCCCCTGGGGCCTGAGCAGCCCAGTCCCAGGAAGGCAGAACAAAGGATTTCCTCTGAGAGAGGGTGTTACACCCTAACCCTTTGGAAATAGGTGTGAAGGGCCTGAGAGGAGTAGCCTCTCCTGGCCTCTGGAAATGCTTTGAAGGGCACAGATGGTGCCCTCCTTGCATAAGCCAGTCTACACCGGTTCAGGGATCCCCCAGCCCTGCTCTGGCATGAAACTGGACAAAGAAAAGGGGAGTGACCACTCCCCTGACCAGCACCGCCCAGGGGAGGTGCCCAGAGCTCCTCCAGTGTGTCCCAGACCTCTGCCATCTTGGATGCAGAGGTATGAGGGCACAATGGAGACCTCTGAATGGCCAGTGCCAGCAGGTGACGTCAGAGACCCCTCCTGAAAGGTGCTTAGCTTTCTCTGTAGCCAATCCTCATCTGAGGGCTATTTAGGGTCTCTCCTGTGGGTATCTCACCAGATAAAGAATCCAAGAGCTCACCAGAGTTCCTCTGCACTTCTCTCTTCAACTTCTGCCACGGATCGACTGCTGACTGCTCCAGGACGCCTGCAAAACTGCAACAAAGTAGCAAGAAGACTACCAGCAACATTGTGGTGCCTCATCCTTCTGGCTTTCTCGACTGTTCCTGGTGGTGCATGTTCTGAGGGCTGTCTGCCTTCACCCTGCACTGGAAGCCAAGAAGAAATCTCCCGTGGATCGATGGAATCTTCCCCTACCAACGCAGGCACCAAACTTCTGCATCACCAGTCCTCTGGGTCCCCTCTCATCCTGACGAGTGTGGTCCCTGGAACACAGGAGCTGGGTCCAAGTTTCCCTGACAGTCCAGTGGCCCTTCTGTCCAAATTTGGTGGAGGTAAGTCCCTGTCTCCCCACGCCAGACAGTAATCCTGTGTACTGAGTGAACTGCAGCTGCTCGGGCTTCTGTGCACTTTTGCAAGGCTTCCTTCGTGCACAACATAGCCCAGGTCCCCAGCACTCTGTCCTGAATTGCCCAACTCGCTGAGTTGGACTCCCACTTCGTGGGACCCTCTTTTGTTGTGCTGAGTCGACCATCGTGCTCAGATCTTCTGAATGCCTGATCTGGTGCTTCTGTGGGTGCTGCTGGTTCCTGCATAGGCTCACCGTGTTGCTGAACACCCCCTCTGTCTCCTCCTCCAAGGGGTGACCTCCTGGTCCTTCCTGGGCCCTGGCAGCCCCCAAAACCTTCAATTGTGAGTCTTGCAGCTAGTAAGGCTTGTTTGCAGTCTTTTTGCATGGAAGCAACTCAGCATCCTCCAGCACGCCTTGTGACATCTTCTGACCAAAGGAGAAGTTCCTGGCACCTTCTGTTGTTGCATAATCTTTGGCTTCTTCCACCCAGAGGCAGCCCTTTTGCACCTTCATCAAGAGTTTAGTGGTCTCCTGCCCCTCTTGGACACTTGCGTGACTCTTGGACTTGGTCCCCTTCCTTTACAGGTCCTCAGGTCCAGGAATCCATCTTCAGTGCTTTGCAGTCAGTTGTTGCCTTTGCAGAATCCCCTATCTTGACTTTACTGTCTTTCTGGGGTAGTAGGATCACTTCACTCCTACTTTTCAGGGTCTTGGGTTGGGGTATCATGGACACCCTTAGTGTTTTTCTACACTCCCAGTGACCCTCTACACACTACACTAGGCCTGGGGTCCATTTGTGGTTCGCATTCCACTTTTGGAGTATATGGTTTGTGTTGCCCCTAGGCCTATTGTCTCCTATTGCATTCTATTGTGTCCTACAGTGTTTGCACTACTTTTCTAACTGTTTACTTACCTGATTTTGGCTTGTGTGTATATTCTGTGTATATTACTTACCTCCTAAGGGAGTATATCCTCTGAGATACTTTTGGCATACTGTCACTAAAATAAAGTACCTTTATTTTTAGTAACTCTGAGTATTGTGTTTCTTATGATATAGTTCTAAGTGATATGAGTGGTATAGTAGGAGCTTTGCATGTCTCCTAGTTCAGCTTAAGCTGCTCTGCTATAGCTACTGCTATCAGCCTAAGCTGCTAGAACACTACTAATCTTCTATTAAGGGATAACTGGACCTGGCACAAGATGTAAGTACCACAAGGTACCCACTATAAGCCAGGCCAGCCTCCTACAAGGGTCACTTCCTGGCAGTCTGTTTGGTCTTTGCATCTGCTCCAGCCAGATCCCGGGATGGACGACCATGTTTACAGGGGGGTTCCTCAGCTACAGAGGGAGGGGTCTCAGTGGCCTGTAGCTGCACTGACAGGGCCTCCAATCCACTAGCTGTAGCTGATGTAGATGGCTCAAATGAGGGGTTGCCAGTGGAAGGGGCCAGCTGGTGGGTGGAGGTTGGATGCAGGATGTTGGGGAGGTCCCTGAGCACACCTGCAGTGGTGGCTGTTAGACTTGTCATCCTTGGTGTGGTCTCCCCTAACCTTCTGCCTCTGTTTCCCAGGTTGGTGATATATGCTGTACTCTGTTTTTGTTGTTTCTGTTACTCGGGGCACTTTACCACTGCTATTCAGTGCTAAAGTGCAAGTGCTCCTATGTAAAATATATTTGTAATTGACTTTCTATGATTGGCATATTCGATTTACTAGTAAGTCCCTAGTAAAGTGCACTAGAGGTGCCCAGGGCCTGTAAAGCAAATGCTACTGGTGGGCCTGCAGCACTGGTTGTGCCGCCCACATTAGTAGCCCTGTAAACATGGCTCAGACCTGCCACTGCAGTGTCTTTGTGTGCAATTTTAAACTGCCAAACTTGTCAGGCCTAAACCTTACCTTTTCATACATATAAGGAACCCCTATGTTAGGCCCTAGGTAGCCCCATGGGCAGGGTGCAGTGTATGTTAAAGGTGGGACATGTACTTACATGCTTTACATGTCCTAACAGTAAAATACTGCCAAATTTGGTTTTCACTGTTGCAGGGCCTACTCTCTCATAGGTTAACATGGGGAATGCCTCTATATATTATTAAAGTGCAGATTCCCTTAGTGAGCAGATATAAATTAGGAGTTTAGGGACTCTGAGATCACAATTTAAAAATACATCTTTTAGTGAAGTTGTTTTTTAGATTGTGTGTATGAAGATATCACTTTAAAAAAGAAGACACAAAGGGAGCTTGGGTGTAGCCTGCATATCCTGATGGGACATCTGTGCTAGGAGGGAGGGGAGGAGTGGTCACTCACACCTGAAAGGGGTGTGCCTGCCCTCACACAATACAGTCTCCGACCCCCTGGTGTGTGTCTGGGGCCTGGCTTGGGCAAGGGAGGATTTCACAAACAAGAGTGACTTTCCTTTGAAGTAGGCTTACTTCAAAGGCAGAAAGAGGTATACAAAGAGCACCCAGAACCCCTAAAGATCAAATCACTTCTGGAATCAAGAGGAACCTCTCCCAAGGAGAAGAGTTGAAGAGCTGATGAGAAGTTCTGCACTGCCTATGATTGTGCTTTTTTGGAGCTTTCCTGCAGTTGCTGCTTCTGCCTGGGAAAGGGGACAAAGGCTGGACTTTGTGGTATATTCCTGCTTGAGAAGAATCTCAAAGGCCTTGGACTAAGATTGCCCCTTGTTCTGAAGTCTCAGAGCCATCAAAGACCTCCCCTACCAGCACCTGGACTCTCTGCTGAGACTCCTGCCCTGACAAGTGGTGCCCTATCCAGTCCCTGGACCCTTGAAAGGAGAAGCTGGTGAAAATCCAACAAAAACAAGTTTGGAAGACTCTGGGCCGACATTGCTGCTGAATCCCGTGACGCCACCTTCCATTGACTCCGTGGTCCTCGCTGAAGTGCAACGACCCTCACAGGCCCGACACCGCAGCGGCCTGCAGGAGTCCTCTACTCTGTGGAAGTCGCTGCACCACGTTGTTGCCACCAGATATCGACTCAATGCTTTGCACCGATGCTGCCTCACTTCCACCGCTCTGCAGCAAGGACCCGACGACTCTTCCTGATACCTCAGGTCCTTCACCCCGCAGCAGCATAACTGATGCCGCCTCGGATCCAGCGACGCCGAGATCCCCGACTTAGCGCACTGGCTTGTTTTCACACTTGGCACCGTTGGCGTTGGATTCTTGGGAACGACTCCATTATGATGCCGTGTTAACACTTAATTAAGCATTTTGTGTTTCTAAGCGCAATTTTTAAGTTTATTCTGTAAAAATTCATAACTTGACTTGTGTATCTCAGATTTTTGGCGTTTTGGTCTTTTTTTGTTGAGATAAATATTGGCTATTTTTTCTAAACATGCGTTGAGTCATTTTGTGGTGTTTTTACTATATCACTGTGTGTGTTGGTACAAATACTTTACATCTTGTCTCTGAAGTTAAGCCTACCTGCTCGTGCCAAGCTACTAAGGGGGTGAGGGGGGTTAACTAGTGTGATTCTCCTTTACCCTGACTAGAGTGAGGGTCCTTTCTTGGACAGGGGGTAATCTGACTGTCAACCAAAGACCCCATTTCAAACAGTGCCTATGAAGGCATTGAGTGCCTGCCACTGCTGCATGGCTTCCTGGTGGTGTTGTCTCTGCGACCTTTGGTTGTCCACCAAGATGGCGAGTATTTGGCCCATCTGGTCCTCAGAGTGCTGGTATGCTCCAAGGACTTGGAAGATGGACGCCTGGTAATTTGTCTCCCTTGCCTGCCCCGTCCTCTGGCCCATATATGCCCTACCCTGTCCCCTGCTAACGTGTGCCTGTGCCACTGGCCCGGTGTGCTCACTCCCAGTATCACCAGGACCTTCATTGTCTTGTGTGTGAAGGGTCGACTCTTGTCCCTGTACTGTGGGGCACACTACTGATTGACTAGTCCCTGTGAAACAGGTTTGGGGACGAGGGGTTGGATGTGCTGTTATTGCCACAAGGTGGGGGGTTAGATGTGGGCAGGGTGAGGCTAGGAGTGGTGGACTGACCAGGTGTCCCTGATGGGCCTGGTAAGTCGTCAATGTCCAGACATTCTGAGCTGTAGTTGTCACTGGGGCCTTCATCAGGGGGATGGCTGCCATTTACTAGTAAAGTGCACTAGAGGTGCCCAGAGCCTGTAACTCTCATGCCACTTGTGGACCTGCAGCACTGATTGTGTCACCCACATAACTAGCCCTGCAAACATGGCTCAGACCTGACACAGCAGTGTCTGTGTGTGCAGTTTTAAACTGCAAATTCGACTTGGCAAGTGTACCGACTTACCAAGCTCAAACCTTCTCTTTTTATACATGTAAGGCACCCCAAAGGTGGTCCCTAGGTAGCCTAATGGGCAGGGTGCAGTGTATGTTAAAGGTGGGACATACACTGATGTGTTTTACATGTCCTAACTGTGAAATACTGCCAAATTCAGTTTTCACTGTTGCAAGGCTTATTTTTATCACAGGTTAACATTGGGGCTGCCTTTAAATATCTTTTAAGTGCAGTTTCCCTTTGAGAGCAAATAGATATGTGATGTTTGGGGTCAAACTCACAATTTAAAAAATACATCTGTCAGTGAAGTTGGTTTTTAGATTGTTAGTTTGAAAATGCCACTTTTAGGCCTTTTCTTGCTTAAGCCATTCTGTGGCTCTGCCTGTTTGTGGATTCCCTGTCTGGGTCTGACTGACAGTTGGGCTGCTTGTGAATCTCCTCTAGACAGTGAACAAAGGGAGCTGGGGTGTAGCCTGCCTATCCTAATGAACCATCTGAGACAGAGTGGAGGGAGGAGTGGTCACTTACACCTGAGTGGGCTGTGCCTGCCCTTAAACAATGCAGTCTCCAACCCCCTGTGTGTCTAGGGCCTGACCTGGACAAGGCAAGCTCCTGTATACAACAGAGACTTTTCTTTGAAGTTGGGCAACCTCAAAGGCAGAAAGGGGTGTAAGTAGTTGACCCAAAACCCCAGACCTTAGATTTGGACTGAGATTGCCCCCTATTCTGAAGTCTCAGGGCCACCAAAGACTTCCTCTGTCAGCACCTGGACTTTCTGCTGGTACTCCTGCCCTGTCAAGTGGTACCAAATCCAGTCCCTGGGCCCTTGAAAGGAGAAGTTGGTGGAAAACCAAGAAGATCCAAGCAAACCAACTTCAGACAACTATGAACTGACTCTGCTGCTGAATGCCGTGACCCTGCTGCAACCAAAGCTGTGATCCTTGCTGGAGTGTGATGATATGGCAGTACCAACACCGCTGCAGCCTTGCTGAATTCTGTGACTCTATGGAAGATGCCGCACAATGTTGTGACTGCCAGATACCGATTGCCAGAAGTGCGCAGATCTAATGCTCAGCACTGGTGCCACCTCAACTCTACCACTCCGCAGAAAGGACCCGATGACTCTTTGTGACCCTAATAAGTAAACTTACCAGCAGACGCAAATAGGTCAATGAACCTTTTGACTCGCTTAAAGATGTTCCGACTATACATCCAGTACATGCAGATCAATAATCAATAATTGACCTACAACATCAGCAATTGATAACCAATAGCATTAATAATCAATGATAGTCAATAGCCTAGTAATCAATAGGAGTCAGTAATTGTCACACACCATGACAACAAGGTCACACCTTTTTGTAAAAGTTTTAATATTTATTTACCTATATTATCAATGCTAATGTCATGTAAAATAATCTCAAAATCAAATGATAAACATACAAAAACAGCACTGGCTGACTGAAGCGATGAAAGAAACACAACCTAATCAAGGCTTGAGCTACTGCACATTCTAAAGTTGCAGTGCAAAGTAATAATAAGGACAATTGCACAAACAATATTACACACATTTAGATTTCAGCAAAGAAAATACATCAAATGTTATCACATGTAACAGACTTTGTCACTGAGGGCCAGATGTAGCAAGGTTCCCTTTTGCGAGTTGCAAATTGCGAGTCCCAGCGACCCAGGGAATGCCGAAAGGTGTCTCAGACACCTTCTGCGACTCGCTATGGGGTCGCAAAGACCCACCTCATAAATATTTATGAGGTGGGTCGCAGTTTGCAACCCCATAGCGAGTCTAGGCACTCACGGGGATGGTGGCCTGCTGGAGACAGCAGACCACCATGTCCGTGACTGCTTTTCAATAAAGCAGTTTTTTTTTTTCTCTTTGCAGCCCGTTTTCCTTAAAGGAAAACAAGCTTCAAATAGAAAAAATACCGAAACCTTTTTGTTTTGTTTTTTTTTCAGAGTGGGCAGTGGTCCATAGGACCACTGCCTGCTCTGAAAAAATATTTTTGTTTGTGAGTCGGTTCTGACTCGCAAAATGTGTTTCTGCATCGCGTGAGGCCTTTTGCGCCTCGCAAACGGCGTTTTTCGCCATTTGCGAGGTGCAAAAGGCTACCTACATCTGGCCCTGAGTTCCCTAACTAATGTCAGATTAGAATTAGCATGTTTGAGCTTCATGCAAAACAATTTAGTCAACACAAATTTGGATCAAAATAGCATGGTTGGTACCTAGAAAGGAACCAATTTCATATTCAATATATCTATCCTCAGTTTGGATCAGCAAGCTGTAACAGACTTGGTCATCAGGACATCAGTCTGGTCAGCAAGGCTTCAGGATTCAGCATCAAAGTTCAGAAAACGGCAAAGTCTTTTCAGTATTAAAGTTAAGCACAGCTCAAGATGCTCAAGAAAGTAATAGTAGTGGCAAAAGGCAAAAGCGCAATGGCAAATGCTCGAATGGTGGCGAATGGCGAATGGCGTCTTCTTCTCAGTGCAGTCTGGCTAAGTTAGATTTCCTAAAACTATTTCCCAATCCCTAGTGGTCAAGGGATTGCATGTTCACACTTCGGCCAATTAAACTAAAACTAAATTTCTACTAGTACACCGTTCACATGTCAATGTTTGGCTCCTTTCGTACTGTTCTCATCATCCGGCTCGTCAGGTAACAATATTGCTGAAGCTTATACTCCAGTCATTATGGTCATTGTTCTCTCCTGAGAAAGTCAGTCTTACACACGTTACATTTACAATGTTGCATTAGTAAGAACAGCATCTTCTAGCAAGCAGTTCTCATGAGAGAAACGTTCAGCTACGAGCACACTAAGACAGCACAACAACTTGACATGAGGCCATTGCAAGTAGGCCAAGACCTCTGCTAAGTTAAGGCATACAATAACAAAGCTAATACATAATGCATAACCCTTAATATGATGTATTACTACATTCATTAAACATAAGCTCAACATTTCATTTTAATAAGCTTTTAATAAGTACACTTCGTGAACATTGGTGGCCACTCATGTGGTCATACTTTCAACTGTGTGCATTATTTTCTAAAAGTGATTACATTTTGTAAGCAAATTCCATTACTCATAATAAATAAATATTCATTAATGACTTCATTAGAACATCTGCGCTAGCAATCCCTCCCCTGATGACTAAATGTGTCATCACATCAAACCTTTTCTCACAAATTTGAGCATCAGTCATTTCAACCCCTTCCAATCATTGTTCCCTTTTCGAATTTTCCCTAAACAATTTTTCCCTTTTCTTTTCTTTCTTCCTCTGATTATTCTTTGTCTTCTTCAATTTTATTCTTTTACACAATTTACATATTCCCCATATTCCAACTTAGCAAACCACAATAATCAGTATCCCCTGTATTGTTTTCAATAAAATCCCTTTCCCAATGTTACTGAGCAAATTTCCCACTGAAGCAACTCCATTGCCAACTTTCTCCCAAACACCTGGTTCCATCAATTCTTTCAAATCAGCACTTTCATTAGTCAGATTAGTAAGTAAGCTTCTAATTTATTTACTGTTGTCAGGAATGAACAAACAGCAATGTCTTGAATTAATCATTTTGCAAACTTCACCATCCATCGGTAAAAGAATGTCTAATGCAAGGCGAATCTGAAGAGTCCTAGCTCTTTCAACAGCTAATTCAGTATCTATCGGGAGTATAGCCCTGAAAGATTTGTCATCCTGTTATCCACAATAGTAGACAACATTCAAAACTTTATCAAATTCAGAACAACTCCCACTAAAGGAATTATTGCTCCAAATATATCTCCCGCTATACCAGAATTGGACTCTCTCCTTTGTCTAATATGATGTAACTCAGTCACTTTCGGAAATTTCTTTAAGTCGTCAAGTTGATAGATCTTTGGGGAAACTATCCCCAAATAAAATGTACCATACCATCCTCTTGTAAGACGGTAATAAGCAATAGGACCACATATGTAATATATCCCAGGAATCTCTGCATCCTGTCCATTCAACACAAATGTCCATTTACTCTTAAACAAGAACACGTCTACATTCACTTGTTCCTACAAATAACGTGTCAGTGCAAGATTTAGGCCTATATACACAAAGCTTCCCTACATGTTGTGCATCTAAAGCTAATTTCCCTTGTGTTTTTATTGCACTAAAAGCATAATCATTTGCGTAAGTCCTTTTCTCTAAGCCCTTCTCTAATTTCTCCTTCAATGCCTTTCTCCTGTCATCTGTGTGATCTAAGAAGTTCTTTTCTAAAGGTGTAAGCAAGCTTGTCAGGTTATTCCTGTGTGCATAGGCAGTACCAAAAGTTTATTTCAGTTCAAAGAAACCTCTATGTCATTGACTTTAGCTATTCTACTCAGATACCTAATTATGGGGACAACCGAAAACACTACATCGTAATCGGAGTAGAAGTACTGAATGTACTCCTGGTTATAGAATCTTGTTAGTAACAGACTGCAACATATCCCATAAGTAAGAGGCAAACTATGATAAGGAAATCCTTCTTTGTCTGATGAAGGAATCTGCGTGCACACATAACAATTCTTTGCATCCATCATCTCAACATACTCACTCAATAAGCGATAGAAGATATTAGAAGAAAGTTCCCCTTGTGCATTCGTACCCTCATGCAGATACACCTCATCTAACCTAAACTTTTCTATAGCTGTTAATGCAGTAGTTGTCTCTAAAGCTGAAGCATGGTTGGCTTTACCCTTGTCAAT
This sequence comes from Pleurodeles waltl, assembly GCF_031143425.1. Lineage (NCBI taxonomy): Eukaryota > Metazoa > Chordata > Amphibia > Caudata > Salamandridae > Pleurodeles > Pleurodeles waltl. The sequence continues at coordinate 497,329,173 of NC_090444.1, forward strand.
ATTAGACATACCCACAATCATTTAACACAAACACAAACAATATCCCACACATAATTGCCAAACCAAACCAATGCTCATGAATTTACAGTGCATATTCTTTCTACCCTGCTGACTAAGGTTATTCATGATCTGTAAAGAATCAGAAAGCACAAGAGAACATTTAGAAAAATGCAGCAAAATATAAAAAATAAAAACAAAAACAAAAATCTTCAATCTTCTTCAGCAGTTATTTACAGCACTCAGTCTCACTTCCAGGATCCTTTGTCAAAAATCGGTTTAGCAGCTTGTCAAAATAAGGTTTCAAAAAATTAAATCAGGTTATCAAAGTCCTTGTATTTTCTCAAAAACGTTCCCAATAGTTCAGCTCTTTGGCTTCCTTCAAGTGCCAAAATATTGACCTGAAATGTCGCGATCAAAACAAAAAGACAAAAGCTCTCCTTGCCATTTACTTGTAGTTGCATACGCCCAATAAGGACTTGTGTACCCTTCTCTTGCTATTCTCTTTCTTTTTAACTTTTGTTCACCATTCAAATCTCCTTAACTTAGGTCTGCTCTCCTTGTTGTATCTACTTCTTCCTCGATCGTTGTTTCAACAACTGGTTCTTTTCTCTTTGCTTGTGACTCCGGCCACTTCTTTCCTTTCAATGGACTCTTTGTCAATGTTCTTTTCAGTGTTGAGCTTTTAACTTCTGCTTGCTCAGTGGTGTTTTCTCTAGATGGACATGCAACTGGTTCAGGATGAGACATATCACATAGGCTTTGATCTGCCTCAACTCCTTCCCCCTCAGGGTCGAGCAATTGTTCTGCTTGTCTCTCAAATTCATCTGCTTATGGAAAAGCTCTCCTCTGACCACGCACTCCTGCTACCTCTATTGAGGTAGGCTCACTGTCACCCTCCTGGAGAACTTCTCCTTCGTCTCTCACAGGAGTGACTGAACCGCCCTCAGAGTGCTCAGATCCGGTCTCAGTTCCTCTTCCTTCTCCATCTGGCTCTGAGAATGGTTTTATCATTGTTGATATTCTCGACAACTCTTCTTCATTGTCTGAAGGACATGCCACTTTCTGTGAGTGGCTATTGTGGATCTAGTTCAGAACTTCAGCGCACTTCACAGCTGTGGTAGTTGTCAGAAATACCTGGTAAGGACCCTTCCAACGAGGCTCCAAACACATTTTTCTCACGTGTTTCCGGACCGCAACCCAGTCACCTGCTCTCAGGTTGTGCCCTGGGTAATGGATCGGTGGCAGTGTGGTGACCTCCACCTGCTGAGAGAAAGAGAGAACCACATCAGCCAGACCTTTGCAGTAGTCCAACACCCTATCATCTGTAATGTTGACAAGTGCATTCACAGGCACCGCTGGCAACCTCATGGCTCGGCCCATAATGATCTCATGCGGTGACAATCCTGTCTTCCTGTCGGTTGTATTTCTCATTGTCATCAGAACTGAAGGCAGTGCGTCAGGCCATTTCAGATTTGTAGACACACACATCTTTGCAACTCTTGACTTCAAGGTACCATTCATTTGTTCCACTAGTCTTGATGCTTCATGGCGGCAACTACAATGCAAATACTGCTCAATGTTCAATGTTGCACACAGTAATTTAATTACCTAATTGTTGAAGTGACTTCCCCTATCTTTTTCTAAAGTGATCGGACCCCCAAATCATGGTATCAGTTCCCTAAGCAGTAGTTTTGCTACCGTGAGACTGTCATTTCTTCGTGTAGGGTATGCTTCAATCCAGTGGGTAAATATGCAAACAATCACCAACACATATTTCAAACCTCCACATGCAGGTATCTCAATAAAATCCATTTGCATTCAGCTGAATGGACCTTCTGCTATCCCAATGTGGTTCAAATTAACCACTGTCCCTTTCCCCGTGTTCATTTGCTGGCAAATGACGCAACAATGGCAAACTGCCCCAGCAACCTGTGTAAACTTTGGATTGAACCAATTATACTTGAACAAGCCATTTGGGACAACAGACTAGAAGGCAAAAACAATTTACTCTCTTCAGAAACCCACAGTTCATCTTGTCGCTGTACACATTTCATTTTGCTCCATTAATGTTTTTCCCCCTTGTCAAAATGATTCTGCAATGTTTTACATTCTTCCATCATATCAATTACTTTCAATGCAAAACATAGACATGTTTAATCTTTTTCAGGTATTAATTCCCACTTATTTTTGAACAATATACAGTTGTTTGTGCAAAACCTGGTGACATGTTGCGCATATCAATTTCCTTTGACACAGAGGGGGTCATTCCAACCTTGGCGGTAAAAGCCGCTTACCGCTGTCAGAAGACCGCCAACATACCGCCGCGGCCGCGGTAAACCACCAAGTCATTCTGACCCACAACAGGCAAACCGCCAAAATACAGACATCCACAAAAGTCAGCCACACCAAAGGCCAGCGAGAAACTGGCGATAACCAAACCTCCACCGTCACACCAACAGTAATACGCCCACACTATCACGACACACAAATCCATGCTGCAGTCTTTCAACTGCGGTATTCCATTGGCGGTACACACCGCCGCGCTCAATATACACACACCTACAAAACACAGCCACATTGGACAATTACAAATACACACACCTGATACACATACACACACCACTCCCACACACCCAATACAATATAAAAAACACACCCACATCACCCACAAATCCCCACTGCTACAGAATCGGGACCACGCACTGAGAAAAAGAGAACTGAGCACCCAGACGCGCATTTTACTTTCACCCAGCAATATTTCCACGCACTTCACACAACACACCAATACACATCACCACACAATCCACCCCACACATCATCCACACCACCCCATGGCACCGCAAAGACACCCCAGGTTCTCCGAGGATGAACTCAGGGTCATGGTGGAGGAAATTGTACAGGTAGAGCCACAGCTCTTTGGGACACAGGTGCAGCACACCACCATTGCCAGGAAGATGGAGCTATGGAGCAGAATAGTCGATAGGGTCAACGCTGTGGGACAGCACCCAAGAAATAGGGATGACATCAGGAAGCGGTGGAACAACCTACGGGGGAAGGTGCGTTCAATGGTATCCAGGCACAACATCGCGGTGCAGCGGACTGGCGGCGGACCCCCAACTCCTCCCCCAGAATTTACAACATGGGAGGTGCAAGTCTTGGCGATCCTGCATCCTGAGGGCCTCGCAGGAGTATCTGGAGGAATGGACTCTGGTAAGTCAAATCATCACTACTTCATCCCCCCCACCCCCCCACCCCACCAGCATACCAACTCATACCCCCACCCTCACCCTCACCCCCATCACATCCTGCTCCTTGCAAATGTCTCACCATCACAGCCCACCCATCCCAACACCAATCCCTGCATGCGACCACAAAGCATGGACACCCATCAACAAATCATGCCCACTGCACATACCCATCCCGCACCAAATCACCGTCACAAAAGCCCCCACACGGGAATGCCAGCACTGGGGTACAAGGGCACCCACCCATTACACGCTATGGCACACACAAATGCAATAACCATACTTTCATACCCCTGCAGGACCCGAACGCCACGTCACCGCGCAGGAGGGTCCACAAATGTCCACTCCACCCCCAGAAGAGGCCCACAGTGAGGACAGCACCTCTGTCGACCTGGATCTAGATGACCAGTCCGGCCTATCGGGGACCTCGGGATAGTCGGTTCCCCTCACACAGCCACAGCCCATAGCAGACCTTCCCCCCTCTGGGAACACCAGCAAAGCACCCACCCAGCGGGCCCATCCCTCTGTCCCCAGGACACGTCAATCAGCGGTGTGTCCACCACTACAGGGCACCCAGGTTAACCCACCACCCCAACAACAACAGGGACCTGGGGGCAGTGGTAGTGGGCACACAGTCCAGGGGACAGAGGCCCAGGGAAACAGGGGAACTGGGAGGGCTGCTTTGCGACAGGTGGGGGACAGGCCCAGGGAACCCACTCTCCACGAGGCCCTCTCCTCCATCATGGGAGCCTACCACCACTCCCAGGAGACGATGGCGACGGTCCTGGCCAGGTTTCAGGAGATCCAGCTTCTGCAGGAGGAACAGTATTTGGGGTTCAGGGAGGAACTACGAAACATCAGTTCCGCCCTGGCCACCATTGTAGGGGCTCTGAATCAGGTAGTCACCACATTGCGGGACACTGTGGCAGGACAAAGGGCCCCTGACACTAGCATGGACCAAGAACTGCCTACCACATCTGCCGGCGCTAGTGGACAGGAGGCCCTGAGATCCAGGAAGAAGACAGAGTAAGATGCCAAGACCCCCGCCAGGAAAGGATACCTCCCTGAATGTCATCCCACTGTCCCACATTGACACCCTGTCCATTCTTATACTGCCCATGCTCCACTTTCCACAGGCATTTGGACAATGCACCTGTGATACTAATAGTCTGGACTCTGCCATGGACAATCCTCCACCATCACCCCTCACCGATTTGCAATCACCCAACAATATAGAGCACTGAAATAAACACAGTTATTGCACAAAACAATCAGGAGTCTGGCTGTGATTTTGTACTAATGTATTAGACATTACCGTTCCAAAATGCATATTTACATTGTGATGCCAACATACCACTGTCACACAGTTGTAGTCCATGGGTAAACAAAGCAGATGTCACGCAGTATGGCCCACATCTCTGAAATTGGAAGGGAAAGTCACAACTCAGTTACCATACACTGGGGGAAAAGGACAGACAGTAGAGAGGTAGTAGGGGTTAAGTATATGTAATATGCCGGGTTGGAATGTTACCTGTGTGTCATTGAAAATACTGCTGTATTACTGTGTTCCTGTTGTCTATGTCGTCCTCTTCGGCTTCCTCGTCTTCACTGTCCACAGGCTCCACAGCTGCTGCAACACCACCATCTGGACCATCCTCCTGCAGAAAAGGCACCTGGAGTCGCAAAGCCAGGTTGTGAAGCATACAGCAGGCCACGATGATCTGGCACACCTTCTTTGGTGAGTAGAATAGGGATCCACCTGTCATATGGAGGCACCTGAACCTTGCCTTCAGGAGGCCGAAGGTCCGCTCGATCACCCTCCTAGTTCTCCCATGGGCCTCATTGTACCGTTCCTCTGCCCTTGTCCTGGGATTCCTCATTGGGGTCAGTAGCCATGACAGGTTGGGGTAACCAGAGTCACCAATTAGCCACACACGGTGCCTCTGGAGTTGACCCATCACGTAAGGTATGCTGCTATTCCGCATGATGTACGCGTCATGCACTGAGCCAGGGAACTTGGCATTAACATGGGAGATGTACTGGTCTGCCAAACACACCATCTGTACATTCATCGAATGATAACTCTTTCTGTTTCTGTACACTTGTTCACTCCTGCTGGGGGGTAATAAAGCCACATGGGTCCCATCAATGGCACCTATGATGTTGGGGATATGTCCAAGGGCATAAAAATCACCTTTCACTGTAGGCAAATCCCCCACCTCAGGGAAAACAATGTAGCTCTGCATGTGTTTCAGAAGGGCAGACAACACTCTGGACAACACCTTGGAAAACATAGGCTGAGACATCCCTGATGATATGGCCACTGTTGTTTGAAATGACCCACTTGCAAAGAAATGGAGTACTGACAGCACCTGCACTAGAGATGGGATCCCTGTGGGTTGGCGGATGGGTAACATCAGATCTGGCTCCAGCTGGGCACACAGTTCATGAATAGTGGCTCAGTCAAGCCTGTATGTCAGTATGACATGTCTTTCCTCCATTGTCGACAGGTCTACCAGCGGTCTATACACGGGAAGATTCCTCCATCTCCTCGCATGTCCCAGCGGACGGTGCCTATGAAGGACAACAGCGAGCACAGGGTCAATCAACCCACAGGTACGTAACCACAGCTTGCACATAACACGATTCCCAATGCATTGAATGGTTTGTATGAGTGTTGATGCAAGGCCTAGGTATGTGTGACGCAGTTAAAAGTAAGCCATGTGGGCCCTTGAAATGGCGGCTGCCTGACCTGTGAAGTGTGACAATGGGATGTGAGGTAAATGCACTGGCGTGGCACACCGTGGCGGTAGGCGGTCGAAGACCGCGGCGCAAAACAGCATTGGTTAACATTGAACCCTATGGGTCTCAGGAGCCAATGACGATGTGCGCTGGCGGTCGCGGTACGCGCCGCCGCGGGCGTGACCGCCATTTTCTATCTGCTTAATCACTCAATACCTGATCTTCGACAGGAGAGGACCTACACTGCAAGTGCTGCTGTGACCTCGGTCTGGAAGAGACAATGGCTCATGCGACTGGGGAAAGGGCCCCTGCCTTCACTGCTCAGGAATTGGAGAAACTCGTGGATGGGGTCCTCCCACAGTATGCGCTACTCTACGGTCCTCCAGACCAACAGGTAAGTACACTGGGACCATGCTTTGGGGGCAATGGCTGTGTTGAGTCGGGTGGATGAAAGATGGTGGGGAGGGGAGCGAATGAGGCATGCATCAAACGACGGATGACAGGATGTGCCACATGGCAAGGGTAGGGATGGGGGGCCACTCACATTGAGGGTGCAGAAGGTGATGACTCTTTTTCTCCCCCTGTACATTTCACATAGGTCAGCGCCCACCAGAAGATCAACATTTGGCGTGCCATCGCCAAGGACGTCCGGGCCCTGGGGGTCCACCACAGACGGGGCACCCACTGCCGAAAGAGATGGGAGGACATCCGACGCTGGAGCAGGAAGACTGCGGAGGCTCAGCTGGGGATGGCCTCCCAACGTGGGAGGGGTGCCAGTCGGACTTTGACCCCCCTGATGTCCCGGATCCTGGCGGTGGCCTACCCCGATTTGGCTGGGCGTGTGAGGACATCACAGCAGACACAAGGGGGTGAGTACACTCTCATTCTGGTGACTTTGCGCGCAGTGGAGGTGTCTGGGTGGGGGAGGAAGGCTGTGGGTATCCCTAGGCCAGGGCTATTTCTGTAGGCTAGGCCCCTCCGTAAGGCATGGCCCTGTGCCCCCGCCCCCAACTCTGTAGGGTGCCAAGTACAGCTATTCATGGCCCTGTGTCATCTATGTGTGCAGATGTCGTCCATAGGCTTGTAGGCCATGTCCCACGGATTGAGTAGTGGACCCCAAGTGCGCGGTGTAGTGCAGGGGGCTTCTGTGTCTGTCCTGTCCGCCAACGGTGTCGCCAATGCATGCACTCAACATGTCTTTATTTTCTCCCCCCCCCCTTTTTTTGTGGTCTTCCTGTTCATGTGTGCACTAGCATCATCAGGCGGAGGAGAAGTGGCATCGGAGCACGAGGGAGCTGCATCCCACATGGCCCTGGAGGGCCATGCAACGGATTCCGAATACACCAGTGGGACGGAGGGCGAGGGGAGCTCCACAGCGGGGACTCGGGCAGACATAAGTGACACAGACTCGTCCTCTGAAGGGAGCTCCCTTGTGGTGGCGGCAACATCCGTGCCCCCCGCAACAACAGGTACAGCCGCCACCCAGCGCACCAGCACCGCCCTCCCAGCAGCCCCTCAGCGTTTGCCCCGTGCCCGCTCACCCAGGAAGGTGGGCATCTCCTTCGCCCCAGGCACCTCAGGCCCTGCCCCAGTCACCCCTGCTGCCCTCAGTGAGGAGATCATTGACCTCCTGAGGACGCTCACTGTTGGGCAGTCTACCATATTGAATGCCATCCAGGGTGTCGAAAGAGAGGTGCACCAGAGTAATGCATACCTGGAGGGCATTCATTCTGGTCAGGCTGCCCTTCAGCGATCGTTCAACACTCTGGCCTCAGCACTGATGGCAGCAATTGTCCCTGTCTCTAGCCTCCCCCCTCCAACTTCCTCCACCCATACCCTATCACCTGTACCTCTGCCTATCCCAGACACACCATCAGACCAGCCTGCACACACCTCAACACCCAAGGGAAGCTCAGGCAGACATAAGCACCACACATCACACAGGCATTCACACAAGCAACATCCACATACAGACATACCAACACCCACTGCCTCCACTGTGTCCCCCTCCTCCTCGTCTCCCTCCTCCCTCCCTGTCACGTCTCCACTCACACCTGCATGCACAACATCTTCAGCCACTATGTCCATCACTAGCACACACACCAGAACCCCCCACACACGTGCAGTCACCACCCCCACTACCATTTACACGTCCCCTGTGTCCTCTCCCAGTGTGTCTGTCACCCCCTCTTCCAAGATACACAAACGCAGGTAGCCACCCACCCAACAGCCATCCACCTCACGACAGCCTCCAGCCCAAGCACCTGCACCCAAAGACACCAGACTTAAGACTCCTACAACCACAACCTCTTCCTTCACTCCCATATCCACTACACCTACCCGTCCCACTGGTCCTAAATTGCTATTCCTGTCCAAACTTAGGGGGTTATTCTAACTTTGGAGGAGGTGTTAATCCGTCCCAAAAGTGACGGAAAAGTGACGGATTTACCACCAGCCGTATTACGAGTCCATTATATCCTATGGAACTCATAATACGGCTGGTGGTATATCTGTCACTTTACCATCACTTTTGGGATGGATTAACACTCCTCCAAAGTTAGAATAACCCCCTTAATCTCTTTCCTACAACACCCCACCCCGTCCATCTCATAGGACTCCAGTCAGCACCTCAGCCACCACAAAACCGGGCCCTGTGATGACAGTCTGCCATGGACTGTGGAGTCCCCCACCCTCAAGGGCAGCCAGTTCAGTACGGAGCCAAGGCACGGGCAGCCCACCCCTGGAGAAACACCCGAAGATAGTCAGCGGCCGGCGCGAGAGGGTGAAAACACCAGGCACTAAAATCCCTACCATGGCTCCGGCACGAAGTGTGGAGACAGGTGGCACACCGCCCAAGGTGGGGAAGGGCCACAGGCGAACAGGGAAGGCTGGGAAGGGCAGCACGCCCGAGGAGAGCGCCATCAGCCCTGCTGGCCAGGAGGGCCCCGCCAGACCCATCCCAGGTGGGCAGGAGCACACCAACAGGCCCGGTACTGCAGACCAGGAAGGCCCCGCCAGCTACCCGACAGATGGGCAGGATGGCCCCGCCAGCCACAGGACAGGTGGCAAATGACCTGCACGCCATGGCCTGATCCGCTGAACTGGGCCCTTCATCCCAAGCACCGCTGAACTGGGCACCGCTGTCTCAAGCACCGCTGAACTGGGCAAGCACCGCCATGACAAAGCACCGCTGAATAGTCCAGAACCGCCGTGGCAAAGCACCGCTGAACAGTCCAGAACCGCCATGGCAAAGCACCGCTGAACAGTCCAGAACCGCCATGGCAAAGCACCGCTGAACAGTCCAGAACCGTCATGGCAAAGCACCGCTGAACAGTCCAGAACCGCCATGGCAAAGCACCGCTGAACAGTCCAGAACCGCCATGGCAAAGCACCGCTGAACAGTCCAGAACCGCCATGGCAAAGCACCGCTGAACTGGGCACCGCCGTCTCAAGCACCGCTGCACTGGGCCCTTCATCTCAAGCACCGCTGAACCGGGCCCTTCATCTCAAGCACCGCTGAACTGGGCACTGCCGTCTCAAGCACCGCTGCACTGGGCCCTTCATCTCAAGCACCGCTGCACTGGGCCCTTCATCTCAAGCACCGCTGAACTGGGCACCACCGTCTCAAGCACCGCTGCACTGGGCCCTTCATCTTAAGCACCGCTGAACTGGGCACCGCCGTCTCAAGCACCGCTGAACTGGGCCCTTCATCTCAAGCACCGCTGAACCGGGCCCTTCATCTCAAGCACCGCTGCACTGGGCCCTTCATCTCAAGCACCTCTGAACTGGGCACCACCGTCTCAAGCACCGCTGCACTGGGCACCGCCGTCTCAAGCACCGCTGAACTGGGCCCTTCATCTCAAGCGCCGCTGAACTGGGCACCGCCGTCTCAAGCACCGCTGAACTGGGCCCTTCATCTCAAGCACCGCTGAACCGGGCCCTTCATCTCAAGCACCGCTGCACTGGGCCCTTCATCTCAAGCACCTCTGAACTGGGCACCACCGTCTCAAGCACCGCTGCACTGGGCACCGCCGTCTCAAGCACCGCTGAACTGGGCCCTTCATCTCAAGCGCCGCTGAACTGGGCACCGCCGTCTCAAGCACCGCTGCACTGGGCCCTTCATCTCGAGCACCGCTGAACTGGGCACCGCCGTCTAAAGCACCCCTGAACTGGGCCCTTCATCTCGAGCACCGCTGAACTGGGCACCGCCGTCTCAAGCACCGCTGCACTGGGCCCTTCATCTCAAGCACCGCTGAACTGGGCACCGCCGTCTCAAGCACCGCTGAACTGGGCCCTTCATCTCAAGCACCGCTGAACTGGGCACCGCTGAACTGGGCACCGCCGTCTCAAGCACCGCTCAACTGGGCCCTTCCTCTCAAGCACCTCTGAACTGGGCCCTTCATCTCAAGCACCGCTGAACTGGGCACCACCGTCTCAAGCACCGATGGCCCATTAGCGGCAGGGGCAGGCCCGCATCTGTGTCGGGCAGGGCTGCACGAGCACTCTGGGCACCAGTCCCCCTCCAGAACCAGTGGAGACATGCATCCATTTGAGAGACTGTGGCTTTGCACTCCCCAGGATGGCACAGTGGGCAACCCACCCACTGTAGAGACTTGAGAGACTGTGGCTTTGCACTCCCCAGGATGGCACAGTGGGCAACCCCCCCACTGTAGAGACTTGAGAGACTGTGGCTTTGCACTCCCCAGGATGGCACAGTGGGCAACCCACCCACTGCAGAGACTTGAGAGACTGTGGCTTTGCACTCCCCAGGATTGAACAGTGGCCATGGAGGCCCCTCGTGGATCTGGCGTTGTGCACTCACCTGGCTGAGGTGCCCCTTTCCCTTCCCCCTGAGGTGCCTGTAGTTTTCCTATCTGATGCCCCTGCAGTGTTCTCTCCGTTGGAGTCAGGTATCCTGTGTGGGCTTTGCCCATGTGATTTGGGCCCAGTGGTCCACGGACAATGCCTGCTACAATGCTCGGACTTGTACATATATGTATATAAGTGTTTTTGATGTGTAGATATATATATATATATATATATAATTCAGCCAGTAATACAATATATTCCAATGTTTAGAATCATTTCCTTTTGTCTTTGCATTCTTCTGGGGGGTTTGGGGTGGTAACTGTGATGTATTACTGTGCATTGATGTGTGTGTTGTAGTGGGTGAGGGTGGGGGTGGGTGTGTCGCGTATGTGTGTCCCCGTAATATTTTCTCCTCCCCCTCCCCTGTGTCGTAGGTGCAGTACTCACCATTGTCTTCTGCGCCGGCGTTCGTGCTCCTGGTAGAGGAGCAGGAAGACAATCGCTGGGAGGATGTGGAGTTCGGGTTCCATGCTGTCCAGTTTCCTCGTGGGGTGTATGGAGGTGAGCGTTTTCCATTTGAAATGGCTGTTTCCGCCATGTTTTTATCGGCGGGGCTACCGCCCGGGAAAAGGTGGCGGATTGGTGTGTTGTGATAGGGTGGGCGGTAAACTGACTCCCGCCTGTCTGTTGGTGGTGACCGCCGCGCTGTTTTTTTGTGCCGCCGTGGCGGGTGGTGTGGTAATGTGGCGGTCTCTGTTGGCGGTTTCCGCCAGGGTCGGAATTCCATTTTTTTACCCGCCAGCCTGTTTGCGGTTTGGCCACTGGTTTAACTCCGACCGCCAAGGTTGGAATGACCCCCATAATCTTGTGATTTCAGATGTGCACTGCGTTTCACCACGGCAATCTTTTCAGGCAATTGGATAGCATGCAATAATTATTTCTTTATTTCACCATTTCTCACTGGTGAATCAGAAGAGGGCATGAAACTTCTATGTGACCACAATTGGCCAAAATCTTGGACTATTCCAAATCCATGGCTATCTGTATAGATTGTAACTTTCAGCTGACCAGAAACATGGCATGCTCTAGTAAGGGCTTCCAGTTCTGCTATTTGTGCAGAATACACTCAGTGTCCCTGTATTGTCTCTTAGACAGGACCCAACAACGAAGATTATTTGGTCATTCTCTTCCAATCGGGTGCCTCTAATATCAGGTCTCAGTGTTGTGCACAAGTCAGTTACTTCAAGTCAATCATGCTCAATGTCCTCCAATTTTTCTGTTTCAACATTTTCATTTGGAAGTAAGGTTATCAGGTTCAGCACTGTACATCTTTTCAATGACACATTTGGTGACCTTAGAATATTCATCTCACAGCTGGTCAACCTAGCACCTGTCAGGTATTGGATTTTCACCATTGTATGTATGATCTCAATTGAGTTAGGGACCATGATAGTTAAAGGTCACACACAATGTGTGAAGCTCTGTCCAACCACTGCAACTGCTCACAAACAACCTGGTAAGGCTTCTGCAACTGGGTCCAAAGGGGCTGAACAATATTCTACTGGGCAGTTTATACCTCCATAGACCTGCTTCAAGACAGACAAAGAACATGCATCAAGCTCATGACAAAACAACGTGAAGGATTTTGTGTAATCAGGAATGCCGAAAGCCGGAGCTTTAGCAACACAAAAGGATGATGGACGGAGTGCTGAACAATGCAAACACTCACCCCCAGTCACAGATCGGGGTTTAATTCATCATTCTTTTGCTCACCATGCCACCCCAGTTTAGACCCAGCCATATGCAAATCAGTCTTGACCCTGTTCCTCATGGGAACAGTCCAGCCCGAACTGCCAAGCCAGATCCTCCCTAGACTGGAAACAAGCATCCTGGGACCAGTTTCTGGGTATAACCCTTCATCAGCCAGGCTAGCTTGAATCCAGTGGCACAGTGAGCACGGGACCCATGTCTGGACATACCCTTCCCACTCAGGGCAACTTTAGCAACACAAAAGGATGATGGACGGAGTGCTGAACAATGCAAACACTCACCCCCAGTCACAGATCTGTGTTTAATCCATTGTTCTTTTGCTCACCATGCCACCCCAGTTTGGACCCAGCCATATGTAAATCAGTCTTGACCCTGTTCCTCATAGGAACAGTCAAGCCGAACTGCCAAGCCGGAGCTTTGCACAGACTCTCTCTCAATTCAGTAAACACTTTCATTCCAGCCTGGTCTAACACTATGGGATCGGTGACCTCCTTCTGGGTTAGCTTCTGCAAGGGCTTGGAAATGACTGAAATGTTGGGAATCCATTGCCGACAATAGCCTACCATCCCTAGGAACATCCTGACATCTCTTCGGGGATTCATCTGCAGTATGGTCGTGACGCTTTACCTGGATATTTTCCTTATTCCTTTCCTGTTAGACCTGACAGCCTTAGATTGGTCACCCCTAACTTTTTGCCTGCCTCCTGCCACTTTTGGAACACTTTGTTTTGCTGGTTTTTAGACCCTGCGCACTTTACCACTGCTAACCAGTACTAAAGTGCATATGCTCTCTACCTTTAAACATGGTAACATTGGATCATACCCAACTGGACTATTTAATTTACTTATAAGTCCCTAGTAGAGTGCACTATATGTGCCCAGGGCCTGTAGATTAAATGCTACTAGTGGGCCTGCAGCACTGATTGTGCCACCCACTTAAGTAGCCCCTTAACCTTGTCTCAGGCCTGCCATTGCAAGGCCCGTGTGTGCAGTTTCACTGCCAATTCGACTTGGCATGTAAAAGTGCTTGCCAAGCATAAAACACACCTCTTTCTACATATATAAGACACCCCTAAGGTATGCCCTAGATAACCCATAGGGCAGGGTGCTGTGTAGGCAAAAAGCAGGACATGTACCTATGTAGTTTACATGTCCTGGTGGTGTAAAACTCCTAAATTTGTTTTCCCACTGCTGTGAGACCTGCTCCATTCATAGGCTAACATTGGGGCTGCCCTCATACATTGTTTGAGTGGTAGCTGCTGATCTGAAAGGAGTAGGAAGGTCATATTTAGTATGGGCAGAATGGTGATATAAAATCCAGCTGACTGGTGAAGTTGGATTTAATATTACTATTTTAGAAATGCCACTTTTAGAAAGTGAGCATTTCTCTGCACTTAAATCGTTCTGTGCCTTACAGTCCTCACCCCAGACACACGATACACAGACTCACTTGCGTACATCTGCATTTTGAATGGGTCTTCCTGGGCCGGGAGGGTGGAGGGCATGCTCTCACTCAAAGGACTGCCACACCCCCTACTGGGACCCTGGCAGACAGGATTGAACTGAAACAGGACCTGGTGCACTTCTAAGCCACTTTTTGAAGTCTCACCTCAATTCAAAGGCACATTTGGGTATATAAACAGGGCATCTGCCCCTTCCAACTCAGACATGTCCTGGAGATGAAAACTGGAACCAGAACCTGCATCCTACCAAGAAGAACTGACTGGCTGCCCAAAGGACTCACCTGTCTACTGTCTGGGAAGGACTGCTGCCTTGCTGTTGGCCTGCTGCCTTGCTGCTCTCTGGCTGTGGCGAAGAAGTGCTCTCCAAGGGCTTGGATAGACTATGCCTCCTGTTCCCTGAAGTCTCAGGACCATAAAGACTTCTCTCTTGCAACTGGACTCCTTGTGCGGCAAAAATGTGATGCACAGCATGCTAAAACCAATGCACAGCCTGCTCCGCGGTGAGAATTCACCGAACGCCAAACCGGAATGACGCAGCGTGACTTCGCAAGGAGAAGAATGATGCAGTGCCTGCGTTGCGACCAGAACTTCGACGCACGGTCCACCGGATTGATGCACAGCCGACCTGGGACAATGCAGCCTGAATTCCAGAGGGGAAAGTGACGCAGCACCTGCCGTGCAGAAGAAAATTCCACGCAATGCCCACCGGATCGATGCAGGGCTTGTGTCTTTGTTCCGCAAGCCCAGGATTCCACGCAAAGACCCCGGGCATCTGAAAACCCACAACCCAAAGAGGATCCATGACCGAGCGCTGGAAATTGATGCAAAGCCGTCCCTGCGTGGAAACTAAATGACGCATTGCAATGCGTGGCCCGAGAAATCGATGCACACCCCTTTTGTTTCCCCCTTCTCCTCCTCTGCTGCCCTTCGCAGAGATTTTTCATGCAAACCAGGTACTTTGTGCTTGAAAGAGACTTTGTTTGCTTTAAAAAGACTTAAGACACTTTGGTCCTCATTCTGACCTCGGCGATCTTTTTGAAAGACCTTTGAGGTCCCGCTGGGCCGAAGACCGCCAGTGTTGGTGGTTTTCCACCACCCATATTATGACTGGTGGCGACCCTCTGCCATTTTTTGGATGGAGTGCCGCCAGCAGCCATACTGGCGGTCAGTGGTGTAGTGGAGGCTGGTCCTCCGTCACTGCCACGTCACCAGAACACCGCCCACAGAAATACGTTCCAGTATTCGGTGTGGCGGTGTTCTGGTGACGGGATGCTGGCGGGAGAGCAGCCCCCATGGATCCGTTCCCTCCCGGAGGACAACCGAAGCAGGTAAGGTGATCGTCCAAGAGGAAAGGGGCTAGGGGGGTGTTGTGTGGTGTGTGCGTGAATGGGGTTGTGAGTGTGAGTGTTTAGAGGGGATGTGTGGGTGCGTGAATATTTGTGGGGGTGTGATGTGTGTAGTGGGGATGTAATGTGTATGTATGTGTGCATGTGTGCTTGTAAGTGCGCGTGGTATATAAACAGGGCATCTGCCCATTCCAACTCAGACATGTCCTGGAGATGAAAACTGGAACCAGAACCTGCATCCTACCAAGAAGAACTGACTGGCTGCCCAAAGGACTCACCTGACTACTGTCTGTGAAGGACTGCTGCCTTGCTGTTGGCCTGCTGCCTTGCTGCTCTCTGGCTGTGGCGAAGAAGTGCTCTCCAAGGGCTTGGTTAGACTATGCCTCCTGTTCCCTGAAGTCTCAGGACCATAAAGACTTCTCTCTTGCAACTGGACTCCTTGTGCGGCAAAAATTTGATGCACAGCTTGCTAAAACCAATGCACAGCCTGCTCCGCGGTGAGGAATTCACGGAACGCCAAACCGGAATGACGCAGCGTTACTTCGCAAGGAGAAGAATGACGCAGTGCCTGCGTTGCAACCGGAATTTCGACGCACGGCCCACCGTCCGAGAGGGGAGGGGTTTGCGGGGTGTTGTGTGTTGTGTGCGTGAATGGGGTTGTGAGTGTGAGTGTTTAGAGGGGATGTGTGGGTGCGTGAATATTTGTGTGGGTGTGATGTGTGTAGTGGGGATGTAATGTGTATGTATGTGTGCATGTGTGCTTGTAAGTTCGCGTGTATGTGTGTGAGTGGTGTGTGCATGCGTGAGTGGGGGGTGGGGGTATGATTGGGAGGGCCTATGGGGGTCGGGGTGGGGAGGGGGCCCTACCACCTTTGTGGGTGGTAGGGGGGTCATGGTTGTTAGGGGTGGACTCCTGGGAGGGGGCAGGGGGAGACCCCTATCAGTGCCAGGTAACAAATTCCCTGGCACTGACAGTGCCTACCACCATGGTTTTCACGGCAGTTCAAAATGCACGAAATCCATTGCGGTATGCAGGGTCATGATCACGTAGGCCGACTGGTGATGGCCGCCGGGTTGGAAAACCGCTGTCTCCAGCCTGGCAGTCATTACTGTTGTGGTGGATGGTGTGGTACATTGGCAGTTTGGCATGTGCCAAACCGCCAATGTCATAATGGGGCGGTAATTACCGCCTGTCTGTTTGCGGTCCTACCGCCAACATTGAACCGTCCGCCATGGTTGTAATGAGGACCTTTATGTCACTTTTCAGTGATATCTCTACATTTACTCATTGCAACTTTGATTGTTTTGACCTGCATCTTATCAGATAAATATTATATATTTTTCTGAACACTGTGTGGTGTATTGTTGTGGTGCTATATTGTGTTATTGTATGATTTATTGCACAAATACTTTAGACATTGCCTTCTAAGTTAAGCGTGACTGCTCAGTGCCAAGATACCAGAAGGTGGGCATAGGATAATTTGGATTGTGTGTGACTTACCCAGACTAGAGTGAGGGTCCTTGCTTGGACAGGGGGTAACCTGACTGCCACCCAAAGACTAACATTTCTCAATCTGGTGACCCAAGTACTTCACTTCTTTCTGGCAATACTGCAATTTAAGCGGGTGCACTTTATGACCATTCTTTCCCAAATGGTTCAGTAAGGCAATCGTGACATACTTGCACTTGTTACTCGTCTTGGACTCAATCAACAAGTCATCAATGTACTGCACCAATGTCGACTGGAAAGGCAATTCCGACGACTCCACATTCTTTTTCAAGATCTGATTGAATATGGAAGGTGAGTTTGAAAACCCTTGAAGAATTCTACACTAACAGTAAACTCGATCCACAAATTTGAAACAAAAGAGAAATTGGCTGTCCTCATGAAGAGGCACAGAGAAGAAAGCTTGTGACAAATCAACAACAGTGAACCTCTCAGCATCACATGGGATCTGAAACATTATCACAGCTGTATTAGGCACCATGGGACAACATTTGTTCACAATGTAATTTATTTTTCTCAAATCCTGGACAATTCAAACTTTTCCACAAGGCTTTTTCAATCCCATTATCAATGAATTGCATGGGCTGCTCAACACTTCTTTCAAAACCCCTTGCTTCACAAATTCTACAATTATTTGCGCAACCTTGATAAGAACATCCTGTGGCATGTGGTACTGGGGTATCTGAGGAAAAATTGCATTCGGCTTTACAGAAACTTTAACTGGCTCAAATCCCTTTATCAGACCTATCTCTTTCCCTGTCAGGTCCCACACCTTATCTTTGAGCTTTCCTGTAAATCAGGGTGAAGCTCTTTTACTGTCAACATTGGAAAGAAATCAATCAGTGTGTATTCCTCATTTGTAGTCTCACACTCTGTCTCTGGAGTTGGATCATCTTCATCATCACTATTCGTATGCAATGTTCCCCTAGCTATGAGCGAGGTTGCGATATTCATCGGTTTGAGGGATGCATTAGCATGTCTTTGTGCCATGTTAAGAAAATGTGCACAGTGATCTATTTTAATTAATCCATAGTGTACACTGTCTCACGAAACTAAGGTTAAGTGTGCAATGTATGCAAATAAAGCTGCCCAAGAAGCTTCTAGATGACAAAACACAAGGCACAGGGGCAAAGAATTGTGTTGGTAGTTTTAAGAAGTATAGGTCACATTTACCAATATTTGTGTTTTTTTTACTAGCAAGAAAATATGTATCTTAGGGCCATATGTACAAACACATTTCCCCTTTGCTACATCTGGCCCTTAATGCTTATACAGGCAGTCCATTGATATCTTAATATAAAGTACCTACATATGTGAACTCCATAAAATACAACGTTCTTATTTACTAACATGCTATCCCAGTTTCCCCCAGCTTACTGCCTCCAAAAGACATTATCACAGGATGTAGGGTAGGAGGAGGAGCTGAGGGATTAAGAGAGAGAACCACGTTCACAGTATAAGTAAAAACAAGGGTGAAACCATTCCAAAGGATGAGTTAAAAAAAAATACAGAAAAATGCTTCAGGTGTGGTGTAGTGGGTCACATGATAAGAAGTGTCCTGCTTGGAGTGGGGTGTATCTGTTAATCTTTCCTTTATGCAATTCAGGCCAACATAACATCCTAATTACACTGAACACTTTGGGGTGACCTTTCTAGTATATTTCTCAATTCTGTGCGGGCTTGTCTTTTTGGGAATTGTTAACTAGCAACTCTACTGGTGGGGTGGTAAAAGTGGAATTTTCTCAGAAATAACATGGTAGGCTTCATTTAGGATGCTAAATGCCGACATTTTAATTTGTCCTGCAGATTAAGGAGGTCAAATGTAAGTGATTTAGTTATATGCAGGGTCCCTGGAATTATGTGGTGGGAAAGTACCAACTTATGAGGCAGAGTTGACCAATTTGTGACAAGTCCAATTAAGCGTTGACAACACCAGTAGCTAACTCACAAATGAAGACCTATTGGATTGCAAATTGTTTATTTAGGTTAAGCACTCGAATGCCAGTTGCAGCTGTCTCTTTCTAGATGGGGACATATGTGGCCTTCCTGTTGCTCGCTGGCAAAAATGTGCCTGGTGGGAAACAGGTTTATATAGTGACTGCTACCGGGTGCAAAGCCAGAGTGAATGATGGAGATATTAGATGTAGGCTGTTAAGACCACATTTTTGGATTGCCACGATCCGAAAGCTGACTGTGCATATCATGTCGAGTCCACTGCCTAAGTGATTGCGCCCTCTGCACTGGTAAGCAACCAGATTTCCCATGTTGGGAAGGCAAGGCACAGTCAGCCTCCCTGTAGGCACGGTTAAAGCAAGCAGTGTCCAATACTGTAAATGGCATGCTGTCATCTTATTCCTTGACTGGCTTATTTTGCTTTAAAGGGGGCTGGTATGACCAAAGTCAGTTTTTGAACTGGAAAATGTTAAGTTATGGCTTTGAACACAAACAAATAAATAGCGTAATACTGAGGGAGCATCTGATGTGAAGGTACTAAATGCTTAGCCATACACAATGTGCCTCTGAAATGTGAAACACCATCAGACTACCACCCATTGGCAAAGCCAGTAGGTTGTACATATGCAAAATCGATTGGCTCTGAAAATGTTTTACCCATGTGCACTAGCATGGCTGCATTTCAGCGTGGCTAGAAAGTTGGCATTGTGGAATTGAGTGGCAGTGTTGTATATTGGAGTGGCATAGTGCATTATTGCAGAGTGTGGTGTTGAATTAAGTGGAGTACAATGCAGTGTTGTAGAATTCAGTGTCAGTATATTACAGTGGAGCACAGTGGAGTGGTGTATAGTGCAGGGGTGTAGTGGAGTTGTGCAGAGTGGTGTGGCCGGGACTGATGTAGTGGTGAAGAGAGCATTGGCACAGGTGTAGCATGTAGTGGTGTGGACTGGAGTGCAGTGGTGTGAAGCGCCAATAGTCAACATGCTTTCAGTCTATTAGCACATTTTTTTAATCTTCACAGTGAAGTGTAACCTGTCTCACCCAGTATAATGCCTTGTTTTGATCAAGTGTTTTCACTGCACTTCAGAAATAACCATGTGCTACATTTGTGTTCCTAATGCAAGTATTTTAAAATACTTGCATGGTTCATTTTAAAAGTTGCTGTGCTAAAAAAAACTTTTGTATGAAACTATCTAGCAAGATTGGCAGTGTAAATCCTCACTTTGAAGCCAAAGAGAGAAGTAAACAAGCATCCTTGAAAGACCATTCATTGCACAGCAAATGTGATGCGATAAGAACAAGATCTACGGGTCTGTTTACAGAAAGGACTCAGAAGGTTGATTCAAATAAGGTTTGGGGAGGGTACAAACTGCAGGTGGACAGCCTAAAACAACCAGCAAATGGAAAGCAGGAAAACTGTTTTACACATAGTATTAACATATTGATGCATTCAAAAGCTATCTACAGGAATAGTTTTAAAGTCCTTTTTATGGTGTAATGCTCTGCCTAATTTGCCCCCTTGCAAACTGAACTCCACAGCACACTTTATTAAATCCTCTAACTTTGCAGTCAGAGCATAAAAGTAACCATTAATCTTCAGGATAAAATAAGCAGCAAATTGTAAGAAGACATAAGCTGGCACTGGACTTCTGTTGTTGAACCCACAGCAAACGTGGCAAGACAACAAGACTTAAAGGCACCTTCATTGCTCATTCACTGTCCGAATGAACAGAACACTTTTCTTTTGTCAGCTTGCCAGAATGAGCCAGTAGGTCTAAAAATGTCTCACCCTTAAAAATCCGATTAGTCATAGCGAGTGGCCAAGCAGATAACTTGAGGCCTGTAAAGGCTGCATCATCGAATGTCTAACGTGTGATGTAGGTTTCCAAACGGATGATAATATGGAACCAGAGTTCATCTAAACTGAAAGCCAAGGTAACTACTCACTTGCTCTGAAACTGTCATGCATAATGTTTTTGTAACTCCTATAACCTATACTAAATATCTTCTTTCCAATTACAGCCAGCCAACATTTGGATTTGAACGGGCAGGCGTGAGTACCAAGGAAGACCAGGTAATTCTGTAGACGTTCCAGGTGGGATTAAGGGTCTCTACATAAATCACGTTCATAATCCACACCTTTGCTTCTATTACAGGTTTGTTGGACCGAGCAAGTTATAGATTTGAATGGACAGACATGTGTAGAAGCATAAGGACCAGGTCATTATTTGGTAGGTACTCCATCTGGGTCACCTGGCACATTATAATATGACAACATATTGTAACCAACTGTTAACCATATTTTCTTTTGCTGCAGGCATCTCAGACAGTGCTAACATTGGTTAGAAAAGGCAGACGTGACTACAAGCAGAAAGACCAGGTAATTATTTAGTAGTTTTTCCTTGTAGTACATCTGAAATACTGGAACACAAGCATGTTCTGTAACCATTTTGTTCTATTGCAGAGATCTTAGACAGTGTCACATATACAGGCAGATGTGAGATCAAACAGAAAACCCCAGGTAATTACTTGCTACTATCGCTAGTTGCAACATTTTCCAAGAGATAGCTCAGTCTTGTCTGGAAGACTACATTCAATAGCATAAAAAACAACTTTAAGTAATGTTCCTCACTTTAAATAATGTGCCTCTTTTTTTGCAGGTTTTGCGGCACAGAAGGCTCAGACTGATTACCACCAAAATGTTCAAGCGCAAAGCATTGACTTCTGCAGAGAGCAGTGCTTCACCACAAAGGAAGAAATGCTGTCTTGTGATCAAAGAAGAATGGCTGAAAGAAATTGTGGAGACTGAGACACAGAAGTCCCGGAGCAAGGTTCGCGTACAACTGGGAGAGCTATTTCTATACAATCCAGAAGTAGGCCTGATTTGTAAAGTATGTGCAGAAGCAAAGATTGCAGGGGACTTTTCTACTGGGAAGAAATGGAGTGATGGCTGGGAGCTGGACTACTTGAAACGCCATCTATGTAGCAAAGTTCATGAATCTGCTTTGGTGACACTGAGAAATAAAAGTGCTGCTGCCAGGCTGGGCTTTGGAGTGTGCACCATGCTAACGGAAACCGCCAGTGACAGAGCAAACAGACTAGAAGTGGTTGAACGGCAAAGATCCCAGCCTGAGGAGATAAAGATTCTCATCAACAATGTGTCGCTAGCAGTCAAAATGAACACGTCAATGTTATCTGTTCAAGACATCCATGACCACGTTGCATTGTATGTGAAGATCCCAGACAGCTGGAGGAGCAAGAATTATGCCTTTGAGTTTTTAGAGGCCATCAACAGTTTGATACGTTCTGACTTCATGGCAGAACTTCGCAGTGCTCGGTATCACACATTGATAATTGATGAGAGCACAGATATTTCAGTTACAAAAATGCTCATCCTCTACTTCAAGTTCCAATCTGTAACATCAACAGAGCACAAAACAGTGTTTGGGGGAATTGTAACTCTGAGTGCATGCAATGCAGAGGCTATCACTATAGCTGTACAAGACTTCTACACTGCCAATAAGCTGGATCTTATGAAAATGGTCATGTTCACATCAGATGGTGCATCAGTGATGCTGGGAAAGAACAATGGTGTTGCTACCCGCCTCAAACAATCCATTCCCCATCTAGTTGCGCAGCACTGTGTTGCGCACAGAGAAGATTTGGGAGTTGATGATGCCTGGAAAAAAGTGCAGATGATCAGGGAAATGAAAACATTACTGAGGACTGTCTACACTGTGTTCTCCCGCTCTCCGTTAAGGAAGTCCAAGCTGGATGAAATTGCTTTGGTCACTGAATGTGAAGCGGTCTCCTTTCGGCCACTCAATGAGGTGCGGTGGCTTTCTAGGCATTTCGCTGTTGGTGCACTCTTGCGTAATTACGAGGTTGCTCTCAAATATTTTGATCATGAAAGAGTTGAGGAGAATGACCCAATTGCTAAATATTGATACAAAAAACTATCTGACTCAAACTTCCACATTTCCTTTGCAGCACTAAATGACATTCTGGGTGAACTTGCATCTTTGTGTAAGTTGTTTCAGAAAAGCTCTTTGACCACCGTTGAATCTGTGCAGTACGCAAGAGCAAAAATTACCCAAATAAAGGAACAGTACTTGGGCGACAATGTATTTTGGAGCAACACAGTAAGAGATCTGATGGCTTTGTGCAGAGAGGAACGAGAGTATGATAGTGAGCCAATGTTATCTTAAATTAAATTTCTTTGTGAGCACATGGAAAGAAGGTTCCCAGAAGATGAATTGAAGGAATGGACAAGCTTTGATTTCCATACAGTAACAAGACAATCACAGTTTGATTTTGGGACTGAGAATGTACAAAGACTTGTTGAAAAGTATAAGAAGGTCTTGGTCCTGGGAGATTGTGACACCTCTGATGATGTTGTTCGGCAGTACAGAGATTATAAATATGTGGTGGCAGCGCATATAAAAAACGGATTGTTTAGGACCTTCCAAGACATGGTGAATTTCACTCTGCGTAATACTGCACAATATAGTGTTGTATCTCAGCTTGTTGATGTCTGTGCAACTTTCCAGGCTTCCAGTGCAGACTGCGAACGA
The DNA here is from genome assembly GCF_031143425.1 of Pleurodeles waltl. Lineage (NCBI taxonomy): Eukaryota > Metazoa > Chordata > Amphibia > Caudata > Salamandridae > Pleurodeles > Pleurodeles waltl. Next base: position 497,352,581 of record NC_090444.1, read on the forward strand.
GGATTCAGCCTCATGAACTCAATCAAGTCCAAATTAAGAAACAGACTAGAGGAGAGTCACCTAGATATGCTTATGAGGACAAAGGCTTACCTCTCAAATGGGAAAGTTGACTTAGACTGAGTTTATCAGCACTGGAAGAATGGCAGGGACCGGCGAGAAAAAAAAACATGTCACACATCTAATGTTGGCACCTGACTTGTGTAAACCATGATGCAGCTCCTCCTACAGTCCATGTGTGGGTGGAGTAGGAACATTTCTCAGCCTGTATCTTGGCAGGGGCATCATAACATTTATCAGCAGTGCGCTTATCAAATTGTAAATGTTAACTAATTATACAACTTGCTGTATTTGATGTGCAGGGCCCTCTCCAGAACTCTGAGAGTATTCATTAAAGTTTCATAATGGTTCAACCTCCTGATTTCTGTTTTCTCTAACTGGGGTGTAGGTGGCACTTAACAGGTCATGTACTTGGGGTGTGCTACCAGGTCACTAAACTGCCTTAATGCCCTATTGCATGGAGTAATGTTTATACAAATATCCCATTTTTGCTTGAGTGGTATGGAGAGGCTAATGCCAAAGATCTTGGTAGTTATGCGCTGCGTTCGCGTGAATGGTCAATTTCTTGGAGCACGTATCCTTGGCTGCAGCGCACAGAGACATCACACTGCCGCACACAGTGGAAAAAAATTAGAGGGAACATAGTTCGTATGTATCGCGACTCCGTCATTTGAACAAGTAATCAAGCACCTTGTGTTTTACACAGCAAGTCTCTTCCCAGTAGGGATACCGGACTTGAATCACAGACTATGAATTTGTGCAATCCATGAGAGTTGTCAATCCTATGCTGTATTGTATCTCTAAATGGGTTGGTCAAATACTGATTTGCTACTCCTACAATCCAGACTGTCTCTCCTGAATGGGCAAGTTTGGAACTTCTGAACACGTTACTGGGAGCGTGTAGCTCCTGTGTCAACCAAGAATGAAACTCTGTGACCCATGACTTTTCCCTTCACATAGGGACCTTTCTGATCTACTTCTAAGGAAGCTGCAAGCACAATCAATCAGTGTATTTGTAGAGTGCACTACCACCCGTGAGGGTCTCAAGGCGCTTTGGGGGGGAGGGTGCTGCTACTGCTCAAATAGCCAGGTTTTGAGCCTCTTTCTGAAAGTCAGCAGGTCTTTGGTCTGTCGTAGGGGCAAGGGAAGCTGTCCTGTCAATTTTCTGCCAGTCAATGTTTCTGGGTGAAATTCTCGTTTACAGGAATTCAATCACCTTGTAGTAATATTGCATTACTCAGGAGACGGCACAACTTTATCTCTCCTTGATTCTTTTGTTGGCCAATCTATACTCCTCTTACACGGCATCCACAGATCAGTTGGAACCACTATCTCTATTAAAGTGTTTCGGTCCTCTCACAGGCATTTTGCAAGTTTCACAAACCTGTCTGTCTGCTGATACCATTCCACTGGCTTCTCTCCAATCTAGGATAATCATTTGTAAATGACAGAATGTCACTTCTGCTCCAAGGGACATAAACAAATTCCCTCCCGGAATCTCCCTCATTGGTAAAATTTTCACTGGACCCTTGTCCTGCTGCACATTTGCAGTCAGCTCCGTAGCATCCCTTCTTCTTTTATCTCTTTCCTTTACCCATCTGCCTTCCCATTTGTCCAATGCTCCCCAAGTCTGGGTACTTTGAAGTAACTCCCTAAGGTGTGCCTTCATTCCTGCAGATCTCATGTGTTCAAAATGTTTAGCCTCAAAGTCTAACCTGTAATTCCTTTTCAAAATGCTTTGTTTTCTCTATTTCTATGCCATACTTCTCTGCCCGGTCTGCTAGCTTCTGATGCACATTACTCACTTGCCTCATAATCTTTGAGCATAGATATCTCAATTCTGCTTCCGTGTAGGACTCTAATCTGTTCACACTCATAATTCCTTCAATGAGCTCATCCGCTTCCATACTCAGTCTTGTGTAGTTCAAGCACTCCTCTCTCTTTGGAGCACTCTAGGGGGTGGGGTATTCAGTTTGTCCAGCCATTCATCCAACTGCTGGGCAGTCAAACCTTACAACGAAATGTTGCCTGCCTGGACTGGTAGTACCTGTTGCACAAATGTATTCGGGATTTGCGGGGTCAGTAATTTCAACCTCTGACTAATGTTTGACCCTATTACAGTATCTGGAGGAACTCCGAATGGACTAATGACTAACAAGGATTTGGACCCGTCAAACGTTTGTCCCACAGGAGAGGCTACTGGAATATTCCCATTAAGGCCTCCCCTCATTAAATTCTGACTCAGGACTCCCTGTCCGTTTGCACCGCTTTTCTCTGGTGCTAACAATGGCACAATTAGATCTAAGGTAACAGGTACAGATACAGCATCTGGGCTTGGTCTGACACTCAAGTTCTGTGGTTGCGTAGCTCCCATATTTTGGCTCATAAGTACAGACATATCTGTCAGGGTCCCTGTTATCGGAATGAATCTTGGCATTACTTGTGGCTGCACCTGCGGCAGCAAGAGTGGAATTGGCTCAGTCTGAACCAACACTGGTCTCGGGAAAACCTGTTCTGTAGGCACAATTAGATTTGTGGCAGTTTCCATAATAGGCACATCATGGTAAATTCTCTGGACATTTGGCTGTGGCACCTGGTTTTGTACTACTGGAGTAGTAGGCGCATTAAGAATACTCTGTGTTGGGCTCTGTGTTGGGCTAGTATTAGTCTGCACTGGACTCGCTTTCACATTAACCTGTGTCAGAGCTGAAGGATCTGCACTGGTGCTCGGACCACTCTCATGTGGTACATGTGGTGGTGGATAATTTCTCTATAACTGTGTAAGATACTCATCAGAATCTGACTCTTCTTCATATGTCAAAAGTCTTCTAGCCTCCCTACTCTTGGAAGAGCTCTCGTTAGTCTTCCTAGTAGCCTTCCTTCCTTCTATCTCACTGTCTTGTGTAATTGCTGGGAACAACTTAATCCCCTGCAAAGTCTCAGTTCTCCAAATTTTCTGAACATGGTCCCATCTAGCCTCCGCTAGTGTCTTTTCTGCCTTTCTCATTTTCGTCTCAAATTTCTGTTGCTGTTGTTGTCTGGCTACTTACTCCCAAATAGCTAATGCCTCAAATTGTGCTGGTCTCGGAAGGGGTTTCAGATCATACAGCACCCACCTTAGATTGTCTAAGCTCCTTAAATTGAATATTCCATTCACAGGAAACGCTTGTCAGGCCGCGGCGGTCGCCGCGGACGCAAGCACGGGCCGCCGTGGCGCGGCATTTGGTAAACACCGCGGCCTGCATGCAAGCCGCGGGGGAAGCCGCGGCTAGCAGGCGGGCCACGGGGGAAGCCGCAAGTCTGGCCAGGGGTCGCGGCACTCGCCGCGCCCCCTTCTTTTGTTTCTGCCGCAAGAGCAGACGCGGCAGGAGATGAGACCCTGAGTTGGGTCTCGACCCTGCCGCGCATAGCGCATTTAGTGCGCTTAACATTCTGGCATGTAGGAAATCTTCTTCTTCACCACTTACCGGTCACAACAGGCAAAAGTCTGATACCTGCACATGGTGGTGTTTTTATGCATGCCTTTTCCCTTTCCCAGCATTCTGTTCACTTCCTCTCTTCCCAGCATGCATTGTTTCTCTTTGTTTGGACGCATGTTCTTTATTCATTGTTATATTCTCTTCCCCAATCCAAGATGGTGGTGTTTCTACTTCCTGTTTCCTATTTCCTGTCTAGGGGTATATAAGGGGAATTCAGCTTCTTGCTCATTGCTTTGGTGGTAGTCACGCTCCGGCTGGTTTCCTTTGTGGATCCAGTTATTCCTGACCTGTCTTTGTCTCCAGTTTTCTTGTACTCTCGGATCTTCAGTTCTAACGTCCTGGTGTCCTCCTTCTGTTTCAGGGAGTTCCTGTTGGAGGTTTTTTACCCTTTTGGGTTTTTTCCTCTGGGACTCCTTCTGGAGGGCACGGACTGTAGTGGCTTGCTATTGTCAAACAGCATAGTGGCTACCGGAAGGTGTCGCCCCTACCTCGGCCAGAGCAGAACCTGCCGGAATCGGGGTCGTTCCCCAACCCTCATCAACTTCGACGGTAAGCCCAGTGAAAATCGTGACAACGCTAGGCTCCCATCCTTCTCTGTCACTTTGCTCCATCGCTTTAGCCAAAGGCATGGCACAACACCCTTCTCTTCCATTACAATGCAAGCTGGCGTACCTTCTGGTGGTGAAATTTCCCCTATACTTGTAATGTACGTATCTCCCCTCAAAGCACCCTTTAAGTGCTTTGAAGAATTTCATTTTTGCGACTTTATGTTATTAAAAATCAAACCAGGAAGTGACTTTTAATCCCAGAATTCTCTTCACCCTCTTTCTCAACCAATTGCGCTTCACAGACGGCTGCCAATCTGTGCGCAACCGATCTCATTAACGAACCTATCCCAGCGCGGCTCCAATGACGTCACACTCACACGTACTGCGGCTGACAATGTCTTGCAGCAGCACCTCCTGAACTCAGATTCACACAAAACTAATGCAAAATATTGCGAGCACTAAACAAAGTCAAAACTCAATTTGCCAGTTTACTACAGGTAAGGTAATACAATAACTTCAGAAACTTTATGGATTTTTCACTGACGGCATTTCACTCTAACAGCTACTAATTCTTTCTCAGTCTCCCTGATTCACAAGCAAAAATCGACCCACAAATTTCACTCTCAACTGATCAGTGGGTCTGTCCTGGTGCACATAGGTCTCGTCAGATCTCAGTCAAAAATGTATTTCACTCACCTTGACTCACTCTCTGATTTGTTGCCCATGCCCAATCGACCAATTAAACCAGACAAATTACGACAAAAAACAAGTGTCTCATACACTTTTCAATATACTCCGGAGTCTTAGAACACAGAGGGTCAGTACATCAACAACCAAGCGGAGAATTTTGAACAAAAAGCACCACACACATGTGAAGTTCGACAACTTCCCTACTCCCACACTGCGGAGTATGCACACTGCTTCTACAACTTCATCTGGAGTACGCAAATTCACAATTCACCTGAGATTTGCATAATATATGCAAGCGCAAATCCTACTTCTTCGCACTGTCACTAGAACGCTGAGAAGATCCTCAAACAGCCATTGGCAGGCTCCAAGATTCAGGGAAAGTCATTTCAGGACTTAGGGACACATTTTCTCTCCATTGGTGTCTTTGAAAAAATAAATCCAATTCTCGCTGATGACGAGCTCTCAAAAGACAAGACCACCAAGCTACTACCATCTCTGTGAACACCTCTTATTTCTCATTAACAATCTCTGGGACCAAGTACTCTGCTACCTTTCTTTCGGGACCATATGATGGGCTCTTAAGGGGACAACCCTGTACTGGGCATCTATGATGGGCTCTATAAGAGACAAACCATCATCTCTGCTTTCATCTCTGTTAGCGCGTCCGACCTTAATAAGTAAACTTACAAGCGGATGCGAACAGCTCTATGGACCTTTTGACTCGCTTAAAGATGTTCCCACAATAAATCCAGCACATGCAGATCAATAATCAATAATTAACCAACAACATCAATATTCAATGACAATCAATAGCATTAATAATCAATTATAGTCAATAGCATAATAATAAAGGAGACAGTAATCATCACACACCACGACTACAAGGTAATGAATAACCACACCTTTATGAAAATTTGAATATTTTCCCCCCTATGTTAACAATGCTAATGTCACGTAAAATAATCTTAATATCAAATGATAAACATACAGAAACAGCACTGGCTGATCGAGGTGACAAAAGAAACGCAATCTAATCAAGGCTTGAACTACTACACATTCTAAATTGACAGTGCAATGTAATAATAAGAACCACTACACAAATGATATTTATACATTTAGATTTCAGCAAAGAAAAGATATGAAATGTTATCACATGTAACGGACTTAGTCAGTGAGTTCCCTAACTAATGTCAGATTAGAATTAGCATGTTTGGGCTTCATGCAAAACAATTTAGTCAACACAAATTTGAAAAACGTCTAACTATGGATCTATCAAAAATGTTCAGAAGGGGACCAAAGCTAAGAAAAAGGTCATATAAAATGATCTTACCAAAGGAATCTTTGTTCTGTATAGGTCCAGAGAGGTATTAGTAAAAATGACATCTATTGTGTGGCCTGCTTTGTGTGTTGCTCCCTTTAAAGTAGCGTATAGACCAGTATTAGCTAACCTCTTGGTCAGTTTAAATACTGTGTTGTCTGATGGGTTATTTAGTTTGATGTTAAAGTCACCCAAGTTTGTGAAACTTGCGTAATAAATAATTGTATGGCCTAGTGCAGTGGGTAAAAGAGTTAATAAAATCTTTAGCATAACCAGGGGTTATATAACAGGACTCTGGCAAAAGAATATTGGGTGGAGGGGGAGATAACAAATCCCGAGACCTCTGCACCAATCAGGTCATCAACCTGGGACACATTGCAATTCATTGACTTCTTAAAAGCTATGGCAACCCCACCACCCGCCTACCTTCTTGTCCTAGATGCATGTAGGCATAGTAAGGGGGAGAGTCAGTTGCAATTCAGGGCAGGAATTATCATTTAACCATGTTTCTATCATGAGGAGAACATTTAATTGTTATTCCACACGCGGATTATAGATGTCTAAGGTATGTTTTGGTAACAAAAAACAGGTGTTTATTGGTGCTGCTTATAACTTTCTTTGAGTTTTCAGCAGCTCCCCCTTGTCACTGACTCCTTGATTTAGCAGGTGGAGCAGCATCTTTCAAGAGCGACAGCCAACTTAACCCTTACAACCTATAAGCCCCAGGTTATTACACCATTTTTGGGGTATCAATCTGAGTATTCAGGCTGCAGTGTAGGTAGTTTGAGATCTTGCTGCTGCATTGCCGCCAGCATAGTGGCTGGCACTGGCCACAGACCAGCGCAGATGGGCTTTCCTTTGGTGCATTTTTGGCATGCCAGCTGCGCGAGTCCTCGCTGCTGACATACTTGTCGAGGTGGCCATGGTGACCAGGTAACTGTCCCAACTATACTTTCAGGCCCCCTAGACCTCTGCCCTGTCAGCTGTAGTCACCTACCTAGGGTCAAATTTGCCAAACCAACGTTTCCAAGCTTTTCAAATATAATCTATTTTTATAAATTGGTATTCTTTGCTAAGCCTTACTACTCGCAGCCACAGCTGCCCAGGTTTGACTTTGAACCATATCATTTAGTATACCCAAATCCTCACATTTTGAATGTGCTGTAGAGTGTTATCAAGCATCTAATTGCTATTAAAAGACATTTGTTTAAAGTTAGCAACTCAAATTGCTTTGCAACTCATTTTATTATAAAAACTCCAAAAAGTTGAAAAAATCTAGCATCAGACAGTAGTCATTTTACTTAATAGAGTGGACCCTACATGTCCATATTACTTTTGCCGCAATATGCAATGCCAATTACCTTCACCATAGAGATGTGTCATAAAACAGCTTTTTTTAGGCATTGCACTAATTCATTAGGCTCTTACTTAAAAACATTACAGAAATTTCTATTTTGCAGGTAGCTGAACTGTAAGTTGAAGGCTATACTTGGCTGCTAATCGTTAATTGCTACCATGGTATTACTACTCCAACTTGAAAAAAAACAGCATTTGCAATGCAATAGGCCTCGCATTTGCTTGAGTTAGCCTATTAGCATTGTACATTTCTAACTGGAATGTTCTTGCCACACAAACTGAAAATAAAATGTAAAGCAGTTGACATAATCGAGCCCAATCAAAGCACCACAGTGAGCATGAAGGATAGAGACAAAAGGAAAAAGAAGTTCGCTTGCAGTCAAAGTTATTGGCAGTAGTGCAATTATCCATGTACCAGGGTTGATGGCCAAGGCCGTAACAAAACTGCCCTAAGGAGGGACAAACGTAAAGCAGTTACCAATGAAAACACTGCTCTGCTCGACCTAAAATCCTTCCTCATTTAGTTATAATAGATGCATTTATCTGGAGTCACATTGGAAAGTAATTGGTTAGGTATAGGGATAAGTGAAGTCTAGCAGCTTTAAATTTTTGCCATATTGCATGGAACCTGAGTCAACTTGTATCTAGTTCACTTCGGCAGCCTAGTTATTTTTAAAAACATAAAGAAATTAAACATCTTAAAACCTGCTCCTCTTATCAGTAAAAGTTGTTTTGCTAACTGCTAGTGCAAGTGGCTGGGGATAGCGTATCTAGTAAAGTGGAAAGATAATGGGCCTGATTAGGACTTCGGCAGAGGGGATTACTCTGGCCCAAATGTGAAGGATATTCCGCCTGCCAAATTATGAGTCCATTATATCCTATGGAACTTGTAATACGGCAGGCAGGATATCCATCACATTTGGGACAGAGTAAGCCCCTCCGCCAAAGTCATAATCAGGCCCAATATGTTTTAATTCTTGGAAGCAGAAGGCCGCCCGCCTCTATTATTAATTGAAACATCTTCAGATTGTTACAGCTTTCCCTGTCACTAAAAATATCGCAATATTAAAGCAAATTCACAAAAAAAGACTGATGAATTCTGATCATCACATTAGCAAAAAGAAATAAAAACAGAGGAAGAATGATCATTTTAATCAACGTGACTCAGCCAATAATACTGAAAGCTAGTGAGTGCCCCTGAGTTAAACATCTTCATGTCTTGTTTCGTATCAAAGTGTAGTTCAATCGAAATAGATCCGCAAAGTGTGTCACATATTTCCCCATATACCTTGCGGTGCGATCCATTGATCCATAGAAAAATTAACTGCATTTCAGTGGGAAAAAAATCAGTGGAGAGCAATTAAACAATAAGGCTTCTGATTTAGTGTTATTTATTCTGTATGTTCGGATAGATCTGAATTCCTCTATTCTTGCAAAATAATTTTTGATATTTGCTTCCTTCGTGACTAAGCAGAGTGATATCCGCAAATAATTTCAACTTTGATACATCATTGACCGGAGGTAGGATACTATCCTCTGGTCGAACTGCATAGGCCAAGGGTTCAATAAATACTGCAAAAATAACAGGACACATAAGACAGTCTTTTCTCCTCCCACAATTTTTATTAATTCGTCCAGCGGACTTAGAGTTGCTAAGGATTTTCGCTTCTGCATTTCTATACAGATTAAGTATTGAAATGACACACCTAAATTGAAACATAAACTTAAACAAGTAGGCCAAATCAAATGCTTTTTCAGCATCCAACATAATGATGGCTGTCCTCATATTATTGACTGAAAAATAATCACTTGTCTGTATTAAATAATAAGTATTAGTTGACATCAGCCTATTTGATAGAAAACCATTTTGTTCTTGATGGATCAAAGACTGTGCTGTGGAGGCCAGTGTAAATGCAATTGTTTTTGTAATGTTTCTGTCATCAAAATTAAGTGACTTATGTGGGCGATATGATTTTCGGATGACATTTTTTTTAAAAACTAAAACAAAGACAACTATGATAGCCTTAGTGAAAGAGCTGGGAATATTATTAGCTGTAAAGATTTAATTGAAAAAACAAACCAAAAATGTACTTAATTGGTGCACAAATAATTTGTAAAGTTCAGCATGTATACCATTGCTAACACAACTTTTGGCATGTAATAGTCTTCGACCAACGTTATAGGTGAATCTAATGCAGATTGCTGGTCAGAAGACAGAACTGGCAAATCCATGGTATCCACTAAGGCCCATATTTATACTTTTTTAGCGCCGCATTTGCACCTCTTTTTAATGCTAACGTGGCGCAAATTTACAAAATACAATTGTATTTTGTAAGTTTGCGCCGCTTTTGTGTCAAAAAATGACGCAAATGCTGCACTAAAAAAGCATAAATATTGGCCTAAATCTTTAGAATAAAGTAACGAATAGTGCCGAAGGAAAACCTCTGAAATTGTCAACACCAGGACAGTGCGCGCTCTACGGGCATCTAGAAAGCAAAAAAACAACACTCGCAAGATAATGTAATTTATGCATTGTGATGATATGTTATTGTTTAACCTTTTGCATTGCAGAATTCCATCCAAAAGATTCCTTTTTAAGGTGCTTATAAATACTGTACATTTGCAATGTATTGCTGCAGACATTCAGAGTGTGTTAGGGTGTGGTCCCTTTCCAGGGCCTTCTAGAGACTTTCCCTGCAACATGCCTGGGCGTGGTTCTAGGCTGGGCCAAGACTCTATAAAAGAGAGTCAGCCCAACTTCCAGTGCTCACTATTCAGAGGTCCCGGTGCAGAGCAGCAGCTTCTTCCTGAGCTCCTGTCCCGGCGGCCTATTTGGATTTTCCAGTCTTCGGCACTCATCTCTCATTGGTGATCACTGTTTCCAGGCAGTAAGACGGTGTTTGGAAATTTTCCAACACCGTAATTGAGAATTTTCATATGCTTGATTTTAATTCTTAAATGAATAACAGATTACTTGTACGCTGCCATTTTTTGACATTTGTATGGTGGTTTGCAAATAGGGAGGACGCGCAATTTATTCCATAAAGATTTGACTTCGTTATTACATTGTTGTTCATTGCGCGCTGATATTTCTTGACATTTACATGATGTTTTACGAGTTGGCAAGACGTGCAACTCGTTTCATGAGCATTTAATTGTGTTGTTCATTGTGCGCTACCTTTTCTTGACATTTACATGGTGGCTCACTTCTCGTGTGTAATTCATGCTGTTCATTGTGCGCTACCATTTTCTGGCATTTACATGGTGGCATTCGAATCGGCAAGACGCGCAATTTTTTTCCTGAGTGCTTTTCATGTTGTTCATTGTGCGCTACCATTTCTTGGCATTTGTATAGTGGCATTTGAATCGGCAAGACGCGCAATTCTTTCCTCGTGTATAAATAATGTAAATTACTGTGCGCTACCATTCTAAGACATTTTCTTGGTAGCATTTCAAGTTGACACGTCGCGTGATTTATTCCTTGAATCTACATTGTGTGGTTTCATGGTGCACAATCCTTTACGGTGTTTAATACTCATATAAAAATCTGCAATGTGCGCAATTCACTTTCCAATGTTTTTTCTGAGATGAACACAACAATACCAGAGTTCTAGATGTAATGCTGTGTGTTCCTGATATGTATTCTTAAAAGTAGAGTCATATGGTTGTTTAGAAATTGCTCAGAGTGTTTCCTGATTCTCATGCTAAAGAAAGTACTTGAATCTGAAAGTCCTATTTAACTTTTCCTGTTTCCTCCTCAGGTATTCGGTCATCTAAAGCCTAGTCAGTTTTAGGACTATTCTAGGGTTGTTCATGTTTTGGTGTGGATGTGCTGGTACATTGGCAGTTTGGCATGTGCCAAACCGCCAATGTCATAATGGGGCGGTAATTACCGCCTGTCTGTTTGCGGTCCTACCGCCAACATTGAACCGTCCGACATGGTTGTAATGAGGACCTTTATGTCACTTTTCAGTGATATCTCTACATTTACTCATTGCAACTTTGATTGTTTTGACCTGCATCTTATCAGATAAATATTATATATTTTTCTGAACACTGTGTGGTGTATTGTTCTGGTGCTATATTGTGTTATTGTATGATTTATTGCACAAATACTTTAGACATTGCCTTCTAAGTTAAGCGTGACTGCTCAGTGCCAAGATACCAGAAGGTGGGCATAGGATAATTTGGATTGTGTGTGACTTACCCAGACTAGAGTGAGGGTCCTTGCTTGGACAGGGGGTAACCTGACTGCCACCCAAAGACTAACATTTCTCAATCTGGTGACCCAAGTACTTCACTTCTTTCTGGCAATACTGCAATTTAAGCGGGTGCACTTTATGACCCTTCTTTCCCAAATGGTTCAGTAAGGCAATCGTGACATACTTGCACTTGTTACTCGTCTTGGACTCAATCAACAAGTCATCAATGTACTGCACCAATGTCGACTGGAAAGGCAATTCTGACGACTCCACATTCTTTTTCAAGATCTGATTGAATATGGAAGGTGAGTTTGAAAACCCTTGAAGAATTCTACACTAACAGTAAACTCGATCCACAAATTTGAAACAAAAGAGAAATTGGCTGTCCTCATGAAGAGGCACAGAGAAGAAAGCTTGTGACAAATCAACAACAGTGAACCTCTCAGCATCACATGGGATCTGAAACATTATCACAGCTGTATTAGGCACCATGGGACAACATTTGTTCACAATGTAATTTATTTTTCTCAAATCCTGGACAATTCAAACTTTTCCACAGGGCTTTTTCAATCCCATTATCAATGAATTGCATGGGCTGCTCAACACTTCTTTCAAAACCCCTTGCTTCACAAATTCTACAATTATTTGCGCAACCTTGATAAGAACATCCTGTGGCATGTGGTACTGGGGTATCTGAGGAAAAATTGCATTCGGCTTTACAGAAACTTTAACTGGCTCAAATCCCTTTATCAGACCTATCTCTTTCCCTGTCAGGTCCCACACCTTATCTTTGAGCTTTCCTGTAAATCAGGGTGAAGCTCTTTTACTGTCAACATTGGAAAGAAATCAATCAGTGTGTATTCCTCATTTGTAGTCTCACACTCTGTCTCTGGAGTTGGATCATCTTCATTATCACTATTCGTATGCAATGTTCCCCTAGCTATGAGCGAGGTTGCGATATTCATCGGTTTGAGGGATGCATTAGCATGTCTTTGTGCCATGTTAAGAAAATGTGCACAGTGATCTATTTTAATTAATCCATAGTGTACACTGTCTCACGAAACTAAGGTTAAGTGTGCAATGTATGCAAATAAAGCTGCCCAAGAAGCTTCTAGATGACAAAACACAAGGCACAGGGGCAAAGAATTGTGTTGGTAGTTTTAAGAAGTATAGGTCACATTTACCAATATTTGTGTTTTTTTTACTAGCAAGAAAATATGTATTTTAGGGCCATATGTAGGAACACATTTCCCCTTTGCTACATCTGGCCCTTAATGCTTATACAGGCAGTCCATTGATATCTTAATATAAAGTACCTACATATGTGGACTCCATAAAATACAACGTTCTTATTTACTAACATGCTATCCCCGTTTCCCCCAGCCTACTGCCTCCAAAAGACATTATCACAGGATGTAGGGTAGGAGGAGGAGCTGAGGGATTAAGAGAGAGAACCACGTTCACAGTATAAGTAAAAACAAGGGTGAAACCATTCCAAAGGATGAGTTAAAACAAAATACAGAAAAATGCTTCAGGTGTGGTGTAGTGGGTCACATGATAAGAAGTGTCCTGCTTGGAGTGGGGTGTATCTGTTAATCTTTCCTTTATGCAATTCAGGGCAACATAACATCCTAATTACACTGAACACTTTGGGGTGACCTTTCTAGTATATTTCTCAATTCTGTGCGGGCTTGTCTTTTTGGGAATTGTTAGCTAGCAACTCTACTGGTGGGGTGGTAAAAGTGGAATTTTCTCAGAAATAACATGGTAGGCTTCATTTAGGATGCTAAATGCCGACATTTTAATTTGTCCTGCAGATTAAGGAGGTCAAATGTAAGTGATTTAGTTATATGCAGGGTCCCTGGAATTATGTGGTGGGAAAGTACCAACTTATGAGGCAGAGTTGACCAATTTGTGACAAGTCCAATTAAGCGTTGACAACACCAGTAGCTAACTCACAAATGAAGACCTATTGGATTGCAAATTGTTTATTTAGGTTAAGCACTCGAATGCCAGTTGCAGCTGTCTCTTTCTAGATGGGGACATATGTGGCCTTCCTGTTGCTCGCTGGTAAAAATGTGCCTGGTGGGAAACGGGTTTATATAGTGACTGCTACCGGGTGCAAAGCCAGAGTGAATGATGGAGATATTAGATGTAGGCTGTTAAGACCACATTTTTGGATTGCCACGATCCGAAAGCTGACTGTGCATATCATGTCGAGTCTACTGCCTAAGTGATTGCGCCCTCTGCACTGGTAAGACACCAGATTTCCCATGTTGGGAAGGCAAGGCACAGTCAGCCTCCCTATAGGCACGATTAAAGCAAGCAGTGTCCAATACTGTAAATGGCATGCTGTCATCTTATTCCTTGACTGGCTTATTTTGCTTTAAAGGGGGCTGGTATGACCAAAGTCAGTTTTTGAACTGGAAAATGTTAAGTTATGGCTTTGAACACAAACAAATAAATAGCGTAATACTGAGGGAGCATCTGATGTGAAGGTACTAAATGCTTAGCCATACACAATGTGCCTCTGAAATGTGAAACACCATCAGACTACCACCCATTGGCAAAGCCAGTAGGTTGTACATATGCAAAATCGATTGGCTCTGACAATGTTTTACCCATGTGCACTAGCATGGCTGCTAGAAAGTTGGCATTGTGGAATTGAGTGGCAGTGTTGTATATTGGAGTGGCATAGTGCATTATTGCAGAGTGTGGTGTTGAATTAAGTGGAGTACAATGCAGTGTTGTAGAATTCAGTGTCAGTATATTACAGTGGAGCACAGTGGAATGGTGTATAGTGCAGGGGTGTAGTGGAGTTGTGCAGAGTGGTGTGGCCGGGACTGATGTAGTGGTGAAGAGAGCATTGGCACAGGTGTAGCATGTAGTGGTGTGGACTGGAGTGCAGTGGTGTGAAGCGCCAATAGTCAACATGCTTTCAGTCTATTAGCACATTTTTTTAATCTTCACAGTGAAGTGTAACCTGTCTCACCCAGTATAATGCCTTGTTTTGATCAAGTGTTTTCACTGCACTTCAGAAATAACCATGTGCTACATTTGTGTTCCTAATGCAAGTATTTTAAAATACTTGCATGGTTCATTTTAAAAGTTGCTGTGCTAAAAAAAACTTTTGTATGAAACTATCTAGCAAGATTGGCAGTGTAAACCCTCACTTTGAAGCCAAAGAGAGAAGTAAACAAGCATCCTTGAAAGACCATTCATTGCACAGCAAATGTGATGCGATAAGAACAAGATCTACGGGTCTGTTTACAGAAAGGACTCAGAAGGTTGATTCAAATAAGGTTTGGGGAGGGTACAAACTGCAGGTGGACAGCCTAAAACAACCAGCAAATGGAAAGCAGGAAAACTGTTTTACACATAGTATTAACATATTGATGCATTCAAAAGCTATCTACAGGAATAGTTTTAAAGTCCTTTTTATGGTGTAATGCTCTGCCTAATTTGCCCCCTTGTAAACTGAACTCCACAGCACACTTTATTAAATCCTCTAACTTTGCAGTCAGAGCATAAAAGTAACCATTAATCTTCAGGATAAAATAAGCAGCAAATTGTAAGAAGACATAAGCTGGCACTGGACTTCTGTTGTTGAACCCACAGCAAACGTGGCAAGACAACAAGACTTAAAGGCACCTTCATTGCTCATTCACTGTCCGAATGAACAGAACACTTTTCTTTTGTCAGCTTGCCAGAACGAGCCAGTAGGTCTAAAAATGTCTCACCCTTAAAAATCCGATTAGTCATAGCGAGTGGCCAAGCAGATAACTTGAGGCCTGTAAAGGCTGCATCATCGAATGTCTAACGTGTGATGTAGGTTTCCAAACGGATGATAATATGGAACCAGAGTTCATCTAAACTGAAAGCCAAGGTAACTACTCACTTGCTCTGAAACTGTCATGCATAATGTTTTTGTAACTCCTATAACCTATACTAAATATCTTCTTTCCAATTACAGCCAGCCAACATTTGAATTTGAACGGGCAGGCGTGAGTACCAAGGAAGACCAGGTAATTCTGTAGACGTTCCAGGTGGGATTAAGGGTCTCTACATAAATCACGTTCATAATCCACACCTTTGCTTCTATTACAGGTTTGTTGGACCGAGCAAGTTATAGATTTGAATGGACAGACATGTGTAGAAGCATAAGGACCAGGTCATTATTTGGTAGGTACTCCATCTGGGTCACCTGGCACATTATAATATGACAACATATTGTAACCAACTGTTAACCATCTTTTCTTTTGCTGCAGGCATCTCAGACAGTGCTAACATTGGTTAGAAAAGGCAGACGTGACTACAAGCAGAAAGACCAGGTAATTATTTAGTAGTTTTTCCTTGTAGTACATCTGAAATACTGGAACACAAGCATGTTCTGTAACCATTTTGTTCCATTGCAGAGATCTTAGACAGTGTCACATATACAGGCAGATGTGAGATCAAACAGAAAACCCCAGGTAATTACTTGCTACTATCGCTAGTTGCAACATTTTCCAAGAGATAGCTCAGTCTTGTCTGGAAGACTACATTCAATAGCATAAAAAACAAATTTAAGTAATGTTCCTCACTTTAAATAATGTGCCTCTTTTTTTGCAGGTTTTGCGGCACAGAAGGCTCAGACTGATTACCACCAAAATGTTCAAGCGCAAAGCATTGACTTCTGCAGAGAGCAGTGCTTCACCACAAAGGGAGAAATGCTGTCTTGTGATCAAAGAAGAATGGCTGAAAGAAATTGTGGAGACTGAGACACAGAAGTCCCGGAGCAAGGTTCACGTACAACTGGGAGAGCTATTTCTATACAATCCAGAAGTAGGCCTGATTTGTAAAGTATGTGCAGAAGCAAAGATTGCAGGGGACTTTTCTACTGGGAAGAAATGGAGTGATGGCTGGGAGCTGGACTACTTGAAACGCCATCTATGTAGCAAAGTTCATGAATCTGCTTTGGTGACACTGAGAAATAAAAGTGCTGCTGCCAGGCTGGGCTTTGGAGTGTGCACCATGCTAACGGAAACCGCCAGTGACAGAGCAAACAGACTAGAAGTGGTTGAACGGCAAAGATCCCAGCCTGAGGAGATAAAGATTCTCATCAACAATGTGTCGCTAGCAGTCAAAATGAACACGTCAATGTTATCTGTTCAAGACATCCATGACCACGTTGCATTGTATGTGAAGATCCCAGACAGCTTGAGGAGCAAGAATTATGCCTTTGAGTTTTTAGAGGCCATCAACAGTTTGATACGTTCTGACTTCATGGCAGAACTTCGCAGTGCTCGGTATCACACATTGATAATTGATGAGAGCACAGATATTTCAGTTACAAAAATGCTCATCCTCTACTTCAAGTTCCAATCTGTAACATCAACAGAGCACAAAACAGTGTTTGAGGGAATTGTAACTCTGAGTGCATGCAATGCAGAGGCTATCACTATAGCTGTACAAGACTTCTACACTGCCAATAAGCTGGATCTTATGAAAATGGTCATGTTCACATCAGATGGTGCATCAGTGATGCTGGGAAAGAACAATGGTGTTGCTACCCGCCTCAAACAATCCATTCCCCATCTAGTTGCGCAGCACTGTGTTGCGCACGGAGAAGATTTGGGAGTTGATGATGCCTGGAAAAAAGTGCTGATGATCAGGGAAATGAAAACATTACTGAGGACTGTCTACACTGTGTTCTCCCGCTCTCCGTTAAGGAAGTCCAAGCTGGATGAAATTGCTTTGGTCACTGAATGTGAAGCGGTCTCCTTTCGGCCACTCAATGAGGTGCGGTGGCTTTCTAGGCATTTCGCTGTTGGTGCACTCTTGCGTAATTACGAGGTTGCTCTCAAATATTTTGATCATGAAAGAGTTGAGGAGAATGACCCAATTGCTAAATATTGCTACAAAAAACTATCTGACTCAAACTTCCACATTTCCTTTGCAGCACTAAATGACATTCTGGGTGAACTTGCATCTTTGTGTAAGTTGTTTCAGAAAAGCTCTTTGACCACTGTTGAATCTGTGCAGTACGCAAGAGCAAAAATTACCCAAATAAAGGAACAGTACTTGGGCGACAATGTATTTTGGAGCAACACAGTAAGAGATCTGATGGCACCTGACTTGTGTAAACCATGATGCAGCTCCTCCTACAGTCCATGTGTGGGTGGAGTAGGAACATTTCTCAGCCTGTATCTTGGCAGGGGCATCATAGCATTTATCAGCAGTGCGCTTATCAAATTGTAAATGTTAACTAATTATACAACTTGCTGTATTTGATGTGCAGGGCCCTCTCCAGAACTCTGAGAGTATTCATTAAAGTTTCATAATGGTTCAACCTCCTGATTTCTGTTTTCTCTAACTGGGGTGTAGGTGGCACTTAACAGGTCATGTACTTGGGGTGTGCTACCAGGTCACTAAACTGCCTTAATGCCCTATTGCATGGAGTAATGTTTATACAAATATCCCTTTTTTGCTTGAGTGGTATGGAGAGGCTAATGCCAAAGATCTTGGTAGTTATGCGATGCGTTAGCGTGAATGGTCAATTTCTTGGCGCACGTATCCTTGGCTGCAGCGCACAGAGACATCACACTGCCGCACACAGTGGAAAAAAATTAGAGGGAACATAGTTCGTATGTATCGCGACTCCGTCATTTGAACAAGTAATCAAGCCCCTTGTGTTTTACACAGCAAGTCTCTTCCCAGTAGGGATACCGGACTTGAATCACAGACTATGAATTTGTGCAATCCATGAGAGTTGTCAATCCTATGCTGTATTGTATCTGTAATTGGGTTGGTCAAATACTGATTTGCTACTCCTACAATCCAGACTGTCTCTCCTGAATGGGCAAGTTTGGAACTTCTGAACACGTTACTGGGAGCGTGTAGCTCCTGTGTCAACCAAGAATGAAACTCTGTGACCCATGACTTTTCCCTTCACATAGGGACCTTTCTGATCTACTTCTAAGGAAGCTGCAAGCACAATCAATCAGTGTATTTGTAGAGTGCACTACCACCCGTGAGGGTCTCAAGGCGCTTTGGGGGGGAGGGTGCTGCTACTGCTCAAATAGCCAGGTTTTGAGCCTCTTTCTGAAAGTCAGCAGGTCTTCGGTCTGTCGTAGGGGCAAGGGAAGGGTGTTCCATGTCTTGATGGCGAGGTGGGAGAAGGATCTGCCTCCGGTAGTTGCTCTTCGGATGCGGGGGATGGTGACGAGGGCGAGGTCGGCAGATCAGAGTTGGCGGGACGGAGTGTAGAAGGTGAGTCGTCTGTTGAGGTAGGCTGGACCCGTATTGTGGAGGGGCTTGTGTGCGTGGGTGAGGAGCTTGAAGGTTATCCTTTTGTTGACGGGGAGCCAGTGTAGGTCTCTCAGAAGGGAAGTGATGTGGCTGTGGTGGTGGGCATTGAGTATCAGGTGTGCAGAGGCGTTTTGTATGCGTTGCTGTCGTTTGAGGAGTTTGGCCGGGGCTCCTGCGTAGAGGGTGTTTCCATAGTCAAGTTTGCTGCTGATGAGGGCTTGGGTGACTGTTCTTCTTGTATCTGTGGGGATCCATCTGTAGATCTTGTGGAGCATGTGGAGGGAGCTGAAGTAGGATGAGGAGACGGTGCTGACTTGCTTGGTCATGGAGAGTGTTGAGTCGAGGATGATGCCCAGGTGGCGTGCGTGGTTGGGGGGTGTTGGGGCTGCTCCCAGAGCAGTCGGCCACCATGCCCAGACTGGGAGGTTGACGCCGAAGATGAGGACCTCCTTCTTATCTGAGTTCAACTTCAGTTTGCTGTTCCTCATCCATTCGGCGAAGGCCTTCATTCCTTTGTGGAGGTTGGATTTGGCTGTGAGGGGGTCCTTCGTGAGGGAGAGGATCAGTTGGGTGTCGTCGGCGTAGGAGATGATGTTGAGGTTGTGCAGCCGGGTGACGCGGGCGAGCGGGCCATGTAGACGTTGAAAAGTGTAGGGCTGAGGGACGAACTTTGGGGAACACCGCAGATGATCTTGGAGGCTTCGGAGCGGAAAGGGGGGAGGCGGACGCTCTGGGTTCTGACAGAGAGGAAGGAGGTGGTCCACTCCAGATATTTGTCCCGGATCCCAGCGTTGTGGAGGTGTGTACGTAGGATGTGGTGGCAGACGGTGTCGAAGGTGGCCGAGAGGTCCAGAAGGATGAGGGCCGTCGTTTCGCTGTTGTCAAGCAGGACCCTGATATCGTCGGTGGTGGCGATGAGGGCGGTTTCAGTAATGTGGTTGCTGCGGAACCCTGACTGGGATGGGTCCAGGATGTTGTTTTCTTTGAGGTAGTGGGTCAGTTGACGATCTTCTCGATGACCTTGGCCGGGAATGGGAGCAGGGAGATGGGGCGGAAGTTCTTGAGGTCTCACATTCCTCCTCATCTGAACTTCCACTCACCCAATCATCATTTATTCCATTCTCACTGTGTAACAGGAATTAGTGAAATGTTATTACTTTGATTGGACCTCTGACCTGTGACTTGTTGAGGAAACATCACCTGCTGTTGTTCCATTGGGGCTTGAGGTAGTTGGATTTGCTGTCTAGGTACCATGGGATCCTGGTGATGCATTGGCTGCAACTGTGTCATTTCTATGTGTGGCATTTGCACCTGCTGCTTGGGTTGAACATTCTGCATTTGATTCACATTACTTTGGAAATTCGGATTATGACCTCTCATTCTCGGTCCTCTCATGTTTTGGAATGAGTTGATATCATTAGTTTGCTGAACGACCCCTTCCTGCACCATCATCGGGCACTCCCATTTCCAATGTCCGACCGCACCGCAAGCGTGAAAACGCAACAATTTCTTCATTCCCTGCACATTATTCTGAACCACTACAGTACCCAAATCAGGACAACAGTTTACATTATTTCAGTGACCTCTATCTCTCATCTGATTTTGAAATACCACGTTTCCCTGTTGCTGCTGTTACTGTGGAAAATTTCCCTGCATCCCTGTGTGTGCAGCTTTAATCTGCATCACCATCGCCTTTTCCTTTAACTTTCTCTGCTTCCATTCAATCTCGGCACTACAGTACTTTGCATACTGCAACACCTCATCAATCTGCTTGGCTTGCCAGCAAATCAAATGACTCTTAATCATCTGGCTAATTTCAGGTCTCAATCCTTCCAAAAATCAGAACACAAAATGAATCATGTCTTTCATCTCAATTGTCTCTGTACCATTGTACTGCTTGAACACCTGCTACAATCTCTCATAGTATGCATGTATTGACTCTTTGCCTTCCTAAGCTGTCCTGTCAATTTTCTGCCAGTCAATGTTTCTGGGTGAAATTCTCGTTTACAGGAATTCAATCACCTTGTAGTAATATTGCATTACTCAGGAGACGGCTCATCTGTAACTTTATCTCTCCTTGATTCTTTTGTTGGCCAATCTATACTCCTCTTACACGGCATCCACAGATCAGTTGGAACCACTATCTCTATTAAAGTGTTTCGGTCCTCTCACAGGCATTTTGCAAGTTTCACAAACCTGTCTGTCTGCTGATACCATTCCACTGGCTTCTCTCCAATCTAGGATAATCATTTGTAAATGACAGATTGTCACTTCTGCTCCAAGGGACATAAACAAATTCCCTCCCGGAATCTCCCTCATTGGTAAAATTTTCACTGGACCCTTGTCCTGCTGCACATTTGCAGTCAGCTCCGTAGAATCCCTTCTTCTTTTATCTCTTTCCTTTACCCATCTGCCTTCCCATTTGTCCAATGCTCCCCAAGTCTGGGTACTTTGAAGTAACTCCCTAAGGTGTGCCTTCATTCCTGCAGATCTCATGTGTTCAAAATGTTTAGCCTCAAAGTCTAACCTGTAATTCCTTTTCAAAATGCTTTGTTTTCTCTATTTCTATGCCATACTTCTCTGCCCGGTCTGCTAGCTTCTGATGCACATTACTCACTTGCCTCATAATCTTTGAGCACAGATATCTCAATTCTGTTTCCGTGTAGGACTCTAATCTGTTCACACCCATAATTCCTTCAATGAGCTCACCCGCTTCCATACTCAGTCTTGTGTAGTTCAAGCACTCCTCTCTCTTTGGAGCACTCTAGGGGGTGGGGTATTCAGTTTGTCCAGCCATTCATCCAACTGCTGGGCAGTCAAACCTTACAACGAAATGTTGCCTGCCTGGACTGGTAGTACCTGTTGCACAAATGTATTCGGGATTTGCGGGGTCAGTAATTTCAACCTCTGACTAATGTTTGACCCTATTACAGTATCTGGAGGAACTCCGAATGGACTAATGACTAACAAGGATTTGGACCCGTCAAACGTTTGTCCCACAGGAGAGGCTACTGGAATATTCCCTTTAAGGCCTCCCCTCATTAAATTCTGACTCAGGACTCCCTGTCCGTTTGCATCGCTTTTCTCTGGTGCTAACAATGGCACAATTAGATCTAAGGTAACAGGTACAGATACAGCATCTGGGCTTGGTCTGACACTCAAGTTCTGTGGTTGCGTAGCTCCCATATTTTGGCTCATAAGTACAGACATATCTGTCAGGGTCCCTGTTATCGGAATGAATCTTGGCATTACTTGTGGCTGCACCTGCGGCAGCAAGAGTGGAATTGGCTCAGTCTGAACCAACACTGGTCTCGGGAAAACCTGTTCTGTAGGCACAATTAGATTTGTGGCAGTTTCCATAATAGGCACATCATGGTAAATTCTCTGGACATTTGGCTGTGGCACCTGGTTTTGTACTACTGGAGGAGTAGGCGCATTAAGAATACTCTGTGTTGGGCTCTGTGTTGGGCTAGTATTAGTCTGCACTGGACTCGCTTTCACATTAACCTGTGTCAGAGCTGAAGGATCTGCACTGGTGCTCGGACCACTCTCATGTGGTACATGTGGTGGTGGATAATTTCTCTATAACTGTGTAAGATACTCATCAGAATCTGACTCTTCTTCATATGTCAAAAGTCTTCTAGCCTCCCTACTCTTGGAAGAGCTCTCGTTAGTCTTCCTAGTAGCCTTCCTTCCTTCTATCTCACTGTCTTGTGTAATTGCTGGGAACAACTTAATCCCCTGCAAAGTCTCAGTTCTCCAAATTTTCTGAACATGGTCCCATCTAGCCTCCGCTAGTGTCTTTTCTGCCTTTCTCATTTTCGTCTCAAATTTCTGTTGCTGTTGTTGTCTGGCTACTTACTCCCAAATAGCTAATGCCTCAAATTGTGCTGGTCTCGGAAGGGGTTTCAGATCATACAGCACCCACCTTAGATTCTCTAAGCTCCTTAAATTGAATATTCCATTCACAGGAAACGCTTGTCAGGCCGCAGCAGCCGCCGCGGACGCAAGCACAGGCCGCCGCGGCGCGGCATTTGGTAAACACCGCGGCCGGCATGCAAGCCGCGGGGGAAGCCGCGGCTAGCAGGCGGGCCGCGGGGGAAGCCGCAAGTCTGGCCAGGGGTCGCGGCACTCGCCGCGCACCCTTCTTTCGTTTCTGCCGCAAGAGCAGACGCGGCAGGAGATGAGACCCTGAGTTGGGTCTCGACCCTGCCGCGCATAGCGCATTTAGTGCGCTTAACATTCTGGCATGTAGGAAATCTTCTTCTTCACCACTTACCGGTCACAACAGGCAAAAGTCGGATACCTGCATATGGTGGTGTTTTTATGCATGCCTTTTCCCTTTCCCAGAATTCTGTTCACTTCCTCTCTTCCCAGCATGCATTGTTTCTCTTTGTTTGGACGCATGTTCTTTATTCATTGTTATACTCTCTTCCCCAATCCAAGATGGTGGTGTTTCTACTTCCTGTTTCCTATTTCTTGTCTAGGGGTATATAAGGGGAATTCAGCTTCTTGCTCATTGCTTTGGTGGTAGTCACGCTCCGGCTGGTTTCCTTTGTGGATCCAGTTATTCCTGACCTGTCTTCGTCTCCAGTTTTCTTGTACTCTCGGATCTTCAGTTCTAACGTCCTGGTGTCCTCCTTCTGTTTCAGGGAGTTCCTGTTGGAGGTTTTTTGCCCTTTTGGGGTTTTTCCTCTGGGACTCCTTCTGGAGGGCACGGACTGTAGTGGCTTGCTATTGTCAAACAGCATAGTGGCTACCGGAAGGTGTCGCCCCTACCTCGGCCAGAGCAGAACCTGCCGGAATCGGGGTCGTTCCCCAACCCTCATCAACTTCGACGGTAAGCCCAGTGAAAATCGTGACAACGCTAGGCTCCCATCCTTCTCTGTCACTTTGCTCCATCGCTTTAGCCAAAGGCATGGCACAACACCCTTCTCTTCCATTACAATGCAAGCTGGCGTACCTTCTGGTGGTGAAATTTCCCCTATACTTGTAATGTACGTATCTCCCCTCAAAGCACCCTTTAAAGCTTTGAAGAATTTCATTTTTGCGACTTTATGTTATTAAAAATCAAACCAGGAAGTGACTTTTAATCCCAGAATTCTCTTCACCCTCTTTCTCAACCAATTGCGCTTCACAGACGGCTGCCAATCTGTGCGCAACCGATCTCATTAACCAACCTATCCCAGCGCGGCTCCAATGACGTCACACTCACACGTACTGCGGCTGACAATGTCTTGCAGCAGCACCTCCTGAACTCAGATTCACACAAAACTAATGCAAAATATTGCGAGCACTAAACAAAGTCAAAACTCAATTTGCCAGTTTACTACAGGTAAGGTAATACAATAACTTCAGAAACTTTATGGATTTTTCACTGACGGCATTTCACTCTAACAGCTACTAATTCTTTCTCAGTCTCCCTGATTCACAAGCAAAAATCGACCCACAAATTTCACTCTCAACTGATCAGTGGGTCTGTCCTGGTGCACATAGGTCTCGTCAGATCTCAGTCAAAAATGTATTTCACTCACCTTGACTCACTCTCTGATTTGTTGCCCATGCCCAATCGACCAATTAAACCAGACAAATTACGACAAAAAACAAGTGTCTCATACACTTTTCAATATACTCCGGAGTCTTAGAACACAGAGGGTCAGTACATCAACAACCAAGCGGAGAATTTTGAACAAAAAGCACCACACACATGTGAAGTTCGACAACTTCCCTACTCCCACACTGCGGAGTATGCACACTGCTTCTACAACTTCATCTGGAGTACGCAAACTCACAATTCACCTGAGATTTGCATAAGATATGCAAGCGCAAATCCTACTTCTTCGCACTGTCACTAGAACGCTGAGAAGATCCTCAAACAGCCATTGGCAGGCTCCAAGATTCAGGGAAAGTCATTTCAGGACTTAGGGACACATTTTCTCTCCATTGGTGTCTTTGAAAAAATAAATCCAATTCTCGCTGATGACGAGCTCTCAAAAGACAAGACCACCAAGCTACTACCATCTCTGTGAACACCTCTTATTTCTCATTAACAATCTCTGGGACCAAGTACTCTGCTACCTTTCTTTCGGGACCATATGATGGGCTCTTAAGGGGACAACCCTGTACTGGGCATCTATGATGGGCTCTATAGGAGACAAACCATCATCTCTGCTTTCATCTCTGTTAGCGCGTCCGACCTTAATAAGTAAACTTACAAGCGGATGCGAACAGCTCTATGGACCTTTTGACTCGCTTAAAGATGTTCCCACAATAAATCCAGCACATGCAGATCAATAATCAATAATTAACCAACAACATCAATATTCAATGACAATCAATAGCATTAATAATCAATTATAGTCAATAGCATAATAATAAAGGAGACAGTAATCATCACACACCACGACTACAAGGTAATGAATAACCACACCTTTATGAAAATTTGAATATTTTCCCCCCTATGTTAACAATGCTAATGTCACGTAAAATAATCTTAATATCAAATGATAAACATACAGAAACAGCACTGGCTGATCGAGGTGACAAAAGAAACGCAATCTAATCAAGGCTTGAACTACTACACATTCTAAATTGACAGTGCAATGTAATAATAAGAACCACTACACAAATGATATTTATACATTTAGATTTCAGCAAAGAAAAGATATGAAATGTTATCACATGTAACGGACTTAGTCAGTGAGTTCCCTAACTAATGTCAGATTAGAATTAGCATGTTTGGGCTTCATGCAAAACAATTTAGTCAACACAAATTTGAAAAACGTCTAACTATGGATCTATCAAAAATGTTCAGAAGGGGACCAAAGCTAAGAAAAAGATCATATAAAATGATCTTACCAAAGGAATCTTTGTTCTGTATAGGTCCAGAGAGGTATTAGTAAAAATGACATCTATTGTGTGGCCTGCTTTGTGTGTTGCTCCCTTTAAAGTAGCGTATAGACCAGTATTAGCTAACCTCTTGGTCAGTTTAAATACTGTGTTGTCTGATGGGTTATTTAGTTTGATGTTAAAGTCACCCAAGTTTGTGAAACTTGCGTAATAAATAATTGTATGGCCTAGTGCAGTGGGTAAAAGAGTTAATAAAATCTTTAGCATAACCAGGGGTTATATAACAGGACTCTGGCAAAAGAATATTGGGTGGAGGGGGAGATAACAAATCCCGAGGCCTCTGCACCAATCAGGTCATCAACCTGGGACACATTGCAATTCATTGACTTTTTAAAAGCTATGGCAACCCCACCACCCACCTACCTTCTTGTCCTAGATGCATGTAGGCATAGTAAGGGGGAGAGTCAGTTGCAATTCAGGGCAGGAATTATCATTTAACCATGTTTCTATCATGAGGAGAACATTTAATTGTTCTTCCACACGCGGATTATAGATGTCTAAGGTATGTTTTGGTAACAAAAAACAGGTGTTTATTGGTGCTGCTTATAACTTTCTTTGAGTTTTCAGCAGCTCCCCCTTGTCACTGACTCCTTGATTTAGCAGGTGGAGCAGCATCTTTCAAGAGCGACAGCCAACTTAACCCTTACAACCTATAAGCCCCAGGTTATTACACCATTTTTGGGGTATCAATCTGAGTATTCAGGCTGCAGTGTAGGTAGTTTGAGATCTTGCTGCTGCATTGCCGCCAGCATAGTGGCTGGCACTGGCCACAGACCAGCGCAGATGGGCTTTCCTTTGGTGCATTTTTGGCATGCCAGCTGCGCGAGTCCTCGCTGCTGACATACTTGTCGAGGTGGCCATGGTGACCAGGTAACTGTCCCAACTATACTTTCAGGCCCCCTAGACCTCTGCCCTGTCAGCTGTAGTCACCTACCTAGGGTCAAATTTGCCAAACCAACGTTTCCAAGCTTTTCAAATATAATCTATTTTTATAAATTGGTATTCTTTGCTAAGCCTTACTACTCGCAGCCACAGCTGCCCAGGTTTGACTTTGAACCATATCATTTAGTATACCCAAATCCTCACATTTTGAATGTGCTGTAGAGTGTTATCAAGCATCTAATTGCTATTAAAAGACATTTGTTTAAAGTTAGCAACTCAAATTGCTTTGCAACTCATTTTATTATAAAAACTCCAAAAAGTTGAAAAAATCTAGCATCTGACAGTAGTCATTTTACTTAATAGAGTGGACCCTACATGTCCATATTACTTTTGCCGCAATATGCAATGCCAATTACCTTCACCATAGAGATGTGTCATAAAACAGCTTTTTTTAGGCATTGCACTAATTCATTAGGCTCTTACTTAAAAACATTACAGAAATTTCTATTTTGCAGGTAGCTGAACTGTAAGTTGAAGGCTATACTTGGCTGCTTATCGTTAATTGCTACCATGGTATTACTACTCTAACTTGAAAAAAAACAGCATTTGCAATGCAATAGGCCTCGCATTTGCTTGAGTTAGCCTATTAGCATTGTACATTTCTAACTGGAATGTTCTTGCCACACAAACTGAAAATAAAATGTAAAGCAGTTGACATAATCAAGCCCAATCAAAGCACCACAGTGAGCATGAAGGATAGAGACAAAAGGAAAAAGAAGTTCGCTTGCAGTCAAAGTTATTGGCAGTAGTGCAATTATCCATGTACCAGGGTTGATGGCCAAGGCCGTAACAAAACTGCCCTAAGGAGGGACAAACGTAAAGCAGTTACCAATGAAAACGCTGCTCTGCTCGACCTAAAATCCTTCCTCATTTAGTTATAATAGATGCATTTATCTGGAGTCCCAGTGGAAAGTAATTGGTTAGGTATAGGGATAAGTGAAGTCTAGCAGCTTTAAATTTTTGCCATACTGCATGGAACCTGAGTCAACTTGTATCTAGTTCACTTCGGCAGCCTAGTTATTTTTAAAAACATAAAGAAATTAAACATCTTAAAACCTGCTCCTCTTATCAGTAAAAGTTGTTTTGCTAACTGCTAGTGCAAGTGGCTGGGGATAGCGTATCTAGTAAAGTGGAAAGATAAGGGGCCTGATTAGGACTTCGGCAGAGGGGATTACTCTGGCCCAAATGTGAAGGA
Source organism: Pleurodeles waltl (assembly GCF_031143425.1). Classification (NCBI taxonomy): domain Eukaryota; kingdom Metazoa; phylum Chordata; class Amphibia; order Caudata; family Salamandridae; genus Pleurodeles; species Pleurodeles waltl. Next base: position 497,380,567 of record NC_090444.1, read on the forward strand.
TATTCCGCCTGCCAAATTATGAGTCCATTATATCCTATGGAACTTGTAATACGGCAGGCAGGATATCCATCACATTTGGGACAGAGTAAGCCCCTCCGCCAAAGTCATAATCAGGCCCAATATGTTTTAATTCTTGGAAGCAGAAGGCCGCCCGCCTCTATTATTAATTGAAACATCTTCAGATTGTTACACCTTTCCCTGTCACTAAAAATATCGCAATATTAAAGCAAATTCACAAAAAAAGACTGATGAATTCTGATCATCACATTAGCAAAAAGAAATAAAAACAGAGGAAGAATGATCATTTTAATCAACGTGACTCAGCCAATAATACTGAAAGCTAGTGAGTGCCCCTGAGTTAAACATCTTCATGTCTTGTTTCGTATAAAAGTGTAGTTCAATCGAAATAGATCCGCAAAGTGTGTCACATATTTCCCCATATACCTTGCGGTGCGATCCATTGATCCATAGAAAAATTAACTGCATTTCAGTGGGAAAAAATCAGTGGAGAGCAATTAAACAATAAGGCTTCTGATTTAGTGTTATTTATTCTGTATCTTCGGATAGATCTGAATTCCTCTATTCTTGCAAAATAATTTTTGATATTTGCTTCCTTCGTGACTAAGCAGAGTGATATCCGCAAATAATTTCAACTTTGATACATCATTGACCGGAGGTAGGATACTATCCTCTGGTCGAACTGCATAGGCCAAGGGTTCAATAAATACTGCAAAAATAACAGGACACATAAGACAGTCTTTTCTCCTCCCACAATTTTTATTAATTCGTCCAGCGGACTTAGAGTTGCTAAGGATTTTCGCTTCTGCATTTCTATACAGATTAAGTATTGAAATGACACACCTAAATTGAAACATAAACTTAAACAAGTAGGCCAAATCAAATGCTTTTTCAGCATCCAACATAATGATGGCTGTCCTCATATTATTGACTGAAAAATAATCACTTGTCTGTATTAAATAATAAGTATTAGTTGACATCAGCCTATTTGATAGAAAACCATTTTGTTCTTGATGGATCAAAGACTGTGCTGTGGAGGCCAGTGTAAATGCAATTGTTTTTGTAATGTTTCTGTCATCAAAATTAAGTGACTTATGTGGGCAATATGATTTTCGGATGACATTTTTTTTAAAAACTAAAACAAAGACAACTATGATAGCCTTAGTGAAAGAGCTGGGAATATTATTAGCTGTAAAGATTTCATTGAAAAAACAAACCAAAAATGTACTTAATTGGTGCACAAATAATTTGTAAAGTTCAGCATGTATACCATTGCTAACACAACTTTTGGCATGTAATAGTCTTCGACCAACGTTATAGGTGAATCTAATGCAGATTGCTGGTCAGAAGACAGAACTGGCAAATCCATGGTATCCACTAAGGCCCATATTTATACTTTTTTAGCGCTGCATTTGCACCTCTTTTTGATGCTAACGTGGCGCAAATTTACAAAATACAATTGTATTTTGTAAGTTTGCGCCGCTTTTGTGTCAAAAAATGACGCAAATGCTGCACTAAAAAAGCATAAATATTGGCCTAAATCTTTAGAATAAAGCAACGAATAGTGCCGAAGGAAAACCTCTGAAATTGTCAACACCAGGACAGTGCGCGCTCTACAGGCATCTAGAATGCAAAAAAACAACACTCGCAAGATAATGTAATTTATGCATTGTGATGATATGTTATTGTTTAACCTTTTGCATTGCAGAATTCCATCCAAAAGATTCCTTTTTAAGGTGCTTATAAATACTGTACATTTGCAATGTATTGCTGCAGACATTCAGAGTGTGTTAGGGTGTGGTCCCTTTCCAGGGCCTTCTAGAGACTTTCCCTGCAACATGCCTGGGCGTGGTTCTAGGCTGGGCCAAGACTCTATAAAAGAGAGTCAGCCCAACTTCCAGTGCTCACTATTCAGAGGTCCCGGTGCAGAGCAGCAGCTTCTTCCTGAGCTCCTGTCCCGGCGGCCTATTTGGATTTTCCAGTCTTCGGCACTCATCTCTCATTGGTGATCACTGTTTCCAGGCAGTAAGACGGTGTTTGGAAATTATCCAACACTGTAATTGAGATTTTTCATATTCTTGATTTTAATTCTTAAATGAATAACAGATTACTTGTACGCTGCCATTTTTTGACATTTGTATGGTGGTTTGCAAATAGGGAGGACACGCAATTTATTCCATAAAGATTTGACTTCGTTATTACATTGTTGTTCATTGCGCGCTGATATTTCTTGAAATTTACATGATGTTTTACGAGTTGGCAAGACGTGCAACTCGTTTCATGAGCATTTAATTGTGTTGTTCATTGTGCGCTACCTTTTCTTGACATTTACATGGTGGCTCACTTCTCGTGTGTAATTCATGCTGTTCATTGTGCGCTACCATTTTCTGGCATTTACATGGTGGCATTCGAATCGGCAAGACGCGCAATTTTTTTCCTGAGTGCTTTTCATGTTGTTCATTGTGCGCTACCATTTCTTGGCATTTGTATAGTGGCATTTGAATCGGCAAGACGCGCAATTCTTTCCTCGTGTATAAATAATGTAAATTACTGTGCGCTACCATTCTAAGACATTTTCTTGGTAGCATTTCAAGTTGACACGTCGCGTGATTTATTCCTTGAATCTACATTGTGTGGTTTCATGGTGCACAATCCTTTACGGTGTTTAATACTCATATAAAAATCTGCAATGTGCGCAATTCACTTTCCAATGTTTTTTCTGAGATGAACACAACAATACCAGAGTTCTAGATGTAATGCTGTGTGTTCCTGATATGTATTCTTAAAAGGAGAGTCATATGGTTGTTTAGAAATTGCTCAGAGTGTTTCCTGATTATCATGCTAAAGAAAGTACTTGAATCTGAAAGTCCTATTTAACTTTTCCTGTTTCCTCCTCAGGTATTCGGTCATCTAAAGCCTAGTCAGTTTTAGGACTATTCTAGGGTTGTTCATGTTTTTGTCGGAAAAGACGAAGCTTAGAGTTGTAGCATGGTACTGATTTCATGAGATGTAATTTTGATGTTGTGTTTTAACCTTTTGCTTCCCACAGGTCTCCTTCCCAGCTGTTCCCGTCCTAATCCCCTTTTCCCCACTTGGACTCTCTTAGACTCTGTGATAAATCTAATCAGAGTATTGGAGCTGTCTTGTGGTGGAAGTGTTGGGAACGTGCACAGACCCCGAGGATCTGGTGACTCTGACAGAAATTAAACCCAACTCGACCCAACCCGACTCAATAACTTAATCCTTGCTAAACCCTTGGTAGCTTGGCCCACGAGCAGTAAGCCTTAACTTAGGAGACGTGTGTAAAGCATTTTATATCATCAAAACAGTAAGTGATGAAAACACAACACTAATAAAAATCCAACACCAATTTATGACATCAAAACAACAAAAACCCAATGTAGGGAACCAGAGATATGAATTTTTATAGATTAAATGTAAAAAATGCTTTCTAGTGCCTAAAAATAAAAAGCGCCAACCAAGGACATCTGGTATCACTCGACCAGTGCTAAGTCAAAAGTTGAGGCAGACCACGATGGAGACCTGTTCGGATACACTGAGCAGGGGTCCGCGGTCAAAGTTTTACCTTTGCATGTAGACATTTTTCTGGAGCTTTTCTCCCTCAATGTCATGCGCTCCTCACCAGCAAGCTGATTTAGATGCAATATCGTCGGATTGCCTTTCCACCCGCACCCAGTCAAATCGTTGAAGTCTGGAGCTCCAGAGCTTTAAGAGGGACAACTTGAAATTCAGGCTGGGTCACAGTTGAAGGTGGCAAGCTTGACAAACGAAGTTGGGTTGGTCCGCTCATGGAACCTTTTTTCAAAGTTGCTCCAAACTTCGCCAAACTTCTGGATCTTGAAGTGTCCACAAACTTGATCCAAGGTTCCAGAAGCTCTGAATTCCTCCATGGAATTTGGGACTATAGTTCCCAGAATGCTCCTGGCTAGAATCCTCAAATGGCCACTGGACACTGGTCAGCTGGGCTCTTCTTGCTGGACTTGATCCACGGGACTCAGGTTAGCTCCTTTGTACCTGTAAACTACAGGGAGTCCACTCCTTGAGCTGCAGAAGCAAGGCAAAGTCATTTTCTTGGTGGAGCACAAAGTGAGCAGCTGTAGCAGTCCTTGTGGGTGCAGTACTCCAGGTGCAGACCAGGGGTTCAGCAGAGCAGTCCTTCTTCTCCCGTATCTTCTTCCAGCAAGCATCTCTTTTGCTGGGCAGCTCTGACATATTTATCCTTGCTCCTGGGTTAGCAAGTCAGGGGAGCATCTCTTACCAATGGATTGCAGGGTGTCACCCTCTGGAATCACCACTTCCTGAGAGTGTGGCAAAATCAATCCCAAAAAGCAACATTCTTTAAAAATCCAACAAGGAGAAAATCTCAAATCTCTCCCTTGATGTTACAACTGGATGAGTCTACCCACTGCTGTGGCCAAGTTTCCCTAATACACCTCTTCCAGCCCCACTTCTAATCTAATTTTTGGGGTATGCATCTGACTGGGGGGCAGAAAAAGTGGGAGGTCCAGTATCTGTCCCATGTGGCTTTCCCTCCTTTAAAGAACAGTTGACCAATCTACCTCCACCCTGCTCTGCCATCTCATACAGCAGTTCTCCTCCTACCAGAAGCTTTGATTGTTTTAGCTCAGGCCACACCTCATTAAGGAAGGCTGGGGCAGGTTGCCAAAGACTGACAAATTAGGAAAGGTCATTACAGGGCTGATTTGGCAACTTTCAGAAAGAGTTCTGAAACTATTTTGCTGTGATAGTTATAATAAATCCAACCTTGGCAAGTTGTTGGATTTATTCTACCTTTTGGTTTGATACCAAACCTGACAGAGTTAGCTCTTTTCCAGTGGAATTGAAACTTTATTAATTGTAAATAAAGCCTCCCAATGTTAGCCTATGGAGCTAATGTACCGCAGTGGGGAAAAACACATTCGGCTGTTGTTCCCCCACAAGGGCTTATAAAACATCTTTTATAAAGTCCCTGTTTATAATCACACTGCACCCAACCCTTGGGATGCTCAGAGCAGACCTTAGGGGTGACTTATATGTAAAAATAAGGTAGTTTGAGACTTTGGGAGTACTTTTAATTCTAAAGTTGAATTCGGAGTTAACATAAATATAAAAGCAGTCAGCAAGGTAGGCCTTATTTTACCATGGCACCAAAGACCACAGCAGGCCACCAAGGGATGACCAAACTACACTGGGGTCCCTAAACCTACATGCCTTGCCGTATACTAGGGACTTGAAAGTAGGTTGTCAGAGCCAATCATAATTATGCCTAATTTGCATATACCATCTTACACAGAGCACTGGCCCTGGAACTGGTTAGCAGTGCCAAAGGCACAATCAGAGTCAGTAACCACCAGTTTCAGTCTAAAAGTTGCGGGAACCAGGACCAAAAGGTTGACTTTTTCATATTGAACTGTTGCTATTTTTTTGCTTAACAGACAGAGCTAAGTACCAAATGACAAGCTCATTCTTCTCATAACTTTTTTAAATGGGTTTTGTGAATTGCTATTTCAGTGGCAAAAAAATTATTATTATTTTTTTTTTATTCTGCTGAGCCTGGCTTAACTCCAACTTAGCTGAGACTAAGTTAGCTGCAATGAAATTGTTAGATGCTGCATCTAATGCAGTCTGTAAAAGGCCAACTCTCACCTTATTTTCTTTGCTTATCTTCCCTGTATAACTTCACATTGTATCTCATTGTTAATCGATATTGCTATACCTCTTACTGTTGCAGTAGAAGATGCAAAGAACATATGAACAGCATACCACTCGAATACTCATCTTGAGCACAGTAGTTTTCAGATGTGTCTCCGGATGCAAGATAATATTTGCTTTAGATGCCCTTAATGAAGGCCAAATTGCTCTACAATTATTTCTATTGTTAAGCCCATTGACATTACAAGAAGCCACCTTTATATTCCTTAGAGTCATAATTAACTTGAGATCCAAAGCTGTCTCTTGAGTTTAACTGTTCCCATCCTACACAAGGTACGTATAACTATATAATTACTGTCCAATATCTCCAACAAAATGCTTACTTTGAAATATTTTACAAAAATGTTTCTGCTTTTAAGTTGTTGAAGTACAATCCCTGACCCTGTTCCCGGTCCCATCACCCCCCTGTGCCACAACTTCTTCCCCTCCACCCCCAATAAGTGACTCCTGAGCTTCATCCATCAAGACTCTAGAGAGCATAATCCCTCATCCCACCCTCATTCCACCCTCCAGCCCCTCCTGTTATGTGCCACCCCTAAAGTCTACCCCCTCAAGTTTTGTGCCATGGTAGTGCACTGAAGACTGTTACATTGATGGAGAAGGCGTATGGCCCAGTCATCTCCCACCACCCCCATCCTGCTCCGCTGTACCTGGACAGGACACGATAGGGAGACTGTTAACAAAAGTAAAGTATTTCTATAATCTCCCTTGCAGGAAATACAAATGCTCTTTTTCTAAACCTGGAAGAATTAGTAAATTCAAAAAATTCAGACTCTTGTGGTACTGAAGAAAACACCTGCAATTTGCCATTATAAATCACTTTCAGTTTGGACTGCTAGATGAGACCCTATTTTCTTAAACAGTTCAACCATATTCTAGAATTCTTGGAACCTGTGAGCTGTAGCCACTGACACATCTGAAGAAATCCTAAAAGAATAACTGTCTAAAGTTTGAAATTGTTTTGCAAAAATGGCTTTATTCAGGATTGTCAGATCTTTATTGTTCTTGGCTAGCTAATGGGGCAATATAAGCCTCAGTCAGTTTTGAAATTAACTTGGAAACATTCTGTCTAGTTTTGTTAGGCTCCGGAATGCCCACAAAACACAAGTTGGATTGATGTGATCTGTCCTCCATTTCATCTTGTTTCATTTGGAGCTTGATTATCTCTCTTTCCGAATTTGCTGTCAGAGTGTCACAGTTCTTGCAGCTATCCTCCTGGTCTGAAATTCTCTGCTCAGCTAGCTCTATATGATCAATACACTCATTCACAAACAGTTTTATGGCACTTAATTATTCGCTAAATTCCTGGTGGGCTTTGCTTTGGCTAGCTTTCAGCTTTTAAATTCCTCCCAGAATTTCCTGCAATACAGAGACTATCAACTGAAAGGGAGCAGCTAGACCCATATTTAAATTCTTAATCTGTGGCATTAACTATTGAGATCTCAACCAAAAGGCGATGAATGATTGCAAATTGGAGCCTTTAGTATCCAAGCTAGCTTTCTTATTGACATCAGCACTTGGAGTTACAGACTCTCAAAGGTTACTGTGGATTGTTGCCCCCCCCCCCACATACTAGGTACTGCCTCCTAACTTGGGGAGCTTCATTCCATTTTATTTTTGACTGACCGCAGTGTTGCTCTGTCTGTGGAAACAACCCTTGCAAGAGGATTTGAAAATCAGGTATGAGAAATGAGTAAGAGGCTGTGCAGGAGCTGCATCTTATGAGGACATTTGTAGTGTAGTTGAGACAGAGTGCTCATCCTGAGGCCCCTGAACCATAGATTGAATAACCTCTCATATTCTGACTAATAACAGAATTACTAAATGAGCTTTGCCAGTTCTGCCTGTTTGGGCTGTCCCCATTTTCTCCCAACTGCTGCTCTGACCTCTGTAGTGGAAGAGGTGCCTTCAGTTCTATTGAGTCTAATGATTGTTGCAAGCTATCATTGTTATCTCTGGGTTTCTCTTTATATAGTGGGCTCTTTGGCATTGAAAAGATGGTTAGAGGGTCAGAGCTCAACAGTGCATTGGATGTTGTTGCTGGAGCTGCTACAGACATTATTGATGTATGACGTCTGTTGATGAAATCTAAATGAGTAGCACTTCATATGGTCTAAAGTCACATGTCACAGAGTTCCCCACCCAGCAATTCTTGTTTAAGGAGAATCTCAATACTTCAATAATCTCCTTTAGCATAATACCATCAAACCTCAAAGTGAAAACATTGAGCATTCAGCAGTCCTGGGTTGGTCTCAAGCTACATTCACTTCCACATGGACTGCCTCTGTAGCCCTACAAAATAACCCCTACTCTTTGTAGTGGTGTCTAATATACCACCCCAAAGCTGCTCAGTCTTTTACTCATAAATCCTATGTACTTCAAAAGGCTTGGAAGTACTTACAGTCATTGTACCAAACCCATCCTTTATAGTATGTCATCCTTTATTGGATTGCTGCTGAGCAATCAGACTGATTCACCTATTTCATTATTCTGTTCTACATGACTCTGCAGGCTCTGTTTACCCAATTTCTGAACTGCTGGAGCTAAATACATTCCTCTTTGTTCACTGACAGTTACAATGCCCTCATGCTATCTGATTAATTCTGCCTGTCTATTATGGTGTTCAACGGTATCTCTGACCAACTATCCCCAAGGAGCAATCCTTTATCATTAGCATCCTGACTTTATCAACGTTCCTTAACATGTTGACTCAGCTTTAACCACAGGGCATCACAAGTGTTCTATGTGGCCTCAAGCATTGCTTTATCCTTTATAAGACATTAATCGATTAGGTGATGGAGGTCTGCCAGTGGTGAGATTCTATGAACTTCATATACTTTCTTTCAATGTCATTGAGATAGTATTGGTGTAGTTCTACAAGTATTTGAGTACGATCCTCAATATGTGGAAAGAAGGCAGTGCTGTGAAACTTCTTTCAGACAGTGTCTATAAGTAGACCACATGGCTTTTTTCCTTCCATTAGATTAGCGGAATACCTCAAAGCCTGTGATAGTGAAATGCTTAAGATTTCTCTTCCACTACTTGAGTCTCTTGGTGCATGCCAGTATATTAACTTTTATGCCTGAATGTTACATGGAGTAGATTATAATATCTCTGCATAAAAAAGAAAATCACTCTTTTGAAGATTATGAGCCTCATTATGACCCTGGCAGTCAGGGTCAGATCTGACAGAGACATTACGACCATGGTGAAAGCGCCACGATCGGACTGCCGACACCGCCACTTTTCGGCCTGCAGACGGCCTGCTGGTGTCAGCTGTCCCAATCCAACAGGGCAGCCCTGCAAACAGCGCTGCCCTGATGGATTACAACCCATCTCTTGCCGGCGTTTACATGACAGTTTCACCACCATATAAATGCTGGCAGAGACAGGTACCAGGGGACCAAGGGGACCCCTGCACTGCCCATGCACTTGGCATGGGCAGTTTGGAGCCCCCCCTGGCCAGCCCCATTGTGAAAATAACTGTCTGCTTTGCAGACAGTTACTTGCCCAATGGGTGCTTGTGCGCCCGACACACAACAGCGTTGCCTCAAGCATTTTCTGCTGGCCCAGCGGGAAACTCATAATTAGGCCAACGGGAAGGAGACTACGCAGGTGGTCTCCTGACGTGCAAGAGTTAAGCTGGCAGTCTTTTCCACCCGCCAAACTCTTAATGAGAGCCTTTATGTTTCTTTAAATCTTTCACTGTACCTTGAGTGTCAAGGTGAGTGAGACTCAAAACTGTGACTATGAAATTTACTTGTGAAGTAGAGTCCAGTCATGATGCAGGAAAATCAACAGTGCTTTCGCTGCAATGGTCCTGATCCTCACGGACCACCAAATGCAAAATTATCTTGGTGGGCTGGGACTGGAATGACCTCCTCCTCCTTTAAAGTTCCTTTACTATTTTTTGTGTTTATTGTTGAAGGGAACTTAGGTGGATTTCAAACCCCATACATTCAGTGCAGTAGAATGAAACCATTACACTGCTTGGTCTATTTACAGTGGCATGAATGGTAAACAATAGAAGAATCAACCTCCAGGCATGCTTGGAAAGCATTAGGAATGGTACAGCTTGAGCCAGTCCCTGAAATGATCCCAGCAATGACACAATTTGACTTAGGCCCTTTAACTTATTTGTTCAGTACAACTACATTTAGGAACCTAAGTATGTTCTGTTGTCTGCCCCCCCAGCAACCTGAATCAAAGGATAGTTTTGGAACAAACCAATTATTATACATTGGGCGGCACAGATTCTTAGGAATACAAACAAATCATCATTTTGCATCCAAGGACCTTGAGCTTCATAATATTTGTCATTATCCTAAACTACTACAGTGATGCAATTATTCTTCCAAAAGAGATTAGCACATTATTTTTTGGGAAAATGTTTTCATTAAGTGTCACATTGAAGACTACCTTAAGTTTTAACACCAGATTGTCTAATCTGGCTTTCTGACCACCAAGGGTCTGATTTTCAAATACTGAGTGAATCCTAGCCCACAGGTTTAGAAACTTGAATGGATATATTTATTCATTTTTTTAATTTAGAATAGTTTACTGGTGTAATCCCGGAAAAGTTAAGTACATGTTTATGCTACTTGTCTAGTAAGTTTCAAAGTTTAAAACATTGCTATAAACATCATACATTCAACAGAATAATATAAAACATAAGTTGATAGTTAAAGTTTATTGGTGACAAATGTCTCAAACAATTACAGCAAGTCTACTTTTTAAGACACATAACTAGAAAATTAAAATAAATGACTACGAGTTTCTAGCCCAAAAAAGTAAAACAATAAATTGTAATAAATTGCATAGAACCCTTAAACCGTGTGTAAGAAATTGAATTATTTATTGGAGTGGGTGACTGCCAACCTAAGTAAAATTCACCACTCCTGTCAGAGTGATCCCTCCAAGTCATTAAATTAAGCTGAGCTCAACTCCCATAATAGCTATTGCACAAAACAAACCAACTAAACTTGTGTAATGTGTAACATATTTTTGCAGTAACAAACACTGATATAGTTAAAATGCCAAACAATAAAATTTGTAACTTAAAGAAATAGAATAGAAACTAAAATAACATTGTCACAAAATTCAAATAAGGGAAATTGATGAATTTTTAAATTTTCAAGGAAAATAGTACCAACAGTACAAAAAGGCACAAAATGGCAATAGTAGTCAATGTCAAGGCTGGGCCTGGGCTCTAGTTTAGGCTAACTGTGATGGAGCGGGAATTGAATACAGAAAACAGGTGCTCTGTGGTCAAAGATTTTATCTTCTGACTTTATACACAGTTTATGTATTGTGGTATGTGTACTTTGTTGCAATATCAACAGATATACATGTCATGAATATGAAAGTCCACCTGCCCAATATAAATGCAGGCTTCAGTTTGACCAAGGAGGAGACTACCCTGACTTTGCTGTGGTGAAACATCTCCGATGGCTCTTGGGAGTAAGAGCCATTGGAGAAATGGTTACCTTTTCATCTGTCCACATTGAATAGGGGGCACGTAGTCAATGTTTCCTGTTTCTTACCACCAGGTAAAACCTGGCAATAAGGAACACCAAAATCATTATAATCCTCCCAGCATTATGGGAGAAGACCCTCATGGCAAGGGGAACACTAGATTCTTTATTTTTTAAGAAACAAAATCGTATTTCAGGATTTTGTTTTTGAAAAGAAAAACGCATTACTCTGTGTTACATGGTTGTGCCGTGCTATCGCAGCCCAGTAGTACAGATTAATAGGCAGTGTCAGAAACCGCTGTCACAAAAGTATTTGGCAATGCTTTTATAAATGACTGCCTGCTTGGCAGTCATTTATAAATTAGGTGGGAGACCACTCCAACATTGGAATGGAGTAATTTGCTCTATACCCATGGCAAAATGGCAGGCCAGCAACCGCAAATTAAATTGGTCCCAGAGGGTCTGATTTAGATTTTGGTGGATAGGTTATTTCACCACAGCGGTGATGAATATCCCATCTAGCGAAATATAAACCCTATTATGTCCTGTATGATTCATATTTCAGCTGACGGGATACCTGTAACCGTTGTGATGCAGTAACCTGTCTGCCGAAATCCAAGTCGGGGCCTTAGTCTTTTAAATCCCAATTAACCACAGGAGTACACTTCTAAAGCCCCCAGTATGTCTGTTGAAGGTACTTACAGACTCTCAGGATGTCAAGCAGAAGCCAACAGCAAAGTCTAGCACTATACTATTTGCCACTAGTCATTAGTCACAAAGCACTTTGAGAAAAAGGGTACTTGCAATTTGTGTTTTCCCAGTAACCACACCAAAGGTCACCCAACTGATCCTTGCATTCAACATTTTTGTTCTAGGTACAAGAGGGGGCAAGTCTAATCCTTCAGGACTTCTCTCATGTCACAGCAGTAGTTTCAGTGTTCTTTTCTTGACCTGCAGATCCAGAAGTGTTTTGAAGTGAGTTCCTGTTTGTGCCACATTTATGACTGGCACCAGCTAATGGGTGGAGGTGACTATTGGGCATTCCGTAACCAATGGGGTAGTAGTACCCTGGCCAATCCTACCATTTGCCAATAGTTCCTGTTTGCCTTACTCCAAATTGGGCAACAATGTCATGTGTTTGGGCATTTTCAAGACAGTGGTAGTCTTTGGCCACACCAAACTTGGATCTGGTGGGACAAAAGCAGGGTCCTTCAGCAACCAGACCACAGCAACATGTGAATTGTTTTGGCAACCTATACTCTCCCATTCAAGCGTGCTCAAGTGCTACATGTGTCTCAAAAGATCTGTCAAGCTGGATTTGCCTGGGTGGTGTTATAGGAAGCAAAAAAACAGCAATAAAGTATGGTCCAGCAAAAGGCAAAAATCATGGGTGGCCTCTCAGAAAAGGCAAATTTCCTACACTCATTCTACACTTTTTAACTCACAATTTCTTTAGTATATTAGATCCTGATGGAAATGTTATAATCCTGCCAAACATGCAGCCATGTCACACCATAACCCTCTACCAAAGTACCAACATTTCCCATCAATAACTGTTAACTGCATGTATGTGATTGCCAACTGTTTTAGATAATTATTGATGCCTCTGCAAAAACTTATGTGCCTCACCTTTATCCCTACTGTAGCTATCATTAAATTCACAGATTTCAATTTTCCTTAAAAATGTGAGTTGTGGTTGAGGCAACAGAGGTCTCCCTAAGTAGTTTTGTTAGAATGGGGTCCTGACATAGGGAGCAACATAACTAGCATATTTAAGCTTGCCAACACACTGATTATATTCCTCACATGATTTCATCATTGTGCCATTTCTCAGCTGTGGAATAAAGTAAGATTGTGGTATCTCCCTATTGCACCATGCAAGATAAATATCCCAGTTCCTCAAAATTCTGCTCATTGTTTCAACACAAGAGTTACAATATGTAGTGTACACAACATGGACCACACTATCCAAAAAAAAACTCTCAGACTAGGGTTCATTTTGTCAACTGCTTTTCCCAAAGTCTTCTAATGAACAGCTGGAGTGAAAACATTCTGTATTTATGACAGACATGTGACACACCTGTTGTCAATGTGATTGAATCAAAGTAGTGAAATCTAAAGCATCTCCTTTAGAAATCAACAAATTGAGGGGGTTATGTTTTATCATTAAAAATAATCAAAGTTTAAAGGCACTTTAAAATAAGTTGTTGCACTAAGTTGAAAACAAACTCTTACCATCCTGAGATTCACCAGTTGTATTTTACTGAGCTTGCTATAACGTATGTACAAGTCATGCAGTGCTTATGACCTCACATATTACAACCCTTATGACATGTTAAATGACATGATAGTCTGGATATAGTCGCAAAATCACTGAATTCAACAAAATCAGGATCTCCGTTGGACCCTGCGCCCCCCCAGATCTTAACTATGGGGCTACCAGTCTTAGGCCCATTAATTACTAAACTGATTAACACCTCATTAGGTTCTGGTATGGTACCAGACTCATGGAAACAAGCAATCGTGAAACCTTTTCTGAAAAAACCCAATGCAGATTCTAAAGTATTGAATAATTATAGACCAATCTTGCTGCTACCCCTAATGGCTAAACTTACGGAGAAACATGTACATAGCCAGCTGTCTACGCTTCTGGAGGAAGGAAAACTCCTACATTCCACTCAGATGGGTTTCAGGCCTAAGCATGGAACAGAAAGCGCACTGATTGCCATCACGGAGGAAGCAAAAAAAAGGATGGATAACGGATTTGAGACCGCGATCATCCTTTTAGATCTGAGCGCAGCATTTGATACAGTTGATTTAAACATCCTCGCAACCAGATTGCGGGGATGTGGAATCGCTGGCACTGCACTAGAATGGATCAGCTCATATGTACATGGGAGATCCTTTCAGGTACTGGACAGATGCTACATCTCTAAGCGCACCTTTAGTACTTGCGGTGTTCCTCAATGGTCGGCTCTGAGTCCGCTACTTTTTAATGTTTATATGAGGCCTTTGGCAGGGATTGTAGAACCATTTGGAGTAAAATTGGTCTCATATGCAGACGATACCCAACTAGTTGTTTCCTTCTCGAAAGCGCGACCAGACCTGGGTACTGCATTAGGACCATGTCTGAAAGCAGTGGCTACCTGGATGGCGGGAAGTAAAATGAAGCTTAACAACGAAAAAACAGAGGTGATGTTCTTTGGGAATAATAGACCCCTAGCTATTTCCAGCAATCTAGATGGAGCCTCCATCCTGCCTCCTCCCAAAAGCCTTATCAAAAGCTTGGGCGTCTGGTTGGATCCCCTATTATCAATGGCACATCATGCCAATAGAATAGCAGGAACTTCATTTGCCCTGCTCAGGATGCTGAGAAAGGTTCTAACGATACTACCTTTTTTGGCTAGAAGATTGGTCATCCAGGCGGTGATAGGTTCGCGAATTGACTATGGCAACGCCTTGTTTATAGGATCACCTAAATTTGTTATCCAAAGACTACAAAGAGTACAGAATGCTGCGGCACGCTTACTTTTAAACATTCCTAAACAATACTCTATACGAGCAGGAATCGTATCCTTACACTGGCTCCCTGTTGCAGAGAGGATTCAGTTTAAGGCCCTATGTCATATTCACAGGGCCATTTTTAACAAGGGTCCTGAACTGCTTAAAACACTGCAAAGATCTATATTCCAGCTAGGCCACTCAGATCCTCATCAGCTAACCTGATCATAGTACCGTCAGTTAAGAAAGCAAGATGGGGAGGAAGATCACTGTCATATCAAGGTGCGGTGCTGTGGAATAACCTGCCTTTCAGTATAAGATCTAATTCACAAGAAACTTCCTTTAGGAAGGACCTGAAAACATGGTTATTTAAAATCTAAATTCTTCAACGAATAGAAATAGTTCATCTCCGCGATGGCATGAGAAGCGCTACAAGGCCTTTGGGCAGTTAGGCGCTATATAAATACGCCTAACATAACATAACATAACATAATTGATTGCATCACTGAGGACATGTCAAACGCCACCTTTTTATCCATCACTGATGACATCAGTAATAACACCAAGTCATATACAGAAAAGATAAAATGAATGTGCATGTGTGGGTCAGTAGCATTAAAATAAACTATGTCCTGTCAGCATGTGAAACTGAAAATGAACAGTTATATGTTTTCCTGTTTACAAATCAGTAATGTTTGAGGTGGAAGAAGTACTTCATGTTATACTAGTAAAGGCTAAGTGCACCTGATGTTGGTTGCAATGGTATGTTTGACAGCAGATTATGATCTAAAGCCAAAGCCTGTTATAAACAATTTGTGAGAACAGCCAAAGCTGCTGTTGACAATTCATTTTCAACCAGTGGATATTTAGGCAAGTGCTCATATTAAAGAGTTGTAATACAATGGAATAGAAACATTCTATATGCTGTGCTGTTTATTTCCCGATCTTCGCTAAAATTTCACACACTGCAGATTGTTTAATAATGTTGACACAGGGGTGTCCCACTTAGATGTGCTTTATCTCATACTGTATTTATAAGATGGACTATAGGGTTGTATGATATTATGCCCATCTCAGCATAAGTCCATAAGTCCTGACAGAAAGTGGCTTTACAGGGGCAAATGTATACCTGTCAACCTCATGATTTACAATTGCAGGTCATCTGAACTCTTAAAGAGGGTAAACCCAATAATGTAAATGGAAAATTGTCCACAGATGGATGGTATTGAATTACTTCAAGTTGTGAAACCTCTAGGACAGTGTTACAGTGGTTGTATGATTTTATTAGCAGTCATCAATGATGTATTTTGTGATGTCATCAGTTATACCATGAATGAAGACATTTAACGTGTCATGAGAAATGTGAGGTCATAAGGAGTGCCTGGCTGGGATGCAAGTTACAGTTCGGTCAGTATACTTTATCTTGTGAATTTTAGATGTTTGTCAATTGTTAAACATTAGCTTTTACCTTATTACAATGACAAACTATACTTAGGAGGAATGAAAATCTGTCCTTGGGTATAGGGAACAATGAATGAAACTTTAATCATTAGGGAAGTGCAAACTTGGAGGAGAGTCGGCAAATAATAAAAACATTTTCTGAATTGTCACGGAAAGCAGTCTATTTGCAAAGGGAGAGATACCACGTCCATAGTCCAAAGAAGTCCTAAAGCAACAGCCTACTGCCCCATGTTCAAAAAGTCATTGCCCCAAGCCAAATGGGTTGAGGTATTATGTTCCTGGTTTGTGGTGGAACATTCCTGGCCATCCTTGGTTTCTTCTAAGACCACAACAACATTGATGTCATCCTCAAATATGAAATGGCTGGCCGTGGCAGGACTAGACACCCCATTGGAAGCACTACACATAGGGATAGCAGGGGAACCAGGGATCACAAACAAACTGGAAGATGGTACAAAAAGAGATATGCTGGGGTGGAGAGGCAGACCCAACTTTAGACCTTCTAATAAGGACGTGTTAGGGCCATATAATGTTTGAATCTGATCAGTGACTGTCTCTCAGTGTTTCCTGACCTCAGCAATTAAGTCCCGGGTGTCAAGATAGATTGCATTCTAATTCTCTCTTGTTGGTCTAATTGCCTCCTTGAAAGCAGCTGATGACACATATTAAGGGTGAAGCGAGTGGGCTGCACAAGATCCGTGTGGGATTTCAGGGTAGAAATGTCCCTCAATTCTAGTTGTTTTGAAGAGGCACTTAGAGGAGGAGATTATACCTGGGCAGGGGGTGCAGGTGAAAAGTCTGATAGAATGGGGGCCAATAGCGATACAGAGGGTTTGGGTGCAGGCCCAGATAAAGTAGGGACTGCCCATGGGACACCACAGGTCGATCTTGTTCATAGCTAGAAGGAGACCCAATATGTTACACCTGCTGGCTGGTGGTCCCCTTGCAACCACCCCCAGTAGGCTCTTCAGACATCACCTAGTGTCTTTTGGTGACAAACCTTGCTACTCTACAAGCAGGAGCAGTGATCCTTCTTGTTGTTGCTTTCTCCTTTTCATTAGTGGTAGAAAGTATTTGTGCCTGCCTTTAATGTCGATTCATGCCTGGGGTTTTGAATTCATTGGGGAAATAAGTTATATCTACATATTTTTTGTTAAAAGGGAACATATGTTTATATTTTGGAGTCTTTACCAAATGACTCACTACCCTCTGCTTTCATATTCTTAAGTTGGTAACTATAAATAGGTAAACAAGAAAACTGAGAAAACATTGGAGGAATCAATAATTCAAAGGAGGAGAGCTTATTTCTGTGAATATTCCACTATAAAATGTTGAAACTTTTGGTTTTTAATACGTACCTCGCATTGCTAATTAAAGTGGAGAGAGTATTAAAAAAGGCAATAAAACATTACAAAGAATGTTAAGGATATGAACTGCTGTGTATGTTTTGAAACAAATACTTTGCTTGTTAACAATTGATGGGTGGATGTAGCAATTATGTGTGGGTTCTGTAGTAAGGCAAAGGTGCACAATGTCAGCATCACATAAATGAAAATAGAACTGAAATTTAAGACTTTTTGAAATGCATTTCTATTATGCCAAGATTAGTCAATCCAAATATATCTAACAATAAACATACATGTTAGCAAAGTTTATCTTTCAAATCATTCATACCGCAAGAACACTTGTGAAATCTAACATGGAAGATTATAAAAAAACTCCTAGTGAACTCAAAACAGAACACCACTCTCAAAACACATGTGCAATCAAATGATTATTCCTAATAATATACACATACTGTTTCTCTCCTGCTTAAACTGTTCAAGCTAAGCACTGAGGATCATCTAGGCAACTATCTGGACCCTCCAGTATCTTATGGGGGTACAAGGAATGTGGCTGGAAGGACAAGGCTATAATGTGCAGGGCCTTAAGAGTGGCCCAGCGACAAAGGTCCCCCCAGCACTTACAGCAGAGCTTCCACACCACACCCATGCTGCACTGCTCAGCTGGGTCTCTGCACCTACATAGAGTTGAAGGTACTTGTTGACCACTCCCCTTGTTGATTTTGAATTAAGGTTCAAAAAAGGGTGATGATTCTCATCAAATCTCATAGTCAATGTAGGAGAAGAAATAATGCAAGGAACATTAGATGGAGTACCATGCAGTTGTGTAAATGATAAAGAAATGATAGCTCAGAATTGTTTAAAAAAGGCCAATTTCTTCTTCCTATATGCCATTTCTTGTTTGTTGTGGAAGAAGGAGATTTCTGCCTTGAATGCAGAGTCATTGTCCCACATTCGAGGAAGAGAACTCTGTATATGATAGCGCATTCTCCTTACATGGAACAGAGGCCTGATTCACAAAGATAAATGTACACTTTTGAGTACGTTTTAGATTGCTTGCTATTCACAAAGTTAATTTGCTACTAGTATATGTCTGCTGTATCTTCATATATAAACAGAAATGACAGCCCTCACCATGAACAGCTAATTACCTCACATATTACATCATTCCTGACATGTTCTTTACACCATTGATAACATCACTATAACATTTCAAATGATGCAAAATATGGCTGGTGGGAGTGCGAGTTATAGTTACTTTAGGGCATGAGTTATAGCTACTTGAGATAATTATAACTGATGAATTCCAGCATTGCATTGTTAACTAATTCAATAGATACATTCTTCAACATTACGATATATTTGTCTTTTGTTGTCAATTCTAAATTTCTTACCTTCATTATATTCTCTGGCAGGGTGTTGTGGTATCAGCATTAGCCATGTGTGATGCTGGACTTTCTCCAGCTTTAAACTGGAATCTATTTTTTGTATTTATTTATAACATTTTAAATAGCATGGACTTGACCCTAAAGCGTATCAGAGTACTTTAGAAGTTTCAAGTAAGAGGCAACAGGTAGATTATACGGCCAAGATATTTGTGAACATAACAAGGTGCATCAGAAGGTAGAAGGCCAATAGCTAGAATAAAAGGTCAAAGCAAGGAAGTAAATACCATGGAAGTGGCCACTGTATCATATCAGTATTCATAGAGAAGAGCAAGTGCTCTGGGGCTGACATCTATTCAACAGAATATTTTCAGCAATATTAAATACTATTAATGTTGTAATTAACCTTGATTACAACATTAATAGTATTTAATATTGGTGAAATATTTGTATGCAAACGATTCCTCCATGAACATTTTGTGCTTTACAGTTAAGATTACCCAGTTCTGTGGGGAATATTGGGTTACCTTGTTTATTTGTAACATCTATTCTACAGAAGCTTTTTGACTTCTTTTTCAAATGATGCAGTTGATGGGATTAGTCTGATTTAAAGGGGCAGGAAGTTACATATTCTCGAGGCAATTCAATATGGTTGAATGTTTTCTATTTGTTGAATTTCTGAGATGTCAACAATAAGATTCTGGTGCTTCTAGAAGATCTGCAGCTGCCAAAAAGCTCTGATTTTTCTCTCAGGTACCTTGGTGTATTGAAGTGAAGGACTTTTTGTGTCATGCAGGCATTTTTTAGCTGTATTCTTGCCTCTAATGGGAGGCAGTTTAGATAATTCAGGAGTGATGTGGTTGTTTCATTGGATACTTTGATGACTCTCGCAGCAGAGTTCATGGAAGCCATTAGAAGGGCCAGCTTAGAACTAGAGAGGCTGAAAAGGGTTGTTTTGTTCATAGTCCAATCTGGAGATCACCACTGTTTTTAGATAAGAACTTTTGTTACCTGAAAGGGTCAAACATGGTTCTCTCTCCTTCTGTGACTGGAGACGGTCTGTCTGAGAGGGCCCTGGCCATGAATACAAAAAGCTCTCCAGCTCCATGCCATTTCCAAGTCAAACAAAGAAGTGCTAAAGCTGCCCTTTGTTCTGCCAATTGCTTCTTTTCACTATCAGATAGTTCATCCCTGCTACATGGTCAGCACTTAACACCACCATGTCCTTCATTCATCCACAGGTAGGGAATGTTCTTTTGAGTAAGGGTGTTTAACTTCCTAAGCCAAGAATTTGTATGTTATCTCCGTAAGAGTAATGAGTGTCTGAAATGTTTTAAGCCAAATCTAGCTCAGGATGCCTAAAGTACATGTTTATGAAGTTACTTTTCCACTCACGGTATCTAAAATCAGTTTTAACTATCCATGTATAAATGTATAAATGAAGCTGAACCTAAACAGTGAAATTACTTTTAACTCTTTACATCAGTTTAAATGGGCTTGTTTTAAATATATAGTAAGACACAACACTTTTTTCATACATTAGGCACCTTGTCTTGTGGATCTTACAAGGTACACTTCGGAGGTGACATAATAATATAACAAAATGTGTTCTCCTACATGAAGAAGACAAGTTTCCTTGCTATGTGTTACTTCATTGCCTTTAAACTACAAACCACATAAAGCTCACAATGGATCTCGTGGCAGATATATTATTTAGTCATACTTGGGGGTGGTCAATACTGCAGAATATATAGACCATTAGCCTTCCATGCCATGGGTTCATTTACCACACCTGCCACAATTGATAAATAGGGAAGGTGAATAGGGCAAACAGTGAATATTAATTACTCAGTGCACGTTTAAGTGTAAAGCCCTAGAGCTTTACTACTGCTGAGTAGTCACCAAGCTTACAGAATGCTAAACAAAAGCAGACAGTAAAAAATGGAGGGACCTTGTAGGAGGCTGGCCTAGTTTGTAGTTGGTACCTTGGGTACTTACACCTTACACCAGGTCCAGTTACTCCTTGTTAGTGAATGTAATAGTGTTCTAGCAGTTTAGGCTGATAGAGGTAGCTATAGCAGAGCAGCTTAGAGTGAACCAGGAGACATGCAAAGCTCATGCAATACCACCTATAGTTACACAGTACTTATACGCAAATAAAGACAATACTCAGTGTTACCAAAAATAAAGGTATTTATTTGGGTGACACAGTACCAAAAATATCTTTGAGACAATACTCCTTCTGGAGGTAAGTATTATACACAATATATACACTAGACACCAAAATTAGACAAGTAAATAGTCATAGAACAATGCAAACAGTAAGAAATCCTATAGAATGCAATGGGAGAAAACAGGTCTAGAGGCAACACAAAAAAAGGTAAGTAAATTACCCCACCCCAGAGACCAGAAAAGCAGGAGTAAAGTACTGCAAGTTTCCTTAGGACACACTACACCTAGTTTTGGGGATTTTGCAATGCCAACCAAGTCTGCAAAGAACAACTGCTGGATTATTGGACCTGAAGACCTACAAATGAAGGGGCCCAAATCCAGAAGTCAAAAGAAGTTCCAAGAAGGACAGGAGCCCCGGCCAACCCAGAAGAGGGTACAAAAGAAGAGTCCCCGGTTAGTAGAAGACTGCAGAAATGCACCCTAGGAAGATGCCAGCTGGTTCATGCATGATGCAAAAGATGTACCACGGCGTGAAGATCGTTGCAGACGAGATTTTGTGTTGGAACACGCAAACAAGCCTTGGCTATGGCAAAAGTGTTTTCTTTTATCAAAATGGCACTGGATGGACCCAGGAGGGGCCTGGGGGCCTCAACTCTGTGTGAGGAGGACGAGGGGCCACTCAGCACTTTAGAGAGCCCTCAGGATGCCAGCCAGCACCCCCAGAAGCTGCAGGATCTGGGTTCAAAGGAGGTGCAAAATGGAGTTGAGGCAGTACAACAAAAGAAGATCCCACGCCGCCGGAGAACAACTCAGCGAGTTGAGCATCGTGACAGTGCTGGGGACCTGGGCCAGGCTGTGCACTAAGGAATTTTTCAAAGAGTTCACAGAGGCCTCAGGAGGCGAAGAAGACACAAAACACAGGGGTACCGTCATTCTCGGGAAAGGCAAGGTCTTACCTCCTTCAAATTGCGTCAGCAGGACCTCAGAACAGTCTGTGTCGATGATGTCCACCCTCTGTGCCCTTAAGAGCACGCTTGTTGCCGTGAGAGAAGTCCCAGGGTACTGGTCGTCACCTTGGAAGGTGCCTGCTTGGAGCAGGGGAGTGATTCTGTCACTCCACGGGAGATTTCTTTGGTTCTTCTGGTGCAGGATGAAGACAGAGAGTCCCCAGAGCGTGCACACCGTGAAAACTGTTGCAGTTGCTGACTTGGAGCTGAGGTTGCTGAAGAAAAGTGTCTGTTGTAGACACTCTGTTGCAGTTACAGGGTTTCTTGGAGCAGGCTGTGGTTGATCCGAGGTCAGAGGATGCTGAAGTTGTTGCAGAGTATTCCTGAAGGAAACGTGCAAGCAGAATCTCGAGAGAACCCTCAGGAGAGACCCTAAATAGCCCTGAAAGGGGGATTGGCTACCTTATCAGGGATGGACCTATCAGGAGGGGTCTCTGACGTCACCTGCTGGCACTGGCCACTCAGAGCCCTCCAGAGTGCCCCCACACCTTGCAAAGCAAGATGGCTGAAGTCTGGGACACACTGGAGGAGCTCTGGGCACCACCCCTGGGGTGGTGATGCACAGGGGAGTGGTCACCTCCCTTTCCTTTGTCCAGTTTCCCACCAAAGCAGGGGAGAAGGGGTCCCTGAACCGGTGTAGACTGGTTTATGCAAGGAGGGCACCATCTGTGCCCTTCAAAGCATTTTCAGAGGCTGGGGGAGGCAACCCCTCCCCAGCCTGTAACACCTATTTCCAAAGGGAGAGGGTGTAACACCCTGCTCTCAGAGGAAATGCTTTGTTCTGCCTTCCTGGGACTGGGGTGCCCAGACCCAAGGGGGGCAGAACCCTGTCTGTGAGGTGGCAGCAGCTGTAGCTGCAGTGCAAGCCTCAGAGAGCTGGTTTGGCAGTACTGGAGGTCCATGGTGGAGCCCCCAGGATGCATGGAATTGGCACCCAATACCAGATTTGGAATGGAGGGACAATTCCATGAACTTAGACATGTTACATGGCTGTATTCAGAGTTACCATTGTGAAATTACAGATAGGTATTGACCTGTAAGTAGTGCACGCGTGTAATGGTGTCCCCCCACTCACAAAGTCTGGGGAAATGGCCCTTAACTATGTGGGGGCACCTTTGCTAGTGCCCTCACACTTAGTAACTTTGCACCTAACCTTCAGCAAGTGAAGGTTAGACATATAGGTGACTTATAAGTTACTTAAGTACAGTGGAAATGGCTGTGAAATAGTGTGTGCACTATTTCACACAGGCTGCAATGGCAGTCCTGTGTAAGGTTTTGTCTGAGCTCCTTATGCAGCCCATATGGATCTCCTGGAACCCCAATGTCCTGGCTAACTGGGTACCATATACTAGGGACTTATAAGGGGGGTCCAGTATGCCAATAGAAATTGGCAAATGAAGTCACTGGCCTACAGTGACAAACTTAAAGAGAGAGCATAAGAACTGCGGGTCTGATTAGCAGAGCCTCAGTTACACAGTTAGACACTACACAGGCCACAAACTATGAGCACTGGGGTCCTGGCTAGCAGGATCCCAGTGAGACAGGCAAAACACACTGACATATTGGTTTTTATTTATGAGCACTGGGGTCCTGGCTAGCAGGATCCTGTGACACAGTAAAAACACACTGACACACACTCACAAACAGGCCATGCTCGAAAGAGGCTACTTTCATACAGACCTCAACAGAAATTCCTTGCACTATGGAAAGACAACAAATTGCTTCAAATTTGGTCATGTTATATAAATAATGTTCAGAAATCTGGAAACAGGTGGAGTTTAGACAATGTTTTAAAACCCTCATGTAGATTTGTGGGCTTATTACCACTAACATTATCATTTGCCACTCCTGCCATGTGTGGCTTGGAAATTCTCCCTATAGAAGGGTAGCACAATCATTCAAAAATTTAGCTCAATTGCACTGTGCGGGTTAAAATAGTTGAGGAAGGAAGGCTGGGGAATTTACACTAAAATTAAAATTAAAAATCAAAAGATGAAATTCCTTTGAGAATATTAAATTCTCTGAATTCTCTTCAGATAGTTCTATTACTAAGGGTGGGTTAAATGGCATTTTTTCATGCTGACATTTATTTAAGAACATAATAAAAACTTTACAAAATTAGGATTTCATAGAGAATCAGGTCACTTTTTCAGGCAAGCACACTGGTTCAAGAAAATGTGATTTGGTAATATATTTTCTGCACAAACAAATCTCCTGTATGAAAACATTATGCACAATTGTGTCATGCGAAATTTCAGGTACTTTCGAGAATTTTGCAGAAGCCAAAATTTACACAAAGATGCCTATTTATTACCAGCATATTACCACCTGTAATAAAACATGTGTGACGGGTAAACAGTTCTCTACTGGATAAGGGAATAGGTTCAGTCCTCTACTTCTATTTTAGACTTCTCTTTAAATGACGTTCAGTGAGTCCTAGAGGAAAATGTTGCATGCATTCCTGAAGACTCAAAACTTGTTTAGTATTCCTTGTGATGCCGCAATGCATCTGAAAGCTACTCAGAATGTGTATCCCCTTTCAATTTCAAAAGACAACATTCATAGTCTGAGATGATCGTTACACCTGAAGATGTGATTTTTATCGTTGTGTCACAATATGCTACCATCAACTGCTGCATAGTCTACTTAAAAATAAATATCTCTACGCAAGTTCATGCACAGGCATAGTAAGCATCTATCATCTATTATTAATCATCTGTTGCAATAGGATATTTTTGTCTTTAATGCAAAATAACTACTGCCCAACACTTTTCCTGGCCTTTTTTTATATGTAATTAAATAATATCCTTAGCATTACGTATCTTTAAAAGTTCGTATTTGTGCTATTGATTCTACTGTTACAAGACTTACATGTATATTCAGGTTTTCACCTTTTGGCTGATGACAGAGCCCAGTATAAGCATTCAATGTAACCCGTGATCCCACCATTGTGCAATGTCAGTCAAATCCTGCCTTGGAGTATGATCCACTGGCTTGCGGGCACACAAAAGATTTGTTCTTCCAGCTTCATTTAGAAAAAAACACCTCATGAGATTTACAACCTATTTTCAACTGATATTCATGATGACAAGCAAGGTGCATCATACTACGACTGTTTTATACGGAAGACAATCCCTACCCTGGTTGTTAAACTATTAAATGGTCAATGTCATGCCACCTGACCCCTTAAAGCAGAAAAGGCTAGTGGTTTCACTGTTTACAAAAACATGTTAAGCCCTTAATTTTTCTGTTAATACTGAAATGAAAAGATAGCTAGTTCTATGTCTTACACTTCATTTTTTGGGAAAGGTATTCTGGCCTGCAAGGTGAAATCTAAGCAATAAAAGAACAATGCCACCAAACAAGAGGCATGTTAGCTTCTGCTACAATCAGACACCAGGTAATAACAAAGGCAGTGGCTAGTAGATTTAGAAGTGCCTATACCGTCACCAAGAAGATTTTCATAAAGACTTTTCCCTTTGCCCAAATGGGAATTTTTTGAACAGACATCATTTGATAAAATTGCTTAGTGCTCCAAAATTCAACATTAGCACTACCTGTAGCTTGATTAACCTTGCTCAGCATGCATTCATGGGACACTGCAATCTGAGAGGTCGGAGTGCCATTTCATGGCCTCTGGTGTAAAACGTAATGATTTGATTGCTGTTATCACAGAGCTAGGGAATTTCTGTATCAATCCACATATCGACTTTGGAGATACATGTACTTTCTCAAAGACAGTGACCAGCTTTTTTACAGTAGAGGGAGAAGAAAAAGTTATTTTATTTTTCCTTCTTCTACCTTATTCTCTTTGCATTATCCATTGTATGAACTAATTCTGTTCATTTACAGCTTTGATTAGAGGATCCCTTGTCCTCCCAGTTTTTCAAATCTTAACATTAAATTCAGTAAGGCACTGCAGGTTTCCTCCTGAGAAACATCAGTGGTATTGGAACAGAAATGTTCTTTGCATGGCAAGAGATGTGTACCTCTGCTCTGACTGCTCAACTGTACTGTTGCCTGGATCCCTAATGCCTATTTTTGTCATAGGTGAACACAAATCATGCATATGCCCAATGAAAAAGACCTTTCTCAAGGACTGCTGGTTTGATGGACTGGAAAGGCTGCACAAAGTGCTACCCTCATAGTCGTAGAAGGCTACAGCCTTCACTGGGTGTTAAGCAGTGCAAGACTGGTGGTGCAATAACCCATGAAGTAATCAGTAGTAGTGAACAGGTCCTTTTACCTCCATGTCACTGGAGTGAGGCCTAAAGGCTCACTCACCTTGTTTACATGTTTCGCTGTTGTGTGCTTAACTCACCCTTGGCCTACATCAGGTAGATGTGGAGTGCTGCACAGCGAGGAGTACTGGCTCTATGCTCAATCTACGTGTGCTTGTGAGGGGAACATTACATGGAAATTGCAGCAATGTTCAGAGCATATGTGGGTATTGCTTGTTTTGGGTGTGTGTATGCCTGTGAGGAATACATTACATGACATATGTAGTGTTGTGCAGTATGTGCTCAATGAAAGCCTGTGCTAGATAATTGTTTGTTGCATGAAATACAATACATGAAGGGTGAAGTGTTGTGCAGGGTGAACATGGCGAGTGTGTTTGCTGACAGTCTGTGTGTTTGGAAATGGCACACCCTGGTTAAATATAGAAAAGCTTCAGTTCTGAACAGTGCACGCAGACTGAGGGCCTCATTTTGAATTTGGTGGGTGGTGGAAGCCTCCCGCCAAACTCTTATGGATGGAAAACCACCACTCTGGTTTTCCGCCCACTGGCCCAGCAGGAAACAGACCACAACATTGACACCGGCTTGATTATGAGCTGGAAGCAATGTATCGGTGATTGGGTGTGACAGCACCTGTCGTGCTTTTCACTGCCCCTAATTCGGGCAGAGAAAAGCACAACAGCGCTGTCCATGGTGGTCCCTAAAAAGGCCATGCCAAGTGCATGGGCAGTGCAGGGGCACCAATGGGCCCCCCCGGCACGCAGTCTCGGCCAGTCTTTGCATTGCAGTGGAACCGCCATGCAAAAGCTGGCAGAGAGGGGACTCATAAGCCGGAGGGCAGTGCTGCCCTGGTGGGTTAGGATTGGCAGCACCGCCAGGCTGTTGATTGGCAGTGCCGGCAGTCGGACCGTGGCAGCTCCACCAGGGTCATAATAGGGAGGCCAGGCCGCTGATTTGGCAGCGGTCTGACCTCCACCGCGAGTCTGGCGGTCCCAGGACCGCCAGACTCATAATGAGGGGCTGAGTGTTCCTAATGCATGTGTACCATTCATGGAGCTAGCAGTGCCCAACAGTAATTATGCTTGAATGTACAATGAGTAAGTGTGCCTGCAATGGTGTACAATATGCAGGACCCTGATTCCTATTTTGGGAACTCCAGGTCTGTCTGATGAGACAGATTTGTGTATTGCTGCATTCCTGTGATCCCAGTGAGGCACACACTAGAGGGGAAAGGAAGAGACTCCCTTTACACATCAAAAGACTGCTCTTTGAGTCAGAGATGGCTAACAAAGAAGAGACCTGGACATATCTTAGGGAGGGAGATGGACTGTTAAGGAAATCATGAAGAGAAATGCTGGGGGTCTGGAAGTAACCTTTTGATGTAAATATCACCATGGGTTACATCCAGGTGTGAACGCTGGTCACTCCCATGAATTGTGTAGTGGGACAATCAGCTTTGGATTCTTGCCTGCTTTGACAGACATCATTTGAGGAGGAAAGAAGAAAAGTAGAAATGCATACTTCAAAAGAAGCAGGACTCCAAAACAAAGCTTCAAAGGCTCAGTCCCTAAACCACATTTGGTGTCTGGAAAAGGACTATAAGAAGGGGAGGTTGGATCCCTTAGATTTTCTATCTGCCAGCCAGTCAGACAGACTGCGTGAGGAGAGTAAGCTCTGCATTACATCTGCCTGTGACCTGGACTGGGGGCCAAGTCCTGTTAGCCTTCCTGGAGGGAGAGGGGGCATCACCCACAGATAGGATCACATGCTCTGGAGCACAGGAGCACAGGAGCACCAGTGTCGGCCTTCTTCCAAGAACAGTGCATCCTGTGAGGAAGCAGGATCCAGTGGGGAGCCCTACCATGAAAACTCCTTGTGCAAATGGTGAGGATTTGGGATGTGCTGTAGCCCGTGTGCAGGATTGTTTTGGTGACCCAGTTTACCAGAAGAGGACTGCCATAGACTGAGCCAAGTATCAAATGGTGTGCGCCAAGCCCACACAGCCTTGTTGATGTGACCCCATATACCAGACGGGCACACCATTAAAGTAGGCCCACCATTGAAGTAATTGTGTGACCAGCATACCAGGACTCAAGAATGCCTTAGTAAAGGCCCCATATGTCAGGGGGGTGCTGTGGTGTGGGTGATTGCAACAGAGGAGTCAACATTGCATTTGGAGATACTACAACAACAGTGTGTGCTTGGAGAGGCTATCAGGTGTAAAAACCTCAGGACTGGAGTAAAGCTGTGACCAGCGGGTTTAATTGTACTATGAAATCCGACTTGACTGACCTCTGGGAACCAGGAGGGTGCCAAGGAAAATGATGCACCCTTGTGGGACTCCAGTCAGGAGCCGACGGATTGAATTCCCCTGCTGGAGAGAAATTGACTTATCACACCTTTGTGAGCTGGAAGCTGTGCAGATCACTTGGGAGACTTGGCCCTGCTACGCTGGAGAGTGGGCCTGTGCCCTCCAGATTTTGCTACATATGCCAACAGCAGCCTGACTTCTCCAAGTATGATCTGAACTCGTTAGTGCCCAATCTCAGGACACCTGATGTATTGCCAGATGCTTCCGTGCTGCAGGTGGCAGGTAAAGCTTGAACTGGGCCTATGGGCCCCGGGGGATTCTCTGCTGAAGGTGCTGTGGCACCATAGACACTTTTGACCAATAGCTAAGGAGTCAAAGGGTAACACTTGAGTATAGCCTACTAGTATGAATTCCATAGATGCAGCCAACAGTGAATGAGGAATAACCCTAAACATGTTACAAGCTAGAGGATGGGATAGGAATTTGCCTGACAACTACTAGAACTTCAACCTGAAGGGCAATATGTTATTGCATATGAGTACTGTTATTCCTTTGAGTGTGCAGAGTTAAAAAATAAAATACTTCTTTTTCTTGTTAAAGTTAGGATTCGATTGGGCGTGGATTTATTTTTCATACTGTGTGCACTTTGAATTATGAGTTGCATTTACTTATATTTATCTACAATCCCCACAGAGGGAGCCTTTTACTGCTCATCCAGAGTTTCCACTGAGTGTCAACTTGCAGAAGGGGTGCTTGGTCACGTTGCTTATGACCCATAGTAGCCCCAGGATATCAGGAGTAAAAGACCTCAACCACCTCGGTTGGGCCCATTAGCCCCTTGGTGCCACGTGGCCCGCTGACAGGGATTCTGGCAAGTGGCAAGCAACCTTCTTGTCCTACCTAAAAATGCAGTAGAAATGGAGAATTTCATGTCCTTAGGATGTGCCGTCTCAACCACCAAATCACAGAAATGTTCTAATTTAGTTAAAATATATTGTTTGCCTAAACAGCTAGGAACTCTGTTGCTACCAACCTAGTCATTATTTACTTAATGAAAGGCAAAAGATGATCGATGAATGAACTAAGTTTGTATAGAGCGCCAACAGCTGCTGTTGAGGGGAGTATCCTGGTGCTAAGCCATTCAGGTATTGGACATTCTTCTAAGCTCTCCAAAGCGAGAAGTCCTATGGTTCTTTCTGAAAGCCAATTCAGGTTTTCTCTCCCACACTTGCTTTGGCAAAGCATTCCAGATCCTAGAGGGCCTCCCAGAGAAAGATATTCTGCCTAATCCAACTTAACAGACCCAAGAGATGCATAATGAATACTAGATAGCAGATCTAAGTGCCCTAGATGGCGTATACACCTTAACTCAGTCCTGAAGAGAGCTAAGACTTTTTTTATGAAGAGTTTGAAAAATAAGCACTAAGGCTTTCAATTTGACCCATTGTATGATGGGAAGCCAGTGCAGCGCCTGCAATCCATTCATTATTAGCCATGCAGCTTCTATTTGCAACAATTGAAGTCTATTAAGTAGTTTATGCCTGATTTAGAGTTTGGCAGAGGGTGTTAATCCGTCACAAACATGACTGGTATCCTGTCCACCATATTACAATTCCATATTTTCCTATGGTAATCATAATAATACGTTGGATGGGATATCCGTTATGTTTGTGATGCAGTAACCTATCTGCCAAACTATAAATCAAGCACAATTTCTGGGGCCCCTAGTTACAGCACATTAGCATAGCCAAGATGGCTATCATAAGGGCATGGACAATTTGTGTGTGTAGGTGCATGGGCAATCATTTGAGAGTTTAAACAAGGTGAAGCAGGTCACCCTCAGGGCCCGTATCTGTGGCTGAAAGGATAAGTCTTTATCACATTTTATATCTACTTCTTTAACACTTGTGCCTTGATGGGGGGGTTGCCCTAATCCTGCCTGTCAGAGACTTTTTATGCGCCTGGGGAAAGAATCCCCTAAGACCAAAATCTCTAACTTACCTCAATTCAGCTTGAGGATATTTTTATGGATCCAATTAAAGACTGCCATAAAATGATCTGGAGGTTTGCAGGTGTAATTTTTCAGAATATTGGACTACAGAAGAGAAAACCATTTAACTGGAAATGGAGAATATTACAAGTACTCCTGAAAGTGCTAGAATGTC
Organism: Pleurodeles waltl; assembly: GCF_031143425.1. Taxonomy (NCBI): domain Eukaryota; kingdom Metazoa; phylum Chordata; class Amphibia; order Caudata; family Salamandridae; genus Pleurodeles; species Pleurodeles waltl. The sequence continues at coordinate 497,411,375 of NC_090444.1, forward strand.
TCCAAAGGCTGAATACCCAATAAAATGTGAGCATCAGGCATGGGGAAAAGTGTCAATACTGAGCACACAAAGCTAAAGTGAATCCATAAAACATGTTCAGCTCTTGATAATGGTGGAGTTCTTGTACTTTTAACTTCAAAGGTGCTTCATTGTGATTGTGGACAGTACACCATAATGTAAACAAGTCAATAGGAATATCATGTGCAAGGAGTTAGGACACTGGTTGATAATTCCCTCCATTCAAGATTGATGAACCTTCCTTCTGACCCAATAATTAGGGCCAATATGGTAAGGAAGAGCAGTGTTTCTCTCCCTGTGTCTATGAGAAATGAGCTGAACCCTATAAGTGTGACTGTCAGCCAATGGCCAACACCCACAATACCTATTCACTGCACGTGTCAGCCACTGGCCGACATGGGAGGTGTCTAATGGACCCTCTGACTCTGGGAGCCATTTATCTTTTTTTTTTTTTTTTTTTTAATTAGGCTGCTGGGGAACAGCTTCCTGAGCAGTTTGATTATTTTTTTTTTTACCTCAATGAGGATTGGCGCACAGGGTGCAGTAACATAACTGTAGTAAAAGTGAAAGTAAAATGAGCCAATGGGCTTATATTGCTTTCACTGATTCAGTGCTCAGGGGTCTATTGCTAGTGATTGGGGGTATTTCAGCCCGCTGAGCACTGATTCTAATTGGAGAGGCATTTCTTTCTAGTCCCTTGGGAGGGGATGGGGGCAATAACCCTAGATATGCTCCCTGGGGAGGGCAAAAAGCCTATTAGGCACCAGGGATTCTTTAGTGTATCATATTTTAGGGGTGGGAGCTGCCCAGCATTGGCATAGAAATGTTGCTGCAACAAAAAAATTAGAAGACAGTCTTTCTGATTCTCTGGGAGGCAAATGGGTGTTATTAACCCCGATCTGCCCACTAGACACCTGGGAAATGGACTCGTAATACAGTAGGTGGTATATCCGTCACATTTGGGACAGATTAACACTTTCCTACAAAGTTGTAATCAGGCCCACAGTCTTTCCGCTCCTCCTGGGTGTGAATGGGGATTATTACCCTCGATCAGCCCCCTGGGCTGGCAGGAAGCCCACTGAATGTCAGAGAATTATTATTTTTTATACAAAGAGGACTGGGGGAGAGCCACCATGGAATTTCAGTGTCCCCACTCCAAATAAATGAGAATACAGTCTTTCTGCCCCCTCTGAGGGGCAGATGGGGGTTATTACCACCAAATCCGCACCCAGAAGGCAGAAAGCCCACTAGGCATGAGAATTGTTTTCTTTAAAAAAGTGGGATGAGGAGTGCCCACTATTACCATGGCAATGACCCCGCCCAAATAAACAGGGATATAGGCCCTCATTATGACTTCGGCAGTCTTGCAAAAAGACCACCGAAGCCGCGGGCACCACAATACCGCCTGGCAGTATTGGTGGCTTCCTATTTTGGCATTTCCATTGGGCCAGCGGACGGAAATAGCGTTTCTGTCCGCTGGCCCAGTGGAAAAGTCACATCAACATTGCAGCTGGCTCATAATAGAGCCAGCGGCAATGTTCAAATCAAATCAAATCAAATCATTAACATTTATAAAGCGCGCTACTCACCTGTGCGGGTCTCAAGGCGCTAGGGAAAAAGGGTGGGGGGGGGTTACTGCTGCTCGAAAAGCCAGGTTTTTAGGAGTCTCCGGAATGCGGAGTGGTCCTGGGTGGTCCTGAGGCTGGTGGGGAGGGAGTTCCAGGTCTTGGCTGCCAGGAAGGAGAAGGACCTCCCACCCGCAGTGGAGCGGCAGATGCGAGGGACGGCAGCGAGCGCGAGGAGACGGGTGGGGGCGTAGAAGCTGAGGCGACGGTTGAGGTAATCGGGTCCCTTGTTGTGGAGGGCTTTGTGTGCGTGGGTGAGAAGTCGGAAGGTGATCCTTTTGCTGACTGGGAGCCAATGCAGGTGTCTCAGGTGTGCGGAGATGTGGCTGTTGTGGGGTACGTCGAGGATGAGGCGGGCCGAGGCGTTTTGAATATGTTGCAGGCGTTTTTGGAGCTTGGCGGTGGTCCCAGCATAGAGGGTGTTGCCGTAGTCCAGGCGGCTCGTGACGAGGGCGTGGGTCACGGTTTTTCTAGTGTCGGCAGGGATCCAGCTGAAGATCTTGCGGAGCATGCGGAGGGTCAGGAAGCAGGTGGAGGACACGGCATTGACTTGCTTGGTCATGGTGAGAAGAGGGTCCAAGATGAAGCCGAGGTTGCGGGCGTGGTCTGCGGGGGTTGGTGCGGTGCCGAGGGCCGTGGGCCACCAGGAGTCGTCCCAAGCGGACGGGGTGTTGCCGAGGATGAGGACTTCCATTTTGTCAGAGTTCAGTTTTAGGCGGCTGAGCCTCATCCAATCTGCGACGTCCTTCATGCCCTCTTGTTGGTTGGTCTTGGCGCTGGCGGGGTCCTTGGTGAGGGAGAGTATAAGTTGGGTGTCGTCGGCGTAGGAGGTGATGATGATGTCGTGCTTGCGTACGATGTCGGTGAGGGGGCTCATGTAGACATTGAAAAATGTCGGGCTGAGCAATGACCCTTGAGGTACGCCGCAGATGATCTCGGTGGGGTCTGAGCGAAACGGAGGGAGGTAGACTCTTTGGGATCGGTTTGAGAGGAAGGAGGCGATCCAGTCCAGGGCCTGGCCTTGGATCCCGGTGGAGCGGAGGCGGGTGATTAGGGTGTGGTGACAGACGGTGTCGAAGGCAGCTAAGAGGTCGAGGAGGATGAGGGCGACTGTTTCACCGTTGTCCATCAGGGTTCTGATGTCGTCTGTGACTGAGATGAGGGCGGTTTCAGTGCTGTGGTTGGTTCGGAATCCGGTTTGTGAAGGGTCGAGCAGGTTGTTGTCTTCTAGGAAGGTGGTCAGCTGTTTGTTGACGGTCTTCTCTATTACCTTGGCGGGGAAGGGGAGGAGCGAGATGGGGTGGAAGTTTTTCAGGTCGCTCGGGTCAGCTGTAAGTTTCTTTACTAGTGCGTTGACTTCGGCGTGTTTCCAGCATTCGGGGAAGGTAGCAGAAGAAAAAGAGGAGTTGATGAGGGCCTGGAGGTGCGGGGCGATGATGTCGTCGGCTTTATTGAAGATGAAGTGAGGGCAGGGGTCCGATGGAGCGCCGGAGTGGATCGAGTTCATGGTGGTTTTGGTTTCTTCAGTGTTGATGTGGGTCCAGTCGTTGAGAGTGATGGTCGGAGGTGTGGGTTCGGTGATGCTTGGTTGGGTCTGGTGTCCGAAGTTGTCGTGGAGGTCGCTGATCTTGCGATGGAAGAAGGTGGCGAGGGAGTTGCACAGATCTTGTGAGGGCGTGACGGCGTTGGCGTTGGGGTTGGAGAACTCCTTGATGATGCTAAAAAGTTCTCCGCTGTTGTGGCTGTTTTTGTCCAGTCTGTCGGTAAAAAAGTTCCTTTTGGCAGCGCGGATCAGGTGGTGGTGTTCGCGGGTAGCGTTCTTGAGGGCGGTCATGTTGTCAGCGGTGTGGTCCTTGCGCCAGGCCTTCTCGAGGGCGCGACAAGTTTTCTTCGATTCTTTGAGGGTGTCAGAGAACCAGAGAGGTTTTTTGGTGTTGGCCTGTCGATGCGTGCGTTTGAGGGGAGCAAGGTTGTCTGCGCAGTTGGAGATCCAGTTCGTGAGGCTGAGGGCTGCGTCGCTGGGGTCGGTGGTGAGGGTGGGTTGGTTGGCGGCGAGTGCGGAGAAGAGTTGCTCTTCGGGGATTTTGCTCCACTGTCAACGAGGGATGGGTTGAGTGCAGAGGTGACGGGTCTCGCGTCGGAATGTGAAATGTACACAGCTGTGGTCGGTCCAGTGTAGAGCGGAGGTGTGGCTGAAGAAGACGTGTTTGCTGGCGGAGAAGATAGGGTCAAGCGTGTGTCCGGCGATGTGGGTGGCGGTGTTCACCAGTTGCTTGAGGCCGAGGTTGGCGAGGTTGTCGAGCAGGGTGGTGGTGTTGGGGTCGTTGTTTTGTTCCAGATGGAAGTTGAGGTCGCCTAGAAGGATGTAGTCCGGCGAGGCGAGGGCGTGCGGGGAGATGAAGTCGGCGATGGCGTCGCTGAAAGGGGCGTGCGGTCCGGGAGGACGGTAGACGAGGGATCCTCTGAGGGTGGTCCTGGGGTCGGTGCGAATCTGAAAATGCAGGTGTTCAGCGGCGAGAGGGGTGTCTTCGGTGGAGGTGGTGACGCTGATGGAGTCTTTGAAGACGATGGCGATACCTCCTCCTATTTGGTTGGTGTGGTCTTTTCTGGAGATCTTGTAGCCTTCGGGATTGGCGTGGCGATGTCTGGAGCAGAGGAGGCGTTCATCCAGGTCTCCATGATGAAGGCGACGTCCGGTGCTGTGGAGTCCAGGAGGTCCCAGAGTTCAACGGCGTGCTTGTGGACGGAACGAGCGTTGACCAGGATGCACTTGAGGTGGTTGATGGCGCGTGGGCTTGTGGTCGTGGTAGTTGCGTGGTGGAAAATGAGTTTGCAGGAGTTGCAGGCGAAGGGTCCATGGGTGCGTTTGGGGTGAGCTTGGAAGCAGGTGTTGGTGCGCCCTGGGTTGAGGGTGTGGAGGGTGGTGGGGTCGTAGCGGATCAGCGGGGCTTGGGAGAGCTGGGGACCAGGGGTAGTGGCGCTGGGCACGGGCCAGGCGCGGACGGGCGCAGACGGGCATGCATCTGGCGCGCCTTCAGTGCGCCAGCGGCTCCCATATGAGGTAGGAGGGGTCAGCTGGGGGCGAATGGGAGCTGGGGGGCAGGGGCGTGCAGGAGGTCGCGGCGGGAAAGCACGAGGGAGGGGGGGACCGGTAGAGCGAGAAGAGCTGGGGGAGGGGGATTTAAGGGTGGAGGGGGGTGAGTGTTAGGAGGTTTAGGAGATTAGGGAGAGAGATAGGAGTAGGGTTGTGAAGATAGGGGAGGGGGGGTTGTAGAGGTGGGTGAGGGTGAGAGGTAGAGTGAGAGGATAGGAAGATAGGTAATAGAGGGGGTGGCGGGAAGGGGGGAGAGATAGAGAAATAGATAGATAGAAAAAATTGATAGATAGAGAAATAAATAGATAGAGAAATAGATAGATAGAGAAATAGGTAGATAGGAGGAGGTGGAGAGTGAGGGAGTTAGATAGTGAGATAGATAGATAGCGAGATAGGTAGATAGGAGGAGTGAGGGAGGTAGATAGCGAACGGGGTAGATAGGGATGATAGAGAGGGGGAGGCGAGTGAGGGAGGTGGATGAGGCAGGAGCAGGAGGGCAGGCGCGGGGAGAAGAAGACGGAGGAGGCAGAAGAGCCGAAGACAGAAGATAGAAGACAGAAGACAGAAGAACAGAAGACCGGAAGAACAGAAGAACAGAAGAACAGACGAACAGAAGACCGGAAGAACAGAAGAACAGAAGAACAGAAGAACAGAAGACCGGAAGAACAGAAGAACAGAAGAACAGGAGACCAGAAGATCACAGAAGAGCAGAAGATCAAAGAAGAGCAGAAGATCACAGATGAAGATACAGAAGACGAAGAACAGAAGGCAGAAGACAGGCAGAAGACCACAGAAGAAGATGAAGATGAAGAGAGGCGACAGGAGAGGCAGAGAAGCACACAGAAGAAGAGAGAAGACAGGGAAAAGAAGAGTACAGAAGAAGATTACAGAAGAGGAGCGAGGAGGAAGAACAGAGAAGAAGAAAAGGAGAAAATAAGCAGGAGCAGGAGAGAGGGTGAGTAGCGCGGGGCAGGGCGAGGGGCTGGGAGGTGGGGGGTACTTACTGCGAGGTGGGTCTCAGGAACCTGGAGGAGCTGGAGGAGCTGCAGCGGCAGGGGGAGCGACCTACCATTGGGTCAAGTTACGCTGTTGACATGCAGCAGGTGCAGCAGTACCTGTCGCACATTTCACTGCCCGAAATTCAGGCAGTGAAATGCGCAATGGGGCTGTGGCAAGTGCATGGGCAGTGCAGGGGTCCCCAGGGGCAACCCAAGTCCCCCTTAACGCCAGCCTTTCCATGGTGGTGTTTAACACCATGGACAGGCTGACGGTTGGGGATTATGACTGCCTGGCAGAAGCCTGGCGGTCAAGTGGAGGGGCCAGTGGTATGGCACCACGGTCATAATACACTGGCGGAACACCGCCAGCCTGTTGGCGGTGTTACTGCCAGTGTCCCGCCGGCCGCCAGGGTCCTAATAACCCCCATAATCTTTCTGTCCCCCGTAGGAGGCAGATGGATGTAATTACTAGATGCTGGGAAATTATTTAAAAATAAGAAGGATGGTAGCTGCCCAGCAGGGGCATGGCCATGCCCCCATCTCAAATAAATGGGGACACAGTCTTTCTCCCCCCAAGGGGCAGATGGTGGTAATTACCCCAGATCTACCCCCCATGGGGGGCAGAAAACCCACTAGACACAAGGGAATTAGCATTTTAAGGATGAGGTTGTTGCAATCTTTAGTTGAGTTTGAGGCATACCCATGCCCACTTTGGGCATAGTTATCCCCCAATCCCAACTGAAGAGGGCAACAATCTTTCTTCTCCCTTTGGGTAGATTAGGGTAATTACCCCAAATCTGTCTCCCCTGGAGGGAGTGAAAGCCCACTAGATGCTAAACAAAGTTTTTTTTTCAAATATAGAGGGGTTTGCTGTCTGGCATGGGCAAGGCCATGCCCCCCAAGTAAATAGGGTGTTCCCCCCGGGGGGAGAAGGAAGCCCACTGTAAGGCAATAATATATATTTTTGATTAAATAAAATGCAGGTTCTGATTGTTTTCATCACAGAAATGTAAGGAAAATGCCTAATTTTTGCAAGGCATTGTTGGCATTTTGATTATAAAAACCTCATGGGATCCATGCTTCACCCTATTCTGGATTTTCCTAGGTGTCTTTTTTTTATTGTAGAAGTTTGCTAGGTTTCAATAGGTAACAGCTGAGCCAGGGCCCAAAGTCTGTTTTCTTTTATACATGTGTACCATAATTGTACCCATACAGTAGCATCTTTTCATCTTGGATATTTCCTATACAGGACTTCTTTCTAACAGGTGCTTATGCCTTTTTCCCAACTACTTTTGGCTTTGGACACCCTAATTGTAGTCTATTTATATTTTACGTATTGTACAACCTTTCTTTCCTGTTTTTTCCTGAGATTTAGGGATGTATTACACCCTTATAACGATATTTGTCTTTTTTGATTGTGGTTACTTTTCTCTATTTAGGCTTATCATGGCCTTGTCCACCGGTTATACTTATTAACCTTTCAGGATTTGAAAAATACAACCCACTATTCTTGTTTTTTCTCGATGCTTTGCACCCCGAATCATTTCTGGTACATTATACTGTACATAAACTTGTGGTATTTTGTTTCTTTTTTATACATTACTTCTCCTTACCTTATTTCACATTTTTGAAAAAGGGCTTCAGTCAAGGTTTATATAGATTACATGCTCCAACATATGTTTAACATTACCTTTGGTGGCTGCTTTGAGATAGATGAGTTACAGGCCCATCCATTCAGGACTTTTTTCACCTATCTTTCTTGCAAATGAGTTTCTAAGAATCTATAGGTCAGTGGTTTTCAGCACGTACATGTCACACAAATATGACTATGCTTGACACTATGAGTTCGGTCCATCTTTGCATGATTTCATGACCCGCATGGCTTGGAGGGACATATGTACTTTTTTCTCCCCCCAGTCATCTTCTGGTCTCAAAAAATGTGTGCATACTCGATTGGAAAATTTGCACGGGTATTGATTTGTATCTTCATAACAACTAGATTCCCTGTTCATCGTCCAGATATTTGACTGCATTCCCTTTTGTATGTCCACCTTACAGCCTTGAGAAAGTCTTCTTGATGAAACATGTGTTGGCTGATGTTTTATTGGATACATGATGCACTGGATGACTAAACCTTCTACTGTACACATATGCACATTTTGAACTTTGATTGAAACAGTATACTAATAAATGGACTTAAAGGACTACTGCAATGTTCATTGGTAAAACAATATTGAATTCCTATAAGTGTGAGTGTCAGCCAATGGCCAACACCCACAATACCTATTCAGTGCATGTGTCAGCCACTGGCCGACAAGTGAGGTGTCTAATGGACCATCTGACTCTGGGAGTCATTTATCTTTTTTTTTTATCAGGCTGCTTGGCAACAGCTTCCCAAGCAGTTTGATTCAAGTAAAACGAGCCAATGGGCTTATATTGTTTTCACTTATTCAATGCTCAGGGGTCTATTGCTAGTGATCACAGGGATTTTAATTGGAGATGTATTGCTGGAAAGGAGAGAATCTCCCTTTTCCAAAGGCGCATCTTCCCAATTGATCCCTGCTTGGGAATCACCACAAGAGAGCGAGCCCCAAGAAGTAATCCAACCACTAGCCACCAGAGATGGGGAAGTGGCACCTTGGGCAACTGTACCCCTGGCTATTTTATAATGCAGTCTTTCTAGTCCTTTGGGGAGGAGATGGGGACAATATCCCTGGATCTGCTCCCCGGAGAGGGCAGAAAGCCTACTGGACACCAGGGATTATTTAGTGTATCATATTTTAGGGGTGGGAGCTGCCCAGCATTGGCAAAGCAATGCTGCCACCACACAAACATGAGAAAACAATCCTTCTGTTGCCCTGGGAGGCAGATGGGTGTTATTACCCCTGATCTGCCCACCAGACACCAGGGAAATTAAAAAAAGAAGAGAGGAGGGTGCTGCCCACCATGGGCATTACAATTCCCCCCCTCCAAATAAATAGGAACACAGTTGTTCCGCTCCTCCTGGGGGCGAATGGGGATTATTACCTCGATCAGCCACACGGGCATCAGAAAGTCCACTGGATGTCAGAGAATTATTATTTTTTATACAAAGAGGTTTGGGGGCTTGCCACCATGGCATGGCAGTGTCCCCACTCCAAATAAATGGGACCACAGTCTTTCTGTCCACTCTGAGGGGCAGATGGGGGTTATTACTGCCAAATCTGCCACCAGGAGGCAGAAAGCCCACTAGGCATGAACATTATTTTCTTTAAAAAAAAGTGGGATAAGGAGTGCCCACTATGAACATGGCGATGCCACACCCCAAAGAAATAGGAACACAGTATTTCTGTCTCCCTTAGGGGACAAATGGAGGTAATTACTAGATGCAGGGATTTTCTTTTTTTAAAGAGGGATGGTGGCTGCCCAGCAGGGTCATGGCCTTCCTCCATCTCAAATAAATGGGGGACACAGTCTCCCCTCCACATTGGGCAGATGGTGGTAATTACCCCAGATCTACCCCCCACGGGGGCAGAAAACCCACTAAACACAATGGAATTATTATTATACGGGAGAGGTTGTTGCAATCTTCAGTTAAGTTTAAGGCATAACCATGTCCACTTTGGGCATAGTTATTCCCAAAACCCAACTGAAGAGGGCAACAATCTTTCTTTTCCCTCTGGGTAGATTGGAGTAATTGCCCCAAATCTGTACCCCCTGGTGGGGGTGAAAGCCCAGTAGATGCTAAGCAATTTTGTTTTTTCAAATATAGAGGGGTTTGAGGCCTGGCATGGGCAAGGCCATGCCACCCAAGTAGATAGGGGCTTCCCCCCGGGGGAGAAGAAAGCCCACTGTAAGGCAATAATATATATTTTTAATAAAATAAAATGCAGGTTCTGATTGTTTTCATCACAGAAATGTAAGGAAAATGCTTAATTTCTGCAGGGCATTGTTGGCATTTTGGGTATAAAAAAACTCATGGGATCCATGCTTCACCCTATTCTGGACTCCCCTAGTTGTCTATTTTTTTTAATGTAGAGGTTTCTTTGGATTCCATGGGTGCCGGCTGAGCTAGGGCCCAAAATCTACAGTTACCTACTTTGCAAAAAGCAGATCAGTTTTGAGTGGAAAAATTTGATCCACTCATGTTGCATTTTGGGCCATTTTCTGTTGAGGGCACAAGGTCTACCCACACAAATAAGGTACAATTTTTTCAAAGGGGTTGGAAAGGATTCTGGGTAAAACAACCTGGTGAGAGCCACACAAGTCACCCCATTCTTGATTCCCTTTTGTGTCTAGTTTATATAAATGTACAGGTTTGCTAGGTTTTCTAGGTGCTGGCTCACACAGGGCCCAAAACCCACAGCTACCTAGTTTACAAAAAAGGGGTCCGTTTCGAGTGGAAAAATGGGATGTACCCAAGTTGTGTTTTTGCCCATTTCCTGTCGCGGGGACTAGGCCTACGCACACAAGTCAGGTATCATTTTTTTCAGAAGACATGTTTTGGGCATAGAATAGTGAGGTGCCTGTTATTACCAATTGGATTGCAATGTATTTGTGCCTTCCAAATTTAAGTCAGTGTGTAAGAAAGAATCAATTTCAAATAATATCCTCCAAATCATATGCCCCTACAGATACCAACAAATTCAGAGATGTAAAGATAACCACTGCTCCTAAATTCCATATCCTGTGCCCATTTCAGAAATACATAGGTTATCTTGATACCTGTTTTTCATTCTACATATTTCACCATATGAATTGGTCTATATTCAGTAAACAATGAAAAACCATTGTATGGCACAGGTCAGTTTTTCGGCTCTGGGTGCCTTGGGATCTTGGAGAATCTATAAACTGAGGGCCCAATTCACAAAGGTAAACTTAGACCAAAAGTCTAAACTTAGAGCAAAAGTCTAACTTTACTCGTATTAAATACAAAAACAAATCTGTTGGGATGGTAATCATATGTAATTGGGCATTTGTCCTGGCATCTTTAGGGTGGCCTTGCCCCAGACCTTTTGCATTTGCCTTTTACCTCTTGTGGTGCTGCTGTATCTTTTTGTTGGTCTTAGGAATCTGAGCACCTTACAACTGCTATTCAGTGCTAAAGTGCATCTGCTTCTTACTTAAACAGTGTAACATTGGTGTATCCATGACTGGCAAACCTAATTTACATATAAGTCCCTTGTAAAGTGGTATGCCATATGCAGAGGAGCTATACATTAAATGCTACTAGTAGGCCTGCGGCACTGATTGTGCCACCCACTTAAGCAGCCCTGTAAACATGTCCCAGGCCTGCAATTGCAGGGCCTGTGTGTGTAGTCTCACTGCCACCCAGACTTGGCATTTAAAACCTATTGCCAAGCATTAATCTCCCCTTCCCTTACAAATGAGTCACCCTAAAAGTTCCCCTAGGTAGCCCATAGGGCATGGCACCATGTAAGTAGAAGGCAGGGCATGTACTTGTAAGTTTCTCATGCCCTGGTAATGAAACACTCTCAGTCGTTTTTTCATGACTCCAAGGCCTGCACTTCTCATAGGCCAGCATTGGAAATTCCTTCAAATACTTTTAAGCTGTAATTCCTGATCTAAGAGAAGTAGCTACATTATGTTTAGTATAATTGGAGTAGTAATGATATATCAACTTTACTGGTAAGGTCAGATTTATTATGACACTTAGAAGTGCCACTTTTAGAAAGTAGGCATTTCTCTGCTCTCGCTGCCCAGTGTGTCTACAGCATGTCTCCAATTACAGGTCTGACCTGGGTTAGGTGACAGCTACACTTGTGCATTTCCTCCAGATATGCACAACACAGGATACTCAGCTGCATCTGCATTCATCTTCATACTAATGGATCTTCCCGGGGAAGAGGTTGGAAAGGGCTCACTATTACATTTCAAAGGGTAGTGACCAGAGTCCACACAAAGGGGTTGATTATTTCCCACTGAGAGTCTGGGACCGGGGCTGAGCTGAAAGGAGGATCTGTGCACTTCACAGAAACCTATTGAAGTCATCTCCCACTTCAAAGGCACTTTCTAGTATAGGTTCTGGGTCTCTGACCCGCTGAAAGTAGTACACTTCTGGACAGAAGAAACCTGCTGGAGTAAAGACTGCTGTGTGCCTGCATCATCAACTTGCCAGGACTTACTGTTACCAAGGGACTGCTGCTCTACCTCGTTGTGCCACCCTGCTGATGCTGATCTATGCAAGGTAGCACAGGACCCAACCACTAACCCCAGAGTGACTCAAAGGGCTCACTGACCTGCATTCATGTAGGAGGCTGGCCTGGCTTATAGAGGGTACCTGATGGTACTTACACCTTCTGCCAGGTCCAGTTATCCCTTATTAGTAGATTAGTAGTATTCTAGCAGCTTCGGCTGATAGAGGCAGCTATAGCAGAGCAGCTTAGGATGAACTAGGAGACATGCAAAGCTCCTACTATACCACTTATATCATATAGCACTATATCATAAGAAACACAATACTCAGAGTTACTAAAAATAAAGGTACTTTATTTTAGTGACAATATGCCAAAAGTATCTCAGAGGATGTACTCCCTTAGGAGGTAAGTAAAATACACAAAATATACACACAAACCAAAATCAGGTAAGTAAACAGTTAGAAAAGTAGTGCAAACACTTTAGAATACAATAGAATGCAATAGGAGCCAATAGGCATAAGGGAAACACAAACCATATACTCCAAAAGTGGAATGTGAACCACAAATTGACCCCAGGCCTAGTGTAGTGTGTAGAGGGTTGCTGGGAGTGTAAGCAAACACTAAGGGTGTCCAAGATACCCCACCACAAGACCCTGAAAAGTAGGAGTAAGGTTACCCTACTACCCCCGAAAGACAGTAAAGTCGAGATAGGGGATTCTGCAAAGGCAACAACTGACTGCAAAGTACTAAAGAGAGATCCCGGAACCTGAGGACCTGTAAAGGAAGGGGACCAAGTCCAAGAGTCACGCAAGTGTCCGGGGGGGGGGGCAGGTGCCCACTAAACCCCGGATGAAGGTGCAAAAAGGCTGCCTCTGGGTGGAAGAAGCTGAAGATTCTGCAACAACAGAAGGTGCCAGGAACTTCTCCTTTGGTCAAAAGATGTCCCACTGTGTGCTGGAGGATGCAGAGTTGTTTCCACACAGAAAGACTGCAAACAAGCCTTGCTAGCTGCAAGAGTCATACTTTAAGATTATGGGTGCTGCCTGGGCCCAGGAAGGACCAGGAGGTTGCCCCTTGGACGAGGAGACAGAGGGGACGTTCAGCAACAGAGAGAACCCATGCAAAAGCAGGCAGCACCCACAGAAGCACTTGAGCAGATGTTCAAGAAATCTGAGTACAATGGTCATCTCAACACTACAAAAGAGGGTCCGACGAAGCCGGTGGTCAACTCAGTGAGTTGAACAATGCAGGATGGAGTGCTGGGGACCTGGGCTGTGCTTTGCATGAAGGAATCCTTGTAAAAGTGCACAGAAACCCTAGCAGCTGCAGATTACAAAGTACACAGGATTACTGTCTGGCGTGGGGAGGCAAGGACTTACCTTCACCAAATTTGGACAGAAAGACCACTGAACTGTCGGGGTCACTTGGATCCAGCTCCTGTGTTTCAGGGACCACGCTCGTCAAGAGGAGAGGGGACCCAGAGGACCGGTGATGCAGAAGTTTGGTGCCTGCATTAGCAGGGGGAAGATTCCGTTGACCCACAGGAGATTTCTTCTTGGCTTCCAGTGCAGGGTGAAGGCAGACAGCCCTCAGAGCATGCACCACCAGGAAACAGTCGAGAAAGCCAGCAGGATTAGACTCTACAATGTTGGTGGTAGTTGTCTTGCTACTTTGTTGCGGTTTTGCAGGCATCCTGGAGCAGTCAGCGGTCGATCTTTGGTAGAAGGTGAAGAGGGAGATGCAGAGGAACTCTGGTGAGCTCTTGCATTCATTATCTGAAGAGAAACCCACAGGACAGACCCTAAATAGCCCTCGGAGGAGGATTCAATCAATCAATCAATCAATCAATTTATAAAGCGCGCTACTCAGCTGTCAGGGTCTCAAGGCGCTGGGGGGTGGGAGCTATTGGTCGAATAGCCATCTCTTGAGGCGTTTTCTGAAGGCCAGGAGGTCTTGGGTCTGGTGTAGTTGGAGCAGTAGGAAGTTCCAGGTCTTGGCGGCGAGGTAAGAGAAGGATCTTCCTCCGGTGGTGGTGTGGTGAATGCGGGGGACGGAGGCGAGGGCGAGGCTAGCGGAGCGGAGCTGGCGGGTGGGGGTGTGGAAGGTGAGTCTGTCGTTGAGGTAGGCCGGACCTGTGTTGTGGAGGGATTTGTGTGCATGGGTGAGTAGTTTGAAGGTAATCCTCTTCGATACGGGTAGCCAGTGTAGCTTTCTGAGGTGGGCAGAGATGTGGTTGCGGCATGGGACGTCAAGGATGAGTCGGGCGGAGGCATTTTGGATACGTTGCATTTTCTTTTGTAGTTTGGCCGTGGTTCCTGCATATAGTGTGTTGCCGAAGTCCAGTCGGCTGCTGACTAGGGCATGGATGACTGCTTTTCTGGTTTTGAAGGGAATCCACTTGAAGATCTTGCAGAGCATGCGGAGGGTGTTGTAGCAGAAATAGGAGACTGCGTTGACCTGCTGAGTCATGTTGAGTGCTGAGTTAAGGATGATGCCCAGGTTCCGTACTTGGGTGGTAGGCGTGGGGGGGGCTCCGAGGGAGGTAGGCAACCAGGAGTCGTTCCAGGCAGAGAGGTTGCTGCCGAGTATGAGGACCTCTGTTTTGTCTGTGTTTAGCTTGAGGTGGCTTGATTCCATCCAGTTGGCGATGGTGTGAAGTCCCTTGTGGAGGTGGTTTCTTGCTGTTGTGGGGTCTTTCGAGAGGGAGATGATCAGCTGGGTGTCGTCTGCGTAGGATACTATGTTGATGTGCTGGGATCGTGCGATGTTGGCGCGGGGAGCCATGTAAACGTTAAAAAGTATTGGGCTGAGAAAGGATCCCTGAGGGACGTCACAGATGGTTTTGGAGGATTCGGACAGGTAGGGCGGAAGGCGGACTCTCTGGGTTCTGCCGGAGAGGAAAGAGGAGATCCAGTCGAGGGCCTTTCAACGGATCCCGGTGTTTTGGAGGCATGTTCAAAGGGTGTCGTGACAGACGGTGTCGAAAGCTGCGGAAAGGTCCAGGAGGATGAGCGCTGCGGTTTTGCCTTTGTCGAGCATGGTCCTGATGTCATCTGTGGCAGCAATGAGTGCTGTCTCCGTGCTGTGGTTCTTGCGAAATCCGGATTGGGAGGTATTGAGCGCTTTGCTGTCTTTGGGTTTCTTCAGCAGGGCGTTGACGTCGGCGTGTTTCCATCTTTCCGGGAAGGTGGCTGTCTCGAAGGAGCTGTTAATGATTGCGCAGAGGTGGGGTGCGATGATGTTACTGGCTTTGTTGAAGATCTGGTGCGGGCAGGGGTCCGAGGGGGAGCCGGAGTAGATGTAGGCCATGGTGTTGATGGTGTCTTCATTGTTGACGTGGGTGCAGGAGCATAGAGGATTGATGTTGTTTGATGCGTTGGGTTTGTGGTTGTCTGTGGTTGGGTGGGGTTCAAAGCTGTTGTGGATGTCTTCGATCTTTCGACTGAAGTGAGTGGCAAGGGAGTTGCAGAGTTCCTGTGATGGCGAGGGTTCGTGGGAGCAGGTCCTAGGGTTGGAGAGTTCTTTGATGATGCCGAAGAGCTCTTTGTTGTTGTGGGCGTTGGTGTCTATTCGGCTTTTGTAGTTGGTCTTTTTGGTAGTGCGGATCAGCTGGTGATGTTTGCGGATGGCAGTCTTGAGGGCGGTGTGGTTGGATTCGGTGGGTGCAAGGCGCCAGGTCTTCTCCATTCTTCGACATTCCCGTTTGGAGGCCTGCAGGTCAGGGATGAACCAGCTGGCCTGGGGTCTGTGGTGTGAGTCTGAGGGTTGTTTGAGTGGTGCGTGGGTGTTGGCACAGTCTTCTAACCATTTATGCAGGTAGGTGGCGGCTGTGCTGGGGTCCTGGGTCCTGGGACGAGGTGCCTGGGTGAGGGTGGAGATCAGCTGTTCTGTTGAGATTCTGTTCCAGTAGAGGCGGGGGGGTTTAGTGGTGAGGTGGTGAGTGACCGGCTTCTGAAAGGAGAAATGGATGCAGCGATGGTCGGTCCATAGGAGTTCGGTGGTGTGGCTGAAGGAGACGTGGTTGCTGGCTGAGAAGATGGGGTCGAGTGTGTGTACTGCGGTGTGGGTGGGTGACGTGACAAGTTGCTTGAGGCCGAAGTTGGCGAGGTTGTCGATTAGGTTGGTGGTGTTGATATCATTGTTGTTTTTCTAGGTGGAAGTTCAGGTTACCGAAGAGGATGTAGTCCATTGAGGTGAGGGCTTGGGAGCTGATGGCATCGGTGATGTTGTCGCAGAACTGCGGTTTGGGGTCTGGGGGTCTATAGACCAGTGTTCCTCTGAGGGTGGTGTTGGCGTTGATGTGGATTTTTAAATGGAGGTGCTCGGCGAATGTGATGGTGTTGTGGGAGCTGGTGGAGACTCTTATGGTGTTTTTATGGAGTATGGCGATTCCTCCTCCTGGTTTATTGCTGTGGTCTCTTCTGGTGATCTTGTAGTTTTCTGGTATGACTATGGCTATGTCTGGTTCCGAGGCCGAATTCATCCAAGTTTCAATGAGGAATGCGACGTTGGGCGAGGATGTGGTCAATAGGTCCCAGAGTTCGATTGCGTGCTTGTGGACGGAGCAGGTGTTAAGCAATATGCATCTTAGGCGCCTGTCTGAGGCTTTGAGTTGGAGCTTGGAGGTTAGGTTGCAGGTGAAATTGCAGGCTTTGCAGGAGAAGGGTCCTTTGGTGTGCATCGGAGTGCAGTGGAAGCAGATAGAGGAGCGTCCTGGATTGAGGGCGTGAAGGTCATCGGCAGTGTAGTGGTGATTGGTGGTACGGGTGCGTGTCGGCCAGGGGGTCTGTCGCTGGGCCAGTGGCGCCTCCGTGCTGCGGCAGACATAAGAGGGGAGGTGGGAGGGAGTAGCCGCTGGGAGGAGGGAAGGATCGTAGAATGGGAGAGCAGGGGGGGGCAGGCAGCAGGGCTCTGAGGCGGGAAGGGAACAGAGAATCGAGGTGGAGGGAGGGGGCGGGGACACGGGTACGCAGCGGCGAGGGTGTGCGGCAGAGCTGAAAAACGGGGCAAATTACAAAATTTGAAATGGCACCTGAGTGGAGCAGCAGTGTAGAGGAGCGACCTGCCTGCCAGAAGCAGGGTCAAAGGTCCTCGGATTGGCTACCTAACCAGGTAAGAGCCTATCAGGAGGGGTCTCTGATGTCACCTGCTGGCACTGGCCACTCAGACATCTCCATTGTGCCCTCACACCTCTGAATTCAAGATGGCAGAGGTCTGGGACACACTGGAGGAGCTCTGGGCACCACCCCTGGGGTGGTGATGGACAGGGGAGTGGTCACTCCCCTTTCCTTTGTCCAGTTTTGTTCCAGAGCAGGGGCTGGGGGATCCCTGAACCGGTGTAGACTGGCTTATGCAAGGAGGGCACCATCTGTGCCCTTCAAAGAATTTCCAGAGGCTGGGGGAGGCTACTCCTCCCCAGCCCTTAACACCTATTTCCAAAGGGTTAGGGTGTAACACCCTCTCTCAGAGGAAATCCTTTGTTCTACCTTCCTGGGACTGGGCTGGCCAGACCCCAGGAGGGCAGAAACCTGTCTGAGGGCAGGCAGCAGCGGTAGCTGCAGAGAAAACCCCAGAGAGCTAGTTTGGCAGTACCCGGGGTCCATGCTGGAGCCCCGGGGATGCATGGAATTGGCACCCAAATACCAGATTTGGCATGGGGGGACATATCCAAGATCTTAGACATGTTACATGGCCATGGTCGGAGTTACCATTGTCAAGCTACATATAGGTATTGACCTATATATAGTGCACGCATGTAATGCTGTCCCCGCACTCACAAAGTCCGGGGAAATTGCCCTGAACAATGTGGGGGCACCTTGGTTAGTGCCAGGGTGCCCTTCCACTTAGTAACTTTGCACCTAACCTTCACCAGGTGAGGGTTAGACATATAGGTGACTTATAAGTAACCTAAGTGCAGTGTAAAATGGCTGTGAAATAACGTGGACGTTATTTCACTCAGGCTGCAGTGGCAGTCCTGTGTAAGAATTATCTGAGCTCCCTATGGGTGGCAAAAAAAATGCTGCAGCCCATAGGGATCTCCTGGAACCCCAATACCATGGGAACTTAGGTACCATATACTAGGGAATTATAAGGGTGTTCCAGTGTGCCAATCAGAATTGGTGAAAATGGTCACTAGCCTGCAGTGACAATTTTAAAAGCAGGTAGAGCATAAACACTGAGATTCTGGTTAGAAGAGTCTCAGTGATACAGTTAGGCACCACACAGGGAGCACATATAGGCCATAAACTATGAGCACTGGGGTCCTGGCTAGCAGGATCCCAGTGATACAGGCAAAAACAAACAGACACACAAGTAAAAATGGGGGTAACATGCCAGGCAAGATGGTACTTTGCTACAATCCATTTCTAGCAAGGGTCTCTGGGACATCAAGGACCCAGAGTGGCTTTGTTGCACTTGGCTGCTCTCCTTCATCAAAAACCCCGAGCAGCTTCATTGCACTTGGCTGCCCACTTTCATCAAAACCCCACGTGACTTTGTTGCACTTTGCTGCCCACTTTCATCAAAAATCATGTGAGGCTTTGTTGCACTTTACTGAAACCCCAAGTGGCTTCTTTGTGATTTGCCATCCGCTTTCATCAGGAACACCGAGCAGCTTGTTTGTGGCTTGCTGGCTGCTTTCATTAAAAAGCCAGAGTGGCTTCTCTGCGGTCCACAGCCCGCTCTCTCAAGGATCTCTGAGAGTCTTCCCTGCAGTCTGCCGCTTGTGTTAATCAGAAACCCCAAATGGCTCCTTTGAGTCCTGCCACCCGCTTTCATCAAACACCCAGTGTGGCGAGTGGCTTCCCTGCAGGTCCTTCGCCCCTTTGCCAAGGATTACAGAGTGGCCCGACTGATCACCACTCGCCTTAACTTTCAACTCCCGTTGTCTCGGCAGTGACTTTCCCAGTTGCCACCAACCCAGCTTAAGTTCCTTCACTCTCCCACTAACTTCCTTTGCACCGTAAAGGGGGAAATCCTTCTCGAAGACATAACCTTCAGCGGCTCTCAAGAGAAAGAGCACCCCAGATACTCCCAGAATATTTTAAGACAAAGCACACTTACACTGCATAGTTCACAGCATCATCCTTTTTTGTCCCATAATCTCTATCATCACTGTTTTAGTTTGACCTTCAAAAATGAATATCTAAAGATATACTAATTGGATTTGGTCTTGATTGATGTAACCATTGTGAGTGTGGTGTATGTGTTTTGCACAAATACTTTACACATTTCCTTCTGAGTTAAGCATGCCTGCTCTGTGACAAGCTATCAGAAGGTGAGCACAGGCTAATTTAGGTTGTGTATTTTGACTTACCCTTACTAGGATTGTGGTCCCTACTTGGACAGGGTGCATACCGCTCCCAACTGGAGACCCAATTTATAATAGCATTCCATTAAAAAAAAAACATTACATTGCAAAGCAGGTATAAAAATCCCAATATGAACTCATAATTAATAAAATTACAAAAGGAGCAGTTAAAATGCTTCAGCTGATATATAATTCGCTGACACCTATGTCAATTAAACGTCTGCAGCATTGCAATTTCCTCTTTTCAAAGGGACAGACAGCAGTGTTATCTGATGGTTATTGTTTTGCTACAACAGTTATTTATGATTTTTTTATGTTCATATCATCCTCTCACCCTAGTTTGAATTGTATGGATGCCTTTTGTAAACTTTACATGGAAATGTTTGTTATAGGTGAAGCTTTGTATAATATTTCATTTTATTTGCTAATATTCTAATTTTCTGAAGGAGGGGATGTTGTGAGTGAAACCAATGTTCAGTCTGAGAGGTAAACTTTGCAATTTTGTTATGAAGTAACCAGTAATATTCTATTTGTACTTTGGTGTAATACTTGTAATTAATAAAATCACGCCTTGAAACGTCTCTCCAGCAAAGACGATAAAAATACAAAGGTAATTGAACCTTTAAAGCAGAATGCAAATTACCAGATACCCTGGCATAGTAAAGTTTATGTAATGTTGATACATTATAATGTGTTGTCTCATCACTTAAACAATGTAGGTGAGGTATCATCCTTATAGAAAATCGTTTTGGTTTTCGAGTCAGGACTGCTGGGACTAATTTGTTTTTCATTCTGTATTTGGGACAGTCAGCTAGATCCTCATTGTACGGGGAATTATAGCGGAAATAATACTGCAATCATAATTTTTTATGTATCTATATCTATACGTGGAATTAGTCAATTTTGTTGTGTTTTCATTTTATTTTTCTTACCTATGAATCATAGTCTGAGAAGATATGCAGGAGTAGCAAGAGCCCTAATCTGCTTGGCGGAAAGACTCCTTCTATGAAAAAGGTAAATCTGTTGGGGGCCACTCTCAGGCCTCATGATTCAGTTGAATGATGACTGACTGAAATAAAGAGAGAAACAATTTAATTTTCATGAAGTGTGGTGGTCCAGGACCCAGAGAATTTGGGCTTGTTTCTTCTGTTTCTCATTGTTGTGTAACACAGTCACACCTCAATTTCAGAAGGATTCCCGCATAAGGACATCATTTAAACTAACTTGGCTTCTGAAGGATCCTAACCAGTACAAATGAAATGCAAGTTGTGTTTTCGAGGTACCAATCAGTACACATTATTGTATGTGGGACTATAGCATTTTTCAGTTAAGAGTGTAATCCAAAGTTTCCTATGAACACGCATCATCCCCGGACACAATAGACTTTAACCAAAACCATTAAAACATGCAATAAAATATCATAGTTATGGGACAACAAACATATTTCATAGATAGTCACATTCCTCTGTGCTTGGAAGTATATATTTTATGAGCAAAATGGAGCACTCTCAATGGACTTGCAGTTTGTCAAGCACACTAAAGGGAAAAGCACATTACGGCCTATCACATCCTAACAGGTCACGAAATTAAGTTCTACTATCTGTGCAAAACATCCAATCATCCTCCATTCTCTGACCTAATTTAACAATCTCTGATTTAGCTGCCACTTCACATAAGTGTAGCTAACCAAACATCTCTTTGATATATGCCACGAAAAGCCTGAATGATGCCCCTTCTAGTATGGTGAAGCAAACATAGTAGCACTGAACCCATATTCTGTAGCAAATGTGCCATCTCTGCAGGGTCACCCTGGATTTATTTCCTTTTGATGGCCCTATGGCCCTCATTACAACCCTGGCGGTTGGGGATAAAGCAGCGGTAATACCGCCAACAAGCCGGCTGTAAAAAAAATGGAATTATGACCAGGGCGGAAACCGCTCACACAGATAGCCACTTTAACACACCGACTGCCACAGCAGTAGCAACAAGCACTGCGGCGGTAAACGCCAACAGACAGGCGGAAGACAATGTACCGCCCACACTATTACAAGAGCCCTATCCACAACCTTTTCCGGGGCGTTACCAACGACATTGAAAGCACAGCAGAAACAGAACACAGAAGGGAAACAACTCACCTCTGGACACTCAGGGAAGAACCATGCTGCCATCGAGCCCGAACTGCAGGTGTTCCCTATGCTGGTCTACCTCCTCCTACACCAGGAATACCAACACCGGCAAAGACGACCACAGTGAGTACTGCTGCCTAGCACACAGGGGCAGGGGGAGGAAAAAGAGAGTCACACAAACACACGCAACACCAACACCCCCACCCCCACCCCAACACAATATATACAAACAGATGCAACAACATTATACATCCACCCATAGCCCTCAGGAATAATGCAAGGACAAAAGGAAGTGATTGAAGTGAGTGTAATAAGATAAAGTACTAGAAATACGTCCTCAAAAATCAAAACAGTATTTACATATATACAAATTGAGGGACACTGCCCAATCCATAACGTCCGTGGGCCACAGGGCCACATCACATAGGCTAAGGCCCCACTTGACTCCTGCATCAACACGGAGAGAACACTGCAGGGGCATCAGGTCGAAAATACACAGGCACCTCAGGGGGGCGGGGAACGGGGGGGCAAGTCAGCCTGAAGATGGTACAACACCACTTGTCTGGAGTGGGCAACATGCCCTGTGCTTGGTCCTGGGGAGTGCAAAGCCACAGTCTCTCTAGTGGGGGGTTTGCTCACTGCTTGGTCCTGGGGAGCTCACAGCCACAGTCTCTTTAGTGGGTGGTTTGCCCACTGCTTAGTCCTGGGGAGCGCAAAGCCACAGTCTCTCAAGTGGGTGGTTTGCCCACTGGTTCTGGAGGGGGCTTTGTGCCCAGTGTGATTCATCATGTCAAGGAGTGGGTGAGTGGATGCCTTCTTCCGCTAGTTCTGGAGGGGGCTTGGTAACCAGTGTGCTTCATCCTAGCAAGGTTGGGGGGAGTGGATGGCTTCTTCCACTGGTTCCGGAGGGGGCTTTGTGCCCAGTGTGCTTCATCCTGGCAAGGAGAGGGTGAGTGGATGCCTTTTTCCACTGGTTCTGGAGGGGGCTTTGTGTCCAGAGATGCAGATCTTGGGGAGTGCAAAGTCATAGTCTCTCACCTGGGTGTCAGACCCACATGATTTGCAGTGGTCAGGATGCATTACAGTCCATGGAGGCAGAACTACACACTGCCCACCGGCGGGGATGGGTGCTCAGTGGTGGCAGTGCCGGTGCTGGTGTCGGTGCTGCCAGTGGTAGAGCGAGGCTCCAGCCCTTCCCCTACAGCCTCGGACGGCTTCCCACTGGGGCTGCTGCTGCTGGTGCTGGTAGCAGTGGAGGTGGCGATGCAGGTGGTTGTGCTGGTGACGGTGTTGGTATTGGGGCTGCCAGTGGTGAGGGGAGGCTCCAGCCCTTCCTCTGCAGCCTCGGATGGCTGCCCACTGGGGCTGCTACTCCTGGTGGTGGTGCTGACAGCAGGGCAGGTGGCCGTGCTGGTGGCAGCGCTGGTGTCAGGGCTGCCAGTGGTGGTGGGAGGCTCCAGCCCATCCCCTACAGCCTCAGACGGCTGAAGCGCCATGGTTGGTGGTGGGGGCTCAGAATCAGTCCCAGCTCCAGGCCTCCTGTCCTTCCTGCCTGCAGGGGAAGGCCCTTTGCCCTTGCTATCTGGTGGTGCCTCCTTGCCCTTGCCATTTGGTGGTGCTCATTGTCCTTACCCTTGCCAACTGGTGGTGCCTCCTTTCCCTTCCTCTTGTAAGCTGGTGGTGCCTCCTTGCCCTTCCCCTTGTAAGCTGGTGGTGCCTCCTTGCCCTTGCCAGCTGGTGGTGCCTCCTTGCCCTTCCCCTTGTAAGCTGGTGGTGCCTCCTTGCCCTTGCCAGCTGGTGGTGCATCCTTGCCCTTCCCCTTGGCAGCTGGTGCAGGCACACTGCCAGTGCTGATGGGTGTTTCATTGGAGCCTCTCACACCTGCAGTAGCTGCGGACACTACTGTGGCAGTGGACTGGATGGCTGAGGTGCTAGCCTGGGTTCTGACCACCCTGGCCAGATGTGAAGGACAGGGGAAGGGTAGTGAAGAGGTCAACGGCAGAGAGGAAAAGCTTCTTAGGGACACTGGGGTGGGAGGAGGGTGAAGGTTTGGGAGTGGAGGAAGTGTGAGTGGTTGTTGGAGGTGTCTGCTGTGTTTGGATGCATGGGCTGGATGTTGTTGTGAGGTGGATGGCTGTTGGGTGTCTGAGTGCTTGTGTTTGTGTACCTTGGGAGGAAGGGGCACAGACACAGTGGGAGAGGACACAGGGGACATGTGCATGGATGTGGGGGTGGTGACTGCCAGAGAGGGGAGTGTAGTGATAGGCGTGATGGTGATAGAGGCTGTGGATGTGGATGTAGTACATCCAGGTGTGAGTGGAGACGATACTGGGAGGGAGGTGGACAATGAGGAGGAGGGAGACACAGTGGAGGCAGTGGATGTTGGTGTGTCTGCATCTGGATGGTGTTTGTGTGAGTGCCTGTGTGCTTGTGTTTGCCTGAGCCACTCCTGTGTGTTGTCTTGGGTGCATGCTGGTCTGAATGTGTGCTTGGGATGGGTTGGGGTTGAGGGGAAAGGGACTGGGCAGAGGAAGTAGGAGGGGGAGGCTAGACACAGGAACAATGGCTGCCATCATGGAGGAGGCCGGAGCCTGGATTGATCTCTGTTGGGCCGCCATGCCAGAGTGCATGACATCCAGGAATGCATTTTTTGGTTGCAAATGCCCTGCCAGCCCCTGGATGGCATTCACTATGGTTGACTGCCCAACAGAGATGGATCTCAGGAGGCCAATAGCCTCCTCACTCAGGGCAGCAGGGCTAACTGGGGCAGGGCCTGAGGTGCCTGGGGCGAATGAGATGCCCACCCTCCTGGGTGAGCGGGCACAGAAACTCATTGAGGAAGGCTTTGCTGGTACAGGGGGT
Organism: Pleurodeles waltl; assembly: GCF_031143425.1. Classification (NCBI taxonomy): domain Eukaryota; kingdom Metazoa; phylum Chordata; class Amphibia; order Caudata; family Salamandridae; genus Pleurodeles; species Pleurodeles waltl. The sequence continues at coordinate 497,435,544 of NC_090444.1, forward strand.
GGCAGCTGTACCTGTAGTTGTGGTGGGCACAGAGCTGTCTGGCACCACTAGGGAGCTTCCATCAGAGGAGGTATCACTTTCAGAACTGTCCTCTCCTGTCTCCGCCATGGTGCTCCCCTCGCCCTCCGTCCCACTGGTGCCCTCACCGTCGGTGGATTCGGCCTCATGGGCCCTGTGGGATGCAGCTCCCTCCATCGCGGTGCCTCTGCTCCTTCGCCAGATGATGCTAATGCACATAAGGACAGGATGACAAAACAAAAAGGGGGGGAAGAGACAGAGGATACACTTGGTCAATAGTAGCAACAACACCACTGTTGGCACACATGACACATACACACAGAGGGACGCTCTCTATGCACTAGGCAATGCACTACCAGTCACAATGCTAGTCACCATGCCATGGACAATAATACCTAACGCCAATTGCAGCATACCTGAGACCCACAGAACCCTGCCTAATAGTGGATGCCCACTAGCTTGGTTGGAGTGGAGTTCATCAGCCCCTGCCCAACATGGAACCTACCCTGCAATGTCCTGCCTAGCCTAGGGGCACCAACAGACGCACATCCCCCACCCAAAGACCACTCCACCACGCATCAAGTAGTATAATGTGAAACTGTATCCACCCCCTTGTGGCTGCTGTGATGCCCTCAAGCGCCCATCCAGCTCCAGATAGGCTACCGCCAGTATGCAGAAAATCAGGGGTGTCAGCGTTCAACGGGCACCCATTCCTTGTTGGGAGGCCAACCCCAGCTGGGCCTCTGCCGTCTTCCTTGCCCAGCATCTCAGGTCCTCCCACCGTTTGTGACAGTGGGTGCTCTGCCTGCCACAGACCCCCAGGGTCAGAACATCCTTGGTGATGGCACACCATATACCCTTTTTCTGATAGACGCTGACCTGCAGAGAAATACTCATAGAAAAAAGGTATCAGTCATACCGTCAGGCCTGGTACACTCATGGCCCACCACATCCCTCCCATCCCCTTACGCACTACATTGCCCACCATACATGCAGCATGCTGCCCAGGACTCCTCAACCACCCCCCCTTACACGAGGCCCTCACATACAGCACTCCATGCATTCATGCCCCACGCATCGTGCTCACAGTGTACTCACCTGTTGGTCTGACGACCCATCCACCACTCTCTCCAACTCCACAGCGGTGAAGGCAGGGGTCATTTCCCCAGTGACACTAGCCATGGTCGGTTGCAGACACAGGTCACAGCAGCACGTGCAGTGTAGGTCCTCTGCTGTTGAAGGTCAGGAAGCAAGTGAGTGAACAGATAGAAAATGGCTGTCACATCAGCGGCGGTGTGTACCGTCACCACCGGTGTACATCACCATTGGCTACTGTAACTTATAAGTGCCAATGACAACCAATGAGGAGTTGCACAGCGGTACTCGACTGCCTCCTGCAACGGCGCACAACATCAGCGGCATTACATCATTTCCACATGTCCATCCACACAGGACAGGCGAACGCCATTTCAGGGGGGGCAGGCCATGGAACCTAACTGCATCACAGCCCACATAAGCACCACTTGGGCCTGTACAACAACATACTGTTTTAGTCACAACATGCAATGCACTGTACATTTTGGAAATGTTGAATACTGATCAGATGCTCATTGTTTTGCCCCCTAGATTACAACCACTGAGGATGAATATGAGATGGAGACATCCCCGTGGACATGCCCCTGGTGGACTTGGCAACAATGTAGGACAGGCACATAATCCTCACCTACAGACTTGACAGGGCCACAATCCAAGAGCTGTGTGCCCAATTGGAGCCAGACCTGATCTCTGCTATCCATCACCCCACTGGGATCCCTCCTCTTGTGTAAGTCCTATCTGTGCTCCATTTCTTGTGAACTGGTTCTTTCCAAGTGACAGTGGGCTTGGCAGCAGGAATGTCACAGCCAATGTTCTCAGTAGTGCTAACAAGAGTGTTGTCAGCCCTGACGAAACACATGCACAGCTACATTCTTTTCCCCCAAGTGGAGGATTTGGCCACAGTGAAAGCTGACTTCTATGCAATGGGACATATTCCCAACATCATTGGGGCAATTGATGGTACACATATTGCATTTGTTCCCTCCCCCCGGAGAAATGAACAGGTGTTCAGAAATTGAAAGAGCTTTCACTCTATGAATGTGCAGATAGTGTGCCTGGTGGACCCGTACATCTTCCATGTCAATGCAAAGTATCCTGGGTCTGTGCATGATGCCTTTATCCTGAGGAGTAGCAGCATCCCATATGTGATGGCTCAACACCAGAGACACCGGGTGTGGCTAATAGGTGAATCTACGGTCCCCACCCAGTATATGTTGGTCTATGGGAATGGGGTTGGCCCTAAGGGTTAGTGTCTGGCTAACAGGTATCCCTTGATATTTGCAGGTGACACTGGTTACCCCAACCTCTCATGGGTACTAACTCCAATGAGGAATCCCAGGACAAGGGCAGAGGAACTTTGCAATGATGCACATGGGCGAACAAGAAGAATTATAGAGCGAACCTTCGGCCTCCTGAAGGCCAGGTTTTGGTGCCTCCATCTAACAGGTGGTTCCCTGTGCTACTCACTTAAGAAGGTCTGCCAGATCAACTTGGCATGTTTCATGTTGCACTAACTTGCCTTACGTTGCCAGGTGCCTTTTCTGCAGGAGGATGAGGCTGGAGATGGGCATGTGGCAGCGGTGGAGCATGTGGACAGTGATGAAGAGGAGGCAGAGGATGAGGATGTGGACAATATAACATCAATCATACAACAGTACTTACAGTGACACACAGGTAAGACACTGTTACTTCACCTTCCATTGCAGTTTTGTATTGGAAATTGTCACTGGCAGGCTGATATTCCCACTACTATGGTCACTTACTATACCCTTTGACATGTCTGTTTACAGATATATGTGCCCCACTCTGGCTCCTGGTGTATTGACTGCAGCAACCTACAGGTCATACCTATGTATACATTACTGTAGAGCTAAATTGCAATGTCTACAGATTGTTAAACGAATACATAGTTCAATCACTTGACAGACTCAATACTTGTATTTTTTACAAGGGTGTTTATTTATGTGCTAATAAGTGGATAGGGTATTGTTATAGGCTGGGGGTGGTGGACGAGAGGCCAGGTAAGATTTCCAATCTATTTGTATCACAGGTGCATTGTCCAAGGGGGCATAAGAAAGGGAGCAATGGCAGTTCAAGGTGGACGGGGTGACAGAGTGGGACACAAGGGTGAAATTCAGGAGAGTCTTATTTTCTGGCGGGGTCTTGGCAATGTTCTCTGGCTTTTCCCTGGATCGCAGGGACCGTTTGTGGGGCGGTTTTCCTTCTGCTGGGGGTGGCGTGCTGGGGGCCCGTTGTTCCTGTGGTGGGCCTCCTGTCCACTAGCGTCAGCAGAGGTGGAGAGCTGTTCATCAGTGTGGCTAGTGTCAGGGGCCCGGTGGTGTGCCACTGCCTCCCTCATGGTGTTGGCTATGTCTGCCAGCACCCCTGCAATGGTGACCATGGTGGTGTGGATGTCCCTCAGGTCCTCCCTGATCCCCAAGTACTGTCCCTCCTGCAGCCGCTGGGTCTCCTGCAACTTGTCCAGTATCTGGCCCATCGTCTCCTGGGAATGGTGGTATGCTCCCAGTATGTTGGTGAGTGCCTCACCGAGAGTCGGTTCCCTCGGCCTGTCCTCCCCCTGTCACACAGCTGTCCTCCCAGCTTCCCTGTTGTCCTTATGCCTCTGTCCCCTGAACCGTGTGCCCACTGCCACTGGCCCCAGGTCCCTGAACGTCCTCTGTTGGTGGGGTTGCCTGGGGTCCCCGTAGTGGTTGACACACTGCTGGTCGACGTGTCCTGGGGACAGACGTATGTGCCTGCTGGGTGGGTGCTGTGCTGGTGTTTCCTGAGGTGGGAGACTCTGTGGTGGTATGGGACTGTGCCTGGGTACCCAACTGGCCAGAGGTCCATGATGGGCCAGGTTGGTCATTCTGATCCAGGCGTGCAGAGCTGCTGTCATCACTGTGGGCCTCTTCTGTGGAGGGACTAGATGTTGCTGGCACCTCCTCTCCGGAGACATTTTGTGGGGGACCTGGTGGGATGTAAATGCAGTGTTATTGTTTTTACATGTGACATCTTATGCATGGGTGTGTTTCCCTTTATGGTTGTGATTGCCCTGGCAGCTTAGGCTTGTGTGAGTGGTGATTTGGTTGGATAGGTGATTGTCTCAATTGTGCATGCTTTGGTGATGGGTGTCCATGCAGGTCTGTGATGGGTGTCCATGCATTGGTGCTGCGTGCAGGGCTTGGTAGTGGGAGGGGTAGGTTGTGTTGGTAGGGTGTATGTGAGGTGGTGGAGTGATGGGGGTGAGGGAAGGGGTGGGAGTTTGTGATGGCATGCAGGTAGGGGGTTAAAGTAATAGAGATTTGACTTACCAGAGTGCAGTCCTCCTGATACTCCTGCCAGGCCCTCAGGATGCATGATTGCCAAGACTTGCTCCTCCCATGTTGTTAGCTGTGGGGGAGAAGGTGGGGGTCCACTGCAAGTCCTCTGTATAACTATCAGGTGTCTTGCTACCACAGAATGCACCTTCCCCCATAGGTCGTTCCACTTCTTCCTGATGTCATCCCTTGTACTTGTGTGCTGTCCCACGGCATTGACCCTGTTCACGATTCTCTACCATAGCTCCATCTTCCTAGCAATGGATGTCTGCTACACCTGTGATCCAAATAGCTGTGGCTCTACCTGGATGATTTCCTCCACCATGACCCTTAGCTCTTCGTCTGAGAACCTGGGGTGTCTTTGTGGTGCCCTGGGTGTAGTGTGAGTGGTGTGTGTGAGGGTGTATGGGGTAATGTGTTGGGGTGTGTACTGTGAGGTGCCTGGATGGTGTTTGGGTGATGGTGTTCTGTGGATCTGGTTCTGTGGGTGCTCTTGCTGTATCTCTCTCTATTGGCAATTCTTTCTAGTCTTAGAGGGTTGAGGGTAATGTGGGTGTGTGTTTTATATTGATGTGGGTGTGTGGGCATGGTGTATGTATGTGTGTCAGGTGTGTGTAGTTTGAATTGTCCAATGTGGTGTTGTTTTGTATGAGTGTGTGTATTTTGAGTGCAGCGGTAAGTACCGCAAATGGTTTACTGCGGTTAAATGTCCGCCGTGGTGATTCGTGGGTCGTAATGCTGTAGGCGTAGTTCTGATGGCGTAAAGGTGTGGGTTTTGCTACCACCAGTTTATCACTGACCTCTAGGCTGGCGGACTTATGTGTGTGTCTGTATAGTGACAGATTGCTATGTGTGTATCATAATATGGGCAGCAGTAAACCTCCGCGGCGGCGGTATGTTGGCGGCAGTCAGCATGGCGGTAAGCTGGACTTATCGCAAATGTCATAATGAGGGACAATATGTGTGGTGGCTGTAGAAATCTATGCACTTTACTATTACTAACCAGTGAAAAGGTGCCTGTACTCCCCCTTTGAAAATTGTGAAATTGGCTGAAACCTAATTGGCATATTTAACTTACCTAGTAGATGGTGCAAAGTGTACCCAGGCCCTATCAGCTAAATGTCACCACTGGACTGCAGCACAAACAGTGCAAACATGACTGCAGATCTACCATTTGTAGTCTGTCTGTTGCAGTTTTTAACTGCAGATTCAACCTTTCCAAATAACCCCTTTTTTCCCAGATTGTTTTATTGTTTTATCAGTTTACATCAATGTACATCAAGCCATAATCAGCTATTAGTTCATAACAGAGAACAAAAACAATATAGTCTCCTTTTCTTCAAAACTTCTCCGACAGGGTGACCCAAACCTGACTTTTAATGGACTTCCAGACCTACAGGTTTCACATATTTCTCTCTTACAGCTCAAGGTTGCATGTTTATTTCACATTCATGTACATCCTCTGTCCTACTTGACAAATCTGCTGGGGTTTTACATATAACAGTTTGGATGAACTTCAAAGAGACCTCTTGTCAAAGGCAAATGTTAGCTGATGCCTGGACAGGACCCTTCCATTGTCAGCCCCGCCTACTCCATCCAGGCAGGCTCCAATCACAGTAGGCCTCTTTTTGACATTGCAGCGTCAAATCCTGCTGGAGTGTCTAAGAGATGGGCGATAACACACAATTTGCCTCCTTGCCTAAGCCTCTTTTCACAAACACCAAACTGGAGCTGTATCATGATGAGACTTTCTGGAATAACTGAAAGAGTAAAACCTTTCCCACTGTTTCTGAGCTGTGCTATCTAAAAAATAAATGCAAAAAAAAACAGCAGATGGTGGACAAAATGCAGAACAAATCAAACATTCACCCCCAGTCACAGATCTTTGTTCAATCCATCAGTTTTGTTTTGCCTGCCATACGATTCCAGTTTGGACCCAGCCATATGCAAATCATTCTTGACCCTGTTCTCCATGGAAACAGTCCAGCCCAACTGCCAGGTCAGGTTCTCTCTGGACCAGAAACAAGCATCCTGGGACTGGTTTCAGGGTATCACCCTTAATCAGCCAGGTTAGCTTGAATCTGGTGGCATACTAGGCACGGGACCATTGTCTGGGCATTCCCTTCCCACTTGGGGCGACAAATGCAACAAAAAAAATAAAGCCCTAACTACAAAAAATATTGGATTAAAATAATCTTCTTTATGTCCTGTAGGCTCATAAACAGGCATTCAGCTTTACACCCACAAAGCCCATCATAGGAGAGCCCCTTGTCATCACTTAGGACCAGTGATGGCGCAGTAACATAATGTGGCATTTTCAGTTACCTTTCATGGCATAAGTAGGATGTGTGACAGAAGACTCAAATACATTATTGGAAAGATAGATTATAAAGGGACTCAAAGGATAGCAACAACAACCTATATCACAAAATAATTGGCAGACAGATTCTACAAAAATAAGGCAGCAATGCTACCAATCACCTTCAAAATTAGACTCTTTTCAAACTTTGCTTTTGTATGCTACACATTTCACATTTGGCTGAAGGAAGACCACCACTCAGTAATTCAGTGTGTACTTAGGGCTAGAGACTAGGAGCTGTTTAGGGCTGAGATCTATACTGGGCTATGTAGATTCTGATAACAGTGAAAAGCCCTGCTACCTATGTCTATAAAAGTTGCTCACTTGGAGCAGAGTGTTAGTGTTGATTTATACTCATTGTGAAAAATGGATTGCACATGCTGTCAGGCACTTTTAATGTTGAAACAGAGATCATGGCTCAGCTGATGTTAACAAATCTTCATTATGAGTAATACTATATTTTTATTTGTATCCTTGCTACCTTAGGTTGTAGTTTATGTATATACTTTTACATTTTGTGATTAAACTTCACAGCCAGTGACAATATTTTCGTTTGTTTTAATATGTTAAAACATCAAACCATATACTACTGTTAAAAAAGAGAAATGAAATATTGATTGGCCTATAAGTTGTGATGAGTTATCATCCAGTGGTCCACACGGTCAGTAATGAAGTTCTCATGTTCTCTCTATAAAGCAAGAAACAGGAGATGAGTCTTCCACTATTATTTGACCATAGCCTTCAAGATTGGCATTAAGAGATGATGAATTGTCAAGTCTACCTCACTCCCACAATGAATATGGCCTAGGTAATCATTTTGATACAGGTCTTGTGTTGATTTACTTCCTTCCGAAGCCAATGAGCGTCTTCATAGTTAGGAAGCCTCACCTTCACTGCTGGCCCTGGGGTTGCAACAAATAACTATGCATTGCTCAGATAAAACCAGAATAATTTTAACAAACAGTCTTAGTTATTCAAGGTAGGGCATTTCAATAAAAATGGTGATTAATAATAATAATGATTACTAATATTTGATGATTAATAATAATAATTAAAACAATGAAAATAATGAAAACCCACATAAAGTTTCAATATCTCATTCGATAAATTCAATGACTAAGGGCCTGATTTAGATTTTGGCGGTAACAGTCCCAACATCGGTATTCCAACTGGAAACCCATATGCCACCTTGGGGGTCTGCCTGCATTATTTAAATGTTGTTGATCCCATATGCGATAGCCTGCCTGAGTCCCACCGACTTTTCCAAGGATTCTTATCTGCATCAACAGTGCCATAGGAAAGAGTGTTCGATGGCAGGACACCAGCCACCTTTACCACTGTGCAAATTTAGATGTGCCTTACTGCTAAGCCAATTGTTGTGATATGACCTCCACATCTGAGTTGTCAGGTTTTGGGGGGAATAGGGTGAAATCTTACCTTGTTTCCCTAATTCCACTTCCATTTTCAAATGGATATGACTTGACTACACCTTCCATTGCCGATACCAGTGGCCCATGGAGAAAACATGACCTTCCCCGCTGACGGCAGACTCCAAGGTACTGAACCCCCATTGCCTGTGCACATTGTGTGGGCAGCACATATGAACTCAGGACCACTGTAGTCATATAAGTGTCACAGTAATTTTTTAAAATTACTTTGACATGCGTATGTCAATGACACCATTGGGTCAGACATGGATAGGGGCATACTGGTACATCACACATATCTCAACACAAAAGAGTGATGGGGAGAGTGCTGACACTTTTCAAACACTGACTCTCAGTCACAGATCTGGGTTTAATCCATTGTTCTTTTACTCACCATGCCACCCCAGTTTGTACCCAGCCATATACAATACCAGTCTTGCCCCTGATCCCCATGTGAACAGTCCAGTTCAAACTGCCAGGCGAGGTCCTCCCTGGACCAGAAACACGCATCATGGGACTGGTTGTAAGGTGTGACCCTTCATTAGCCAGGCCAGCTTGAATTCAGTGGCACAGTGAGCACGGGACCCACGTCTGGGCATACCCTTCTCACTTAGGGACACTTTAGGAACACAAAAGTTTGATGGATGGAGTGCTGAAACGTTTCAAATGCTCAGCCCCAGTCACAGATCTGGGTTTTATCCATTGTTCTTTGCTCACCATGCCACACCATTTTGAACCCAGCCATAAGCAAATCCCAATGGGAACAGGGTCAAGACTGATTTGCATATGGCTTGGTCCAAACTGGGGTGTTACATCACACATATTGTACATATACACAACTGTCTTTTTGTTGTCAGTATTCTTTGCCAAATGAATGCTGACATCACAATGATGGTACAATCACACTTGTCAACTGTGTCCATGTGTGCACATTGCAAGTGGCCCTGTACCTGTAACAAGAGAATCACCTTCAAACTCCTCACCCACACTAACAAAGCACTGCATAACACTGGACCAAAATACCTCAACAGACGGCTCACCTTCTACATCCCGACCTGGCATCTCTGCTCCGCCGACCTCACCCTCACAACTGTCCCACGCATCTGCAGAACTACAACCGGCGGCAGATCATTTTTGCACCTCCCCACCAAGACATGGAACACTCTCCCCTGCCACCTGTGTCAGACCAAAGACCTCCTTATCTTCAGGAGACTTCTCAAGACATGACTGTTCGAGCAGTAGCAGTACCTCCTTCCCCCCCACCTCAGCGCCTTGAGACCCTCACGGGTGAGCAGTCCGCTTTACAAATTCCTCATTGATTGATTGATTGATTGTACTTTTAGTTGTGTATGTGAGTTAAGACTTGTATGTGTGTGTGCAATGTGATTGACTGGTTGAGGTGGAGGGAGCTGGAGTGGGTGATGTAGTTGTGTGAGTATGTGCATATGGCTTTGATGTTGTTGTGTATGTTGCGTTGTGTGTTGTGTTGCTGCGTGCAACATTCAGGTGAGTGTTGTGTGGCGGTTGTTGTTGTGATTTGTGTAGTTGTGCTTGTGTGTGCACATGTTTGTGTAAATGAGTGTGTAATTGTGTTGGTTGTTGTGGTTGTGTCGTGTGCGGGTGCAGTGTCAATAGTGTGTGTATGTTGTGTCATGGATGTATGTTAATGTGTGTTTTCTGCATGCATGTGCTGTGTGGCAAAGGATACAAGTGTGTATGTGGTTTGTTGTGTAGTGTGTTGTGCAGGGGACACATATGGCTCAGGCACAGTGTATGTGTGTGACTTACCTCTTTTCCATAGCCACTGCATTGCCCTATATCCATTGGGTCCAGCAACTACCTCCCTGTGCCTGAAATCTGCTGGAAGCAACCTCCAATAGGAATGTAACATTTAAATATGGTAGGTGGGAACCCGCCAGCCTGATGGCTAGGAAGAGCACTCCGTTGTGGCAGCCTATGGCTCAGCCACAATTCATTTAAATATGGCAGACAGAACACCGTCCTAAGGTGGAGGTCCAATCCAGATTGCCAACTTAATTGCTAAAGGGTCTATTTAGAGTTTGGCAGATTGTTTAATTTGATGAATGGCAGAGGATATTACCTGCACTATCCATAGGAGCCAGAATATATTGATATGTCTGCCACCCCATGGGTAACTCTTTACATTAACAGAAACACTTTTAATGGCTGGTTCTGTCAATGTAGGAAGGGATTGAAGGACCATACTGTCAGCCATGGTAGCCAGCCATCAGATTTTTGAAAAACAAACTCACAAAGTGGCAGTTTGTTTCTCCTAGGGTGTAGTGGTCATTTGGGTTTTTCTTTGTTCCTCACGACCAAGTGACAGACAGAACATTTACCATCCACCCTAAATAGGGTTTCTCAGACTTTTCCTATATTAACAGAAAATTCCATGATGGTAGTTCCATCCAATTTAGAGCAATGTCTGAGGGGGCTGGCAGATGTCACAAAATTTGTTGGGCAGATGACCCTCAGAGAGGAAATGCCCCCCCACCATCACAGTGGAGTTTAAACCTCCCCAAACTCTAAATTGGCCCTTAGATGTAAATTAAAGTGGAATTAAAGTATAAACCAAACCAAAACATAATTTGCCTCTATTTATCAATACATTACAGTCAGCAGATGTCTCAATCAGAAGGAATTCTTTATGGGGATGGAGCTTAAATGAACATAATTAATACCAGCCTATTGAATTTGTTAGTCTGTAACTATAACAGCAATATCAGCATCAACATTTTGTAAAATTCTGTGATTCTAATTTAGTTACAGTGAGGGAGACCCATAAATGATATGGCACCTTAGATTATCACCCACATTAATCGCCTTCTGAGTTTTCTAATTAATTCATCCAATTAAAATTATTGTATCTGAAACCTATATTAATAGATTGCCTACAACAGAGACTTCTATCAGTACCACACTTCAGCAATATATTCTAGAAATTAATAAACCACCATTTCTCAATGCAGAGCGAATTTCATAATCTATGAGCCATTCTATATGGCATATCATGTATATAGATGTACATCCCCTTACTCTCTCCTTAAAATCCCCAGGTATATTTAACAGTTAAAAGGAGTGGGCAGTGGATTTTGTTTTTCTTGTGAATGCACATCGTCTTTACTTTGTATTCCAATTTACATTTGCAAAGTAAAACATGAAACTTTGAGTAACTTTTGATCTTTAAAAAGATGGTCTGTGATTGGTTGTTTCTAATTATGTATGATAAGTGAGTTTTAAGTCCCAAAAGAATTAGAAGTACATAGAATGTTTTGCACAATTTTTCATTTTTCTGTGAGTTCTTGCTCATTGCAATAATTTATAAAATATGGGGAACATAGTTGACAAAAATTAAGCTAAACCATATATAGTAGCATTATGTAATGACAATACATTTCATAATTCATCAGTATTATACAAATGGTTCACCTCTTGTAATTCATTCAGTAAGAAATTGATGAACAAATTAGATGAAGGGTTGCACCTTAGGGTACTCCTCAATCTGTAATTCACTTAACTCAAATCTTGTAAACATGTAGCTCTGATTATTGCTTCTAGTTTAACCCTTTTGGTATGGCCATCTGCAAATAGTCGATGGCTGCACTCTGTCCCCAGTGCGGGTGTCAGCTATTGTCTGACACTGGAGAGGAATTGAAGGAATCATCTGGTGGGATCATCAAAGGATTCCTTAAAAAAGAAAAACAGGGCACCGACTCCGTCCCACCCATCTGTGAAGTCAACGCATCACGAGGTGCACTGACTACAGATTCTCCACTTGGGTGGCAGGAAGGGATAGGTGAATGCATTCTCCTGCTCTGGTAGGGAAAAAGTGAAAAAACAGCCTCTCAGATTTCAGGGAAGCCTCTTTGGAAAGGGAAGATTCTTCTCTTTCAAATTTGGGACTTCCTGAAACTGTTTCCTAATTGTGGATCACCCTGCCTATATGATCTACAGACCACAAAAACACCAGTGATGTTTGTTTGAGGGGAGCTTTTTTGTGCATTTGGAGAAGCTGTAGATTAAAAAAAAGTAAGCTTTTGTTTATTTATTGTTGTACACATCTCACACATGCATACCCACTGACTGATTTAGAACAATGCTTCTGTCTTTTATGTAGGACCGAGTTTTAGAAGGAAGGCCTTGGCCAGTCAGCAGAGATGGTATCTCAGTGGATGACTGCTTCCCAGGCCCTAACTCAGGTTATGGAGGATAGCTCTGAGCCAGGAACAGATTCTGTAACAGTAGATACTAAGACTGCATCTGAGGGAGAGGGAACTAGAGCAGAACCTGGAAGTGATTTTTCAGTTGGCGGAGTTCCATCCGATGACTCATCTTCCAGTGATTCTGTCCCTTCACAAGCACAGCCTGTACAGCGGAGTGACTATAGCAGGTTAGATCAACCCAGAGATCAGGCACATGCAGCAACAAGCACAGATGGACTGCTCTCATGACAGCCCCAGATTTCTCCATTCACTAGCGACGCTGGAGGTGAAGTCAATATGGCCACTTCTTTGCCAATTGACTACAACTATCTTGGTTGTTGACTTCGTTAAGCAAATGTGCACAGCTTGAGAGTGTAAAAAGCAAAGGACTCCACTCTCAACAATATATTTTGCCCTCCCCCATTAGGAGTTACAAAAGAGATTATTTGAGAGCCTGTCAAGCCACTCCTTCAGAAATTATATAGGCCCTCATTTCGACATCTGCGGTCTTTTTTAAAGACTGCCGAGGTACTGCCGCGCTGAAGACTGCCAGTGCAGGCGGTTTTCCGTGCAGCGTATTATGACTGCTGGCAGCCGTCCGTCCTTTTTCGGACGGAGAGCCGCCAGCAGCTATACTGGAGGTTGGCGGGGAAGTGGAGGCTGCTCCACCTCCACCGCCCCATCATCAGAACACCGCCCACCGAATCACGTCCCATGATTCGGTGTGGCGGTGATCTGGTGACAGGTGCTGGCGGCGGAGCAGCCCCCATGGATCCAGCCCCCTCCCGGAAGATCAACGGACAAGGTAAGTTGATTGTCCGTTAGAGGAGGGGGGTGGGAGGGTGTTGTGTGTTGTGTGCGTGAAGGGGGTGTGCGTGTGAGTATGTAGAGGAGGTGTGTGAGTGCGTGTATACATGCAGGGGGGTGTTGTGTGTATGGGAAATGTGTGTGGGTCGGTCTCTGTCCATGTCTTTTTGTATGTGTGCGGGTATGTGTTGTTGTAGTGTGTGTGCGTGTAGGGGTGTGTGTATGTGCATGTTGGGGGTGGGGGTGGGGAGGGGGGTCCTGCCACCTTTGGGGGATGGCAGGTGGGTTGGTGGTGTGGGGGAGGACTCGGGGTGGGGGAGGGGTATGGGGGAGACCCCTATCAGTGCCAGGGAAGAAATTCCCTGGCACTGATAGTGCCTACCGCCATGGATTTCGTGGCGGTTCCAAACCACCCGAAATCCATGGCGGTATGCAGGGTCCTGATACCGCTGGCGGTCTGGTGACGGCCGCCGGGCTGGAGAGCGAAGTCTCCAGCCCAGCGGTCATCACCGCCCTGGCGGTCGGAATGGAGAAGTGGCAGATGACCATGGTGGTAACCGCCATGGTCATAATAAAAAATAAAAAAATCGCCGGCCTTTTGGCGGTATTACTGCCACTTCTCCCCTGCCCACCAGGGTCATAATGAGGGCCATAATCTTTATGCAGACAACTTCTATATGGCAGTAGAGCTGTTCAGTGAGTTGTACAAAGCTGGCACTGTGGCATTTGGTTCAGATTCTTGTTGCTGCAAAGGATTCCCACAGGAGCTTGTTTATAAAAAAAAGCTGCAAAAAACCCAGGGGACTGTGTCGCAATGAAGTTCTCTGATAGGCATGATCTGTACAAGCTCACTACAATTCACAATGAGAGCCATTGCACATCAAGGTTTGGGGTCAGATGGCCAAGGTTTATAAGCTCACCTGTATACTTGATTACAACAATTATATTGGTGGAGTGGATATTAATAATCAGGCTCTACACCCATACAATGCAAGTCGTAAAACTGTCACTTGATATAAGATACTGCTAACTCACCTGATGCAGATGACTACAGACAATGTGTATGTTGTTTGTCACCGGCCCAACACTGAAGGACTCATGTCTTTCCTTGACTTTCAGTTGACTGTTATTTAAAGTCACTGCTGCAGAAGCAGTAGCCTTCACTTCATATGCTCTGGAGGGTGTAGCAAGGCAGCAGATTCAACACTTTGCCAGCCGCATTCCTGGAACACCTAAAAAGACTTGAACTTGTCATTATAGAGTTGCTTTAAGCAAGGAAAGAGGTAGTAGAGTTGTGTTTACCATCCCCAGTGCCTTTCACAGCCAGCCCTGTGCTTTCCTGCTTGCTTTACATTTTACCATATAAAATGTGAGTATTGGGAAACCGACTGAAAGATTTTCAAAGGATGTTCATGGATACTTACCGTCCATGGGCCACTACCTCACTAGGCAAGCAGCTATAGAATTTTTGTTCCTCTACTTGAAGAAATCATGGACTTGATTATGGCCTGCTCAACACCTTTATCAGCCGTCAGAATGTGGTACGTGTTCTGTTCACCAATTGACAAGTGCATTATAGTCCCAAATGACACATAATGGTGGATGGAACATAAGTCATGCTGTCACAGTGTAGAAAAAACATAAGGTCTTGACTTGTTTTTGAAGTGCTTTTTAGGGAACTTGTGTGTAAAACACAAGGGCCACTCTGATTGCTCTCAAGAATCAGAGTAATTGTTATAAGCCAAACAAATGTCTTATGGGACTCTTTACCAATACTTCTACTTGCTTTGAAAGTATGCATACTCAAGTACGTAACTTGGTCATAATCAATGCTCTTGGAAAAAGATACAGGACACTATCTTGCATGATGATGATTTTCACATTTTTAGTATTCAAACAATATACATTTTAGCATGTGTCAAAATGAGTGCAGATGGCACAGTGTTCAGACAGAGAACTAATATTTATGCATCAACATAGAACAAGACAATAAACATATTCCAAGGTTCTATATGATTTGATACAAAACACACACAAGTGGAGATACTGTCTGTTCATACATGGTATCTCTGGAGTACCATAACATGTTTTGAAAGCAACTAAAGGAGGGGATGTTGATGATTAGACCTGTAGTTAGTCTTCGGGCTTCATCAGGACAAAAGTCATCTGATTAAGGTGCACTAGAAACCATGGGGGGGAATCCTGGGAAATTCAGGAAGAAATCCTGTTAGCAATACATGCAAGAACACTTCAAGACAGGAAAGTCTACAATGTATATCAGGTTGCACGGTTAGTTGGACAGTTCCGGTGGGGTAAACAAATTATTCAAGAGACATACACCTTTGTATTGTGTAGTGATAGTGGTCCTACCTTCAAATTCAGTGATACAGACAAAGCCATCAATGCAAAATGGGCCTCTTGGTTCCTTAGACATTCCTGTAGAGATAAATGGGTTAATCCAAAAAAACACATCTTTGCATTGTTTCATGTATCCAACATGTTTGCAGATCATGCTGAGGCATGACACAATGGAAAAGTGTGCTTTTCCTGAGTAATCACTGCCCCACTTGTGGTGCTGGGCCTAGTGCCCGCTACAGGAACAGCTCAAGACAAGATCAATGGGAGCCCTCACCAGGGGAATCACATTGACATTGGCTTGTTCTGTTTGTGTTGCAAGCACTAGGCCTCCCCACACAAGTAAGTACTGCTGAGTGGCAGGAAATTTGTAGATTTGTGTGGATTCCAGAAGTTTCTATTACAGAAAGTGTTTGGAAAATATGACCTTTCAGGCAAAATGTGAGGTTTGCGGAGCATTGTGCGTAAGAAAACCACATGGTATCCATGCAAAGTACACATCCATGGTTGTCTAGTTTGAAAAATATCTGTGGTTTCTAGGTTTGCATGGGTGGTGCCACAACACGGCTCCAAATACAGCAGCCACCCATATTCCTTATCTCCCAACATAGGGGGTTATTCCAACTTTGGAGGAGTGTTAATCCGTCCCAAAAGTGACGGTAAAGTGACGGATATACCACCAGCAGTATTACGAGTTCCATAGGATATAATGGACTTGTAATACGGCTGGTGGTAAATCCGTCACTTTTCCGTCACTTTTGGGACGGATTAACACCTCCTCCAAAGTTAGAATAACCCCCATAGTGCTTTAGAGCCTTTTTTGTGTGGTCTCTTGGCTCACCAACACATGTGGGTACCATTAGTATCAGGACATATGTGAGAACTGAAGATGGTAGAATATTTGTGGCCCTCAGATGATTCCACAACTTTCCATCACAGAAATGTGAAGTAATCTGTGTTTCCTACCAAGTTTGATGTTTGTGCAGGCTTCTGAGTAAAATTAGCTGTTAAGAGCCTCATACATCACGCACCCCTGGACTACTCTGCTTGTCTAATGTACACACAATGTGCATGTTTGCTAGGTTTCCCCAGGTGCCAGCTGAACTAGGGGTCAAAATCCACTGCTGCTCACTTTGCAAACAAAAAAGGTCAGATTTGAGTGGAAAAATATGATGTATTCATGTTGTGTCTTGGCCATTTCCTAATGCAGGAATGAAGGCTACCCACATAAGTGATGTACTATTTATGTCAAGAGGTTTGGAGGAATGCTTGGTGGAAGGGAGTTTGTGGCTCCCTGCAGATTTTAGATCTTTCTTACACAGAAATGTGAGAAAAAATGTGTTTTTGTAGTCACATTGTGAAGTTTTCAAGGGCTTCTGGGTATAAAAAAAACTTTGTTGAGACTCACACAATTGAACCACCCTAGATTCACATAGGTGGTTAGTTTTTATAAATGTACAGGTTTTCTAGGTTTCCCTAAGTGGCAGGGTAAAAAATCTACAGCTATCCACATTGGGATAAGGGTCAGTTCTTAGAGGAAAAATGTGATGCACCGTGTTGTATTTTGTCCTATTTCCTGTTGCTGGCACTATGCCTACCTACTCCAGTGAGGTCCCATTCTTATTAGGAGACTTAGGGGATTGCCAGGTGAAAGGACGTTTGTGGCTCTACAGAATTCAGAACTTTCCATCACAGAAATGTAAGGAGAATGTACTTATTTTTGTCAAAGTCAAAGTTTGAGGGTTGCAAGGAATTCTGGGTTACAAAAACATGTGAGTCACTCAATTCACCCCATCCTTGATTCCCTATGCTTGTCTACTGTTGAAAAATATACACTTTTGTTTGGTTTCCCTAGGTGTCAGATGAGCTAGGGTCCAAAATTCACAGCTACTCACCTTGCAAAATAAAGACCAGTCTTGAGTAAAAAAGTGTGATGGATCCATGTTGCATTTTGGACTGTTTTTTGGACTGTTTTGTCACGGGAACTAGGTCTCCAGGAGTCTTGGGGGAATGCCAGGTGGAAGGAAGTGGATCACTGCTGATTTCTGAATTTTTCATTACAGAAATTAGAGGAAATTGTTTGGGGAAAAGGTTTTGGGTTTGCAAGGGATTCTGGGTAAAAAATCTTGGTGAAGGCTATACAAGTCACCCTACCCTGCATACCTCTAGGTATAGATGAAAACATTGTAAAGATTTTCTAGGTTTCCTTAGGTGCCAGCTGAGCTAGGGTCCATAATCTACAGCCATTCACACTGGAAAAAAAGGGTCAGTTTTGCGTGGAAAGATGTAATGCGTCCATGTTGTGTTTTGGACCATTTCCTGTTGCAGACACTAATGAGGTACCATGTTTATTGGAAGACTTGTAGGAGTGTAGAATAATAGAACATTTGCTATTAACCATTGAATTTAGCTGCATATGTACCTTTTAAATGTAACTCAGTGCAGAAGAAAGAAGGCTGCTCTTAAACTCCACATCTTGTGCCCATTTCCATCGCAAGATCACCGACCTCCATGACAGCTTCGGACACCAGACTCAGCCAAACAACACTGAACCCACACCCCCTGCCATCACCCTCAACGCCTGGACCCACATCAACACTGAAGAGACCAAAACCACCATGAACTCGATCCACTCCAGCGCCCCCTCGGACCCCTGCCCTCACTTCATCTTCAATAAAGCCGACGACATCATCGCCCCGCTCCTCCAGACCATCATCAACTCCTCATTTTCATCTGCTACCTTCCCCGAAAGCTGGAAACACGCCGAAGTCAACGCCCTACTAAAGAAACCCTCAGCTGACCCAAGTGACCTGAAGAACTTCCGCCCCATCTCGCTCCTCCCCTTCCCTGCCAAGGTAATAGAGAAGACCGTCAACAAACAGCTTACCAACTTCCTGGAAGACAACAACCTTCTCGACCGTTCACAATCCGGATTCCGAACCAACCACAGCACTGAAACCGCCCTCATCTCAGTCACAGACGACATCAGAACCCTGATGGACAATGGTGAAACAGTCGCCCTCATCCTCCTCGACCTCTCGGCTGCCTTCGACACCGTCTGTCACTGCACCCTAATAACCCGCCTCCGCTCCACCGGGATCCAAGGCCAGGCCCTGGACTGGATCGCCGCCTCCCTCTCCAACCGCTCTCAAAGAGTCTACCTTCCACCTTTTCGCTCAGACCCCACCGAGATCATCTGAGGCGTCCCTCAAGGCTCCTCGCTTCAATGTCTACCACAGCCCCCTCGCCGACATCGTACGCAAGCACAACATCATCATCACCTCCTACGCCGACGACACTCAACTTATACTTTCCCTCACCAAGGACCCCGCCAGCGCTAAGACCAACCTACAAGACGGCATGAAGGACGTCGCAGATTGGATGAGGCTCAGCCGTCTAAAACTGAACTCAGACAAAACGGAAGTCCTCATCCTCGGCAACACCCCGACCGCATGGGACGACTCCTGGTGGCCCACGGGCCTTGGCACCGCACCGACCCCCTCAGACCACGCCCGCAACCTCGGCTTTATCTTGGACCCTCTTCTCACCATGACCAAACAAGTCAACGCCGTGTCCTCCTCCTGCATCCTCACCCTCCGCATGCTCCGCAAGATCTTCCGCTGGATCCCCACCGACACCAGAAAAACCGTGACCCACGCCCTAGTCACCAGCCGCCTGGACTACGGCAACACCCTTTATGCTGGGACCACCGCAAAACTCCAAAAACGTCTGCAACGTATTCAAAACGCCTCCGCCCGCCTCATCCTCGACGTACCCCGCAACAGCCACATCTCCGCACACCTGAGACACCTGCATTGGCTCCCAGTCAGCAAAAGGATCACCTTCCGACTTCTCACCCACGCACACAAAGCCCTCCACGACCAGGGACCTGAATACCTCAACCGACGCCTCAGCTTCTACGCCCCCACCCGTCTCCTCCGTTCCACTGGCCTTGCGGTTGCTGCCATTCCTCGCATCCGCCACTCCACGGCGGGTGGGAGGTCTTTCTCCTACCTGGCAGCCAAGACCTGGAACACCCTCCCCACCAGCCTCAGGACCACCCAGGACCACTCCGCATTCCAGAGACTCCTCAAAATCTGGCTCTTCGAGCAGCAGTAACCCTCTTCCCCCTAGCGCCTTGAGACCCGCACGGGTGAGTAGCGCGCTTTATAAATGTTAATGATTTGATTTCAGAAATACATAGGTTTCCTGGATACTAATATTTCACTCTACATATTTCACCATACGAATTGTCTATACTCGGTATACTCAGTACAAAATACAAAACAATTGCCTGGTGCAGCTCATTTGGTAGCTCTGGGTACATAAGGTTCTTGGAGAACCTACAAACCCCATATATCCCCACAACCAGAAGAGTATCACAGACATAATGGTGTATTGCTTTTGTAAATTGGCCATCGTGGCAGAAAGTTACAGATGAAAATGTTGTCATAATGGCCCTGCTCAATTTTGTTTTTTTATTTCAATAGTTATTTTTCTTGGGAAAATCTTGAGGGATCTACACGTGACCCCTTCATGAATTCAGAATGTTTTCTGCTTTTTAGAAACCTATGGATTTCCTGGATCACCCATGGGTTTCACAGAAGTCTCCACCACAAACTGGAAATAGGTTGAGAGCACAAACTATAGGAGAAATGGGCTACCTCTTTGAAAAATGCCAAAACTGTGATACAAAATTAGTTTTTTTAAAAATTAGCTTTGCACGTTACTGAAAGGTGGGAAGGTGGTGACTTTAGGACAGAAAACCATTTTATGATGCCATTTTTAAGAAAGAAAAAACAGACACTTTTATCTGGTGCCCCTTTTCCTATTTGTTTTTTAAACCCTAAAAATGTGCTATATTTTGACTATTTTAACTCTTCTCTCCTGGGAACAAACACATGTCTTTAGAATCCACAGGAACTTGGAAAAATGACTACATTTGGTGTGGATATCCCATGAGAAAAAAAAGTATGGAACCCTACGTATAAACTATCCCAAATAGCCAAAACAGGGCTCAGCACATAGTGGGTCATTCTGACCTCGGCGGTAAAAGGCGCTTACCGCCGGTCAGAAGACCGCCATAACACCGCCGCGGCAAACCGCCACGGTCATTCTGACCCGCAACTTGCAAACCGCCAAAAACCCGACATCCACAAAAGTCTGCCACACCAGAGGTCAGCGAAAAAATGGCGATGACCAAACCTCCACCGTCACGTCAACAGAAATACGCCCACACTATCACGACACACGAATCCACGCGGCGGTCTTTCAAACGCGGTATTCCATTGGCGGTACACACCGCCGCGTTCAAAATACACACACACATAGAAAACTCAGCCACATTGGTCATTTTGAAACACACACACCTGATACACATACTAACACCACTCCCACACACCCAACACAATATAAAACACACACCCACATCACCCACAAACCCCTACGACCCGAAATTATTGACGAAGGCTAGAGAGAGAGCACAGAATAGACAATCCCACAACACAGAGGCACACAACACCATCACCCACACAGAATCCACGCACCAAACACCACACACCACCACACGCACCACACTCATCACCACAAACGCCACACCACACCTCATCCACACCACCCCATGGCACCCCAAAGACACCCCAGGTTCACTGACGCAGAACTCATGGTCATGGTGGAGGAAATAGTCCGTGTAGAGCCCCAGCTCTTCGGGGCACAGGTGCAGCACACCACAATTGCCAGGAAGATGGAGCTATGGCAAAGGATAGTGGACAGGGTCAACGCGGTGGGACAGCATCCACGCAATCGGGATGACATAAGGAAGCGCTGGAACGACCTACGGGGGAAGGTGCGTTCCATGGTATCAAGGCACAACATTGCGGTGCAGAAGACTGGCGGCGGACCCCACCTACTCCCCCAGAATTTATAGCATGGGAGGAGGAAGTCTTGCACATCCTGCATCCTGAGGGCCTCGCAGGAGTAGGCGGAGGAATGGACTCTGGTAAGTCAAATCTTCACTACTGCTTCCCACCCCCACCCCACCTGCATGCCAGCACATACCCCCACCCTCACCCCCACCCCATCACACCAACTCCTTGCAAATGGCTCACCATCACAACCCACCCATCCCAACACCAAGCCCTGCATGCGACCACAAAGCATGGACACCCATCACCAAAGCATGCCCACTGCACACACACATCACCCCCACAAGCCACCCTCACAAAAGCCCCCACAAGGGAATGCCTGCACTTGGGTACACGGACACCCACCCATCACACGAAATGCCACACACAGAAGCAATAACCATACCTTTATACCCCCTGCAGGACCCGAACGCCACCACACCGCCACGGAGGGTACAGAGATGTCCATCCCACCACCAGAAGAGGCCCTCAGCGATGACAGCAGCTCTGTCTCCCTGGACCCAGATGACCAGCCCGGCCCATCGGGGACCTCTGGACAGTCGGTTCCCCACAGACAGCCACAGGCTACACCAGACCCAACTCCCTCTGGGAACACCAGCACAGCTCCCACCCAGCGGGCCCATGCCTCTGTCTCCAGGACACGTCAATCAGCGGTGTGTCCACCACTACAGGGCACCCAGGTTGACCCACCACCCCAACAACAACAGGGATCTGGGGGCAGTGGTAGTGGGCACACCGTCCAGGGGACAGAGGCCCAGGAACACAGGGGAACTGGGAGGGCTGCTGTGCGACAGGGGGGGGACAGGCCCAGGGAACCGACTCTCCAAGAGGCCCTCTCCTCCATCATGGGAGCTTACCACCACTCCCAGGAGACGATGGCGACGGTACTGGCCAGGTTCCAGGAGATCCAGGCACTGCAGGAGGAACGGTACATGGGGTTCAGAGAGGAACTGAGGAACATCGGTTCCGCAATGGGGACCATCGTCGTGGCCCTTAACCAGATAGTCACCACATTGCGGGACCATGTGGCACCCCAAAGGGCCCCTGTCACTAGCCCAGGCCAGGAACAGCCTACCACCTCCGCCGGCGCTAGTGGACAGGAGGCCCCCACACAACGACAGGCCACCAGAGCCCCACCTCCTGCAGAAGAAGAACCACCCCGCAAGCGGAACCTGAGATCTCACAAGAAGACAGAGTAGGATTGCAAGACCCCCGCCAGCATAAGATACCCCCTGATGTCATCCCACTGTCCCACATTGTCACCCTGTCCAACCTTTAACTGCCCCTGCTCCATCCTTCCCCAGGCATATGGACAATGCACCTGTGAGACTGAGAACTGGACTCTGCCATGTACATTACTCCACCCCCACCCATCACCGTTTTACAATCATGTACCTATATGTAGCACTTAAAATAAATCACTTATTGCACTTAAAATAACAGGAGTCTGCTTGTATTCTTAACAAATGTATTACACATTACGGTGCAATAATGTCCAGTTACTATGTGATGACAACATACCAATTTCAATAAGCTTTAGTTCATGGGCAAACAAAGCAGAAGTCACGCAGTGGGTCATACAGGTCTGAAAAGGGAAGGGAAAGTCACAAATCAGTTAACAGGAACTGGGGGGAAACACAGACAGTAGAGACGCATGAGGCCTTAAGTAAATGTAAAATGGCGTGGGTGATTCTTACCTGTGTGCTACTGAAAATATTGTTGTATGAATGTATCCCTGTTGTCCGTGTCGTCCCCGTCGTCTTCCTCCTCTTCACTCTCCACAGGCTCCACAGCTGCTACAACACCACCATCTGGACCATCCTCCTGCAGAAAAGGCACCTGGCGTTGCAAAGCAAGATTGTGAAGCATACAGCAGGCCATGATGATATGGCACACCTTCTTTGGTGAGTACATTAGGGATCCCCCTGTCATATGCAGGCACCTAAACCTGGTCTTCAGGACCCCAAAGGTCCTTTCTATGATCCTCCTAGTTCGCCCATGGGCCTCATTGTACCGTTCCTCTGCCCTGGTCCGGGGATTCCTCACTGGGGTCAGTAGCCACGACAGGTTGGGGTAACCAGAGTCACCAATTAGCCACACACGGTGTCTCTGTAGCTGTTCCATCACATAAGGGATGCTGCTATTTCGCATGACATACGCGTCATGCACTGACCCAGGGAACTTGGCATTTACATGGGAGATGTACTGGTCAGCCAAACAGACCACCTGAACATTCATCGAATTTGGGTCCCATCAATGGCACCAATGATGTTGGGGATATGTCCAAGGGCATAGAAATCACCCTTCACTGTAGCCAAATCGCCCACCTCAGGGAAAATTATGTAGCTCCGCATGTATTTCATCAGGGCAGACAACACTCTGGACAAAACCTTAGAAAACATAGGCTGAGACATCCCAGATGATATGGCCACTGTTGTCTGAAAAGACCCACTTGCCAAAAAATGGAGTACTGACAGAACCTGAACCAGAGGGGGAATCCCTGTGGGTTGGGGGATGGGGGACATCAGGTCTGGCTCCAGCTGGGCACATAGTTCATGTATAGTTGCTCTGTCAAGCCTGTATGTAAGTATGATATGTCGTTCTTCCATTGTCGACAGGTCCACCAGCGGTCGGTACACGGGAGGATTCATCCTTCTCCTCGCAAGTCCCAGCGGACGGTGCCTAGGAAGGACAACATGGAGCACAGAGTCAAGCAACCCACAGGTTCGTTCACACAGCTTGCACAGTACACGAATCACTATGCATTGAAAGGCTTGTATGAGTGGCAATGCAAGGCCTAGGCCTGTGTGACGCAATAGAAATTATGCCATGTGGGCCCTTGAAATGGCGGCTGCCTGACCTGTGAAGTGTGACAGTGGGATGTGAGGTCAATGCGCTGGCGTGGCACACCGTGGCAATAGGCGGTCGAAGACCGCAGTGCTAAGCCGCATTGGTTAACATTGCACCCTATGGGTTTCAGTAGCCAATGAGGATGGGCGCCTGCGGTCGCGGTACGCACAGCGGCGGTACGCACCGCCACGGGCGTGACCGCCATTTTCTATCTGATTAATCACTCGAGACCTGATCATCCACAGGAGAGGACCGATACTGCAAGTGCTGCTGTGACCTCGGTCTGGGAGATACAATGGCTGCTGCGACTGGGGAAAGGGCCCCTGCCTTCAACTCTGAAGAATTGGAGAAACTTGTTGATGGGGTCCTCCCCCAGTATGCGCTACTCTACGGTCCTCCAGACCAACAGGTTAGTACACAGGGTGCACGTTGAATGGGCTATGCCTGTGTTGAGTGGGGTGTATGTAAGATGGTGGGGAGGGGAGCGAATGAGGAGTGCAACGCACGAAAGATGAGAGCATGTGCCACATGGCAAGGTTGGGGAGGGGGGGGCTACTCACATTGAACAGGCAGAAAAGTGATGAGATTTCCTTTACCACCCTGTACATGTCACATAGGTCAGCGCCCATCAGAAGATCGACATTTGGCGTGCCATCGCCAAGGACGTCCGGGCCCTGGGGGTCCACAACAGACGGGGCACCCACTGCCGAAAGAGGTGGGAGGACATCCGCCGCGGGACCAGAAAGACCGCCGAGTCTCTGCTGGGGATGGCCTCCCAACGTAGGAGGGGTGCCAGCCGCCAATTGACCCCCCTGATGTCCTGGATCCTGGCGGTGGCCTACCCTGATTTGGATGGGCACGTGAGGACATCACAGCAGACACAAGGGGGTGAGTATCAGCACATTCTGCTATCTTTGTGCGCAGTGAAGGTGTCTGGGTGGGGGAGGAGGGCTGTGGCTATCTCTAGGCCAGGGCGCATTCTGTAGGCTAGGCCCCTCCATTAGGCATGGCCCTGTGCCCCCGCCCCCACCTCTGTAGGGTGCCAAGTACAGCTATCCATGGTCCGGCCTCACCCATGTGTGCATTTGTTGTCCATAGACCTGTAGGCCTAGTCACAATAACTGAGTAGTGCCCCCCCGATTGCGCGGTCTAGTGCAGGGGGCTTCTGTGTCTGTCCTCTCCGACAACGGTGTTGCCAATGCATGCACTCAACCTGTCTTCATTTCTCCCCCCCCCAATTTCTTTGTCTTCCTGTTCATGTGTGCATTAGCATCATCAGGCGGAGGAGAAGTGGCATCGGCGCACGAGGGAGCTGAATCTCACATGGCCCCGGAGGGCCATGCAACAGACTCCGAGTACACCAGTGAGACGGAAGGCGAGTGGAGCTCCACAACGGGGACCCGTGGAGACGTCAGCGACACTGACACGTCCTCGGAAGGGAGCTCCCTTGCGGTGGCGGCAACATCCGTGCCCACCGCCACAACAGGTACAGCCGCCACCCAGCGCACCAGCCCCGCCCTCCCACCAGCCCCTCAGCCTTCGCTCCGTGCCCGCTCGCCCAGGAAGGCGGGCATCTCCTTCGCCCCAGGCACCTCAGGCCCTGCCCCAGTTACCCCTGCTGCCCTCAGTGAGGAGGTCATTGACCTCCTCAGGACCATCATTGTTGGGCAGTCTACCCATCCAGGGTGTAGAAAGGGAGGTGCATCGGAGCAATGCATACCTGGAGGGCATTCATTTGGGTCAGGCTGCCCATCAGCGATCGTTCAACGCTCTGGCCTCAGCACTGACGGCAGCCATTGTCCCTGTCTCCAGCCTCCCTCTTCTGACTCCCTCCACCCAGTCCCAGTCTCCTGTTCCTCTGCCTATCCCATCCACACCATCAGACCAGCCTGCACACACTTCTACACCCAAGGGCAGCTCATCCAGACATAAGCACCACAGATCCCACAAGCATTCACCCAAGCAACATCCAGATGCAGACATGCCAACAGTCACTACCACCTCTGTGTCCCCCACCTCCTCATCTCCCTCCTCCCTCCTCCCTCCCTGTGACGTCTCCACTCACACCTGCATGCACACCACCATCAGCCAGTACTTCCATCACCAGCACACCCTCCATTACAGTCCGCACACGTGCAGTCACCACCCCCACTGCCATTTACACGTCCCCTGTGTCCTCTCCCAGTGTGTCTGTCACCCCCTCTTCCAAACCACACAAACGCAGGCAGCCACCCACCCAACAGCCATCCACCTCACGACAGCCTCCGTCACAAGCACCTGCACCCAAAGACAGCACACTTGACTCTCCTACAACCACATCCTCTTCCTCCACTCCCATACCCACTACACCTACCCGTCCCTGTCCTTCCAAAGTACTTTTCCTTTCCAACCTTGACCTCGTTCCAACCACTGACCCACCCCCTCCATCTGGTAAGAGTCAAAAAAGCACCTCAGCCACCACCAGCCCTGCATCTACTAGGACCATAGTGCAGGGCTATTGGAGTCCACCAGCTCCTAGGGCAGGAACATCGGCCAGCAGCAAGGGGACAGCCAGCCCACCCCCTGGGAAGAGGACAAAAAAAACTAAGGGCCGACGCGACAAGCCTGAGACGGCTGCCACCAAGGACAGTAGCCTTGCCCCGTCACCTGCCACATCATCAAAGGGAGGCAAGGGCCACAGAGCTTCAGCGAAGGAGGGCAAGGGCAGCAGGGCGGAGAAGTCAGGCAGCAGGCGAGCTGCCCAGGAGGGCCCCACCAGCCCCATTCCGGTTGTGACGGACGACACCCACGGGCCCAGGACTCCATCACAGGAGGGCCCTGCGACCGCAAGGTCGGATGGCGACTGAGCGGGAAGTCTTGGCCAGGTCTGGCTCCCTAGAAACACAGGACAAGCACCGATGAACAGGGCCCCACCGTGACAAGATCCGCTGAACAGGGCCCCGCCGTGAGAAGCACAGCTGAACAGGGCCCCGCCGTGAGAAGCACCGCTGAACAGGGCCCTGCCGTGAGAAGCACCGCTGAACAGGGGCCCGCCGTGACAAGAACCGCTACGCTGTGCCCTTCCTGTCAAGCAACGCTCCGCTGGGCCCTTCCTGTCAAGCACCGCTCCACTGGGCCCTTCATCTCAAGCACCGCTCCGCTGGGCCCTTCATCTCAAGCATCGCTCCGCTGGGCCCTTCCTGTCAAGCACCGCTCCGCTGGGCCCTTCCTGTCAAGCACCGCTCCGCTGGCCACCGCCGTCTCAAGCACCGCTCCGCTGGGCCCTTCATCTCAAGCACCGCTCCGCTGGGCCCTTCATCTCAAGCACCGCTCCGCTGGGCCCTTCCTGTCAAGCACCGCTCCGCTGGGCCCTTCCTGTCAAGCACCGCTCCGCTGGCCACCACCGTCTCAAGCACCACTCCGCTGGCCACCGCCGTCTCAAGCACCGCTCTGCTGGGCCCTTCATCTCAAGCACCGCTCCGCTGGGCCCTTCATCTCAAGCACCGCTCCGCTGGGCCCTTCCTGTCAAGCACCGCTCCGCTGGGCCCTTCCTGTCAAGCACCGCTCCGCTGGCCACCGCCGTCTCAAGCACCGCTCCGCTGGGCCCTTCATCTCAAGCACCGCTCCGCTGGGCCCTTCATCTCAAGCACCGCTCCGCTGGGCCCTTCCTGTCAAGCACCGCTCCGCTGGGCCCTTCCTGTCAAGCACCACTCCGCTGGGCCCTTCATCTCAAGCACCGCTCCGCTGGGCCCTTCATCTCAAGCACCGCTTCGCTGGGCCCTTCATCTCAAGCACCGCTCCGCTGGGCCCTTCCTGTCAAGCACCGCTCCGCTGGCCACCGCCGTTTCAAGCACCGCTCCGCTGGGCCCTTCATCTCAAGCACCGCTCCGCTGGGCCCTTCCTGTCAAGCACCGCTCCGCTGGACCCTTCCTGTCAAGCACCGCTCCGCTGGGCAACGCCGTCTCAAGCACCGCTGGCCCATTGACAGTGCCGGTTCTGTGTCGAGCAGGGCTTCACGAAGCACTCTGGGCACCATGCCTCCTCCATTAACAGTGGAGTCGGTAATCCATCTGATGGACTGTGGCTTGCCACTTCCCAGGATGGAACAGTGGGCAAGCCACCCACTGTAGAGACTTGTGAGACTGTGGCTTTGCACTCCCCACGATGGCACAGTGGGCATGGAGGCCCCTCGTGGATCTGGCGTCGTGGACTCATGTGGCTGCGGTGCCCCCCCTTCCCTTCCCCCTGAGGTGCCTGTAGTTTTATCATCTGATGCCCCAGCAGTGTTCTCTCCAATGGTATCTGATCTCCTGTGTGGGCTTTGCCCATGTGTTTGTGCACATTTGCCCACGGACTATGGAACTTAGACAGAATGGGCAGGACTTATTGCCTCTGTATATATTTTTAACTATGTTCATTCCTTATTTTGTATCTTTCATATTGCATATTTCCCATAACTTCAATGGAGCTATATTATACATATATTTTAAAGATCATTTTAATTGTGTCTTTGCATTATTCCGGTGGGTTTGGGGGGTGTCACTCTGACTTGTTGCTCTGCATTGGGGTGTAGGTATTTGGGGTGGGGGGGTGGGTGTATGGCGTATGTGTGTGCCCGTAAGCTTTCCTCCTCCCCCGTCCCCTGTGTCGTAGGTGCAGTACTCACCGTTGTCGTCTGCGCCGGCGTTCGTACTCCTGGTAGATGAGCAGGTAGACAATAGCTGGTAGGATGTTTAATTCGGGTTCCATGCTGTCCAGATTCCTCGTGGAGTGTGTAGAGGTGAGCGTTTTCCCGTTCGTAGTCTGTTTCCGCCGTGTTTTTATCGGCGGGGCTCCCGCCCCGGAAAAGGTGGCGGATTGGTGAGTTGTGATAGGGTGGGCAGTACATTGTCTGCCGCCTGCCTGTTGGCGGTGACCGCTGCGCTGTTTGTCTGTCCCGCCGTGGCGGTCGGAGTGTTAAAGTGGCGGTCTGTGTTGGCGGTTCCCGCCAGGGTCAGAATTCCATTTTTTTGACCGCCTGCCTGTTGGCGGGCTGGCTGCCGCTTTATCACCGACCGCTAGGGTTGGAATGACCCCCATAATGTGAGGGAGATCCAGGTTAATGTTAGTGAGAATACTTGTGACTGGGTAGCTGTTTCCTTAGCTATATCAGAATGTTGTAGTACCACTACATTGAGCAATAGTAATGTGATTGACCCTCCACCTCTGCTACCACTTCATGTGACCCAAGATGTTTTCTAGATTTGACACCTTTAGGAGACAGCTCAAATTGTATATAAATTATTAAGTATTATATTTTGCTTTACTATTGCAGTTGAAAAGAATGACTATAAAAGCAAATGTATCCCATTGACATGGTCAACTAAAACTGGGATGAAAAAGAGAATTTCTGTCCTACATTTTCAAACAATATCGTGATCACAACTTGGAATCTAAATATCAAACTGAATGACAGATTAGACAACATAATATCCATGATGACGTTTGCCTTCGTCATGCCTCTCCAACAAAATATGGGGGTCATTCTGACCCTGGCGGTCATGGACCGCCAGGGCAACGACCGCGGGAGCACCGCCATCAGGCTGGCGGTGCTCCCATGGGCATTCTGACCGCAGCGGTACAGCCGCGGTCAGAATCGGGAAACCGGCGGTGTCCCGCCGGTTTCCCGCTGCCCAAGGGAATCCTCCATCGCCGCCAAGGGGATTCTGACCCCCTTACCGCCAGCCTGGTTCTGGCGGTTTTGACCGCCAGAACCTGGCTGGCGGTAACGGGTGTTGTGGGGCCAGCCCAGCGGGAAACTCAGAATTACCGCGGCGGTCTTTTGACCGCGCAGCAGTATTCTGCCGGCAGGACTTTGGCGGGCGGCCTCCGCCGCCCGTCAAAGTCAGAATGACCCCCTATGTACCTAATGCTGTAGAATGGGCTCCAATACTAGCTGCTTTGGATGAACTAGTTTGTTCAAAAGTAAACTTGGCAAGATCTTCTGCGGCATTCCAACA
Source organism: Pleurodeles waltl (assembly GCF_031143425.1). NCBI lineage: Eukaryota > Metazoa > Chordata > Amphibia > Caudata > Salamandridae > Pleurodeles > Pleurodeles waltl. Next base: position 497,465,900 of record NC_090444.1, read on the forward strand.
AATAAGAAACTGAAAAATATGTTTTAAATTGGACCCGCTCTAATGCGCATGTCTTTTCGCAACATTCTTTTCAATCTATCTAAAATTACAAATAATGTCTTGTTCATGTGTGTCTACATCCTGAAGCCATTTTTTTAGGAAGCCAGTTCTAACAACCCATCAGACTGCTGCATGATTGCCACATTAAACAGTGAATCGGCACTGATGAATGAGCTGAAAACATTGGCTAAAATCAAAATTTTACCATGTCATCAAGTGGGGTTCAGAAAACGATAGAAAACTCAAGATATTAAGGGCCAGATTAAAGAAAAGTAGCGCTGCACACAGTGCAGTGCCTTCTTTCTTTAGCCCCTTAGCACCCCCATAATGCCACCATGTGTGCACCATATCTAAGATACCTAAGACACCATGGCAGTAGTTAGTGTACTAGCATCAAAATGTTTGACGCCAGTTCAGAGCTTTGCAGGATTAGCGTCAAAACCTTTTCCCCTAATCCTGCAAAGCCCACTTAGACTCATTATGAACAATGGTGTGCCTCCTTTTAATGCCTGCTCCGAACAGGTGTTAAAATGCTAAAAATATTACACAGAGCAATCTCTTAGCCCTTTTTTGGCCCCCCCCTACCCGTGGACTGCCCCATTGGCATACATTATGCCTGGCACAGGCATAATGTAGTACAAATGGTTACAAAGTAGCACAATGCATGCATTGCACCACATTATAAATTTGGTGCAGCAATGTTGGCCTTGATGTGCCATATTACCATGAAACAAAAAGATGCTAATGTTGTGCAAGGAGGAACTAGGAGCTTTTAAATCTGCCCCTAAATTTGCACTTAATAGCATAAAAGACGTGTTGGTCAACTACTATGTGGCATTTAATAGGGAGAATTTACCTTTATAACTTAAAACCATTATTTAACAGTGTGCACATCTACAATATTCTACATTATCAAAATTGAAATTCTAAAATTTACAGGGAAAAAAGAAGAAAGGTCCGTTGGTCTTAAGAGTGAAAAATGATTGAGAAGGTGAAAACGTATACTCACTTGGTGATGTTCTTCATGCCTCTCCTCTAGGTAAAGCAGAAAATTGATAGGGGTGTCAATTGAATTAATGTGAATGAATGGAAATTTATTTCGGGTGAAATCCAGTCTAATCCACTGGAAAGTTATTTGGGCATCCAATTCAGTCCAATGTTTTTTGCCCACTATGCCACCTGTAACAAGAGCCACTCATGTGCAAATCAGTCTTGGTCCTTCTCCACTGGGAGCAATCGAACACATTGTCAGGCAAGATCCCTCTGAACAAGAATTCCAGACAAGGTTTGACCTATGTGTGCCTCATTAGTACCATGCAGCTTAAGTCTTGTGGTACATTGAGCAGGGACCAACATCTGGGTGTAGCTATTGCAGTTAGACTATCGCACTGAAGAAAACAATTAAGTGATAGGTGAATTACTTGCATTAATCTAAATCACTTGTAATTTCTTTTGTCTGAAAGCCAGTATATATTTGTTTGCCCACATGCTGCATCAGAGAGGAGGCTGCCATATTGTCTCCATGCAACTGGTTAACAGGCAAGTTCATCCAGTGTTTAATACCTCACTCCTAAAACCAGCGAAGCACAAACCATTAAAAAAAATCCACCACTATTCCTAGAATGGATAACTCTGGGTTCTGTTGGCCTGGAAAGGATATGGACTTGAGGCTAATTCTTGGGAAGCAACTTCCTATGTTCGTACACTACAATCAGGCAAGCAGCTTTATGCACAACATCCTTGTAAACATGTTTCTTTGCAACAGTGTAAAAGAGGGTTCATCATAAAGATTATATGCCCATAATGCAATCATGACACTGCTGGTTGTCCATTTTATGAACTCACAGAAAGTAGGCTCATGATGATACTATTGGCCATTTCCAGTTTCTTTGCATGCAAAGCCTTAAGTAAACCTTAACATGATTATAGAAGGCTTCCCCAGTGGGGAGCCACCTCTGAAGAACCATATCTTGTACAGTTATAATCTGAACTACAAATCCCAGAATTAACAGGTAGCAGTAATCTGTGCTGCACCCTGTCACAAAGAGGAACCACACTCATCAGCCCACATTCAGGCTTATGAGGACTTCAATGGGAGAAGTTCAGTCTTTGCCTCTTTAGTTCCAGATTCAGTGACTCCGCACTGGGAGTCTTCCTCTTCATGGAATCACGGTAATAAGGGATAACCTGGTACAGGAAGAATGACCCAGAGACAATCAGGCCAATCCTTCATTCTTTTTTTTTAGCAAAGAGTTTTCTTCTGACTTTTACTTTTGCCAATGCCCATACTGTTCCACAGCAGAAATAATAAGTCTAAAGCAATTCAATTACAGGATGAATCAGACTAACACACATAAATAAAAAAACTCAAAAGGACAATTTGTGTCATTATAAATGGAGAGAATAATAACAAAACTCAGTCTCAGCAATCTGAACTCTATATCTTCAACAAGGTTAGGTCTCAGAGACTACCTTATGTTGCAGTACAGCACCTGGAAAGAATGCTAACCATATACTGTGCGTATGATACAGCAAATGTTATATTGTAAACTTCTACAGGAGTAAAGCAGCAATAAAAGCAACAGTTTCAAGGGCTACTTACAAGAAATCAGGTAGGTTGGTGAGCAAAAAGGGAAGTGAGAGACTCGCCATGAGACCTTAATATTTATTGGTCTCTTTGTGTTTCAGATATACTTCCCAGCTGCAGCAAATATGAATATGTTTGATAGGACTGGCTGCCAAGTTTTGGCTAATTAAGCATAACTGTTTGTCTGTTTCACAGCATGAACATTCCATCACATAGCATGGCTGGGCAGCTAGTAATAGCATGAAAGATATGGCATCCCTGGCCCATCATCCCTAGGATGCCCTGTGGAAATTTTGATACAAGCCTTGAGCACTACTCCCACCTAAAAAAAATGTATGCCCATTGTCCGAAGGCAGGTTATGTCACCCCTGCTAAGGAGGAGGGTGCATGGCAGTGTGGTAATTTTCTTTTAAGCCCTGTGATACACCCTACACTGCACAGGGACTGTTTTTTCTATATCATTTTAGATTCTCGCATGATAAGTTGACATTTTTCTTGCTATATTGTAGGACATTGGGCATCAGTAGAATTCCTAAATATTTGAATCTGAGTTTATTGTTCAGCAAAATGGAGTAGTGCCAGCCAACAATTTCATCACGAAATTCGCTCCAACTCAATCCAAATCCTCAGATCTGGTCATATTTATTGTAGGCCCACAACAGCTTGAAAGCCTTTCAAAAGGAGAACTACAGCCTGCAGTGAAAGCTTGTGTCCTGTGAGGGTGGGTAATATGTTGTCTGCAAAACCAGATACCTTATAAGAGTCATAACAGAAGAAGGTGCCATGAAATTGAGGGTCGTCTCTAATTTTCTGATGGCATTTTCTCATAACGAGGTTTCTGGGAGATATCAAAATTTAGTGGGGATAGGGACATTCCTGATGGGTACCTCTGAATTAATATGGGGTCAATAAATTGCAGCTTTTATCTTTAATTTGGAATTACTGTAGAAAGCTGTAAGCAACCCAAAAAGGTGTTGGCCAGGCCAAATTTCATCAGGATTTCAAAGAGCATTTCACAGTACTCCCTGTCAAATTCATAGTGCCTCCCTGTCCTTTTTTTCAGATGATTTCTATGAGATACAAGGGATGGCTTGGTTTTAATACTGGTGGATTGGTTCACCACAAAACCCTCCTAATCTGAGTGGACAAGGCCAGGTAGTAACTTGTTCAGGCCTTTAGCTAAAACCCTAGCAAGTACCTTAAGGTCTGGGTTAAGATAAAAATAATGGACCTTTAGGATGAGCAGTTTAACCCAGTTTTTGCAGCAGTGATGTGGAGGCTATAGTCTTTTGTATGATGCAATGGATTGCATTGAGAGAGTGAAAAAAAGTGTAATTAAAAACGTGAGGAAGTGAGGAGCACCTGGTGCATTGGAGGGTTTAAGCTGGTTAATGTCCTCGATGATTTCTGCAGTAGTGATTGGCCTATGTAATGCAGCCACGGATTAGGTGTAAAGACTGAGGAGACTAGATACACATCTCTCTTGTCCAGAGAGGTTGTAATGATGCCATTACATCTACAGAGTATTTAAGACTTATACACTCTGAGGAGGTAAGGGAACCAAGGGGTATGCACAGAAGTACAGTCAGTGCAGACAGGGCCAGAAGAGGTGCTGTCCCTCTATATTATATTATCCATAGACTAAAGTATAATCTGCAGTGGTTTAAACATAGAAGGACTGCTCCCTCTTCCAGGCTTGTTGAAAACAAACAAAACTGATTAATTCTACCAACAGAGCAGTGGAATTTATCAGTAATTCCCTGTTACAAGAGTAATACAGAATTACTTAATTCCTCTAATTGCTCTGATAAAATCAAATTTCCGCCCACCCTTAGTGAGAAAATCCATGATGGTGGAGGAAAGTTTATAGAAGAGAAGCAGTTGTGCACCATTCTAGGGGAGCGGGCCCTCCTGCCAAGCCCTAGTTATGACAGCTGATGTGCTAGGGTAGTGGTATATGTGAGTGAGCATGTCTAATGTCTAATTTCTGCTGTACGGCTCTATAGAAAGATAGATAGATAGATAGATAGATAGATAGATAGATAGATAGATAGATAGATAGATAGATAGATAGATAGATAGATAGATAGTCTTTACTGCACAATTAATGAAAATCATTACAATAGAGTCCCACATTTTTCAACCAGTTATAGATAGACTTAAACACTAAAAAGAAAAGCAAAAGAAAATCTGAAAAACAGTTAACAAAATGACTTTTTAGAATAGAAAGGACTAAAAGCAGCACATTTAAAAGAACACCTAAAGTGCTGACTTGGCCTCTGAAGAAAAGTATAGTACAAAGGGCTGGATAAAGTGCAAAATTTTTAGATGCATGTTAAAGGAAAAGGTCTACATTGGCAGGTTTAATGTTTGACCGCCAAAGGGCCATAAAGTGCTCTATTCCCCTTTAATGAAAAGTCCAGTTCTAAGGGCTGAATAAAGTGCAAAGTTTTTTAGCCGAATGATAATTCAAAAAGGCCTGCATTGGCAATATTATTGTCTGGCCACCTGAAAACCATAAAGTGCTAAATTCACCTTATGCTGCTTAACGTAAAGGCCTTTTTCCCAAAGTCAACTTTACCTTAGGTTGGAGTCCAATTAGTGTTGTTTAGGTGACCCAGGCCAAATTCCCAAAAGGTCCAGACCCCGTTAACAAAGTATTTATGTAGGGGCCTGCAGAGCAATATTATTATTGTGCTTCCAGCCATGTCCATCACATGTACAGAGTTGCTGGAGCATGTTTGATAAATTTCAGGAATCGAGCCACTAACTGAGATGATTCACCATTTAACCATGCTTGGAAGGCATCTTCGAAAGTCCTGCTGTTTAAGTTATGCCATGTTGGGTGCAGCCAGAACTTTCCTAACTGGAGCAGCAGATCACAAACACAGAGGATATGGGATGAGGATTCCTCTCCCTTTACACAAAAACAACATTGCTTATGGAGTTGTAAACATTCATCTGGCTATACCTGTGTGCTTGTAAGTGGATTAATACAAATCTTAATCTCATCAGCTGTTTCTTCATATCCTTACTAAAAAGTAATGATAGATAGATCAGTAGAACCCCTGGGTCATAAAATGTTACTGCCCAATTTCCATGTGCCTGTTCCTTCATGGTCTGTATATCCTGTTCCCTGAATATTAATTTTACTTGTTTAACCAGCAGCCTTGACACAAGTGTTGTTGGGAGGTCATTTAACCAGATCTCTCTGGCCTTCAAACCATCCATTGTCAGGTTTATGTAGCTATGACAGCTTGTCAGGGGTTGCTTATTACTTCCCCAAATTACATGCTGTAGCATATCCTTCTTCACCTGCTTGGCTATAAACAGTAGGCCAGGAATGTTGGTTTCACTATTATGTGCTGTGAAAAAGATAAAACTCTAGCTGAATTTGGACATGTGAAGTGTAGTCTGGAAACGAGATGGCTCTTCTGTAGCTAGTGGATTGCATCTGGTACAGCCAAATTGCAGCTTATCTCTGAATATTGTTGATCCATCATCAATGGTGGGTAAAAATTTGCAGCCCCTACATCTTTTGGTGATGGGGGGTCGTAGGTCAGGACTCACCAAGGATTTCTGTAGCTTGTCAGATGCCCATGACAGAGAATTTTCTGCAGCCTTCTGAGCATGGATATGCAGTACAGTGTGATAAGACCTCTACTATCCAACCATTCCCTCAGGTATTTGTACATATCAGCAATATCAACCTTACTCCCTTCAGTAAATCAAGCTGCACCTTTCTTTAGTCTCTATGTAATAATCATGACTTTCATTTTAGCTACATCGAGCTTCCAATTTTTGACTTTGCAATAAATTGTAAGCACATTGAAAATTATTTGCAGGCCTATCTGTGTCTAACCAAGTAGTACCATGTAGACCTATCTGTGTCTAACCAAGTAGTACCATGTCATCGGCATAATGGAGAAACTGGACTCTAATATTAGCCATCCTTGGGGAAAATGCCCTCACCTTTTCAAGGTACTCCATCAAATAGAGTTTAAATAGTAGAGGCACCAGAATGCAGCCTTGCTTTAGGCCTTCATTTGTCATGGTTTTTGCAGTAGTGGTCCACCCAGAGCTGACTTTTATCTTTAGACAGGTGTTGGAATACAAAGATATAATGGTTTTTATTGGGTGGGATGGGATGCCCCAGGAATTCAACTTTGGCCAGAGAATTGCTGCAGAAGCATTTCAAATGTAATTTAAAAGTCAATAAACCCAATATATAGGACTTGTTTTTGGATGCCATAGTTTCTTTGCTCAAATAAAAAATAAAGTTTAGATTATGTTCAATACAGCAGCCCCTTTGGAAGCCTGACTGATTTGGGGGATCATCTGTTTTTTCTGTTGCCCATGCATGTGGTTCCTTGTTAAGGATGATTGCATATCACTTGCTAGTATAGTGGTGTATGTGAGTGTGCATATCTAAAGTCTAATTTCTGCTACGGAAAGGTGCCACCCTATGGGCTCTGTCCATTAGAATGGGCTGTTCATCATTTTTCTCAAGGATGGCCTAGACGAGGTCCATGATGTAATTTGGAAGAGTAAGGTTTGAGACGTGGATTGGAATGCCAAGGGGGAAATCTATTCTCAAGTTCCTTGCACTTCATTTTTTAAACAATATGCTGATATTCAAGCTGTAGAAGGCATTGTTGCAATACTTCAATTTCTTCAGATTGCCTATTAAAATAGTTCACTATTTGGGACACTCTGTTACAAGGTCATCAACAACTGACTGCAGATTGAGCAGATCCTGCTATAAATTAATTATGACACATTCGATGTTGTATCCACGGTATTGAAAATGCTGAAGGAGTAAGCCCCCTTGATGGGGTGTGTCTGACCTTCCAGATTGTCATCCACCCCTTGGTTTCTGTGGAGGTCAGTTCATCATCTTTCGATTCATGTGGGATGGACTGCTAGAGATAACATTTGATTGTGGATGTTTTGGTTTGGCCTGCTTGATCTTCAATTCTCCAGTGGACCACAAACAGCCAAAGAGATGCAGCTGAAAAGCAGTCGGCAGGGACTGCCCTGTCATCTAAGAACAGGCGTGCAAGCTGACTAATGCTAAGAGGAGCAGCCTCCATAGCACACAGCAGCAGGAGACATGCAAACACACCTCCGCAGCCCATCAGAGTGCCTATCTGCTCAGGTGTAGGCATGCTGCTTTGCTCATAGCTGTCTCTGTCCAGGTAGCAGTCCATGGTCTCAATCAGCTCACAGGGAAGCATCTACCAGGTCCATGCAACTGCAAGGGGTTCAACTGGTTATGTGCTCCAAGCAAAGTATAAGGGTGGGTACCTTATCCCGTGTCCTGACCATCCCAGCATCAATGGAGACCTAAGAGTGGCCTGTGAGGCCATCCGCTGTGTGAGGTAGCAGCTCCCAGGGCCTAAGCCTCTTGGCCTCACAGGTCACCGTCATCTCTTATCTTCTGATTGCCATTCATGCTTGTCACTAGGCCTGTCTGCACAAGGGTCACAATAACCGCTGCAGCTCAGGTCTTGACATCCCTGAGCAAGTGAAGGGGCCATCAACCATTTATCACAGCGATTATAGTTGATATTGTCTAGGCCTGGAGGAGAGCACCACAGTTTTGTTGGGCTCTCAAGAGTAAATTCACATACAGCCAACTGTCATCCTGACCAAGACGTGTATTCCACAGCCAGGCAAAGGCATGAAACGGTTTAGCAAGAAAAGTGGCATTTTCAAACTTAGGACATTTTTCTCTTGTAACCTTTTTGGAGCATCAGGGGTTTCTGTGGTTGCTTTTCTAGTTGTTAGGGCCTGATTAAAACCTTGGCGGATGGGATACTCCGTCTCAAATGTGACGGATATCCTGTCCACTGTATTACAAGTTCCATTATATCCTTTCGAACTTGTAAACGGCGGGTGAGATTTCTGTCATGTTTTTGATGGAGTATCCCATCAGTCCCTTAGTCTTTTTTCAAATGTAGGATATCCAGAAGTTGGCAGGTATAGTTGTGAACATTCAGGTTTAGTTTTTTAAAATATTTGTGTGAGCTGTTGTGGGCCTTCAGCTAGCTCCTCTTAGGTCTTGTAATGAACTTCTTGCTTTGTTTTCCTTAATGTTTGGGGAAGGTATTTGTATACTCTTATGTTTTAGACAATTTTGTTGCTTATCTTAACCCCCCATAATATGCATTGGATTAATATTTCATATATTCTCAACACACTCTCTCACTGCACTGTATCCTATGTGAGACAATGATCATTTTCCTTGCTTAAGTTTGATATACGTGTCTGTTTCTGACATTTTGTCTGTGGACTTTAGTATGATACAATAATTATATTATTTAAATAACATTATTAAGTAGCATTGTTATTTAAACATTCTTTACATTATTTTTATGTTTATACTCGATTTGATGTAATTCATTTTTTTCCGAGATATTTGTTGATGTTTTCATTTTTCTCAGGGATGCATGGTCCACGTGCTTGATTATTTAATTGAGTTACATTTATTAATGTTACATGTTTGAAAACGTTTTATACATATTTATACATATTATTTATTTTATTTTATTTTCATGATTTTTTAGATTTTTTAATTCAGTTACAGTTATTTACTTTCTTTAGTTATGTTTGTTGATGTTTATATCAAAGGGTTTGACTTTATTATTTATATTATAGTAAAATAAAAAGATATTTACATACTTATAATATTTAAATAAATCATTTGGTTTTATTGTATTTGTTTTTTATATTTTACGTATTGTTTAATGTTCTATTTCTTTGTATTTACATTCATATGTTTTCTGCAATAGCTAAAAATATTTATTTTCATGTTTAGCATTTAAGATACTTGGTATTACATGGTTAAATGTTTGTTTTGTTTTTTAATTAGCTTTTTTATACTATTATCTTATTGCCTTTTAATTTATATTTTTAAAATTTTTACAGTAACAATATTTGGTTGTTGATAATTTATTTTTTGGATACTTATGTAGTGTTGCATACCTTTAATTTGGTGAAAATATTTCTTATGCCTGTTTTGTTTTCAATATTTTTGCATTTTAAATAATGTCAATCTTTTTTGTAGTCGATATTTGTTCATTTCTTATTCAAGTACAGATTTGTGATATTTTTGAAGTCAATATTTTCTTGTCAATATTTGAGTGTTTCAGCATTGTTTTGGTGTGTACCTATTTTAGCCATATTTTAGACATGTTATTCTAGCAAACTAGGCATGCCATTGTCCAGTTACATTTTTATTTAGCATTGCTTTATTTTTCTAGAAATAGCCACATGTGTGGTATTGTTTTATTTTTCTCTGTCTAGTCGTTCTTTCACCTAGGAAAGCATTACGTTCTCAGCAAGACAATTTCACTTTATGCTTTCCTCAATGCTACAGTCAGATAGGGTTGCCGGCAAAAGTGGTAGGCTGTGTCTCCAAAATTCACAGAAACAGGCATATTCCTATAAGGGGACCTTATATCTTAAAATGTCAACTGTTTTATTATAAAAACACTCCCTTGTCCCACACATGTTAGAAGAAGATTCCAGCCAGATGACCACAACTGCATGTTGATTGCTGATTGCCATGCTACAGCTACTTGGTTAGACTACCGTACCCCTGGCCTACATGGTGACGGTATCTCTATAGACTACAGGCTTCCTTGTTCAGGTATGACGGATGAAGGGCGGATTAAGGCTTATTATGTTGTGCTCTAACATAGCTTGGGTAGGAGAACCATATATCTCTCCTAGTGACAGTATTGTGGGATTGTTTTTGTGTTTCACTTTCCTTGTTACAATTTGGATTTCAATGTGTTTTATCATCCTAGTTTTTGCAAAACATGCCATTTTATCTAAGATGGAGTTACTTCAATAAATTCCAGTTGAATTATATTGTGCCTCTGTTTGTCTTTGCCTGTGTGAGATTAATGCAACTGAGAGAAACGGTTGAGGTTTGATTGACCAAAATTCCCCTGAGGAGTCTTTTGTGTCATGTCCCCGGCTGCCACAATAATTTCTGTTCTTTGGTAGAGATGAGGTGGTGCTGTCACGTAGGCTCTCATTATCCTAATGAGACTACTGGATTTTTGGGCGGCAAGATTGTTCACAGTGTTGGGGACTAAGTCTGACCCACGGCGAAGGACCCTTGTCACCCCAAATCCGGGTTGAGCTCTGGCTAACTAGCAGTGCCTTATCTCTCCCAAAAGGAAGAGACAATTGGGCAGCCGAGCGCATGACATCTTAGTGCTTCCCAGGGAAGTCGTGGGCACTCAGGTCACAACCAGTTCTCTCATACACAGTGCGGTCTCATATATAAATGACAAAGGCAGTTTGAGTTTTAAAGATTGGTTTAATAAAACGACTGCATTTTAGATAGCAAGGCGTGAGCCGCAGTAACCAGAACCATACAACACAGTAGGATTAAAATAGTAACGAGGAGAGTGAAACATAAGAATAATGCTATCATATTGCAACTAGGTTACATTCTCTCTCTAAGTTATATTTTGAGCACAGTATGTTAAGCTCTAAGCATGCCTTTCAGGTTTCCCCGGGAGGTCATCGACCCTCATACCTGAGCAAAGGCCTGTGATCGGGACCAGCATCTGCATCAGGGCAGTCAGCATCTAGTTGTGGTTTCCTGGTCGGAATCTCCTTCTTACGTGTACCAGGACTAATAAGTGTTTTTATAACTAACACGCCGGTGTTCTAAAAAACATCCCTATGTAAGAATGTGTACTTTCTACGAACCCTAAAGACTAAACTTCTACCAGCTCTATCGGCAATGTACCAGACTGTATCCTTGACTGAAGCACAGAGCGAGCAAGAATGTATTGTTTGAGAACTTCAGTGCTGAAGTAAGCTAAACAGTGTGATAGAAGAAAATAAAACAAGACCGTGAAACTGGTTTTTGTAAAATAACAGTGCGAGGCTAAATAAAATGCATCTAGGGCAAAGTACACAGAGGCCTAATACTTTAAGCACACGCGCAGAAAGCTACATTAAAAATGGCTACACTACAGTGCTAGTTAGCTGGAAAACGTGTATTAGGCTGACAGGTGTCACATGGTGTGGTATTGTACTTAGTACCCCACAATCTATGCGATTCTGCCGCCCAAATCCAGTAGCCTCATTAGGATAAGGAGAACCTATGCAACATGGTGCCACCAATTTTTGGTCAGGCACTAATTTCCAGATCCTCCTTAGTATCTCAGTCTCACTAAAGGCAAAAAGACAACTCAATACTATATATGGAGATGTCTGTTCAGGCTTGAACCTTAAAAGGATCAAGCATCACTTGGTGTCCTTACCTCTGAACAAACACCTTTACCATTAACATGGCAAACCCTTGGCGGGCAGTAATTGCAGTAAGTATGCGACCGCCCCTTACTGCGCACTTATTGGCAAATGGCCTAATGGCCGGGGGCGGGTTAAGTCACATTTGTTGTTGAGGCTCATCTAGCCTACAGAACAGAAACATTTTATTCTTGGGTCACTTTTCCAGCAGTTGATGGGAACACAACTATACTTCCTCACTACATACCTGCATAATACAGAGCCCATGCATATTTAGAAATACCTTTATCTTATCAATATAATAATTGACTTTATGGCGCCCTACCACATATAATAATACACATTAGGTTAGATCCTCTGAGCAATGACGGTACGAACTGGCCTTTATTGGCACATATACACTGCACCCTGATGCAGCAACTTTAGTGGCAGTTGAGGTTCGCCATCGATATACGGAGCTCACTGAAATATAGAGACTATTAGTACGGTTTGTAATGCAAACAGTAAATACTAACCCAGCATGTACTGCCCCAGTGCATCCACATGGAGTTACTCCAGGCATTAACCTGCAACTGTTCATTCGTTCATGGGTAAGGTACACACCAAATGGGAGAAATTTTCGTTTCGGTAGCTCAAAAAATAAATATGCTGGATGCAGTCTTTCCCATACGGGTCCTCGGGATAGACATAGAATCATCACTATGTGCTTGCCATTTGGGATTGTTCCCACTATAGATAACTTCAACACATGGGCATGGTATTTGCCACTCTCTATACTACCGCACACAGTACACCTACACTTGCCAAACTTCCGGAGCTGTTAAAACACATTCTGTATGAATACGGGGCTGCCCTGGCACTGGATTTGGGGATGCAGTTAATGGGCAATTTTGTCACTGTGTCTTCAATTATATTAAGTAAGCTTAAAGGAGAAGCAGTTGTACTAGCAGTGTGCATGTGGCTACGGGACGTTCCTGTACAGGATCAAGAACCTGGGCTGCCAAAGATTATCTCAAAGACCTACCCCAGCATTGGTCGAGATAGTCTGGGGGCCAGACAAATAAAACCACAATTTCAAGGTAGCTCTAATAAAGATTCCATTAACCAAGCACCTGAAGGTTCTAAAAAGAGCTGGAATAAAATAAACACAAACACCTAAAAAAAAAGGGACAATATCCGCATTCAGAGACCCCTCAAAATAGATATAGGCCCTCATTATGACATTGGTGGTAAATGCCGCCTACTCCCATGCTGACGGCTGCCAACATAACGCCGTGGTGACGTATATCCATTCACCATATTATGACACACACACACCAATCCGACAGAACACAGCCACATACACAAATCCGACCAACCAAAGGACAGTGATGAAGAGGCAATCCCAAAACCCATATCATTAGACCAATAAAACAATGCCCCACGAATCACCACAGCGCACATTCAATGGCGGTAAACCATTAGCTATACATATCACTACACCACATACAAAACAAAACCACATTGGCCAATTCCAAAAACACACACCTGACACCCATACACACACCACACCAACACATCCACACCACTATAAAACAAACACCCACATTTCCCAGAACCCTTTACAATTACAAATTATAGCCACCAGACTGATACCAAGACCACTTAGACAACTGGACACACATCGCTTACACCCATACATCCCTCATGCACCCCGCATTACACACCCCACCACATTACTAAACACACTCTCACCAAAACACACACCACACAACACCCATGGCACCACAAAGGCACCCTTGTTTAACTGAGGAGGAGTTAAGGGTTATGGTGGAGGAAATTGTCAGGGTAGAGCCACAGATGTTTGGAGCACAGGTACAGCAGACATCCATTGCAAGAAAGATGGAGCTATGGCGGAGAATCGTGGACAGGGTGAACGCCGTGGGGCAGCATCCAAGAACAAGGGACAACATCAGGAAGAGGTCGAACGACCTATGGGGGAAAGTACGTTCCATTGCAACAAGGCAGCAGCTCGCTATACAGAGGACTGGCGGTGGACCCCCACCTCCTCACCCACAGCTCACAACTTGGGAGGAGCAAGTACTGGCAATATTGCATCCTAAATGTACACTCCTCTTTCCAATGTCTGAAGTTGCCACATGTATGACTAGGAAGCAGTGACTTTTTGTTCTGAACATCAGCCACATTTGCATTTGGATCTACTCAAACACCACAGCCCCTTCCTCTTAATTGAGGCACCATATTTCCTTGTTGTTGCTCTCCCTGCTTTCCACCTACATTCACCATTATTTGCATTTTTCTCAGTGCCCTTGCATGAGAATAGTCAGTTCCTCTTTTTATACTGATTCGGCAACCGTCACGGTGTCATACTCCACATGGGTTTTTGGAATCTCTGTCCATTTTTAATCAGATCCTGAAAAAGAACTTAGGGGCATATTTATGAAAAGTGGTGCTGCCCCCTTTGCATACATTATGCCTGACACCAGCATAATGAAGCGCAAAGGGTTACAAAGTGGCCCAATGGATGTATTGCGCCACTTTGTAAAATTGGTGCAGTGTTTTTGGCCATCTAATGCCACATTAATGTAAACAAATGACGCTAATATGTCGTTAGAACATCGCTGAGCCCTCTAAATCTAAATGCTATTTCAGTCTGCTTTAGTGCAGTACATTGATAACCTAATGGCTGTGTCCAATACACAAGAAGCTTGCAGACTAGATACCATAGCTTTATTGAATCATTTGGGTTAAAACGGACACAAGGTTTCCCCTGCTAAATGACAGTATTGCGAGAAAGAAGTAAAGTATTTGGGTCATCAAATTGAAAAAGGCGCAAAGAAAATATCCAGAGAAAGAGTTACAGCAAATTTGCAAAAAATCTCCTTGTTACAAAGAGAGATGTCAGAATGCTTTTGGCATAGTGAGCTACCGTTGCCAAAGGAACCCACATGTCAGAAAGCTTTGTATATATAGGCTGAAATCAAAAGCTGACAACAAGTTTGTAGAACAAATGAATGCAGACATGTGTTCCCTCTTTAAGAATGTATGGGATTGTATTCAAAATAGGCAAGACCTCTCTGTACCTGGGGTTTATTACATTTGTGGTAATAACGCTTAATACAAGTTGCCGAAAGGCTGGTATGGTGCATTTTATTTAGAAATGTATTTCCCAAAATCTACTAAGTAGTCAACATTGACAATCGGGAAAGGATTGAGAGGCCTAAAATGAGATCTAAAAGAGGAGCAAGTAGTTCACAGGTTACAGGTGATATTTTTGGAGGTTTTATTCCATCAGTGAATGTGATCTTGAATGACATAAGGATAAGGAAGTTATCAACAACTATAGATAATATGTCAACTGATGTTTCAGGTGCAATGCTCCTAATGGACACAGAAATGGTTGCAGCAAGGTCTATGAGTCTTGAGAATCAACTATTGTTAGACATTACTTTAGCAAAAAGAGTGTGTAGCCTGCCCAGTTTTGAAATCACAGCACTACTATACTTGCATACCCAGCAACAGCAAGGAGCTACTTATCTAATTTGACGAGTCTGAAAGTTGACTTAAATGCTTAAATAGAGACAACATTTTTGGGAGACAATAGGTGAAGGATTCTCAAAGGTAGGATCTTGGTTTGGAAACTTGGGAAATGGTTTTGTGAAATTGATTGTGACAGTGTGCATATTTTGTGCACTTGGATTCTTCAAAGCTTACAATTTTTGGAGAAAACAAAGAATAAAGAATAAACAGAAGAGGGAAGAAATGGAAATGGAGAATATGAGAAACAGATATTATCAGACGATGAAGAGAATTGACAATCATCACAAACCTAGATCTATGCGTTATCGAACTACAAGGTTTTCATTCTGTCTCATAGTAAATGAGAAAAGTTATTTTGTGACAATATAGATTGCTGTCAGAAGAGGGACTGAGAGAGATCAAGTTTTCTTAAAATAGTAGAGGCACAAAAGGTAGCATATGGTGACAAATTAATCTACATTTAAAGGCCTAACAGAAAATAACATGAGTTGTAAAATGTGCATGTTTAAATCATGGGGAACCATGTGCCCATCATTCATATTATCACATTTTAACATGAAGGTTTTGCATTTATATTAAATGAAAGTACTAAAATGATCTAACACTAAGAGTGTTTTGTTAAACTGTTGGAAATTAGAATTTAAAACATTAAATTAATATGAATTAAACATACTTGTATTAAATTAAATGAATTTCATTAATGTGAGTTACATATGTGTAGAACAAATGCACATTTAAATCAGTTTTAACGTTACAAATAATGTTTGCAATTAAATTAATTTGTTTTGCATATATGAATGGTAAGATGTGCAATAGGTTTATTCATGTATTTAATGTTTTAAGGCTTTCTTAGCTTGACTATGCCAGAAAGATTCATTTTGCAGCAGTGATGGAAAATCCATTGTTTATCTTGTTCCCTCTGACAAGAATTCTTTCCCAAGGCTGTTAATGTGATGTTGAATGTCTTATTGTATTGAAGACAAGGAAAATGTTTCAGAATAACAATATTTCTTTATTTGTTTTAGCTGTCAAACAGGACAGGAAATTTGTAGTTCTCCTGAGAAATATAGTAGTTTAGTTTATTGTGTGCCGGGAGAAAGGATCTTAAATAACAAATAATTAAACAATGAAATATTTTTTTAGGAAATGTGTGAAATCATTCAATGACAATGCACTTTTACTGAGAAGATTCATAAAAGTTGCAAATTCAGTGGTGCCACCTCCAACGTTTGGATGCTGAATCTGAAGTGTGCCCCCCTGAAGGACTAATAAATGGATTGTGCATTTTTCCAATTAGTGAGGAACTTTGAAATTGAAGCCAGTCTACCCTGAAAAAGTCTTGAGTTACTTCTTTCTCCTACCTCAAAGCTGTCCAGAACCCTGTTTGTGTCTGCTGTTACCCTCCTATACTCTGAGGGCCAGATGTATCACGCATTTTTGCGGTCGCAAGTGGCCCAATCGAACAGTTTGCACCTGCAAAAATTCATTTTGGTATGTATGGATTCCAATTTGTGATTCGGTAACTTGTAACCGAATTGCAATTTGGAATTGCAACTACATACCGATTTGGTACTAGCAAGGGGCGTGTCAAGGGCATTCCTTCCTAATACTGAATCGGAACGGTATGTAGGAATGTTTTGAGACCAAATTGTGTTCGCAAAACATTCACATTTTACCACCTACTTCAAGTACGTGGCAACCCATTCGCAACCAGGAAGTGGTCCCCAAGGGACCCCTTCTCCTTTGTGAAGGCATGCGAGAACATTATTTTAGAGCAGGCAGTGGTCCGACGGACCACTACCTACTCTTAGACAAATGAAAAAAAGTTTCATTTTTCTTTTTTAAATGCATCACGTTTTCCTTTAAGGAAAAGGGGTTGCATAAAAAAAAAAGAGAATGCTATATTTAAAAGCATTCACAGACATGGTGGTCTGCTGAGCCCTGCAGGCTACCATCCCTGTGATTGTAGCCATTCGCAATTGGTTGCAAATTGCGACATACCTCATGAATATTAATGGGGTAGGTTGATTTGCAAGCAATTGGGAATCGCTAAATAAAACTTCAGGAGTTCCATATATTCAAATAGCGATTATCTAGTTGCGATTCAGACAAGTGATACATCCGGCCCTAAGTCCCCTGATGAGTTTTCTCATCTTAGTCTTAATTGCCCTATTTTGTTATTGGGTTCAGTACTTATATGGCCAACTAATCCTGAACTGCTGATCCGTGCAGCCCGTGTTCTGCACTGTCCTGATGCTTCAGTCAACTGATACTAGAAGAAAGTGACCATCCTGCCTGATGACCTGCGGTTGCATGCTGCGCCATGAGGAGAGGTATAACTAAACGTGGTTTCTTGTTTCTTTTTCAGTTAGGTACTCACACCAGCGTATTGTTTTAGTGAGTTACCCTAGTTAGATGTTTTGGAAATTAATTTTGTCTTTCTTTTATTTTGCTTTGGCCCACATGTGTTATTTAGTTTCCCACACATGCAAGTCCAAATACATGCTAGTGATATTAATGGACCGGCTCTGAAACCTGAAATCTGAAAATGGTTGGTTGTAAGGGCTTACTGATGTCACCATCATCTGCTTTGAGTTCAAACAATAATGTGCATATCATACTGTTGTCAATCTATATTATTCTTTTGGACTGTTCAACAGAATTGATGTTGAGTAGGTTAAATCTTTTCAGACCTTTTTTGAGCCTATGGTTTTCATGCATGTTTATAATCTAGTTTTGCACACCATATATGTCACTTTGATTTGGGGATTGTAATAAAGCTTTGAGACTTTAAGTTTAAGTTTGAAGGATTTATAACGAGTATGGCTACCCAAAGGCCTCATAGCGCTAGAGCGGAGACAAAACAAACTTCATGGAAGAGTCTTACATTGTGAACAATAGAGTCTTCAGATTCCTATGAAAAGAGAGTTCTTGGTTATCTTGATGGAGCCAAAAGGGAAGGGAGTTTGATTTAGTGTTAGACTGTCAATGGTGTCTAGCATTGTTTATGGTATAATGTCATTGATTTGTGAATGAATGAGTCTGACTATTACACTCATCTCCAAGTCCAAAGATTCAGTCGGCCTCTATAGGAGAGATTGGTGATGGTGTCTCATCTGAGCACTAGTCATTGACTCCAGAGCGGGGAGAAAATTATTTCAACGCCCAGGCACTCTCACAGAGGTGTTCCATGGGAATTATAGCAGGTGTTACCGAGCAACACCCATGGATTTTGACACATCCTCAAATTTACAAGAGCTTGTAAACCTGGGGATGTACCAAAACCTTATTCCTCCCCATGGTAAGGACAAGGGGAAATATCTCTATTTCTCCTTGTTTTTCCTCTTTCTATGTGTGTTGCAGAATGCAGAATCTAAGAAAGAGGAAAAAGTTTCACATGATTGTTTTGTGCAGGAAGGTTCTCCTTCCTGGCACAAAAACAATCCTGCCTAAAATGCAGACACTCTTGCACAGTGATACAAGGCAGCTTGCATTGGTGCTAAGCTGCCTATACTGTGCCAGAGTAGTGGGAAAGGACACAATTGTGCCATATTGCTCAAATACTGTGCATACCTAGGCTGCCTATACTGTGCCAGAGTAGTGGGAAAGGACACAATTGTGCCATATTGCTCAAATACTGTGCATACCTGCCCTTTGAAACAGGGTAGTGCATCAAGGTAACTTGCTGTACTGCCCTGTGCCAAAAGCCCACAAATATGGGCTACAGTGTCATAAGAAAGTAGCCTCTTTATAGCTTGGCTATCCCCACCTTTGGCCTGTTTGTCAGTGTGTTTGTGTTTACTGGGATCCTGCTAGCCAGGACCCCAGTTGTTATGCTCTCTCCCTTACATTATTTCTATCTACAGTCTGCTTTCCCAGTATTTCACCCACAATTGGCATTCTGGTGCTCCCTTATAAGTCCCTAGTATAAGGTACCCAGGTACCCAGGGCATTGGAGTTCCAGGGGATCCCTATTGGCTGCAGCATATCTTTTGCCACCCATAGGGAGCCCATGCAAAGGCTTCTACAGGACTGCCATTGCAGCCTGTGTGAAAAGGTGCATGCACCCTTTCACTGCCATTTACAATGGTCACTTGTAAGTCACCCCTATAGCAGCCCCTCCAGCCCTGAGGGTAGGGTGCAGTGTGCCTGTGTGAGAGCACCCCTGCACTAGCAGAGGTGCCCCCCATGACCTCGAGGACCATTTTCCTGGACCTTGTGAGTGCAGGGATGCTATTTTACGCATGTACTGGGCATAGGTCACTACCTATGCCCAGCTACATAATGGTAACTCCAAACATAGGCATGTTTGGTATCAAACATGTTGGATTCATACCCCAATGCTTTTGCAAGCATTGGTTGTATGAATCCATGCACTCTGGGGCTCCTTAGAGAACCCCCAGTATTGCCATTCCAGACTTCTGAGGTTTTCTGGGCAGCCCCAGCTGCTGACACCTCTCGGACAGGTTTCTGCCCTCCTGTTGCTTGAGCAGCTCAAGCCCAGGAAGACAGAACAAAGGATTTCCCTTGAGAGAGGGGTGTTACACTCTCTCCCTTTGGAAATAGGTGTTACAGGCTTGAGAGGGGTAGCCTCCCCAAGCCACTGGAAATGCTTTGAAGGGCACATTTGGTGCCCTCCATGCATAAACTAGTCTACACCGGTTCTGGAACCCCAAGTCCCTGCTCTGGCGCAAATCTGGACAAAGGAACGGGGAGTGACCACTCCCCTGTCCATCACCACCCCAGGGGTGGTGCTCAGAGCTCCACCAGAGGGTGCCTGGGTTTTTCCATCTTGGATTTCATGTTGACAGGGAACTCTGGGAGCATCTGAGTGTCCAGTGCCAGCAGGTAATATCAGAGCCTTCCCCTGATAGGTTCTTACCTATTTATCTGACCAATCCCTCTTTCAGGGCTCTATAGGGCTTCTCTCTTGGGTGGTTCTTCAGACTCGGATTGCAAGACTCCAGCAGGAATTCTCTGCATTCTTTACTTCACCTTCTCACTGAAGAAACTGCATCTGGACCCTCCAGGAACTCTACAAACTACAACAAAGAAGCAAAGATGACTTCTGCAACATTGTATCGTCATCTTCTGCCAGCAACGGTTTCCCAGTCGTGAATCCTCAGAGGACAGCTTGACCTCGGCCTGCACCAGAAGAACAAAGGAATCTCCCTTAGAGGGAAGGAGTCACTCCCCTGCTTCAGCAGACACCTCTCTGCAACAATGACTGGCTGCGTGGGTCCCCTCTCCTGATGAGTTGCATGGATCCTGCATCACAGGTGGTGGACTGAAGTGGTCACTATGGTCTAGACGTCCTACTGTCCAACTTTGGTGGATGAAAAAGCTTGCCTCCCCACACAAGACAGTACCCGTGTGCACTGCTTGTTTTGAAGTTGCCAAGGCTTGTTGTAATCCTTCCATGAAGT
Organism: Pleurodeles waltl; assembly: GCF_031143425.1. NCBI lineage: Eukaryota > Metazoa > Chordata > Amphibia > Caudata > Salamandridae > Pleurodeles > Pleurodeles waltl. The sequence goes on from NC_090444.1 coordinate 497,486,771, forward strand.
TCTTTATGCACCGTGCAGCTCTAGCCCCAGCACTCCTTCTTGTGATACATAGCTTCCTGAGGGGTTCTCCAGCGGCATGGAATCCTTTGTTGTCGTGCTGCGTGGGCCTCCTTTTGCACCTTCTTTATCCCCATGCTGTGGGACTCCTGTGCACATTGCCTGGTCTTCTGTGGGCTCTCTGAGTTGCTGAGAGCTCCCTCTGACTCCCTCTCCAGAGTAGAGTTCAACAGGTCCCTCCTGGTCCCGGGTAGTGCCATTTTCCGCTGACTGCAAATTTGTGTGTGCCAAAGCTTGTTGGCGGAATCCAGCAACACAAACCAGACTGCAATCATACATCCTGTGTGAGATATCATCTGCACCAACCAGGAACCCGCATCTGTCTTCCTGGGTGCAGTACTGACTGTTGTTCTTCACCTGTGGTAATTCTTTTGCACCTTCATCTGGGTGAAAAGGGGCTCCAGTTCTCCATGGACTCGTCTGTGCTTCTTGGACTTGGTACCCTTCTTCCACAAGTCTTCAGGTCCAGAAATCCACTGTTGTTGTCTTGCAGTCTCTTCTGGTTCTTGCAATATCTTCTTTCTCGTGTTCGTGTGTGTACTGGTAAAGTTGCTGTGATTTACTCCTGCTTTCCAGGGCTCTGGGGTGGGTTCTATTACTTGCCTTTGGTGTTTGCTAATACTCCCAGGCTCCCTCTGCACACTACACTTGCCTAAGTGGGAAACCGACATTCGCATTCCACTTTCTTAGTATATGGTTTGTATCCCCTCTACGCCGATTGTAATTATCACTGTTTGCACTGTTTTCTAACTGTTTTACAGCTATTTCTGCATACAAGTGTATATCATTTGTGTATTGCTTATCTCCTAAGGGAGTATAGCCTCTATGGCATTTTTGGTATTTATGTCATCAAAATATTTTACCTTTATGTTTGTAACTCTGAGTATTTTCTTACATGTATGTGAGTACTGTGTGACTACAGTGGTATTGCATGAGATTTGCATGTCTCCTAGATAATCATTGGCTGATCAGCTACAACTACCCCTAGAGAGCCTGGGTTCTAGACACTGCCTACATTTCACTAATAAGGGATAACTGGACCTGGTATAAGGTGTAAGAACCATAGCTACCCACTACAAACCAGGCCATCCTCCTACAAATGTGTTATGGGAATTAAGAAAATCAATAGCTTTATTATCAGCTATTTTAGTAAACAGTCCAATCCAGGACATGACAATGGACATCTATGTTTAACTATAGTTTATGAACTACAATCAGACATGAGCCAAATCATCTTTTACTTACAAATCACATTCTTTAACTATGCCAGCTTCAGAATCAGAAAATGAAGTCACTGTAGACACAAATTACAGCATTTTTCTTGACCGTATGAGTGCATCTTTATGGACCTTATTTCAAGCTGGCTGGAGTTTGTAACAGAGATCCCTGAGGGCCAAATTAAATTCACCAGATGGTATCACTGCTGAAAAGTGCAGCCACTATGATCTTTTCCATGAAATGGGTGTAAACCAGACAGCCTTAGGGTGGTCATCCCCCAACCTTTTGCCTGCCTCCCTCCACTTTTCTGACACTGTTTTTGCTGGTTTTAGAACTCTGCACACTTGACCACTGCTAACCTGTGCTAAAGTTCATATGCTCTCTCCCCTAAACATGGTAACATTGGTTCATTCCCAACTGACATATTTGATTTACTTGTAAGTCCCTAGTACAGTGCACTACATGTGCCCAGGGCCTGTAAATTAAATGCCACTAGTGGGCCTGTTGCACTGATTGTGCCACCCACATAAGTAGCCCCTTAACCATGTCTCAGGCTTGCCATTGCAAGGCTTGTGTGTGCAATTTCACTGCCACTTTGACTTGGGATTTAGAAGTACTTGTCAAGCCTAAATTCCCCTTTTTCTAAATGTAAGTCACCCCTAACATATGCCCTAGGTAACCCATAGGGCAGGGTGCTATGTAGTTAAAAGGCAGGACTTGAACCTGTGTTATCTATTTATGTCCTCGTATGGGAAAACTCCTACATTTGTTTTCCACTACTGTGAGGCCTGCTCCTTTCATAGGTTAGCATTAGGGCTACCCTCATACACTGTTTGAGTGGTAGATTCTGATCAGAAAGGAGTAGACAAGTCACATTTAGTATGGGCAGAATGGTAATACAAAATCCTGCTGACTGGGGAGGTTGGATGTTATATTACTATTTTAGAAATGCCACTTTTAGAAAGTGAGCATTTCTCTACACTTAAAGTTCTTCTGGGCCTTACGGCCTGTCTCTGCACAACATCTGGGCTGGGGTGGTTGACAGCTCCCTTGTGCATTTCACCCAGACAACCACAAACACAGGATGCTAAGTCAGACCTGCACACATCTATATATTGAATGGGTCTCCCTGAGCTGGGAGGGTAGAGGGCCTGCCACTTACATTTCAAAGGACAGTGGCCTGCCCTCACACAGTGGCCTGCCAAACCCCCTACTGGTACCCTGGCAGACAGGATTGTACTGAAAGAGGACCTTGGGCCCTTCAAAACCACTCTTTGAAGTCTCCCCCACTTCAAAGGCACTTTTGGAAATATAAGCTAGGTCCCTGACCCTACCATCTTAGACACTTCTGGACCTGAACCTGCAACCTGTCAAGAGGAACTACCTGGTTGCCCAAAGGACTCATCTGGAGACTACTTTGCTGTGAAGGACTGCTGCCCTGCTGTTGCCCTGCTAACCTGCTGCCCTCTGACTTTGCTGAGAAGTGCTATCCAATGGTTTGGATCGAGCTTGCCTCCTGTTTTCTGAAGTCTCACGGTCAAAAAGACTTCATCTCTTCAAGGAACTCCTTATGCACTGAAAATCGACGCACAGCCTGCCGGAAACGACGCACAGCCATGTCTGCGAGGAGAAAATCACCACACAGCCGAACCGGAATGGCGCAGCCCGACTTACGAGTGAAAAAACAATGCAGCGTCTGCCTTTCAGCAGGAAGTTAGAAGCACAGACCCGCCGGATCGGTGCACAGCCGAACCGGAACGATGCAGCCCAACTTCCCGAGTGAAGGATCGATGGAGCACCTGCCGTGCAACAGAAAATTCGATGCTTCTCCTACCGGATAGATGTAACACCTGTGACTTTATTCCACACGTCCAGGATTTCCCTACATCTTCCCTGCACGTCAAAGAGAAACCTGCATCGCAGTGACGCACCACGCCTTCTTGCTGGAAATCGACGTAAGCCCCTTGTAGCGTGGAAAGAAACGACGCATCGTCTGTGCAGCGCCGGAAAATACAACGCACACCTTATTTTTCCACCCATCTCCTCCTCTGCGGTCTTCATGCATGTAACTTTTTGACACAAACCAGGTACTTTGTGCTAACAAGAGACCATTGTTGATTTCTAAGACTTAAGACTCTTTTTAATGTTGCAAAAGTGATATTTCAAATTGTGCTTATTGAATCTTTATTGTTTTTACCTTAATTTACTCTGATAAATATCTCATGTTTTTCTAAACCTGTGTGGTGTATTTATGTAGTGTTCTCACTGTGTTACTTTCTGATTTATTGCACTAATACTTTACACATTGCCTTCTACGTTAAGCCTGACTTTTCAGTGCCAAGCTACCAGAGGGTGGGCACAGGATAATTTGGATTGTGTCTGCCAAGTAGAGACCCCATTTCTAACAATGGGGAATAACTGCTCTCACACTGAATAACTGTGTGAAGATTTGGAACCCAATTTTACCAGACTTTGAATCACTTGAAACTGCATGTGTTATTTCACCCAGAGTTACAACTCAGTGTGAAATAACACAAGTCGTGATGAGGGCCTGAGCCTCAATATGTATAAACAGATAACTTCCTTCTTATAGCTTGCTTTTGGAAACACATGAAAGAATTAATCTGCATATGCCACAATGTGCTTTCATGTGCATGATCATCAAAGATAACATACTCCATCTAGGTGACTAAGTGCCTGATTTAGGTCTTGGCAGATGGGAATACTCTGTCACAAATGTGACAGATTTCCTGCCTGCCTTAATATTATCCCACAATATCCTATGAGGATCATAATAAGGCAGACGGGATATCCATCACGTTTGTGCTGGAGTATTCCCTCTGCCAAGATCCAAATCAGGCTCTCTATCCCTTCAAAATTGCACAACCACTCAAAATTATAAGTTATAACCTCTATATAGTGAACTTTATTATCCTCTTTCCCCCCACTTTTGAGTTGAATGGGAAGTTAGAAAACAAGTTGAACAGCAATTTAGAAACTAGCCACAGTGTTTTTTTGTGATTCCTGATTCCGCCATTCACAAATTCACTACATTTTTGCATGTTTTAAAGCTGGTTTCTGTACTGACTTACATATTCCCTTTGTTTTTCATTGTTGTTCTTTGTTATTATACTTGCTTTAGATGCAATAGTATTCCAAATGTTTCAAATTTTCATCAACATTACATTCATCATTTAGAAACGTATTTTTATGTCTGAAGTTATCGTATTTCTTCTGTGAAGATGACTAGTAATTACAGTGAGCAGATAACACTTTAATGTAATATAGGACAAATGAACTTACTTTGTATAATAGTTATATTTATCACTAAAAAGGGATCTAGATGTAATAGCGCTTTAGACTGGACCCAACGTGATGCAATGTGATTTTCTATCCAGTGAAAAATGTGTTTTGTGCTGAAAGGTGAACTTTCACAGTGCAGAAACCACTTTAATTTGCGTCACTTTGCATCAAACGGCCAATACTGGGATGGATCAATGCAAACACCCAGAGGTTTTGACTAAGAATCCAATTTACTAAAATAGCCAGCCTTGCATTAAAAACGAATACCTACTTGAAGCAGTGCCAAATAAAGGAACATGAATCAATTTCTCAAACAAAAACGGGATCATTGCATAAATGCTGCAATGCACAGCACAGATACATAGCATGAGAACGTTTTGAGTTTTTCTACACAAAGGAATAGAAACACAGTTGCACAGTGTGCTTCCATGCAAATCACATGCTTTGTTGCACACGCTCACCTCTACATGGTGTGAGGTGCTTTGAGCAAGGCATGCTGTTTGTGTGCAAGGGATGTCAGCAGCAACAGGTCAATATTTGTATAAGTGAAACTGCTGTGTCTTCTCCCTTGTTTAATGCGTAAGGGAAAATTTGGATCAAGGTTATTCAAGCTCTGGATTGTCTTAACACATCAAAGCGTACTGCAGATGTAAGAAATCAAGGAAAATGTCTTGGGGCCTGACATTTTTGTAGGCTACTACTGATCATTTACATAGCACTGCACATATGTAATCTCAAGCCTCACCACAAGTGATTTTACCTGTTCCAAAATGTTCTTCGAGCCAGTATGGAAATACAATGGAAAATATCGGACACTATGAGATAAAGAACACAACAACAGAAGAAGAGCCGTATTAAAGCTTAAAATGTGACAGTGAAAATATGCCAGCCTTTATGCAGCTTAAGCCTTTGTCCTGAATTGAGATTCATAACTGTAAAAAAATAAGGGCATATTTTCAAGCCCCATGCACCACCGAATTGTCACTTTTTCAGCACAGAGTGCAGACCCATATCTATGAGACCACTCAAAGCCACTTTGTATGGCTTTTCATGAACTTGTAGATACGGTGTAAGGCAACACAGCACAAGTCGCTGTGTTGCCTTACTATGCATCTGGGAGGCATTCCATGGGCATTGAGGAGGGTTTTCCCACGCTACACCCAGGGGTTTTGACACATTTCCAGATCACAAGGCTCTGTAAACCTGAGAATGCATTAAAAACCCAGGGAAGGCATAACAAGAAGAAATGTTTTCATTTCTCCTTGTTTTTTCCTCTTTCCATGTGTGCTGCATTCTGCAGAACACATAGAAAGAGGACAATTCCAACATGAACTGTTGTTGTGCAGGACGGTGCCCCTTCCTGCATTAAAACAATCCTGCCCGTAATGCAGACACCCTTGCACCATGTTGCAAAGGTGCCTGTGTTGGCACTGGGCACCAAATTGTGCACCAGCACTGGCTGAAAGGACAAGAATGCCTCGTATCTCATAAATACAATGAATTCATGCCCTTTCAGTTTGGTGTAGCACAGTGCAGCAAAAAAGCTTGTGGTGCTGCCCTATGCCAGATTTCTGTAAATATGCCCCTGGGATCCCAATGCACAAAAAATAGTACTTTTAACAAGTATTCCATGCATTTCACAAGAATTAGACAAAGCTACTGAGACACCAATAAGTCTCAGTGGTGCCCATAGAGAATAACGCTCTTGAAATTAATGGGTTCATGTCAGATATTTCGAGAAAGGATTTTTTCAGTGTAAATTATTTTGGGGAGTACAAAAGGTAGAGACAGGAGACAATAAAAGCAGCATATATGAATAGACTGACAAAGAGAAAGAGCTATATTATAAATCCTTAACTACTACCATTTCTTTCTTAAATATACATTTGTGGCTTTTTGAAGTGATACTTTTCTTCTGTAATTACAGGTCTTTAAAATACAGAAAGCAAGGAAATATGGTGAACTCATTAAATGCAGGTTTCTCATAGTTCTATACTTTCCAATCATCTCTTTTTTAAGACATTAGTCATAGCTTGAGAAAGAAGGTGTTACATTTATTCATAATGTCATATTTCTCCTTGGCTCAGGTCAGCGCTTTGAAGTTTCATATCTTGGCATGATTTTTATAGCCACCAGTATAATTCTCTGTTCCATGAGAGAATGTGTACTGTGTCCCTTTTCTTGGCATTTCCTCTTTCATGCAGGGAAAGTGTGGATCCCACTTTTATTGGGTCATATTTACTCCGATAGCCTTTATATATTTTATGTTCCTGTCTGTTGATTTTGAATATACTGAAGACAAAATCATACAACACAAATGCTTTCCCTTTAAAGTAAATTGCAGTCCTAAATTGTTACAAAATTGGATTTATTCCCATTGACACACATTGATGTTTAAATGCAATTTCCTTCACTCAAATATATACTTTTAAGGAAGTGAAATTATCATTTAATTTTTTTAATTACAAATATGGTGCTAGCAAGATTCTAAGAAGATAATATTGGGGCATGTTCAAAATGGCATTTTGGAGTCCATACGTTGCAGTCCTGTAGTACTCTTTAACATACTTTTACATGCCCTTCTGAAATGACTGCAAAACATCCAAAATAGGGGAAAATAGCAAATTTTCAAGAAATATTCATATATAATTAGTACAAATAGAATGGACGGTGTCCTCTTTGCACTTTTATTATTTGGGATTTGGACTTGGATGTTCCAGGCAGAATAATAAAGGGGTAAAAAAATAAGTTAACATTTACTCCTTTAGTATTACTTCTAGTCCTAATAAATGCTTTTTTGAATCACACCCTAACTTATAATCATCTATGGTTTCTTAATGAGTTCACATAATACGGTACATTTTGGGCAATGCACATGGCATCACAACTAAGGTCATCAGTAACATCACATATGACATAATAACATCAGTACTGATAATACATCTGACATCTGAAAAATCATACCTTCAAAATGGTTATCAAACAGCTCCTATTAATTTGTTTTGCTAAAAGTATTGCAGGACAGATACCCCAAGGCCTGTAAGAGTATGTAAAAAAGTACACCTGTAGTACTACATCCCATATCCATGAATGCTTTTGTGATTCAATGCCTTACTCTTCAAAATTTCTTAAGAGATGTGTCATCGATTGGTCGAAGGTGAATGTGCAGTACACAAAGCAATGAAAGGTGCATCTCATTAGTTATTTGTCAAGGTATTAACTAAGGTATTCAGGTGTTCATGTTTTCTTTTTCGATTTTGTTAGTACGGTGTTGCATTCTTAATCTTAAACAGTCAGTTGGTCTTAGTAAGGTTTAAGGGACGAAGCATATTTTGATTATTACATAAATCTGAAATTATTTGCTTTAGGGTATATGTATCTGTGACTGCCATTCATTTAACCTCACATTGATAAAGGCTGTCTTGCTTTTGAGGTAGTATCTGAGTCCATTTGGTTCCACAGGATGTTCTTTGACCTTGACAGCAAGCAGTGCAAGGTATTGATTAATTTTGTGGAGAGTGATTGTACTAAAGGTACTAAAGGATTAAATCCTTGTGGCTTGGAGGTTTCAAAAAAAATAATACAGTGAGGGTCATGCTCACCTTTTATTTAATTTAAAAGACTACCTGGATGATTTACTACACCTGCAGTTCACACTGGGGCTTTTTGGTACCATGACTTGCATTGTCCTTGATAGATAATTCCTAAGCCTGATCTAAGCACCCATTACTAGGGCTTTATCGCTACTTGCTATCTACCTGACAGGCCTGGCAAAAGTGTGTGAGTCTTGTCTAGTCAAGAATGCAAACTTGCTCATTTGTCATACCAGCGCTTCACCTGCACCTTTGGTTTTCTAGCCCTGATTTATTTGTAATATCATTATTGTTTGCTTTCTGGCTAGCATCACATTACATTGTCATATCAAGAGATGAAATATGCCTTTTAGATTGCATTGTGTCTATTGGCCTCTGCATTGCTTCTATATTGTATTAGTGCCATACCCAGCAACCTTAGGGTGGGCGTGTAGGAGGCTGGCCTGGTGTGTAGTGGGTAACTAAGGTACTTACACCTTATACCAGGTCCATTTATCCCTTATTAGTGCAATGTAGGTAGTGTCTAGACGCCAGGCTGTCTAGAGGTAGCTGTAGGCAAGGCACCCAAGGCTGAACTAGGAGACATTCAAAGCTCTTGCAATACCACTGTGGTCACACAGTACTAACACACAAAAGACAATACTCAGTGTTACACAAAAATAAAGGTTCTTTGTTTTAGTGACACAAGGCCACAAATATCTCAGAGGCTATACTTCCTTAGGAGGTAAGTATTATACACAAAATATCCACTAGTAACCAAAATGAGGTAAGTAAACAGTCATAAAATAGTACAAACAGTGAAAATCACTCTAAGCTATAATGGGCGTAGGGGCAACACAAACCATATACTAAAATAGTGGAATGCGAATGTTGGTTTCCCACCTAGGCAAGAGTAGTGTGTAGAGGGGTGCTGGGAGTGTAGGAAAACATCAAAGGTAAGTAAAGTACCCCACCCCAGAACCCAGGAAAACAGGAGTAAAGTACAGCAAGTTTCTTCAGAACACCCTAGTAGTCGTAATAAAGGATTATGCAAAAAACCAAGCAAGACTGCAAGGCACTAATGATGTATTCCTGGACATGAAGACCTATGGAGAGAGGAGACCAAGTCCAAGAACAGCTGAAGAGTCCAGGAGTAACAGGAGGCCCTGCTGACCTGGATGAAGTTGCAAAAGTGTATTCTCTGGTTAGAAGAAAAAGTCAGAAATGCAACAAAGAAGACAGCTCCAGGTTCCTGCCTGGTGCAAGAGATGTCCCACATTGAGTAAATGGATGCAGGCTGGTTTTTGTCATTGGATTCCACCGACAAGCCTTGGCTCATGCAAAAGACACGTTTGGTGGGAAAAGGCGATACCTGGACCCAGGAGGGACCTGGGAGTCTCAACTATGACTGAGGAGATAGAGAGGGCTCTCAGCACTTCGGAGAGCCCTCAGAAGACCAGGAAAACACCCACAGGAGTCCCAGGACATAGAGACAAAGGAGTTGCAAATCGCATTCATTGCAACACTACACAAAGGGATCCCAAGCCGCCGGAGAACAACTCAGGGAGCTGAGCATCGCAGAGTAGAGTGCTGGGGACCTGGGCTATGCTGTGCATGAAGGAGTTCTTGGAGAAGTGCACAGAAACCCTAGGAGTTGCAAAACATGCAGTACACAGGGGTACTGTCTGGCACAGGGAGGCAAGCTCTTAAGCGTACCAAATTTGGACAGCTGGACCTTTGGACAGTCAGGGTAACTTCGGTCCACAACCTTTGTTCCAGGATCATGCTCGTCATCAGGAGAGGGGACCCAGAGTACCAGTCATCACTGCAGAGAGGTGTCTGCTGAAGTAGGGAAGTGACCCCATCACTCCACAGGAGATTTCTTCGGTCCTTCTGGTGCAGGATGAAGAGCACGCATGACCTGGAAACTGTAGCAGTTGCTGGCAGGAGCTGAAGTTACAGAGTTGCAGTAGCCTTCTTGGATACTTTGTTGCAGTTGTAGAGTTCCTGGAGCAGTTCTGTGGTTGATATGATGGTAGGAGGTTAAGATGAGGTTGCAGAGGATTCCTGTTGAAGTCTTGCAAAACTGAAACTAAGGAAACACCCAGAGGAGAGACCCTAGATAGTCCTGAGAGTGGGATTGGTCACCTAACCAGGTAAGCACCTATCAGGAGGGGTCTCCGACGTCACCTGATGGCACTGGCCACTCAGATGCTCCCAGAGTTCCCTGACTATCCTGAAAACAAGATGGCAGAACCCAGGGGCACTCTGGAGGAGCTCTGGGCGCCACCCCTGAGGTGGTGATGGACAGGGGAGTGGTCACTCCCCTTTCCTTTGTCCAGCTTCGTGCAAGAGCAGGGACTGGGTGTCCCTGAACTGGTGTAGACTGGATTATGCAAGGAGGGCACCATCTGTGCCCTTCAAAGCATTTCCTGAGGCTCTGGGAGGATACCCCTCCCATACCCATAACACCTATTTCCAAAGAGAGAGGATGTAACACCTGCTCCTAAAGGAAGTTCATTTCTCCGTCTTCCTGGGATTGAGATGCTCTAGCCCCAGGAGGGCAGAAGCCTGTTTGTGAGGTGGCAGTAGCTGGGGCTGGAGTGAAAACCTCAGAAGACTGGTATGGTAGTACATGGCTGAGCTTCCAGGGTGCGGGAATTGGCCCCCAATGCCAGAATCAGATTGGGGGTACAATTTCCCAATCCTCAATAATCAGAGTTACGGTGTCCCCGCACTCATGAAGTCTGGGAAAATGGGCCCGGGTGACGTGGGGGCGCTTCTGCAAGTTGCACCTAGCCTTCATGATCTGAAGGTTAGATATATTGGTGACTTATAAGTTACCTGGTGCAGTGAACATGTCTGTGACTATTTCACTCAGGCTGCAATGGCAGACCTGAAGAAGTGTTTGTATGATATCCTTATGGGTGGCAAAAGAAATGCTGCAGCCCATAAGGATCTCCAGGAACCTTAATGCCCTGGGTACATAGGTACCTAATACTAGGGACTTATAAGGGGGGTCCAGTATGCCAGTTTGGAGTGGAATACTGGGTTACCAGTATGTAAGTAAAAATTCAGAATCTGAGAGAGCATAAGCATGTGAGTTCTGGTTAGCAGGACTCCAGTGACAGTCAAGCATACTGACAAAACAGTAAAACATACTGACATATAGGCCACAAACTATGAGCACTGGGGTCCTGACTAGCAGGATCCCAGTGAGTCAGTTAAGACACACTGACAAACAGGCCAAAAATGGGGGTAACCATGCTGGAAGAAAGATACCTTCCTTCAGGGCGTACCTCAGTTCTTTTGCCTTTTACTTTATGTTATGTTACTGCATCTTTTTGTTGGCCTTAGGCCTCAGAGCACTTTACCACTGCTAACCAGTTCTAATAGGCATGTGCTTCTCTCCTAAACATGGTAACATTGATGGCATATTCAATTTACCTGTAAGCTTTTAGTAAAGTGTTATACCATATACCCAGGGCCTGTAAAATAAATGCTACTAGTCGGCCTGCAAGACTGGATAATCCACCCACTTAAGTAGGCCTGGAAACATGTCTCATGACTGCCACTGAGGAGCATGTGTGTGCAGTTTCAATGCTCCTTCAACTTGGCATTTAAAACCTTTTGCCAAACCTTAAACTCCCCCTTTCTTACATATAAGTCACCCTTAAGGAAGGCCCAAGGTAGCCCATAAGGCAGGATGCCAAGTAAATAAATGGCAGGACATATGCTTTTAAGTTTGACATGTCCTGCTAATGAAAAACTCTCAAAGTCATTTTTCATTACAATGACGCCTTCTCGTCTCATAGGCTGGCATTAGGAATTCCTTAAAATACTTGTAAGCTCTAATTCCTGATCAGGAAGGAGTTGTTGACCCATATTTGGTATCATTAGAATTAATAATATTTAATCCTCTTTACAGGTAAAGTCAGATTTCTTATTACTATTTTAGAAATGACACTTTTAGAAAGTGGGCTTTTTTCTCCTCTCATTGCCCTGTGTGCTTACAACCTGTGTCCAACACGTTTGGCCTACACTGGGTGACAGCTACTCTTGTGTATTTTATTCAGACACCCGCAAAACAGGATACTCAACTGCATCTGCATTCATCTGCATACTGACAGTCTTCCTGGGGAGGAGGTTAGGAAGGGCTGGCACTTACACTTCAAAGAGTAGTGGTCTGAGCCCACACAAAGGGGCTGATTACTTCCCACTGACAGTCTGGAGCCAGGGCTGGGCTGGGCTGAAAGGTGGACCCATGCACTTCAGAGAAACCTTTTTGAAGTCATCCTCCACATCAACTGTAGTTTTTGGTATAAGTACTGGGTCCCTGAGCACTTAAAATCAGATCACTTCTGGACCAGAAGAACCTTTGCTGGAGTAAAGGCTGTTGCGCTGAAAGGATCGCCCCATTGCTGTGACTGTCTGCTCCCAGGAACTGCTGCATTGCTTTGCTGCACTGCCCTGATGCCCGAGATTCTGATCTCTGCCTTGCCAAGAGGGGCTATAGACTGCATCCAAAGTGGCTCCAGGGGCATGCTAGCTGGCCCCCTTTTCTTTTTGAGGTCTCAGAGGCAATAACGACATTGCCCTTCCTGACTTTGCAACACAAGATTTGCATCTTTCCCTGTAGAGGCCCATGCCAGCCCTGCTGCAGTGGGACTAACTATTCTCCCCCACAAGTCTTTGTGGACATCCTGTTCTGCGGTCAGAGGAATTCAGTATTGCATCTGTAGCGCCTGAACTTTGGCTCAAAGAGCACTCAAAAGACTTGCACTTCCCAACTCCTGCAGAGTGGTGTGCCCAGAATCAGCCTTTCACCTCTGAGGAGTGCTCTGAGGTTTTGAGTTCTCCTTCAGCTTCGCACTTCAACCCTGAGCTAAGAAGCCTGCCAGTGATGGGGGCCTGTGGAATGACGCTGCAACGTCATTGACCCCCCCTTCAAACACTGTCTTGGGCCTCCCTTGGTACTATAGGAGGTTAGTCAAGGGATGTGGCACCAAGCATGTGCACAGTTCCTATGATCAAGGCCGTTGACATCTCCAAGGAATTTATTGTACATACAGATGCCTCCGAGCATGGCATAGAGGCAGTTTTGTACTATACAATGAGGGACAGTATACTAAATGCTGCTAGTGGGCTTGCTGCACTGGTTATGCCATCAGTTTAAGTAGCCCTGTAAAGATGTCTCAGGCCTGCCAATGCAGAGATTACCTGGATTATTTAGAAACACATCCATTATGAAAGCCACTGCTTATATATTGATTGTTTTAAATTGAAATATAATTTTTCTACTAATTGTATTTTTGTTACTTTACACATTGCCTCTTAAATTAAGCCTGTCTGCTCTGTGCCAAGCTACCAGAGGGTGAACACAGGATAATTAAATTGTGTATCTAACTTACTCTAACTAAAGTGGTGGTTCTTTTTTGTACAGGGTGCAGACTCTAACGTCCAGAAACCCTATTTCTAACAACTAGCCTTCTTGGTGTCATGATATTTTGAAGGAGATAGTGGTACTTCTTCTGAATTATGGCTGGTGCACCAATATCTTTTTAACTTTTTGTTGGTATGGAAGGCACATGGTCATTAATAAAATAAAAAATAAAAAAAAAGTGGGGACATTGAGGAACCCAATTGTGCAGGAATTGTGCAGGAATGGGTAAACGTTTGGGAACTGGGGTGTTGAACTTCAAAATAATTTTTGGTACATTTTAATTGTACATTCATGCCAAGTTGTAGTATTTTGCAGTGCTTCATGTTATATTCATTGCAATATTGCATTATAATATCATTGTCAATCTTTTAATGGAAAGGCTGTCATTTATAACAACACTAGGCAAGTCAGCAATTAAATTATAAAAGAGGAAGATATTGCTTGGGAACTCCCTGATGCACAATAAGGTTGGGATTTTATGAATAATGCTTTGCTTAGGTATAGTCTTGGCACATATTGACAATGTGAATATGATCATCTTTCTCTACATGATAAAACAAGTGAGGATGTGTTATATATGAGTAAATTAGATATTGTTTATGCTCCAAAGGTACTTCAAGGAGATAGGCACATTCAGAATAATGAGTGTAAAAACTTGGTAATGGCAAGAAGAAATTTGACATCCATTGTGGTGAATCCTAGTTTGTTTTAATGGGATAACAGGAGTTAGCTTAGCCTTTGGCTTGCAGACTCTTGTACCCATCACCTAGTGACTTTTAACCTACTTAGCTTGCTCTGTCTTAGACCATTTATTTAATTAATTCTTCTATGATGGCTGCCTTGTTTGTAGTTAGGCCATTTTGTTTAGATTTATGTTATCAGTGTCACCGCGCTAAGGCGTCAACTCTTGCGACAAAGACAAACAAACTGTAGGTGCTCACATTAGAAATTACTGTCCCAAGCATGCTGTGTTATCTATTGTTTTGGAACAACCTACGTCAGGGTTCCAAGTAGATCTGCATAAATACATCACACTTTAGTCAGATTATCAGAGGGATTCCGACCAGATACCATTGCTGCTATCGAAGCTGAACGTTGCCTTGACGCTGACCCGGACTTCGTGTTCCTTTGGAGTCTGAGCACGAGACCTGATTCCAAGGTAACAAGGGTTGGGGGCTCCTTCCAGAGACATGGCACTGGCAGATTAGGTTTAACATACCCAGCTCTCTTCTAGGTAGAAGGTTAGGCCTCTTATGGTAGGGTATTAGGACATATCACACACTCAATGTCTTTTTATGCTATTGCAAGATGGTGGGGGGTCTTTATAATCATGACCCTTGTCTTTACAATTCTGTTTCTTGCACTGCTCATTAACCTAATAATTGCAGCCTATGCGATTTTCCACAGTTTGCAGATTGTATTAAATAAAAACTATTGAAACATTACTGCATCTTCGTTATTGCCTGTATTTGGTTGAGACATGACATATCTGTGAGAAAGGGGTAATCTCCGTTTAACCATGACATTCCCTGAGATGTCATACTTCTGAGTCCATGCGTAAAGGCTGCCACAAATCACCTTTAACTGTTTGGGTTTTTGGTGAGGTACTGCTAGTGAGCCGGAAGGGTTGGGACTACAGTTGCAACTTGTTGTAGGACAGGTACAGTCACCTACAAACATAAGTACTGTCACCCTCGAACCCACAGTCTCGCCCAGAGAAAGAGTCCAAACTACGACACCATCAACTGGAAAGGAAGTAGAACGCGATCCCGCCGTTGAAGATGCAATACTGCCATGCTGAGAGAAACATCTGATTTAAGGGAGTACATACATTCAACAAATTCGTTTTTTTGCAAAAACGGTTAAACACAATGGATTGTTCCAATATTAATATAAGAAGACATAAAGATCATCCAGTGGCAGTATTATGAGGCAGTGCATTACCGTAAGGCAGACCGACTCTATGAAGCATCAGGCCCGCCTTTCACTTTACAGGCAGCACGCAGATTGACTTTCAACGGGGGACAGAAAACCACCGCCTTTCAGGCAGGCACTGTGAGCAACTGCACCTGCCTGCAGAGGGACGACTCTGTGGTTCCTGAAATCCTGCTTCAAAGGGCACATTGACAGTGCTCACCACATGCATGTGGTGCACTTTTGCTGCTTCACCCACTTCTTTAACATGGCTTGGGCACAGATATAAAGTTTTCTCTCAATTGTGTGGGGCCACATACCCATGCAAATTAGAAGATATCTCCTTGACGTTGTGCAGCACACATGTAACTCTGGCACAATATGTGTTACAGAAGGAGCTGCACAGGCATCTTTAAACTTTTCTGTATTACCAAAATTTCCCAAGGTGCTGAAAACGGGTACACACCTTGGTCATGTCCCAGTGGCATTAAGTGCAATAAGGCTCAAAGGGTTCAATTTACATTGCATGGTATTGTGAACAAAATGGACATAAAGAGGTACCATGGTGTCTATCTGTTTTATAGCTGTGCCAGTCTCAGGCATGTAGCCAGTTTCAAAGTTTGCCAGTGCATAACACTGGCTTGCAGCATTTCAGAAAAAAGAAACACATGGTGCAGTGTTGTACAAATTATAATACTTCTGAAACAAATGGTACAAGAACTGGAGGATCAACCTGACGGAATTGCGCTAGTAGTAGCGAACTGTTCCAGGAATGGTCAACGTGAGAATGTAAGCATTTATAAAACTAGATATAATAGCTTTGCCTAATTCTGTTTCAAAACTGGGTAATATAGTAAACGAGAGTATGTGCAAGTTCCTTTAAGAGAAACATGCATTTGAGAAGCCCTGAAATTAAATGGAGGATTTAAAGACGTAGCCTGGTAATGCTGTAGGAATACTTTGAAATTAATACTGAATTAAAGGCAATATAAACAACATCCAAGCTGTAAGTGTACTTGAAATACAATAATATATTCATATGGTCACAGAAAAAAAGAACACAAAACAAAATTGGATTCCAACATTTTCTCAGAGATACTGGCATAGGGCCTGATTTAGATTTTGACAGAAGGGTTACTCCCTCAAACAATAAGATTTAGATTGCGGAAACGGGATATCCATCATCATTGTGATGCAGTAACCCCCCGGCCGATATCTAAATCAGGCCCATAGTCTAATTCAGTGATACTCAAAGTACGGCCCGGGGCCGCATGCAGCCCTTTTGACCTTTACATGCGGCCCCCAGAGCAGCAGTAGCACTAGGCTGCTGTTTACTGGATTTAACGGGGGACACTTTATTTAAACATGATAGAAGATAAGGAAAGAAAGTAAGGAATTTGTCCTGCACCACTTTAACTGCAGGAAGACTTTCATTCTTTAAGAAATCTTGCAGCAAATGTCTATAACTATAAGTGTTCTTAAAAATTCTAAAAGTGTATTTCATTTACACACAGAACCATTTAATCTAACAGTGCATGGAGAAGTATTTTTCTAAAACGAAGGTTTCAAATATAAATTCAGAAACTTTAATTCTTCGCCCACCCCCAACATTCATTCTTACCCCTATCTTTATAACAATGCCAATAGTGAACTAAGAGGCAAGTCAGTTGTTTTCTGCACTCTTTGATTGGCCTGATTTGCTATTATACATGAACAACTTTATAGTTTATTAAATCAAACACAGGAGAATGGTTTGCACAGCGCACAATCCAAAGTCATGCATTGTGAGGTCCTCCTACATACACTAATGAAGAAAAAGAAGGGAACGTGAAATAAAACAACTGCCTAGGATCACACAGTTTGGTAAAGTTGGGAAGCTGAGATTAATGCCAGGTTTTCTGGTTTGACATTGTGCGAGTTAGCCACTAGATCTACATGCTTTGCTGCCCCCTATCGCCACCATAACGCTAAAAACCCTCCCCACCCAGAGCCCCCTCCTCCCTTTGATCGGCATGCTGCTAGCATCAATGCGGCCCTCGGTCGCACCATAGACCAAACTTTGTGGCCCCTGGGAAAATGTTTGCAAGTACCCATGGTCTACTTGAATGCTGCTAGCAGAGTAAATAGATGCCCCAGAGGTACTCAAGAATTCTTTAGTGAACTGTTTGAAGATCATAACAAATTACGAGGATCATTTAAGGTTTGGTGAAGTGTGATTCCCACTACTGTGCCAAACCTACATTCACCCACCTCATTTATAAGTGGAGGCGCTGCTGCCTTTTTGATGGTTTCTGCCACTAAAAACCTATGACCCAAAAGACCATGTGACATGAAGCCACCAGGTCATTTGCTCTAAAGGCCAGTTCTATTTAGTGCATGTCTTCCGATAAATATTTCTACCACCATTGACCACAATGAAATGCGCGCATGCATGCACACACAAGCGAGAGCGGGCCTCTTTCTGCAAAACTAAAAAAATGCCCTGACCAACATGACAATACTGGCTGCCCTGCGTTACTATTGTGATGGATATTGCTAATGGGTCACCTTCTGTATTAAAACGACCACCCCTAAGCCAATGGTATACAATATTAGCAATGTGTCAAATTCAAAACGAAAAGCTGGGGATGAAGCAGTTTTGAACCAAGCTAGAGATAAAGAGTGAAAATATTTATTTTTGTAGCTAGATATACGTCAGAAAATAGAAATTATAGAAACCTAAACAGTTGTGTCTATCTATTCGTAAAGAGTTTATACACGTTGGAGAAAGTAGCATATTCACCACTATGTGTCTGATCTCAAATTATCAAGACACCAAGTTGCTTCCACCCTGATTATCACGTTCTAATTATGTTTTAGTGCCAGTTGGATGGTTTTGTTTTCTCAGGATACAATTTGGTCTAGAGTCGGTTGCAGCTTTATTTAAAAGATTGTTGTATAATTTACTCGAGGAGGCTCGTGGTGTGCAGTTTATTCAGGATGCCATGTTATTTTCAGATTTGCTGTGTACAAATGAAAGGTTAGACGAAGGTTGATTTGAAGATTCTACATTTAATGGTGTGGCATGAAAAGAGAACAGTGCAAATGTACACAATAAATGAATTAATTGTACAATAATCCAACCTAAGAGTGATCTACTGTGAGCAATTGTTACAAAGATATAACCTAAAAATATAGCGGATTTTTCATTTTAGGGACTACATTGCTTTACCGCATTGCGATGGTTTCTATGAGTACGATCAGAAAAATGAGCATGCTACTTTAGTATGGGAGCGGACTTTCATAGACTAGACAATGTGCTGTGAAATTTGAGGATGTGAAAAAAACAGATGTGTTCCTAAGTATGAAAGATTTAGCCAGAAAGCAGCGTGTCATTACAACATATGGTAAATGTTCTGTTGTCACTAAAAAGTAGGATAATAAATCACAAAAAATCGTGGGAAGTATTTATAAAAGAGGTTGTTGTTTAGCTTATGCAATGAAATTTTGTATTGACTAACACTTCTGAGGACTCTCGTTTTCGAATGCGTCCCTGGAAAATAACATTTGCGCCTGACTGTTTATTCCAGCTATTCAAACAGAAATCAATCAATATAAAGAATGAATATGAATGATTGAAACAAATAAGCAAGTAGTCTAAAAGTTTAAGAATAACAACCAATAATTATTTTTGTGTACTCTTGAGGACTGAACTGTGGCTTCCGGAGCGGTGGCAAGTAGATGATCTCAAAAGAAAGTTAATTAATTAGTACTTGAATACATATTTAGAAGGAAGTTATGAACTTATGAGTGTTGAATGAACAACCTTATAAGTTTTTTTTTTTGTGCCAGTAGCCAATCAGTCCTCACAGTGCTCATTAAAGGACAAAGCCTATGATTTGTAGGGGTATTCAAACTTCTATGGAAGTAACAAAAATTATCCTACCACACACTAAGGGGCTTATTTATCAGGTTTTCACACAAGGCAAATCACCACACTGCACTGCGTGGAAGGGAGAAAGCAGGAATGCGCTGTATTTAACTTTATATAACACATTTATGCCTGTGGTGGTGACCAATGTGCTGCTTAGTACCAACACAGGCACTCTTGCACCATGGTGCAAGTTTGCGTGCGTTGTAGGCATGATTGTTTTTGGTGCAGGAAGGTATACCTTCAAGCACAAAAGTAATTCTCAGATGCATTTTCCTCTTTCCTCTTTCTATGTCTGCTGCACAATAAAGCCCACAGAGAAAGAGAAGGAAATGAGGAGAACTAAACATATTTCCAAGGGGGTAGCTGTCGGGGGGTGTTTGGGGTGTTACACCCCCTAATAATTGTATGTAAAAGGCAAATAGTTGGTTACAGGTGCTTTCAGTCAGGTATGGTGAGGTGTCTGTCAGATTTTACAAGGAATTTTTACATAAACACAGGCAAATTGCACACATTCTTTCTCCCTTTCTCTTTTGAATGTCTTAAACAATGTTGGTTATTTTACAAAATATTGTGTTTTATTTCACTTACTACCCCTGCTAATCCACATTCATCATCCTTTCCACTGTCCCTTTAGCCCCTCTCATGTGCCCTTCTTGTCATATTTAATGGAAAATCTGAAGCTCACCCCCCCAATCTTACTGACTAAGCTATACTTCTGCATATTTCTCCTCATTACTCTTCCACTCAGTAGGCAAGCATTTTGACACATTCCCAGGTCTACCACTAATGACCATTCTGGGAATGCATCAAAATACAAGGGTAGATGCATGTGGACATGTAATCTCCACCCATGTAACCTCTCCCTGGCAAAATAATGCAAGGCAGCAACTTGCTCTATCTTGAGTTACTCCACATTTACCAAGCCACAGAGGGCCACTCAAGGTGATGCGGAAGTCAATTCATTAGTACTAACCATGATAAATGATGTGCTGCTTGCATTTAAGCACTTCCCTTCAAATCTATCCAATTATCAGTAGAGTTCTGTAAAGAAAAACATAGTCATAGTAAAGATATAGGATCCACTAGTTCACCTGATTTAGGGCTAGATCTACAATAAATTGGCACAGCACTTTGCTGAGCCAAAAATAGCACTGTCATACTCCAGCAGTTTTGAAATGCAGGGATGTGCCATATTTACAAGAATACGGCACACCCCTGCATTTCCCCCGCACCAGTGCTAAATTAAGGTGCCTGCACCAACATAGGTATCTTTGCACCATAGTGCAAGGGTGTCTGCACTGAGGGGAGTGATTGTTTATGTGCAGGAAGGTGCCCATTCCTGCACATAAACGTTCTACAATGGTGATTTGGCACTTCTACACTTCTATGTGTGCTGCAGAACGCAGGACACATAGAAGCGCCAATCATAATTTTTGAATTATTGTTTATGTGCAGTAATGGACACATATACCTGCACATAAACATGGCCTTTTGATCTTTGCAGAATGCAGCACATATGGAAAAAGCAAAACACAAGGAGGAATAAAAGTATTCCTCCTCGTTGTGCCATGCTAATGCCACTCCTGGGGTGGCATTAGGCTTTGGGGCTGCCACAAATTTATGACTTCTGGTAAATCTGTGGCAGGGTTAAAAGCATTGGGTGTTGCAGTGGAACACCCCCAGCAACACTCATTGCACACCCTCTGAACTATGTCATAGGGGCCCACATTTGCAAGGCAGAGTTAAGAAACAAAAAGTAGCTTAGCGCCACCTTGTAAATGTGGTGCACTGCACAGCACCACAGGAGCAGTGGTGATTCCCTGGTGGTGCTAGGGCAGATGTCGGCATGTATCTAAAACTGAGGTGGTCATTATAAACATGGCTGGAAACCGCTGTGATGAACAGAAGACTGCCATTGGCGGTGAACAGCACACCACCATATAACGATGGCAAAAACAGAAACCTCTAAAAATTCTGCTACCTCCTGCCAGGGCCCTTGATGGTGGAAAGGCTGTACACCCCACCCTGCCGCCGCCAAGCGGAAAAATCCCCTGCCCTCAAAATAATGATGCACAAATCACTGTGGCGGAGAGTGGATGTCGAGTGACCATTGGCGGTACGGAACGCCACAGCCAGAAATGTAACCCAACAGCAAGAAATGCACACATTGGCAAGTTTGAAACCCACACACCTGACATACATCCACAAGACTATAAAACACCTACATACACACCCCACAAACCTTTGCAACGCCGATAGCACAACAGGTGTACATTGAACTCAATATCACAGAAGTCACACACCCAACCACACAACAGAACCCTCACTGATAATCCTACAACACACCACCCACAACACACAGCATAGCACCACCTAAGCACCCCGCTTCACAGATAGGGAGCAAAGGACCATGGTGGGTGAAATACTGAAGGTCAAGCCACAAATCTTCGGGCACATGTCCAGCACACACCCATCACCAGGAAGATGGAGTTATGGCAGACAATTGTAAATAAGGTCAACACAGTGGGAAACCATCCATGCACAAGGGACGACATCCGCAAGAGATGGAACGACCTGCGCGGGAAGGTGAGGTCAATGGCATCCAGGCACAACATCGCAGTCCAGAAGACTGGGGGAGGACCCCCACCTACAACCCACGACTACACCGACTGGGAGGAGAAGGTACTGGCTATCCTGCATCCGGAGGGCCTCACTGGACTCACTGGAGGACTGGACTCGGGTAAGTCATCTACATTTTCTTCATATCCAGCACACCTGTAATGCATGTACCACCCCACCCCTCCAACTACCACCAGGACCACTACCCCACCCATGCCACAACAACTACATCCAGTCACTCTGCATGCCCGCAAATTCACTAACAGGCCCACATCCCTCCCTCTGTGCACAGTCACCTACCACTGTAAGGAATCACAATGGCACTACTGCACCCACAGAGCACCTCCACATCCCATGCAAAATGTAAGGACAACCCAACAATAGGTCCCTGCATGGCCCTACAGGGGAATAAACAGCACAAAATAAGGGACAGCTGTGCATCCTTATTCGAATTAGTACATGTAACATACAGGTCCATTCCCCCTCACAGTAACCACCACCCATGCCACCCTGACGGAAAGTCCAAGGAGTGCCAGCACCCCACATGAAGACAGAGGACCCATTCAGGAGACTGGAGAGGGATGTATGGACAGTGAGGATTACCCTGGGCCATCACAGAGTCCTGTACTGTCACCCTCCAGCAACCCCAACCAGGATACCACTGACACCCCTACAACACAGCCACCACCATCAGCTTATTGCCAAATTACCCCACACCAGTGTCTCCATGCTACAGACTGGCGGACCTCAAGTAGTGAGGCTAGAGTCACCACCAACTAACAGGCAGGATGATGATGGCCCCAGTGCAAGTGGGACTTCCAGACTTGTGCACAGGACAAAGGCACCGGGGGCTAGGCCCAGTGGGAGGGCATCAGTAGCCCAGGGGGGAGGCTGAAGGATGGATGCTGCAGCTGGGGAGGTGACATCTGAGATCCTTCCCAAGACAGGATGGGGCAGATTCTGTCCACCCTGGAGCAGAGTCTAAGGCTGCAGATAGCTCAACACCAAGAGACCATGGAGCAGTGGAAACAACTCAATGCCACCATGCCCACTACTGCAGGGGTGCTGCAGCACCACTATCCAAGCCAGCCTTTGACCCCCCAAACCCTGAAGCCCCTACCACTGCCCAGGGCACAGACCTGCCCTCTACATCTGCAGCAGCAACTGGACTGGTGACACTGGCAGAGGACACACAAGAGACCAGCACCTCTACCTCTGCAGGCCAGCAGCAGACGCTCAAACGTGCCCTCAGACCCAGATATGGTAGTGGAACACCTGCCAAGACCAAGGCCCCCAATAAGAAGTGACTTTGACATGAACTGTCTCCCAAGTGTGCTACTGTGCTACCATCCTCACCCACCAAAAGCAACATAACAACTTGAAAGGGACATCTGGACCAATACACACTTCCACCAATCGCTGAGCCGATGTACCTAGTATAGACATCCACCATGAGCCTGTCAGGAATCCCCAAGGTGCCTCCTGCATTATCTATCAGCATCCCCAGGGATTAGGGTTAAATCATATCTCTGTTCTTGGTTAAACCTTCATGTTTCTAAGTAAACATAATGTGCTGTGTTACACAATTGATATTATCAATGCTTGTTTTACCAATGCTTGTTTGCTAATGTGAGCAGGTGTAGACATTTGCTTCTCCTTGGGCGTGGTGATTCATCTCAACTGCTTTCCTGATTGGCTATAAATAGCAGAGTGAAGCATGCCTCCCTGCTTGGCTTTGTTTTGCTTCCTGATCTCAGCATCTGATTGGCAGTCCAGCCCCTGCTGTCATCCTCGTATTCAGGACTTTTGAGGCAATCATGTTCTTCGTTCCTGTACCAGCTGACACCAGGCAATCCTCCAGCACAAGGAAAAGATTGCAGCTAAGTGACTAGTGTTCTTCAGGGAGTTTGTTCTGTGAGCGCTGTGCTTTCCTAGAACAGCTGGTGTATTTCAGACCTCGTATTTTGGCAGAGTGCTGATCTTGAAGAGACAAATGCATTTCTGAACATTCTACATTATTATTGTGGTTACTTGCCTAAATGTGCTTCAGGAAATCTGCTTGAGCTCAAGTACTACAAAAAGTGACAGTACAATTTTAAAAGAGCATTTACGTGACTTTTCTTTCACTAATAGCATAACTCTTGGATTTAAATTGTGTCATTCATGCCTGTGTTTCAGGTTTGAGGAATTTGAAGGGATTGGATTTTCACACATAGAGTGAAACCAAACCAAACTGTGCCACCCTAACTATTTAAACCCAGAGTGGACAATTGTATTTCTTGGATTGTTTTTGTTTCTTTTAGTTTAACCCTATGCATGCAGGAAAGTCATATGTGATATAATTAATGCCCTTGTTTGTCTTTCTTGTGTATGATAAGTGCAACCACAATTCTAATTGTAGTGTGCAATAGTGAATCTCTGTGAAGCCAGCCCTATTGTTGAAGCACTTAATGTTATGGTACTCAGTTTGGGTTTTTGGTAATGCAGTGTTAGTAAATGTGCCAACAGTTATTATTTTCTAAGACAAGTGCTGGAGCATCCCGGTGTTCTTCTACCGCATCTCGTGCCCGTGTCAGAAAGAGAGATTCAGTTTCAAGGAAGTTGAGTGCACTAACTCTACTATCACTCTGTCAACAACGACCTGTCCCCTGAAGATACAGCGTGCCTGGCTGGACCGGCAAGATGTGGCAGTGTTTTGTCTCTTTCTCTTCCACTCCCACTTTCCTTTTGGGACACCTGCCGGGGTTTCTGTGCATACCATCGCCCCTGCAGACATCCTGCTTTTATGGTGAGTGGCCCTGTCTCGACAGAGCCCACTCCCTATCACTGTACAGCGCACCATTGCAATTGTGACACATAATAAAACACATTTACACCAGTTCGTATGTCCCCTGTTATTATGAATATTCAATTGTAAGTGTGAATGCATTAGCCAGTTAATTCCATATTCATACCTTTATTGCAGGAATGGTACCCCACACACAACATCGTCTGGAGTAAACCAAAATGTACACCATGTTTGTTTCAATGGCACATGCTACCTTAGACTTCAAGTAACAGTGTCAGTGACTACAGACACCACATCCCCAAACAAATGGGTCAGACAAACATAATGCAGTGCAGATAACATCATCAGTGAACAGTACCTCATAGTCACTGGAAGTATAGGTGGATCAGCTGGTTCCTGGAGTGGATATCTTCCCCCTCTTCATCCTCACCATCACTCTCATCCCCTCTCAGAGGTAGCAGGTCTGAATGTACAGCAACCTCCTCCTCTAGTAGGGGGATAGTTCTCCTCACAGCCACGTTGTGCAGCATGCAGCAGGCCACCACCATTCTACACACCTTTCCAGCGCCATAGCACAGGGATCCCCCAGAGAGATGGAGGCAACAAAATCTAGCCTTCAGGAGACCTATAGTGCACTCAATCACCCTCCTAGTGCATACAAGGGCCTCAATATAATTCCTCTCTTCATCTTCATCCTGAGATTTCTCACAGGTGTTAGGAGCCATTGCAAGTTGGGGTAGCCAGTATCACCTAAAAAGAGGATGAAACAGGACTATAAGAAACTGCCATTATTTGCATACAACCTGGCTGTCAGCTATATACATATTCAGTGTCATACACACTCACCTATGAGCCATCCTCTGTCCCCTTGTAGTTATTCCATCATGTATGGCACACTCCTGCTCATCAGCACAAAGGAATCATGAACTGATCTTGGAAACCTGGCATTTACATGTGATATGTACTGGTCATCAGTACACACCAATTGTATATTAATTGAGGGGAAGTTCTTTCTGTTCCCGTACACCTGTTCATTCACTCTTGGGTGGGTGAGAGCTATGTGGGTCCCATCGATGGCACCTATCACATGGGGAACGTTAGCAAAGGCATACAAATTCAGACTTGATGGCAGGGAGTTCTGCCCTTTAGCGAAACTTGACATAGGTCTGCATATGCTGTATAAATGCATCCAGGAATTTGGACAGGATGAGGCTGAACATTGGCTGTGAGAACCCTGCATCCATGTCCACTGTCACCTGAAATGAGCCCGTAGCCATGAAATGGAGTACACAGAGCACTTGCCCTTCAGTAGGGATGGGATGCTGATTCCAATTAGCCAATCTCAGTACATGATCCAGTAAAGCACATAGGTCCTGGACTGTTGTACGACTGAGTCTGTAGGTGACAATGATGTGATGTTCCACCATGGTATCCAAATGAACAAGAGGTTTGTAGACAGATGGGGCCCTCCTTCGCCACATGGGTCTGTACACTATGGGGAGGAAAGAACACATATGAGGGACACACATACACATTCAAAACATTTTGTGTATGAATAATTGGTGTACAATATGTTGGTTACACACATAAACAATGTAGGACATACAACTTTAGGGACATGTATGCAGTGATACCTCTGGTCTGATGTAAGGAACAGACAGTCATGCGGCAGGCGACTAAGGGCTGGGTTCTGAAGACCCTGAATGGGGAACATGACCAGGAAATATGCATGTGGAGCTAGCAAAATGGCAGCCTCCTGCCATCGAGATATGAAGGAGTTGAAGTGACATCAGTCCGCTGGTGGTAGTTGTCATGGCAGAAGGCGGTGTTCACCACCGAGTACCCATTCATTGGTTTACATGGTTGTCAATGTGGTATCTGGGCCTATCATGATCGCCTGCGACGGTGACGGTGCACACTGCCACAGAGCGTACGCCATGTGTGCACCCCAATTTCACTTCACTCCTCAATCCTGTGCATGCAAGTACTCCACAGAGTGTGCTGCTGTGTCCTGACTCTGGTTACTCCAATTACACATGTCACAGGGGAAAGGGCCCCGGCCTTCACCACTGAGGAGCTGGAGAAGCTGGTGGACGGGTCCTACCCCTGTATGCCAAGTTATATGGGGGACCAGAGGAGCAGGTGAGTTGGCGGATGTCTTGCATTGATGTGTGTGATGGTGGCGGATGCCTGCATGCATGTGTGGTCAATTTGTAACTGCACAGGTGTAGATTGTGTGGCAAGTACTGTTACTGAGGTGGTAAAATGATCTTGTGAAGTTTCCATCCCATTGGGGACGATATGTCAGTTGTATCAGATGGGCATATCCTGACATCTTTTTTTCTTCTCTGTGTGTTCCATACAGATTAGCGCCCATCAGAAGAGGGGGCTCTGGCCGGCCATCGCTATGGAGGTGCAGACCTTGGGGGTCTACAACCGGTGGAGCACCCACTGCAGGAAGTAGTGAGAGGACCTGCAGCGCTGGGCCAGGAAGACCTGCAAAGGCCCAGCTGGGGAAGGCCTCCCAACGAGGAAGGGGTGCCCGTCAGACCCTGACGCCCCTAATTTCCTGCATTCTGGCGGTGGCATATCCAGATTTGGATGGGATATTGAAGGCAGCCACAAGGGGGTTAGTACCAACACTTTTTGATAATACTTCGATGGCTGTGTTTGGGTGCTGTAGTATGTATGCTGTCTAGTGCCAGGCACTCTGACAGGTGTTTTCCAGCAGTCCTACCCCCCATGGGAACAGGAATGGTGTGGGGGCAGGTGTGACAGGCACAATAGGCCCTTGGGGATTGATCTTCCTGTACTGTAGGTTTCTTTGTGGGCACATTGACTAGTGGGTACATTGGCTGGTCCATGATCCCCCATGTGTGTAGTCCACACAGTTCATCAGGTCCATGTTTCATGTGGTAAATGAGTTGTATGCTGGGGCAGTGGCCACTAGTCAGTGGCTTAGTCATGGCTATTGTTGTAGGTGCTGCATGTAGGTGTGTAAGCTGGAAGGGAGTGTGTCTGCACCAAGTATGTTAATCCATTCAGGTATTTACAGATTTCTCTCATGTTTTGTCTCCCCACTCCTGTGCTCTTGTGTTCTTTGTGTACTTTAGCATCATCTGGCGAGGGAGCAGTGGCACCGACAAGTGGGGATGCAGTGGCCCACGGTTCCAGGGAGGCAGAGTTGACCAACGCCATGGGGACTAGTGGGTTGGAGGGCAAGGGGAGTACCACTGGGGAGGCAACTACCACTGGCAGTACTGACTCTGATACCTCCTCCGATGGGAGTTCCCTGGTGGTGATGGCCCCAAGTGGGCTCACCCATTCTGTGTCATCTTCCACCGCTCCCCATACCATCACCGCCCTCCCAGTTGCTCCCCACCCAGTTGTCCATGCCCGCTCACGCAGAAGGGTGAACATCTCCTTCACCCCAGGCATCTCATCCCCTGCCCCAGTCAGCACTGCTGCCCTCACGAAGGAGGCTATTGACCTCCTGAGGAACATCTCTGTAGGGCAGACAACCATCGTGAATGCCATCCAGGGGCTAGCATCCCAGATACAGGAATGCAATGCATGCCCAGAAGGCATTCACTGTCCCATGTCTGGCCTACAGAGATCTTTTCAGGCTCTGGCCTCCTCTTTGACAGCAGCCAGTGTCTCTGGCTTTCCGTCGCCCCTTCCACCACCTCTACCCCTTCCAGCACCACACTCCCTTCACCCATCCCATGTTCATAATGAGGGCCTGAATTCCTCTTTTCCCTTTTATCCTTAAGGGTAACAGGTGCATAGTACTATTAGTCCTTCTATTATATCTTGCACATATGGGAAACATCTAGTATGCTTGCAGCCTTCAGTGAAAACATGCCACTTTCTGCGTGGTCACCCCCATTATTTTGTGACCGGATGCTGCTAACCAGGCCCCACTCTGGGTGCTCGGTCCCCTGAATCATGTTGAATTAGCTAGCACCTAATTAGGATATTTAACTTTCATATAAGTCCATAATATATGGTGCATAAAGTACACTTGTGGCATGGAAAGTAAAATGTCATCTATAAATTACTGCACTACTGTGCCTTCCACAAGTGTGACCGGGCACAACTCCAGGCCTGCCACTGTAGCATGGACATTGGAGTTTAAAACAACAAACCAACCTGTCAAAATAAACCCTATTGACAGGTCTAAGTATTCCATTTAAATATTGATAAGTCACCCCAGGTAGGTCTTCTAACCCATAATAAAGAACCTGGTATTCCCGATATTCATGGGAACCTGGGTATGCACTTCACAGAGCAGGGATCATTGCTTGTGAGGCCAAGATGGCAGTCACACTTTAATGATGCTCTGCACCACCACCACTGTTATCCTGTCATTATCAACATAATTGCCAGCCATTGGCTACTAACAAGACTGTACTGCAATTTACAAACCCGTAACGTTGTGATGAAGATGCTTGCATGATACTGTCATAACCGGATACCAGGAATCTTGCTGTTGCTGGAGCGAGAGCCTGATAGCTGGGCTGGCAGCCGCTGGGGCTGGAGCCCTGCCACTGTGCAGGGGACTGGAGCCTCCAAACACATGTATATTACTCGCCTATCCTCTAGTTTAGAGTTTGGGGCATTGTGAACTGCCTCATTGCCATTTCCAGAGGGATCCTGTCTGCCACACGACATGGGAGTCAATTGGAGTGCTGGCTGATGCCAGGTGCTGAGGCCATCACAGGTGAAGACTCACTGCAGCACATGAGACCGTAGCGTCTAAGCATTAGCATTTCTTCTTCCTTCCACCTGAGTCAGAGTTGGAGACACTGTGGGCCACCTAACCACTATGCCTGGAGTGGCCCTTGTTGCTGCACGGCTCTGGTATGTGCTGCGGCACTGATCAATGCTGGACTCCGAATACTAACCACTGAGGCACGGGTGGGCCCCCTCCTGGGCCCCTTCCCCCATCATTGCTACCACTGCTCGCAGACCTAACCTGGGCTGATGTGGCTGGCACTGAAACGAACACACTTTCCACTGCACAGAGTTGCGCTGCTATAAAGTCTACAGAAGAGAAGGAACTGGTCTCCTGCTTTCACTGACCCACAAAGATATTTGATGAGTCAGTGGAACCTTTCAAGCCCCCGTCCATCCGTTTTTCAGTTTTACTACCACAGATTATTAATTTGGGAGCAGCTACACTGTGAAGACTCAGATAATCAAGCTAGCACAGTGACTTGGAGATAGCAATATATATGCCATGTACGCTACATATCCTGCATTTGATAGAGGTGAAGTCTGGGTCCTTCATTGACCCCTGTGACTCTGAGTGACCACCAGTGGTGGCTTTTCTACCACTGACTGCATGTTATGACTGTTCTTATTGTCAGAGAGGATGATGCAGATAATTACCAGGTTCTTAAAAATGCACTCTTGGATGGTCTGCGCTTAACCAATGAACAGTACAGACTTAAGTTCAGAGAGACAAGAAAGGAGTCATCACAGGACTGGATAGACTTTGTGGACTGTTCTGTGAAGGCCCTAGAAGGTTGGTTACATGGGAGTAAGGTGACTGATTATGAAAGCCTATATAACTTGATTCTGCGAGAGCATATCTTGAATAATTGTGTGTCTGACTTGTTACGTCAGTATCTTGTGGACTCACCTGACTTCTCCCCAAGAATTGGGAAAGAAGGCAGACAAACGGGTCAGAACAAGGGTGAGCAGAAAAGCTCATGCAGGGGGTGACAAGGATGGCAAAAAGAAAGATGGTGAAAAATCTCAGGACAAGCATGGGGATAAAAGTGAACATAAAGATCCTTCATCAGGTCCAAAACACTCCTCTGGGGGTGGGGATAAAACTTCTTCATCGTCTTCAAAATTTCACACAATCAGAAAAAACCTTTGTGCTATGTGTATAGAAATAAAGGCCATTGGCCAGGGGATAAGTCCTGCACAGGTAAAGCTCCTGAGCCTACCACAACTAAGACATCAGACTCTAATGCCCCTAGCAGTAGTGGTAATATTGGTTGGACTACTGGCAATAGTCAAACTAAAGGTGTAGTTGGGTTCACTTTTGGGACCATAGTAGAAACTGGGGTAGACAGTCCCAAGACAGTTTCTGTCACACATGGTGGCATTGGCCTTGCCACCTTGGCTGCTTATCCCGTTAACATGGATAAGTACAGGCAGTCAATCTTAATAAATGATGTTGAGCCCCAGGCCTACAGGGACACAGGTACCAGTATCACTTTGGTGACTGAAAACCTGGTGTCACCTGCACAACACCTCCTTGGACAGAAGTACCAAGTTACTGATGTCAATAACTCCACTCACTCTCTCCATTTAGCTGTAGTTCAACTTAGTTGGGGTGGAGTTACTGGCCCTAAGCAGGTGGTGGTATCACCTAGCTTACCTGTAGATTGTCTCTTAGGGAATGACCTAGAGGCCTCAGGTTGGGCTGAGGTTGAGTTTAATACCCATGCATCCATGCTGGGTATCCCTGAGGAATTGCTTCCTCTCATTTCTGGTGAAATGAAAAAGCAAAGGAGAGGAAAAGTCCTGAAATCTCAGGATCCCTCTCCACCAACAGGTAAAAAGGGTATCAAAGTATCCCTTCTCCACCCTGCCACTAAGGATACCATTTCTGTGGTGGGAGAAACTTCTCCTGGGGTGGAACCTGTACCAAAGGAGCCATCAGCTACCACAGCTGGACTCCCAGAGGTAAAAGTACCACTCTGTGGAATTACTAATCCAGATGTGCAAAATTGCACCATTTTAGTAAATGTGGAGCATCCCTCCAGCCCTCCCAGAGAAACTTCAGTGCAGCAGCCCTGCACTACCTCTAAATACTAAGACAGCAGCCCTGTCCTGGTGTGGAGGTTATAGGACAGCAGCCCTGCCCTGCTCCAAATCAAGAGAAACAGCAACCCTGTTCTCTCTTACAGCCATATGGACAAAGTTTTTGCCCAGCTATGGCTTTATTGAGACAGCATCCCTGTCTACCATTTCCTGCATTTGACACAGGCCCAGTGGAACAATCCCACTGCCCAACTTTAAAATATACTAATAGGAACTCTGAAAATCTACACTCACACTGTTGGTTAGGTAAAAATCTCCAAACAGTGTGGTTTACATCCCCACAGGGAAGTAACCATATAGTGGATGATAAAGGGAGTAACCACTCTATTGCAGATCTACCCTCCACTTATCACTACTTAGACAATAAGGTCTCAACTGGCCTAGTTTAGCCTTATTGTCCTTCATTTGGGGGGGTCTGTGTGTAGGAAAGTAGTCTCTTTCTAGCATGGTTACCCCCACGTTTGGTCTGTTTGTGAGTGTGTGTCAGTGTCTTTTTACTGTGTCACTGGGATCCTGCTAGCCAGGACCAGAGTGCTCATAGATAAAAAGAAAAGACTATCGAGGGTCCCTGGTATAATGCGTAGCCCATCCAGGGAAATACTTGAGTACTAGAAAAGAGATTGAGCTACAACTAATGTCCACTGCTATCTACAATTGTAGAACAACAACAACAATCAAGATAACTGAAATACACAAAATGATATTTATTACATATGTATGTACAACAACAAAAGAACATAATGATCAAGATTAAATATAAAATATTTACATATTCACAGGGAACGACACATACATTTATATATAGTGAATAGACAGATACAAAGAATAATGCAAAACAAAACACAACAAATAATGAAAAATAATATAATCATAACATTGAAAAAAGAAGCAAAAAATCCAAGTTGTCCAAAATACAATACAATACAATTTAAATATATACTTTCTCTATAACATTATTTTAAAGCCTTACTAGTATTCACAGTTTTAACATATTAACTTAGAAGCAGATCGCGTCTCCACCTAATTCAAAAAAGAAAAATTACTTGGACCCTAAAATTCATATTCCATTATAACAACTGTAGGAACTAAGCCTACGCGCGTTTCGGCGGTAAACCTCTGTTTTGTAAAGCCGCCTTCATCAGGGCAGTTCCTTTTTGATGTTATAGGGAGCTCAGACAAACCCTTACACAGGACTGCCACTGCAGCCTGCGTGAAATAGTGCACACACTACTTCACAGCCATTTTCACTGCACTTTAGTAACTTATAAGTCACCTATATGTCTAACCTTCACTTGCTGAGGGTTAGGTGCAAAGTTACTAAGTGTGAGGGCACCCTTGCACTAGCAAAGGTGCCCCCACTTAGTTCAGGGCCATTTCCTCGGACTTTGTGAGTGCTGGGACGCCATTACACGCGTGCACTTCATATAGTTCAATACCTATATGTAGCTTCACAATGATAACTCTGAATATGGCCACGTAACATGTCTAAGATCATGGAATTGTCCCCCCATTCCAAATCTGGTATTGGGGAGCCACTTCCATGCATCTTGGGGGCTCCACCATGGACCCCCAGTACTGCCAAACCAGCTCTCTAAGGCTTGCACTGCAGCTACAGCTGCTGCCACCTCACAGACAGCGCTCTGCCCACCTGGGGTCTGGGCAGCCCAGTCCCAGGAAGGCAGAATGAAGCATTCCCTCTGAGAGCAGGGTGTTACACCCTCTCCCTTAGGAAATAGGTGTTACAGGCTGGGGAGGTGTAGCCTCCCCCAGCCTCTGGAAATGCTTTGAAGGGCACAGATGGTGACCTCCTTGCATAAACCAGTCTACACCGGTTCAGGGACCCCTTCACCACTCCTCTTTCCATCACCACCCCAGGGGTGGTGCCCAGAGCTCCTCTAATGTGTCCCAGACTTCAGCCATCTTGCTTTGCAAGGTGTGGAGGCACTCTGGAGGGTTCAGAGTGGCCAGTGCCAGCAGGTGATGTCAGAGACCCCTCCTGATAGGTCCATACCTGATAAGGTAGCCAATCCCCCTCGCAGGGCTATTTAAGGTCTCTCCTGTGTGTTCTCTTCAGATTCTGCATGCAAGTTTCCTTCAGGAATCCTATGCAATTACTAATTTATCCTCTGACCTCTGATCAACCGCAGCCTGCCCCAAGAAACGCTGTAACTGCAACAAAGTGTCTACAAGAGACACTTTTCTTCAGCAACCTCAGCTCCAAGTCAGCAACTGCAACAGTTTCCATCTGGGGACTCCCTGTCTTCATCCTGCACCAGAAGAACCAAAGAAATCTCCTGTGGAGTGACGGAATCACTCCCCTGCTCTAAGCAGGCACCTTCCAAGGTGATGACTGGTACCCTGGGACTCCTCTCATGGCAACAAGCATGCTCCCAAGGACAGAGACATAGATATCTTCGACATAGACTGTCCTGAGGTCCTGCTGATGCAATTTGGAGGTTGTAAAACCTTTCCTTCCCTGAGAACGATGGTAACCCTGTGTTTTGTGTCTTCTTCGCCTCCTGAGGCCTCTGTGCACTCTTTGCAAAATTCCTTTGTGCACATCCTGGCCCAGATCCCCAGCACTCCACCCTGCAACTCTCAACACGCTGAGATGTTCTACGACGGCATGAGACCTTCTTTTGTTGTCCTGCATCATCTGCATTTTGCACCTCTTTGAACCCAGATCCTGCAGCTTCTGGGGGTGTTGGCTGGCATCCTGAGGGCTCTCTAAAGTGCTGAGAGCCCCCTTTTCCTCCTCACACAGAGTTGAGGCCCCCAGGTCCCCCCTGGGTCCATCCAGCACCATTTTTATGAAAAACGCACTTTTGCCGTAGCCAAGGATTGTTGGTGCCTTCCAAAATGAAACCTCATCTGCAACGTTTTTCACACCGTGGGACATCTTTTGCATCATGCAGCAACCCACTGGCATCTTTGTAGGGTAAATTTCTGCAGTTTTCTACTAACCGGGGACTCTTCTTTTGCACCCTCTTCTGGGTTGGCAGAGGCTCCTGTCCTTCCTGGAACTTCTTTCAACTTCTGGACTTGGTCCCCTTCCTTTGAAGGTCTTCAGGTCCAATAATCCAGCAGTTGTTCTTTGCAGACTTGGTTGGCTGCTGCAAAATCCCCAAAACGAGATGTAGTTTGTCCTAAAGAAACTTGCAGTATTTTACTCCTGCTTTTCTGTACTCTGAGGTGGGATAATTTACTTACCTTTACTGTATTCTTACTCTCCCAGCGATTCTGCACACACTACAGGGGGTAATTCATGATTCACATTCCACTTTTTTAGTATATGGTTTGTGGTGCCCCTAGACCTATTTTCTCCCATTGCTTTCTATAGGATTTCCTACTGTTTGCATTGTTCTATGACTATTTACTTGTGTAATTTTGGTGTCTAGTGTATATATTGTGTATAATACTTACCACCAGAAGGAGTATTGTCTCTAAGATGTTTTTGGTACTGTGTCACCCAAATAAATACCTTTAGTTTTGGTAACACTGAGTATTGTCTTTGCTTGTGTATAAGTACTGTGTAACTATAAGTGGTATTGCATGAGCTTTGCATGTCTCTTAGTTCAGCCTAAGCTACTCTGCTATAGCTACCTCTATCAGCCTAAGCTGCTAGAACACTACTACATTCACTAATAAGGGATAACTGGACCTGGTGTAAGGTGTAAGTACCCAAGGTAGCCAGTATAAAGCAGGCCAGCCTCCTACACTAGTAAGACTCTAATTAAGTGAACTAGAGGTACCTAGGGCCTGTAAATAATATGCTACTAGAATGCCTGCAGCACTGACTGTGCCACCCACATGAGTAGCACTGTAAACATGGTTCTGCAGTGTCTGTGTATGCAGTTTTAAACTGCCAATTTGACTTGCCAAGTGCACTCACTTGCCAACCTAAACCTTCCCTTTTTATATATGTAAGTCACCCCTAAGGTAGGCCCTATGTAGCCCCCGGGGCAGGGTGCAGTGTATGTTGAAGGTAGGACATGTACGTTTGTTTTTACATGTCCTGACAGGGAAATACTGCCAAATTTGGTTTTCTCTGTTACAAGGTCAATCTCATAGGCTAAGTTGGGGGCTGCCTTTAAATATACTTAAAGCTCAGTTTCCCTTTGAGAGCAGATAGAAAAATGGAATGTGTGGTCTCTGAACTCACAATTTAAAAATGCAGCCTTTAGTGGAGGTGTTTTTTAGATTGTTAGTTTGAAATGCCACTTTTATAAATTAGGCATTTTCTTGCTCAAACCATTTTGTGACTCTGCCTGTTTGTGGACTCCTTGTCTGGGTCAGACTGACAGTTGGGCTGTTTGTGCATCTCCTCTAGACAGTGACACAAAGGGTGTTGGGATGTAACCTGCATATCCTGATGGACCATCTGGGCCAGAGTGGTGGGAGGAGTGGTCACTTTCACTTGAATGGGATGTTTCTGCCCTCACACAATGCAGTCTCCAGCCCCCTGGTGTGTGTATGGGGCCAGGCCTGGGCAAGGCAGGATCCTGTAAATAACAGAGACTTTTGTTTGAAGTTTGGCAACTTCAAAGGCAGAAAGGGGAATAAGTATTAAACCCAAAATCTCAGACTTTAGATCAATTGAAGGATTCAAGAGGAACCTCTGCCAGGAGAAGAGCTGAAGGAGGAGTGCTGCCCTTGTCTGTGACTGTGCGTTGTTGGGCTATCCTGCAGTTGCTGCTTCTGCCTGAGAAAGAGGATAAAGACTGGAGTTTGTGCCAAGTGGTGCCCTATCCAGTCCCTGGAATGCGATGACCCCGCAGGACCGACACCGCCTCGTTGAAGTCTGCGACTCTGCGAAGTCTTGAAGTGCTGGGTCACCAATGTCTGTGACACCTGACTTCACTGCACCCCGCCTTGACCCACCAGACATTGACTCCGCCAAAAGTGAGCAGATCCAACACTTCACACGGACACCACCTCACCTCCACTGTTCCACAGCAAGGACCAGATGCCTCTTCGTGACGCCTCTGCTCCTTCGCTCTGCAGCACCAGAATTGACGCCACACTGGATCCAGTGACGCAGCGATCTGCGACTCCGTGCACTGGCTTGCTTCCTCATTTTCACAAGGTACTGTACCTGGGGGTCCATTTGACTCTGTGACCAGTGCCGCTAGCGTCAGATTGTTGGGAATGGCTCCGTCATGATGCCATGATGTCACCAATTTGATTCTAAGTGCTATATTGAAGTTTTTTCTTTTAAAAATTCATAACTTGGCTCGTGTATGTTGGATTTTTTTTGTTTTGGTCTTGTTTTG
This sequence comes from Pleurodeles waltl, assembly GCF_031143425.1. NCBI lineage: Eukaryota > Metazoa > Chordata > Amphibia > Caudata > Salamandridae > Pleurodeles > Pleurodeles waltl. Next base: position 497,523,714 of record NC_090444.1, read on the forward strand.
CTCAACTAAATATTGGCTATTTTTCTAACCTAGTGTTGAGTCACTTTGTAGCTTTTCCACTGTATTTACTGTGTATGCTAGTACAAATACTTTACACTTTGTCTCTGGGATAAGCCTTTCTCCTCGTGCCAAGCTACCAAGGGGGCAAGTGGGGGCTAACTGGATTTGTTTCTCTTTTACCCTGACTAGAGTGAGGGTCATTGCTTGGACAGGGGGCAAGATGACTACCAACCAGAAACCCCATTTCTAACAGTCACTAATTGAAAGTTTATGATTCCTACCACCTGCAAAACCAGGATCAAGAAAAGGCAAACGAGTGTGGGGTCACGCAGAAAAGTCAGATTTCTTACAATTTAATTTTTACACATGCAAGTAAGTGCAAATGAAATATTTTCAGTGGCTGTCATTCTGCATGACACACTAAAATGATCCAGTACCAAATGATCCAGCACCATTGCAAAGTTGCCCAGAACCAGATCAAATTTAATTGGCATCACTGACATGTACAAGATCTGGGGTTAACAGCATTAAGACAGTAGGTCTACAACATTTCTAAAACAGTGAACTACAAATATTTTCCATATAACAAACCTTGTACATAACCAGTGGGGGTTGTAAGCCAAATGTCAATGACTAGGTTATACATGCTTAAAAGCTTGCCAATAAACAGTATCTTCAATTGCCAGGCAGTCACCCTCCAGACTCCAGACACTGTGAAAAATGACATTTATTAGGACAGGACTGTCCAAGCATTGTAACATGTAACCAAGCAACATTTCTTAAACATCAACATATTGAACGTGTACCCTTTTTGACTTCTCGTCTGTTCCTTCCCAAAAGGCTTCATGCATTCTTTGCACCTTATCCCCACTGAATTCCCCCATTCCTTACGTACTCGTCACTTCAATAGCCAAACAGGCTCCAAACACTATATTTTTCAACTGCTCCAGGCATCGTACCCAACCATCTTCATTCACCTGTACTTCAACCTTACTCAACCCCAAGAGGTGGACCTGCTCTCATCTGACTCTCCACCCCTCCAACTTCCACCACTCGCTATGCAGCCTGTCCTATCATGGCACCCCATACCCCTTCCCTCAATCAATCAGTAGGGCGGGTGGGTTGCTCAATTTACTCATAGATGCATTAGGTCCGTGTTGGAATAGGAAGTGGCATCACTTCCCCTTCGGACACCTTAAGAAGCCTCTAATAACCCCTCCCCACGCCCTCTGCCCATACCCCACCAATTCTGTCCTGCTGCATTTCTTCCCCTCTAAACTCCCTGGGGAAGACTAGACTGCGTGTAGCTTCCCCCGGGACCCTCCGATGCAGCGCCAAAACCTCCAAAGAATTGGCTCTTTTAAATAAACTCTCCATATCCGTCACAGACCATATATACACTAAAAAAGTGAATATCCGAACCTACCTATTCCTCTCTGACTTTGATAAAATCTATCCTGCATGCTTTCACACACACAGGCGCTTGCTGCTTTTCCTTTCTAAAAACGACATCTAAAAGATACATGAAATTAGGTATCGATACATACAGGTGAATTAATAAAAGCTATGTTGTTGTTCAAATGCACGCACATTCAATGTAATTAAAAAGGTATTCTGCTGATGCCAAACCTAAAGCTTGACTTCCTGATAGCAAAAGCCATATGACAACCTGGCAAACCAATTGCCTTCTATTTTTCTCGGTTCCCTCCGAAGCTTTGTCAGTGTCATTACCATCAATCAACCTGGCTAAATCACTTCTCTGCTATGCTTTGTGCGCTATATTTCTTTCCAAGTCAAAAACAGCTGGGTCACTTTTGGCAGAACTGTGAAGGAAAAACAAAGACAAGAGGAGCTAGGACCAAATGAAACTCATACCCCGAATATCAGCTGAACATTTAACACAAAATGAATACTGTGAACATTTTCAGTAAACAGCTATTAGATCTGTTTGTCAGTTCAAACATTTCAAGTGTAGAAATGCTATATTTATAAATTTTGCTTCTAAAATCCAAACAGCAAGGCTTCAGTACTGTCATCACTCTGTTGTTTTCATGAGTTCAGAAGGAAAGAATTGAGAGTTGTTCAGTGTTTTATCATTAAATAAATATATAGTTGAGTTACACATTTGAATTAAGTTGAGCTTTCTTGGGTAACAGGTCAACCAGTTTCATGATATGTAGGTCTTAAAAAATATTTCTTAAGCACACGGTGCTCATTGTTCTATTCCGTAGACTCAAGTAAATTTTAGAATGGATTGTTTGTAATGCATTTTTTTAAATTAAAAACGGGTATACCACATTCCAATAAAAGTTTTTACCGGTGCACTTTTTCAGAAGTCAAAATGAAAACTCCACTTTTGATCTTTTTGCAGTGAGAGTTTTCCTGAGTAGAGCAATTGCCAAACGGGCTCAAATATACTATTTAATAATATTTACACTTTTGCATCCACTGTACATGCATACACACAAAAAACAGATGTGCTTTCAAAGGCTGGTGCTACGTTTAACCCCTTTGCTGCCAGGTCTCCACCCCCCCTCCTGTGTCAAGTCTTTTTATGGCTATTTGTGGTAGTTCACGCATAGGCCCTTATAACTTTTTGTCCACATAAGCTGTCTACACCAAATTTGCTGCCTTTTTTCCAACATCCCAGGGATTCTAAAGGTACCCAGATTTTGTGAGTTACCCTGGAGGAGACAGCTAAAATTTTGTTTAAAAAAAAAATGGGAAAAAGGGCTGCAGAAGAAAGCATGTGTTTTTTTACCCTGAACATGGCACCAACAAAGGGTTTGCAGTGCTAACATCACGATCTTCCAAGCTTTCAGGAACAGGCAGACGTGAATCAGAAAATCACACATTTCAACACACTGTAAGCATTTTACTGGGACATACCTCATTTTTACTATTTTTTGTGCTTTCAGACTCCTTCCAGTTAGTGACAGAAATAGGTGTGAAACATATGCTAGATCCCAGACAGCTAAAAATTTCTGAAAAGTAGACAAAAGTCTGAATTCATTTGTGTAGATCCTTCAAGGTTTTCCTATAGAATGTAACAGTCACATTAAAAATAAATATTGAAATTGAGGTGAAAAAAAGAGTAATTTCTCTCCACGTTTTCTTCTATAACTTTTTTGAGGTATGGCAGATTTTTAAAAGCAATATACCGTTACATGTGCTGGACTCTTCTGGTTTCGAGGCAATATAGGGCTTGTAGGTTTGTCAAGAACCCTAGGTACCCAGAGCCAATAAATGATTTGCTCCTTGCAATGGGTTTTCATTGTATACCGGGTATACAGTAATTCATTTGGAGGGATATAAAGAATGAAAAAAGGCATCAAGGAAACCTTTGTATTTCCAGAATGGGCACAAGATAAGGTGTTGAGAAGCAGTGGTTATTTGCACATCTCTCAATTCCGGGGTCCCCATACTAGCATGTGAATCACACCACATTTCTCAAATAGACTTCTTTTTTACACATTGTCTTACATTTGGAAGGAAATCATGTAGAGAAGGAAAAGGAGCAATAACATGTTGTTGGAGGCTGGCCTGGCTTATAGTGGGTACCAATGGTACTTATATCTTGTGCCAGGTCCAGTTATCCCTTATTAGTAGAGTGTGGTAGTGTTCAAGCAGCTTAGGCTGATAGAGGTAGCTATAGCAGAGCAGCCAAGGCTGAACTAGGAGACATGCAAAGCTCATGCAATACCACATATATCATATAGGTACTATATCATAAGAAAGACAATACTCAGTGTTACTAAAAATGAAGGTACTTTATTTCAGTGACAATGTGCCAAAAATATCTCAGAGGATATACTCCCTTAGGACATACACAAAATATACAGAACAAACCAAATCAGGTAAGTAAAACAGTCAGAAAGTAGTGCAAACACTGTAGAACACAAAAGCATGCAATAGGCCTAGGGGCAACACAAACCATATACTAAGAAAGTGGAATGCGAACCACGAATGGACCCCTAGGCTAGTGTAGTGTATAGAGAGTCGATGGGAGTGTAAGAAAACACTAAGGCCCTCATTACAACCCTGGCGGTAAGTCCGCTGACTGCCATGCTGACAGCCGCCAACATACCGTGTCCACGCCAGAAATCTGCTATGGGTACTATGACCCAAACTTAGAAATCCTCCACAATACAGACAACCACACAAGTCTGCCACACCAAAGGTCAGTGATAAACTGGTGATAGCAAAACCCACACCGTTACCCCAACAGGAATACAACCACACTATCACGACCCACGAATCAACGCAGCGGTCATTCAACTGCAGTAATCTATTGGCGGTATACACCGCTGCGTTAAAAATACACACACATTTACAAAACACAACCACATTGGACAATTCAAAATACACACTCCTGACACACATACACACACCACACCCACACACTCACACCACTGTAAAACACACACACACATTACCCACAACCCCTTACAATGACATTTTTGGAAGAAGCAGAGAGAGAGAAAAGCAAAGAAAACACTAGCATCCAGAGGCACACAACACCATCACTCATACACCATCCACACACAAACCACCACACACCCCAACACATCACCCCACACATCACATCAACCATCACCTCACACATTACTCACACCACATCATGGCACCTCAAAGGCACCCCAGGTTTTCTGAGGAGGAGCTCAGGGTCATGGTGGAGGAAATCATCCGGGTAGAGCCATAGCTATTAGGATCACAGGTGCAGCAGACATCCATAGAATGGAAGATAGAGCTATGGCGGAGAACTGTTGACAGGGTCAACGCTGTGGGACAGCATCCAGGAACACAGGATGACATCAGGAAAAGGTGGAATGACCTACGGGGGAAGGTGCGTTCTGTGGTTTCAAGACACCAGATAGCAGTACAGAGGACTGGCGGTGAACCCCCACCTCTTCCCCCACAACTAACAACATGGGAGGAGCAATTTTTGGCGATCATGCATCCTGAGGGCCTCGCAGTAGTAGCAGGAGGACTGGACTCCAGTAAGACATATCTCTACTATTATATCCTCCCCACCCAACCTGCATGCCATCACAAACCCCTACCCTCACACTCATCCCCAACACCTCACATATATCCCACTGTCACAACCCACACATCCCAATACCAAGCCCTGCATGCAACACCAAAGCATGTACCCTAAACACAGACCTGCATGGACACCCATCACCACTGCATGTCCAATAGAGACACTCACCCAGCCCACAAAATCACCACTCATTCAAGGCCATGCTGACAGGAAAATCACAACCATACAGGTAAACACACCCATGCACAAGATGGCACACGCAGATACAATAACAATGCATTTACACCTCAACAGAACCCCTACACAACGTCACTGGACAGGAGGTGCCAGACATATCCAGTCCCCCCACAGAAGAGGCCCAGAGTGATGACAGCAGCTCTGAACGCCTGGAACAAGATGACCAGCCCGGCCCATCAGTGACCTCTGGATAGTTGGTTTCCTGGCCACAGTCCCAAACCCTCACTGAACCTCCCCCATCAGGAAACACCAGCACAGCACCCACCCAGCGGGCCCATCCCTCTGTCCCCAGGACACATCAATCAGCAGTGTGTCCACCACTACAGGGACCCCAGGCAACCCCACAAACACAGGACGATCAGGGACATGGGGTCAGTGGCAGTGGGCAAACAGTTCAGGGGACAGAGGCACAGGACTACAGGGAAGCTGGGAGGACTGCTGTGCAACAGGGGGAGGACAGGCCCAGGGAACTGACTCTCCAGGAAGCACTCACCAGCATCCTGGGAGCATACCACCATTTCTAGGAGACGGTGGGCTAGATACTGGCCAAGTTGTAGGAGACCCAGTGGCTGCAGGAGGAACAGTACCTGGGGATCAGGGAGGACATGAAGTCCATTAACACCACCCTGTTCACCATTGGAGGGGTGCTGGCAGACATGGCCAACACCATGAGGGACACAGTGTCATACCACCGGGTCCCTGACACTAGCCCAAGAGATGAACAGCTTTCCACGTCTGCTAGCACTAGTGGACAGGAGGTCCCGTCACAGGACCAACAGGCCACCAGCACCCCACCTCCTGCAGAAGGAGAACCACCCCGCAAACGGTCCCTGTGATCCAGGCAGAAGAAAGAGAACATTGCCAAGACCTCCGCCAGGAAATAGGTCTCTCCTGATTGTCACCCTGTCCACCTTGAAGTGCCTTGCTCCACTTCCCATGCCCCCTTGGACAATGCACCTGTGATACAAATAGACTGGACTCTATCCTGGACATTCCTCTACCATCACCCCAGCCCATTGCACATACCCCTCTAATTATTAGCACTGAAATAAACACTTTTGAATCACAAAACAATCTAGAGACAGTCTGTACTTTCACAAATGTATTATTACAACTTCTTCGACAAATATCAATGTTAATGTTCATTTGCACGTACCAATGTTTGACAGTTGTTGGGCAGCAGTAAACATGGCAGAAGGCAGAATGAGGTACCCAGATCTGTGAAAAGGAAAGCCAAAGTTAACTGTCAGGGTCCTTACACAGAGGTTAAAAGGCTGACTTATACAATGTCCTACAGTAGTCAGATATGAGATGAGCAGTGCCAGTCTCTTACCTGTGTCTCACTGGAAGTACTGCATGATGATGTTGTTTCGGTTGTCAATATGTTCTTCCTCTGCCTCCTCTTCCTCACTGTCCACAGGCTCCACAGCTGCCATAAGACCATCACCAGGCCCATCCTCCTGCAGAAAAGGCACCTGGCGTTGCAAAGCCAGGTTGTGCAACATACAGCATGCCACGATGATCTGGCACACCTTTACGGTGAGTAGTACAGGGAGCCACCTGTTAGGTGGAGATACCGGAATCTGGCCTTCAGGAGGCCGAAAGTCCACTCAATAATATGCCTAGTTCGCCCATGTGCCTCATTGTAGTGTTCCTCTGCCCTTGTACTGACATTCCTCACTGGGGTCAGTAGCCATGAGAGGCTGGGGTAAACAGAGTCACCTGCAAATGTCGAGGGATATCTGTTAGACACACACCAACCCTTAGGGACTACCCCATACCCTGACACCTATTCATACTGTGTGTGGGCCTTGGGCTCACCTATTAGCCACACCCGGTGCCTCTGGAGTTGGCCCATCACATAAGGGATGCTGCTATTCCTCAAAATGGAAGCGTCATGCACAGAGCCAGGATACTTGGCATTCACATGAGAGATGTACTGGTCTGCCAAACACACCATCTACACATTCATTGAATGGTATCTTTTTCGATTTCTGTACACCTCTTCAGTCCGGCGGGGGGGTACAAATGCCACATGAGTACCATCAATGGCACCAATGATATTGGGGATATGTCTCTGGGCATAGAAGTCTGCTTTCACTGTGGCCAAATCCTCCACCTGGGGGAAAACTATGTAGCTGTGCATGTGTTTCAGCAGGGCAGATAACATTCTGGTCAACACGTTAGAGAACATTGGCTGAGATATCCCTGATGCCATGGTCACTGTTGTTTGAAAGGAACCACTTTCCAGGAAATGGAGCACTGACACGACCTGCACTAGAGGGGGGATACCTGTGGGATGTCCTATAGCTGACATCAGGTCTGCCTCCAATTGAGCACACAGTTCTTGGATTGTGGCACAATCAAGTCTGTAGGTGATAATGATGTGTCTGTCTTCCATTGTCGACAGGTCCACCAGGGGTCTGTACACCGGAGGATGATGCCATCTCATCATCTGCCCCAGCGGATGTGCCCTATGGAGGAGAATGGTGAGCAAAGGGTCATGTACAAGTGTTTTTGCACTAATGTGAGTAAATCCGTGTGTGGCGTTGTCTGTCCATATTTCTGCCCAAATGTGCTGTGACACAGTTAGGTGCCATGCCATGTGCCACCCTGAAAGGGCGGCTGCCTCACCTGTAAGGAGGGACAAGGGGAAATGAGGTAACTGCGCTGGCATTGTGCAGCGTTGCGGTAGGCGGTCTAAGACTGCCGTGAGATTCAGCATTGGTTATCATTGGGCCCTATGGGTTCCAGGAGCCAATGACGATGTACGCCGGCGGTGATGGTACGCACCGCCGTGGACGTGACCACCATTTTCTCTCTGTTCACTCACTTAATACCTGACCTTCAACAGGAGAGGACCTACACTGCAAGTGCTGCTGTGACCTGTGCCTGGAAGCGACAATGGCTCGAGTGTCTGGGGAAAGGACCCCTGCCTTCAATTCGGAGGAGTTGGAGGCGTGTACTGTCCCCCAGTACATGCTACTCTACGATCCTCTAGACAAACAGGTGAGTACACTGTGAGCATGATGGGTGGGCCATGAATGTATGGAGTGGTGTGGATGGATGATACATGTGGGGTTGGGGGCTGAGGCCTGCATGAGAGGATGCTGAGTGTATGTGTGTCAGGGCATGGGTGGGAAGTGGTGGGCAATGAGTATGACGAACCGGACAGGGGAGTAATTTCCTATCATGCTATACCTTTCCTCTAGGTCAGCGCCCACCAGAAGAAGGGTATTTGGCGTGGCATCGCCAAGGAAGTGCGGACCCTGGGGGTCTATCATAGACGGAGCACCCACTGCTGCAAGAGATGGGAAGACCTGGGCCGCTGGAGCAAAAAGACGGCAGTGGCCCAGCTGGGGATGGCCTCCCAATGTGGAAGGGGTGCCTGTCGCACCATGACCCCCCTGATGATCCGGATCCTAGCGGTGGCATATCCAGAGTTGGATGGGCGCTTGAGGGCATCACAGCAGCCACAAGGGGGTGAGTACAGTCTCATTCAGCTGACTCTGCATGCTTTACGAGGTGTCTGGGTGGGGGATGTGGGCTGTGGGTTCCCCTAGGCCAGGGAGAACTTGGTAGGGTATGTCTCTTGTTAGGCAGACTCTGTGGCACTCCATCCCCAATAGTGGTAGTGGCCATCTACAACTAGTCAGCCTCCTTTGGGTTCCTGGTGTGCAGCAAATGGGGTTAGGCATAGTCCCCCATTGACAGGTGTTTTTCCTACTAGTGCATGGCCTAGTGTATGGAGCTGATCCCTGTGTTTTGTGTCCACCAACGGTAGTGGTGTTGCTGGCATTGACCATGTGTCTCCTCTGTCTTTCCCCCCCATCTTGTTTTGTCAACCTCTCCTTGTGTGCATTAGCATCATCTGGTGAAGGAGCAGAGGCCCCGGAGACGGAGGGAGCTGCATCCCACATGGAAGAGGAGGGTGAATGTACGGAGTCTGAAGGCAACAGTGGGATGGAGGGCAAGGGGAGCTCCACGACGGGGACAGGAGGGGAGTCCAGCGACAGCAACTCCTCCTCTGATGGGAGCTCTCTTGCAGTGGCGGACACCTCTGTGCCCACCACAACAACAGGTACAGCCGACACCCCCCTACCAGCACCGCCCTCTTAGAAGCCCCTTAGCGTGTTTCCCGTGCCCGCTCACCCAGGAGGGTGGGCATCTCCTTCGCCCCAGGCACCTCAGGCCCTGCCCCAGTCAGCCCTGCTTCCGCCAGTGAAGAGGCTAATGACCTCCTGAGATCCCTCACTGTTGGGCAGTCAACCATTTCGAATGCCATCCATGGAGTATAGAGGCATTTGAACAAACAAATGCATTCCTGGAGGGCATTCATTCTGGCGTGGCGGCTCAACAGAGAGCATTTCAGGCTCTGGCTTCAGCACTGATGGCAGCCATTGTCCCTGCGTCCAGCCTCCCCCCTCCAACTACCATTACCCAGACCCAATCCCCTCTACCTCAGCCTATCCCATGCACACCATCAGACCAGCATGCACACAGATCAACACACAAAAGTGGCTCAGGCAAACATAAGCACCACACATTCCACAGGCACTCACACAAGCACCATACCCATGCAGACACACCAACATCCACTGCCTCCACTGTGTCCCCCTTCTCCACGTCCTCCACCTCCCTCCCAGTCTCGCCTCCACTCAAACCTGCATGCACTACATCCTCAGCCTCTTCCTCCATCACCAGCACGCCGATCACAACACATCGCTCACGTACAATCAACACCCCCACAACCATTCACACGTCCCCTGTGTCCTCTCCCAGTGTGTCTGTCAGCTCTCCTCCCAAAGTACACAAACGCCGGGACACACCCACTCAACAGCCATCCACCTCACAACAGCCTCCAGCCCATGTACCTTCACCCAAACTCAACAGACGTACACCTCCTACAACCACTACCTCTTCCTCCACTCCCAAAACCCCTCCATCTTCCCATCCCAGTGTGTCTAAAACAAGTTTCATGGCTAACTTTGACCTCTTTCCCACACCTCCCCCCCACCATCCTTCCCCTAGGGCCAGGATGTCTAGAGCCCAGACCAGCACCTCAGCCACAAAATCGCCGTCCACTGTGGTCCCTGCAAGTCTGGGAGGATCGAAGCGGGCACCCATCAGGGCTGCCAGTGTGCCACCTACAGAAGCTAAGGAGCACCCGATTCTGCCACCTGCCAAGGTAAAGAAGAAGCCAGCATGCAGAAAGGAAAAGACGCACTACCCACCCAGCAAGGCCTCATCCAGAACCAAAGAGGACAGTGCCAAGGTGCCAGCAGTGACTACCAAGGTGGGGAAGGGACACAAAATCATAGGAAAGTCACCTCAGGGCACAGAGCCTCCTGGCGAGGGACTGGTGACCCCCATTTCTCATGACAGGCCAGCAACCTGTACCACGGCGAGCACCGCCGCAACGACTGCCACCTGCACCACCACCTGCACTGCCATCTGCACCGCCACCTGCACTGCAGCTGCCACAACTACAGTCACCAGCATCATCCCCAGTGTGCAGCCATCCGAGGCTGCTGGAGACGGCCTGATGTCTCCCTCCACTACTACAGACACCTGCACCACGGGCAGCACCGCCTGCATCTCCGCTACCGCCACCGCTGCAGCCACCGCCACCTGCCCCGCCAAGTGCCTAGCCAGTGCCACTACAGCAGACATCAGCAGCATCCCCAGTGGGCAGCCGTCCGAGGTTGCAGGAGACGTCCTGGACCCTGCACACACTACATGAGGCACCACCACCAGCACTGGCACTACAAGCAGTTTGCAGCCTAAGTCGCCGCAAGGTGGAGTGTGGCTCTGCCTCCATGGAGTATCATGCTACCTGTTCCCTGAAAATCTCATGGCTCAGACACCCAGGTGAGGGAATGGAACTGCCATACCCCAGGTGCAGCATCACTGGCCACCAAGCCCCCTCCAGAACCAGTGGAGAAAAGCATCCACTAACCCAGTCCTTGGCAGGATGAAGCACTCTGGGCACCAAGCCCCCTCCAGAACCAGTGGAGAACAGCATCCACTAACACAGTCCTTGGCAGGATGAAGCACTCTGGACACCAAGCCCCCTCCAGAACCAGTGGAGATTGGCATCCACTACCTCAGTCCTTGGCAGGATGAAGCACTCTTGGCACCAAGCCCCCTCCAGAACCAGTGGAGAAAAGCATCCACTAACCCAGTCCTTGGCAGGATGAAGCACCTGGGCACCAAGCCCCCTCCAGAACCAGTGGAGAAAAGCATCCACTATCCCAGTCCTTGGCAGGAAGAAGCACTCTGGGCACCAAGCCCCCTCCAGAACCAGTGGAGAGCAGCATCCACTAACACAGTCCTTGGCAGGATGAAGCACTCTGGGCACCAAGCAGCCTCCAGAACCAGTGGAGAAAAGCATCCACTAACACAGTCCTTGGCAGGACGAAGCACTCTGGGCACCAAGTCCCCTCCAGAACTAGTGGAGAAAAGCATCCACTAACACAGTCCTTGGCAGGATGAAGCACTCTGGGCACTAAGCCCCCTCCAGAACCAGTGGAACATGTCACCGACTTGAGAGACTGTGGCTTTGTACTCACTAGGACCAAGCAGTGGGCAAACCACCCACTTGAGAGACTGTGGCTTTTTATTCCCCAGGAGCAAGCAGTGGGCAAATCAGGCACTTGAGAGACTGTGGCTTTGCACTCCCCAGGACCAGACAGTGGGCATGGAGCCCCCTCAAAGAGCAGTGGCGTCGTCCCAACATCCGGTTGAGGTGCCCCCCCTCCCCTTGCCCCTGAGGTGCCTGGTTTTATTTTGACCTGATGCCCTGCAGTGTTCTCTCCGTTTTGAGGCAGGTGTCATGTGTGGGCTTCTCCCATGCTTTTTGGGACCACTGGTCAACGGACATTTAATGGGACAGTGTACGGACTTGTGTAAATATTTGTATATACTGATTATTTACTTTTCTCTTGGGCTATCTGTTTGTTCGAATATTACACTTGTTAAACTCATTTCGTTTGGTCCTTGTGTTCATCCAGTGGGTGACGGGGTGTATCTGTGATGTGATTGGATATGAGTGTGTGTTGTTGTGGGTGGGAGATGTTGTTTGTGTGTGTTTCACTCTCTTTTCCCTCCTCCCCTCCCCTGTGTGCTAGGTGCAGTACTCACCGTGGTCATGGCCGCTGTCCCTCGTACTCCTGGTAGATGAGAAGATACACCAAAATTGGTAACACCTGTAGTTTGGGCTCCATGGCGTCCTGGTTCCTCGTTGGGTGTCGAGAGGTGAGTGTTTTCCATTTCAATCCCTTTTCTGCCGTGCTTTTGATGGCATTGGTACCGCCCCGGAAAAGCTGGCGGATTGGTGCCTTGTAATAGTGTGGGCAGTACATTGTGTTCCGCCTGTCTGTTGGCGGTTACCGCCGTGGTGTTTGTTTCTACCACCGTGGCGGTCGGTGTGTTAGAGTGGCTGTCTGTGTTGGTGGTTTCCGCCATGGTCGTATTTCCATTTCTTTGACCGCCGGCCTGTTAGCGGCATTACCGCTGCTTTATCACCAACCGGCCAGGTTGTAATGAGGGCCTAAGTGTGGAAAAGATACCCCACCCCAAGACCCTGGAAAGTACGAGTAAAGTACTACTATTACCCAGAAACACACTAAAGTCGTGATAAAGGATTTTGCAAGGACCACAACAGACTGCAAAGCACTGAAGATGTGTTCCTGGATTCCTGGACCTGAAGACCTGCAAAGGAAGGGGACCAAGTCCAAGAGTCGCTAAAGTGTCCGGGGGGGCAGGAGCCCACTAAACCCCAGATGAAGGTGCAAAATGGCTGCCTCTGGTTGGAAGAAGCTGCAGGTTTTGCAACAACGAAAGGAGGTAGGAGGTATTTCTTCATGCAGAAGGTGTCCCATGGTGTGCTGGAGGATGCAGAGTTGTTTCCTTGACAAAATACAGCAAACTAGCCTTGCTAGTTGCAAGAGTCACAGTTGAAGAAAAAGGGTGCTGCCTGGGCCCAGGAAGGACCAGGATGTCGCCACTTGGAAGAGGAGACAGAGGGGGCCCTCAGCAATGTAGAGAGCCCTTGGACAGGGAGGAAGCACTTGCAGAAGTCCTTGAACACAGGTTCAAGAAGTATTAACACAGTGGTCGTCTCAACACTGCAAAGAGAGGTCCCATGACACCGCAGATCAACTCAGGGAGCTGAACATCACAGGACGGGTGCTGGGGACCTAGGCTCAGCTGTGCATGCAGGATTTCTTGGAAATGTGCACAGAAGCCCTTGTAGTTGCAGAACACGCAATGCACAGGATTACTGTCTGGGGACGGGAGGCAAGAACTTACCTCCTCCAAATTTGGACAGTTGGACCACGGGACAGTCTGGGTCACTTGGGTCCACCACCTGTGATCCTGGGGCCACGCTCATCAGGATAAGAGGGGTCCCAGGGTACCAGTGAAGCTGAAGTTTGGTGCCTGCTGAATCAGGGGAAGATTCCGTCGACCCACAGGAGATTTCTTCGTAGCTTCCAATGCAGGGTGAAGGTAGGCAGCCACCAGAGCATGCACCACCAGGAAACAGTTGAGGAAGCTGGCAGGATTAGGCATAACAATGTCGCTGGTAGTCTTCTGGCTTCTTTGTTGCAGTTTTGCAGGTGTCCTGGAGGAATCAGCGGTCGATCCTTGGCAGAAGTTAAAGTATGAAGTGCAGAGGAACCCTGATGAATTCTTGCAAGTCGTAATCTGAGAAGAAGCCCACAGGAGAGTCCCTAAATAGCCCTCAGAGGAGGAATGGCTACCTAGTCATGTGTGCACCTATCAGGAGGGGTCTCCGACATCACCTGCTGAGACTGGCCACTCAGAGGCCTCCAGAGTGCCCTCACACCTCTGAGAACAAGATGGCAGAGGTCTGGGACACACTGGAGGAGCTCTGGGCACCACCCTGGGGTGGTGATGGACAGGGGAGTGGTCACTCCCCTTTCCTGTGTCCAGTTTCATTCCAGAGCAGGGACTGGGGGTTCCCTAAACTGGTGTAGACTGGCTTATGCAAGGAGAGCACCATCTGTGCCCTTCGAATCATTACCAGAGGCTGGGAGAGGCTATCCCTCGCCACCCCTTAACATCTATTTCCAAAGGGAGTTGGTGTAACACCCTCTCTCCGAGGAAATTCTTTGTTCTGCCTTCCTGGGACTGGGCTGCCCAGACCCCAGGAGGGCAGAACCCTGTCTGTGGGGTGGCAGCAGCATCAGCTGCAGAGAAAACCCCAGAGAGCTGGATTGGCAGTACTGGGGGTCCATAGTGGAGCCCCCAGGATGCATGGAATTGGCTCCCCAATACCAGATTAGTGTTTGGGGGTACAATTCCATGATCTTAGACATGTTACATGGACATATTCGGAGTTACCATTGTGAATCTACATATAGGTATTGACCTATGTGTAGTGCACGCGTGTAATGGTGTCCCCGCACTCACAAAGTTCGGGGAAATGGCCCTGAATGATGTGGGAGCACCTTTGCTAGTGCAAGGGTGCCCTTATACTTAGTAACTTTGCAATTAACCTTCAGCAAGTGAAGGTTAGACATATAGGTGACTTATAAGTGACTTAAGTGCAGTGAAAATGGCTGTGAAATAACATTTGTGTTATTTCACTCAGGTTGCAATGGCAGTCCTTGGTAAAGGTTCGTCTGAGTTCCCTATGGATGGCAAAAGAAGTGCTGCAGCCATAGGGATCTGTTGGAACCCCAATACCCTAAGTACCTAGGTACCATATACTAGGGAATTGTATAGGTGTTCCAGTATGCCAATTGAAATTGGTAAAATTGGTCACTAGAATATAGTGACAAATTTAAAGGCAAAGAGAGCATAAGCACTGACATTCTGATTAGCCTCAGTGACACAGTTAGTCACTACACAGGTATACACATTCAGGCCACAAACTATGAGCACTGGGTCCTGGCTAGCAGGATCCCAGTGAGACAGGCAAAAACAAACTGACAAAGATGTAAAAATGGGGGTAACATGCCAGGCAAGATGGCACTTTCCTACACATTTGTTCTTCTATTCTGTGATTCCCCAGGTCTCCCGATAAAAATGGTACCTCACTTGTGTGGGTAGGCCTTGTAATCGCAACAGGAAACCCAACATGGACACATCACATTTCTACATTGAGATGTGATGTGTTTTTTGGAAAGTGCCTAGCTGTGTATTTTGGCCTCTAGCTTGGCCTGTACCCAGGAAAACCTACCAAACCTGTGCATTTTTTTTAACTAGACACCTAGGGGAATCCAGGATGGGCTAATCCTTTGCAAACTACAAAATTTGGCAAAAGAACACTTTTCCCTCAAATTTCAGTGCCACAAAGTTCTGGAATCTAAGAGAAGCCACAAACTTCCTTCCAGTCAGCATTCCCCCAAGTCTCCCTATAAAATGGTACCTCACTTGTGTGGGTAGGCGTAGTGCCTGTGACAGGAAACGGCCCAAAACACAACATGGACACACCACATATTCACACAGAAAACTGACCTGTTTTTTGCAAAGTGCCTAGCTCAGCCAGCACCTAGGGAAACTTAGCAAACCAAAACATTTTTGAAAACTAGACACCTAGGAAAATTCAGAATGGGGTGACTTGTGGGGCTCTCACCAGGTTCTTTTACCAAGAATCCTTTGTAAACCTCAGAATTTGGCAAAAAAAAACACTTTTTCCTCATATTTGGGTGATAGAAAGTTCTGGAATCTGAGAGGAGCCAAAAAATTTCCTTCCACCCAGCATCCCGCAAGTCTTCTGATAAAAATGGTATCTCACTTGTGTGGGTAGGCCTAGTGCCCGAGACAGGAAATGCCCCAAACACTACATGGACACATCAAAATTATCAATTACAAAACAACCTGGTTTTTTTGGGGGGGGCACCAGTATTTTGGTCCTGGGCTCTGCAGCCATCTAGGGGAACCTACCAAACCCTGGCATTTCTGAAAATTAGACACCCGAAGGAGCCCGGGGAGGTGTGACTTGCATGGATTACCCCAGTGTTTTCTTACCCCGAATCATCAGCAAACCTCAAATTTAGCTAAAACAAAAATCACATTTTCCACATATTTCCATTTTCCACACCGCTCCAGCACAAATTTCCTACCACCCAACATTCTCCTCAGACTCCCAATAAAAATGATACCTCACTTGTGTAGATAGGCATAGTGCCTGTGAGAGAGCCAAAAACATGTTGAAATTGAGGGGGAACCAAGGAGGGTCCAAAAGGGCAGTTTAAAATAAAAAAAAAATGTATGCTGACAAGTGGGGAAGAATTTTTATTGGTATAGATACGACAATGCTGGGTGGTAGAAATTTTGTGGATTCCTGCAGATTCCAGAAGTTTCCATCACAAAATTGTGGGGAAAATGTGTGATTTCAAGCAAAGTTGGAGGTTTGCAGGGCATTGTGCATAAGAAAATGATGCGGGATGCATGTGAAGCACACCACCCTGGACTCACCCAGATGCTTAGTTTTCAGATGTGTCTAGGTCTCGTAGATATTTCTAAATGGCAGCTTCCCAAGATCCAAAATGTCCTGCCCTCAGAATTCCAAGTGGGACAATTTTGAGCGTTAGCCAAGCTCTCATGGCCCAAATTTAAAACCAAAACCCAAAACAATCAAATGACCTCTTGCTTGCCATTGGGATAAGATCTTTTAATGTGCAGGGGGAGAGTTGAAAGACTGTTTCCCGCTGTAGTTAGGGTGGGGTGATACACAGGCCAATACTGGTTGGTAGGCAAGACCCCACTTTTTTTTGTTTTTAATTTCCTGGCATCTAGTAGGCTTTCTGTCCCTGTGGGGAGTGGATCGAGGGCAATTGCCCCAACCGGCCACCGGCAGGCAGAACAACTTTGTCCCCAATTATCTGGGGTGGGGGTATGGCCAAACCCCACCCTCTTTTTTTGAAAAAAATTCCCAAGGGGCAGAAATGGCCAACAGCAATATGGTCCCATGGGGAGCGACTCTTACCCAAGGCGCTGCCCTCCCCAAACAAAACACACACACACCAATCCCTGGTGCCTAACTGGTTTCAGCCTAATAAAATAGGCTGATCTACCCTCAAGGGGGGAAGAAATGGCCTAAAATAAATTTGCTCACCAGGGGCGTGACCCTTGCCCAAGGGATCACTCGCCTTGCGTAAATTTGGGGCAACAAAAAATCCTATATTTCTAGTGGATTCTGCCCCCTTGGAGGCAGATTTGCCTAATTAAAATAGGCCGATCTACCCCCTAGGGGGGCCAAAATTGCCTAAAATAAATTTCCCCCCAGGGGAAAAACCCCTTCTTAAGGGGTCGCTCACCTTTTGTGAAATTATCATTAAAAAAAAATCCCTGGTGTCTAGTGGTTTCTGCCCCCAAGGGCAATTGCATAAGGGGTCACTCCCCATCTCTAAAAAATTTAAAACAAATCATCCCTGGTTCCTAGTAGCTCCTGTCCCCCACAGGGGGCAGATCAGACTAATTTAAATAGTCTGATCTGCCCCCAGGGTGGGCAGAAAAGGCCTAAGAAAGAAATGGCCCCCTTGAGGAGCGTCCCTTGCCAAATATTGTTTACTATGAATAAACATTATCCCTGGTGTCTAGTGGGCTGCAGGAATGCTCTGAAAGACAATAAAGAAATGGAAAAGCCTTTCCTTTCCTTTCATGTCTCTCTGACCTCCACCCTGATTGGAAGAGAAATGCAAGCATTTCTCTTCTGATTGCGCTGGAAGCTGAACTTCCTGCACAATGAGGGCGTCCTCTAATGAGGTCAGCCCGCGGTCTTGCGCTGACGTCATCGGACATCACTGGAGGTGTTGGGGTCGTGGTGAAAGCGGAAGCGATTCCCCTTCCATCCCTGCCTTGGAGGGGTGGGTGGGAGGGCCATGGCAGGAGCACTACCAATCCCCCATAGGCTCATGCCAGGATGTAATGGTTACGTCCGTGGCACAGCAGTGTTACACCACCAGGCGGAACCATTACGTTCGTGGCCCAAAGGGGTTAATACAAAGTAGGCAAAAAACATATATTGTGTGAAAAGAAACAACAGAGTATAAAATATGAAATGATAAGTTATATGTAGTATATCAACTAGTGAGGCACTTCACAGGTTTTTACTAAGATGATCTATGTCAGGATGGGATACTAATGCTCAAACCCAATCACATCTATCACAATAAAAGAAAAACACAATGTTGTGATCACCTCTTAAAGGTCATAGTTAAAGGCCTGTAGGCCACCATTTCTCTCCAGCCAAGGCAACTCAATATGTGTAATCTCTCAAAATCAGTTTTTCAATCTGCAAAATTTATTGATGTTTTTGCAATATTGTACTGAGCAGACCTGACATAAGGATGAAAGAGTGTTTTAAATGGAAACAGCATTGCAAATCAAATAACAGAAGGTGCAACATGTGTGTCTAAAATGCATCCTTTTAATTGTTTCCTAAAATACCCACACGTTCCTCTGTAAAATATATGAGACAAATGAGTGGAGGACAGGATGTCTGTGTAAGGCAGTGGTATAAGAAAAAAAGAGGACCTGGTGCTAGCCCACCTGGATTTGTTTCTCCTTTCCATCAGAATGCAAAAAGATTATTTGTCAGTGTGAGATATAAAGAATGGAAAGGGCCAACTGCCACTATTTAGAAAGGGCTCTTCCACCTTCCACCTCCTAGGAGTACTAACCCATGGGCAAAGTGATTCCTATAGGTACAACTCTCACATATGCTTTTGTGTGGGAGCAGTTAAACCAAAGATAAACAATTCTTTGTTTTGGTTAGTTGCTGGGAGAACATCGGGTCTCTGACATGAGAAATAGGGCCCATTTTTCTGAAAAGGTTGTGCTGCCTTTGCATCATTTTTTAAAGTTAACTCCATATTCATATTTTGACGCTAGACCTGTCTAGTGTCAAAATATCTGCGTTAGGATCATTTTTTGGGAGCGCCAACCCCCCTTGCGTTGTATTGCAACAATGATAGACAAGGTAGGCGTTCCCTTCCAAAAAATGATGCTAGACCTCAAGTGCCATATTTACTGCCAGATGCAAAAACTACACATACTAAGGAAGTGGCCCCAAAAAATGACACAAAGCCTGATTTGCGTAAAATTTGAATGCCTGGTCAAGCCAGGCATTGAAAAGAGGCCCACACATCACCACTTAAGGAAAACACACAAAAGGAGCATTTGCAACTTCTAGGACAACATGGAAGTGTCACTGCTCCAGCTTAGCACACACCGCATGTGTCAGCGACAACAACAAGTACCTCCACTCCCACTGCAGCAATCCCAAAGACCACCACAGTAGCCACAAAGGAAGTGCAGAAGGCAGGAGAGGATCTTTCATCAGCGTACAACCACCCTTGGACTCAGGGAACAAGATATTATCAGGACTTACAATCCGAACCGGGGAATCAATTGTACGCCTGCTGCACCACATTGTGCCAGACATCAGTGCAAGGGTAACAACTCTAACAAGCACAAGACCAATGACCAAACTCCTCACTGTCTTCCATATGCTGGTGTCTGGATCTTTTCAGACAATCGGGCACAAGTGTCTGGTATCTCCAGCCATCGTTTTCGGTCTTCCTTCCAAAAGTTCTGGATGCAAGTATATGCCTCACACCTAAATACATCTGCTTCTCAAACTCCTAGCAACTGCAACAGGAGACCAAACAAGGTTTCTATCTAATTGCTGGTTTCCCACATGTGCTGGTTGCAATGGACTGCACCAATGTCCAACTGGTGCCACCTGCAGCAACCGAACACCTATACAGGAAGTGCAAGCACACTCATTCCATAAATGTGTAGGCCATTGTGGACCACCCTGGGCTCCTCACAAACATACTTGCAAAATACCCCAGCAGCGTACATGATGCCTACATATTCCGGCATTCAACCATCAATGAGTGGTTCCAGAATGGCCAATATGGCAATGGCCACTCGTAGGTAGGCCATCATACCAAACATTCCACAGACAACACATCTACCATGTAGGACAAGCAAGACATACACCACACTAAACACAAACGGGCAGGGGAACACATATGTACAGACAACAACACATATGCCCAATGCCACACTACACCACAATCATTGCATATCACACACACATATACATCCACATGTACATAATACAGCCACAACCTGATTGGCACACCACATGAGGACAAGTGGAGCTATGTCCCTTTGCATAGAGAAGCTGGGCACAAACCACAACAACTGTCCACAGGTTGACAACTAAATACAGATCCCACACACAACACACCTAACAATGTTTAGCTCACTAATGTGAATTGCATAGGCCACGTCAATGTAAACAAAGTCACATACAGCCACAGCCCCACATGAGTCATGGGGTACAAGCATCTGACAGCACCAATATCAAATGCCACCCAAGTGTTTGCATGACCAACTAAATATCAACTTCACACACCTGTAGTGTGCACATTTACCAGTGTGACGCAGATGTATACAACATTACCTGCCATTGAAAACCACGGGGCATAATGACGAGAAGTCGTTCAGCACCTAGCCCAGTGCGACCTCAAATGTGCCCCTTAGCTCCCCCTAGCGCCACCATGTGTGTTCCATATACAAGAAATAGTCCACCATGAACAGAGTTTGTGCAATACTGTAAAGATCATGGAAGCTATTGTGGGGCTCCGTAGGAGTATAGTGGACATACCTGGCCTTTCATGCACCATGCATAGGGACCCATGTAAAATAATGGTGTGCCCTCTCCCAACGCCTGCACTGTGCATGAGTTGAAAGTATCTGTGATAAACCATATATAGGAATTTTGGAGATTCCACTCTACCAACTTTTGATTAGCCTAAAAATGTGTGATTCACACCCTAGTACACTTGATGGCTGGCACAACCATCACCTGCCACAAAGGGGCACTATGGGGGTGATTCTAAGTCAGGCGGGCGGCGGAGGCCGCCCGCCAGACTTCCCCCTCCAAAATACCGCTCTGCGGTCGGAAGACCGCTGAGGGTATTCTGGGTTTTGCACTGGGCTGGCGGGCGACCGCCAAAAGGCCGCCCGCCAGCCCAGTGCAAAACTACCTTCCCACGAGGACGCCAGCTCCGAATGGAGCCGGCGGAGTGGGAAGGTGCGACGGGTGCAGTGGCACCCGTCGCGAATTTCACTGTCTGCAATGCAGACAGTGAAATTCTTTGTGGGGCCCTCTTACGGGGGCCCCTGCAGTGCCCATGCCATTGGCATGGGCAATGCAGGGGCCCCCAGGGGCCCCACGACAACCCATACCGCCCTCCTGTTCCTGGCGGGCGAACCGCCAGGAACAGGATGGCGGTATGGGCTGTCAGAATCCCCATGGCGGCGCAGCGAGCTGCGCTGCCATGGAGGATTCAAACGGGCAGCGCAAAACCGGTGGGAGACCGCCGGTTTTCCACTTCTGACCGCGGTCAAACCGCCGCGGTCAGAATGCCCAGCGGGGCACCGCCAGCCTGTTGGCGGTGCCCCCGTCATTTTAGCCCTGGCGGTCTTGGACCGCCAGGGTTAGAATGACCCCCTATGTGTTTCACTGCATGCATGGTGCCACATGGTAACATGGAGGTCGGAGTTTGGCTTTGTAGGGCTACCATGGTGTCTCAACATATGACACCACTGTGGTGTAAGGAGGTGGGAGGGTCCTCCAATAATAGGACAGAGGCACAATTATGGGAAACACAACACATAATTGCAAGGGCAGAACCATCTGTTTGGATAGAATATTATAATCCCCAGCTCCCTGAACCACAACCATCAACACAGACCTATTATGCCATTTCACAAAACAGGAACATACACTATACCAGGAGCAAGTCTGAGTCACCACTCCACCCAAAACTAACAACTGCCATGGTATATACCAAACCACTATCAAGCTTAATAAACACATCTTCTCTCATTCCTTTGCAGCCGACCAAGGTCACGGCATACAGCCATGAGTCATGACTCCATTTGGCAATCTCATAATGGTGGAAAAGCGTACATTTAATGAAGGGTTCAGAAGAAAATGCAATTTGGTAGAGAGGACGTTTGAGCTTCTGAAGTCAAGGTTCAGGTGCCTGGCCCTGACAGGAGGAAGCCTTTTGTATGCTCCACCACTGTTATGTTAGATCATACTGGTATGTGCAACCCTGCACAATATATGTATATGGACCAGTGTTCCCTGGGATGAACAGGTAGATGTCCCCAACGAGAAGGAGGATGACAATGGAGCAGCACATTTGGAGGGGGGACTACATAACGCTGCTGCAGGAGTTTGCAGGAGACTACAAATTGTACAGAACTTTTACACAGTCACTGTACAGTTATCACTTTATAAATATCACCAATAAACACTTTGCACGTGAATCTCCTTGGACTCATTATCCACTACATATACCATTAGAATGTAACTCTAACCTCAGAGAGAAGGTACGAAACACAACAGTTACAAGTATGGTAGCAATATAGTTTGTGATATAAGAGGGTCTGGTACCTTCATAACACACATTAGTGTCACATAATAAAAGGGCATTTGACTCTTCAAGGCCTAAATCCATGCACCACAACATATAACATGCTGTCAAGTGGGCAATATGCTAATTCCTTGCCCTGTCCCCTCATCATCACCATGCTTGGCAGGATGTATGCAAGGGGGGCATACATAAGGTAGGGGCTGTTATCAAATGGTGATAAGTAACGTAGGAACAGAACAGAGCCACATCTCAGGGGGATTGTTGTTTTGCCTGAACTGTGCATGTGTGACAAGGGGGGCATCATTGGTAACCATGGACCTTTAGTAACTGTACAGGGTTTGTAACCAATGTTAGGGGCAGAGCCTGTACTCTGTATCCATTGGCTTATATCCTGGCACTGCCATTGGGTACAATCCTGACACATGGTGTAAAATTCAGATAAAGCAGTTTCAGCAATGTTTTCCTCAATGTAGCTGAAGAGGGACAAACAAATAGCACATGTTTAAAATGTGTACCCTCAACTGATAAAAATCACAGATTTTAGAAGATTCATCCTAATTAGAGGTTAAATATTTGAGAAGCTGCCTATCTAATCTCAGCAAAATATAGAATCGCCTCACCCCATGTGGTAAATTCCAAGATAGGTATGGTTGAGCATGTTTCAGGGTGACCGATTCAGTTAAGGTCACAAGACCCCTCTTTTGGGGACAAAACTTGATGTCCAGCAAGAAACATTTACGCATTATATCCACTTTTAGGCTCCTTTTAAATAAAAAGGATGGTAGGGATAAAATAAGGTCAGAGTTGAATTCAAGCATTTGCAAAGCAAACCTATAATTTCTAAAGAACTGTAATTTTCCTCTTAGCGTACTAAAAATTTGTATGCTAGATATCTTAGAGTAGATTCCGCACTGTGTGCTAGGCAAAAGGCACTCCAGACTACTGCCAATAGGCCCTGTACATAGACACTCTTAATGCCAAATTCTAGCCTTAAGGCTGCTACAGGTGCCAGGTTTTTACAGGAAATCTAGGGCCATATTTATACTTTTTGACGCAAAACTGCGCTAACGCAGTTTTGCATCAAAAAAATTAGCGCCGGCTAACGCCATTCTGAAGCGCCATGCGGGCGCCGTATTTATTCAATTACCTTAGCCGCCGGCGCTGCCTGGTGTGCGTGAAAAAAAATGACGTACACCAGGCAGCGCCGGCGTAGGGGAATATGGAGCTTGGGCGCCAAAAAATGGGGCAAGTCAGGCTGAGGCAAATTTTTCACCTCAAACCGATTTGCGTCATTTTTTTCGACTCCCAACCCCCATTGAAATGACTCCTGTCTTAGCAAAGACAGGAGTCATGCCCCCTTGCCCAATGGCCATGCCCAGGGGACCTCTGTCCCCTGGGCATGGTCATTGGGCATAGTGGCATGTAGGGGGGCACAAATCAGGCCCCACATGCCACAATTTTTTTTAAACAAAAATACTTACCTGAACTTACCTTAATGTCCCTGGGATGGGTCCCTCCAGCCATGGGTGTCCTCCTGGGGTGGGCAAGGGTGGCAGGGGGTGTCCCTGGGGGCATGGGAGGGCACCTCTGGGCTCCTTCCGAGCCCACAGGTCCCTTAACGCCTGCCATGACCAGGCGCTAAAAAACGGCGCAAAAGCGGTTGGACGTCATTTTTTTTGACCCGCCCACTCCCGGGCGTGAATTTTTCCCGGGAGTGTAAATACGGCGCACATGCCTCAGAGTAAATTTTTTAGACGGGAACGCCTACCTTGCATATCATTAACGCAAAGTAGGTGTCCACGCTAAAAAATGATGCAAACTCCATGGACTTTGGCGCAAGACGCGTCTAACGCCAAAGTATAAATATGGAGTTAGTTTTGCGTCGGAATTGCGTAAAAAAAAACGACGCAATTCCGGCGCAAACAGAGTATAAATATGCCCCCAAGTGTCTTAAAATCTGCCCTTCTCTCTTATTTAAAAATTCCCATTTAGAAATCTCTATGCATTCTATGGCATACAAGAGAGTGACCAGGATCTTCGCTTGATAAACTGTCAGTAAATAAGTAAAATTCCACCAGCCAACTGCATTATAAAAGGCCATTAAACCTTTATGCCTGAGAAACAGGCTTACTGACATTATTACATATATGATCTTGGTCGCTGAGTGAACAGGATAAGATTTTTCCCAAGAAGCAATACGTTTTTACCCGCACCAACTTACGTTAACCCAAGACCAAGAGAAGTTATTTTTTTACGCGATTTTTTCCCTAAAAAACACACCACTTGAGAATATAATGCTTTCATTTTTAAATGATGCTTCTTGGTGTAATAAGTTAGAGCAGCCAAGCGCCTGTTTAGACATTTCGGGGTGAGATCAATCACTACTATATCATCAGTATATAAAAGGCAGGAAATCGGATGCCCACCTATTTTGGGTGCAAAGCCTTCTGTGTTGCCTAGAGCGATAGGCAGATCATGGATATATAGTGAAAAAAGCAGCGGGCCAATAGACAACCCTGCTTCAATCAATTTTTTGTGGGGAGTTCTGAAGACCGACCCTGCTGTCCACCTAAATGGACTTTACACCAAGTGGAAGAGTGCAAGGCTATGACCAAACGTAACAAATTTGCCAGGACACCCAGATTAAATAATTTCTTCCATAGGATTTTATGATCTACCCTGTCAAAAGCTGTTGAGAAGTCTATAAAAGCAGCTTATACCATTCCATCCATGATCTACACAAATTTTTCATTTAGATATGCGTTAATAGGATGTTATCTAAAGTATTGTGTTCCGTCCTAAAACCTGCTTGTTCAGGGAGCTGATCGTCTTTTCCTCAACCCAGGACGTTAAGTGCACAAGTATACTTTTAGGAAAAATCTTGCTAGCTTCACCCATCAGAGCAATTTGATTAATTTATGGGTAAAGATCTCTCACAGTTTTTATCAACTCAGCAATCAAGTAACCCCCTGCCCCCCCACCCCACATAATCACAGAACACCGCCTACCCCATCCCTCGCAATCATGCACACACACACACACACACTCACAACGCATGCACCTATGCATCATTTCCATACACGCATTCACTCACACTCATCCATATACGCATTCACTCACACATACTCACATGCATACACACTGACATGCAGACACACACTCACTGTAGCATTCATACATGCATTAACTCACATTCATACAACAAGTATGCACCACAACACTCACAGAAGCATACACACATTCATACACACACGCAGAAAATGCACACTCATACACAACACACCCCACCATCCACCCCCCTCCCCTGACGGACGCCCTACTTACATTGTCCTGCAATGTAGTTGTCCGACAAGGAACGGGAAGGAGTGCTGCTACCGCCAGCAGGACAGCACCAGCCATGCTGGTGGTGTCCTTCTGACAGGGCGGTGCAAGTGGTAGCACCACCCAGGCACAATGCCCACAGCATGGCTACTGCCGGATTTCCACCCTAATTGTGGCAGAAACCCAGTAGCATTAATATTATCGGGGGCAGCAGACCACCAGTACTGGTGATCTTCTGGCACCTGTGGCATCGGCGGTCTTGGGAAAAAGGCACTGATGAAGGCCTAAGTATCTTATGGTCACTGAATGGGGTATTGACAATTATCATGCCCTCCACAGATTGGGCTATAGCATAGGCGGCCAAAAAATAGTCAATGATGGAGCCACCCCGTGGAGATTTTGTGGAAACGCTGCAGGAGAGTCCAAGTGAAATCGCCCATTTGAGATTATGTAACTGAGTTCCCTCGACCTTTTAATAACATGTAACCCCTTTTATCCATCCTAATTCTTGGAGGGAATAAAATAGGAGAAATATTAAAAACAGATTTCCTCTCTATGTCACAAAATATGGATAGAGATAGCTTAGAAATTTTACAGTTTATCTCCCCCATAATCAATACTTCGTACATGCTTTAATGTGAATTTGAACAGATGGAGGAAAAGCAATTAAACATATATAATATAATGTATCATAGTCCTTTTCAGGGGGAATATAGGCATTTACTATTAACATAGGTGTTCTCTACTATCTTCCATAGTTGGGTATACTCTCACTATCTGGTAGAGGTTTAGTGGGACTGGCAAGCTTTCATACTCTCATTTGTGATTATTACTTAAAAGCATTACAATTCCCCCTTTTGCACACCCTTTCTTAGAGGGCTGTGCCTTTGACATAGTACTGTGTACCCAGGACAAGATAAATCAGTTACACTCCAGATCTCTTGGATACAGATTAAATCAGCCTGTAAAGAACAAATATGATTTAATTTTCCAGTTTTGTTCTCTATTCCCACAGCATTCCAAGAGACCACATGGAATGTAGGGTTAATGGCCTGGTTGCAGTGCCTTACCATTTGCCCAGGTACTATTTAAGGCCCCCACCAGCCAACTCTAATTTTCCTGTTTAAAACCTAAATGTAGAGAAGGGACATCTTCCACGAACTTCACCTCACGTTCTCCATGGAAGAGAGACACAGTAACAATTTCCAGAGAAGCAGTAGAATTACGCACAAGGTGAAGGCTACTTCTGTTCAGACGTTGTGCAGAGGGGAACTGCTGCTAATAGGCAGTTCTTTTTCCCATACAGTGACCACATCTATGCCTCTACGCTGTAATTGCACACAGTTGGCTAGAATCTATTTTGCAATGTTTTTTTAATAGAACCAGACTTTTGTCTTTACAGCTCCTAAACCATGGACTAAATACACCTGGGAGATATCACTGATTTCAATTAATTTTAACTCATCTATATCTGTAAAACAAGAGATTGAAAGTGAGTGATTCTAGATTCAATTTGAATCAAATAATATAGAAAACTAAACATGCAGTAGTCTCTGCATAATGTAAGTAATCCTCCTCCTTACAAATAATATCCCTGCCCCTTAAGGGATCAGATATAGAATTTGGTAACACTGAATTAGAATTCACATTGCAGAATGAATTGGCACATGGATTTAAGAAATTCAAAACCCTCTTTACAACGAGGGGCTTATCCTGATGTGGACCCCGCAAGGGGACCTGATCATATTCTTCCCTAGAAGGGGGGGATCCTACCGTTCCCAAGTATTTTAACCTGTCCTTCCTTAGGTCCTGTTCGTGTTCTTCCCTAGTAGAGGAGGTTCCCACAGATCCCAAGTCCTCAAACTTACCTTTTCTTGGATTATTTGTAGATATTCACCATTTGCCCTTTTTTCCCACCTTTTTTACCTTTTTTTTCTTTCCCATTTTCCTCTCTTTATTTACCTTAGTGTCAAGATTCCCATTATTTTCTACAATCAAAGGATCAGGTCATACTTAGAGAACAGTCTAAATATGGGAAAAGGAGCCACCATGGAGGTCAGCTCTTTTTTTGGGACGACAGGATCCGGACTACTAGGAATGAGGGGGCTTCAAAAAGAGATTTTTTAAGAAATAATCAGAAGTATCTTGGTGGAGAATTTCTTTGAATTTTTGAGATTTAAAAAGGACTTGGGGTTTGACATCCTGGATTCCTTGGTCTGTGTGGTGAGGCTGTTTAAATAAGTTTGCAGGCGAACATATGTCCTGGGTAAACAGAGACTGCCATCAAGACTTTCTCATCCAGAACTGACCTGTCTTTCTTTTGGTCCATCAAGACTTTCAATATAACCATAAGTATGTCTTGCGTATGATCAAAATTGTGTATTGATTTTGTTTTATAGCGCCACAGTAGACGATAAATTTCTCTCAAGGCATTTGATGGACTCTGAAATTACTATATATTGGTCTGGAGGGTCACTGGAGAAGTTCTCAGGGTGCACAAAATAAGGGGTAAAGGACAACAGTAGTGGAGAAAATGCTTGATCAGAAGCAGTACTACTAAAGAGCCTTAGGTTGGGAGAATTATTTCTACCATCCAAAGGTGTAGTCTCACAACAGATACAAAGACTCCTTTTACCTTGAGTGCCATTAACCTCAATATCAGGAAGGGTAAAGTCCCCAGCTCAATGGATACATACCACATTGGTTGGGGAAGAAATGCTGTTTGCTAATTCACCCCCAGAAAGGAAAGGCTTTCTAACCAACGAGTTTGAGTCCATATCCTTTCCACTGATGTCCAAGATTCTAGCTGTTGAACAAGCTACCTCCTTGGAGACCGGTTCTCCAGGTAACTCTTTTTGGAAAAAGGAAGAATGGAGTTTGCGCTATTTGTGTTCAGATGAGGAATACCCTTATTTCTAAGGGGGTTAGGCTGAGGCCCTCATTACGGGTCTGGCGGTCTTTGGGCAAGTCCGCCATGGAAAATCCCGCCATCTCACCAGTGATGGCCAGACAGTGTCCGCTACAGTACGAGTCACAATCACCAAGCCGATGAAACTCAGCCAGAAATCCAACACCACCAGTGCCACTGACGGTGAAATAGTGACTGTCTGCCCGCTGGGGCTAGCAAGCCGACACCATTAAGGCTGCCATATTAGGAGTTACATTTCAGCACAGCGGAATATGCATGGCATGAAACAATTGGTGGTGTGCACCGTGGCGAGTTAGAAAATCACTGCCAATAGAAGGCAAAACCAGATTGGAGAGGTCGAATACCCCACACCTGAAACACATACACACACTACACACACCTGTTCACTGCAACATAATACACACACCCTCACACCCCCCAAACCCTTGCAAACACTACCACAACCCGGAGACACATGACCCAGGAACCACTGAACATTGAGCATTGATTTCACACAGTGCACATACTCCCACAACATGTCTCGCCACAAGCACCCACGCTTCACCGACAATGAGTTGCCGTACATGGTGGATGTGATCATTAGAGTAGAGCCACAACTGATGGGAGCACAAGTCCAGTAAACATCTATGGCCAGAAAAACAGAGCTATAGCAGAGGATCGTCAGCGCAGTTAGCAGCTACCCACACACAAGGGATGACATCAGAAAGAGGTGGAAGGACCTCAGGGGGAAGGTCCGTTCCATGGCGTCCAGGCACAACATCGCCCTTAACAAGAATGGCGGTGGACCCCCACCTTCTCCCCTTGACTTGGCATCCTAGGAGAAGAAGGTCTTAGTTAGACATCATGCATCCTGAGGGCCTGACTGGAATCATCGGAGGGATTGACTCTAGTAGAAAGCAACACCCCCCCTGAGCACTAACCTCTTCAGTCCTTCATGCCTCCCAAGCACCCACTACTCCCCATTCTATCACAAACCACAAGAATGCACCCTCCACTATCACCCCACCTTCCTACTCTGCATGCCACACCACCCCTCTTCCACCATCTACACACCCACCCCACACAATGCACACTAAACCATCACTCTCTCCTCAACTACTACTCCCACAATCCATCACTACACACGCCAGATCCGAGTCATAATCACACCTCACAATGGAGCACCTGCATGGACAATCATGCCACAGCCCCACCGACTGCTAGCTAACACCACCTCGCTACCTATGGCAATTACAGCAATGTCAAACAGCAAACTCATGACTAAATATGATATGACAAGCATGGCCCAAAGCCCATTCATCATCCAGTATCTACATTGCTGCAAATGGCATTGCCATCCCTGGGTAACAAATCCACCCACTGCAAGCAGCACACCATGACACTATAACAACATATCCACATACTAACTCTCACCATTTCCATCCACAGCTAACTCTGCTACTGCCACCCAGCAGAGGATGCCAGGCTCAGACAGCCCTCCCTAGGATGAAGGTCCCAGTCGATGTCTGGAGGATGACGAATTGCCTGGGGCATCTAGGCCGACTGGTCAGTCCACCCTCAGCAGCCCCAACCTGGACATCCCGGACTCACCCTCCAGTGTGGCTACAACACCTCAGCTAGCCCCTCCTCCCCAAACCTGTTCCTCAGGGACCACTCAATTAGAGGTGTGCCCCACAGTACAAGGGCCTGAGTCAAGGCAACCCACCCCAGACAATGAAGGCCCTGGTGTTACTGGGAGTGGACACACTGTGTCAGGGGCACTGGCACAGGTGGACAGGGCCAGAGGGAGGGGAACTTTGGACCAAGAGAGGGGGCAGCAACAACATCAGACTGGCCAGGAGGCCCTCACCCAAGTTCTGCGTGCATACAACCAAACCCAGGACACCATGGCCCAGATCCTTACTACCCTGCAGGAGACCCAGAGGGAGAACGGTCTGGAGGTCATGCAGTAGTGGCAGACCCACAAAGCTACCATGGCCTCCAGAGCAGGGGGGCTGACGAAACTTAACACCATCCTGCATCAGTCCACCTCCAACCAGCAGGCCCCTACCATTAGCCAGATCACATCTGAGCCCTCCATGTCAGCCTCAGCCAGTGGAATGGAAGCCTTCCCGCAGGACACCAGCACCACTACCCCTGTAGCTGAGAAGCCCCCACACAACAGAGGACGTCCAACCAGACATCCAGCATTCACTGATACCAGGAGCAAGACCACTGCCAGGAAGTGAGCCTCTTCTGGACATACCCCCTTGTGTGTCACAGGGACACCATGTTGACTGTCCACTGTCATAACTACGTTTTCACATGGCCATCATACTGGACATCGACTCCCCAAAGGTGTGCTAAGTACTCTGGTGATCCCACTCATCAGCCCTTTCACTTGTATAATTAAAATAAACACCTTTGAGCACAGTTTCTGCCTACGTCTTTAGCTACCATGAGTACAAAGTATACAGCCATGACACGTGTAACAGGCAGACCATTGTCCTACCAATGTATGTGACAGAGCTAGAAGGGGGAGCAATCATTTACAAGTTCTGTAATACAGATAATAGCACCACATCTAAAGTAATGGGTTCACCCAATACCTACATTGAAGATACAAACCTGGTAGCAGCAGTGCACACAGCAGACATTGCTACTGGTTACATAGCA
This sequence comes from Pleurodeles waltl, assembly GCF_031143425.1. Lineage (NCBI taxonomy): Eukaryota > Metazoa > Chordata > Amphibia > Caudata > Salamandridae > Pleurodeles > Pleurodeles waltl. The sequence continues at coordinate 497,555,344 of NC_090444.1, forward strand.
TGGCTTTTACACATACCTGTATGTCAGTGAAAGTATTGTTGTATCAGATCTGCTCTGCTCTGGAATCAGCTGCACCCTCATCATCCTCCTCCTCATCACTCCCCATGTTCGCTTCATCAGCCACTGGCACAGCTGCACCCTCCTCAGCATCCAGTAATAGGATGTGACATCTGAGAGCCAAATTGTGTAACATGCAGCACGCTACAATGATCTGGCATACTTTCGCTGGTCTATACAGAAGGGCCCCTCCTGTAAGGTACAGGCACTGGAATCTGACTTTCAGCACTCCAAAGGTGCGTTCAATGACCTGTCATGTCCTACCATGGGCCTCATTGAAACAGTTTTCTGGTGCTGTAATCGGATGCCTGAGAGGTGTCTGTAGCCATGGCAGGTTGGGATAACCAGAGTCACCTGTGTGCACAGAGGTAATAGGCATATTGAAAACTGTAGCTAAATCTGGAAGGTGATGTAGAGTGTTCAGAATACAGAGGCACACATATGACACGTTACATACCGATGAGCCAGACACGATCCCTTTGCAATGATGCCATCAGGTGTGGGATGCTGCTGCTCCACAGAATGTAGGCATTATGCACTGAACCTGGGAACCAGCCAGTCACTAGTGTGATGTAGAGGTCTGTGAGACATACTACCTGAACATTGATTGAGTAGAAGTATTTACAGTTCCTAAACACCAGTTCACTCCTCCTGGGTGGCACCAGGACAATGTGGGTCCAATCCATAGCTTTGATCACATGTCGCATATGTGCTACAGTGTAGAAGGCTGCTTTCACAGTGGGCAGATCGTCACATTGGGGGAACCTGCTACAGCTGCCTATATGTTTGAGTAGGGCACATAGGACGTTTTTCAAGATGTGGCTGAACATGGGCTGTGACATCCCGGCAGTCCAGCCCACTGTAATTTGGAAGAACCCTAAGGCAAGGAAGTGGAGGACTTCCAACACCAGTACTGTGGGTGTGATGGCATTGGTAGGCTCCAACAGCCTCACAAGCTCCATGATGGTCTGACAGTTTATCTGATAGCACTGGATGATGTGCTGCTCTTCAAGGCTGGCAAGATCAACCAGGTGCCTGTGGACAGGAGCATTCCTCACCATCATTCTTCCACTGTACCTGGGAATAGGAGGGAGTGGTAATCAATATGTGCATAAAGGACTGTGTGGACACAGTGGAGCTGTGCACAGGTCACTGTAAAACATCCATCACACACCTCATAAACCCCCTCCATACACATTGTAGAAGTAAAATGGCAGACGCCTGTCCTGCATGCACAGGACAGATGGAAGTGAATGAATCTAGCCGGTGTAAGATGTCATCGTGGTAGGTGGTTGCAACCGCCGTGCACTCCTCATTTGGTTAACATGGTTGCCTATGGGAGACATGAGCCAATGGGGATCACCACCACCGGTGATGTCTGTGGCGGCCGTGACCGCCATTTCATGTGCTCATGTTCACTTGAATCCTGCACTTGTGCTGAGAAGACCTCTCATCTCTCTATCCATATCTGCTGTCTGCTGGCATGTGGTGTATGTGTAGTGTGCAAAGTTTGAGGTTTCATATCACACAGCTATATGGGTTATGTGGCTATGCAAGTATGCCTCCAAACGCCTGTAGAGTATTTAGTTTGGGTCTTGTGATCGTCAAGAGCCATGACCCAATGGGCTGGTTCTGCCAGGTGTTGAGGGTATGGCTTTCATCCTGTACAGGATTGAATGTGTGTCAGCATAAGTGAAACTCATGTGCATGACTTTGGTTGCACATATGGGCTGTTATTGGAGTGGCATGTGCGAGTGAAGGCATGGCATGTAATGACATGGCATTACAGTATGTTGTACTGACTTGTGTGCGGCTGTTTTGCTGGCATTGACCAATTGCTTCCTGTCTCTCTTTCCCCCACCCTTTCTCTCACTGTACCACCCTCCCTCTATGTCCTCCTCTATCTTTGTGTGAATCAGCAGCAGCTAGTGAAGGAGAAGGGTCACCAGCAAGTGGGGAAGTTGCATCCCACGGGAACCAGGAAGCTGATACCAGTGGAGCTGACGGGACCAGCAGGAGGGAGAGTGAGTGGAACACCATGGGGGAGACAGGAATATCTACACTATCATCAGATTCTTCCTCTGATGGCAAGCCCCTGGTGGTGGCGGAACCTTCAGGCCCTATGCCTTCACCATCCATGTCCGCCACCTACCTTACCAGCACCGCCATCCCTGTAGCTCCCCACTCAGGTCTCCATGCCTGCTCACCCAGGAGGGTGGGCCTCTCCTTCGCCCCAGGCACCTCTGCCCCTGCCCAAGTCAGTCCAGCTGCCCTTAATGAGGAGGCTATTGACCTCCTGAGGTCCATCTCTGTTTGGCAGACAACCATTATGTGTGCCATCCAGGGACTGGCATCCCAGATGCAACAGTCAAATATGTTTCTGGAAGGCATTCATGGTGCCCTGTCTGTGCTCCAGAGATTGTTTCAGGCTCTGGTCTCCTCACTGATGGCAGCCAGTGTACCTTCTTCTTCTGTCCCCCCTACAACTACTTGTTCCCATTCCTACATCCCTCTCCCATTTCCCATCCAAAATACACTTTCATTCCAGCATGTATCCCCTCAAACAGGCTCAGAGCCCAATCACATGCACCACAAACGCCACCACCACCATGCAGACACCCACCATTCAGATGTAAACACAACATTCACTCCCTACACTGACTCCTCTACCTCCTCCCCCTCACAGTCACATTACCACTCACAACTGCAGACACCACATCATCAGACCCAAGTCCAGCCACATGTGCTGTCACTGCCACCACAACAGCAGACCCCCATACATGCACCCCATACACCACATCCGCACGCACCACAACAGCCAACACAACCAAATGCAGTACATCCACCCTACCTGCACACACCACCCCAACATTCACTCACACATCCCCCCTGCCAGCTCCCTGAGTCTCCTCCACTCCTCCTTCCGCCCACACTCACCCACCCAACACAAACCCAGCACCACATATCATACACCCACGTACCAGCAACCAAACCACATCCACGTACACAACTGTCAACTATCCCCTCTCCCTCCAGTCCCAAGCGCCTTACCCATGACCTACCCGCTGCCCCTAAAAAAAATTCCTCCATGAGTTTTCCATCTCCCCATCCCCAGGTACAGTCCCTGTTCCCCCAAACACCCTGCTACCCTTGCCAGACCCTGCTTTCAACCTCCCTGTCCTACTCAGGGCTGAGCCATGCACCGCAGACTGCAGTCTGCAGTTCCGCCACAACAGGCACACCTGCCCCTAACACCTCCAGCCCTGGTAGCACTCCATCTGGGGCCCCTGCTTTCATGGCCTCCACTGCTGTCCCACCAAAGCAGGCAGGTAAGAGGGGTAAGGCTAAGGCGTCCCCCGAAAGCAGGACAGTAAGGAGGGGAAGCCTAAAAGAAGAGTAGGGATGGCCCATTGTACGAAAGTACCATCTTGCCTGGCATGTTACCCCCATCTTTATCCAAACCATTATGGAATGGGCTCCCCCTACAACTCAAACCCAGGTGAGAGCCTTCTTAGGCCTCACAGGGTACTATAGGAGGTTCATTAAGAACTATGGCTCCATTGCAGCTCCTCTTAATGACCTCACTAGTAAGAAGATGCCTAAAAAGGTGTTGTGGACAGCTAGCTGTCAAAAGGCTTTTGATGAGCTCAAACAGTCCATGTGCTCTGAACCTGTCCTAAAAAGCCCTTGCTACTCCAAGACGTTCATAGTCCAGACTGATGCTTCTGAATTAGGGGTTGGGGCAGTCCTAACACAGCTTAACACTGAGGGCCATGATCAACCTGTTGCTTTTATCAGCAGGAGGTTGACCCCTAGAGAAAAGTGTTGGTCTGCCATAGAGAGGGAGGCCTTTGCTGTGGTCTGGGCACTGAAAAAGTTGAGACCATACCTATTTGAGACTCACGTTATTGTTCAGACAGATCACAAACCTCTATTATGGCTTAAACAAATGAAAGGTAAAAACCCTAAATTGTTGAGGAGGTCCATCTCCCTACAGGGAATGGACTATACAGTGGAACATAGACCTGGGAGTACCCACTCAAATGCAGATGTACTCTCCAGATAGTTCCACTTAGACAATGAAGACTCATCTGGGCAAGGTTAGCATTATTGTCCCTCATTTGGGGGTAGGGTTGTGTAGGAAAGTATCATCTTGCCTGACACGTTACCCATATTTTTACTTGTGTGTCAGTTTGTTTTTGCCTGTCTCACTGGGATCCTGCTAGCCAGGACCCCAGTGCTCATAGTTTGTGGCCTGAATGTGTTCCCTGTGTGGTGCCTAGCTGTGTCACTGAGGCTCTGCTAACCAGAACCTCAGTGTTTATGCTCTCTCTGTCTTTAAAATTGTCACTGATGGTTAGTGACCATTTTTACCAATTCTGATTGCCACACTGGAACACCCTTATAATTCCCTAGTATATGGTACCTAGGTACCCAGGGAATTATGGTTCCAGGAGGTCCCAGCAGCCATTTTGCACCTTCATTCGGGGTTTAGTGGGCTCCTGCCCCCCTATCACTTTCGTGATTCTTGGACTTGGTCCCCTTCCTTTACAGGTCCTCAGGTCCAGGAATCCATCTTCAGTGCTTTGCAGTCAATTGTTGTCTTTGCAGAATCTCCTATCATGACTTTAGTGTGTTTCTGGGGAAGTAGGGTAACTTTACTCCTACTTTTCAGGGTCTTGGGGTGGGGTATCTTGGACACCCTTAGTGTTTTCTTACACTCCCAGCGACCCTCTACACACTACACTAGGCCTGGGGTTCCTAGGTGGTTCGCATTCCACTTTCTTAGTATATGGTTTGTGTTGCCCCTAGGCCTATTGCATCCTTTTGTATTCTACAGTGTTTGCACTACTTTTCGAACTGTTTACTTACCTGACTTTGGTTTGTGTGTATATTTTGTGTATTTTACTTACCTCCTAAGGGAGTATATCCTCTGAGATATTTTTGGCACATTGGGGGTTATTACAACTTTGGAGGAGGTGTTAATCCTTCCCAAAAGTGACGGTAAAGTGACGGATATACCACCAGCCGTATTACGAGTCCATTATATCCTATGGAACTCGTAATACGGCTGGTGGTATATCCGTCACTTTACCGTCACTTTTGGGACAGATGAACACCTCCTCCAAAGTTGTAATAACCCCCATTGTCACTAAAATAAAGTACCTTTATTTTTAGTAACTCTGGGGGTTATTCTAACTTTGGAGGAGGTGTTAATCCGTCCCAAAAGTGACAGAAAAGTGACGGATTTACCACCAGCCGTATTACGAGTCCATTATATCCTATGGAACTCGTAATACGGCTGGTGGTATATCCGTCACTTTACCGTCACTTTTGGGACGGATTAACACTCCTCCAAAGTTAGAATAACCCCCCCTGAGTATTGTGTTCCTTATGATATAGTGCTATATGATATAAGTGGCATAGTAGGAGCTTTGCATGTCTCCTAGTTCAGCCTAAGCTGCTCTACTATAGCTACCTCTATCAGCCTAAGCTGCTAGAACACTACTAATCTACTAATAAGGGATTACTGGACCTGGCACAAGGTACAAGTACCATCAGTTACCCACTATAAGCCAGGCCAGCCTCCTACACCCATACAAACCCTGATCACTCCCTCACCCCCATTCCAGAGGTGCCTGCATGCCCCATTGGTGTCCCTGTCCTGTGGAGGTCTGCACATTGAAGTCAGGAGTCAAGTTGGGTGCAGTGTGCCCGGGACATTTAGGCCCTCATTCCTAGATTGGCGGGCGGCGGTCGCCGCCCGCCAAGCGGGAACCGCCAGAAGACCAGGACATTCTGAGTTTCCCTTCTGGGCTGGCGGGCGACCGCCAGAAGGACGCCCGCCCGCCCAGTGGGAAATCCCCTTCCACGAGGATGCCGGCTCCGAATGGAGCCGGCGGAGTCGAAGGGGTGCGACGGGTGCAGTTGCACCCATCGCGATTTTCAGTGTCTGCCACGCAGACACTGAAAATCTATGTGGGGCCCTGTTAGGGGGCCCCTGCAGTGCCCATGCCAGTGGCATGGGCACTGCAGGGGCCCCCAGGGGCCCCACGACACCCGTTCCCGCCAGCCAGGTTCTGGCGGTGAAAACCGCCAGAACCAGGCTGGCCAGAAGGGGGTCGGAATCCCCATGGCGGTGCTGCTTGCAGCGCCGCCGTGGAGGATTCCCTGGGGCAGCAGGAAGCCGGCGGGAAACCGCTGGCTTCCCTTTTCTGACCGCGGCTTTACCACCGTGGTCAGAATGCCCCCGGAAGCACCGCCAGCCTGTTGGCGGTGCTTCCTCCGTCACCTACCCTGGCGGTCATAGACCGCCAGGGTAGGAATGACCCCCTTAGACATTCATGCACTGGCGCTTGTGGCATTTTGTAAATAGTTGTTTTATTTACGTATTTTATATTTCTAATTATATTTATCTACAACTGCACCATTTGTGTCAATGCTACATAGCTTGTCCTGGCTTTCCTTGCACATGTATGTGAGGTGACTGTGCGTTTGTGCTTGTGTGTGTGTACTAATGTCCTTTCCTGTAGTGTGTAGTGTGTGCTAGGCTGGGGTACTTACGGCTGCTATCTATGTCGGCGGCACTGCTCCTGGATCTCAATGGCCAACAGAAGCATTTGAAACACTTGCAATTTTCGTGCTATGGCACCTGCAGATGTGCCTGTGTTCTAGAAGGTGGGTGCTTCCTTTTATGTTGTTTGTTTCCACCATGGTTTTCACAGTGGTTAGACCGCCACAGAAGTGCTGGCGGTGTGCAACCTCGTTTGGCCGTCATGCTAAAAAATGTGAGTCTTCCTCGACCGAGACCCTGATAGAGGGAATGTCTTGAAGGATTGACCAACAAATTGATATATAATATACTGAGGCCCATATTTATACTTTTTTAGCGCTGCATTTGCGCCGCTTTTTGACGCAAAAACGGCGCAAACTTACAAAATACAATTGTATTTCGTAAATTTGCGCCGTTTTTGCGTCAAAAAGCGGCGCAAACACGGCGCTAAAAAAGTATAAATAAGGGCCTGAGTGTTTTTAATTTTTCCAAGGAAACAAAATGCTCCAAGCACCAGGCAAGGGGGACTTCTTAAAAGAGGTCTGAGGAGGGCGGCCCTGCTGAGGAGAACAGGCCACACTGGCCTAATGCCATCCGCTTCCGCTCCACCTCAGGGAGTCGTGGCTCTGAGCTTTACCTTCTCAAACCCTATTTCAGTACATTAAGCTCCCTGTCAGCACTTTTCCAGCCCTTTGCTTGCAAGATTAGCAGTGCTTACGGTCCAAGGTAAAAGTCACTGGCCTAAAAGCCTATGGAGCCGCAAGCAGAAACTACAGAGGAAGAGGAAGAGGGAGCGGGGAGCTAGGCCGCAGGGAGATTACTTAATTAGTTAGTTGCTGATTTGGTGAGGAAGGGCCAAGGCATTCGCCTCACAACGCTCCACTGCTGCTTTGTCGCTTCCCCCTTTCTTCACCGTTGCCACCATTCCCTGGGCCTTTTCTCCCAAAGTACCACTGCTGGCCCCTTCTCGCTCCTCCCGGGGATTGTAACATACCAGTCTCTACAGGCGTCTCCACAGGTGCGAGGTGCATGGCAGCAAGGCAGCAGACAGCATTTCAGAAACAATAGTCTCCTCCGGGGCTCCTCCGGGAGTCCTCCTTACGGCACAGGTAGTTACCGGACAGTTATCGGGCCCCTCAATGACACCCACCTTGGATGCCAGAACATTTGCATATGTATCACAAGGTCATTGACAGAAATGAATGACCTTCACATGTGTTCTGACATACAGAAAAATAGAAGGCACTGATATGACTACACAGGCATTTGTGGAAAGTCCAACATGTGTCCATGCAGGCAGATAGAAAAGTGCGGTTTCATTTCCCATGAACGCACCACTGTGATCATATGTTAATGAAATATCTTTACACTTACACAGCATATAGCAATCTTCATTGACACATTTGTGTGCACGATATTCTACAACCAAGATGCATGAGGAACTATATGTCACACATATAACTGAGCATCATGAAGGCTAAACCAACAACACACTACAGAGTAGACACACATGCACATGCAGATTGCCAGGGGTAAGGTGATCTCAACCCAGCCGTATTCCACTGCATCCTCTGAGTAAAAATGGTCATGGCTGTCACATGTCTTACCATGTATTGGACACAGCCCATCATGTCTATTGTGTTGTTGGTATGTGTACAATTTTATATCAGACATAACAATGTGGTACACCCACAAATATATGTTAGAACACATATGTACACTCATAGTACACAAGTGCTAACATGTATGTGGACACAGTGTAGCTACACATGAACATATGCACAAAGTATAAGTCATTGCATGTATAACACACATAAAGCAAACATGTAGGTTGAACATACCAATGTCACTGTCAAGATATGAATGGATAGGCACACACATGTCGCGGTACCATTATTACAAGATTATTGCAGAGCCCCTGTGACATGGTATGTGAATCTGGATGCACTCTAGGCCTACATAGCAAATTTCCACACATTCCTGTCATGCATCAAAATTTTTTTTATGCAAACGGCTTAATTCCATACTATGTAACACCAGAAAAATGACGCCGGGCCCCTAAGCAGCTATCTTAAGTCCACAGGGGTTTTCACACACAATGGGACAAAATCGACGCATGACCACCATGCATCAAAAATGTACATACAAATGCCTAAAATTCATACTTTTATATGCAGCAAAAATACGCCTGGTCCCTAAGCGTCTATCGCAAGTCCACAGGCCTTGTCAGGCACAATGGGGCACAATCGATGCATGACCGTCATGCGTCCAAAAAATGACACATAACTGAAAACATGACACATAGCCCCAGGAAGTGATGAAACAGGACAGCCTGCCTGCACACAGACTCTTATTGTCTGTGACTGTGTGAGGGTGTGAGGAGCTTGTGTTGTTGGTGGATTGGAGTTTTTGCTGTTTCTGTGCCGCGTCCTATAGCTATTGTGTCTTTTTTGTTTTTTAATCAGTCTTATATAGTGTATTTGTCCTGTATTTGTCATGGTATTGTGGGATGCTTGTCTAGGAGGTGGGTTAATTTGTTGGGTAGTTGGGGTAGTTGAAGTAGTTTTAAATTATTATTTTTTCCTTGCAATTACATTTGCAGTATATATACATTGCATGATGTCAGGGAAAGGGAGACTGTCCAAGATGTTAGCAGGTGGGCTGGGGGGCTTTACATGGCTTGTGCAGCAGCAACGTCCTGCCGCTGTCCACCGCGACCCGAGCGGAAAGATCAGCTCTGGGCGCAGCTGGAGCCGCGGTTCATTTTCTCAGCTGCAGGGCGAGCTGTGCCCCTTTTTTCCGATATTATCTCGCACAGGTCCTAAATTGGGCATCGGACCTTAGCGAGTTCAGGGCATGGCGTGCCCTCGAAATTAGGAGTAGGCATCGTCCCCCACCCCCTCACATACCTTGTGTTAACTGTTCTTTTCTTTGTCTTCTTTTCTCTTCTTTCTCATTTTCTTCTTTCCTTCATTTTTTACAAATAGGAGCCATATTCTTTCTCCCAACATGCCTTTCTTCTACCTCTTTCCCTGCATGCATGAGGATCCGTTTCTAAAATGGCATCTTCATCCATGTTGTCCTATGGTCCTTTCCCAATCCAACATGGCGTCTTTTTTCTTCCTGTCTGTCACTTCCTGTTTTAGGGTATATAAGGAGTCAAATTTTTGCTCTCCTTGCGCTGCAACACTTCCTTTGGCGGTGATCATGCTGTGGTTGTTTTTCCTCCAGCCTTTTTCTTCGCCTGTTCCAGTTTCTTCCAGTGTTTGTTTTCTTTTTATTGGAAGACCTACATTTTTTCTTCTGCTTATTCTCTATTCCAGGGAGTTCCAGGCATAGAGAGTTTTCCCTTTGTTTTGTTTTTTTGTCTGGGATATTTTCTGGAGGGCACAACTGCGTTTTGACTCCATTGTCAGAAGCATTGTGGCTACCAGAAAGGGCCACCCTTACCTTGGTCAAGTCAGAACCTACGAGGATCGAGACCACCCTGCAGTTCCAGTTGGCCCGAGTCGTAAGCGACTTGTAATTCGTGACAATTATCTGCTAATGATTCTTCGACTGGGTGGCTGCATGATTCAGAGCTGCCCCACAGAGGCCAGAAAGCTGCAGTAGGGAAAGGTGCTCCACCATCTGACATGAATATTCGGCACCAGACGCAATGACCACCAACACAAACACTGTTGGGCTGGCCTGATCTCAAGGGAGCAAGATCTACTGCATCACCTGGGCTTTGAGATTGGTGAAGCAGTTGGTTAGTATTTATTTTTTATAGCAATACCATTATTTGCATGTGCAGGACAGGCGCTGATAAAGCTGAGAGCAGTATGTTTTGTCAAAGGATCTGTACATGTAGTATTGTGTCTGTATTAAGAGCCCCAGCATCACCTTAGGACTGCCATTATAAGAAACAGTTATGCAGCAGAGTCGATGCAGAAGTGTTATCTTTCTGAGCAATCATAACAAAGTGTTGTGATGTATACATAGCGCTACTCTGTTTAGACCAACACAACATGAGGCCTGCGCCAGGCATCATGTACAGGAGGGGGGCCCACCGCCTGTTTGGGGGGGCTGAAGGACATGACTGAGAAATATGAGAAATAACTTAATGCCATATTTCCTGCACTTTGAATGGATGATCACAGCAGGTTTTATAAGGGGGCAAAGCACAATAGGGTAGTAAGGGTGAAAGGCACCGCACATCTAGGCAGTAAAACAATAATTTTAGACAAGTATCAAAGTAACCGCAGAGTCTGGTGCAACCTGGCCCAGTGCCTTACTACCCGGTAGGCACCAAAACGGGTATCAGAGTGCCCAAAGACAAAATTGGACAAAATCGCCACAGCACACAGAAAGTATAGTCCAATAGTAAGGCAGGGATAAGTATCCCTGGTAGTATGTTGCTGAGTTGCAAAGTTGAATGGAGTCTCAAGTCCTGTTTGCAGATGGTGTCTTTTATTTGTAGATACTAGAAATCATTGTGCCATCAGTGAGATACAGCCAACACGTGTTTCGTCACACCAGTGACTTTATCAAGGCTGGGCCGTCCGGCCAGGATGGTATGTAACGAAGGTAAGTAATGAGGGAGCCTCGTGATCAGTTGAATGGGCTTTGAAGCGTCAGTGGTAACTTCTTGAAGTAGACCTATCAATAGTGTGGCTGAGTAAGAAAATAGGCAAGTATGAAAAGGCAGGTTGGCAGGCCCTGATAAGCCTGTGGTCGGAACCTGAGAAGGCGAAGGGACGTGTGGCACCAAGTTGTCTGAACGAGTACCGGGGGCATATGATTGTATATGATGGGCCCCTATATACTCAGCAGAAGTCGTGATAACCTGTTTTGTTGATATTCCTGCTGAGTACATCATTTGCCTCCACATAAATAGATGCAGTTGGACCCTACCTGCACAATGCTGTGCCATATTTCTCATAAGGTGCACACTTGGCGGGGAAAAGGGGTGAACTAAGACCACAAGGACTGCAGTGATGCACTTGGTGCAGCACAACGTTCCTTCAATCTGCCCTTTTGTATCATTGGCCAACACCATTTAAGGGAGCTTGACTATGCACTGGGTCCAGACTACTAGCACTTTCCTCTTCCTGTTCATTGTTTATCACGTACAACCCGAACTTTGTCTATTACCCCACACCCATCTGCTGCTTGTGATGTGCTGTACCACAGGCCTGCCACATCTTACTTACAGTATGGGTCTTCCCTGCAACTGCACCAGCACTGGCACATTACTCAGAAACCTGCACCAACACATGCTTCCTTTGACCACAGAGCAAGTGTGTTTGTGTTGAGGCATATGTCTATGGGCACATTCTTATCCCCTCCTAGACAAATAATGCAATACCAGGCCAAAAATGGCTGGCCAAACAGTATTGGCAAGACATCTGTAATTTCAATCAGTTAATGTGCAGGTAGGAACAATGAAATGAACATAAGTAAACTGTCATGGCATCATAGCTCAATTGTGTGTGCCTTGTAATGGCACACACAGATTAGTAACTACAAACAAGAATGCATGAAAGCATTCCTCAACACTTTGAAATACTCACACAACCCTTAGGCAGTTGTCCATCAGTTTGCGGTGACAATGAGGTAGATGTCTTCAACATCAGGGGCAGGCTCAAAAGCTATGGGTGTTACAATGGGATAGCCACTGCAACAACCATCGCATGCCCCTCAGATGTAGAATAGAGTGTCATGCAGTCCCATATGTTCATTGAGGAGTAAAGCTACAAAACACATGCATGACAATTCCATGTACCTATGGTGCAGTGAAAAGCACAACAGGAGTGTCAGGGAAAGTGATGGTTTTTAGGTGCCAGGGTGTCCATTACCTGAGACTATGGCCCTCATTATGACATTGGGGGTAAATGCCGCTTACCACCACTGTGATGGCTGCCAACGTACTGCCGCGGTGGAAAATATCCGTTCGCCATATTATGACACACAAACACCAGTCCGACAGAATACAGCCACAGACACAAATCCTCCAGCCCAAAGGTCAGTGACAAAGTGAGTGACGGTACCAACACCCACACCGTTATGCCAACAAAATAACGCTCATCACATTATGACCGACTGATCACCATGGCGGACATTCAACGGCGTTAAACCATTGTCAGTACATAATGCCACGCTCAGAATGGACACCCACATTGGCCAATACAAAAAATACACACCTGACACTCATACACACATACACCACACTCACGCCACTATAAAACACACACCCAAATTACCCACAACCCTTTACGAATACAAATCATTGCCACCAGACTGACACCAAGACCACTGAGACAACTACACACACACCAATTACACCCATACATCCCTCATGCACCCCACATCAAACACCACACCACATTCCTCAATACAATCTCACCAACATACACCACACAACACCCATGTCCTCACAAAGACATCCCGTTTCACTGATGAGGAGTTAAGGGTCATGGTGGAGGAAATTGTCAGGGTAGAGCCACAGCTGTTTGGAGCATAGGTACAGCAGATATCCATTGCAAGGAAGATGGAACTATGGTGGAGAATCGTGGACAGGGTGAAAGCCGTGGGACAGCATCCAAGAACAAGGGATGACATCAGAAAGAGGTGGAACGACCTACATGGGAAGGTACGTTCCATAGCACCAAGGCACCGGCTCGCCATACCGAGGATTGGCGGTGGACCCCCACCGCCTGCCCCACTGCTCACAGCATGGGAGGGGCAAGTCTTGGCATTACTGCATCCTGAGGGACTCGCTGGAGTAGCTGGAGGACTGGACACTGTAAAAGCCTACATTTACTAATTATCACCCCCATACCTGCATGCCATCACATCCCCTCACCCTGACTCCCACCATTCCACTCCATCCCACATACTGCACCTACACATATGACTAACCCTAATGCCAGGCCCTGCATGCAATACCAATGCATGGACAGCCCTCCCAGCCCTGCATGGACACTCATTACAAAAGCATGCACAGCTTAGGGGAACTAACAATCCCACAATACTTCACCATACACAAGCAAAATGTGGCAGGGCAATACCAACGATAGAGGGGAAGCCAGGGATGTACAATATGTCATACCCAGGAAGCATAATACATCACTTACATCCCCACAGGTACCCCATCCAATGTCAGTGAAGAGGAGGTGCCACAACTATCCAGTCCCCCAAAGGAAGATGCCCCCAGTGATGACAATGACTCTGGACTTCAGGATCTGGATGACCTACCTGGCCCATCAGGGACCACTGGACAGCTGGTCACCCAAGTCCACTCATAGACCACCACAGAGCCTCCCCATTCAGTATCCCACACCACAGCACCCACACAGCGTACCCACACCTCGGTCCCCAGGACATGTCAATCAGCGGTGTGCCCACCTGCACAGGGACCCCAGGCTACAACTCACCCCCAAGACAATCAGGGACATGTGGTCAGTAGCAGTAGGTACACTGTTCAGGGGACAGAGGAACAGGCCAACAGGGACACTGGGAGGACTGCTGTGCACCAGTGGGAGGGCAGGACCAGAGAACCGACTCTCTAGGAGGCACTCTCCAAGATCCTGGGAGCCTACCAACATTCCCAGGACACAATGGGCCAGATCCTTGACAACATGCAAGAGAACAGGCGGCTGCAGGAGGGACAGTATGAGGACCTGCAGGCCATTAATGCCACCCTGATCTCTATAGCAGAGATGCTTGCAAACATGGCCAACATCATGAGGAAGGCAACAGCACACCAGTGGGCCCCTACCACTACCCAGTCCATTGACCAGCCCACCACTTCTGCTGCCGCTAGTGGGCAGGAGGCCACACCACAAGACCCACAGGCCACCAGTATCCCTCCCCTGCAGAAGGTAAACCACCCCACAAATGTTCCCGGCGACTCAGACAGAAACCAGAGACACTTGTTGAGACCCTCGCCAGGAAATGAAACTCTCCTGATTGTCCCCCTTGTGTCCCACTCAGTCACCTTGTCCACTTTGAACTGCTGTTGCTTCTCTTCCAGTTGCCCTATGGACACTGCACCTGTGCTACAAGCAGACTGGAACAGTACTGTGGACTTTCCTCCATCATCAGCCCCTTCCATTGCAATTTAACCTCAACTTTTTAAGCACTACAATAAACATCCTTGAACACAACTCAACTACTAGTATTTTATGTGTTGAGATGTGTATTTATGGAAACAGTCACATCCATTACAAATGAACTGTACACTGAGAGAGCATAGGAATAATGAATGACCTGTAGCCGGCTATAGTCAGCACTTCAGTACACATTTGTAATATCACCAACATCTGTAAAATGACAAACCATAGGTGACAGTAAGTACACTGTGAGAGCATAGAAATAATGACCTGTAGCTGGCTGTTGTCAGCACATCAGTACACATTTGTAATATCACCAACATCTGTAAAATGACAAGCCATAGGTGACAGTAAGTAGAGATAAAAGGAAGTTGCCATCATGCTACAGCCACACAAAATACATCAATAGTCGTAGTAATGTGCAGTTGCACTCTCTCACCTGTGTGTAATTGGAAGTACTGAAGGATAACTGATGTTCTGCTGTCCTCATCCTCATCCTCAGCCTATTCATCCTTACTGTCATCAGGGTCTACTGCTGCCACATGGGAATCTCCTGTCTCTTCCTCCTGCGGAAAGTGTACATGGCGTCTGAGGGCTAGGTTGTGCAACATGCAGCATGCCACTACTATGTGGCAGACCATCTTGGGTGAGTAGCACAGGGATCCACTTGTCAGATGGAGACACCTGAACATGGCCTTCAGGAGGCCGAAGGTCCTTTCGATGATCCTCCTGGTTCACCCATGTGTCTCAAAATAAAGTTCCTCCGCCCCTGTCCTGGCATTCCTCACAGGGGTTAGTTAGCAGCCACTATAGGTTTGGGTAGCCAGAGTCACCTGCAAGTACTGAGGGAGCACATTTAGCCTCACACAATCCGTGTGGTTAACAAAAGAGATATACACTAACATACAGTGTGTAGGGACCAAGGTTCACCTATTAGCCACACCCTGTGCCTCTGTCTTTGGGCCATCACATTTGGGATGCTGCTATTCCTCAGAACAAAGGCATCATGCACCGAAAAAGGATACTTAGCATTGAATTGGGAGATGTACTGGTCCACCAGGCACACCATCTGCATTCAGTGAGTGGAAACACTTAAAATTTCGGAACACCTGTTCATTCTGACGGGGGGAGATAAACACAATATATGTTTCATCAATCGCCCCAATAATATTGGGAATATGTCCCATTGCATATATTCTGGCCTCCACAGTGGCCACATCTTCCACCTGGGGGAAAGAAATGTAGCTGCACATGTGTTTGACCAGGGCAGCCAATACTCTTGCCAGCACGATTGAGAACATTGGCTGTGACATTCCTGCTGCCAAGCCCACTGTCACTTGGAAAGAACCTGTTTCCAGGAAATGAATCACTGATAGCACTTGCACAAGTGGGGGATCCCAGTTGGATGACGGATAGATGAGATCAGGTCAGGCTCTAATTGGGCACACAGCTCTGTGATTGTGGCCCTGTCCAATCTATAGGTGAGGATAATGTACCTGTCCTCCAGTGTAGCTAACAACACCAAGGGTCTGTACATGGGGGTATGTCTCCACCTCCTATTCTTCCGCAGCGGTAGGTATCTAAGGGACACAAGAGTGTGTAGGCTATCACCATTGGAACAATGAAACCAAAACTGCAGTGCACATGGTGCACTTATGTACTGGGACAGTGTTAATGGCGAGGTATGTGCCAATCTAATCTGTGACACAGTTATTCTTAATATGACTGTTTCCCCCACCCTGAAATGGTGAACATCTGTCCTTTATGTAGGGACAGGTGGAAGTGAGGTAATTCCACTGACATTGTGCGTCGTGGCAGATGGCGGCATTGCACCGCTGTGCAATTCCTCATTGGATAATATGGGGGTCTGAGGAGTACAGTGGCCATTGGGGATCTAGGCCGGCGGTGACGGTTTACACTGTCGTGGATGTGACTGCCATTTTCTATTTGATTCCTCACTTGTTTTCTGACCTTCAACAGGAGAACACCTACACTGCGTGTGCTGCTTTGACCTGTGTCTGGAACCTACCATGGCCTGTGTGACCGGGGAAAGGGCCCCAGCCTTCATTTCAGAGGAGTTGGAGCGACTGGTGGATGGGGTCATACCTCAGTATGGACAGCTGTATGGGCCTCAAGACCAACAGGTCGGTACTCTTTCACCACGATGCATGTGGGAAGGATGCATGGAGATGTGTGTGCAAGCATCATATAAGGGGTGTGGGGGTGGGGTGGTATCTTGGTGGTGGATGTGAGTTAGTGGGTACCCCTAAGGCCAGGCCAGACATTGCAGTGTGAGTCATCTGAAGGGTACTGGGTGTATGGGAAATATAGGTAACCTAGCTTGTTAGCAGTCCATTTTCAGGCAGGGCATCTGTATGTGACGGTGATGTGTGTGCCAACTGTGGTGTTGGTGCAGTCATTGAACCAGTGTATCCTTTGTCTCACTCCCCCCTTTCTTGTTTTGACATCCTGTCCTTGTGTGCATTACCATCATCTCATCATCTGGCGGAGGAGCAGGGGCACAGGTGACAGGGAGAGCTGCATCCCACAGGACCCAGGAGGCAGAGTCCACCGATGCAGAGGGAACCAGTGGGATGGAGGGCTAGAGGAGCACCATGGCAGAGATTGGAGGAGACAACACAGACTCTGATACCTCCTCTGATGGGAGATCCCTGGTGGTGGCGGGCACCTTTGTGACCACCCCAGCTGCAGGTACAGCCACCACCCCGTACCAGCTCCACCCTCCCAGCAGCCCTTCAGTGAGTTGCCCATGACAGCTCACCCATGAGGGTGGGCATCTCCTTCGCCCTCAAGCACCTCAGGCCCTTCCCCAGTGAGCCCTGCTGCCCTGAGTGAGGAGGCTATGGTCATCCTGAGATCCATCTCTGTAGAGCAGTCAACCCTTTGTGAACGCCATCCAGGGGCTGGCATCCCAGATACAGCAATGCAATACATTCCTGGAGGGTATTCACAGTGGATTGGCGGCCTAACAGAGATCAATTCAGGCTCTGGCCTCCTCTCAGATGGCAGCCATTGTCCCTGTTTGTACCCTTCCCCCTCCAACTACATCTTACCAGTCCCATTCTCCTCAACCCCTACCCATTCCAGGTACACATACAGACAAACATGCACACAAGTCACACACAAGAGTGGCAGAGGCAGACACAAGCACCACACTTCATCACACAAGCACAGTTGCAGACACGACAACATCCACTGCCTCCACTGTCTCCCCTTCTTCCTTCTCCTCCACTTCCCTCCCAGTCATGACCACACTCACAGCTGAATGCACTACATCAACATCCACCACCAGCATCCCCACTCCAAGAAGCACACACACCTCACTAGCAGACACCTCCACCACAGCCATGCACACATTCCCTCTGTTCTCTCCCATTCTGTCTGTCCCCCTCCTAAAGGACACAAACACAAACACTCACACACCCAACAGCCATCCACCTCACATCAGCATACTGCCCATGCACCTGCACTCAAATCCAGCAAACATATACCTCCTACAACCACTCCTTCTACCTCCACTCCCATCACTCCACTGTCCCTAAAAAGCTTTTCCTTGCTCAACTTGACCTCTTCCCCCCGTTCTGTCCATATGTGCAGGGTACCAAAGACCCAGCCCAGCACCTCAGCCAAACAGTCCATGGTGCAGTGATGGCACCACCTACTTGTGGTGGTAAGGATACCACACCACCTTTGAAGAAGGGGAAGGAGTCTGCACCTTCATTGAAGAACCGTAAGGAGCCTGCACCTCCATTGAAGAAGAGGAAGGAGCCTGCACCACCATTGAAGAAGGGGAAGGAGCCTGCACCTCCAGGGAGGAAGAGGAAGGAGCCTGCACCTCCATCTAAGAAGGGGAAGAAACCATCCACCCCTTCCAGGAAGAGTAAGGAATCCACGCCCCATGCAATGGAGGAGACGAAGCCCTCTACTCCAGCGGAGGCTGTGAGGGTGACACCTCCACCACCACCAGCTGTCACGGGCCCCCACTGCCAGCTGAGGAAGTACAGAGGCTGCTCAGGAGGCACCTCTATTCACCACAACACTGCAGCCATCAACAACTGCAGAGGCTGCCCAGGAGGCACCTCCATCCACCACCACACTGCAGCCATCAGCAGCTGCAGAGTCTGCCCAGGAAGCTCCTCCATCCACCACCACACTGCAGCCATCAGCAACTGCAGAGTCTGCCCAGGAAGCTCCTCCATCCGCCAACACACCACAGCCATCACTGCCAGCGGACGCCATGTACACCACCCTCCAGGGGCTGCTGTACGAGGGGCCCCCTCCAGAACCAGTGGGCAAGTCAACCACCTGAGAGACTGTGGACTTGCACTCCCCAGGAAAGAACAATGGGCATGTTGCCCCATCCAGAACCAGTGGGCAAGTCAACCACCTGAGAGACTGTGGCCTTGCACTCCCCAGGACAGAGCAATGGGTATGGAGCCCCATTCAGAGCCAGTGAGCTTGTTCCCGCATCTGGCTGAGGTGCCCCACCCCTCTCCCCCTGAGGTGCCTGCCCTCTTGCAAACTGATGCCCCTGCAGAGTTCTATCCGGATGAAGTCAGGATTCGAGTTGGGCCTTACACTGTGCCTGTGGCCATGTGGGCCCTTTGAACATTGGACTGGGCAGTGTCCCTTTGTGTACATGTGTACATATCTGTTTCATTGACAAATAGATAATTTTTTTAAATGTTGATTTGAATACAATCACCTTCATCCATTCCTGTTGTTCTATCATTATTCTGCTGTGTATAGGGGCCAAATTGTTATTCCTGTGCAGCTGGTTGTGTGTATGGTGTGTGTGTGTTGGGTGTGTGTTGTGTGTGTCCCTCCCTTGTGTGCTAGGCGGCTGTACTCACCGTCATCGTCTTTGTCGGCATTACTGTTCCAGGTGGAGCATAACATAGAAGATCATTGGGAAAACTTGCATTTCGGATTCCATGGCTGCGCTCTTCTTCCCTGTGTCTCCGATAGTGAGTCCTTTCTCTTCTGTGTTCTGTTTCTGCCAGGCTTTTGATGGCGTTGGTACCGCCCGAGAAAAGGTGGCGGTTTGCAGTGTCTTAATATGGTGGGCGGTACTGTCTCCCGCCTGGCTGTTGGCTGCTACCACCATGGTGGGTGTTGTTTCCTGGCGGTTGGTGTGGTACATTGGCTGTCTATGGGAGTTCTCACCGCCATGATCATAATTTGGCGGTAATTACCGCCAGCCTGTTTGAGGTATTGCCACCACTTTATCACTCACCGCCAGGGTCGTAATGAGGGCCTATGTGTGATTGACTGATCATAGATGTTTGACAGTTGGTCTAATCTACCACTGAGTTGACTTGGTCACTCAGCCTAACAAGTTGATTTTTAACACTGTCGTCCATTCACAGAAATGTCAAAATATCACAAAGCTATGTTTTCCTTTCATGTATTGCAGGTGGGCCTTTTCCCTACACCGTTGGAGAGGTGGCCAGATTTGAATACTCCAATGCTGCCAGTAAGTGTCACTTTGTGCTTCATGTATGACAATCCAGAGTTTGGTGTGAGACAGTCTGATTTGTGCAATGCAATGAATTCAAGTTTTGCGTGACCAATACTAGGATATCATTGGAGTTAGGATGGTGACAACATGTCTGTTGCAATGTTGATCACTGAGAAGGGCTTGATTGTTGCACAAGTGGCAACGTGTGCTGGTATGGAATTGTGGGTGTTAGGAGATGGAATGCATGGCCACATATACATTGATGTCTATCATGATAGGTGTCAGAGCAGCTGTTTATGTAATTAGCATGCCTGTTGACAACAATTTTATCACAGCACTTTTGACAGCACTGTGTTCCACGCTTAGCTTATGGTACGGGGCATTAGTTATGTAATCTGTAGACAACTTTAATGACCTGGTCAGGCTTTGGCCAAACTTTATGTGGACATTGCATTATTTGTACATGTGGGCACATCATGAGCAATGGTGTAACCCCTGGTAACGTATGCTCAGACCAGGTCTTAAACCAGGACACATGAATGAAGCTTTACCGTACCTTAGAATAGCCAGTGGGAAGTTTCCAGCCCCCCATCAGATGACCTCCAACTTGCATCCATGATGCCTGGGCAAGCCTTGATGCAGCACCAGGTGTGTTAAGGTGGTGGATTGCCTACTAAGGGCCATATTTATACTTTTTTAGCGCCGCATTTGCGCCGCTTTTTGACGCAAAAGCAGTGCAAACTTACAAAATAAAAGTGTATTTTGTAAGTTTGTGCCGCTTTTGCGTCAAAAAGCGGCGCAAATATAGCACTAAAAAAGTATAAATATGGGCCTAAGTCCCCCATATTGACAAGGACACACAAAATCTAAACTTGTTGGGCAAAGTGATCCTCACAAGTTAGTTAACACAAATGTTGATAAGGACGCATTAGTCCAATCACCTCTCAGCACCGATAGTCAACAATGGATAGCCGTCATCCCACTGACATGTACATGACACCGTGGATGGTTGGTAGGAAGTAGTTATAGATTAGGAGTAAGTAATTGTTGAGGAATGTGTGGTGGACTGCATGTGTCTTCTGCGGATGCAGTGTACATTATGGGGGTCATTATGACCCCTGCGGTAGGTGATAATGTGGCGGCAGTACCACCAACAGGCTGGTGGTACATACTGCCACATTATGACATTGGCGGGTTGGCTGCAGCCAACCCGCCAATTTACAGTTCCTACCGCCATGGCGGTAGCAGCCGCCAGGCCGGAGATAAAAATCTCCAGCCCGGCGGCTGCTATTGCACTGGCAGCGGCATTTTGACCCTGTCTACTGCCATGGTTTTTGTGGCGTTCACAATGGCATGAGAACCATGTAGGCCCTATCAGTGACAGGGAATTCCTTCCCTGTCACTGGTAGGAGTCCCACCCACCACCCCAAACACTCCCCAGATGTCCCCCAAACCCCCTCCATCCACGCTCCCCCCTTCTGGCCCCCCATACCCCATTCACACACACTCGCAGACACGCACCATGCATACACACACTCACTCACACTAGCATACACGCATTAATTTACACATGCATCCATTCATTCTTGCACACGTCCGTACACACATTCACACTGACATTAAGACACGCATTCAAATTTCCATTCATACACGCATTCTCACACATGCATACACCCACGCAAACACCACTACACACACAGTCGCATACACCACACACTCACACATTCATGCACACAACCCCAAACTTACACACACAACACTCCCCACCCCCTCCCCTGTCGGAAGTTCAACTTCACTGCATCCAGGGGGTTTTCCATCAGGGAACGAGGCCCTGCTACCGACAGTAGTGCCCGCCAGCAAAACACCGCCAGGCCGAATTATTTGTCATAAAACGGCTGGCAGCGGTCTCCTGGACCTTACCACAATTCGCCAATAAGGCCGGATTTCCACCCTTCTTGTGGCGGAAGTCCAGCTGTGGTCATAATTTGGTGGACGGATGTTAGCTGCGGTGGCGGTCTTTTGGTGGCTGTCGCCGTGTCGGTAGGTGGCATTTACCGCCAATGTTAAAATGAGGGCCCATATGTCTGTTCTACCTCCACCCAATGCTGTATTTATTATCCTAATTTTTCAGCTGCCAATATGACACCTGATGAATGACATGCATTCCACAAAAGGGCAAACAGATACTGTCACATTTTGCATGAGAGTGCTGGGAACCAGAGGATGGTGAGGAGTTTCCGGAAGGAAAGTGCCACAGGGGCATGGTGTGTTTTCCCACATGGTGGACGTCTGCAGCAGCCATAAAAAAAAATCTGACCATATTAGGGAAAATATCAGGGGTCTAGGTGGCCTCTGCGGATCCGAGCCACGCAACATCTGCTGCACCTGTCACAAGCCAGCCATCCAAGCAGTCACCTGCAGCAGTCTTCAGCCCAAACTTTAAAAGTGACAATAGATGGACATGGCCACCATGATGGCCAGACTGGACAGGTTGGAACAGGAAAGTGCACAAATTACTTAAGTACTGCAAAAGAAAACTGAAGAAATTGTGATGTGTAAGAGCCACAATCTACCAGTTCCTTCCCTCTCACTTTCAATGTTGATAATTTTTTTTAGATTGGTTTTAAAATGGGTAGTGTTTGGTTAGTGAAATAGTGTAGGGTAGGTATAGTTTAGAGTAAGTACAGATGGAGGATGGGATTTAGTATATTTCTTTAATTGGGGGTTAGGTGAGGGGTTATGTTGGGGTATATATGTAAAAACCAAAATGAAAAAAATACCAAAGAAATATATATTTGTTTAGGCCATAAGTTAACCCCTTCGCTGCCAGGTCTTTTCCCCCTCAGGTGCCAAGCCTTTTTTTGGCTATTTGGGGCAGTTCTCACTTAGGCCCTCATAAAGTTTTGTCCACATAAGCTACCCATGCCAAATTTGCGTCCTCTTTTTCCAACATCCAAAGGATTCTAGAGATACCCAGACTTTGTGGGTTCCTATGAAGGAGACCAAGAAATTAGCAACAATACAGCGAAGATTTTCTTTTTTTTTTTTTTAAAAAGGGAAAAAAGGGCGGTAGAAAAAGGCTTGTGATTTTTTTCCTGAAAATGGTATGAACAAAGGGTTTACAGTGCGAAAATGACCAGTTTCGCAGCTTTCAGGAACAGGAAGACTTGAATCAGAAAACCCAATTTTTCAACACAATTTTGGCATTGTACTGGGACATACCCCATTTTTGCTATTTGTTGTGCTTTGAGCTTCCTTCCAGTTAGTGCCAGAAATGGGTATGAAACCAATAATGGAGCCCAGAATGCTAAATATTTCTGAAAAGAAGACAAAATTCTGAATTCGGCAAGGGGTAATTGGTGTAGATCCTACAAGGTTTTCCTACAGAAAATAACAGCTGAAATAAAAAAGAATTTTATTTGTGGTAAAAAAACAGCCATTTTTCTCAACATTTTACTCTGTAACATTTTCCTGCAATGTCAGATTTTTTAAAGCAATATACTGTTACGTCTGCTGGACTCTTCTGGTTGTGGGAATATATAGTGCTTGTAGGTTCATCAAGAACCCTAGGTACACAGAGCTAATAAATGAGCTGCACCTTGCAATGGTTTTCATTCTATACCGGGAATACAGCAATGTATTTGTTGAAATATAAAAAGTGAAAAATGTAGGTATCAAGAAAACCTTTGTATTTCCAAAATGGGCACAAGATAAGGTGTTGAGAAGCAGTGGTTATTTGCACATCTCTGAATTCCAGGGTGCCCATGTGAATTACAGAGCATTTCTCAAAGACACATCTTTTGTACACACTGTCTTAAATTTGAAAGGAAAAAATGTAGAGAAAGACAAGGGGCAATAACACTTGTTTTGCTATTCTGTGTTCCCCTAAGTCTCCCGATAAAAATGTACCTCACTTGCATTGGTAGGTCTAATGCTCGCGACAGGAAATGCAACATGGACATATCACATTTTTACATTGAAATCTGATATGTTTTTTGCAAAGTGCCTAGCTGTAGATTTTGGCCTCTAGCTCAGCCAGCACCTAGGGAAACCTACTAAACCTGTACATTTTTTAAAACTAGACACCTATGGAAATCTCGGATGAGGTGACTTGTGGGGCTTTCTTACCCAGAATGCGTTGCAAAGCTCATGATCTGGCTAAAAAAACACTTATTCCTCACATTTTTATGACAGAAAGTTCTGAAATCTGAGAGGAGTCACACATTTTTTTCTACTCTGTGTTCCGCCAAGTCTCCTGATACAAATGGTACTTCACTTGTGAGGATAGGCCTAGCGCCTGTGACAGGAAATGCCACTAAACGCAACGTGGACACATCACATTTTCCCAAAGAAAACAGCTGTTTTTTGCAAAGTGCCTAGCTATTGATTTCGGCCTTTAGCTCAGCCGGCACCTAGGGAAACCTACCAAACCTGCACATTTTTTAAAACTAGACACCTAGTGAATCCAAGATGGGGTGACTTGTGGGACTCTCACCAGGTTCTATTACCCAGAATCCTTTGCAAACCTCAAACTTTGGCCAAAAAACACTTTTTCCTCATATTTCAGTGACAGAAAGTTCTGGAATCTGAGAGGGGCCACAAATTTCCTTCCACCCAGCGTTCCCCCAAGTCTCCTGTAAAAAATTGGTACCTCACTTGTGTAGGGAGCCTAGTGCCCTCGTAAGGAAATGCCCCAAAACACTATGTGGACACATCAAAATGATCAAATACTAAACTACCTGTTTTTGCGGGGGGCCTGCGTTTTTAGTCCTGGGCTCAGCAGCCATATAGGGAAACCTACCAACCCCAAACATTTCTGAAAACTAGACACCCGAGGGAATACTGTGAGGTATGACTTGCATGGACCCTTCAATGTTTTCTTACCCAGAATCCTCAGCAAACCTCACATTTAGCTAAAATAATCACATTTTTCCTACATTTCTGTGTGGGATCACCGCACCGGGACAAATTTCCTACCTCCCAACATTCCCCTCAGTCTTCTGGTAAAAATGATATCTCACTTGTGTCGGTGGGCCAAATGCCTGTGACAGGGAAGAGCCAAAAAAAACATGTTGCAACTGAGGGGGAACCAAAGTGGGTCCAAAAGGGTGGTTTGAAAAAAAAACATTTTGAGGCTGACAAGTGGGGCAGAATTTTTATTGGTATAGATGAGACAATGCTGGGTGGTAGGAATTGTTTGGATTCCTGCAGATTACGGAAGCTTCCATCACAAAAATGTGGAAAAAATGGGTGATTTCCAGCAAAGTTAGAGGTTTGCAGGGCATTGTGGGTAAGAAACCGGTGTGGGGTACATGTGAAGCGCACCACCCTGGACTCACCCAGATGTTTAGTTTTCAGATGGGTGTAGGTCTTGTGGATTTTTCGACATGGCAACGTCACAAAGTCCAAAAATTGCAGCCCTCACCATAAGTGGGACATTTTTTTAGAGCTAACCCAAAATAATCAGATGTCCTCTTGCTTGCCGGATAAGGTGTTTTAGTGTGAGGGGGAGAGCTGAAAAACTTTTACTTCCTTAATTTGGGGTGAGAGCATAACCATGCCCATACTGGTTGGTAGCCACCAACACACTATCTTTAAAAAACAATTCCCTGGCATCTAGTAAACTTTCTGCCCCCCGAGGTGTGTATCGGGGGTAATTTCCCCATCTGCCCACTGGCGGGCAGAACAACTTTGGCCATACCCCCACCCTCTTATTTTGAAAAAAAAATCCTCCCTGGTCTCTGGTGGGCTTTCTGGCCCCCTTGGGGGCAGATGGGCCTTCCAAAAATAGGGTGATCTGCCCCCAAAGAGGGCAGATATGGCCAACAGTAATGTGCCCCTATGGGGAATGACCCTTGCCCAAGGGTCTGTCCCCCAAACAAAACACACACATACACACACACACCAATCCCTGGTCCCTAAGTGTTTTTTGTCCCCCCCGGGGGCAGATCGGTTTAATAGAAATAGGCGATCTGCCTCTAACGGGGCAGAGATGGCCTAAAAACAATTTGCCGACCCCCGTGTGTGACCATTGCCTAAGGGGTCGCTCCCCTTATCAATATAAATAAAATAAAAAATCCCTGGTGCCTAGTGGCTTCTGCCCCCATTGGCCTAATTAATATAGGCCAATCTGCCCCCACAGGGCAGCAAAGGCCTAGGCAAAATATTGCCCCCCGGGGAGCAACCCTTGCCTAAGGGGTCACTCCCCTTATCAATATACATTTTTTTAAAACATCCCCAGTGCCTAATGGCTTCTGACCCTCCAGGGGCAGATCGGCCTAATTAATTTAGGCCAATCTGCCCCCAGGGGGACAGAAAAGACCTAATAAAAAAATTGCCCCCGGGGAGCATACTAAACATGACCTGTTTACTACTTTCTGATCAGAATCTACCACTAAAACAGTATATGAGGACAGCCCTAATGCTAGCCTATGAAAGGATGAGGCCTCACAGTAGTGGAAAACTAATATGAGAGTTTTCCACTACCAGGACATATAAAACACACAGGTGCCTTTTACCTACACAGCACCCTGCTATATGGGTTACCAAGGGCGTACCTTAGGGGTAACTTATATGTAGAAAAAGGGGGGTTTAAGGCTTGACAAGCACTTTGAAATACCAAGTTGAAATGGCAGTGAAACTACACACACAGGCCTTACAATGGCAGGCCTGAGACATGGTTAAGGGGATAGTTATGTGGGTGGCACAATCAGAGCTGCAGACCCACTAGCAGTATTTAATTGACAGGCCCGGGGCACATGTAGTGCACTTTACTAGGGACTTACAAGTACATTAAACATGCAATTGGGTGTGAGCCAGTGTTACCATGTTGAAGGGAGAGAGCTTATGCACTTTAGCACTTGTTAGCAGTACACAGAGTCCTAAAACCAGCAAAAACAGTGTCAGAAAAGTGGAGGGAGGCAGGCAAAATGTTGGGGGATGACCAACCTAAGGCTGTCAGGTCTAGCATCTGCACTGTCCTGCACTGTCTAACATCTGCACTGTGACCAGCTCTCACCAGGATGTCTGCTGTGACTATCTCCTCCAGCTCATCCAGGTCCTCTTGTGGTGCAGTCTGCAGAGCTGCATTTTGGTTCCTGACCAGTTACGCCTTAGTCCTGCGCTTGCAATAGTGTCAGCGCTTCTTGCAATCAGTTACAGTCCTCTTCACCTCTGCCACGCTGTTGACATTGTCTACTATTGCCTGCTATATTGCCTCTCTCCTACCGACTGGTAATTTGGAGGTGACGGAGAGCTGGTGTTGGTGCTCCGTCACCCCTCTGTCCAGGATGTCATACTCCTCCTCACTAAAACAACACTTGTGCTTCCTGTTCTTCTCCTGGGACTTTTCTGGACTCTCCTGGCTGGTACTTGGGTTGTGGGGTCTCCCTGGGGTCTCTCCTGGTCTGCAATCTCCATCTTGTTTTTCAATTTGTATTTTTCTTGCTTGTGTGTTTTTTTATACTAATGCAGTTAAAAAGGACGCTAACCCATTTTGCCTCAAAAACACGTGCCACAAAAGGGTCTACCACCACTTTTGCAGCCTTAGCATCATTTTTAGTTATGGCATGTCACAATGAATAGTGTCAAATTTTTTAATGCTAACCATTCCTTAGCGCCATTGTCATTTTTCAAATATGGCACATGGATGGTAGCTCACATTAAACATTTTGATGCACAACTGCGCTAGTGCGGTTGTATGTCATTTTTCATAAATATGGGCCTAGGTTTATACAGACTGCTTGCATTGCTGTTTCCAAGAAAGCACTCCAAGCAGATTCACACATTGATGGAAAAGGATGAACGTGATTTTGAGTAGAAAGGAGTAGATGTGAAAAAGAACGCCTTGCATTGAGAATTTGATACAAATCAAACAACTGTATTTCATGTCAAACACTGTTTTAAAGCAAATATCTTCAAAGATAATTTCTTGCTGTCTTGGACTGACCAGTAGCTGCTAGAATTAAACATTATCTTTCACTGAAATTACAAGACAAAGTGAATATGAAGAATCAAATGAAGATAAAACACTGGTTGAAAACAAAAATCATATTGATACATAAAATACAAACAATGAACTATAAATATTATATTTAATTTTACAGTTGCCTTTTTCTCTTAAAAATCACTCCACCGTTTCCGGATGCTCTTTGTGGTTATGCATTTGTAAGGGAATTAAATGTCTTTTGCAAATCAGATGGTATCACCTTCAGATATTTCCATATAATTGGCAATCACTTGTCTCCTCAATATATCTAGACAAACATCTCATTCATGGTTTAAGAAATTCATTCATATTTACCACGAGAAGTTGTAACAATGAGTTTCCTCTGACGTAAATATGTTAAGAGTTTTCTGTATCTTGTAAAATCAAAATGTTACTAGAAATTAAGTTTTTTTTTAAAAAATGTATTATGGAAAACAAGTTCCCGTATTAAAATAACTGTGGCCATTTTGTCCTGTGATCACTAGTATATTCTAATAATTTTGGAAGATTGTAATGTCAGATTAACATTAATAAAAAAGCTATGATATCTCTATGTGGTTCCTGTTAATATTTTTCAGTCATATTCAGTAAGGCAAGGAATCCACCCTTGCCTGCCTAAATCCTACTATGTAGCTAATTTCTCTCTCAAATTGGGCTCTATCTTAGTTGGATTGCTTTGTTTTACTCAGACATTGATTTTTAGGTCCTTCACAATTAATACTTTCATGATGACTCAATTCTTTAGGCCCAGATTTACAGGCAAAAAGTGATGCTAAGTCACATAAAGAGACAGAAAGTCTTGGAAGGATATTCACTTTATAACGCAAATCATGTTTTAAACTGGAAGGGTGCCTTTTTTACTCTGCAAATGTCCTTTGCCCTTCTTTGCGCTAATGTGCGCAACTTTTTGTTAAGGGGGCATTCCTTGAACGTTAGTTGGGCAGAACTGCTGAAAACCTATTACTTTTGATGCAAGACCTGATGTAAAAAGATATCTAAGCCAGACTAACAGGTGCTACTATAAAGACATATTTTAATTTCTCCAAACATTCGACAATGCATGTGTGCTGCAGAGCACAGCACACTTATAGTGTGTAGAATGTCACAGACATTGACTAGTCATAAGATTTTAGTAAAACTCCTATACTAAACAGCACGCACACCTTTCTGAACAATGGTTCAAAAGAAGTGCTTTGTGCTGGGCAGCCTTTAAAGTGAGAAATTAAAGGTACCATTTTGAACCCAAGAACAGCTTACTGCTTGGGCTCAGAATGGTACCTTAAATTCCTCACTTTTGAGTCCAGGAGGGTAGTTATTCTGGCCAATGCACACAAATGGGGCCACGTATGTTTTGTTAATTCCTCAGGGGCCTTCAAAACAAGCTGGCCAGACCCTTGCTATGCCTCCGCTCAACATTCAGGTATCCCTACATCATACATGCCTCACTGGTGATTAGTGCGCTTTACAAATCCCTGATTGATTGATTGATACAATGTGGGTAAACTGTGCTAACAATGGTTAAGTTCTTCCACCTTAGCAGCTGTCAAACAACACCTTATTCTCCTTTCAGAAGAAGTTGATTTACAAGATTTCTTGTTAAAACACAGGAAGCCATGCACAAAATGCTGCCTGTATGCCAAATATAACAAGATCTGGAAACTTTCCCAGATGCAAGCTGCTGCACGTTTAAGGCAGATTGATAAGGAAAACATAGAAAAGGCTTTAGCTGTTGTCAATAACGGCATAAATACTTTGTGCAACGGAATTTACACCTTAAATAATATAAGGTCATCACAATTGATATTACTCAGAATTACATGTCGTTTTTACAACACAGACAAAGCCAGCTGGGCTCCATCATTTATTTGGGCAATGCAGGTTCTTAATAGTGGCTGCATGTCTTGGAAGCATGTTACCAGTACTGAATTGTTTTCAGCTTTTAATTTGTCCAGATAACAACAGATAATGGCTAAAAAAGAAGCTAGTTACTTTGTGCTTAATATTGAGAAGCTGAAAAAGTTGCCTTTTACAGTAGCAGAAATCCCCTAGCCGGTATGGTTAATTCATAGAGTAATAATTATGCCCCTTTCCACTTTCGTTTCATGAAATTATGAAAGCATTTTGCAGTAGGCAGGTTTGAGCGGCTAGGAGGCAGTCACATGCACAAAGTTTGGGAGTTGCCTTTTGATTACATGTATCTGAATGGCTAAACAGAGGTCTTTCTTAGTGGAAGCAAATGTGAGACTACTGTTAGTCATTCTATGATGTTTAAGCAGGTGTCGTTGCATGTCCTTTGCAACATGGATGTCACAAACATGGCATGCTCTCTGAAGGGTACTCTTCTCTCTTTTATTCATCAGTATTTCAGATACTTTCCATTGGAAGTTATGTTATCCTGAATGACCAAAGTTGCTGTGGAATGAAGCCAGGAATCACGTATGTGATTTCGATTACTCGAATGGTATCTTGTTGCAGCCATGTTTTATTCCCCCCCACACAAAAGATAACAGAAGCAGACTTGTGGCCCCACATTGCTACAGCTAATGTAAATTCTGACAAACTGAGCTATTGTTCCAAACACGTGTCTCTGACACCAGCGAGACATATTATCTCCAGATAGGAAGGTCATCAGCTGATACAGTCCCTATTAAATACCAACTTCCCCAAACATTTTATCAAATTGATGAGCAGAATTTTCAATGCATCAAATACTGCGGAGATTGTGCACCTTTTTAAGGCTGTAGGTTCTGGTTTTATCAGAACTTCCAACCACATTTGGAGTCTTATTTTCAGCCATACATTCACTCTTTTCAATTGTATTTGGCAGATTCCCTATAATTTTGTCATTAATAGTCAGAGTTTTGCTGCTGCTACTTTGGATACGCAGTGGCTGTCCTATCTCAGCAAAGCAGAGTGATGGAGCTACCACAAGCCTAGCTGTGTTGTGATTGCATGATGTAGTATTTCAGAGCTTCCTTGCTTGAGGAGCTGGAGCTACATTGTTCATTGATATTCCGACCAGTCCTAATGTGTGTGCAGCTGGTTTGCCATTGCATTTGGTGTCTCTTCGAATGTGCGCCTATAGTTGTCTTGCCTTTCAGCTTATGCCTCCTGTGGACAAGGATATGTTAATGTTCTCGATGAGGGTTCATTCAAGGACATGCCCCTTGATTCTGAGGCTGATTCACGAGGCATCCTATGAGCCAGCACTTGTGGATCTACTGTCTCCAATTACATCTGGCACAATGGACAGTGCTACCTTCGCAGTTCATGCTGTGCCCAAAGTTTCAGCACACTTCGGCTCCATGGCTCCTTCTGCCAGAACATTGATCAATTTGTTACCTGAGAAGTCAGTTTGCAGCTGACCTCAGCCTTTGTGTCTCTAAGGAACCTGATCTAGAGACTGGAGGCCTGACCTTCTACTAAGGTAGCAGGGATGGGGGGGTGCTTCTCATGGACACTGCACAGACAGATTGGGTTTACGCCGCCATGCTCTCCTAGAGGCTAGAGAATAGGCTTTAGGTAAGAATTATGGCCCTCATTACGACCCTACACCCAACAGGCTGGCGGTAATTACTGCCCAATTATGACCATGGCGGTGATATCTCCGATAGACAGCCAATGTACCACACCGCCAGGGCGGAAACAACAGTCACCACGGCGGTAGCCGCCTACAGCCAGACAGTAGACAAATTACCGCCCACCATATTTTGACACACGATTCCGCCAACTTTTCCGGGGCTGTACCAATGCCATCAAAAGCCTGGAGGAAACACATCACAGAACTGAAAGGACTCACCGTTTGAGACACAGGGAAGAACCATACTGCCATGGAACCCGAACTGCAAGTCTTTCCGATGATCGTTTACGTTATGCTCCACCTGGAACACCAACGCCGGCGAAGATGACGATGGTGAGTACAGCTGCCTAGCACACAAGGGAAGGTGGGAGGAAAAAGAGTGTCACACACACACACACCACACTCACCTGACATGCACATGCAATACACACAATCATATGCATTACAAAAACAATTTGACCACTAAA
Organism: Pleurodeles waltl; assembly: GCF_031143425.1. Classification (NCBI taxonomy): domain Eukaryota; kingdom Metazoa; phylum Chordata; class Amphibia; order Caudata; family Salamandridae; genus Pleurodeles; species Pleurodeles waltl. The sequence goes on from NC_090444.1 coordinate 497,587,566, forward strand.
ATCTGCAGAATAATCCAAGGACAATACGAATTGACATCAATGATTGTAATCAGTCCAACAAAAAAATCAAAAATCCATGAAACAGATCTGTACACTTGTATAAAAAGGGACACTGCCCAGTTCATAGTTCAAAGGGCCCACATGGCCACAGAGCACTGTCCAATGCCCCACTCGAATCCTGCACCAATCCAGATAGAACACTGCAGGGGCATCAGCTGTCAAATAGGCAGGCACTTCAGGGGGAGGGGGACACCTCAGCCGGATGTGGGAACAAGCCCACTGGTTCTTGAGGGGGCAACATGCCCAGTGCTTTGTCCTGGGGAGAGCAAGGCCACAGTCTTTCAAGTGGGTGTCTTGCCCACTAGTTCTGGAGGGGGCAACATGTCCATTGCTCCTTGTCCTGGGGAGTCCAAGGCCACAGTCTCTCAAGTGGGTGTCTTTCCCACTGGTTCTGGTGGGGGCAGGCCGCACAGCAGTTCTTGGAGTTTGGACTATATGGCGTCCGCCGGTGATGATGGCTGGACTGTGGTGGTGGTTGTGGGAGGCTCCTGTTCAGCCCCTGCACCCTCTAATGGCTGCACTGTGGTGATGGTTGGGGGCGGCTCCTGCTCAGCCCCTGCACCCTCTGATGGCTGCACTGTGGTGGTGGTTGTGGGAGGCACCTGCTCAGCCCCTGCACCCTCTGATGGTTACTCTGTGGTGGTTGTTGGGGGAGGCTCCTGCTCAGCCCCTGCACTCTGTGATGGCTGCACAACCACGGCTGGTGGTGGGGGCCCTGTGGCAGCTGCTGGTGGTGGCAGTGTTTGGCTGGTAGCTTCCACTGTCATAGATTGCCTCCTCTCCTCCTGCTCATGGGTTGGGGATCCCTTACCCTTCCTGGCACTGGTGGATGGGCTGCTCTTCCCCCTCTGCCTGCTGGTGCAGGCTCCTTCCTCTTTTTTGCAGCTGGTGCAGGCTCCTTCCCCTTCTTTGCAGCTGGTGCAGGCTCCTTCCCCTTCTTTCCAGCTGGTGCAGGCTCCTTCCCCCTTCTTTGCCGCTTGTGCAAGCTCCTTCCCCTTCTTTGCAGCTGGTGCACGCTCCTTCTTCTTCTTTCCAGCCGGTCCAGGCTCCTTCCCCTTCAGTATTGTTGGCCTGGATTCCTTACCACCACGAGTAGGTGGTGCTATCAATGGGCCTGTGGACTGTTTGGCTGAGGTGCTGGGCTGGGTCCTTGCTACCCTGCCTATGCGTGCAGGACAGGGTGGAGGAGGGGGGAAAAGGTCAATCGTGGAAAGGAAAAGCTTTTAAGCGACGTTGGGGCGGTAAGAGGGAGGAGTAATGGGAGTGGAGGATGAGGGAGTATTTGTTGGAGGTGTTTGTCTTCTGGATTTGGGCGCACGTGCATGGGCTGTATGCTGTTGTGAGGTGGATGGCTGTTGGGTGTCTGAGTGCTTGCGTTTGTGTACCTTAGGTGGGGGTGGACAGACACGGTGGGAGAGGACACGGGGGACGCCTGCATGGATGTTGTAGAAGTGTCTGCCAGTGAGGTGTGTGTTCTGCTTGGTGTGGTGATGATGCTGGTAGTGGATATTGATGTAGTGCATGCAGGTGTGAGTGTAGATGCAATTTGGTGGGAGGTGGAGGAGGAGGGGAAGACAGTGAAGATAGTGGATGTTGTGATGTTTGTAACTGAATGGTGTTTGTGTGAGTGCCTGTGGGATGAAGAGTGGTGCTTGTGTTTGCCTCTGATATTTTTGGGTGTTGTCTTGTGTGCATGCTCGTCTGCCTGTGTGCTTGTAATGGATTGGGGTTGAGGAGAATGGGACTGGGATTTGGAAGTTTGAAGTTGGAGGGGGGACGGTTGAAACAGGGACAATGGCTGCCATCAGAGAGGAGGCCAGAGCCTTAATCGATCTCTGTTGGGCCGCCAATCCACCGTGAATGCCCTCCAGAAATGCATTTGATTGCTGCATCTGGGCTGCCAGCCCCTGGATGGCATTCACAATGGTTGTTTGCCCTACAGAGATGGATCTCAGGAGCTCAATAGCCTGCTCACTCAGGGCAGCAGTACTCACTGGGGCAGGGCTTGAGGTGCCTGGGGCGAAGGAGATGCCCACCCTCCTGGGTGAGCGGGCACGGGTAACTCACTGAGGGGCTACTGGGAGGGCGGTGCTGTTATGGGGGTGGCAGCTGTACCTGCAGCTGGGGTGGTCACAGAGGTGTGGGCCATGACCAGGAAGCTCCCATCGGAGGAGGTATCAGAGTCTGTGTTGTTCCCTCCAGTCTCCGCTGTGGTGCTCCCCTCGACCCTCTGTCCCCCTGGTGCCCTCAGCGTCGGTGGACTCGGTCTCCTGGGTCCTGTGGGATGCAGCTCCTGCTGTCGCCGGTGCCTCTGCTTCTCTGCCAGATGATGCTAATGCACATAAGGACAGGATGACAAAACAAGAAAGGGGAGGAGGGAGACAAAGGATACACAGGGTCAATGACTGCACCAACACCACCGTTGGCATACACAGCACCCTCACACACAGGGAACAGGCCTACGCTCTGTGCATGGCACTACTAGTGAAATGGCTAGTCACCAATGAATAAGGAAGGGGAACACACACTGCCAACTGCAGCACACCTGGGAGCCACGCAGCCGTGACCAGGAGTGAATACTAACAAGCTAGTAAGCAGTATTTCCCATTCAAACCCTTAGCCACCAGAGGGCCTACACTGCTCTGTCTGGCCTGGCCTAGGGGCAACCAAGTACACACAACCACCACTCGGATACCACCCCATCAGCCGTAAGTTGTAATGATAACAACTGTATTCACCCCCTTATGGCTGCTGTGATGCCCTCAAGCGCCCATCCAACTCAGGGTAGTGCACCGCCAGTATGCGGGCCATCAGGGGGGTCAAGGTCCGACGGGCACCCCTTCCACATTGGGAGGCCATCCCCAGCTGGGCCCCTGCAGTCTTTCATGCTCCGGTGTCTCAGATCCTCCCACGGTTTCCGACAGTGGGTGCTCCCCCTGCCAGAGACCCCCAAGGTCTGCGCGTCCTTGGTGATGACACACCATATTCCCTTCTTTTGATGGCCGCTGACCTGCAGAGGCAATACAGACAGGAGAACACCATTAGGCAGACAGTCCAGCATGTCACACAAATGGCCCACCATACCTGTTTGCATCATCATTGGCACACACATAGCCCAGGCCACAACATGTACACCACCAAGAAGACATCCATCCACCCCCCTTACATGAGGCCTTCTCACATAACTCCAAGCATTCATGCCACATTCATTGTGCACGAGGTGTACTCACCTGTTGGTCTGGAGGCCCATACAGCAGTCTGTACTGGGGTAGGACCCCATCCACAAGTCGTCCAGCTCCTCAGAAGTAAAGGCTGGGGCCATTTCCCCAGTCACATGAGCCATGGTAGGTTCCACACAAGGGTCACAGCAGCTCATGCAGTGTAGGTCCTCTCCTATTGAAGGTAAGGAAACAAGTGAGGAATCAGATAAAAAATGTCAGTCACGTCCACGGCAGTACATACCATCACCGCAGGCGTAGAGCACCATTGGCCACTGTACCCAATAGGGCCCAATATTAACCAATGAGGAATTGCATGGCGGTTCACGACCGCCTACCACCACGGCACACAACGTCAGCGGCACTACCTTACTTCCACCTGTCCCTACACACACAAATATGGTCGCTATTTCAGGGGGGGTGAACAGGCCTATTGATTATTGCTGCGTCTCTGGATAAATAAGCACATACTTCACTAATTACACTGCCCCATGAGATGTTGGCACATTGCGGACTGCAGTTGTTCAGTTGGTGACAGCCTACTCACTCTTGTGTCCCTTAGATACCTACCACTGCAGATGAATAGGAGATGGAGACATACCCTGTGTACAGGCCCCTGGTGGACTTGGCTACGTTGGAGGACAGGCACAAAATACTCACCTATAGACTGGACAGGGCCACAGTCACAGAGCTGTATGCCCGATTGGAGCCTGACCTGATATCTGCTATCCGTCACCCCACTGGGATCCCTCCTCTTGTGCAAGTGGTATCGGTGCTCCATTTCCTGGCAACTGCTTCTTTCCAAGTGACAGTGGGCTTGGAAGCAGGGATGTCATAGCCAATGTTCTCAAATGTGCTAACAAGAGTGTTGTCTACCCTGATAAAACACATGTGCAGCTAGATTGCATTGTACCAGATTGAGGTTTTGGTCACTGTAAAGGCCGGATTCTGTGCAATGGTACATATCCCCAATATAATTGGTGCAATTGACGGAACACATATTACGTTTGTGCCCCCCGCCAGAATGAACAGGTGTTCAGGAATTGTAAGAGTTTACACTCCATGAATGTGCATATGGTGTGCTTGGCAGACCAGTACATCTCACATGTCAGTGCTAAGTATCCAGGATCGGTGCATGATGTTTTTCTCATGAGGAAGAGCAGCATCCCAAATGTGATGTCCCAACTACAAAGGCACAGGGTTTGGCTAATAGGAGAGCCCTGGTTCCCACCCAGTATTTGTTGGTGTATGCCTATGGTGTTGGCCTTATAGGACAGTGTGTTACTAAATGTTGTCCATCAATATTTGCAGGTGACTCTGATTACCCACACCTATCATGGCTGCTGACCCCTGTGTGGAATGCCAGGACAAGGGCAGAAGAATGTTATGAGGCACATGGGTGAACCAGAAGGATCATTGAAAGGACCTTTGGCCTTCTGAAGGCCAGGTTCAGGTGTATCCATCTAACAGGGAGATCCCTGTGCTAGTCACCGAAGAAGGTCTGCCAGATAGTAGTGGCATGCTGCATGTTGCACAACATGCCCCTCAGCTGCCATGTACCTTTTCTGGAGGAGGAGGAGACTGGAGAAGCCCTTGTGGTAGCAGTGGACTCTGAGGACAGTGAGGATGAGGAGGCAGAGGATGAGGATGTGGACCACAGAACATCTGTGATACGTCCGTACATCCAATGACCCACAGGTGAGACAGTGCAACTTTATTCATCAATTTCTATGACTATTGTTGTATTCTGTGTGACATTGCCATGCTGGCATTACCCACTTCTTTGCCCTACTTACTGTTACCTCTGGATATTCATTTTGCAGATGTTGGTGATTTCACACATTCTTCTGGTGTGGCTACAGGTCATTAATTATATGCTCATTCTATATATGGTTCAATGGTTGTAGCTGTTTTAATCAATACAAATTTGCAATACATGAAATACTAGTAGTCGGGTTTTGTCCAAGGATGTTTATTGTAGTGCTAAAACATAGAGGGGAAAGTGAAAAGGAATGGGGTGATGATGGAGGAAAGTACAAGGTATTGTTCCAGTCTGGTTGTAGCACAGGTGCATTGTCCATGGGGCCATAGGAAGGGGAGCAATGGCACTTCAAGGTGGACAAGGTGACTGAGTGGGACACAAGGGGGACAATCAGGAGAGTCTCATTTCCTGGCAGTGTCTCTGGCTTATGTGTGGTTTGCAGGGAAGGTTTGTGGGGTGGTTCACCTTTGGCAGGGGGAGGGCTGCTGGTGGCTTGTTGGTCCTGTGGCAGGGCCTCCTGGCCACTATCGGCAGCGAAGTGGAGGGCTGTTCAGATAACTGGCTAGTGGTAGGGGCCCACTGCTGTGATACTGCCTCCCTCATGATGTTGGCCATGTCTGCCAGCACCCCTGAAATGGAGACCAGGGTGGTGTTAATGGCCAGCAAGTCCTCCCTGATCCCCTGACACTGTCCCTCTCGCAGCCGCCTGCTCTCCTGCACGTTGTCTAGGTTCTGGCCTATCGTGTCCTGATAATGTTGGTAAGCTCCCAGGATCTCAGAGAGTGCCTCCTGGAAATTTGGTTCCCTGGTCCTGTCCTCCCACTGGTGCACAGCAGTCCTCCCAGTGTCCCTGTTGGCCTGTGCCTCTGTCCCCTGAATGGTGTGCCCACTGCCAATGACCCCAGGTCCCTGATTGTCTTGTGTACAAGGTGTGGCCTGGGGTCCCGTATAGGTGGGCACGCTGCTGATTGACGTGTCCTGGGGACAGAGGTGTGGGTACGTTGGGTGGGTGCTGTAGTGTTGGTTTATGATGGGGAGGCTCTGTGGTGGTCTGTGACTGGGCTTAGGTGACCGACGGTCCGGTGGTCCCTGATGGGCCAGGTAGATCAACCAGTTCCTGAAGTTAAGAGTAGTTACTGTCACCACTGTAGGCCTCTTCTGTTGGGGGACTGGATAGTGGTGGCACCTCCATTCCAGTGACATTGGCTGGGGTACCAGCGGGGATGTAAATTATGTATTATGCTTCAGGTGTCTGACATTTGTACTTCTGTAGCTTCCCTCTATGGTTGTTGTTCACCTGCCAGCTTTTACTTGTGTATGTTGGTGTATAGTGGTTATGATAGTTTCCCTATGCTGTGTATGCTTTGGTGATGAGTGTCAATGCAGGGCTGAGAGGGGTGTCCATGCATTGGCACAGCATGCACAGCTTAGCATTGGGATTAGTGTGATGTGATGGTGGAGTGTGTGGGATAGAGTTGAGTGATGGGAGTGAGGGGTTGTTTGTGTGATGGCATGAAGGCATGGGGGTGATAATTTTTAAAAGTTAACTTACCAATGTCCTCCGTCAACTCCGGCAAGTCCCTCTGAATGCAGTATTACCAGTATCTGCTCCTCCCATGCTGTGAGTTGTGGGGGGGGGGAGGGGTGCACCGCCAGTCCTCTGTGTAGCGAGCTGGAGTCTTGCTGCTATGGAACTTACCTCCCCCGTAGGTCATTCCACCTCTTCCTGATGTCATCCCTTGCTCTTGGGTGCTGCACCTCTGTGTTGACCCTCTCCACAATTCTCTGCCATAGCTCCATCTTCCTTGCTATTGATATCAGCTGCACCTGTGCTCCAAATAGCTGTGGCCCTACCCTGACTATATCCTCCACCATGACCCTTAACTCCTCCTCAGTGAAACAGGGGTGCCCTTGTGGTGTCATGGGTGTTATGTGATGTGTGTTGGTGAGGCTGTATTGGGTAATGTGTTGGGGTGTGTGATGTGGAGTGCAGGAGGGGTGTATGGGTGTGAGTGGTGTGTGTGTCTAGTTGTCACAGTAGTCTTGGTGTCGGTCTTGTAGCAATGATTTGTATTCGTAAAGGGTTGTGGGTAATGTGGGTGTGTGTTTTGTAGTGGTGTGGGTGTGGTGTTTTGTATGGGTGTCAGGTGTATGTTGTTTGAATTGGGCAATGTGGTGTTGTTTTATCTGTGGGTGTCCATTGTTAGCGCAGCGGTATGTACCACCAATAGTTTACCGACGTTAAACGTCTGCTGTGGTGAGTTGTGGGTCATAATGTGACGGGCGTTGTTCTGTTGCCGTAACGGTGTGGGTTTTGTGACCGCCACTTTTCCATTGACCTTTGGTCTGGCGGATTCGTGTATGTGTCTGTATTCTGTTGGATTGTTGTGTGTGTGTCATAATATGGTGAACGGATATTCACCAGCACGGAGGTAAGATGGCGGCCATCAGCACGGCGGTAAGCAGCATTTCCTGCCAATGTCATAATGAGGGCCTATATCTTCATATTTGGATAGTTGATGTTTACAACTCTGATCTTCACAATCTTTATTTTGTTATTTCTCAATATCCTAATCATTGCAGCTCATGCATTTTATTGTAGATTGCAGTCTTTTCGATAAATGTATAGAAAACTATCCTGCATCTCCTTTCTTGCCTTTGTGTGTGTAGGAGACTTTGGACCAGATTTGCAAGACCCTAGTGCCTCCTTGTGCCAAATTAGCATCAATTTATATATGCTAATGTGGCTCAACGAGGCAAACATCGCTGTGCCATATTTACAATGTGGCACAATGCATGCATTGTGCCACTTTACGACCCCTTGACCCCAATTATGCCTACACCAGGCATAATGTATGCAAGGGGGGGCATTCCGGCATTAGAAGATCTGCAAAAATGGTGCAATGAAATTTACAATATTTCAATGTGCCGTTTTTGGCCTAATTTGTAATGCCTGCTCAAAGTAGGCGTTTAAAGGACGCACCCATTCAAATCAATGGGCCTCATTGCACTTCGCTCCACCAGCGTCAAAATATTTGATGCTTTGAGCAAAGCTCCACAATAGCATCAAAAATGTCAATGCTATTGGTCTAACCTATTGTAAATACCGCAAACCCATGGTGTTGTCAGGTGGCGGTGGGGGCCGTAAGAAATCTGGCGCATCAGTACTGATGTACCAGATTCTTGTAAATCTGGGCCTTTGTATTCAGAGAGAAAGTGATTTCCATGCACTAGGCTGTCACAAATCATCTTTACAGTTTGGTTGAAGTGCTGCTAGAGAGCCTGGAGGGTAGGGCTGACAGCTGCCAACTGGTGTGGAAGTGACTTAGGGCCACATGTAGCAAATTCCGAGATTGCGACTCGGAAATTGCAAGTCTGTCCGACTCGCAATTTCCGAGTCACAATCTCAGATGCAGAACGGTGTCTCAGACACCGTCTGCGACTCGCTATGGGGTCGCAAAGACCCACCTCATCAATAATAATGAGGTGGGTCGCATTTTGCGACCCCATAGCGAGTCCCTGCACTCACAGGGATGGTGGCCTGCTGAAGTCAGCAGACCTCCATGTCTGTGACTGCTTTTTAAATAAAGCAGTTTTTTTTTTCATTTTGCAGCCCGTTTTCCTTAAAGGAAAACGAGTTGCAAAATGAAAAAAATTCCGAAACCAGTTGGTTTCATTTTTTCAGTGTACCACTGCCTGCTCTGAAAAAACATTCTGGGCAACATTCACAAAGGGGAAGGGGTCCCATGGGGACCCCTTCCCTTTTGCGAATGAGTTACCACCAGTGTGACACTGGTGGTAACTGTGAGTTGCTTTGCGACCGCATTCGCGGTCACAAAGCAATTCTGAATTGTGATGCGAGTCGCAAATAGGAAGGGAACACCGATTTTCGCAGTTTGCACCACGCAACGGCTTCCTACATCTGGCCCTATCTCACCTAAAAGCAGAGATGCTGCTGACCCAAATCCAGAAGTCTTCTTGAGATAGAAGAGTGCTTCAGACAGTGGTTACGTTTAGTTAAATCACTCCACCCATACAAATTTTGTTTTCTCAATTAGATGCTCTAAGTTTGGTAAGTTTGCCCAGATGAGGGCAATTTCTGACTGTCACAGGATTCAAACTGCACCTCATGGATGAGACACAAATATGTTCAAACTGTTCTAAGGTTTTATGTTACCATTCCGGGAAACCTGGCCTTGCAGTTTATGCTGGACTGTTTCTATGGAGAAGACACAGCTGATTTCCAGGCTGCTATTTCCTGTGGTGGTGGAGACAAAAAGATGGACTTGGATGAGGCCTGAGTAATTATCAGTAATTGAGGTTAATATACACGTTCCACCCATCATTCTTTTATTTTCCTTAAAGGAACATCTTCTTGGATTAAATTTTAGGCCCTCATTATAACCCTGGCAGTAAATCCTGCTTACCCCCGTGCAGAAGACCCCCAACATACCGGCCTTCTGCTGCAGGTATTATGACCCACAGCCCGGAATCCACCACAATACAGACACCCACACAAGTCCGCCACACCAAAGGTCAATGATAAACTGGTGATACCAAAACCGCCACCGTCACGCCAACATGAATACGCTCACACTATCAAGACCCAGGAATCAACGCAGCGGTCTTTCAACCGCGGTAATCCATTGGCTGTACACCCCGTCGTGCTCAAAATACACACACATATACAAAACACAACCACAGTGGCCAATTTGAAATACACATACCTGATATACACACCACACCCACAACACTATAAAACACCCACCCACATTACCCACGAACCCTTACTACCAGAAATTTGAAAGCAGGCCAGAGAGAGACACTACCTAAAACAACTCCAGCATCCACAGACACACAACACCATCACTTACACAACATCCATGCACCTCAAACAACACACACCAACACACCCCCTCACACATCACAACAGACACCACCTCACACATCACCCACACCACATCATGGCACCTCAACGGCACCCCAGGTTTTCTGAGGAGGAGCTCATGGTCATGGTGGAGGAAATTGTCCGGGTAGAGCCACCGCTATTCGGATCACAGGTGCAGCAGACGTCCATTGCAAGGAAGATGGAGCTATGGTGCAGAATTGTCGACAGGGTCAGCGCAGTGGGGCAGCATCCAAGAACACAGGATGACATCAGGAAGAGGTGGAACGACCTACGGGGGCAGGTACGTTCCGTGGTCTCCAGACACCAGATTGCTGTACAGAGGAATGGTGGTGGACCCCCACCTCCTCCCCCACAACTAACAACATCGGAGGAGAAAGTCTTGGCAATACTGCATCCTGAGGGCCTTGCAGGAGTATCTAGAGGACTGGACTCTGGTAAGTCAAATCTTTACTACCTTATCCCCCACCCCACCTGCATGCCATCACATACTCCCCAACAACCCACACATACCCCATCAACACAACCCACACATCCCAAACCAAGCCCTGCATGTCACACCAATGCATGGACACCCATCACCCAAGCATCTCCAGTACAGAGACTCACTCATGCCCCAAAACCACCAATCACACAAGGACCAAGCCAATAATGCAAGCACTGGAGTAGAGGGTCAACCACCCATTGCACACGATGGCACACACAGATACAATAATTATGCATTTACACCCCAACAGGACCCCTACCCAACATCACCAGACAGGAGGTGCCAGCCATATCCAGTCCCCCCACAGAAGAGGCCCACAGTGATGACAGCAGCTCTGCACGCCTGGATCAAGATGACCAGCACGGCCCATCTGGGACCTCGGGACAGTCGGTTCCACTGACACTGTCACAAGCCACCACAGAGCCTCCCCCCTCAGGAAACACCAGCACAGCACCCACCCAGCGGGCCCATCCCTCTGTCCCCAGGACAAGTCAATCAGCAGTGTGTCCACCACTACAGGGAACCCAGGCAAACCCACCAACCCAAGAAGATCAGGGACCTGGGGGCAGTGGCAGTGGGCACACGGTTCAGGGGACAGAGGCACAGGATAACAGGGAAACTGGGAAGACCGCTGTGTGACAGGGGGAGGACAGGCCCAGGGAACCGACAATCGACAAGGCACTCCCAAACATCATGGGAGCTTACCATCATTCCCAGGAGACGATGGCAATGGTACTGGCCAAGTTTCAGGAGACCCAGCGGCTGCAGGCGGAACACAACCTTGGGATCGGGGAGGATTTGAAGTCCATTAACACCACCCTGGTCACCATTGCAGGGGTGCTGGCAGACCTTCTCAACATCAGGAGGGACACAGTGCCACAACAAGGGGCCCCTGACACTAGCCTGGACGATGAACAGCCCTCCACCTCCACCGGTACTAGTGGACAGGAGACACCGCCACAGGAACAACAGGACACCAGCACCCCACCCCCACTGCAGATGGAGAACCACCCCGCAAACGGTCCCTGAGATCCAGGAACAGGACATAGAACATTGCCAAAAACCCCGCCAGGGAACGAGACCCCCCCTGAATGTCACCCTTCTGTCCCACTATGTCACCCTGTCCATCCTCAAACTGCTATTGCTCCACTTCCTATGCCCCTTTGGACAATGCACCTGTGAAACAAATAGACTGGACTCTGCCATGGACATTCCTCCACCATCCCCCCAGCCCATTTTACAACACCCTCCACTTATTAGCACAGGAATAAACACACTTAAATCACAAAACAATCTGGAGTCAGTCTGTGCTTTCACAAATGTGTACTTGCAATAACTATGGAATATAGCAATGTCAATTTACTTGTTCACATACCAATGGAAGACAGCTGTAGGCCAGCAGTAAACATAGCAGAGGGCACAAAGTGGGACCCAGATCTGTGAAATGGAAAGTCAAAGTGACAAGTCAGGATCCATATACTAAATGAAAATGACAGACTTATGCTAGTTCCAACAATAGTATGAGATGTGGGAAGCAGTGACATCTTCTTACCTGTGTCTCACTGGAAGTATTGCATGATGATGTAGTTTCGGTTGTCGATATCCTCTTCTTCTGCCTCCTCTTCTTCACTGTCCACAGGCTCCACAGGTGCCACAAGATCACCAGCTGGCCCATCTTCCTGCAGAAAAGACACCTGGCGTCGCAAAGCCAGGTTGTGCAGCATACAGCAGGCCACGATTATCTGGCACACCTTCTTCAGTGAGTAGAATAGGAAGCCACCTGTCAGATGGAGGCACCGGAATCTGGCCTTCAGGAGGCCGAAGGTGCGTTCGTCACCCTCCTAGTTCGCCCATGTGCCTCATTGTAGCGTGCCTCTGCCCTTGTCCTTGGATTCCTCACTGGGATCAATAGCCAAGATAGGTTGGGGTAACCAGAGCCACTTGCAAATGTCGAGGGACAACTTTTAGACTCACACTAACCCTTAGGGACAGCCCCATACCCAAACAGCAAATGAAACTGTGTGGGGACTTTAGGCTCTCCTATTAGCCACGCATGGTGCCTCTGGAGTTGCCCCATCGCATAAGGGATGCTGCTATTCCTCAAAATGTAAGCTTCATGGACTGAGCCAGGAAACTTGCCATTCACAAGGGAGATGTACTGGTCTGCCAAACACACCATCTGCTCATTCATAGAATGGTAGCTCTTCCAGTTTCTGTACACCTGTTCATTCCTGCTAGGGGGTACAAATGCCACATGTGTACCATCAATGGCACCAATGATGTTGGGAATATGTTCCAGGGCATAAAAGTCACCTTTCACTGTGGGCAAATCCTCAACCTGACGGAACACGATGTAGCTGTGCATGTGTTTCAGCAGGGCCTGACCTGTAAGGTGGGACAAGGGGATATGAGGTAACTGCGCTGGCGTTCTACACCGTCACGGTGGGCAGTCAAAGACAGCAGGGCAATTTTGCATCGGTTAACATTGGGCCCTATGGGTCCCAGGAGCCAGTGACGATGTACGCCGGTGGTGACAGTATGCACCGCCTCGGATGTGACCACCATTTTCTGTCTGTTCACTCACTTGATACCTGACCTTCAACAGGAGAGGACCTACACTGCAAGTGCTGCTGTGATCTGTGTCTGGAAGCGACAAAGGCTCATTTGTCTGGGGAAAGGGCCCCTGCCTTCACTTCAGAGGAGTTGGAGAAACTAGTGGATGGGGTCCTCCCCAAGTACACGCAACTGTACAGTCCTCCAGACAAATAGGTGAGTACACTGTGAGCATGCTGCATGGGCAATGCCTGTTTTGAGTGGTGTGGATGGAAGATACATGGGGGGATGCTGAGGCCTGCATGTACGGATGGGGAGTGTATGTGCGTCAGGGCAAGGGTGGGAACTGGAGGGCAATGAGTATGACGTTCCAGATGGGTAAGTAATTTCCTTTCCTCCTGTAACATTCCTCTAGGTAAGCGCCCACCAGAAGAAGGGTATTTGGCATGCCATCGCCAAGGACGTCCGGACCCTTCGGGTCTACCACAGACGGAGCACCCACTGCCGGAAAAGATGGGAGGACCTGCGCCGCTGGAGCAAGAAGATGGCGGAGGCCCAGCTGGGGATGGCCTCCCAACGTGGGAGGGGTGCCCGTCGCACCATGACCCCCCTGATGTTCTGGATCCTGGTGGTGGCCTATCCGGAGTTGGATGTGCGCTTGAGGGCATCACAGCAGCCACAAGGGGGTAAGTACACTCTCATTCAGCTGACTCTGCGCGCATTACGAGGTGTCTGGGTGGGGGAGGTAGGCAGTGGGTTCCCCTTGGCCATGGCGAACTTGGTAGGCAAGGTCCCTTGTGATTCAGGCCATGTGGCACTCAAAACCCACCAGTGGTAAGAGCCATCTACACCTAGTCAGACTCCTGTGACTTCCAGGTGTGCAGCAATTGGTCTTAGGCCTCATACCCCATGGTCAGCAAAAATTTCTAGGAACTATCAGTGCATGGCGTAGTGCAGAGGGCTGCTCCCTGTGTGTTGTGTCCGCAATGGTAGTGGTGTTGCATGCACTGAACATGTCTTTCTTCTGTCTTCCCCCCCCCTTTTTGTGGTCTCCCTGTTCTTGTGCGCAATAGCATCATCAGGTGGAGGAGCATTGGCACCGGAGCAGGAGGGAGCTGCAAACCACTTGGCCCTGGAGGGCGAAACAGTGGAGTCTGAAGCCACCAGTGGGACAGAGAGCGAGGAGAGCTCCACGGCGGGGACAGGAGCAGAGAGCATTGACAGCGACTCCAGCTCTGATGGGAGCTCCCTTGCGGTGGCGGGCACCTCTGTGCCCACCGCATCAACAGGTACAGCCGCCACCCTCCCACCAGCACTGCCCTCCTAGCAGCCCCTCAGCGCGTGTCCCGTGCCCGCTCACCCAGGAGGGTGGGTATCTCCTTCGCCCTAGGCACCTCAGGCCCTGCCCCAGCCAGCCCTCCTGCCCTCATTGAGGAGGCTATTGACCTCCTGAGATCCCTCACTGTTGGGCAATCTACCATTGTGAATGCCATCCAGGGTGTAGAGAGGCATTTGCAACAAACAAATGCATACCTAGAGGGCATTCATTCTCGGCAGGCAGCCCAACAGAAAGCATTTCAGGCTCTGGCCTCAGCACTGATGGCAGCCATTGTCCCTGTGTCCAGCAGCTTCCTCCACCCAGAACCAATCCCCTGTACCTCAGCCTATCCCAAGCACACCATCAGGCCAGCATGCACACTCATCAACACACAAGAGTGGACATGGCAAACATAAGCACCACACATCCCACAGGCACTCACACGAGCACCAGACCCATGCTGACACACCAACATCCACTGCCTCCACTGTGACCCCTCCTACACATCCTCCTCCTACCTCCCTGTCTCGTCTCCACTCACATCTGCATGCACTACATCCTCAGCCACTGCCTCCATCACCAGCACGCCCATCACCACACACCGCTCATGTCCACTCACCACCCCCACTACCATTCACACATCCCCAGTGTCCTCTCCCAGTGTGTCAGTGAGCCCTCCTCCCAAAGTACACAAACGCTGGCACACACCCACCCAACAGCCATCCACCTCACAACAGCCTCCGGCACATGCACCTTCACCCAAATTCAGCATACGTGCAACTCCTACAACCCCTACCTTTACCTCCACTCCAAAACCCCCACCATCTTCCTGTCCCAGTGTGTCTAAAAAACTCTTCCTGGCTAACTTTGACCTCTTCCCTACACCTCACCCCCCCCAGTCCTTCCCCTAGGCCTAGGCTTTCCAGGTCCCAGCCCAGCACCTCAGCCACCACATCCCCAGGCACAGTGGTGCCAGCAACTGCAGGGTCATGGAGTGTGCCACCCATCAGGGCTGTCAGTGTGCCATGTGGAGAGGGTAAGGACATTCCGCCACCTGCCAAGGTGAAAAAAGTGCCCACATCTCGGAGGGAGAAGCCAAAAGTACCAGCCACCAGGGGCTCAGCAAAAACCAAAGGGTATAGTGGCAAGACAACTGTGGCACCATCAACGCTGGGGAAGGGCCAAAAGCTGAAGAGCAGGTCAGGAGAGGGCATGGTGGCACGGACTGAGGGACCAGTGTCACACTTTCTGTCCACGACCACGCAAACCTGTAAGGCGGCAAACACCGCTAGCTGCCCCGCCACCACAACCGCCACCACAACTGCCACCTACACCGCCACCTGCACAGCCACCTGCACCGCCCCCAGCAAATCTACAGCCTCAAGGACAGTCCCCAGCCTCTTCCCCAGTGGGCAGCAGTCCGAGGCTGCAGGAGACGTCCTGCTGTGCCTTTCAGCAGGTGCTGACCCATGCACCGCCACCAGCACCGCCGCCAGCACCGCTGCAACAGACACCGCGACAGACACTGCTGCAAGCACCGCCACCTGCACCGCCCCGGCATGTCTACAGCCTCAGTGCAGTCCCCAGCCTCTTCCCCAGTGGGCAGCCGTCCAAGGCTGCAGGAGACGTCTTGCTGTGTCCCTCAGCAGGTGCTGACCCATGCACCGCCACCAGCGCCGCCGCCAGCACCGCCGCAACAATCAATCAATCAATCAATCAATCAGTGAGTTTATAAAGCGCGCTATGTACCCGACAGGGTTTCGAGGCGCTGGGGAGGGGGGGGGGTGCTGCTAGCGTTCGAAGAGCCATGTCTTGAGGAGTCTCCTGAAGGTGAGGAGGTCCTGGGTCTGGCGTAGTGAGGTGGGGAGAGAGTTCCAGGTCTTGGCGGCGAGGAAGGAGAAGGATCTGCCACCAGAGGTCTTGCGCTGGATCCGGGGGACGATGGCGAGGGCAAGTTTGGCAGAGAGGAGTTGACGTGTGGGGACGTAGAAGTTGAGTCTGGTGTTCAGGTAGGTGGGTCCGGTGTTGTGTAGTGCCTTGTGTGCGTGGGTGAGGAGTTTGAAGGTGATCCTTTTTTCCACGGGGAGCCAGTGGAGGTCCTTCAGGTGGGTGGAGATGTGACATCGGCGGGGTCTGTCGAGGATCAGGCGGGCGGATGCGTTCTGGATGCATTGGAGTCGTTTGATGTCTTTCATTGGGATGCCTGTGTAGAGTGCGTTGCCGTAGTCAAGTCTGCTACTGACGAGGGCTTGAGTCACCGTCTTCCTGGTTCCTGTTGGAATCCACTTGAAGATCCTGCGGAGCATGCGGAGGGTGTTGAAGCAAGAAGAGGAGACGCCGTTGATCTGTTTGGACATGGTGAGAGCAGTCGACGACGAAGCCGAGGTTTCGTGCGTGGCTGGCTGGGGTGGGTGGGGGTCCGAGGGCGGTGGGCCACCAGGAGTCGTTCCAGGCCGAGGGGGTGCGTCCGAGGATGAGGACTTCCATCTTGTCATAGTTGAGCTTCAGGCGGCTGTTGCTCATCCGCTCGGCTATGGATTTTAGTCCCTCGTGGAGGTTGGTTTTGGCGGTGAGCGGATCTTTGGTCAGGGAGAGGACGAGCTGGGTGTCGTCGGCGTAGGAGATGATGCTAAGGTTGTGTTGACGGGCCAGTTGTGCGAGGGGGGCCATGTAGACGTTGAACAACGTTGGGCTAAGAGAGGAGCCTTGGGGGACGCCGCAGATGAAGTTGGTGGCTTTGGAGCGGAAGGATGAGAGTCGGACTCTCTGGGTTCTGTCGGAGAGGAAGGATGAGATCCAGTTGAGGGCTTTGTCTTGGATGCCGTCTTCGTGGAGACGGGTTAGCAGGGTGCGGTGGCAGACTGTGTCGAAAGCGGCTGATAGGTCGAGGAGGATGAGGGCTGAGGTTTTGCCGTTGTCCATTTGTTGTCTGATGTCATCTGTGGCGGCGAGGAGTGCGGTCTCAGTGCTGTGATTTCGTCTGAATCCAGATTGTGAGGGGTCTAGGATGGAGTTGTCTTCTAGGAAGTGGGCGAGCTGTGCGTTGACGATCTTCTCAATGACTTTCGCTGGAAAAGGGAGGAGAGAGATCGGTCGGAAGTTTTTGAGATCGTTGGGGTCAGCCTTGGGTTTCTTGAAGAGGGGTTGGATTTCTGCGTGCTTCCAGTTGTCCGGGAAGGTGGCGGTGTTGAAGGAGAGGTGGATGATCTTGCGGAGTTTGGGGGCGATGGTGGCGTCGGCTTTGTTGAATACGTGATGTGGGCACGGGTCCGTGGGACAGCCTGAGTGGATGGAATTCATGGTTGTTAGGGTTT
The DNA here is from genome assembly GCF_031143425.1 of Pleurodeles waltl. Classification (NCBI taxonomy): domain Eukaryota; kingdom Metazoa; phylum Chordata; class Amphibia; order Caudata; family Salamandridae; genus Pleurodeles; species Pleurodeles waltl. Next base: position 497,605,184 of record NC_090444.1, read on the forward strand.
CGGCGTCGTCTACTTGGGTCCAGGTGGTGAGGCGGCAGGCGTGGGAGGAGTCGTCGGGGGTGGGGTCTGGCGGAGGTGCGGTGTTGAAGCTGTCGTGGATGGCTGCGATTTTCTGGTGGAAGAAGGTGGAGAGATCGTCGCAGAGTTTCTGGGAGGGAGGGACGTCGTTGACGTTGGCGTTAGGGTTGGAGAGTTCCTTCACGATGTGGAAGAGTTCTTTGCAGTCGTGGGCGTTGTTGTTGAGGCGTTCTGTGAAGTGGGCGCGCTTGGCGAGTCGGATCCGTTGGTGGTGTTCACGGTTGGCGTCCTTGAGGGTAGCAAGGTTGTCGGGTGTGCGCTCGAGGATCCATTTCTTCTTGAGTTTCTGGCAGGTGCGTTTGGAGGTGGTCAGTTCGTCTGTGAACCAGGCTGTTTTTTTATTTTCTTGGTTGGCGGTGGGTTTCTTGAGTGGGGCTAAGGTATTGGCGCAGTTGAGGGTCCATTGATGGAGGTTGATGGCAGCAGTGCTTGGGTCGGTGGGTTCGGGTGGTGGGTATTTGGCTGGTTAGTTGTCTTCGGTGACTTTTCCCCAGCGGTGGTGAGGCGGTAGAGGGATGCAGTGGTGTTCGGTGTTTTTCTTGAAGGTGAAGTGGACACAGTGATGGTCGGTCCAGTGGAGTTCGGAGGTGTGGCTGAAAGAGATGTGGTTGCTTGAGGTGAAGAGTGGGTCAAGCGTGTGTCCGGCGATGTGGGTGGGAGTGTTGACCAGTTGACGGAGTCCGAGGTTGAGGAGGTTGGTGGTCAGTGATGCGGTGTTGGCGTCGTTGTTGTTTTCCAGGTGGAAGTTTAGATCTCCCAGGAGGATGTAGTCTGGAGAGGCGAGGGCGTGGGTGCTTGCGAGGTCCGAGACGGTGTCGCTAAAGGAGGCTCTTGGTCCTGGAGGGCGGTATATGAGGGTTCCTCTGAGGGTAGTGTTGGGGTCCGTGTGAATCTGGAAGTGGAGGTGTTCGGCTGTCTTGAGGGTGTCGTCCGTGTGGGTGTGGATCTTGAGGGTAGATTTGTGGGCGATGGCTATCCCTCTGCCGATTCCGTTGGTGCGATCTCTTCTGGTGATCTTGTATCTGTCAGGTATGGCGATGGCGATGTCAGGGGCCGAAGAGTCGTTCCACCAGGTTTCGGTCAAGAAGGCCACATCTGGGGCGGTGGTGTCGAGCAAGTCCCAGAGCTCGATGGCGTGTTTTCATGCGGAGCGTGTGTTGAGGAGGATGCAGTGCAGGTGGTTTGTGTTGGTTGTTGCTGGCTTCGTTGTTCTGTTGCAGGAGAAGTTGCAGGTGCGGCAGGAAAAAGGTCCTTTGGTGTGCTTCGGGGTGGCCAGGAAGCACTCTGTGGAGGGGCCAGGGTTGAGGGCGAGGAGTTCGCGGGCCGAGTATCGGAAGCAGGAGGTGCGGGGGCATGAGGACCAGTGGGGGTGGCGCTGGGCGCGGTCCAGGCGCAGACGAGCTTGCCTCTGGCGCGCCTCCGGCGCGCCAGCGGCACGGACGCGCAGCGCCAGCCATTAAGAAGGGAGGGGGGAGGGGGGAGGGGGGAGCAGCTGGGAGGTGGGAGGCGGGAGGGAGCGGCGAATGGGGGCGCGAGGGGGGCGGGGCCGCAGGGAGGCAGCGGCAGGGAGCGGAGAGCAAGGGGGAGCGCACAAGGGGCGAAAACACGAAAAACAAGGCACAAAAAAGTCGGGCACAATTTTAAAAACAGTCACAATTTGAAAACAGTCACAGAAATACACTAATGGCACAGTATACAATCGGGGAAACAGCAATCAGAGGGGCACAACGGGGGCAGATGCGCAGGAGGCGAGGCGCTTGAAAACAGTAAAAACGCACTTACAGGATGGCGAAAAGTGGCACAAACAGAAGGGGCACGATGGGGGCAGAAGCGCAAGGAGGCAAGGCGCTGAAAAATGAGAAAAACACTTACAGGACGGCGGAAAGCGGCACACGGGTCAAGTGAAGCTTACTAGAGCCCACTAGACACCAGGGATGAGGCGCAGGAGGATGCCTGCGGGTGGAGGAGGGCCTCGAACACGCTAGCAGCAGCGTGGGCGGGGGTCAGAGGCAGGAGACAGCAGGTTGGTGCTGCGGACGTGGGGGGCGAGCTCTAGACCTAAAACAGGTCAGAGGTCGCCGTGACAGACACCGCCGCAAGCACCGTCACCGGCCCTGCGGCATCCTCGACACAGGCACCACCACTGACATGGCTACCATCCCCAGTGGTCTGAGGCTGGAACAGAGTTCCTGGACCCTGGGCAGCCTCCATGAGGCATTTCTTCCATCACTGTTTGCACCTGCAGGTGAAAGGCACAGCCGCAGCAGTGTGGGGTATGTCGCTGCCTCCATGGCGTATCATGCTACCTGAACCTTGCAAATCTAATGGCACGCACACCCAGGTGAGGGAATTGTACCGGCCACACTGCGCGTGGAGCACTCTGGGCACCATGCCCCCTCCAGAACCAGTGGAGAGATACATCCACTACCTCAGTCCTTTGCAGGATGAAGCACTCTGGGCACCAGGCCCCTTCCAGAACCAGTGGAGAGATACATCCACTATCTCAGCCCTTGACAGGATGAAGCACTCTGGATACCAGGCCTCCTCCAGAACCAGTGGAGAGATACATCCACTACCTCAGTCCTTAGCAGGATGAAGTACTCTGGGCACCAGGCCCCCTCCAGAACCAGTGGAGTATCACATCCACTACCTCAGTCCTTGGCAGGATGAAGCACTCTGGGCACTAGGCCCCCTCCAGAACCAGTGGAGACTGTTATCCACTTGAGAGACTGTGGCTTTGCACTCCCCAAGATAAAGCAGTGGGCAAACCACCCACTGGAGAGACTTGAGAGACTGTGACTTTGCACTCCCCAGGATAAAGCAGTGGGCAAACCACCCACTGGAGAGACTGTGGCTTTGCACTCCCCAGGATACAGCAGTGGGCATGGAGCAACCTCGTGTAGCAGTGGTGTTGTGCGTTCAGTAGGCTGAGGTGCACCCCCTCCCCCTGAGGTGCCTGTATATTTTCGATCTGATGCCCCAGCAGTGTTCTCTCAATTTCCAGTCAGGTATCATGTGTGGGCCTCCCCCATGCATTTTGGGCCCAGTGGTCCACGGACAATGATTAGTACACTATCCGGACTTGTGTAGTTGGTGTACATATTTGTATATACTGAGGGCCATATTTATACTTTTCGACGCACAACTGCGCCAACGCAGTTGTGCGTCAAAAAATCTAACGCCGGCTAACGCCATTCTGAAGCACCATGCGGGCGCCGTATTTATTCAATGGCGTTAGCCGGCGGAGCTGCCTGGTGTGCGTGAAAAAAAATGACGTACACCAGGCAGCGCCGGCGTAGGGGAATATGGAGCTTGGGCGCCAAAAAATGGGGCAAGTCAGGCTGAGGCAAAATTTTCGCCTTAACCCGGTTTGCGCCATTTTTTTTTTACTCCCAACCCCCATTGAAATTACTCCTGTCTTAGCAAAGACAGGAGTCATGCCCCCTTGCCCAATGGCCATGCCCGGGGGACTTCTGTCCCCTGGGCATGGTCGATGGGCATAGTGGCATGTAGGGGGGCACAAATCAGGCCCCCCTATGCCACAAAAAAAAAAAAAAAGAAATTACCTGAACTTCCCTTATGTTCCCTGGGATGGGTCCCTCCATCCTTAGGCGTCCTCCTGGGGTGGGCAAGGGTGACAGGGGGGGTACCTGGGGGCATGGGAGGGCACCTCTGGGCTCCTTCCGAGCCCACAGGTCCCTTAACGCCTGCCCTGACCAGGCGCTAAAAAACGACGCAAAAGCGGCTGGACGTCATTTTTTTTGACCCGCCCACTCCCGGGCGTGATTTTTGCCCAGGAGTGTAAATACGGCGCACATGCCTCGGGGTCAATTTTTTAGACGTGAACGCCTACCTTGCATATCATTAACGCAAAGTAGGTGTCCACGCTAAAAAATGACGCAAACTCCATGGACTTTGGCGCTAGACGCATCTAAGGCCAGAGTATAAATATGGAGTTCGTTTTGCGGCGAATTTGCGTTAAAAAAAACGACGCAAATCCGCCGCAAACGGAGTATAAATATGCCCCTGAATTTGGAGTTTTGACTAATGGATTTTTAATGATTACAATTGTTACAATCATTTCCTTTTGTCCTTGTGTTCTTCCAGGGGGTGGGGGAGTGTATATGTAATGTTGCTGCATGTATTTGTGTCTATGTTGTTGTGGATGAGGGTGGGGGTTTTGCGTGTTGCGTGTGTGTGTCACTCTCTTTCCTCCCCCTTCCCTGTGTTGTAGGTGCAGTACTCACCGTGGTCGCCACCGTTTGTACTCCTGGTATAAGAGGAGGTAAACCAACATGGGTAACACCTGAAGTTCGGGCTCCATGGCGCCCTGGTTCCTTGTTGGGTGTCGAGAGGTGAGTGTTTTCCCTTCTGTACACTGTTTCCACCATGCCTTTGATAGCATTGGTTCTGCCCCGGAAAATGTGGCGGATAGGCCTCTTGTAATACAGTGGGCGGTACTTTGTTTCCCGTCTGTCTGTTTGTGGTGTCCGCAGCTCTGTTTGTTTCTACCGCCATGGTGGTCGGAGTGTTAAAGTGGCTGTCTACGTTGGCGGTTTCTGCTACGGTCGTGATCCCATTTTTTTTTCTGCTGGCCTGTTTGTGGTATTACCGGTGCTTTAACCCCGACCGCCAGGGTTGTAATGAGGGCCTTAATGTTATCTCATCTGTCTTTCAGTTTCTAATTAAGAAATATTTTTCTCGCTGAAATTAATCTGGTGCTTACAGCCAGACTGCTGAAAATGGCCCACTTGCAAGGTGCTCAACTACCCTAAACCACGTCTATTAGTTGAGTCCTTGCAAGAATTATATGTAAATATGTCCATTCCTCTAACATACGATTAAGTAGATTCTGCCAAGAAGCAACAGGGTGAGATCTTCTGCATAATTATTTCCAGCTCACTCGGATGAGCAGCTCTTTTCTGAAACAGCTCACTTTCAGTATTGTGGAAAACAAAAGGGAGACAGTAATCTTTCACAATTTACAGCATTAGAAAAATAAACATTTTGAATAGCTGAAAATGCAATTTCATTCCTTGAAGGGCGCGTCTTTTGTGCTGACATTTCCTCTGATTGTTGCAGATTGCAAATGGCACTTCGAGTCATGTGGGGAGTACAGGAAATGCTCACTCTGCTCAATGTTTGAATGGAGTAATAATGAGGATTTTTTCCTATTTACAGATTTAACTTGAGAAAAAGATCGCAGATGCAGTTGAACTATTGCTGAACAGATTTATGGGGATTTGATGCAGGGCAGAACGTCAAATCACTTTACTGATTTGCCTGTGCATCAAAGTGAAAGGGCAGAAATGTGCTGTATCTATGGCATATGGCGCATTCCTGCTCTTTCCCCCTGGACTGGAGCTGTTTCACCAAGGCAGGCACCACTGCATCATGGTGCAAGGGTGCCAGCGTTGCACACAGGATTGTTTTTGTGCAGGAAGGTACATCTTCCTACACAAACACAATATCAAGTGGTGTGTTCTGCAGAAACTATTTCTCCTCATTCTGACTGCCCTGGGGAGACGTATGGTTTCAACACATCTCTAGGTTTACATGGCCTTGTAAATCTGGGGATGCATCAAAATCCATGGGTGATGCATAGGGAAACCCACTGCAAAGCCCATTGTATACCTCCCTAATGCAAAGTAAAGCAATGCAGTGACTTGCTCTGCCTTGCCTTACTTGATATCTATGAGGCCATTCAAAGCCATGCAAAGAGGCTTTGAGTAGCCTCATATATATGGTTGAAAGGGTTGCACCACTGTTGTGTCACTAAAAGTGACACAACGGTGACAGAAGCCTCTCATAAATATGCGCCTGAATTTCTATATCATACTCAGAATAGGATCATTTTCTTACATGGACTCTTGCTTATTCAGTTTAAAACGCATATAGAAATATTTGAATGGAATGTCGACTAGGGCAACAAATTCTGAGTAAAAAACAGACTTGAGGAAAATAAAAAAATTGAAAAAACGAAATACAATAAATACAATAAAAAAAGATCTAAGGCTCCAATTGCGTAGTTTGCACATGGTGTCAGTAGCTGCTAAATATTCTAGGGTTTCCTCTTTTGGAAAAATGCACACAATCATTGACTGAATAGCAAAAAATATAAATGCAGGGGTGTATTTCAACAGTAGAAAGTATAAATATAAAATGATGTTTCATCAAATGGTTACTGGGCCTGATACTTTGAATCCTAATGCTCAACCTAATAAAACATATTTTTAAAAGTACTTTATAAGGTGAATGGTCTATAATTATATTTTAGAATGTCAGTTGTTTGTATAAACATTATTTTAATTAACACATATTTGCAATTTCTAAAAAAGCACTACCACCATCCAGCATAAAAAAGAAAGTGGGGCCATGGACTGTCTATTATTGGTTATTGTCTTCATCCTCAAATGCCACAGAATTCAACTACATATTTCCAGGAACTGTTAACTGATATGTTGAAACTTGCCCAATTAGCCTTAAAAGCCAACGGTTCAACACCAGGCAACATGAAGGTGACAAGAAGGCAGGGGACAAATGGAGTACACAGCAGCACAGGTGAGTACATGCAACACGAACAAATCAATACATGGTGATCAAGCGTGGTGCTAATCCCTATATGATTTTGATTACATGATGCTGATTGCTTCTGTGATAATGGTGCATTGCTTTACATGTCCCACATCATGCCTTATCTACGACCTGTGCAGTAACAATCTGTGTGATACACTTTTGAGACTGAGGCCCTCATTACGAGTCTACATTATGACCGTGGCGAACGAACCACAGTTGGACTGCTGACACAACAACTTTTCGCTGGCCAATGACCAGGAGGTGCCGGCGGTCTTAATCCGCCAGGGCAGTGCTGCAAGCAGTGCTGCCCTGGGGATCAGGAGTCTCCTGTCTGCGAATGCACCGCCATGTAAAAGCTGGTGGAGACAGGGTGCAAGGGGGCCCCATGGGCAGCCCAGTCACACTTTTCACTTTCTGCTTAGCTTAGCAGACAGTAAAAAGCAAGGCGGGTGCTGTTGCACCCAACGCACTGCAACATTGCTGCTGGCTCGATTACGAGCCAGCATCAATTTTGTGGGCAGTTTCCCACTCATAATAGAAGTCGCGGAAGGGCTGCTGCATAAGCGGTAACCAGACCATTGGAGTTTGGCAGGTGGACTTTTCCGGGTCTGAGTTGCACAACAGTGCAATCTCCCACTGTCAGTGAACTTTTCCCATATTATCACAAGAATCAAAAAGTAGTGCAGTGCCGCAAACTGTATCATCTTCCTAACAACACTGTAAGCCATATGTACCTGACAAGGGAACAGGTAGAAGGAGAGTTGCGAAGTCAAGCAGTTGCAGAGGACTTAACTATTCAGTATAAGTAATCCAAATCATGTATGAAAATCTTGAAGAGTCGGAAGGCTGCCAGGGGCGAGAGGGAGTCCATTGTTTGATAAGCCCACATGTTAGCATACTTTCAGTCTCAGAGCTGTTCCTCTTCCACCTTTTCATGACCGTGGTAAGCTCTGTAGTTTTGACTGATTCAGTTGTAAGAAGTACAAAAATAGATTTTCCAAACTGCCTCACTTAGGTGTTATTACAACCTCAGCGGTCTTTTTACAAGACCGCCGAGGGACCGCCGCGCGGAAGACCGCCAGTAGTGGCGGATTGCCGCTCCGCATATTATGACTATTGACTGCTCTCCATCCTTTTTCCGATGGAGAGCCGCCAACAGCCATACTGGTGGGCGGCAGGGAAGTGGCGGTTGCTCTACCTTTACCGCCACACCAACAGAATACCGCCCACCGAATCACGTCCTGTGATTTGGCGTGGCGGTGTTCTGTTGGTGGTGTGGTGTCGGCGGAGCAGCCCCCATGGCTCCCGTCCCCTCCAGGAGGATCGACGGAACAGGTAAGTTGATCGTCCGTTAGGGGAGGGGGGTGAGGGGGTGTTGTGTGTTGTGTGGGTGCATGGGGGTGTGCGTCTGTGTATGTAGAGGGGGTGTGTGAGTGCGTGTATGCTTGCGGGGGTGTTGCGTGTTTTGGGAATGAGTGCTTGTATGTCTGTGGGTATGTCTGTATGGATGTGTGCGTATATGTTTGTATGTGGGTGTGCGTGTCTGACAGTGTGTGTGGATGTAGGCATGTATGTCGGTGTGTGTGCGTGTGTGTGTTGGTGGTGCCTGCGTGTGTGTCGTGTGTGTGTGAGTTCTGTGATGTTGGGGGTCGGGGTGGAGAGGGGGGCCCTGCCACCTTTGGGGGGTGGCAGGGGTGGTGGGGGGTGTAGGGGAGGGAGTCGGGGTGGGGTTGGGTGGTGGGGGAGACCCCTATCAGTGCCAGGGAAGGAATTCCCTGGCAATGATAGTGCTTACCGCCATGGATTTCATGGCGGTTCCAACCGCAGGAAATCCACTGCGGTAAGCTGGGTCAAAATACCGCCGGCGGTATAGTGACGGCCGCCGGGCTGGAGACCCAGGTCTCCAGCCCGGCAGTCGTCTCCGCTCTGGCGGGCGGAACGGAGAACCAGCGGATGACCATGGCGGTAACCGCCATGGTCATAATACAAAAGAAAAGACCGCCAGCCTGTTGGCGGTCTTACCGCCACTTCTCCGCCTTCCGCCAGGGTCATAATGACCCCCATAATTTTGTGTGTGATATTAACCAAGTTATTACTTTGGGATAAAAAATAGAGTGCCAAATCAGGCAATCTGCTCTACCAGATTTTGTAACAGAAGATGGAATCACTGTGAAGGTTACAGCTATAGAGGTGCACTGGCATTTGATTGTGTCACGCAGTCCAGCACTAAGAGATGGGTATAGCTGCAAAGAGCGAGTAATTATCTTTTTTTTAGTTCTGGCATGGCCCATGTGACCAACAAAAAAAAAAAAAACACACACTCATCCTTTCAAGCTATCCCATCCTGCAGTACCACAAGGCCCAAAAAGCCAGTCCAAAATTGGGAGCTGCTCTTATTTTCATAGATTCTTATTAAAATTAATTAGGCATACTTGTGGATCAAATAATTCCACCAATGGTATAGCAGAAGAAACCAGTAAGTATTTTGAAAAGTCCACCACAGTCTGGTACCCTAAACTTTAAGGACCTCAGAAATCCTGATCATGGGCAGTACATGTTAAAACTGTGCATCCACTAATTCTGAGTCTCTCAAGATCTATCACCTTTAATGAAGAATGCTCTAAGGCCTTAATGGAGGAAATAAAGGGAATGTAAGTAAGGCACAAACATTATAACGCAGTATTAGAACTGGATCTGTGGGACTTCCCAGGAAAGTTGCCTCTCTTTAAAATTGTGCCATCCAACAGATACTCATGCACATCTGCCTTGACTGGAAGAAATGACATCATCACAGATTAAGAACTATTCTCAAAACTAATTCTGTCAATGAGAGGAGCCTATATGTAGAACATCCAAACTCATCCGAGTGTTATCAAGGCTTAGGAGCCCAGAGCAAAAGTAATGAGAAGAAGAAATTATGGGCCTCATTTAGAGTTTGGAGGAGGAGGTTACAAATGTGAGGGATATCCCTTCCGCCGTATTACGATTTCATAATAGCTTGTGGAGATGGTATTACCGTGGGCTGGATATCTGGCATGTTTGTGATGAAGTAACCCATCCACCAAACTGTAAATCAGACCCTGTGTGTCGTACCTGCAGCTCTGGTTATTTTCAGCCTCTATCTATTGTGTGCATGTTCCTGACTGTCCAAAGGGTTCTTTTGAACCTATAGTTAGTAAGTTGACACACCCTCATTAACTCTTGCTGAAAACCATTCTGTACTTAGGGCTTGGTTTAGAGTTTGACGGATGGGTTACTCCATCACAAACGTGATGGATAACCTGGCTGCCTGTTACGATTTCCATAAGCTAATATGGGATCGGAATGCGGCAGACAGGATATTTCATAAATGTCCTCAAAATGTACTGGAAAAGAGCAGTGACACAATGTCACATTCTCAAGCAACTGACATTTGCTTTCTGCTGCATGAGGGAAACAATAGAAGACTGCTTGTATTAGTGCTGCTGACATCCCGATTATTTAGCATCTTTTTTCTTGGTTCCGTTGCAGGGACCATTATATTAAATTGGATCATTTAATGTTAACTGGCACTTAATTTCTTACGTGCAACTCTCCTTTCCCTGACCCTGCTATAGATTATTTCCATCACCCTTGTCTCCCTCAAAAAGTACCATTCCATTTGGTGTAGTTCTTTCCTGATCTTCAACAAATGTTAGGCTTACAAAATATTGGGGAAAATAAATGTGGAATGCATATACTGTATAACATACAGCAAAATAAAAAGAGAATTCATTATAAGGAATTTATAAGTAAAAGGAAGAAAAACACAGGGTGGCGAGGGTGGGAGAAAGATTTACATATTATGTTTACCAGTAGATATGTAATCTATTACAAAGGAGAAGAAAAGACAGTTGTAAAACAATACAGAACATAAATTTATGAGGTGTCTTGGGTATGGAGAATGTAATTTAGAAGTAGAAGAAATATTGGATAAAAAGAAACATACTCAGTTCTATGAAAATTCTCCCTTGATGATTAGAGTTAGAGGTGTTATGTCTGCTCTGTCCAATTTATAGTTATAGCTTACTCTATACCACCAGGGGATTCCAACATTGCGGTAAAAGCCGCTTGCCACCGTGCAGAAGACCGCCAACACACCGCCGCGGCCGCGGAATTCCGCCACGGTCATTATGACCCACAGCTCGGAATCCGCCAAAATTCAGACACCCACACAAGTCCGCCACACCAAAGGTCAGTGATAAACTGGCGATAACAAAACCGACACTGTCACGCCAACAGGAATACGCCCACACCATCACGACCCATGAATCCACGCAGCGGTCTTTCAACCGCGGTATTCCATTGGCGGTACACACTGCCGCGCTCAAAATACACACACATTTACAAAACACAACCACATTGGACAATTACAAATACACACACCTGATACACATACCACTCCCACACATCCAATACAATATAAAACATACACCAACAAACCCTTACGACTACAATTGCGACTGAGGGCCGGAGAGAGACACCACCATCTACAAACTAGCATCTACAGGCACTCAAGACCATCACTCACACAACATCCATACACCTCACACAACACACCTCTAAATATCACCCCACACTTCACAACACACACCACCCCACACATCACCCACACCACCCCATGGCACCGCAAAGACAACCCAGGTTCTCGGAGGAGGAGCTCAGGGTCATGGTGGACGAAATCATCCGGGTAGAGCCACAGCTATTCGGATCACAGGTGCAGCACACCACCATAGCTAGGAAGATGGAGCTATGGCGAAGAATCGTGGACAGGGTCAACGCAGTGGGACAGCACCCAAGAACTAGGGATGGCATCAGGAAGAGGTGGAACGACCTACGGGGGAAGGTGCGTTCCGTGGTCTCAAGACACCACATCGCGGTTCAGAGGACTGGCGGCGGACCCCCACCTCCTCCCCCACAACTAACAACATGGGAGGAGCAGGTCTTGGCTATACTGCATCCTGAGGGCCTCGCAGGAGTAGCTGTAGGAATGGACTCTGGTAAGTCACTCTTCAATACTTTCACCCCGCTACCTGCATGCCATCACATACCCCCACCCTTGCCCTCACCCCTATCACTCCAACTCCTTACACATGTCCTAATATCACAAACCACACATCCCAATCCCAAGCCCACCCATTGCACACCATGGCACACATCATGCCTTTACACCCCTGCAGGACCCCTACCCAATGTCACCGGACTGGAGGGTCCAGATATGTCCACTCCACCCACAGAAGAGGCCCACAGTGATGACAGCAGCTCTGTCCAACTGGATCTAGATGACCTGCCTGACCCATCTGGGACCTCAGGACAGTCTGTTCCCCTCACATTGGCACAGGCCACTACAGAGCTTGCCCCCTCTGGAAACACCAGCGCAGCACCCACCCAGAGGGCCCATACCTCTGTCCCCAGGACACGTCAATCTGCAGTGTGTCCACCACTACAGGGAACCCAGGATAACCCACCACCCCAACAACACCAGGGACCTGGGGGCAGTGGTAGTGGGCACACGGTTCAGGGGACAGAGGCCCAGGAACACAGGGGAAGTGGGAGGGCTGCTGTGCGACAGGGGGAGGACAGGCCCAGGGAACGCACTCTCCACTAGGCCCTCTCCAACATCAAGGGAGCCTACCACCATTCCCAGGAGACGATGGCAACAGTGCTGGCCAAGTTTCATGAGACCCAGCGGCTGCAGGAGGAACAGTATTTGGGGTTCAGGGAGGAACTCAAATCCATCAATTCCACCCTGGGCACCATTGTAGGGGTACTGAAGGAACTCGTCAACACCAGGAGGGACACTGTGGCACAACAAGGGGCCCCTGACACTAGCCTGGATGATGAACTGCCCACCACCTCCGCCGGCGCTAGTGGACAGGAGGCACCGCCACAGGACCACCACAACAGCACCCCACCCCCTGCAGATGGAGAACCACCCTGCAAACGGTCCCTGAGATCCAGGACAAAGACAGAGAACAATGCCAAGACCCCCGCCAAGAAATGAGACCACCCTGATTGTCATCCTTCTGTCCCACTTTGTCACCCTGTCCATACTTAAACTGCCCCAGCTCCACTTCCTATGCCCCTTTGGACAATGCACCAGTGAGACTAATAGACTGGACTCTGAAATGGACATTCCTCTACCATCAGCCCTGACCATTTTACAACCCCCTCCACTATTGAGCACTTAAATAAATACCCTTCAATCAAAATACAATCTGGAGTCAGTCTGTGCTTTCGAAAATGTGTATTTGCAATTACAGTGACAAAATGCTACATCAAATGTAATGTCAACATACTTATGTCACACAGCACTAGTCCATGCGTAAACAAAGCAGATGTCACACAGTGGGACCCACATCTGTGAAATCGTAAGGGAAAGTGACAACTCAGTGACCATACACTGGGTGAAAATGACAGACAGATGAGAGGTAGAAGAATTAAATCACATGTAGCAGGCTGTGTTGTCTTCTTACCTGTGTCTCACTGGAAGTATTGCAGGATCACTGTATTCCTGTTGTCTATGTCCTCTTCTTCAGCTTCCTCGTCTTCACTGTCCACAGGCTCCACAGCTGCCACAACATGTCCATCTGGAGCATCCTCCTGCAGAAAAGGCACCTGTCGTCGCAAAGCCAAGTTATGAAGCATACAGCAGGCCACGATGATCTGGCATACCTTCTTTGGTGAGTAGAATAGGGAACCACCTGTAATATGGAGGCACCGGAACCAGGCCTTAAGGAGGCCGAAGGTCCTCTCTATCACCCTCCTAGTTCGCCCATGGGCCTCATTGTAGCGTTCCTCTGCCCTTGTCCTGGGATTCCTCACAGGGGCAGTACCCATGAGAGGTTGGGGTAGCCAGAGTCACCTGCAAATGTCGAGGGACAACTGTTAGACACACACTAACCCTTAGGAACAACTCAGACCCAGACAACTATCTACACTGTATAGGGTCCATGTCCTCACCTAATAGCCACACACAGTGCCTCTGGAGTTGCCCCATCACGTAAGGGATGCTGCTATTCCGCAGAATTTAAGCGTCATGCATTGAGCCAGGAAACTTGGCGTTCACATGGGAGATGTACTGGTTGGCCAAACACACCATCTGCACATTCATCAAATGGTAACTCTTCTGGTTTCTGTAAACCTGTTCACTCCTGCGCGTGGCACCAAGGCCACATGTGTCCCATCAATGGCACCTATGATGTTGGGGATATGTCCCAGAGCATAAAAATCACCTTTCACTGTAGGCAAATCCTCCACCTGAGGGAAAACAATGTAACTCCGCATGTGTTTCAGCAGGGCAGACAACACTCTGGACAACACGTTGGAAAACATAAGGTGGGACATCCCTGATGCCATGGCCACTGTTGTTTGAAATGACCCAGTTGCTGGGAAATGGAGTACTGACATCACCTGCACTTGAGGGGGGATTCCTGTGGGAATGGCGGATAGCTGACATCAGGTCTGGCTCAAACTGGGCACACAGTTCCAGGATTGTGGCACAATCAAGTCTGTAGGTGATGATCACATGTCGCTCCTCCATTGTCGACAGGTCCACCAGCGGTCTGTACACCGGAGGATGCCGCCATCTCCTCACATGCCCCAGCGCACGGTGCCTATGGAGGAGAACAGCGAACAGAGAGTCAACCAACTCAGAGGTACGTAAACACAGCATACTCAGATATATTAGCAAATTGACATATGCCTGTATGATGGCACGGCCTAGATATGTGTGACGCAGTCCAAAATAATGCCATGTGGGCCCATGAAATGGTGGCTACCTGACCTGTAAAGTGGGACAATGGGATATGAGGTAACTGCCCTGGCATTGTACACCGTCGCGGTAGGCGTTCGAGGACCGCAGCGCAATCCTGCATTGGTTAACATTGGACCCTATACGTCCCAGGAGCCAATGACAATGTACGCAGGCGGTGATGGTACGCACCGCCGACAACGTGACCGCCATTTTCTCTCTGTTCAATCACTTGATACCTGATCTTCGACAGGAGAGGACCTACACTGCAATTGCTGCTGTGACCTCAGTCTGGAAGAGACAATGGCTTGTGTGTCTGGGGAAAGGGCCCCTGCCTTCAGCACGGAGGAGATAGAGAAACTCGTGGATGGGGTCCTCCCCCAGTACACGCTACTCTACGTTCCTTCAGACAAACAGGTAAGTACACTGTGAGCATGCTGTATGGGCAATGCCTGTGTGGAGTGGGGTGGATGAAAGATAGTGGGGGGAGAATGAGGCGTGCATGAAACGACGGTGAGTGGATATGCGTCATGCCAAGGGTAGGGATGCGGGCCAATGACTGTGACGGTGAGGACGGTAATAACTTATCTTTTTCCCCTGTACTATTCCTGTAGGTCAGCGCCCACCAGAAGAAGGACATTTGGTGTGCCATCGCCAAGGAAGTCTGGACCCTGGGGGTCTACCACAGATGGAGCACCCACTGCCGGAAAAGATGGGAGGACATTCGCCGCTGGAGCAAGAAGATGGCGGAGGCCCAGCTGGGGATGGCCTCCCAGTGTGGGAGGGGTGCCCGTCGCACCATGACCCCCCTGATGTTCAGGATCCTGGCGATGGCGTACCCGGAATTGGATGGCCACTTGAGGGCATCACAGCAGCCACAAGGAGGTGAGTACACTCTCATTTAGCTGATTCAGCGCACATTGTAAGTGTCTGGGTGGGGGAGGTGGGCTGTGGGTTCCCCTAGGCCAGGGCGAGTTTAGTAGGCAAGGACCCTTCTTAAGGCAGGCCCTGTGGCACCCCACCTGTGTACAGTGCCAACTACACCTAGTCAGGCTCCTGTGACATCCATGTGTGCAGCAATCTGGCATAGCCTTGTAACCCATGTTCCTGGGATTGAATAGGGAACTCCAAATGCACGGCGTAGTGCAGGGGGCTTCTGTGTCTGTATTGTTCGCCAACGGTAGCGGTATTGCATGCACTCAACATGTCTTGCTTCTGTCTCTCCCCCCCTTTTTGTGGTCTCCCTGCTCTTGTGTGCATTAGCATCATCAGGTGGAGCTCTGGCAAACATAAGCACCACACATTCCACAGGCACTCACGCAAGCATCAAACACATGCAGACACATCAACATCCACTGCCTCCACTGTGTACCCCTCCTCCTCGTCCCCCTCCTCCCTCCCTGTTTTGTCTCCACTCACACCTGCATGCACTACATCCTCAGCCACTACGTCCATCACCAGCACACCCACCACCACACCCCGCTCACGTGCAGTCACCACTCCCACTACCATTCACACATCCCCTGTGTCCTCTCCCAGTGTGTCTGTGAGGCCACCTCCCAAGGTACACAAACACAGCCACACACCCACCCAACAGCCATCCACCTCACGACAGTCTCCAGCCCATGCACCTTCACCCAAAGTCACCAAAGTACACCTCCTACAACCACTACCTCTTCCTCCACTCCCAAACCCCCTCCATCTACCCGTCCCAGTGTTTCCAAGAAACTTTTCCTGTCCAACCTTGACCTCTTCCCCTCACCTCCCCCACCCCTTCAGTCTCCTAGTGCCAGACTCTCCAGGTCCCAACCCAGCACCTCAGCCACAACATCTGCAGGACCAGTGGTGCCAGTAGTAACCAGCTTCTGGAGTGTCCCAGGCAACAGGGCAGCCAGGGCACGGACAGTCCCCCACCTGTGAAGCATAAAAAGTTGGCTAGTGCCCGGCGGGAGAGGGGAAAGAAATCAGCCCCCAAAGCCACTCCCAGGGGTACAGTTGGGGGTGTGGAGACAGCTGCGCCACCATCCAAGGTGGGGAAGGGGCACAGTAAAACCAGCAAGTCTGGGAAGATCTGCACGGCGGACAAGACCGCCACCATCCCCGCTGCCCAAGAAACTGCTGCCAGCAGCACCTCTGCCCAGGACACCGCTGCCCAAGACACCGCCGCCAGCGCACCGCTGCCCAGGACACCGCCGCCAGCAGCCCCGCTGCCCAAGACACTGCTGCCAGCAGCACCGCTGCCCAGGACACCGGCGCCAGCAGCACCGCAGACCAGTGAGCGCCAATGATTCCGATGCTACTGAGGCCGCCATGGGCAGGATGAAGCACTCTGGGCACAAAGCCCCCTCCAGAACCAGTGGAGAAAGCCATCCACTACCTCTGTGCTTGGCAGGATGAAGCACTCTGGGCACAAAGACCCCTACAGAACCAGTGGAGAAAGGCATCCACTACCTCTGTCCTTGGCAGGATGAAGCACTCAGGGCACAAAGCCCCCTCCAGAACCAGTGGAGGAAGGCATCCACTACCTAAGTCCTTGGCAGGATGAAGCACTCTGGGCACAAAGCCCCCTCCAGAACCAGTGGAGTATCACATCCACTACCTCAGTCCTTGGCAGGATGAAGCACTCTGGGCACAAAGCCCCCTCCAGAACCAGTGGAGAAAGGCATCCACTATCTCAGTCCTTGGCAGGATGAAGCACTCTGGGCACAAAGCCCCCTCCAGAACCAGTGGAGTATCACATCCACTACCTCAGTCCTTGGCAGGATGAAGCACTCTGGGCACAAAGCCCCCTCCAGAACCAGTGGAGAAAGGTATCCACTACATCAGTCCTTGGCAGGATGAAGCACTCTGGACACAAGGCCCCCTCCAGAACCTGTGGAGAAAGGCATCCACTACATCAGTCCTTGGCAGGATGAAGCACTCTGGACACAAAGCCCCCTTCAGAAACCAGTGGAGAATTGTATCCACTTGAGAGACTGTGGCTTTGCACTCCCCAGGATATAGCAGTGGGCAACCCACCCACTGGAGAGACTTGAGAGACTGTGGCTTTGCACTCTCCAGGATATATCAGTGGGCAACCCACCCACTGGAGAGAATTGAGAGACTGTGGCTTTTCACTCCCCAGGATATATCAGTAGGCAGCTCACCCACTGGAGAGACTTGAGAGACTGTGGCTTTGCACTCCCCAGGATATAGCAGTGGGCAACCCACCGACTGGAGAGACTTGAGAGACTGTGGCTTTGCACTCCCCAGGATAAAGCTGCGGGCAACCCACCGACTGGAGAGACTTGAGAGACTGTCGCTTTGCACTCCCCAGGATAAAGCAGTGGGCAACCCACCCACTGGAGAGACTTGAGAGACTGTGGCTTTGCACTCCCCAGGACACATCAATGGGCATGGAGCCCCCTCTAAGATCTGGCGTCGTGCACTCATCCGGCAGAGGTGCCCCCCTCCCCTTCCCCCTGAGGTTCCTGTTTTATTTCTATCTGATGCTCCAGGAGTGTTCTCTCCGTCTTGTTCAGGTATTGAGTGTGGGCCTCGCCCATGCCTTTTGGGCCCAGTGGTCCATGGACTATGATAGTGGAATACCTTGAACTTGGATTCTTGGTGTATGTATTTGTTTATAGTGTGAATATCTTAATATATGTATATATTTTTGATTACTGTCTTCGTATATCTTACAATGATTCGACTCATTTCCTTTTGTCCTTGCATTCTTCCGGGGGTGGGGGTTGGGGGGTGTAACTATGATGTATCATGATGTATTCGTGTGTGTGTTGTCATGGGTGAGGGTGGGGGTGTTGTGTGTTGCATGTGTGTGTCACTGTTTTTTCCCTCCCCTCCCCTGTGTCGTAGGTGCAGTATTCACCGTTGTCTTCGCCTCTGGCGTTCGTGCTCCTGGTAGAGGAGCAGGAAGATAAGGGCTGGAAGAATCTGAAGTTCCAGTTCCATGGCGTCCTGGTTCCTCGTGGGATGTGTAGTGGTGAGCGTTTTCCACTCCAAGTCCTGTTTCCGCCGTATTTTTGTTCGCGGTTGAATCCGCCCCTGAAAAGGTGGCGGATTGGTGGCTTGTAATAATGTGGGCGGTACATTGTCCTCCGCCTGTCTGTTGGCGGTTACCGCCGCAGTGTTTGTTTGTACCGCCTTGGCAGTCGGAGTGTTAAAGTGGCTGTCTATGTTGGCGGTTTCCGCCACGGTCGTAATTCCATATTTTTTTTTCGCTGGCCTGTTGGCGGTTTTACCGCCGCTTTTACACCGACCACCAGGGTTGTAATGACCACCTTAATGATTTGTTGAAATGTAACAGCAAGCAAGGCATCAATGATGTAAATATTAAATGAATAAACATTCAGTACCATAGTCATAAGAAAGTCATCCAGGACAGCACAACAACTCTTCATGCTGCATTGTGCTGTGTGACAGGGAAAAGGCAGGAATACACTGTATGTAAAATAATATGGTACATTCCTACCTTTGTCACTGCACTAATGCTACTTTGGCTTCCTAGTACCTATGAAGGCACCCTTGCACTGCTGTGCAAGAGTACCTAATTGTAAGGAGGACTGTTTTTTGTGCAGGAAATGATACCTTTCTGCACAAAAATAATCCCCTGAGTCATTTTCCTGTTTCTTTGTGCAACACACATAAAAAAAGGAAAATAGGAAGGAGAAATAAAGATATTTATGTGATTTACTCTTTACCTGGGAAGGAGTAGCATTTGGGTGCATTTCCAGGTCTACCATTCTTGGTAAATCTGGTAATTCATCAAAGTCCATGGGTGCTGCATGAGAATACCCATGCAACCCCAATAGAATGCCTCTCAGGGGCAGTGTAACGCAGCACAGTGATTTGCACTGTGTTACATTATTCTGAATTTATGAAGCCACTCAGGGCCACACAAGGTTGCCTTGAGTGGCTTTATAAATTGCATTTTGGGCTTGTGTTGCGCATGCACCACATTGTGGGATACAAGAGCAACACAGCCTCACTCCTAAATACGCTCTTAAACATTTCCGATAGACAATCAAAAAATACATTCTTAACACTTGGTACAAAAAATACAGTTATTTAGATGCCAAATTTTATGACTTTTTTTGCAATAGATAAGCATATATTTCAAATCTGCATCAGGTTCGTCACTTGACAAACATTTACTTTGCACTGAAGGATTAATCCTATGCAAATAGTCTGGTGTAAATAACTATCAATTGTATATATAGAGTTTCTGTAGCATTATCATTATACAGTTTTTTCCAAATCTTGAGCCATAACCTATCAAGTCATGAGATTGTTAAATTTTGGCACCAAAGTAATTCATTTTTAGATTTTGATCCATTTAGATGAGATGACAATTTAAATGTTTTATGGTTAAAAGAGGTCTGAGACCTGACAGCCTTAGAGTGGTATTACCCCTCAACGTTTTGCATACCCCCTCCACTTTTCTGAACTTGTTCTCTCTGGCTTTATGACTCTGTGCACTGTACCACTGCTAACCAGTGCTAAAATGTTGTACTCTCTCCCCTAACCATGGTAATATTGGCCTACACTCAATTGGCATATTTAATTTATTTTTATTACCCTAGTAAATTGCACTACATGTGCCCAGGGCCTATAATTTAAATGCTACTTGTGGGCCTGCAGCACTGATTGTGCTACCCTCTTAAGTAGTCCTTCAACCATGCCGCAGGCCTGCCATTGCAGAACCTGTGTGTGAAGTTTTACACTGCAATGTCGGCCTGGCAAAATAATCCTTTTGCTAAGCCCAAATTGTCCACTGTCATACATATAGGTCACCCATAATGTAGGCCCTGGACAACCTACAGGGCAGCGTGCAATGCACTTAAAAGGTAGAACATGCACTTTTAATGTTTTACATGTCATGGGAGTGAACAAAGTCATTTTCACAACTACACAACCTATTTCTCTCAAAACATAACATTGAGATTACCTTGTTTTTATCTTATAAGTGTAACTCACCATATGGAAGAGTTATGTTTTTTGAGTTTGGAATCACAATTTAGATCACAACTTATGCTGAAGTTGTATTTTAAATTGCAATTCTGAAAGTGCTACTTTCAGAAAGTTGGCAATTTCTTACTTTAACCATTTAGTGTGTGCTGTTTGTCTCTGATCACTTTCCTGAGGTGGGTGACAACTGGGCCTTTTGTATTCCCCCGAGATAGCCACACACAATGGGAAATCAGATGTGACTTAATGGGCCTTGATGGAAGGTAGGAGCTGGCATAGCCTCAAGTACATATGAATAGGCTCTGTCCTGTCCTCACACAAAGGGATATATAACCCCCTGCAGTGAGTCTGGAGCCAGGGCAGAAAAGGCAGGACCTCAGTACACTTATGGGCCATTCTTTGAACTCTCCCCCACTTCAAAGGCTAAACTGGGTATAAATGCGAGTTCTCTGACTGCTGTGCTGCTGCTGACGGACTCCCACTCTGCTGGACTGCTACTTTTTTGGTCGTCTGCCTCGCTGCTCTGTTCTGCTGATTGCTGTTGCTTTGCCTGGTTGAAAAGCAATGGACCTGCATCACTTGAACCTAAAGTGATTCCACCGGCCACCGGCTGATGTGAAGTCTCAGGGACATAAAAGACTTCCAACCACCCTTCTCTTCCCCTTGGGCTCTGCCATGTGTGAGTCTGCTCTACCAAGTGGTGTCACCCCAATCCTGGAACCTTAGAAGTGAACCTAAGGTGTTTGCACCAGCAGAACCAATGCAGCCTCTGCATTTATCGGAACCGACACATCGCCTTGACTTCACAACTCATCCTCAACCATGGTCTTTGCATCACAAGCCCTGGCACCTGGACCTTCACATCAACAAACCAGGAATTTGCACCCAAACACCACCATATTGTGGCACCAGCACATCACTGCTGCTACATGGAAAAGATCAATGCATCACCTCTACTGAGTAGGGAATTTTGACACATCACTTCTATTGCATGGTTTGGAGCCAACACAGTGCTCCACAACCAGCATTAAGGTACTTTTTTCAGCTGGCCTAACTTCATCCTTGTAGCTGACCCATGCTCCATCGCAGTCGGCCTGAACTTGTGACTTTGTCCCAGTCCAGCAGGACCATATTTTTCTGATTAGCGCTTGTTGTTTCTAAACACTATTCTGTGCCAAGCTACCAGAGGGTGCTCACAGGTTAATTTAGTGAGTGTTTGTAACTTTACCTGACTAGGATTGTGGTTCTTGCCTTAGCTCTGTGCATAACTCTGTCAAACAGCAACCCCACTTCTAACAGGAGTTTTTTGAGATGGCAGAGAGGGTTCACAAAAAATTATTGTCTTGTGTTTCCAAAGAATTAACAACATTAACATTTTTAACAGGACCTGACAATAAATGTGAAATAAGGTTTATTTATTTCTAAATGATGCTGGAAGGTTAAATATTTATTTTGCCTCTAAAAAGGGAATTACTGCATCATCTGAGAAGAGCTGACATCCCAAATGAGACCTTTGAGTTGCCAAGTAAACCAGTATATATTTTTCAGGTTTATTCTAATTAATTTATTATACCACATGGGGGATAAAGAAAGGAAAAGCTATCATTCTGGTGAGATAAGTGAAAAAAGAAGCAAACAAAAAAATTATTCAAATATGGATGTAGATAAGTGAGGAGGTTTTTTTATGAATTCTGAGGTATGTTTAAAAGTAAACAGATTCAAGAAGGCCTTCACCCAGTCTACCCATACTGGTGAAAAAGCAGTATTAGATTCAGAAAGCCAGAAGGAATGATTGTATAGGAAAGCTTTATGCTGTAAAATAAAATAGGGGAACTTGAGCCCACCCTCATTTTAGAAGCTGAAATACATGATTTTTTGTTATTTCATAACATCTAGAAAAGCAGAGATACAAAGTATGTAATAAAATAAATTGGAACATTTAGGAGTACAATGGCAAGAACATATAAAAAAGATACTGGCCCTCAATATGACATTGGTGGTAAATCCCACTTACCACCACGCTGATGGCCGCCAACTCACCGCCGCCGTGGCAGATATCCGTTCACCATATTATTACACACACACACACCAATCTGTCAGTATTCAGCCACATACACAAATCCGCCACACCAAAGGTCAGTGATAAACTGGCAGTAGTAAAACCCACACTGTTCCGCCAACAGAACTACGACCACCACATTATGACCCATGAGTCACCACAGCGGACATTCAATGGTGGTAAACCATTGCCGGTACATATCCACGTGCTCACAATGGACAACCACAAACAAAACAATACCACATTGGACAATTCAAACAACACGCACCTGACACCCATACACACATCACACCCACAAACCCATACCACTATAAAACACACACCCACATTCCCCACAACTCTTTATGAATATAAACCATTGCCAACAGAGAGACACCAGGACCACTGACACAACTAGAGCCACACACTACTCACACCTATATACCACTCACACACTACATATCACACACCCCAACACACCCTCACCAACACACCTCACAGAACAACCATGGCTCCACAAAGACACCCCCGTTTCACAGAGGAGGAGCTAAGGGTCATGCTGGAGGAAATTGTCAGGGTAGAGCCAAAGCTGTTTGGAGCACAGGTGCAGCAGATATCTATAGCTAGGAAGATGGAGCTATGGCGGAGAATTGTGGACAGAGTCAACGCCGTGGGACAGCACTCAAGACTAGGGATCAGGAAGAGGTGGAACGACCTATAGGGAAGGTACGTTCCATTTGCAGCAAGACACCAGCTCATGATCCAGAGGACTGGTGGTGGACACCCACCTCCTCCCCCACAACTCATAGCATGGGTGGAGCAAGTCTTGGCAATACTGCATCCTGAGGGCCTGGCCAGAGTCAGAGGAGGACTGGACTCTGGTAAGTCAACTCTCTACTACTACTCCCCCTATCTGCATGCCATCACATACCCTCACCCTCACTCCCATCACTCTACCACTTCCCACACACCCCACCACCACATCTCACTCATCCCAATGGCAAGTCCTGCATGCTGTACCAATGCATGGACACCGCTCACAGCCCTGCATGGACACTCATCACTAAAGCATGCACACCATAGAGAACAATCCTACCATACACTAACATACACAAGTGAAAGCTGCCAGGGCAAATCCAACCAAAGAGGGGAAGCCACAGATGTACAATATGTCAGACACAGAAACCATAACACATCATTTACATTCCCACAGGTACCCAGGCCAATGTCAGTGGAGAGGAGGTGCCAGAACTATCCAGTCCCCCAACAGAAGAGGCCCACAGTGACAGCAACTCTGGTCTTCAAGATCTGGATGACCTACCTGGCCCATCAGGGACCACTGGACAGACGGTTACCCAGGCCCAGTCACACACCACCACAGAGCCCCCATCAGGAAACACTACTGCAGCACCCACCCAGCGTACCCATACCTCTGTCCCCAGGCCACATCAATCAGAAGTGTGTCCACCTCTACAGGGACCCCAGGCCACACCTCGCCCACAAGACAATCAGGGACCTCGGGTCAGTGGCAGTGGGCACACAGTTCAGCGGACAGAGGCACAGGCCAACAGGGACACTGGGAGGACTGCTGTGCACCAGGAGAAGTACAGGCCCAGGGAACCGACTATCCAGGAGACTCTTGCAAAGATTCTAGCAGCTTATCAACATTCCCAGGACACAATGGCCCAGATCCTGGACAATGTGGAAGAGAGCAGGCGGCTGTAGGAGAGACAGTACAAGGAGATCAGGCAGGACTTGCAGGCCATTAACAATACACTGATCTCCATTTCAGGGGTGCTGGCAGACAATGTCAACATTATGAGGGAGGCAGTCTCACACCAGCTGGTCCCTGCCACTAGCCAGACATTTGAACAGCCTTCCACTTCAGCTGCTGCTAGTAGCCAGGAGGCCCCATCACAGGACTCACAGGCCACCAGCACCCCTCCCCCTGCAGAAGGTGAACCACCCCGCAAACATTCCCTGCAATCCAGACAGAAGCCAGAAATACTTTCCAAGGCTCCCGCCGGGAAATGATACTCTCTTGATTGTCACCCTTGTGTCCCACTCTGTCACTCTGTCCACCTTGAACTGTCATTGCTCACCTTCCTATGTCCCCATGGACAATGCACCTGTGCTACAAACAGACTGGAACAATACCCTGGACTTTCCTCCATCATCACCCCATCACATTGCACTTGCACTTCAATAAACACCCTTTGAAAAAAAAAACATTTTGGAGTCTGTCGTGTTTCTCAAATAGGTATTCATTGTAACAGGTACACACATTTCAAATCAACTGTACAGAGAATGAGCATAGATTAATGACCTGTAGCAGGCTGTAGTGATCGCACCAGGAATATATGTCAGGTCAACAACATCTGCAAAATAAATTGCCAGAAGGAACAGTAAGTGGGCCTAGAAGCTGAAAATATCAGCATGCCATTGCCACACAATTTAAAACAAATGTCATTGAAATGTGTCATTAGAAGTATTGTCTGATCACATTTGTTCTGTTGTCCTCATCCTCATCTTCTGCTGCCTCTTCCTCACTGTCCACAGGGTCTACTGCTGCCACACGGGCATCTCCAGCCTCCTCCTCCTCCTGCAGGAATGGGACATGGCACTGAGGGCCAGGTTATACAACATGCATCATGCCACCACTATCTGGCAGACATTCTTTGGTGAGTAGCACAGGGGATACACCTATTAGATGGAGGCCCCAGAACCTGGCCTTCAGGAGGCCAAAGGTCCTTTTAATAATCCTTCTGGTTCTCCCATGTGCCTCATTATAACGTTCTTCTGCCCTTGTTCTGGCATTCCTCACAGGGGTTAGCAGCTATGATAGGTTTGGGTAACCAGAGTCACCTGCAAATATTGAGGGACAATAATTAGCCACACACTATCCTATATGTCCCACACCATACCCATACACCAACATATACTGGGGGGGAACCAGGGCTCACCTATTAGCCACACCCTGTGCCTCTGTAGTTGAGCCATCACATTTGGGATACTGCTATTCTATAAGATTGAGCTGGGAGATGTACTGGCCCGCTGGGCACACCATCTGAACATTCGTAGAGTGGAAACTCTTACGATTCCTGAAAATATGTTCATGCTGGTGGGGGTAGGCAAATGCAATATGTGTTCCATCAATCACCCCAGTTATGTTGGGGATATGTCCCATTGCATAAAACTCGGCCTTCACTGTGGCCAAATCCTAAATCTGGAGGAAAACAATGTACATGCACATGTGTTTTATCAGGGCAGACAACACTCTTGTCAGCACTATTGAGAACATTGCCTATGACATTCCTGCTGCGAAGCCCACTGTCACTTGGAAAGAACTAGTTGCCAGGAAATGGAGTACTGATAGCACTTGCACAAGAGGGGGGATCACAGTAGGGTGACGGATAGCAGATATCAGGTCAGGCTCCAATTGGGCACACAGATCTGTGATTGTGGCCCTATCAAGGTGAGGATAATGTGCCTGTCCTCCAGTGTTGCCAAGTCAATCAGGGGTCTGTACATGGGGGGATGTCTTTGTCTCCTATTCATCCGCAGTGGTAGGAATCTAAGGGACAAAAGAGTGAGTATCCGATCAGATACTGAACAATGGAACTAGAACAGAACTTTGCATCCTGTAAACATGAAATGGGTCATTGTGATTTATCCAGTATGTGCTAATGTCTCCTGTGACGGAGCATTATTCCAGGGCCTGTCCCCCCCATCCTGAAACGGCATCCGCCTGTCCTGTGTGGAGGGACAGGTGGAAGTGGGGTAATTCTGCTGACGTTGTGCGCCATTGCGGGAGGCGGTCGGAACTGCCGTGCAACTTCTCATTTGCTAACATTGAGCCCTATGGGTTACAGTGGCCAATGGTGATCTACGCCGGCGGTCACGGTATGCACTGCTGCAGATGTGACCACCATTTTCTATCAGATTCCTCACTTGTTACCTGACCTTCCATAGGAGAGGACCTCCACTGCATGTGCTGCTGTGACCTGTGTCTGGAACCTACCATGGCCCGTGTGACAAGGGAAAGGGCCCCAACCTTCACTTCAGAGGAATTTGAGAGACCCGAGTACGGACTGCTGTATGGGCCTCCAGATCAACTGGTGAGTACACTGTGAGCCCGATACATATGGCATGATTGCATGGAGTTGTGTGTGTGAAGGCCTCCTGTAAAGGGGGTGGGTGTATGTCCTCTTGGCGGCGTACAGGTTGTGTGCTGGGCCATGTGTGTGGAAATGGTGATGGGAACAGGCATGGTGGGGGATATGTGTAATAGGCAGGACTGTTAGTCTAATTCTATTTTCCTGTGTGTATTGGGTCTGCAGGTCAGCGCCCCTAAAAAAAAAGGGAATATGGAGTGCCATCCCCAAGGAGGTGCAGAACCTGGGGGTCTATGGCAGGTGGAGCACCCACTGTCGCAAATGGTGGAAGGACCTGAGATGTTGGTCACGGAAGACAGCGGAAGCCTAGCTGGGGATGGCCTCCCAATGAGAAAGGGGTGCCTCTCAAACCCTGACCCCCCTGATGGCCCAGCTCTATGCAGAGCTGGATGGACGCTTGAGGGCATCACCGCCGCCACAAGGGGGTCAGTACAGTAGACACCATTACAACTTACGCATGGTAGGGTGGTATCCGGTTGTGTGTCATTGGGTGCCTCTAGGCCAGGCCTGACATTGCAGCGTAGGTCCCCTGGTGGCTAGGGTTCAGAAGGGAAAATAGTGCTACCTAGCTCGTAGGCATCCACTACAGGTCAGGGCTGCATCGGGGCACAGGTGTGCTGCATTTGGCAGTGTGTGCCCCTCCCTGTGCCTTGGTGGCTAACTATTTCTTAGGTAGTGCAATGAATATTGCGTAGGCCTGTTCCCTGTGTGTGAGTGTGCTGTGTACACCAATGGTGGTGTTGGTGCAGCCATTGACACAGTCTTTCCTTTGTCTCTTCCCCCCCTTTCTTGTTTTGTCATCCTGTCCTCATGTGCATTAGCATCATCTAGCGGAGGAGCAGAGGCACCAGTGACGGAGGGAGCTTCATCCCACAGGACCCAGGAGACAGAGTCCACCGATCTGAGGGCACCAGTGGGATGGAGGGCGAGGGGAGCACCATGGCGGAGACTGGAGTGGACAGTTCTGACACAGATACCTCCTCCAATGGAAGCTCCCTGGTGGTAGTGGACACTTCTGTGACCACCCCAGCTACAGGGACAGCCACCACCCCCTACCAGCACCACCCTCCCAGCAGCCCCTCATCGAGTTGCCCGTGCCCACTCAACCAGGAGGGTGGGCATCTCCTTCTCCCCAGGCACCTCAGGCCCTGCCCCATTTAGCCCTGCTGCCCTGAGTGAGGAGGCTATTGACCTCCTGAGATCCATCTTTTTAGGAAAGTCATTCATTGTGAATGCCATCCAGTGGCTGGCAGCCCAGATGCAACAATCTAATGAATTCCTGGACGGCATTCACACTGGACTGGTGGCCCAACAGAGATGGATTCAGGCTCTCGCCTCCTCTCTGATGGCAGCCATTGTCCCTGATTCTACCGTTCCCCCTCCAACTTCCACTGCCCAGTCCCATTCCCCTCAACCCCAACCTATCCCAAGCACATATACAGATGAGAATGCACACAAGACGACACCCACACTTCATCCCCCAGGCACTCACACAAACACCATTCAGTTACAAACATGACAACAACCACTATCTCCACTTTCTCCCCCCTCCACCTCCCACCCAGTTGAATCTACACTCACACCTGCATGCACTACATCAATATCCACTACCAGCATCATCACCACACCAAGCAGAACACACACCTCACTGGCAGACACCTCCATAACATATATGCACGCATTCCCTGTGTCCTCTCTCACGGTGCCCATCCCCCCTCCTAAAGTACACAAGCACTCAGACACCCAACAGCCATCCATATCACAAAAGCGTAGAGGCCATGCACCTTCACCCAAAAGCAGCAGACAGACACCTCCAACAACCACTCCCTCATCCTCCACTCCCATTCCTTCTCCCTTTTCCCACCCCAATGTCCCTAAAAAACTGTTCCTATCCACCATTGACCTCTTCCCTACCCCCCGTTCTGCATGTATGGGCAGGGTATCACAAATCCAGCCAAGCACCTCAGTCACACAGTTGACGGGCCAGTCCTAACCGCACCCGCTTCGTGGTGGAAAGGAATCAAGGCCACATGTACTGTGCTGCACCAGCCAGCCTAAAGGGGAGGGAGACTGCCTCAGCCAGCAAGAAGGGCAAGGAGCCTGCACCTGCCACATGAAAGGCCAAGGAGTCTGCCCCAGCAGGCAGAAAGAGCAAGGAGCCTGCACCAGCGGGCAGGAAAGGGAAGGAGCCTGGACCAGGAACTGAGGGAGCCCCCACCACCAACCATGGTTGTGCAGCCGTCCAAAGTTACAGTGGATGGGCAGGATGCTCCCCCCACCAGCAGCACCATCAGTATGCAGCGGTCCGAGGTTGCAGGGGATGGGCAGGAGCCTCTCCCCACCAGCAGCACCACCACTGTGCAGCCGTCCGAGGTTGCAGGGGATGGGCAGAAGCCTCCCCCCACCAGCAGAACCACCACTTTGCAGCCATCCCCGCCAGCGGACAGTATGTAATCTTGCCTCCATGGGCTGCTGGGTGGACTGTCCACTCCAGACCCAGTGGGTATGACACCCACCTGAGAGACTGTGACCTTGCATTCCCCAGGATCATGCACAGGGCATGTTGCCCCCACCAGAACCAGTGGGTGTGACACCCACCTGTGAGACTGTGGCCATTCACTCCCCAGGATCAAGCACAGGGCACATTGCTCCCCCTCCAGAACGAGTGGTCTTGTTACATCTTCCAGCTGAGATGCCCCACTGTCCCCCGTCCCCCTGTGGTGCCTGGCTATTTACCAACTGATGCCCCTGCAGTGTTCTCTCAGTGTTGAAGCAGGTGATATGTGTGGCCTTGGGCTTTGGCCTGTGGCCATGTGGCCCACGCAAATTGAGGACTGGGCTGTGTCCCTTTTTCTGTAAATATGTATATATCTACTATCTTGCCTGACTTATTATTTCTACTGTGCTGATCTTATTACAATCACTTTTGCTAAATTGTTTTGTCCTTGCATTATTCAGCCGAGTTACCGGGTCAAATTGTTTTTTTAATGCATCCAGTTGTGTGTGTATGGTGTGTATATGTGGGGTGTGTGTTGTGCGTGTGTGTCACTCGTTCTTTCCTCCCCCTCTCCCTTGTGTGCTAGTCGGCATTACTCACCGTCATCGTCTTTGCCTGTGTGTGTGTTCGTGGTGGAGCCGAACGTAGAATATCATAGGAAAAACATGCAGTTCGGGTTCCACTGTCGGAATGGCTCTTCCCTGTGTCTCCAAAGGTGAGTCGTTTGACTTCGGAGCTCAGTTTCCACCAGGCTTTTGATGTAATTGGTACCGCCCCAAAAATGTGGCGGATTTTGTAATATGGTGGCTGGAACATTGACTTATGCATGGCTTTAGGCGCCTACCGCCGTGGTGCCTGTTGTTTCCGCCCTAGCGGTTGGTGTGCTACATTGGCTGTCTTCCGGAGACCTTTCCACCATGGTCATAATATGGTGGTAGTTACCGCCAGCCTGTTGACGGTATTACTGCCACTTTATCACAGACCGCCAGGGTCGTAATAAGGGCCTATATGCAATAAACTGAACCAACATCATTTTTATTGAATCAAAGCGACCCCACCAGGATAAAAAGGGGAATCCCTCTACAAATTCAATGATCTTGTACTTTTTGAAAAAAATGTTGCTTCAAATTTGCATTGAAAGTTTCTTTAATGGACTTAGTGAACCATGAATGTAAATATTTGATTTTCCATGGTTTTCAAGAAAAACCTGAGTTTTCAAATGTGTCTAAAAAAAACACTTCTTTAATTTTTTATCTATTAGATTTTTCAGAGTTTAACTAGTATCTATAGATAGTGCCAAAGGATCCAACTTCTTCAAGAAAAAAAGGAACAGAAGATTTGAGGTTTGATAGAAATAGTAAAATACATCTGCGTATACCAATAGCTTTAATTATTTATCACAATATGGAAATCCTTGTATGTTTTTATTCTGTATATCTTGTTACAAAAAGGCTCAAGTTATAGAATAAAATAGAGGAGGCATAATGGACCTTGTCTCACACATCATTGTAATTGTAACACAGCAGAAGATATTCTGTTGATAAAAATAGTTGCCTTGGGTGCAGAGTATAAAAAGTGAAATTAAATGGATAATCTTGGGACTGAAAACAAAATATTGCATGTAGTTAAACAGGAAATCACATCCCATTCAATCAAATGTTTTTTGAGTATCAAGGGTGATGTCAACCAAAGCATAATTGTAGGAAGGAGATTTTATCCACATATTAGAGACCTGTCCAGTGTTATCAGAGAATAAATGATCCTTGACAAAGCTCGGTCAATCAATTTAGGGAGGCAGGGTTCAATAAGAAGGACAATTGTTTAGAGAAAATGGATAATCTATATTGACTAAAAAGATAGGGCTATAATATTTTCATAATTTTGAATCACAATCCTCCTTAGATCTCCTGCACTCGGAGTTTGTTTCCATAATGTAAACAAATGTTTCTGAGCAGACAAAAAAAATATGACACCACTTGGTGTTCATATCTGTCTTTAATATATGCTCATCACTGGTGGATGAGCTGAGAAAAAGCCCTTTTGCTTGGTTGTAGGGGGCTGGCCTCGTTTGCAGTGGGTAGCTTGGGTACTTACACCAGGTCCAGTTATCCATTGTTAGTGAATGTAGTAGTTTTCTAGCAGCTCAGGCTGATTGAGGTAGCTATAGCAGAGCAGCTTAGGCTGAACTAGGAGACATGCAAAGCTCATGCAATACCACTTATAGTTACACAGTACTTATACACAAGTAAAGGCAATACTCAGTGTTACCGAACAAAAAGGTATTTGTTTGGGTGACACAGTACCAAAAATATCTTAGAGACAATACTCCTTCTGGAGGTAAGTATTATGCACAATATATACACTAGACACCAAAATTAGACAAGCAAATAGTCATAGAACAATGCAAACAGTAGGAAATCCTATAGAATGCAATGGGAGAAAATAGGTCAATGGGCAACACAAAACATATACTAAAAAAAGTGGAATGTGATTCACTAATTCCCCCCTAGACAAGTGTAGTGTGTGCAGAATCGCTCGGAGAGTAAGAATACAGTAAAGGGAAGTAAATTACCCCACCCCAGAGCCAAGAAAAGCAGGAGTAAAGTACTGCAAGTTTCCTTAGGACAGACTACACCTCGTTTTCGGGATTTTTCAGCAGCCAACCAAGTCTGCAAAGAACAAATGCTGGATTATTGGACCTGAAGACCTTCAAAGGAAGGGAGCCAAGTCCAGAAGTTGAAAGAAGTTCCAGGAAGGACAGGAACCCCTGCCAACCCAGAAGAGGGTGCATAAGATGAGTCCCTGGTTAGTAGAAGACTGCAGAAATGCACCCTAGGAAGATGCAGGTGGGTTCCTACATGATGCAAAAGATGTCCCACTGCATGAAGATCATTGCAGTTGAGATTTTGTGTTGGAAGGTGCCAACAAGCCTTGCATATGACAAAAGTTCATTTTTCATCAAAATGGTGCCGGATGGACCCAGGAGGGTCCTGGGGGCCTCAACTCTGTGCGAGGAGGAAGAGGAGGCTATCAGCACTTTAGAGAGCCCTCAGGACCCCAGCCAACACCCCCAGAAGCTGCAGGGTCTGGGTTCAAAGGAGGTACAAAAAACCATTGATGCAGCACAACAAAAGAAGATCCCACGCTGCCGGATAACAACTCAGTGACTGGGGACCTGGGCCAGGCTGTGCATGAAGGAATTTTGCAAAGAGGCCTCAGGAGGCGAAGAAGACACAATACACAGGGGTAATTTTGTTGTCAGGGAGGGCAAGGCCTTACCTCCTCCAAATTGCATCAGGAGGACCTCAGGACAGTCTATGTCGATGATGTCCACCCTCTGTGTCCTTAGGAGCATGCTCGTCACTGTGATAGGAGTCCCAGGGTACCGGTCGTCGCCTCAGAAGTTGCCTGCTTGGAGCAGGGGAGGGACTCCGTCACTCCATGGGAGATTTCTTCAGTTCTTCTGGTGCAGGATGAAGACAGGAAGTCCTCAGAGAATGCACACCATGAAAACTGTTTCAGTTACTGACTTAGAGCTGAGGTCACTGAAGAAAAGTGTCTCTTGTAGACACTTTGTTGCGGTTACAGCGTTTCTTGGAGCAGGCTGCGGTTGATCCGAGGTCAGAAGAGTCTGAAGTTGTTGCAGAGGATTCCTGAAGGAAAATTGCAAGCAGAATCTAAAGAGAACCCACAGGAGAGACCCTAAATAGGCCTGAGAAGGGGATTGGTTACCTTATCAGGTATGGACCTATCAGGAGGGGTTTCTGACATCACCTGCTGGCACTGGCCACTCAGAGCCCTCCAGAGTGCCCCCACAACTTGCAAAGCAAGATGGCTGAAGTCTGGGACACACTGGGGGAGCTCTGGGCAACACCCCTGGGATGGTGATGGACAGGGGAGTAGTCACTCCCCTTTCCTTTGTCCAGTTTCTCACCAGAGCAGGGGAGATAGGGGTACCTGAACCGGTGTAGACTGGTTTATGCAAAGAGGGCACCATCTGTGCCCTTCAAAGCATTTCCAGAGGCTGGGGGAGGCTACCCCTCCCCAGCCTGTAACACCTATTTCCAAAGGGAGAGGGTGTAACACCCTGCTCTCAGAGGAAATGCTTTGTTCTGCTTTCCTGGGACTGGGCTGCCCAGACCCCAGGAGGGAAGAACCCTGTCTGTAAGGTGGCAGCAGCTGTAGCTGCAGTGCAAGCCTCAGAGAGCTGGATTGGCAGTACTGGGGGTCCATGATGGTGCCCCCAAGATGCATGGAATTGGCTCCCCAATACCAGATTTGGAATGGGGGGACAATTCCATGATCTTAGACATGTTACATGGCAATATTCAGAGTTACCATTGTGAAGCTACATATAGGTATTGACCTATATGTAGTGCATGCATGTAATGGCGTCCCTGCTCTCACAAAGGTGAGGAAATGGCCTTGAACTATGTGGGGGAACCTTTGCTAGTGCAAGGGGGCCCTCATACTTAGTAACTTTGCACCTAACCTTCAGCAAGTGAAGGTTAGACATATAGGTGACTTATAATTTACTTAAGCGCAGTGAAAATGGCTGTGAAATAGTGTGTGCACTATTTCACACAGGCTGCAATGGCAGTCCTTTGTAAGGGTTTGTCTAAGCTGCCTATGGGTGGCAAAAGAAATGCTGCAGCCCATATATGTCTTCTAGAATCCCAATGCCCTGGGCACCTAGGTAATATATACTAGGGACTTATAAGGGTGGTCCAGTATACCAATTGAAATTGGTAAATGAAGTCACTGGCCTACAGTGAAAAATGTAAAGTCAGAGAGAGCATAAGCACTAAGGTTCTGATCCGCAGAGCCTCAGTGACATAGTTAGGCACTACACAGGCATACACATTAGGCCACAAACTATGAGCACTAGGGTCCTGGCTAGCAGGATCCCAGTGAGACAGGCAAAACACACTGACATATAGGGTTTTATCTATGAGCACTGGGGTCCTGGCTAACAGGATCCCAGTGACACAGTAAAAACACAGCGACACACACTCACAAACAGACCAAAAGTGGGGGTACCCATGCTACAAAGAGGCTACTTTCCTACATCGGTTACCCCCATTTATTTATTTAATATGATTGTTACTGTTTTTTAGACCCTGCATACTAGGGCACTGCTGCCCAGTGCCCAGTGTATGTGCTCAGACCCCTAAACCGTATAGAAATCAACTAACCCTGATCAGCATATTTAGATCTCCTAAAAGGCTATAGTATATAGTGTAGAAACTACACCCATGGTATATACATTTAAATGTCACCTGTGGTATGCAGAATTTATTGTGCCATCCATTAGTGAGACACAGGAAAACATTGCTATATGCCTATTATTATTATAGCCTGACTGTTGTAGTTTGAACCTGCATCCCGACCTGTCAAAATAACCATTTTGACAGAGGGACACCTTCCTTTAAATATAAATAAGTCATCCGTATGTAGGCCTAGTAGCTATCATGGTGGGGTGTACGGTTCTTCGAATGTAGGGCATGTAGAAATGTATTATTACCATGTCCCTGAAATGACAAGCCCCCAGAAGTTATTTTTAAATGAGGAAACTAGAGTTCAGATTCAAATACTTATTCTGTTAGCTCAGACGTAAAATCAGCTAGATACATGATTCAGTCACTATTTTAATGTTTTTAAAAATGCATTTCAATAGTGAAGAAGATTTTTAATAAATATTTAGGCAACATAACTTTCCTGCCTGAAGCTCCTAGAGGCTAATTTCCATTAGCCCGACAGTAGCTGCACAGCCATTGCTTTACTTTGATGAGGTATAAAAATGGGTACCGGAGCTGAAACAATGGACTTGTACTGGGGTGGTCTTTTTTCCCTTAACGGAAGATTCCTAAGGGTGGAAGAAGTAATTTCATAAAGTTGTAAAGGACTTGCACTTTCACAAGTATATTTAAGGTGAGAACGGGGAACTAAAACCTTTTTTCCCAAGTAGGACATGCTCCAAATTCAGTGGGAGGAAAGCAAACCCCAGAACCAGTTTTGAGTGACCATAATTGTGGGAACTACTATGTTCCCTGGTCACACCACTGGGTGGACATACACCATGTTCACAAGATGAAAGGGTTGCCCCTTAATCTATTTTAGAGGTAAGGTGCCTTGCGGGGTTGTTGGCTTTACAGCAAACAGGAGCCGATAAAAAGGTTGGTAGGGTTGCACCTGGGAACGTTTAACCCATTGTTTAGGGAAGAGCCAAGAACTATCCCCACTCACTAGCTAGAGCCCACCATTGATGTGGCACCCCAAAGAACCCTCCTCAAAACAATGTCAGTGCCTGTGGAACAACAGAAGAATAGCTGCATCTGCAGTTTGAGACCTGTAAAGAGATCTGATAATCTATTAATGCGCTAGACTAATAAAATGCCTATGCACCTCATGGTGATAATCATCATAATTAGGGGAGTGACAACCTTAATTTTTTTCTGTGAAACCATGACCCTTCACTCTTCCTAAAGATACACAAATATTCTCAATTGCACCAAACTTTGATGAGGGTGACGTTTAGTTGCTTTGGCAACCAATCCCTGCAGCTGTTTGTGAGAAATATGAAGGGTGAGATAGCTTGCATGACATCTGTTCACCAGTCTTCCTTGCTAATACTAAGCCCTGGCATTGTCATTTTAGTGATCGCAGGGAAATCGACCAATTCCTGTATACTAGTAATTTCCAATGAATCTAAATCTAGCCCTAGAGAGTGGAAAATCTTTGGGGCAGTGAATATTGCCATGCACTTTGATATTTGAAACATTGAGCTCCAGTGGAGCTGTGTTGTGTCACTTCACAGCTAAGTGGAAGTATGAAAGTAGTTAAATAGGGCTCAGTTGTATTGGCTTTTTGTATATTTCATAATGTTTGCACTTCAGAAAGCTGGAAAACATTAAAAATACCTTTGCACAGTTGCAGAGCATGTTACTCTACAAACTCACTGACTTCTTATCGTTACTTTGAATGACAATTTGTTGTCTAAAAGAGGAGTCAATAGTCTTCACAGGGTAATAGTTTCAGACCTTTTTAGCTATGTGGTAAAACATTCAAACTCATTATAAAAAATAAAATAATAAATATCAAAGTATACCCAGCAAATATTAAAATACCCAACCAATCCATAGTTTTCCTGCAGATGGAAAGGAAGTCTGAATTTGTGACAAAATGACATGCGCATGATGATGATGATAGTGCAAGTAACTTAAATAAATGGGTTGAAAGTGTGGGTGCTCAACTCCATACGAGATAAGTACACAGTCTAGGGACAGAAAAAAGTATATAGAGGATAGTCAAATGCCCTTTAACTGTTGATGCATAACTTTTTTTACTTTTAATTTTAAAAACATTGGAATGCTTGGCTTTATAATAAAAAGATATTATGAAGCAAAATACAATTATATGCTGCACTCCAGTATTAGCCATTGCAAATTAGTATGGTATTCAGCATGTGAACATTATAAACGAGAGAAAGGGAGGCCAGTTGACTGTGAATCAGCAGCTTCTGCAGAAAATGTTAAAATCGAAATTAGTGCTCTTTTGTGTTATGATGATGTAATTTGGTTCTTCGGTTAATAGCTGGCATGTCAAATAATTTCAACAATGCCTCAGTTGAGGCATTTGTTCATGAAAAGTAACAAACAAGGATCAGTCACTTGATTGTTGGAATGAGTATCAAATTAGTGCTTTGAAGGAACAGAGTAAGAATCCTGACAGAAAAGGAAGGCAGAGTTGTCATTATTTTCCAGAAGTCTCTGTTTTTGAGAAGCCAGAATTAATTTTGCAACCTTAATTATAAAGCAAAGCTGCCCTATTTATTAATGAGAAGGAAGCCAACACACTCAGTATCACCAGATGACACCAGATGGTGGACTTGCTGTGTTTTGTGTTTCCCTGTAGGATGTTTTTAAACTTTGGAATAGGTCCTCATCCAATAAGGTGACCCACTTACTTTTGTGACCCAGTCAACAAAACAATCTGACATTCCTGCAATGTAAAACTAGGCATTATGGCATCCCTACTGCATACATAATAGGATGGAACCTAATGTTGTTTTAAGATTATGTCACCGTAGAAACTTCAATTGAGAGCTAAAATAACTGACTTAGAACTTGTGAATGGTTCAAAGAAAGTGGTGAGGATATGCAGTAGTTTTGGGTTCAGACACATACAGATAAGTACGTCAGCTGATATACTTCATTCAAAGCTACCCTCAGAATAAACAATTTTACACATATCAGGATTGTAAGAAGTACTTTTTATGATAAGAGATTTCAATATGTCTGTTTAACCTTTATGTATGTTCAAATATGGTATTGCTATGAAGCAAACCTAGGCAAAAGGATGTGGAGTGCTCTAGATGATCAAGGCAAAGTATAACATCAACTAGTAATAGGAGAGGAAGTACAGTTGTGGGTGGTTAATACACCCTCAGATAGTGCTCTTTAAAGGGGTGCATCTCAAACTCTTCCCCATATAGGAGCAGCACTGTGTGGTCTTGAAGGATATGGGGATGTTGTTCCATTTCCTTTGTGCATATACTAAAAAGGCTTTCTGTCTTGTTTTTTTTCTTTTTAACGCTTCTTAGTCTTCAGTCTGATGATGTCCCAAACATGGGCGTGTTAAGATCACCAGAGGTAGCGAGCTAGTTAGCTATATAAGAGGGTGTGTTGGCCCATGATGGCTTTGTAAATGATGCAATTGGTTTGTAGGATGGTGAGGACTGACAAGAGGAGCCTACAGAGTTCTATCTGAATGGGGGTACTGTGATCATATTTCTTCAGGCCATGATGAGAAATTCTGTGCCTTGTAGAATTCCCCTTTGTGGTGCCAGTGTGGAGTCTGGAAGGCCACAGAACAGGGCATTACCACCATCCAGATGCAAGGGTACAAGTGCTTGAGCAGCAGTTCACTTTTGGAAAAAGCTATTTGACTTTCTTTATAAGAAAGAGCTAGTACCAGTCCATCATTGTGTTTTTACAATATGTTTGCTGGAGGTTGGTGTCCAGGGCAAATTCAAGTGACTTGGCATTCAGTGAAAGATGACTTTAAATGCCATCAAGGTTCATATCATTTAGCCAGGTTTATACTGCATCTTGTGTAATGTTCTTGGCAAATAACAGGGATTCTGTTTTTATTAGATTAAACCTGAGCTAGGCACTGGACGTCCAGATCTGGACATGGAAGCAGTGTTTGAGGCATTGGATGTCTGAAGCAGAGAAGACTTTCAAGTAAAGTTGTGTATCATTGGCATCTTGGTGATTTTTTCTGCTGTTTTTGTGGATAGAACACAAAGCGGCTCCAGGTAAACGTTGAAGATGATAGGCAACAGTATTTAACCCTTGGGGGGCTCCACAAGTGTAAGGGAACTTTTGTGACCTGGAGCTGCCAATGCGAACAAACATTTGTCAGTTGGAAAGGAAGGTTGAGTACCAGAGAAGAACATTGTCAATGAATCCCATTCAAGACTTCAAGGTGTGTATGACTTTCTGAGAGGTCTCGCAATTTGAAAATATTCATATATGCTACCTGACAGTCGCATCTGGACTGGGAATAACTGAAAGAAAGAGTCATGTTCCTTACCTTAGTAGTCGCCACTAGGTAGGGATAGTAAGGACCTATTTCTATAGAAAAAACATTTATTGTTTTGTTTATATCTTTGGTGCAGCTTGATGAAGCTTCACAAAATTTTCAAAACTTATACTTTGTTACGTTCAGCTTCTGTCTTGAACGTTTTGGGGTGATCTGTCAAGTGGAAGCCAAGAAAATGGGGGTGTTCCAAAATACAATTTCCCCATTCAATTTTCCATAGGCAATTTAGACACACCTACAGGCCGAACCACTGAACGGAATTACACGAAATTTGACATGAAGCTAGATTCTGTTCCACAGAGCACGGGTTTTGTGATTTGGTACAAATCTGATCAGTAGTTTCAGAGAATTTTAAGGTCAATAAATATAGATATATAGGGATGCGGAGCGGCTGCGGATCCACCATGGGAAGATCAACAGATCCCTGTGCCACAGGAATAACATGATTTGCTGTCCCCAACCAGAGATAAATGCTACAGCCGCCATTTTCTTTTTTTGGTAAATGGTCCCTGAGGCTGAAATGTGAGGGACAGTTGAGTTGATGGGGTCAGTGTACAGGTTCTCTGACTCCAAGGGGGAAAAATAGTTGTGGCGATGAGACAAATAATGGCTTTGAAATGCAGAAAATGATTTTTTGGGGATTGCTTAACGAGATCCACGGATCCAGCTGCAGGGCTCATGGCAGTCCTCAGTGTGAATCTGCGGCTGGGCTGTGCAGCTTGGGAAATGTAAAAATAAAGCAGAGTAAATTCTAACAGAGATACTCTCTTATTCAGTATTACACACAGAGAGACTCTCTCACATCCAGTCTTACATGCAGGTAGAGACTTTCATACCCACTCTCACACATACTGAGATGCTATTACATACAGTCTCACACTCACCTTCATATCCAGGCAGTTACTGTCACACTCCCTCTCACACCCAGACAGAGACTCTTACGGTCAGCCTCACATTAACATACACACTCTCACAGGTAGTGTGAAACCCAGATATACACACTGACATTCACCATCACACCCAGTCAGCTACTCTCACACCCAGTCTGACATGTAGGCAGTCACTGCCACAGCCATTCTCACTGCTAGAGATATGCTGTTGCATATACTGTCACATCTCACAAACATTCTCACACTCAGATAGACACTGTCACACCCACCTTCACATCCAGGCAGACACTGTCCTGTCACACTCCCTCTCACTCCCAGAAAACTCTCACACTAACATAGACACTCTCACATGCAGTGTCAAACCTAGAGGCACAATCTGACACTCACTCTCACACCCTAACAGCTATTCTCACACTAAAGCTTTTAATTATTGATGAGGCGAGCATGGTCTCAAACTTAATGCATGCCTTTGTGAATTTGAGAATGTAACAGATATTAAAGACTGACTATGATGTGCTCTTTGGAGTAAAGCATGTCATTGTTTTCAGTGACTTACTACAACGACCCCCTGTGAAAGGACAACCTATATGTAAGATTCTATAATATAAAGAAACTCATAGTTCTTTGGAAGTATTGGAAATGTAAACATTTGGTTGAATTTCCAATAAAAGGAACTGATGAGAAACATGCATCAAGCATCTGATAAGCAACATGGACGTATTTGGAAGGATATTATAGTTGGAATACTGCCAAAAGAAGGAAAACGTTGTCTGGAAACATGACTTATATATAAGATATTTCATTCGAAAAAATTATACATACAGTTATATATATATATATATATATATAGGGGCACATTTATACAAATACTGATACACTGAAATACACACATGCATACATTAACATACACAAGCACACACTGATGCATTCAGTGGGACACCTAGGCACACACTAATACCCAGGAACACGCTGATACCTACAATAACACACTCAGGTGCACACTCATTCATATCTTAACACACTCATGCAGATATTCATATATACACTCAGCCATGTTTAAATAAATGCGCACACACTCACGCACACACACACACACACACACATGTACACACATATGGAGAGACGGCTGCATTCACTGACATACACAGGCATTGATGCAGACAAACACAAATGGATACACATACACATAGAATATAAAATATACATGTACAAATATATATTTTAAGGCTTTCTGGTACCAGAGTCGGAGCCTCGAGGTCTCCCCCGCTGTCCGAGCTGTCTCCCGCCTCCTGTGTGAGCTGGCATTGCTCTAGAAAGAAAGGAGTTGCTTTTCATAGCAGCTGGGTGCCTGCTAGAGAAATGTTTTCACCTGTCTACCCTGCACACATATCTGCTTACAGGAAAGACAGATAAAAACTCTCTTTTCCGACAGCAGGACTTGTTTGATAGACCCCGCTGTCAGAAAGCAGAGTTATGTTTGCTTTTGCTTAATGGGAGCGGTCTGTTCCCCCCAAGCAAAAGCAAGTAGCTATGTCCCAGGGGTGGGGACCCCGGGACATACCAGGAATTGGCCCTGGGGGGTGGTACTCCCAGGGCCTTCAATGGCTCCTCAAAGGGGGCCACATGGCCCCTCTCCAATATAGATATAGCGCCAGGGAGGTGATGGTCCCCAGGGCTATGTGTTCCGAATCGGACCCCATTTACATTTTTTACTATATGGCCCAGGGAAGTGGAGGTACCCAGGGCTCTGGGGGGGAGGCTGCACAGCCCCCTGCACCCAGTTTCTGAAAAGCCCTGGGGAGAATGGTTCTCCCCAGGGTGCAGAGGGGGGGCGACAGGCCTCCTCCACACAAATAAACCATTTTGCCCTGGTGAATTGGCAGTCGCAAGGGTGCAAGGGGCCGTGCGGACCCCTCATATATTTTATACATCGCCCCAGGGAGGTGGTGGTCCCAGCGGCTATAGGAGGGCCAGGCAGCCCCAGTACGTAAATCAACAATGCCCCCAGGATTTGGCCCATCCAGGGGCTTCAGAGTAATGAAGTGTGGGAGTCCACGCTTTAAAAAAAACAACAAATTGGCTGGATCCATGGGTCTGCTGTGAATCGCGGCAAGAATTTTGAAAATAATGCTTTTTAGCCCTGGAGATGTCCCTCTGGGACCGCAACACAAGAGCTAAGGGGTCAGGGTGTCCATACCATGGCCCCTTTTATCATTTTTCACATTTTTTTCAGGGAGTCAGGTGAAGCCGAGTCTCAACATGTTGTTAACATGTTAGCATCCAATCAGATCTCAGAATGAGATTGGGAGGGTTTGGCAAGGCTTCACGTCCCTATGTAAACAAATATATATATATTGTTCTTAATTTCTCTAAAACTACTGAAGAGACTTACACCAAACAACAAAGAGGTTGTTTTCTGGACCAAGACCTATCTTTCTGCCAAATACATATGTGTGTGTGTCTGTGTATATCACATCATATTAAAGTTGATACCAACAAGGCATTTCAAAGTTTCATAAGTATTGTTGATTGTTTTAAGAGACCCAGTAAGACATCTAACCATAGTAGAAATATTTTCAAACACTTGTTACTTCTGCCTCTATTTTTTCGTATTTAGGCCCATATTTACACTTTTTGACGCAAAACTGTGCCAACGCAGTTTTTTGTCAAAAATATTACTGCCGGCTAACGCCATTTCTTTGCACTGTGCGGGCGTCAAATTTATACTTTGACGCACGGCGGTGCAAACCACAGGTTTAAGTCATTTTTTTTACGCACACCGAAGCGTTACGCCGTAAAGGAAAATGACGTTAATGCGGCAGAAATGACTGTGAGCCGATTTACGACACCGCAAACCGGATATGTGGCGTTTTTTTACGCAATAGCGTCAAAATTCCCTGCAAACACAGTCATTTCAGCAGAGGGGAGCCAAAATGGATTCCAGATGCCTGTACAGACCCCAGAAAGATGACAACAGACCAGGAACCAGCCAGGAGGACACACTCAAGACCCAGGACAGCGAGAAGAAGAAAAGAAAGTGTTGTTTCAGTGCATCAGCCAATGTCATCAACATTAGGAGCTACACAGCACTAAGGTCACACCCATGCTGCATATGTCAAGGTCCATCCTGTGCCTGGGTCACAATGCAACATCCGAAATGTCATACTGCTCAGACAACAGCATTGAGGGGGAGGACACATGTAACTGGTCACTGATATACACCTGCCCAGTCAGAGGAGGAAATAGGACACTGCTACGACTATCAGGACAATCCAATGTACCACACATTCCCCAACATTAGCTGTACACATTACCAATGCTGACATCCATATCGTGCCATAACAATGCTATGCATAGAATACACTACATTTCAACTACATATAAGTGGATGTGAAAGATCAGAGACTGGGGCAGGTCCAGATTGTTAAGTGTGCTGCTAGTGCTATCAGAGCACCCACAGCCAGTGAAAGGTCTCACCATGAGAATGGAAGTAGTCGGAGGGTTAAGTAGGACAAGAAGGTGGCAAATCACTGTTTGGCCCAAACCAACACCTAGAGGAGATGATGCTGACAAGTAAAATAACTTACCACAATACATGTGATGTGCAGGTGGGGCATAGGCCTGGGAGAATGCCCATCTGAAAGACTGGAGCAATGAACAGGAAAAAAGATCACAATGTGAAAATCATCACAAGGCAGGCATGTCACATCACCAATGCCACAACACAGACATACTAAGTGCACCCTATTTCATTGCAGAGGACGATGGATCTCCTGCGGATATGCATGTCCAGGACTACCCTGATGACATGGATGACGAGCTGACAAACATCAGCCACCAGACCCTCCAAGATGTCCTTGGAACTCTCCAGACCCCACCTGCAGTCACAAGGAGGAGCACAGAACAAGCAGCCATCACAGAGGACCCACCCACCACCCCAATTGTAAGACCTGCCAGCTCCAATACAGCTGACGACTCAGATGACACAGGAACCAGCTTTGAGAGAACTGTGGTTGGAGTACAGCGGGAGCTGGCCAAGGAGGTGCGGGTGGGGATGCAAAATATGGCAGCCAGCCTACAGGGGGTGAGTTTGTGCATGATGTCAACTGAAGAACAGGCAGCAGCTATGCAAGGGCAAACAACTATCTTGCAGAAAGTAGAAAAAAGACTGAAGGAAATCAGCACAACCGTAATACAGTTGACCCAACACCTACAACAGCAATCCTGTCAACGCGTGCACGAATGCAACATTGAACCCATCAGGGCCGACCTGGCTGCCTACCATCGTGATGTGGCTGCCATTCTTAAGAACCAGCAGATCCTCCTTGCAGCAGCACTGCCCTTAAGACCCTCACAGGTAGCAGCTACCGGGATGTCTGACTCCACGTCTTCAAACACTGAGGTGTGTGTTGCCCCTTCACAACCACCACCACCTAGGAAAGAGAAGGCAACACACACATCAGAAGAGGAAGACATGGAACAGATCACCTTCACACGTAAAAGTACCCGGAAGCATTAGTCCCTGCCACATGGCCACCTATTACCAAGGTCCTGCGCTTTGTAACATGCCAGTCTTGCAACAACTGTACTCAAAGACTGTTCTGCAAACGACTGTATATCTTGTCAGCCTGCCCTGTGATTGTCTCTCACTTACTCATTGGCAAATCCTGTCCCTCTGCACTGTATGACATATCACCCCAGCATGTCAAATGCATTTTCCTTTAGCACTTGTGTAGGAACACAATGGAAGATGTCACTATAATGGACTCACAATCATGGACAATGTACATATATCACTACAGCACTTTAAAATAAATAGCACTTACACAACAACGTTGTCTCTGTATAATGTGACACATCAACTGTGCAGTACACCACTGAATTTTGCCTCCTGTCAAATTACATAGCTTGTCAATACAACTGTCCTGAAATAATGTAGTCTGCTAACTATGCACAGTGGCTT
This sequence comes from Pleurodeles waltl, assembly GCF_031143425.1. Taxonomy (NCBI): domain Eukaryota; kingdom Metazoa; phylum Chordata; class Amphibia; order Caudata; family Salamandridae; genus Pleurodeles; species Pleurodeles waltl. The sequence goes on from NC_090444.1 coordinate 497,649,745, forward strand.
GGATTCTACCATACTCTGCCCTTCCTGAGGGTAATATATGATGAAAAGTAAAACTATACACCATAATGCTGTGTTGGATAGAATAATGCTACCTCAAGGGATATCTAAGCCATTAAATAGTGCCTGCAAAATGTTGCCTCCATGCAAAATTAACACATATAACATTGCACACAAATCTAAGCGAACAGTCACCAAACTGCATGAATGGAGGTGTCTGAGTTTACATCCAAATAAGTAATCATGCAGAACAGTGTAACAAATAATCAATGTGAGTCATGAACATGATACTACAAGAGTGCTTACTATCACTCACCTTATAAGGGTTTCCTTGAACATCAGACTACAGTCAGACATAACACAGTGTCCTCAATACCAAATGTGGAAGCACTGTATGTGACTTTGAAAACATAGTTATTGACAAAAACACGTTGGGATCCATAGTAACTGTGATTATTGGTTGCAATGAATGGTCTAATCTTTGCAAGGTTGCTTTGGGGTAGCTGCCAATGTTACAGCTAATTTGGGATTTGTTTGTAGCATAAGACACAAATTGTAATACAAATTAAATCATGTACACTCATGCCAAGGCCCTGATCCACAAGCATGTCACACATACTGTAAGGGGTTGACTACATATTTATTAAACTGTAAAAACAGAAGAGAAAACTCGAGGAAAAGCCTTACCTACCCTAATCTACCCTAACTACTCATTACCCACAACTGTCCCTAACTAACCTAAGCTAAATTTACTTATCACATGTAACGAAACGTTCTAAACACCAACCCTCCCACCCCCTTATGAGACGGGACACATGGAGGACAACAGATACTAACCTAAACACATACTATCCTATATTGAACAAATATATATTATTTGGGATTTTTTGTATTTATATATATATATATATATATATATATATATATATATATATATGTATATATATATATATATATATTTAACACACAAGAACCCCAACATTGCCCATCACTCACCCACCCACACACTCAATAAGAAACAGTAGAAATAATCAGGACCCCCACCCAGTTACACTAACTAAGCTAACAGCCTATACTAACCTAATACTAAGCCCCCTAAACCCACAAAGTATAAGAATAAGGAAAGAGGAGGGAGGGGAGGAAATCATGTCCATCAAAATGTCTATAGGTTGGCACTCCTGATGGTCCACTTAATGGACTGCACCCGCTGGTTTATATGTCGCACATCCTGCCACAGGCGACTCATTTTTTGCAGGACACGGTCCAATTTACGCTGCATATCAACGAAAGCAGCAGGGTCAATAGCTGCAGCTGGGGTGGGCTGGGTGCCAGCTGATGAAGTGTGGGGCCGGGTAGTGTCCATGTCTGTGGGCTGCCCTGCAGGTGGTGCTGTGCTCAGGCCTGTAGCACTTGCTGATGTGGTTGCCACAACGGTCCCAGCTGTTGGTGGTGCCACATGGGTGGTAGTGGTGGTGGTGCTGGTGGTGGCTGTGGTGGGCAAAGTGGTGTCACCTGTGGGAATGCCCTCCAGGCACTGGAGGCCCGTTCGTTCCGGTATCTGCGGGCCATTCTTCGGTACCCAGACTCTACCTGAAGTATATGCTGGTACCTCATTGCCCACCTTTGGAATTCCTGCACCAGGGTGGGTGTTATATTTGCAGCTGTGAAGACAAATCGAAAAAATAACATTAGGAACTGCATTGTGTGAAATGGCGCAAGAAGTAAATCAGACAATGCATCTACTGTTCTTGTAACAGCTCATATCATCATACAGATCATTGAATGTCCCTGAGGAAGTACATGGCAGGCCAGCCTACAAAGGTTCTATTACACATAGCACATCCAAACCCTATAAGATGGGTAACAACTGGCATGTTTTGGCATCATAGTTCTGCCAGTTGTCAGCTAACAATCATGCAGCACATCCTTTGCCAATGCCAGGGCTACAAATGTCATTGTACGGGATGGAAATCTAAGGCCAAATGATCTGCAAGTTGTAAATGGACTTGCTAGTATAGCACTCATGTGGGAAAATGGTTGTGTATACTAGGCTCAGACAAAAGATTCACTGATTTTCATGTCTGTGTACCAAACTTGTATCATCAGTCCTAGGTACACTATTCACAAACCCATGCCTGTGTTTGAGGGTGGGGGTGGAGTAACAACTAACAATTTCAAACAACATGGACACCCAGGAAGCTTATGAAAGCTGGACATGTGTTTGGATCTACACACACACCACAGGTAAGGTGTATCTACAAATAGGAGACAGCAAACCCTTGACCAATCCCAGTGCCACACATGTCTGAAAATGCAGACTTTTGTCCACATCATATACTTCCAGTAAGCCATGACTTACAACTAACACAGAGATGCAAGAACACCCCTGGCCATGATTTGCATGCACACCTAGGCCATTGCACTCAAGTGCCACATACTCGTAGCACTAGATGTGGAGCTACATGCTGCTAAGAAGTTCAACCTACAGTTTAATAAGTACATTAGTGAATAGGGAAGCCGAAGTCTGTGGGTAAGCATCTAGCAGCCCCATTCTGGGAGAATGTGGGTCTGACATGCTGACTAAATCACAGATTAGGTCCAGTGCGACTCTGGCTGATACAAGTGTTATCCACATGACTCATCCCCATTCACATTGCAGGGCCTACAGGACTGACCTAGAATCCCTAAATAAGACAATAGGATAAGCATTGCCCAACTTTAAAATGGTGATAAAATGAAATCCCACTCATGGAACAAGACAAATGATGGGCCAGCGCATCACACCTTGCTATGTGTTCAACACACAGGAGTCCATCACACATCACCAGCAAACACAACACATAACAGACATATCAACACTTACTGGAGTTGTCTGGATCCTCGAATGAAGCCCCTCGCCCACAGTGTAGGGTGCGGGTCCACCTGTAAGGCATGGAAGGGAGAAATGTGCTCAAATTCTGTGCACTGTCCAACAGTTCCAAAGACAAATACTATGTATAAGATTACATAAGTAGGTAAAGCCACTCAGACTTGATGATACTGCATCCGATATAGCACGGCTGACATGTACATACCATTGGTCTCCTGTGAATTTTACCCACATATCTGCACATATGCAGTTGCCCTAACTATCATGTGGTGGCAAACATGCTCCTTCATTAGTGAGCAGACATAATAATGGAGTGTATTCGTCTCATCATGTGTACCCAAGAGAGACATCCAAAGCCACTTTCCTTGAGGAGTGCATTACCATTAAACCAGCCATTGTGGCCATGACAAATTTATGACACACAGGTACAATGTACAGAGGGGCAGGGACAGATGTAAGCCCTCATGTTGTTACATTTTCTTCATTTGATGTGGCCCGGCTATGATGAGATGCACCAACCATAGAGAAATAAACCCATGTGCATACCTTTGGCCAGCCATCCGTAAACGAAAGGTGGAACAACAAAAAACAAATACCAGTCTAAGATTTTAGCTGAGGGCACCTTGAACTTTTTCCCTATGTCTCCAAATCCAGATCTGATTTGTATCCGAAAAGACGAAGGGCCACAATAATCCATAAGAATTTTCGAATTTCAGTGATCGCTTTCCTTACACACTCCCCAGACACACATGAGACATATTTTTGGGCCACATTGCTATCATCAATTGACGTGAAGCCTGCACTCATTTTCAGCCTCATGTAGTGTTTTAAAAGTCAGTCTAGCTGTTGCGTCAACAAATGTTGGTAATGATTTAGAAAATCTATACCTCACAGGCAAATGTGACCTATCTCTATACATAATTAGCTCCTGATTTGTGTTGCTGTTTGACACAAAGGCGGCACCAACTTCCATTAAACAAAAGTATTCAGTAATTTTGCAGAGCATTTGCTTCCTAACAGCTAGCAATTGTGGTCCTTAACATAGTCCATAAATGACCCTATATGTTTCCAAAGCATTCCACACACTCAACAACATTGCCGGCAGATATTGTAAAAATCATCTGATGTCACTACAGAGCATTTAATCGTGCACATTTACATGATTTGTACTCACCAACAGGGCCACCAATCACAATTCCCAGGTGGTCCAGCAGATCTTGCTCCCTGGAGATGAGGTCAGCCCAGCAGTGCTTCAGCTGGTGGTCATTCCTTCGGGTCCGATAGACGCGTTGCAAGTGATGCAGTACCTTTCCCCACCGGAGACTCCGTACATCGGTGTGATACCACTGTGTCAACAGCCCACCTGCCTCAATCATAAGGGGGAGGAAATGGCACACCCGCCATATCAAACCCCAAAGCTCCTCCTCACCCATCTTGCCAAGATGAGGCCTACCCAACATCTTAGCAGAAAAAAGGGTAATAGGGGATAAAGGAGAACAAAGGAGATTAGGGGGAAAGTAGAAAGTGAAAAACATAAACTAAACAACTAAAACAGCCCAACTATCCCCAAACTATCACTACTCACAACAGACTCCCAAAAACAACAAAGACAATACAATACTAGACAATTGTACACAATAAACATTCAGACAGGATACAACAACATTTTATTAACAAAATGACAAGTAATGGACCACACAGGAGACAAAAGCACAATTTGACCAGACAAAAGTCAATACACAGCCACACAGTCTAGAAGAATCACAGACTGCAAAGTGAAAGTGAAAGTACACTCACTGTACATAATCTGTAAACAGGATATCCTATTACATCACTTCCTGCCTAAAATGGCGGCCATTTTTATTGTTATGCATCAAAAAAGTTTGGCGCATACAGTCTGGTCGTCATTTTTTTCGATGCACAGGAGTAAAAATGAGCCTGCATCCATATATTTGGAAATAGTCTAACACTTAACCAATTTTCTGAGGTAGTGTGGAAGAGTCAATGGTGTTTTCAGGGCTTTATGCGTCGTTTTTCGGGTATAAGCGTCACTTTTTGACGCTTGTGTGTCATATTTTGACGCATATGCGTCAACATTTCAGGGCATTAACTGGGTTTGGGTAATTTTACCATTTTAATGTTATGTAACATTTGTGACACAACTGAGATAGGCTGATTGCACCCACTTTGGTCTTGACGGTGTATGGGCACATGTGAGACATCATACTGCTGCGGACCATGATCAGCTACGTCCTTAATAGGATTTTCACTCTTGGCTGACGCACTAGATGGCCATATGTGTGGCCTACATATATGTATTGCACAAATTGGGCATGTTTGGCATCAGGAGAGGATAGCAATGTGACGCACATAAGTACAATACCTCAATGCCAATGGCTCAATGTCTGTGCATTGGCTACTAATGTAGTTGTTGACCCAGTGTGTGTGCATCACAACATGCATTATTGAAAATATGCTTGTATGAATGTGAAGTCAATGTGACCAAACCTCAGATGCAAGTCAGTGTGGAAATGAGAGAGGACATGTGTTACTCATACATATAGCAACATTTGTTGTGTGCACTTCCAAGATTTTGGGTAACCTAGACACTACAAATGACAAAGCATGCACCGGATAGATGGCAGATGCAAATTCATGTCAATGGTCCAAAAGTTGCCCATCACATGTCCTGGAAAGTTGGAAACTGCTTCCTAGGCACTTGTTGGTGAACCCACTGTGAGTCAGGCACATGTACAGACTAAGTGGGTACCATGTTATTGACACAGAAAGCCAAAGGTGACCCACAAATGTAATATCACCCCACAGTTGTGGTCATATCACTGAGCCACAACTCCCCTGTGGCAGTGGTGGACCAGCAGACGAGGCAGCACGTGGCCACATATTTCCAGTGATCAATTGCACAGAGGTGTCTGGTTCATGTGAGTGGTCCAATGTTGATCCTGTATATTTTTAGGGGTCTATGTTGTCACAGTTACGTCCAGGTCTCATCATGAGTCAGTGGGGGCTATTCCTGTATCTACTGAGTATTCTTCGGAGATCAATGGAAGTAAAGTCGATGAGGACATGAGAACCTACATAGGGATGATCCCACCCTGTCACTGCAGATGTGTTATGAGACTGACAATAGGGCAACCTTGGTGTGCTGAGTGAGATCATATCTCAGGAGTCATTTCCCAGCAGGTGTCTTTACAACATTTGTACACAGATTGGCCTGTAAAGTTCCCACTGCATCTGGGAACATCATAGCCTCTGTGTTGATTAATCTTGCAGCTATTCAGCATGCATAGGCCATCAATATGTTGTGAGCAATCTGATTCAGCGTGTGGACTGTCAGGGTCCTAACATGTGTGGAATTTTCATGCACATTATCAGAGGTTGCTGGTTCTGCTGGAGGCACCATATCCAATTACTGCATACGGCCCTGGTACACTGTCACACTTTGTCGTTCATGCATACATGAGACTCAGACAAGGGATAGGCCATGATTTGGGTATTTGGAGACAAATTTACAATTATGGTACAATAAAAAAGCAGATGATGCTATACAATGTATTTGAGTATGCATTGAGGAAGCACCTGACAAAATACCCCTTGAGGAATGTGAAGTTTGGGAAAGCAAGTGTGGTACATATGTAGACACAAGGAACCTTTAGGGCAACGCACAGACAGGTGCCAGTCAGGTTGACAGGATGCAGGATCAATCAGGATCCAGCAATTTCACACAGTACATACTCAGTGGTCTGACTTACACTGGTCGGAAGAAGAACAAGACAGTTGACATGGAAGACTGTGTTTGTCCTGTGTTTTGGAAGGTGACACAGAAACCCAAGGGCTGTGTTACACGGCTTATTTTTCTAGCAATGCATAACAGTGTAATCGACTAAATGGCAGCTTCTATGCTGTTCCAAGCATCTGCAAGGGCAGTGCATGTTCAAATGTGTGGTCTGCATGGAGGTGCTCACAGGTGTGTGCTGCATCAGTTACTCACAAGTCCTGTAGGTGAGATTCTAGTTTAAATGGCCAACAGTACATTTCACATGGGAAGCAATCTACAGCTGATAACAGGGCTTAGAAACTACAAGCCAGTGTATTAATTGACCTGACGTCCATGCAGTCAGATGTACTATGACAATGGAATACCATACGAAAGGGTGAAGCACACTGGACTACTATTGTTAGTCTGTGTGTAGAGAGGAGGGAAGATCTGGGTACACATATTACCATTCCAGGGACCTCTTCAGACAGGTGGGGTGAGATCAGGAGCATAGGTGTGTCAGGAGTTAGGACATGGGCTGACATGTACATGGAATGTCATGTGCGCAATGCTTGTCATAGGTGTGGCACTTGTGCTGTCTATGTTCTGCTTATATGGAACTCTAGTCACAGATAGTCCTTGCAAAATAGGTGCTGCACGATTTACTGCTGTCAAGGGTCTGGTCATACATTCCTGTTACCAATGCAATAGCACATCCACTGCCTCATGTATGAGGCATATTTTTCTCTTATAGACTGATGGTGTCCTAGTTGTGTGCCATATGCTGTGATGAACCATGTTGCCAACATGTATGTGTGAAATAGGTGTGGGCCTCTGCTATTGCCCTTCAAAGGTGAAATGTACAGGATATATGTCACATGTGAGTGTGACTGTTGAATTATACGCATCACAATTTCTTTGAAATTTTCTGTGTCCTGATCGGTATATCAGCAGTGCTTCATGAGGCTACACTCTTATTCTGATAGTTAGAGATAAAGGTGAGCAAAAATGATTACCCAGACCATGATATGGTGATTATTATCGGTGTTTTTTACATATGTTGTGTTGGAAAATGGGTTACTGGTAGGGCAGGTAGGTACCTACACCTAGCAACAGGCCACTAACCTCCACATAGGTACAGTTAGGTATCAGTAAATTAATCCCAGCTCAACCCTTGGTAGCTTGGCAACGAGCGTCAAGGCTTAACTTAGGGGACAAAGTGTAAAGCATTCAAATATCACAAAACAGTAATTAAATAAAACACAGGAAACAGTTTAAAAATCCAAAACCAATTTATAAAAATAGTTTATATTTTTATCTTTAAAATGACACAAAAACGATTAAAATCGGTTCAGGGGAACCGGAGATATGAATTTTTAAAGAATTATTACTTTTCTAGCGCTTAGAAACAAAAAGCGCCAATCGGGTCATCTGGTTGCACCTCGACCGGGGCAAAGTCAAACTTTCAGGCCGACCGCGATGGAGCCCTGCTCGGCTACAGGTCGCGGGAGGCCTCGGTTAAAAAGTTACCTTCTGACTTAGTCTTTATTTTGAAGTTTTTCTTCACCAGGACGAACCTGCCAGTTGAATCCGACCTCCTGGAGCCCTTGTCCGGATACGCGATGTGGGTTTCCTCGGTGGAGACTTTTACCTTCGGACTTAGTCGTTTTTTCGAGATGAAAATCCTTCGACCGGGGAAAACCTGGATCTTGATCCGACGTCCATGGAGCCCTTCTTGGATACGATGGCTGGGAGGTCCCGGTCAACTTTTTACCTTCGGACTTAGTCTCTTTTTTGGATGTTTTTCTTTACCGGGACGAACCACGAAGTCAGGCCGGGTCGCGGTTGAGGCAAGCCGGCTAGAATTTCCGCGGCGGGTCGGTCCCTCTCTGGAGCTTTTTTCCAAAAATTCTCAAATCTTTTCCAAACTTCTGGGGCTTCACCCAGATGTTCTTTTAAGGTTCTTTTGGGGTCCACAGCTCACCCCAAGGGTCCAGAAGTTCTGTGATGGTCCTTGGGGGGTGCGGACTTCAACTCCCAGAATGCACCTGGCGCAAACTCCTCTTTGGCCACTGGACAGTGGTCAGCTGGTCGCTTTCTTCAGGAGTTGGTGCAGGGGACTCTGGTTTAGCAATTTTTCACCTGTAGCAAACAGGGAGTCCCTCCTTGAACCAGTTGAAGCCAGGCAAAGTCCTTCTTGTGGTGAAGCCCAAGTGTGCAGCTGGTGCAGTCCTTCTGAGTGCAGGTTCCAGGTGCAGGCCAGGGGTCCAGCTGGGCAGTCCTTCTTCTCCTTTAGTTCTTTTCTTGTTGAAATCTGGTAGGGATCTGAGGTGTGGGGGCAGGTCTGCCAGTTTTATCCTTGCTCCTGGGTGAAAAGCAGGGGGGCCCTGGTTCTCCAATCAGGGACAGGGTCGTCCCCCTGTGATGACCACTTCCTGGGAAGTGTGGCAAAAATCCATCCCAGAAGGCAACAGTCTCTAAAAATCCAACATGGATGAATCTGATTTTTGGAGGTTACATCTGGCTGAGCCCACCCACTGGTGTGGCTAAAAATCATAAACACACCCCTCTCCTGCCCTCTCCTAATCTAATCAAGGGGGCACCTAGCTGTCTGGGGTTGCAGGATGTGGGGGTGTTGCTGGGTGCTGCAAATGTCCTTCTCTGCCTTTGAAGACCAGTTTGGCAGCCCTCCCCCTTCCTGCCCCACCATCTGCTGAGGGGAGATTCTCTCCCCCAAGCACATTCCTTTGTGTGAAGCCAGACCACTTCACACCTAATCAAGGCAGCCTGGCAGAAGATGCTGCAGGCTGGCCAATCAGAGCACAGCAGCAAAAACAATGCAGAGCTGAAATTGGCAACTTTTTAGGTAAAGTCTAAACTTTTTACCTGGACAAGTTATATTAAATCCAACAACTGGAAGTTGTGGGATTTATTACAACAATCAACTTGATACCAAATTCTTGGTATGTAACATTTAAGGAGACTTTAAAATTTAAAATAAAGTCTGCCCATTCTAGCCTATGAAGGCCATTTACTTCAATGAGGGAAAAACTAATTTGGCTGTTTTTACCTCACCAGGGCTTATAAATCTATTTTTATAAAGTCCCTGCTTATAGTTACATGGCACCCAGCCCTAGGGGCACATAGGGCACACCTTAGGGGTGACTTATATGTAAAAATAAGGTAGTTTAAGACTTTGGAAGTACCTTTAATTCCAAAGTCGAATTTGCATTTAACTTTAATTTAAAAGCAGCCAGCAAGGCAGGCTTGCTTTTAAAATGACACTGGGCACCTCAGCAATGCACCTAGGTGTGCACCACCTATGCTGTGGTCCCTAAACCTACATGCCCTACCATATACTAGGGACTTATAGGTAGGTTAACTTAGCCAATTATAATTAGCCTAATTTGCATATCCATTTTACACAGAGCACAGGCCCTGGGACTGGTTAGCAGTACCCAGGGCACCTTTAAAGTCAGGAAAACACCAGCAAAAAGTGGAAAATGGGGGCAAAAAGTTATGGGGCCTCTGCAATCAGCCCTGTTTTCTCACATGTTGCTACAGTGGTGATAGTGAGTTGTTTCAAAAGAAATTGTTCACAATATGTTGGCGCCTACGCAATCCAGAGGTTGTGTTTTGTTGTTCCCCCTCATGTTGCAGGCCATCATCCTCCTCTTCCTCCTCTTCAGGCAATAGTGGCTCTGGTTCTAATAGGGGAATGTTCCTTCGTATACAAATGTTGTGCAGGATGGCACATGTTAAAATGATTTTACAGACCATTTCTGGTGAATATAGGAGGCTGCCACCAGTGATATCAAGGCACCTGAATCTCAACTTGAGGATGCCGAAGGTCTTCTCGACTATGGTGTGTGTCCTCCTATGTGCCTCATTGTAGGCATGCTCTGATGCAGTGCTTGGGTTGCCAAATGGTGTCATAATCCATGGCTGGATCTCATACCCCTGATCAGCTGAAAGAGAAAATGATTGGGATCATGTTGACATATCTTGCCCCATTCATATCACCTTGCATGGCAGGAGTTGTCTTGTGTTGTCTGTGACTCTTTTGTGTTATTGTGTTGATTGCTAGACTTCTAGCATGTACCATCTGCATTGGGTTGTTTCCTTGGCTGAACGAGTGTTTGCCTGCTGACCGGTTGTCAGCAGTATATTTTGGGATTTGCAGTACAGTGTGCACTCCCTAGCATTGTGACTTGTGATACAGGTATCCCTGTGTCTTCACTGGGGGTGAGATGATAGTTCCATACACAGATTCAATTTGACAGTGGTGGTAAGACGTTAGCATCTATGTACCCTGGACATCCCATACCTTTAGAAATATGGAATGGATTAATTTAAACATCAGTGAGACGCTTACATTTTGTAAGGTGACAATTAGCCAAACCTCTCCATACGTTGTGATCATTGACGTATTGACATTAGACTGTACACTAATTTCAGATGTGTGACACGTTCACTGCAGACCTATCAAACATGGCTAGTGGTGTGACAACCTCAGTGTGTTCCTGTCCACATGTTGCTGTTGTGGTGAATGTGTTGTGTGTCCTAGAGGGTTGCTCTGCAGTTTGTATATAAGTAGGTTTCTGTACTTACCAACAAGTAGTCCATTGCCATATTGTCCATCCTGGAAGTGTTGATTGATGGTACAGTGACGGAAGATGAATGAGTCATGGACACTCCCAGGATACTTTGCCACAATATTGGTGGTCAATCCTTGGTGATCCACAATGGACTGCACATCGATGGAGTGTGTGTGCTTCCTGTTGCGGTATAGGTGTTCCGTTGCTGCAGGTGGCACAAGGCGTACATGTGTGCAGTCAATGGCACCAAGGATGTGTGGGAATCCATTAATGAGGTAAAACCCCTGTTTTGTCTCCTGCCGCTTCTGCTGTGTGTTTGGGAAGCAGATGTGGCGCGGTGTGAGTCCAATGATGGCATCCAGTACTTTGGGCAAGAAGGCAGCAAATGATGGCTGTGATATCCCGACAACCAGGGTGCCAGTAGTTTGAAAGGAACCACTTGCCAACATGTGAAGTACAGCTAGCAGCTTGGTTTCTGTTGGGATGGTGCGGGGTGTCAGCAAGGTGGGTGCCAACTGTGGCTCAATGTTGCGCAGCAGCTGCTGAATGGCTTGCCAATTCAACCTGTACCTCTGGATGATGTCATGTTCCCTGAGGTCATGAAGGGTTTTCCTGGTGCGGAATATCCACTCCTGCCTTCTGCGTTGCCTTTGGGCTCCCTGCTGGTGTTGTGATAGCTGCTGTTGTTGTTGCTGGGCTCTGCGTCTGCATGCACGCTGGATGAAAAACACCTCCATGTCTCCCTTTTGCTGCTCTGCTGTTGCTTCTGTGTGTTCTGATTAAATACAGGTGTGTTTGCCCCATTTTAATGCCTGCCCTGACCCAGGCGTTATTTTTTGATGCAAATCGGGCTGTGTGCCACTTTCCGACTCCACCTCCCGGCCGTGCGGGATTTTTGCCCAGAAGCATAAATACGACGCACGGGCGTTTAAGTCATTTTCTGGATGGGAACGCCTACCGTGCATATGATTAACGCAAGGAGGATTCCCGCATCCAGAAAATGACGCACACAGCAGGATTTTGACGTCTGCGAGCTCGGGCATCAAAGTTTAAATATGGGGCAAGGTTTGTGCCAAATGTGCGTCAAAATGTTTGATGCACATTCGGCGCAGACGGAGTATAAATATGCCCCTTTGTTTGGAGCACATACTCAGTACATTGGGCTGTGTTTGATAAATAGTGAGACATGCTTTTGCTCAAAGGCCTCCACTTAGACATGTGTCGGAGCACGGCATGTGTTCTCACTGCATGTGTTCAGGTTCACCTCCAAAACTATAATATGATGTCCCTGCCACCTATAATAATTCCTTGAAATACTGTTTCACAAGGGCCCTGGTAACTCCACAAGATTCTTCTCTGCACTGCAGCAGTGCAGTTGAGGCATTCTAGAAATTTCCCAGGGCTAGTGGTTCCAATGTTGCTGTAGAAAACCTTTATTTTTCATTCTTTAAGTTACATGATCTCCATGACAAAAAGAATATCTTACTTATTTTAACCCTGGTATCATAGACCAATCCAGCAAAGGACTCAGACTCCGGGTATGTTAATCATATGCATTAGCATGATAACATGAGCTGCCTGGTTGGCCAGCACCATTCTCCTCTGTTTAGAGAATTGCTGCAAAATGCTTCTACCGCATGGATTCGAAAGATGGTCCAGATTCTCTTCATAGGGAATGAGAGAAATGTAATAGAAATGAAAAAACAATGATGAGAAAACTGAATGCGCATACAAAATGTTCCAGTGAAAAACAAATGATTCATAACAGACAGGATCAATAAGCATTAATAACATCTGTTGTAGAGAGTGTAAGGTCATTTTCAGAAGGATTAATTTTAAAAATGAGAAGTTTATAGTACTTTCCATTGAAATAATCCATACATTATATTGTGATAAATCAATAACCAATCTGTACCAAATCAGATGTTTACCTCTGATCAATGTAGTACTATAAAGGAAAAAACTTGAGAAATCTAAGGAAACCTAAGATTTTAGTAGATCGGTGTTGTTAGGAATGGGGTCTTTGGTTGGCAGTCAGATTACACCCTGTCAAAGCAAGGACCCTCACTCTAGTCAGGGTAAAGGAGAATCACCCTCATTTAACCCCCCGCTCACCCCCTCAGTAGCTTAGCATGAGCAGGCAGGCTTAACTTCTGAAGCAATGTGGAAAGTATTTGTACCAACACACAGTGACACAGTGAAACACTACAAAATGACACCACACATGTTTAGAACAATAGGTAATATTTATCTAAACAAAACAAGACCAAAACAACAAAAATCGAACATACACAAGTCAAGATATGAATTTTAAAATGAATCAGAGGCTTAGGCACTCATTATGACATTGGCGGTAAATCCCACTTACCGCCATGCCGACTGCTGCCAAAATACCGCCACCGCAGTGGATATCCACCAACCATATTATGACACACACATACCAATTTGACACTATACAGCCACACACACAAGCCTGCCAGCCCAAAGGTCAGTGATAAACTGGCAATATCCAAACCCACACTGTTACACCAACAAAACTACGCCCACAACATTATGACCCACGAATCACGGCGGCGGACATTCAGTGGTGGTAAAACTTTGGTGGTACATACCGCCGTCCTCAAAATGCACACAACCTAACAAAACAACACTACTTTTGTCAATTCAAATTACACACACCTGACACACATACCTACGTACACACCAACACCACTATAAAACGAACACACACATTACCCACAGCCCTTCATGGCTACTAACCATTGCCAACAGAGAGAGAGACAGCAAGAGCACCCACACAACCAAAGCCACATACCACCATCACCTATACACTATCCATGCACCTCACAACACACACCCCAACACATCACCCTACACACCTTCACCAACACCACTTACACCACACTCATGGCACCACAACAACACCCCAGGATCTCTGAGGAGGAGCTAAGGGTCATGCTGGAGGAAATCATCCGTGTTGAGCCACAGCTATTTGGATCACAGGTGCAGCAGATATCCATTGTTAGGAAGATAGAGCTATGGCGGAGGATCGTGGACAGGGTCAATGCCGAGGGACAGCACTTCAGAACAAGGGATGACATCAGGAAGAGGTGGAACGACCTATGGGGAAGGTACGTTCCATTGCAGCAAGACATCAGCTAGCTGTACAGAGGACTGGCGGTGGACCCCCACCTCCTCCCCGGCAACTAACAACATGGGAGGAGCAAGTCTTGGCAATCATTCCTCCTGAGGGCCTGGCAGGAGTAGCAGGAGGACTGGACTCTGGTAAGTCAACTCTCTATTACTACCACCCCCCTACCTGCATGCCATTACATACCCCACCCTCATCCTCACTCCCATCACTGCACCACTCTCCACAAACCCAAGAATCACAACCCACTCATCCCAATGCCAAGCCCTGCATGCAACACCAATGCATGGACACCCCTCACAGACCTGCATGGATTCCTATCACCACAACATGTACACGCGAGAGAGTCAACTAGCCCACCATATAACAACTCACACAAGGAAAAGCTGCCAGGGCAAATCCAACCAAAGAGGGCAACACACCCATGCACAATATGTCACACAGAGAAACAATAACACGTCATTTACATTCCCACAGGTAGTCCAGCCATTGTCACCAGCGAAGAGGTGCCAGAAACATCCAGTCCCCCATAGAAGAGGCCCACAGTGATGACAGCAGCTCTGGTCACCTGGATCTGGATGACCAACCTGGCCCATCTAGGACCTCTGGACAGTCGGTTACACAGGCGCACTCTCACACAACCACAGATCCTCCCCCCTCAGGAAACACCACCACAGCACCCACCCAGCGGGCCCATACCTCTGTCCCAAGGACACGTCAATCAGCAGTGTGTCCACCACTACAGGGACCCCAGGCCACCCCACAAACACAGGACAATCAGGGACAAGGGGTCAGTTGCAGTGGGCACACGGATCAGGGGACAGAGGCACAGGACAACAGGCAAGCTGGGAGGACTGATGTGCGAGAGGGGGAGGACAGGCCCAGGGAACCGACCCTCCAGGAGGCACTCACTGCAATCCTTCGAGCATACCAACATTCCCAGGATACACTGGGCCAGATTCTGGACAAGTTACAGCAGAACATGCAGCTGCAGGAGGGGCAGTACCTGGGAATCAGGGGGGACTTAAAGGACATCAGCACCACCCTGGTCTCCATTGCAGGGGTGCTGGCAGAAATGGCCAACAGTAGGAGGGAGGCAGTGGCACACCACTGGGCCCCTGACACTAGCCAAACCACTGAACAGCCCTCCACCTCCGCTGCCACTAGCCGACAGAAGGCCCCAGCACAGGACAAACAGGCCACCAGCACCCCTCCCCCTGCAGAAGGAGAACCACCCCGCAAACGTTCCCTGTGATCCAGGCAGAAGCCAGAGACTATTTTCAAGACCCCCGCCAGGAAATTAGACTCTCCTGATTGTCACCCTTGTATCCTACTCTGTCACCCTGTCCACCTTGAACTGCCATTGCTCTCCTTCCTATGCCGCCTTGGACAATGCACCTGTCATACAAATAGACTGGACTCTAACCTGGACTTTCCTCCATCATCACCCCATCCCATTCCACTACCCCCTCTTCTTCAGAGCACTGCAATAAACACAATTTGATAAAATACAATTATGTTGTGTGTCAAATGTTTTCCAAATATATTTGTTTAACCAGGTTCAAACATTGCATTTCAACTGTACACTAATGTTTACATTGGAAACACCTGTAGTTGGCTGCACTGACCACACCAGTAGCAGTAGTGGGGCACCACCATCTGCAAAAAGAGATGCCAAAGGGGACAGTAAGTGGGCATAGAAGTAGGGATACACAGCCTGCCAGTGGCAATGTCACACATCAAACTATCAATGAAATGTGTACTAACACTGTCTTACCTGTGTCTCATTGGAAAAATTGACGAATAATTACACTTCTGTTGTCCTCATCCTCATCCTCTGCCTCCTGATCGTCACTGCCCACAGGATCCACTGCTGCCAGACAGCCATCTCCAGTCTCCTCCTCCTGCATAAAAGGCACCTGGCAATGCAAGGCACGGTTGTGCAACATACAGCATGCCACGATGATCTGGCAGACCTTCTTGGGTGAGTAGCACAGAGATCTACCTGTTAGATGGAGGCAACAAAACCTGGCCTTCAGGAGGCCAAAGGTCCTCTCTATAATCCTTCTTGTTCGCCCATGTGCCTCATTGTAACGTTCCTCTGTCCTTGTCCTGGAATTCCTCACAGGAGTCAGTAGCCATGAGAGGTTTGGGGTGACCAGAGTCACCAGCAAGTATTGAGGGACAACTGTTGGCCACGCACTCACCCTAAGGGCCCACACCATACTCATACACCAACATCTACTTGGTGGGAACCAGGGCTCATCTATTAGCCACGCCCGGTGGCTCTGGAGTTGGGCCATCACATTTGGGATGCTGCTATTCCTCAGGATAAAGGTATCATGCACAGACCCAGGATACTTTGCATTGACGTGGGAGATGTACTGGTCCGCCAGTCATACCATCCGGACATTCATGAAGTGAAAACTCTTCCGATTTCGGAACATTTCGCCACGGCGACAAATGCAGTATATGTTCCATCTATTGCCCCAATGATGTTGGGGATATGCCCCATTGCATAGAAGTCAGCTTTCACTGTGGCCACATGTGTTTAATCAGGGCAGACAACACTCTGTTCATCACTATTGAGAACATTGGCTGTGACTTTCCTGCTACCAAGCCCACTGTCACTTGGAAAGAACCACTTGCCAGGAAATGGAGCACTGGTAGGACTTGCACAAGATGAAGGATCCCCGTGGGGTGACGGATAGGTCAGGCTCCAGTTGGGCACAAAGCTCTGTGATTGTGGCCCTGTCAAGTCTATAGGTGAGGATAATGTGCCTGTCCTCCATTGTTGCCAAGTCCTCCAGGGGTCTGTACAATGGGTGATGTCTCCATCACCTATTCATCCGCAGCGGTTGCAATCGATAGGGCAAAAGAGTTAACAGCTGGTCATTATCTCTACATTCCAACCACTACAGTTCAATGTATATTGTGATTGTAAAATTATTTTGTTGCAGATGTCCAAATAGTGCTTTTGTGTAATGTGACGCAGTTAGAATCCATGGCCTGCACCCCACCGAAATGGCGTCCGCCTGTCCTGTATGGAGAGACACATGGAAATGAGGTAATTCTGCTGATGTTGTACACCGTTGCGGGAGGCGGTCTAGAACCGCCGTGCAACTCCTCTTTGGTTATCATTGGGCCCTATGGGGTCCAGTGTTCCATGGTGATGTACGCCAGCGGTGACGGTACGCACCACCATGGACGTGACTGCCATTTTCTATCTGTGCACTCACTTGCCACCTGACCTTCAACAGGATAGTACCTACACTGCAAGTGCTGCTGTGACGTGTGTCTGGAACCAACCATGGCTTGTGTTACTAGGGAAAGGCCCCTGCCTTCACCTTGGCAGAGTTGGAGCGACTGGTGGATGGGGTCCTACCCCAGTACTGACTGCTGTATGGGCCTCCAGACCAACAGGTGAGTACACCGTGAGTACGATGCATGGTGCGTAAGTGCATGGAGTGCTGTGTGTGAAGGCCTCATGTTGGGGGGTTTGGCAGATGGGTCCTAGGCAGAGGAGAGCATGTATGTTGGGCCATGTCTGTGCTAATGGGGATGGGAAGGGGCATGGTGGGCCATGAGTATAACAGGCAGGATGGTCAGACTAATATCTCTCCCTTTGTCTATTTCCCTGCAGGTCAGCGCCCATTCAAAGAATGGTATATTGCGTGCCATCACCAAGGAGGTGCAGAGCCTGGGGGTATACGGCAGGTGGTGGGAGAACCTGAGACGCTGGGCATAGAAGATGGAGAAGGCCCAGCGGGGGAGGCCTCCCAACGAGGAAGGGAGGCAGTCAATCCCTGACCCCCCTGATGGCCAGCATACTGGTGGTGGCCTAGCTGAAACTAGATGGGCGCTTGGGGGCATCACAGCAGCCACAAGGGGGGTGAGTACTGTGCCCTAATTTACAACATACGCCTGGAGGGGTGGTATCTGGGTGGAGGGTGTGGGCCCTGTGGGTGCCCCTAGGCCAGGCCTGGCATTGCAGAGTAGGTCCCATGCTGTGCAGGTTTCTGATGTGAAAGTCCTCCAACCAAGCTAGTAGGCATCCACTACTGGGCAGGGGTCTGTGGGTCTCACGTATGCTGCAGTTTCCGTTAGATTACCATATCCATGGGCTGGTGACTAGCATTGTGACTGGTAGTGCATTGCCTAATGCATAGAGCTGTTCCCTGTGTCTGAGTGTGCTGTGTATGCCAAAGGTGGTGTTGGTGCCGCCATTGACCAAGTGTATCCTTTTTCTCTTCCACCCTCTTTTTGTTTTGTCACCCTGTCCTTATGTGCATTAGCATTATCTGGCAGAAAAGCAGAGGCACTGGCGACGGAGGGAGCTGCATCCCACAGGACCCAGTGTAGGAGGCTGGCTTGGCTTATACTGGGTACCTAGTGGTACTGACACTTTGTGCCAGGTCCGGTTATCCCTTATTAGTAGTTTAGAAGTGTTCTAGCAGCTTAGGCTGATAGAGGTAGCTATAGCAGAGCAGCTTAGGCTGAACTAGGAAACATGCAAAGCTCCTACTATACCACTTATATCACTTAGCACTATATCATAATAAAACACAATACTCAGAGTTACTAAAAAAAAGGTACTTTATTTTAGTGACAATATGCCAAAAGTATCTCAGGGGATAAACTCCCTTAGGAGGTAAGTAATATACACAAAATGTACACACACAACCAAAATCAGGTAGGTAAACAGTTAAAAAAAGTAGTGCAAACTCTATGGAACACAATAGAATGTAATAGGAAAAAATAGGCCTAGGGGCAACACAAACCATATACTCCAAAAGTGGAATGCGAACCACAAATGGACCCCAGGCCTAGTGTAGTGTGTAGAGGGTCGCTGGGAGTGTAAGAAAACACTAAGGGTGTCCAAGATACCCCACCCCAAGAGTAAAGTTACCCTACTATCCCAGAAAGACAGTAAAGTCGAGATAGGGGACTCTGCAAGGACAACAACTGACTGCAAAGCACTGAAGATGTATTCCTGGATCTGAGGACTTGTAAAGGTAGGGGACCAAGTCCAAGAGTCACGCAAGTGTCCGGGGGGGTGCAGGAGCCCACTGAACCCCAGATGAAGGTGCAAAAGGGCTGCCTCTGGGTAGAAGAAGCTGAAGATTCTGCAACAACGGAAGGGGCCAGGAACTTCTCCTTTGATCAGAAGATGTCCCATGGCATTCTGGAGGATGCAGAGTTGTTTCCATTCAGAAAGACCACAAACAAGCCTTTCTAGCTGCAATAGTCGCAGGTAAAGGTTTTGGGTGCTTCCAGGGCCCAGGAACGACCAGGAGGTCACCTCTTGGAGAAGCAGACAGAGGGGGCACTCAGCAACACGGAGACCCCATGCAGGAGCAGGCCGCACCCGCAGAAGCACCTGAACTGGCATTCAGAAGATCTGAGCACAATGGTCAACTAAGCACAACAAAAGGGAGTCCCACGAAGTCGAAGTCCAACTGAGTGAGTTAGGCAATGCAGGACGGAGTGCTGGGGACCTGGGGTAGGCTGTACACAAAGGAAGTCTTGCAAAAGTGCACAGAAGCCCTAGCAGCTGCAGTTCACGCAGTACACAGGATTACTGTCTGGCGTGAGGAGGCAAGGACTTACCTCCACCAATTTTGGACAGAAGGGTCACTGGACTGTTGGGGACACTTAGATCTAGCTCCTGTGTTCCAGGGACCAGGCTCATCAGGATGAGAGGGGACCCAGAGGACCAGTGATGCAGAAGTTTGGTGCCTGCGTTGGCAGGGGGAAGATTCCGTCAACCCACAGGAGATTTCTTCTTGGCTTCCAGTGCAGGGTGAAGGCAGACAGCCCTCAGAGCATGCACCACCAGGAAACAGTTGAGAAAGCTGGCAGGATGAGGCTCTACAATGTTGCTGGTAGCCTTCTTGCTACTTTGCTGCGGTTTTGCATGCGCCCTGGAGCAGTCACCGGTCGATCCTTAGCAGAAGTCGAAGAGAGAAGTGCAGAGGAACTCTGGTGAGCTCTTGCATTCGATATCTGGTGAGATACCCAAAGGAGAGACCTAAATAGCCCTCAGAGGAGGATTGGCTACAGAGAAAGGTAAGCGCCTATCAGGAGGGGTCTCTGACGTCACCTGCTGTCACTGGCCACTCAGAGCTGTCCATTGTGCCCTCACACCTCTTCATCCAAGATGGCAGAGGTCTGGGACACACTGGAGGAGCTCTGGGCACCTCCCCTGGGAGGTGCTGGTCAGGGGAGTGGTCACTCCCCTTTTCTTTGTCCAGTTTCGCACCAGAGCCGGGCGGCGGGGATCCCTGAACTGGTGTAAACTGGCTAATGCAAGGAGGGCACCATCTGTGCCCTTCAAACCATTTCCATAGGCCAGGAGAGGCTACTCCTCCCAGGCCTTAACACCTATTTCCAAAGGGAGAGGGTGTAACACCCTCTCTCAGAGGAAATCCTTTGTTCTGCCTTCCTGGGACTGGGCTGCCCAGGCCCCAGGGAGGCAGAAACCTGTCTGAGGGTTGGCAGCAGCAGTAACTGCAGAGAAAACACCGGAAAGTTAGTTTGACAGTACCCGGGCTCTATGCTGGAGACCCGGGGATGCATGGAATTGTGCCCCCAATACCAGAATGGTAATGGGGTGACAATCCCATGATCCTAGACATGTTACATGGCCATGTTCAGAGTTACCATTGTGACGCTACATATAGGTGTTGACCTATATGTAGTGCACGCGTGTAATGGTGTCCCCGCACTCACAAAGTCCGGGGAATTTGCCCTGAACAATGTGGGGTCACATTGGCTAGAGCCAGGATGCCCACACACTAAGTAACTTTGCACCTAACCTTCACTAAGTGAGGTTTAGACATATACCTGACTTATAAGTTACTTAAGTGCAGTGTAAAATGGCTGTGAAATAACGTGGACGTTATTTCACTCAGGCTGCAGTGGCAGTCCTGTGTAAGAATTGTCTGAGCTCCCTATGGATGGCAAAATAAATTTTGAAGCCCATAGGGATCTCTGGAACCCCAACACCCTGGGTACCTAGGTACCATATACTAGGGAATTATAAGGGTGTTCCAGTGTGCCAATCAGAATTGGTCAAATTAGTTGCTAGCCTGCAGTGACAATTTTAAAAGCAGAGAGAGCATAAACACTGCGGTTCTGATTAGCAGAGCCTCAGTAATACAGTTAGGCACCTCACAGGGAACACATACAGGGCATACTTTATGAGCACTGGGGTCCTGGATAGCAGGATCCCAGTGACACAGGCAAAAACAAACATACATACAGTAAAAATGGGGGTAACATGCCAGGCAAGATGGTACTTTCCTACACCCAGGATTAGGAATCCACCAACGGTGAGCGCACCAGTGGGACGGAGGGCGAAGGGAGCATGACGGAGGAGAGTGGAGGAAGTAGAGACAAGGGGCCTGGTGCTGGGACTCAGTCGGAGCCCTAACCACCAACCAGGGTGGTGCAGCCGTCCTCCCACCAATGCCAGCACCGCCAGCACCGCCACCAGCAGCAACAGCCCCAGTGGGCAGCCATATGAAGCTGCAGGGGGTGAGCTGGAGCCTTCCCCCACCACTGCCAGTTCCACCAGCAGCAGCACCACTGTCACCGCCGGCAGACTGTGCGTAGTCCTGCGTCCAGGGGCTGTTGTGAGGTCTGGTCCCTGCAAAACCTGTGGTATGACACCCAGGTGAGAGACTGTGACCTTGCACTCCCCAAGATCTACATCACAAGGCACGATGCCCCCTCCAGAACCAGTGGAGAAGCCACCCACTCACCCTGTCCTCCCCAGGATGAAGCTCACAGGACACAATGCCCCCTCCAGAACCAGTAGAGAAGCCATCCATTCACCCGATCCTCACAGGATGAAGCTCAAAGGGCACAATGCCCCCTCCAGAACCAGTGGAGAAGCCATCCACTCACCCCATCCTCCCCAGGATGAAGCTCACAGGGCACAATGCTCCCTCCACAACCAGTGGAGAAGCCATCCACTCACCCCATCCTCCCAAGGATGAAGCTCACTGAGCGCAATGCCCCCTCCAGAGCACGTGGTGAAGTCACCCACTTGAGAGACTGTGGCCTTGAACTCCCCAGGACCAGGCACAGGGCATGGTGCTCCCTCCAGAGCATGTGGGCAAACCACTCACTTGAGAGACTGTGGCCTTGCACTCCCCAGGACAGAGTGATGGGCATGTTGCCCCCTCCAGGACTAGTGGTATTGTACCATCTTCTGACTGAGGTGCCCCCCATTCCCTGTCCCTCTGAGGTGCCAGGCTATTTTCAACCTGATGCCCCTGTAGTGTTCCCTCCGTGTTGTTTCAGGAGTGGTTTGGGGCCTTGGACTTTGTGATGTGGCCCTGTGGCCCACGAACATTGAGGACTGGGCAGTGTCCCTTGATTTGTGAATATGTATATACTTTTTTATTTGGATGCACATATTATTACTAATATATTTATCTTATTACACTCTTTTTACTCTATTTTGGTTGTCCTTGCATTATTCCTGAGGGGTACGGGGTGAATATGTGATGTTATTGCATCTGCTTGTGTGCATGGGGTTGGGGGTGGGGGTGATGCATGCTTTGTGTCACTCTCTTTTTCCTCCCCCTCACCTGTGTGCTAGGCGGCAGTACTCACCATGGTCGTCTTCGCTGGTGTTGGTGTTCGTAGTGGAGCAGAACATAGAAGAGCATGGGAAACACATGCAACTTGGGCTCCATGGCGGCGTGTTTCTTCCTTGAGTCTCCAGAGGTGAGTCGTTACCCTTCTGTGCAGTGTTTCCACCAGGCTTTTGATGTCATTGGTAATGCCCCGAAAAAGGTGGCGATTGGTGTGTCATTATACAGTGGGTGGAACATTGTCTTCCGTCTGGCTGTAGGTGGTTACCACTGTGGTGCCTGTTGATTTCGCCCTGGTGGTCGGTGTGTTAAAGTGTCTGTCTGTCTGAGCGGTTTCCGCTGTGGTCATAACTTCATATTTATTACCACCGGCCTGTTGGAGGTATTACTGCTACTATATCACCAACTGCCAGGGTTGTAATGAGGGCTTTAATCCTTAGAAAACAGTGAGAATGCTGTTATTGCACAAAAGTACCTGGGTAGTGTCAAAATAAAGCCGCACGGGCCAGCGTGAGTTGAAAAAGGCCAGCTCTGCGTTGATTTCTCACTGTGAGACCGTGCGTCTTTCCTCCTCCAGTCGGGTCGGCATGTGTCATTTCTTCTCTCTCGCAAGACAGCGATGCATCGATCCCAGATGGGTACCTCGGGTCCGGGCAGGCTTTGCATTGATTTTCCGTGCCCAACAGTGTTGTGTTCAAATCCAGTTGTACAATGCCAGGAAACCGCAATGTCGTTAACAGCAGCCGCTGCAGGTGTTGTGCGTCAGTTCTCCAGCCACGATGCATCGATCTCTCAGCCGCAATGCAGGTGGAGGATCGATTTTAGCCACAAGGCCGGTGGCACGCCGTTTATCAGCGGTGGGGTGGGCAGTGCGTCAAAAGTTTCCCCGCATGGCAGTCTTTGAGTAGATTTCTGCCCTTTTCCACCAGCTTCACCTTCCAAGGGCCCGAAAACAGGTTAGGACACCACTTGGCAGGGCAGGTGTTTCAGAAGATGGTCCAGATGCTGACAGAGAGAAGATTTTGATGTCCATGAGACTTCAACAACATGAGGCGAGCTCAATTCAAGCCCTTGGAGATTCCTCACCAGTGGGAAGTCACACAAAAGTCTGTTTATTGTCCTCTCTCAGGCAGAAGCAGCTACTGCTGGCCAACCCAGCAAAGCACAGTCACAGGAATAGGGGTACTACTCCCGCTCCAGCTCTCCTCCTTGGCAGAGGCTCCTCTTGGTTCCAGAACTAATCTGATTTTCAGGGGTTTTGGATAAACTTTTTATACCCCTTTCTGCCTTTGAAGTAGGCCTACTTCAAAGAGAAGTCTCTGTTGTTTACAAGACCCTGCCTTGCTCAGGCCAGGCCCCAGACACACACCAGGGGGTTGTAGACTGCATTGTGTGAGGGCAGGTACAACCCTTCCATGTGTAAGTGACCAGTTCTCCCTTCCCCTCCAGCCCAGATGGCTCATCAGGATATGCAGGCTACACCCCAGCTCCCTTTTTGTCACTGTCTAGAGGAGAGGTACAAAAAGCCCAACTGTCAAACTGACCCAGACAGAGAATCCACAAACAGGCAGAGTCACAGAATTGTTTAAGCAGGAAAATGCATACTTTCTAAAAGTGGCATTTCCAAATACACAGTCTAAAAACAACCTTTTCCAAAAGATGTATTTTTAAATTGTGAGTTCAGAGACCCTAAGCACCAGATTTCTATCTGCTCCGAAAGGGAATCTGCACTTAGGGCCTACCTTAGCGGTGCCTTACATGTATACAAAGGGAAGTTTTAGGCCTTGTAAGTGTGTACACTTGCCAAGCCAAATTGGCAGTTTAAACTGCACACACAGACACTGCAGTGGTAGGTCAGAGACATGTTTACAGGGCTACTAATGTGGGTGGCACAACCAGTGCTGCAGGCCCACTAGTAGCATTTGAATTACAGGCCCTGGGAACTTCTAGTGCACTTTACTAGGGACTTACTAGTAGATCAAATATGCCAATCAGGAATAAGCCAAATTACACATAGGGTATATACAGGGAACAGTCACACTTTAGCACTGGTCAGCAGTGGTAAAGTGTCCAGAGCAAACAAAACAGCAAAATCAGAGTCCCGCACACAGAAACAACCTGGGAAGCAGAGGCAAAAAGTTAGGGGAGACCACGCCATGGATGCCAAGTCTAACAGGTGTTATATGAAAATGCATCCTCCGTACACAAATGTTTTGGTACGCCATTATCAGTCCAGTACTAGGCCAAAAAATTCTAACATTTAGTGTACAAATTATATCATGTTATAAACAATATATATGTCAGAATAGGTTAACTCTGCTTGTCTCACAAGACTACAATGATCATTATTTCACAAGAATGACATACATGAGGCTCGAAAATGTATACTTAGTATACAAATGTTCTTGCAGAATAATACACTCCCAAATGTTCTTCCATAGTCAAATCTGAATCAACCTTCACTAAACAAAAAATAAAACTTATCAGGCACAACAGTTTGATGGTGGTCTATTGCATTTAAGCTAATTCTACTGAAATCGACTAAACAAAAAACTTTAAAAAACACATCAGGTCAAAAAAATTAAATGTGGTAGGATGGGAGGAGATGTGTCTTATTGGCTACAACTGCTGACTTGGGAACCCAGTGGTCCAGGTTCAAATCTTGGTCTAAGTGATTTGTTTAACATTATAGACAAATCATGTATCTCCTTATGCTTAAAAATGCTTAAAAATTTAATATAGTGATTGATGTATTTTTGTTGATGTGAACAGCTTTGTAGCGTATCTGTTATGTTATGTGTATTTGTGAAGTGCACTATCACCCATGACAGTATCCTGGCATTGAGCAGATGTGTGTGCCTAGCCCTGCCTATGATGGGTTGGATATTTGAAAAACCAAGTCTTCCGCTTCTTGCAGAAGTCAAGAAGAGAGAACGAGTATCCGATGTGGAATGAGAATTCATTCAACTGTTCGGGAGTGATGCAGGAGAATTCCTGCCCTCTGATTTTGTTCTACGTATGCATGGAAGGTGTGTGAGTAAGAGTCCTACAGAGCAGAGCTGTCTGGTTGGTTGGTGGAAGGGGATGCAACTGTTTGGTTAGTGGGATTAAGTTGGGTAGTCCCCTGAATGTGTTTGTGAGGAGTTTGAAACGAACATGATTGTGTACAGCACCCAGTGGAGCTCTCTGAGGTGGTGTGTCATGTGAGGTCTGTGTAGGAGGTTGAAGATGAGTATCGCTGCCTAGTTCTGGATGGTTTGTAGTCTTCTAGTGAGTTGTTTGGTGATTTTGGTGTACAGGATGTTACTGTAGCCCAACTTGCTTGTGACTAGGGCGCTAGTGACAGTTTTTCGAGTGTTGCTTGCAAGCCATTTGAAGATTTTCTTCAGCATTTTTAGGGTGTGGAAGCAGGCTGCAGTGATGGCATTAACTTGTATGATCATGACCGGTTTGATGATTATTCTGAGGTTCTGGGCATAGGTGCTGGGTGTGGGTCTGAGTTTTGCTGGCCACTAGTTGGAATCCCATTGTGAGGTGAACTTGCCAAAGAATACTACTTCTGTCTTGTCAGTGTTAAGCTTAAGACAGTTGGTTTTCATCATGTTAACAACTTCAGTCATGAATGTGATGAACTTTGTTTCATGTGCTGGTGGTTTTGCCCAAGATCGAGAACATGAATTCTGTGTCATTGGTGTAGGAGAAATTGTTGTTGTCAGTTGGATGCACAGATGACATTGGCAAGAGGGATAGTGTATGTGTTGAAGAGATTGGGGCTGAACAATGAACCTTGAGACACTCCACAGATGAATTTGTAGGTTTCTGAGGAGTAAGGTGCCAGGCTGACTGCTTGTGTTCTATCCGTTAAGTTGGGATATATCTATCGGAGTACCAACCTTGTACAGGTGGCTGATAGAAATGAGGTATCAGACTGTGTCAAATGCTGCAGAGAGGTCCAGGATAATAAGTACTTCCATGCTTCCTCTGCCAACGATCATGCAGATGTCATCTGTTTTGGTGATCAATGCTGATTATGTCCTGTAGTTGGGCCTGAGTCCAGATTGCCATGACATCAAGATTCTGGTGGTTGCTGAGGTTGTTGGTGAGGCGTCAGTTGATTAGTTTCTCTAAGGCCTTTGCAAGGTATGGTAGGAGGCGGATGGGTCTCTAGTTGGAAAACGTGCCTTAGCGAGTGGGTGGTTTCTTGAGTAGGATCATGATGGTGAAATGTGACCAGGTGTCTGGGAATGTGGCTGAATCAATGGAGGTATTGAGGATGAGCATTAGTGCCTGGCTGATCTGTAGGAGTCCTTAATTGAAGGTGTGGTGGGGCAAGAGTCGTCTGAGGCCCCCAAGTGGATGGTTTTCATGGAAGTAGCAATTTTGAAGGTTGTGGCAGTAAACCATTAGGTCATTGTTCATTCTTTGACCATCGTGGGATGTTAAGGTGCAATAGTGAGGGTCACAGTTGCTGTTTATGGTAGGGATTGTGTTACAAAATATTTTAGAGAGCTTGTTGAGGTGGTCATGTTTCTGGAGGCAGCAGGATGTGCACTGAAATCTTTGATGATGGGTAAAGATTTCCATGTTTCTGCCAGTCCTAGTGTTGATGGGTTCAGCAAGAGCTGTGTGCTTGGTGTTCTGTATCTGGTGGTGGTAGCATCCTAGGGCTGATTTGAAGATGTGTTATGTGTGGTCTCTTGACCTGTTCTCCATGTATGCTGCAGTTGGTTGCAGTGACATTTTTTCAAACTGAGTTCCTATGAATACTAGCTGACCTGTGTACAGGATCTTGATGCTGAGTTGTACTTGATGGGACCCAGAGTGTTGCTGTGACCCAACTGTTTGATAGCTTTCATTAAGCTGCTGGTATGTTTGGGCCATTGTACAAAGAAAGTGTATGCCCACTCATCTTCTCTGATTTTTTTCCAGCTGCAATGGGCAGTTTTGGTGCTGGTAAATTTGTGGTAAATCTGTGGCCGTGAGGGATGGTACGATGAAAATAACAAGTGAGTGATCATCCGGATTACAGTTGCTGGCTTGTCAACTGTGAAGTTGATAATTGAGGAGAAAATTGTGACCAATAGGCGCCTGGCGGTGTGGGTGGATTTCGTAATGTGTTGCGTGAGATCAAGGTTTTCAAGGTTTGCTAAAAGGGTAGCATTGTTTGGTTTGGTTTTCTAGGTCAAAGTTATGGTCTTTGAGGAGAATTAACGTGCTGGTATTGATGATGAGGGGTGCGACAAAGTCCATCATTTTACTGGCAAAATTGGTGCTGGGTCCTGGTGGTCTGTATACAAGGGCTTCACCCAAGGAGAAGTTGACTGTGATATGTACTTTGAATTTGAGGTATTTCAAGTAGCTGGTGGAGATGTCTGTGTAGGTGGAGCAGCTGATGGTATCATTGTATATGATGGTGACTCAATCTCCAGGCTTGTGTTGCTGGTCTTGACTGATGATTTTGTAGCTGGTAGGTATGGCAGTAGAGATGTCTGGTCAGAGGCTGTGTTTAGCCATGTTTCTGTGAGGGTTAGTCAGCAACTGTGAGGGAGAGGAGGTCTGGATCATGGTTGTGCAGAAGGTCCCATGTTTCGATGGCACCTTGGGTGAACCTAACTATAACGTCACTGTAACCTTTGTTTTTCCCATTAATTTTTAAGGTTTTTTAAATTCTATTTCTTGACTAAAATGTCCATATAACCTTTGTTGTTTCAGTGAATTTCTACTTTTTTTTAACATAAAGTAATATTTATTACTATAAGTTAATTCAACCACCACAGGACACTGCCTTTGATCATACACAACAGAGGTTGCCATCAAACCCCTATAGCCTTCCAACCCTACGCTGTGCATGGCCTTCAGCAGGGGTTGGCCACGGGATCTGACCTGTGGCCAGTCTCTGCAGCCAACCGCTATAACAACCCAACTCCACACAGACCCCCTTTCAATGCTGATCTTGGCATTAAACGTTAAATATTTTTTAGGAGGTGGGCCACACCCATCACCCAATCTTTGCCCTGAGGACCCCATTTACCAGGGCCTGGCTTAAATATTTATTTTTTTGGGGGGAAGAGTGCTGCAAAGCTCTCCTTCTCCAAGGCTGATCTCGACTCCGGGGGATCCCATCCCCCAGGGCCCAGCCTTTACAGTTATTTTTTATGGGGAAGGGGGGCTGCATGTCCCTCCCTCCCCAGGCTGATCTCAGCCCTGGGGACCCTATCCCCAGGCCCACCCTAAATATTACATTTTCTATGGGGAAGGGGACTTGCAGCCCCTCCCCACGATGGTCTCTGCCCTTGAGACCCCATCCCCCAGGGCATGGCCTAATTATTTTTATTGTTTTGGGGAGGGGAGCCATGCAACCCACCTCCCCAGGGTCGATCTTTGCCCCTGGGACCCCATCCCTAAGGGCCAAGCTATGTGACCTGGGTGTCCCTCAGGGCACCCAGTCAGAATGTTGGGGACCCCCTGGTCCTAGCTAGCTCTGCCCCTCCTGTGGAGCCAGAATTGCTGTCACAGTGAGGGAGCTGCAAAAGCAGCTCCATCTCTGTGAGAGCAGTTTCCTCTGTGTGCCTGTCTGCATTTTTGCAGGCAGAGGGTCAGATGAAACATCCACTCCAATGAAGGGAGAGCTGTTTGACAGCTCTCCCGTCATCTGACTGGAGTGTTTGCAGTTGTTTGGTTGCATCTGTCAATGAAAGGAGGTGGTGTGCCCTGGGCTAACGGGGGTGGAAGCTAATCATTAAAGGAAAATCCCTGTTGATGGTGGTGTTCGTGGGGGCCACATGACCCCCCAAATAGTATTTATGTTGTGATCCTGAGAGGTGGTGGTCCCTGGGGCTGCTGGGGGTTGTGCAGCTCCCCACATAATATTTCTGTTGTACCCCTGGGAGGAGGTTCTCCCTGGGGCTGCTGGGGGCCACGTGCCCCCCACATAGATGTAAATGATAACATCAGGGAGGTGGTGGTCCCTCGGGCTAAAGGGCAGCTGCGTGGCCCCCTGCATAGAAGTAAATGACGGCCCCAGGGAGGTGGTAGCCCCCGGGACTCAGGGGGGGATTTTAAAAAAATGCCCTGGATTCTGGGAAAGAAGCTGCGATGTTTTTTTTTTTTTCATTCTGTGAATTTATGATGACATCACAGATTTGCAGGAAAATGTTTTTAAAAATGCTTTTTTGCTCTGGCGGGGACCCCAGCACCAGAGTTAAGGGGTCAGGGTGACTCTACCTTTACCCCTTGTCTTTTGCTTAAACTTTTTTAGTGGGACTCAGCTCAAGCCGAGGCCCAAGATGGCTGCTAACACTTCCTGGCTTGAAGTATTAGTGGCCAGTCAGAGCTGTGCATTTGTTGTGCACAAGTTCTTAATCTTCGCAAAGTCATCCCAATCTCAGATATACAGATTTGTTTTCCCTTTAATATCTCAAGAACTACTGAATGGGTTTACACAAAAAAACAAAAGCACAATCTTCATACCAAAAGCTAACATTCTGCTAAATTTAGTGTAATTCCTTCCAGTGGCTCAGGCTGTAGCCTTGTTCAAATGTCCTTTGGGAATTAACATGGGAAGCACAACTTTTTTGATCCTACCTTTTTCTTGGCCCCCGCTCACCGGGGCCCTCACCATGCACTATGAATTACCCCAGATATTACAGCACTCATGACATCATTAATAAAAGAATATCAGTTCAGTCATGGCATTTAGCGATTTACTGAGTAAGATTCATGATTGTGAACTAAGAGGTGAACAGGTCAATACAGCAATTCTCCTCTAGTTGTGTGATCCATACTTCTTTAGCAATTTGACTACTGTTTGTGAAGCCACCATGAACTCTCAATGTAGTTTAT
Source organism: Pleurodeles waltl (assembly GCF_031143425.1). NCBI lineage: Eukaryota > Metazoa > Chordata > Amphibia > Caudata > Salamandridae > Pleurodeles > Pleurodeles waltl. The sequence goes on from NC_090444.1 coordinate 497,680,583, forward strand.
CTCCCTGGATTATAGGTATGATTTGGTGGTCTTTCCTACTTGGCAGAAACAAACTATGACTTACACACTTACAAGGAATGACGTACACATGAATAGACCTTATGGCATCTCTATTACTGTTTTATTTCTGCTAGAAACACACCTGTTTACCCTGAGTTACATGAGAAACTATAAATATAACCTGTTTATTTATATTGAAGTCATTCTATGTTTTGTTGCACGGATGAATTCCTAGCTTTTGAGGACTTTTGTGGCAATCATTGCTCATGCACCTTTCTATTCCACATGGTACAACATCTTTGGAGTGTCCAAAGAGAGGTGTCCATCTGACAGTCTCACAGAGATTGCCTTAAAAAGAGGAAGGTAGGAAAGCAGGATGGATTCATTTCTTTTGTGGTAGTCTTGCATAACTGTAAATGTATGGATTTGATATTACATCCCACTTGGAAATTGGTCAATATCCCTTAATAATATCACTCAGTCCTTGACCGTCTGTCACTATTCTCTATATTCAATAAGGGTGGGCAGGAGAGGTGTGGCCAATGAGCTCCAGACTCGGGCTTACCTTACCTGACTCTCTGACATGTTTACGGGCCACAGAAGATGGAGTGTGATGCAGATATGAGGGCCTGAACCCTATCAGCATCTGAAGAACTCCTTTTAAAGAATTTTGCTCAGTAGCTGAGTTTCTTCCAATGCCGTTACAAACCAGGAAGGGTCCACACAGTTATGGCCATTAAGGGGCTTACTCAATGTCCCACAGCATGAATATGAAGCTAACTTAAAGTGAAGTACCAGGCCGTCAGGGGGAGAGCTGCAATGCTGCATCAGTTGGGAGGTACCCAGTAATACTAACTACACTCTGTCCTTAGTGAAGCTCTCCAAGGTACTCACGAGTAGCACCCATATGATATCAAACATACAGGTGGGTACATTCAACTTTGAGAAAAAAACTTTCATTCTACACTGCCTGAAGAACAGAAATGCCACCTCTGACACTAATGCTCATGTAGACAGGCTCTTGTTTTGGTGACCTTCACACCTCTGACAATTAACCCTCAAACCAGAACTAATTCTATGTCAGTATTTCCACTTGGTATTATCCTGCTGTCATGGGCACCCTAACCCAGAATTCCTGATTGGACCAAACAGCACTTGACTCTAAGTAGCGAGGAATCAGATCCTTACCACCCTAGCCTGACCATTGAAATACACACACAAAATTAGTGTGAGCACACTAATCATGGGCATTCTCATACATAAAAGGCTGAGAAGACAAAAAGGAATTTGAGACTGCTTGGGACACATACCCTGTGTGGCCAACAATGTCTTCCAAAAAGGGTGAAGGAGCATTAGTGATTACACAACAGAACCAGCAGACCTACATAGTTGCATAGTTGATCTCCATAATAAGATCCCAAATAGTGTCACCATGCTAATGGAGGCCTGAAATAGCTGACCTAGTTTCGGGTCTCTCTGAAATTAAGAAGGAAATTCAGAGGCTGGCTGATCAAGAGGCAAAAAAGTGAAGATAATATGGTGGTCATGAGGTGGGAACTTAAGAATTTGCAGGATGCTAGTTTTAAGGCTGATGGTTAAATTCAAATGTTATAGGAAGAATGTCTGAATCTTGAAGACAACTCCAGGTAAGACAATATCCACATTCAAAACGTCTGGGGAAATGAGCAGGTCAATTATGTGGTCCAATTTTGCAAATACTTGTTCTACGTTGTACTCAAAGAAAATCAAACCTTTGAGATCTCTTTCATTCAAGCACACAGAGTTGAGTCACACACACTCACCTCCCCCAGCTCCCAATCAAGAAACATTATTGCCAAGTTGGGGTCTACACAGTTGAAAGACCGAATAATGAGGGAAACATAGGTGACACATTCCCTATTTGATGACTTTGGATTCCACAGGCAGCTGACAACATTATGAGAGCATTACATACCATACAAAAAGTTAACTAACAGAATATTCCCATACTGATCCTGTCACCAGAGGACAAAAAGGCATTTGACACAGTGACTGGGTCTTCCTTACCAGAGTGCTCGAAGCAGTAGGATTTGGCCCCTGGATATTGTCTTGACTGACAGCTAGTTACAAGAACCCAGTGACATGGTCCTCGTTAACTGGTAGAGGTCGACTGAGATCCCCCTGTTGAAAAGGACCAGACAGTGGTGTTCACTTTCCCTACTTTTATTTATTGTTGCTGTTGACACATTGGCGGCTACAATCAGACAGAATGTGAGCATATTGGGCATGTGTTTTGGAGGAGAACAACACTCAATCCAGATGACATTCTCCTCCTATAGGGTCGATCACCAAGGTGATAGAACACCTAGAGATATACAAAGGGTGTTTCGTTTAAGATAAATCTCGACAAATCTGAGATTCTAGGTGTTAATTTGGCCCACAAGGTAAACATAAGTTGTTGGTCATGCCCCAAAAGCACTGGTTCACAAACCAAAAGCTCAAATACTTTGGGGTATGTGTTAAGCCGAAACATTGTTTGCTCCTTGTTGCCAACTATACTCATCTCCTTGATGCCATAAAAACATAGGTTCAACTGTACTTCTCATGGCTGAGCAGAGTGATAGCTATCAGTCAAAGGTATTACCCCTGCCTGTCACATTTCCTGAGGGTGACATTAATATCTTCCAGCACTTTATAAACCACTTCATTTGGTCCAAGAAGAAAGCAGGTGTATCAAAATAATGAGGGCAATTAGGAAGCCTGGAGGGCCAGTCCTGCACAACATGGGAAAATAATATCAGGAGGTTCAACTCTAATATTTCTTTGATTGGTTGCTGTATGCGACAAAATATCACTCGTTTTACATGGATGCAGCAGTAATGAGTCAGGGCCCATGGACCCTTCCCTAGCTCTACAAACAAGCAAGGCCCATCACCTGTTATTTATCCGAGATCCTAAAACCAACTTTTGAAATTAGGGATACAATCACCAGAGATCTTAAACTGTAAACTTTCCTGTCTCCTTTTACTCCAATACTTTGTAACATGGATGTCCCCAGTAGGTGCAGAATGTTCCATGATTATTTTCAGGTGGGAGATATCAAAGACTTCCCACAATGCAAACATAACTTGAGGGTTCAGGATTATGAGCGTATGCCCCAGTTTCAAATACTCCTTTGGGCTTTCTTCCTGGAGAATAAATTGGCTGATTATCATTAACTAATGAGATTGGAGAAATTATTCACCATCTACATGGGCTCAAGTGGTCTGATCTGAATGGGCCTATATGAATAAAATGTCCCAGGTCCTTTGCTACCCCATTCCCAGAGTACAATAGCATAGGCTTATATCCAATATTCCCTCACTTTCTAAAAATGTGCAGAACAGAGAATCAATGTATAAGACTGTGATGTAATGGCATGTCACATCTGTTAAATTGAAACAGATGTATGGTTCACCCAGGGAGTTATGCTAAAGGGTTTATGGACAGGAGAGTGGTATTACTCATATATTGTGGTTGCACCCCAATCTGATATGTTTTAAGAAAATGATCCTCGGCCACATCAGAGTGGTGTTGGATGCCCACTGAAGCCAAGTCCTACAACTATAATTCAAACCTGTGGGGATAGTTAGTCTATCAGAGGGTGATCAGAGAAAACATATTAATATGCTCTTGGCTACAAAACAACTCTTAAGGCTAAGATAGAGGTATTGGCATCCCATTGATGCAGGAATGATCAAGTAAATTCTGGACACTGCTTGCCATGTAGATACTGGCATGGGGATTGCTGATATGGACTAGAAATGCAATAGTAAATGGCATAATCTTGGAGATTGTCAGGCAAGGTTCAGTCTAAAGAGAGAACATGCATTTTGTAGTTCCATGCTCAAAGTGTATGATGATTGTGCCATTGTTCATGTCAACTAATTTTCTCATCAACTAGAGAATGTTAGCACTAAGATGCCTCTGCAATTTCATGCTTTACAAAAGGTTTACTTACTTACATTGTAAGGTGATCACTTCACCTTAGTAAATATTTTGAAGGGGTTGCGTTGGGTTGGAGGGGTGATTTCAAAATAGTCTTGAATTGTGGACAGATCAATACAATTTCTACAGAAAAAGAAGGGTTTGCCATAACTGCCACAAGCAGGGGAAGAATCAGATGGACCAATGATATAATGGCCTTTAAATATCAGTGAAACACACATAATGGTATACCCTCCCAAGAGATTCTGAAATTAGAAAACAATCCAATTATGATCCTATTGAAATTTCTCCACTTTTTTAGCTGTTGTTGTCTATTGTTGCAAGACTGTCAATCCTGAACCAATTTGTGAAGGAATAAATATTAGTGGAGTTGTATGATTTGGAATGTCAGCAGACTAAATGTAAACTACTGAAAGTTGAGAAGTATCTGAAGTGGATAGGTCCTATTTTCTAATAGACTCTTGGGCCATCTATGCTGGATCATGTGCCATCCTCCAACATCCTAAAGAAGTGGGCTTTAGGAGAAAGATAATTTCCTTGTTTCTACAGTCATTGAATGTAGGTTTGACTGACATTTCAGAACATACAAGCGCTTCCACTAAGTTCTCCATGTGCTAGTGCCACATCCAACCTGCTCTTCTTAACACTGTTTTCTATCCTTCTAACCTAGGAGAGTTAAATAGTGCTTCCTGGTGACAAAGTAAATAAGATTGAATTGCAGGAACTTCAACACAATATGTATCACTTGTGGTCAGAGTAGGCACGGATATATCACAGGGGCCGATCGATATACATGGACATAGACATGAGGTACATTTATTATTTCTTAAACTTTAGTTACTTAGAACATTTTAATGTGAACATTGATTTTGTGTAATTAATATTGAATGCATATTCATGAAACATTCTACTTTTAGGATGGAACCCAAAATGTTGAGTGTCTTGTGATTCAATCTGAGTGCAAAATGACACTCATGTAATTAGAATCTCATTTCAAATGAGAACATATGTGATCTAGAGTATGGCACCTATCTTTGAAATGATATCAAGGATGCTGAGCTGGAAGAACTTCTCTTCCCATTGGCTTTTTTTTTTTTACTCACATCTCACCCTGTTTAAATACCAAATTACTCTACAACTATCCTTTGGAATCCTCTTGTTGGAGTTCCACTATCAGCTTTTATATATCCTTGGACACCTTCTTTAAAGGTGAAATTGTTTGTAATTCACTCTAATCAACTGCAGTTATGGCCTGGATTTAGAGTGACAATCAGTCCTTCCTTTCAACATTTTTAGCGCATAATTCAATTGGCTTTCTGAGCGTATTGTCAACTGCATTCAATATTATTTAAGGTAGCTGAAGAATTAGTGTGTAAGCATTATTAGACACAGAAGAGCTAGACCTTAGAGTAATATTTTTCATTATATGGTGCAGGTGAACCATTTGGATTCAAAAGCACATATAGCTGCAGAGTGCAACCTAACTCCACAAGATATTTCTTATGCACTTTGTTGGCAGTTCAGTTCAGAAGAATACATAGTAATGGTGTTCTCTTCAGGACTCAAACAATCGAGAAAAATCCATAACAGGTTCAAGAGAAAGTGCTGTGAAGTGATGTGCAGTTTTTTCCCTATTCACCTTTCTCCCTGTGTGCAGTCTTTGCCTCAGTATTACCATGAGTCTGACACTTCAGAAGCCTCATTGACTCACTGCCAGGATGCCATACATCCAAATGCTTACTCCTTGTGTGAAATAGAGCTAGCGAACAATGTGTCACAAAAGCAATTATCAGGTGTTTTTCATCAATTAGATTAACTACAAACAATGAGAAATACAAATACATCTTTGTTGCAGCCTGAGACCACTGCCTGAGTAACAATTAGTTTATTTCAGATTCCTTCTATTACTAAAGCAGGTATTTCAGCAATGTTGTATTTGACTCAAATACCATTAGCATCTACTGAATGTTTTTCTAGAACTTAAAAACAAATTGGGTAATTTATAGCTCAAAGTAGTTTGCATTTTGTGTGTTAACCAGTGGTGTTCTATTGCCTGGAATCTAAAGTGATGTTTATGTTGCCTTCACTGGGAATGCCAATCTTGGTCTATACTACACCTTTGCCTAAATAATCTTTTACTTTAAGATGTGTGTGAAATAGAATTGTTGGGAAGGGAGGTGAGAGCCCTTCTTTAGCAGCTGCACCAATCCATGTCAGAGTGAAACCACAAAAGTCACTAAATTAACCTGTGCTTAATCCTCTGGTAGCTTGGTACAAAAGCAGTCAGGCTTAACTTAGAGGCAATGTGTAAAGTATTTATGCTGCACAAAAACAGTGATAACATGCAAACACAGCACAAAAATAGCTTGCATCAACTTAGAAAAAATAGGGAACATTTTAATAAATTGTTTGATACCAAACCAACAAAATGTAAGTAGTAGAACCAGAGAATTGCAAATTTAAAGGTTTTGTGAAAGTCAAGTGCTAAGAAGTTAAAAGTGCTAACTGTGGCTATCTGGTCACGCTGGACTGGGATAAGGTCATAAGTTCAGACTGACTGAGATGGAGCATGAGCAGAATACAGGAACCAGGTAAGGCCAGCTGGGAATTGTACCATACGTCTTTGACATGGGGCATTGTGCAGTGCAGCACATCAGTAGTTCTAAGTAGGGGTGTGGGATCCTGCATCAAGTTCTGTTACACTGCATTGGTTCTAATGAGGCACAGTGAAGGCTGTGAAGTGAAGTCCATGTTGAGTTGTGTTGTGCTGCATAAGTTTGGAAGAGGAGCTGCGAGCGGTGCAATGTGAGTTGGGCTGCTTACAGTTCCGGAGCGGAGCTGGAAGGGCTATGTTGGGTTATGTGTGATGCAATAGTTCTGATGAGAACCACAGGTGGGCTGGCAGAGCACCTTTATCCACATTTCACGGGCCTGGGACTGGAGGGGAACCACGTGGAGGGTTAGGACTCAGAGCAGTCAATGTGCAAAGTTAAAGTTGGTGGGCTTTGTTTCTATCTCTTATGTTATGATGCGGTGGTCAGACAACTAACCCTTGTAGTCACTCTGCTAGGCCTAGGTTCAAGGTGTAGGTTCAGACCTTTTTACTCAGACAGTTGAGCTGCAGAACAGTCCTTCTTTCAGCAGAGCAGGAGAGCACTCCTTCTTCTGAGACTTCCACTGATGCAGAAGTGATCTGAAGAGTGGGTCTGATGGCTCAATATTTATACCTGGTGCCCACTCTGAAGTGGGAGAAACTTCTCTCTACAAAGGTGACTGGAATTTCCTGCCTTCTTGCTCTGATCCTGGACTGTCTGGGGGTACAATATGTTTGTGTGAAGTTCTATGTGTATGAGCTGAGTCAGTGCCTTTGAAGTGTAAGTGTTTTAGGTGACCGCGTTTCCCCCATCAAGTCAAAGATGGCTTGAACTCTATTGTGATGTTGTCTAGAAGGAATACACAAAGGCTAACTGCCACTCACACCTTTTCATGTGACCCAAGAACAGGCTGTAAGTATCAGATGGTTAGAGCACAAAAATGCCAACTTTCTAAATGTCGCATTTGTAGAATTGTAACTTGAAATACAACTTTATTTTTAAGGTGGATTTTAAATTATAATTCCTCAGACATCAACCTTTATTGGCAACCTATTCCCAATCAAAAGTTGTCACTTATCAAATTTAATAAGGTAGCCCAATGGTATTCTATGAGAGAGGTAGACTTCCAACTAGTGAAAAATACATTTGTAAGGTTTAAATACCAAGACATGTAAAAATGAAAATACATGTTCAACTTTTTAATCACAAGATACCGTGCCCAAATGGGCTGTTTAGGGCCTCTCTTAGGGGTGACTTATATGTATTATGTTTAAAATGTCTTGCAAGCTGCAATCAGAAGCCTGAGACATATTTTCAAGGGCTTCTTAAGTGGCTGTTACAATAGGTACTGCAGGTCCTCTGGTGGTGTTCAACATACAGGACCTGTGAAAAGTAGGAGGGTGCAGGCAAAAAGGTTAGGGGAGACCACCCTAATGCTGACATGTAAAACAATGTGGAACATTTATAAGGTACAATATCAGTTCATGTTTGATATGCAGTTAGTATTCCAGTCCATAAATGTATAATTATTGGAACAAAAAGAAGGTAAAAAGATTTAGCACAGTTCCAATGCTTTGTTGTAGAAAGAGGATGGGCCAAGGAAAATATAGCTGCTCTTTTTAACAAGGGGCTCAGTGAGGCTTTAAAGAAAATGCTAGGTCAGGTACTAACTAGATCTAATGATTACAATAACTGCAATTTAATAGTAGTCTTTGTATTAGAAATAGATAGCAGAACATAACAGTGTGAAAAAGTAAAGTGAATTCCGTAGTATAATTTAAGGTAGACCACATTTTGATCTGCCATCAGCAAAATTAGATGTTTATCATAAATCCCATGCAGATTGGAACCATTAGGCAACAATCATCAAAAGAAAAATAGCATAGTGCAAGAAAAGCAAGCTCCAGAATTAGTTAAACAAAGAAGCTCAGAAGAATGAGGGGTCTTTCCTCTAAGAGCTTTCTTATCTTTGGGCCCAGGCAAATTGCTATTAAATATTGTATACATGGGTTCTGCTCACCTTATATTAGATGTATGTTAGAACTTAGGTCTCTAGTTTGCAGTAGTTTGCACCCTGTCCAAGTAGGGACCCACACTAGTCAGGGTAAGGGAGCCACATAGCTAAGATAACCCCTGTTCACACCTTTGGTAGCTTGGCAGGAACAGTCAGTCTTATCTCAGAGGTAATATGTAAAATATTTATACACACACAGTAACACAGTAAAACCACCACAAAAGTACTCCACACCAGTTTAGAAACATAGTCAATATTTATCTGAATAAAACAAGACCAAAACATCACAAAAACAACATACACAAGCAAAGATATGAATTTTTTAAGATTACATCTCAGTAAAGCACTTAAAAACACAATAGCTCCAACTGAGGCTATCACAATGTTGTTGATGGAGTTTAATGCCACAAGCAAGGGAGAGCCGGCCTGTCACAGAGTCGGTCAGACCCCCAGGTATAGTACCATGGAAACTGATGAGGAAGCAAAGATGTTGCACGGAGTGAGGTAGGTGAGGCGTTGCTGGAGCCAGTGTGGTGTTGGTTCTTTACTGTGAGGCAGGGAAGGTGAGGCGTTGGTTCCTTACAGTAGCAGGAGAGGTGATGCAGCATTGATTGCAAGGCCTAGGTTCTTTATTATCCAGCTGGATCAATAAATCCAGCAGGTCAAGACGTGTGAAGTCAACTTTGCAGTGTTGTGATCACACCATGGGGTCACAGGTGGTGTCCCGAATGTCAGAGGACACAGCACTCAGGACTCACGCTGTGGCAGGACTTTGGAGACAATGCAGTGGCATCTGGCCAGATGCATGGGTTGTGGTTGTTGCACTCAGCGGGGACCACAGCTTCTGGTGCAGGCAGCAGTGTGGAGTCAGAAAGCAGCACCAGTTCCAAAGTTGCTTAGGAGTCAATGTACATAGTTTCTTTTTGGTTTAACCAGAACTCACTTTCAAGGGCCTAGGGACTGGATTTGACACCATTTGGAAAGTTAGTACACTCAAAAAGAAAGTTCAGGTACTGGCAGACGAAGTCTTTGGTGTCCCTGAGACTTCTAACAGGAGGCAAGCTCAGTTCTTTTATTCCCACTACAGAAGCAGCAAGCAGCAGGCCTGCACAGCAAAGCAACAGGCAGAGTGGCAATACTCCCTACAGTATCTAGCTCTTCTTCCCGGCAGAATGTCCTCAGTCCAGAAGTCTTCTGAAGTTGTGGTCTCAGAGTCTCAATACTTATGCTCATTTCTGCCTTTGAAGTAAGCAAACTTCAAAGTAAAGCCTTTGTAGTACACACAACCCTATCTTTCCTGGCCTGGCCACAGATACAGTTCAGGGGGTTGTAGACTGCTTAGTGTAAGGACAGGCAAAGCCCCGGTCAGTTCCTCCCCCCACTCTAGCACAGGATGACCTATCAGGATATGCAGGACACACCTAAGCCCCCTTTGTGTGACTATCTACAGTGAATTCACAAATAGCCCGCCAACTGTCATCCTGAACCAAACATGTATTAGACAACCAGGCAGAGGCACAGAATGGTTAAGCAAGAAAATGCCCTCTTTCTGAAAGTGACATTTTCACATTTTTCAAACGTACAATTTAAAATAAATCTTCACCAAAAGATGTATTTTTAACATGTGAGTTCAAAACTCCAAACTCCTTATCTCTATCTGCCCCCAATGGGACACTACACCAAAAAGATACTTCAAGGCAATCCCCATGTTAACCTGTCGGAGACATAGGTCTTGCAATAGTGAAAAAATAATTTAGAAGTATTTCACCATCAGGATATGAAAAGTACACCAACACATGTCCTACCTCTTAAATACACTGGAGCCTGCCCATGGGGCTCGCTTCGGCCTACCTTAGAGGTGACTTGCATGCAGTAAAAGGGAAGGTTTGGGCCTGGTAAGTGGGTACACTTGCCAGGTGAAACTAGCAGTTCCAAATTGCCCACACAAACACTGAAGTGGCAGGTTTGAGGCATGTTTACAGGGCTACTCATGTTGGTAGCACAATCAGCGCTGCAGGCCTACCACTAGCATTTGATTTGCAGTCCATGGGCACCTCTAGTGCACTTTAATAGGGACATACTAGTAAATCAAACATGCCAATTATGAGTAAACCAATTACTAATATCATTTTAGACAGAAAGCACTTGTACTTGAGCACTGGTCAGCAGTGATAAAGTTCCAAGAGTCCTACAACCAGCAAAAACAGATCAGAAAAAATAGGTGGAAGAAGGCAAAACGTTTGAGGATAACCCTGCAAAAAGGTAACACTACAGAATCACCAAAAGATGCATACATATAACATATAATAAAATCCGAAGATGTTTGAGCAGTTGACAAAACAAAACTCGCTTCACACATTGCACAGCAGAAATGATAATGTTATGTTTCAAATTTCATAAGAGAAAATAAGTTTGGATTTTATAGATGCCCCACATTTTCAACTCATGTTGGGTCTTCCTTGGCAGACCATATGCAACCCATTCATTGTTTGGGCACATGACACTGTGTAATTGATCTCCCTGCACTGTCAATCTGAATGATGAGCAGTATTAGAAGAACAATGAAAATTTGGATGCACCTGGGAGCTGTTAGTTCTAGCTGCCACTTCTAAAGAGAATATTGAACCACTAAAATTATCTCCGCACACTGTGGTGCATCCATTTATCATGAATATTCTGATGTATTCACTAAAAAATAAGGCAGAGGCACTACCACCTCATCACCCTTTTGATTGTCAACTCGAGCTAGGAGCAGCACCATTAAGCAGTCAAATCTATGCATTATCATAGTCAGTGACTGGATTTCTGTGTATCTATTTTGTGGCTACCATGCAAATGAATTCATTCAACCTTTACAATCACCTGTTACTTCCCTTTTCTCATGACCAAGAAGGGTGGTGAGTTTCTAATAGATTATAAAGCCTTGAATATGATTATAGTCACAAATCAATATCCTTATTTTTAATACTGGTTCTGCTTGATCAAATTAAGAATTGAAAGATCTTCAGTCAAATAGACCAAAAAGGTTGACACCATCTAATTTGTGTTTGTGAAGGACATAAATGCAATACATTCTTTAGTACTATGGACTTTATTCACAAAGCTGAACTTGCTTTTTTTATGTAGGTTTGCTATTTTTTGGTAATAACATTATGCAAGGTTAATTTTAACCTTACTAAAAGTGATACCATCATGCCTTAATATGTTCACATAAAAAGAAAAACCTGGCTGATCATTTTATGTGTGGATTTCTCCACCTTGACTGCTGATTCTCTGCAGTTGTAAAATTACTAATAATAAAATTGAACTCGTAACTGTGAACACCAGAAAAATAAAAAATAAATTCCTCAAAGGGAGAGTTTACCCTTGTGAATCTGGCCCTAAGTTTGGTCTGTTGAAATATCAATCTATGCCATTTGGATTGTGCAACACACTTCCTGCATTACAATATTTCATTAATGAGGTTCATTGTGAGTTTGATGGCATTTTTGTAATAGTTTACATCAATTATATTCTCATATTTTCTGACAATGACCAGGATCACATCTATCACATTTAACTGGTATTACAAAGATTCAAAGAGAACCCACCTTTTGCCAATGCAGAGAAGACTTTATTCCATTGTACCACTGTGGACTTTTTAGACTTCATTATGTCTCCACATGTATTTTACATTGTTAATTAGATAGTTATCTGTATCCTAGATTGGCTTGCTCTTAATTTTTACCACCTCTTTTGACCTTCACTTTCCAAGGAAATTACTCCTTTTGCTAAATTGATAAAGAAATTGATTCAATTCTGATGGTCTGAAGAAGCAAATGGAGCTTTTCAATTTCCCAAGAAACATTTTACTATAGCACCAAAACTGTGTCATTCAGATCTTAAACAACTATTTATTGTGGAAGTAGATGCTTCAGATGTGGCTACTGGGGAAATTCAACATCAAGAGACATGTCAGCTACAGCCTGTGGCCCATTATCCGAGGAAATTAACACAAACAGAAATAAACTATGATATTTCATACAGAAAAACCTTTAGGTAATAAATCATCTTTCAGGACTGAAAAAGAGGGCCTGGTTCAAAAATGTAACTTACACAGTTGGGTAACTTACACTTTTGAGTAAGTTTACTTTTTTGTTATTCATAAAATCTGAGTGTAAATCTTTTCCAAAATTGAAACTTATATGTGTCTACCAAATGTAACCGACTAGTGGCTATTCACAAACTGCACGGTCTGAACATAAATGTAACTTACACTTTTGAGGAATTTCCACACCTAATTTACTCTTACTTTTGAGGCACTTTACACTTCAATTTTGTGAATCGCCAAAAGTAGTAAAGTTACTCAAAATTGTAAGAGTAACCTGCATGTGTGAATTACTCAAAGTATAAGCTACCTTTGTGAATAACCACATGCATGTTTGTAAGAACATTTCACAGTATTACAAATTTTATTAACAGAATGCAGTGAGTTGCATTTTGTGGTATTATTGCAGTACTACTGTAGATCTACACAACTTACAGCAAATTGCAGTTTAATATCCCCAAGACTTAAATTTGGGAAAGGCATCAAAGTTACAATTTTGGAGTAAATGGACACTCAAATTTTGTGAGTAGCCAAAATGTAGTAAACTTTCTCAAAAGTTTAAAATACTCAAAAGTGTAAGTTATGTCTGTGAATTGGGCTCATAATGATTTAACAGGTACATCTCGTATCAAAGTATTCACCGATCATGGAAATCTTACTTTACTCAGAACCTGCCAAATCATTAACTGCAAAACAATTCAATGTGCTCTCTTTTCAATGAGTATGGGTTTGTGACCACTTTTAAACCAGGATGGCAAAATAGTAAACTATATGCATCACTGATGTAGGAAAGTGTCCTCTTTTTGCTAGGTAACCCCCATTTTCTGCCTGATGTCAGTGTGCTTGACTGTGTTCACTGGGATCCTGCTAACCAGTGATTATGCTCTCTTATAAATTTGGTTGTTGCATACTGGTAACCCATTATTTCACTCACAATTGGCATACTGGTGCCCCCTTTTAAGTCCCTAGTATATGGGACGTAGGAGCCCAGTGCATGGGGGTTCCAGGGGATCCCTATGGGCTGGAACATTTTTTTTTGCCACCCAAAGGGAGCTCATGCAAAGGCTTCTGCAGGACTGCTATTGCACCATGAGTGGAAAGTTGCATGCACCCTTCTAGTGCCAGTTAAACTGCACCAGGTCAGATATAAGTGACCTATAGCAGGCCCCCAGCTCCGACCCTGCACTAGCCTCCAGGACCATTTCCCAGACTTCGTGAGTGCAGGGATGTAATTTTACACGTTTACATAATAGTAACTCCGAACATAGGCATGCTTGGCATCAAACATGTAGGAATCATACCTTCTTTTGCATGATCCCATGCACTCTGAGTGCTCCTGAGAGAACCCCAGTACCACCATTTTAGCCTTCTGAGGTTTTTCAGGCACCCCCAGGTGCTGCCACCTCTCAGACAGGTTTCTACCCTCCTGTTGCTTGAGCAGCTCAAGCCCAGGAAGGCAGAACAAAGGATTTCCTACGGGAGAGGGTTGTTACACCCTCTCCCTTTAGAAATAGGTGTTACAGGATTGGGAGGGGCAGCCTCCCAAAGCCACTGGAAATGCTTTGAAGGGCACATTTGGTGCCCCCCCTGCATAATCCAGACTACACCGGTTCAGGGAACCCCAGTCCCTGCTCTGGCGCGAAACTGGATAAAGGCAAGGGGAGTGATTACTCCCCTGTCCATCACCACCCCAGGGGTGGTGCTGCTCAGAGCTCCGCAAGAGGGTCCTTGGGTTTTGCCATCTTGGATTCCAAGTTGGCAGGGAACTCTGGGAGCATCTTAGTGGCCAGTGCCAGCAGGTGACGTCAGAGCCCTCCCCTGATAGGTTTCTTACCTGTTTAGCTGACCAATCCCCCTTTCAAGGCTATTTAGGGTCTCTCTCCTGGGTGGTTCTTCAGATCTGGATTGCAAGACTCCAGCAGGAATCCTCTGCATCATTTACTTCACCTTCTCATCAAATAAACCGCATCTGGACCCTCCAGGAACTCTACATTGCAACAAAGAAGCAAAGACAACTTCTGCAACATTATAACTTCAGCTCCTGCCAGCAACTGCAACTGTTTCCTGGTCATGCATCCTCAGAGGACAGCCTGACTTCAGCCTGCACCAGAAGAACAAAGGAATCTCCCTTGGAGTAAAGGAGTCACCTCTCTGCAATGATGACCGGCTGTGTGGGTTCCCTCTCCTGAAGAGTTGTGTGGATCCTGTATCATGGGTGGTGGACTGAAGTTGTCTGGACCGTCCTGATGTCCAACTTTGGTGAAGGTAAGAGCCTGCCTGCCCACGCAAGACAATACACCTGTGGACCACGTGTTTTGCAGTTGCCAAGGATTGTTGGCATCCTTCCACAACATTTTTCATGCACTGTGCAGCTCTAGTCCCCAGTACTCTACCCTGTAAAGCACTACTTCCTGTGTGGTTCTGCAACGGCGTGGGACCCTTTGTTGTAGTGCTGCATGGGCCTCTTCTTGTACCTTCTTTGTCCCCGGGCTGTGGGACTCCTGTCCGTGCTGCCTGGTATTCTGTGGGCTCTCTGAGTTTCTGAGAGCCCCCTCTGACTCCCCCTCCTGGGTAGAGTCCACCAGGTCTCTCCTGGTCCCGGGCAGTGCCATTTTCTGCTAACCGCGAGCTTTGTATGTGCCAAGGCTTGTTAACAGAATCAAATTTTCTTGGGTGCAGTACTGACTGTTGTTCTTCAACAGTGGTTCTTATTTTACACCTTAATCCGGGTTAGCAGGGGCTCCTGTTCTCCTCTGGACTCTTCTGTGCTTCTTGGACTTGGTCCTCTTCTTCCACAGGTCTTCAGGTCCAGGAATCCACTGTTGGTGTCTTGCATTCTCTTCTGGCATAATCTTCTTTCTCGTGTTCTTGTGTGTTCTGGGAAAATTACTGTGATTTACTCCTGCTTTCCTGGGCTCTGGGCTGGGTTCTATTACTTACCTTTGGTATTTTATAATACTCCCAGCACCACTTTACACACTGCACTTGCCAAGGTGGGAAACTGATATTCACATTCGACTTTCTTAGTATATGGTTTGTGTTCCCCCAGGCCCATTTCTAACTATGGTGATTTTCACTAATTGCACACCTTTCTAACTGTTTTTGTCCACATTTCTGCATGCTAGGGTCTATAATTTGTGTTTTTGTATAGTCTCTATTGTATTTTTAGCATTTGTGTCACCATAATAAAGTAACTTTTTTGTAACACTGAGTATTTTCTTTCATGTGTGTGAGGACTGTGTTACTACAGTGGTATTGCACGAGCTTTGCATGTCTCCTAGATACGTCTTGGATGCTCAGCTACAGCTACCTCTAGAGAGCCTGGCTTCCAGACACTGCCTACATTTCACTAATACGGGATAACTGGACCTGGTATAAGGTGTAAGTACCTTAGGTACCCACTACAAACCAGGTCAGCCTCCTACATTGCTGGTGCAGCAGTAGAATAAGTACTTGCAATTGCTTTATCACTCTGTCACCTGGTGCTTTCCACAGGAAAGACTACTCTATACCAAGAGCTATACAAATATACCTAGTCTGCTATGTCAATATTTCCTAGTGCAACAATAGTCAAGATCAAAGTATTGCAGAACTAATAAAATAAAACTGAATTCTGAATGCATTACACAAAATGTGATTAAAGCTGAAGGTAGACAATTTGAAGATGGTTTATTTTATGTACAGTTGAACAATCCTTGACTTATGAACATTGCAATAAATCTAAGTAGCATAACAATAACATGCGTGTCCTTTGACACCACAATAACCTAATTAGAACCATTTTGACGAGCCCACTCAACATGTGGCACAACACAAAGGTCAGCTTCTTCCAATGTGCTGTTACGTTCTTGATCAATACGGCCCGTACCTTTTGAATGTATCTCTTCAGGCACCAACTCCTCATTTACTATCATTCTAATAATTGGAAATTCAATGTTCACTGAAGCATCAGAAATGTTTTGGCGAGTTAAGATCTCCAAGTTCATCTAGTTCAATGTTGATGACCAGAATTTGTGAAGGTGCAGAGGTATGGAGGTTGAATTCTTGGGCTGCGGTGGCGGTTTGACACCACCAAACTGTGGTCCGACCACTTTGGCTGCGGTCAGACTGCCACATTATGACCATGGCAGTTTAGCCATGGTCAGACCACCAGCACTGCCAGTTTTCCTCCACTGGAGGGACTGGAGGTCCCAATCCATGCAGCATGCAGCGTTGCCCTGAGGATTATGACCCCCCTCTCAGCCATGTAAAAGCAGGAGGAGATGGGGTGCAGGGGGGCCCATGGGGGCCCTTGCACTGCCCATTCACTTGTCATGGGCAGTGCAGGAGCCCCCATGGACAGCCCTGTGATGCTTTTCACTAGCAGACAGTGAAAAGCGCGACAAGTGCTGTTGCACTCTATGCACTGCAACATTGCTGTGGGCTCAATTATGAGCCAGCGTCAATTTGGTGGGTTGTTCCCCGCTGGGCCAGCAGGCGGAAACACAGTTTCTGCCTGCTGACCAAGCGAGGAACTTGTAATGGGGCCTATGGGAAGGAGGCCGCATTGGCGGCAACCTGACCACAGCAGTTTGGCAGGCATCTTTTCCATCCGCCAAACTTGTAATGGCCCCATAGTCTACAACAACAGCAATTTTTAATGAGGACACCTTTTCAAATTGAAATTCTTCAGGAGATTTTTTTTTTGGGAACTCTTGTGCTAGTTTGTGATTAACTGGTTTGGTTGCAGCATCTCCATCAAATAATGCGTTTGTTGCAAGAAGACCATGCAACAGAACACCCTTGATAAATTCATCCCTTTCTTTTGCTACATCCATCTATCCATGTGCCTACGAAAGTTACCTTTTTGTAACCTTTTTTGTAGTGGTTGCTTGGAAAAAATGCTTTATGGCAATTAAAGTGTGGAAGTTTAGCTTTAGCGTTTATGTCAAGCAGCTTTTTCTATTTCAGTACAAATCTCTCCTGCTTCATTTCTACGTATAGTTTAAATTCATGTTCCAGGACATCTAATAGATGTGTCTTTATATTGTTAGCCACATATTGTTTGGTCACAAAGTTGTGTAGTCTCACAGGCTCAGTCATTTCAAAGAGGTTTTCTTGCTGTTGCATGAAAAGAATAAGGCTGTCAACACATTTATTAAATCATTCCCCTCTCTTTTCCACATGTTTGTGGTGAGGAAGAGTTAATTTTATATCTGGAGCCGCAGCAATGAACCTTCTCTCTCTGTCATTCACCACAAAATGCCGTTGGATGATTTTCTGTAGAGGTATGGTTTTTCCTCCTCGAGCTTCTTCACTCTTTCATATACCAGGACTCCTATCTCAGGTCCAAATTCATGAAACACAGTAATCAGTGACTCCACAGTCTTAAAGTGCAGCTCCCAGTAACCTGCTGATCAGCATGCAATACATTTTTCACTAGAGCCATCATGTGTAAAACATTTCCCCAGTACTTGTAAAGTTCAGATTTTTCTTCACATTCTTTGACGCACTCTGCAAACTTGGTTTTCAGGTTTTCTGATTTTGAACTGAGAGCATTGAAAATGGCCTGGCTTTGCATTATATTTTCTTAATGAAGTGCTCCCTGTGCCTTGTTCACTTGTGAGATAAGATACTGCAAAACCTAATTTGTCATTCTTGTTCCAGAAAGCATTCCAACACCATATTTCTATAGCCTCAAATATGAAGAGCACACCTTGTGAGGAACAAACTTAATGAGTTTCGCTCAATACTGACTGGACGGTTTTGCTTCCAAAGTTTTCAGCCTCAATAGGTGCATCATCTATGCCACATCTACTAAGATAACGTCCTGCACACAGCAACACAACTTTTGCCATGTGGAAAACGTCCATCATTGGATAAAGATCATCAAATTCTACTGGATTGCTCATAAAAATGTCAGCTACAATACAGAAAACACCTTCATCACAAAAAATTGGCAGGATACTGTTGCGTAGTTTGAAACTGGAGATGGTGTTACTGATAAAAACCCAACCATCTTCAGTGAGACTGTATTCTGTGAGATCAGAGCATGAATTCCAGCCGACGGAGAAGAAGATGAACGATGTCTTCAGCCAATTTAAAACTTGCTGATAGATTGGGATGTGTTGATGGCTTGTAGTGATTTTGCACACTTTGGCAATGCAGCTGGGTTATAATTTTGCAGCTTTGTTTGTTTATACCTATAGCCAACACAGCCTGTTTTCTAGCAGCTACTTAATTGGTACAGTCTTGAAAAAGTACTATGGCTGCATTATGTGTGCTGGATGTTCCAGATAAAGAAGAGCTGTCATCAAATCAAAATTTTCAAGAGCGGCAATTGTAAATCCTTTCCTGGAATTCCAAGTGGTTTGCTGTCACATTCACAAGATTTTACAGCATGAATTGCTAAACAGTTCCTGCTCAACACTATGGCCCTCATTATGAACTTGGTGGCAATCACGAACGACCACTGTGGGGACGGTGAACAGAAGACTGCCAATGGTGGAAGACTGGACACTGCCGAATTATGATGCCAAAAAGTCAAACCTCCAAAAATCCTGCAACCTCCACCCATCGTCAGGGCCTACAACGGCAGAAAAGCAGTACACACCACCCCACCACCACCATGCAACAAATCCTCCACCCACTAAATAATGAAGCACAAATCAGAGTGGCAGATAGCGGATGCCGAACGACCATTGGCGGTATGGACCGCTACGGCCAGCAATGGGACCCACCAACATCAAATTAACACATTTGCTACTTTGAAACACACACACGCATCCACAACACTATAAAACACACACATACACACCCCACAATCCTTTGCATCGCCAATAGCACAACTGAGACTGACAACACAACACGCATACACTGAACACAACATAACACAAGTCACACGCGCAAATACATTACCAAAACACATAACAACCCCAAACACCTTTACAAGCCACACACACAACCACACGACAGCACCATCACCAATACACCCACAACTCACCACCCACAACACACACCATGGCACCCCCTAAGCACTGCTGTTTCACAGATAGGGAGCTAAGGACCATGGTGGTCGAAATATTGAGGGTAGAGCCACAACTATTCGGGGCACAGGTGCAGCAGACACCCATGGCCAGGAAGCTGGATCTATGGCAGACGATTGTCAACAAGGTCAACTCAGTGGGAAACCATCCACGCACAAGGGATGGCATCCGGAAGAAATGGAACGACCTGTGCGGGAAGGTTCAGTCAATGACATCCAGGCACAACATCGCCATACAAAAGACTGGTTGTGGTCCCCCACCTACACCCCCCAAATACACGACTAGGAGAAGACGGTCCTGGCTATCCTGCACCGTGAGGGCCTCACTGAACTTACTGGAGGACTGGACTCGGGTAAGTCAACTACAATACCTGAACAGACACCCCACCTATAATGCATTTATCACCCCACCCCTCTCACTCCCGCCAGAACCCCATCCCCAGCCAGTCCACAACACCCACATTCAACTACCCTGCATGCCCACTATCCCACAAACAGACTTCAATCCTGACCCCTCTGCACGGTCACCTATCCCTGCATGGATTCCCAGTCGCACTACAGCACCAACAATGCACCTCCACCCTGCACACCACAACAGGGGAATATAAGCACAAATTAGGGCAGAGCAGTGCATCAATTGCCAAAAAAGTACCTGACACCCACATGTCCATTCTCCTCCCCAGAGACACCACCACCCATGCCACCCGGACGGAAACACCAAGAGTGCCAGCGCCCAACACAAAGACAGAGTGCAGAGGGAAGTCTGGAAATTGAGGAATACCGTGGCCCATCACACAGTCCTGGACTGTCACCCTCCAGCAGCCCCACCCAGGATACCACTGACTGCCCTACAACCCAGCCACCATCATCAGCTCTGGCCAAACAACCCCACACCAGTGACTCCTGGCCACAGACTGGTGGCCCACATGTACAGAGGCCAAAGTCTCCTCCCACCAACAGTCAGGATGATAGAATGGCCCAGTGCAAGTGGGGCTGCCAGACCTATGCAGGGGACACAGGCACAGAGGGCTAGGGCAAGTGAGAGGACATCAGTTGCCCAGGGGGGTGGCCAAAGGATGGATGCAGCAGCCCAGGAGGTGATATCTGAGGTCCTGGGAGCATGCCACCAGAACCCAGCCACCTTAGAGAAGAATCAGAGGATGCAGATAGCACACCACCAGGAGGCCATGGAGCAATGGAAACAGCTAAATGCTACCATGGCCCCCATTGCAAGGGTGCTGTAGCACCAGAACTACAGCCAGTCTGAGACCTCCACCCACCTGCAAGCCTCTACCACTAGGTAGGACACTGCCCTGCCATCTAAATCTGCAGCAGCTACTGGACTGGTGGCACTGCCAGAGGACACCCGGGAAACCAGCACCCGTACCCCTGCAGCCCAGCTCCAGTCATACGTACCCTCAAACCCAGAAATGACACTGAAACACCAGCCAAGGCCAAGCCCACCACTAGGAAGTGACTCTACCCTGAACTGTCTTCCTTGTGTGCCACTGTGCTCCCTTGTTGACTTGCCACTGCCATCACACCATCTACCAATGGCCACATGGAACATAAAACTGTGCTACCAAAAACTGAGCATATGTACCTGAGTATGGATATGCACCATGTGCTCCCTCCCTATCACTGTTACACGAAATATGTATATTTTGTCACTTAATAAATACACCTATGCACTCAAATCGTATGTTCCTCGTCATTATGAGATATTAATTGTGAGTGTGTGTGCATTAGCCAGTCAATTTCATAATCATACCTTTATTGCAGGAGGGGATCCAACGCACTGTAGTGTCTGAAGTATGTCACACTGTAGCTAATATTGGGTTACCTGGCACATGCTACTACAGTTATCAGTTAACAGTGTCAATGACTATAGACACCACATTACCAATTACATGAATCAGACTGAAACTATGCAGTGAAGACATCAGCATCATTGAACAGTACCTTATAGTCACTGGAAGTATAGGTGGATCAGTGGTTCATGGAGTTGATATCTTCCCCCTCTTCTTCCTCACCATCACTCTCATCCCCTCTCTGAGGTTGCTGGGAGGGTTGGACAGCACCCTCCTCTTCCAGAAGGGGAATAGCTTTCCTCACAGCCAAGTTGTGCAGCATGCAGCAGGCCACCACTATCTTACACACCTTGTCAGGGACATAGCACAGGGATCCCCCAGAGAGATGAAGCCAACAAAATCTAGCCTTCAGAAGACATATAGTACGCTCTATCACCCTCCTAGTATGTCCATGGGCCTCATTATAATTCCTCTCTGCATCTGTTCTGGGACTCCTCACAGCTGTCAGGAACCATTGCAAGGTGGGGGAGCCAGAATCACCTGGTGAAACAGGACCTTAAGAGACTGAATTTGCATGTACATTGTCTGGCTGTCAGCTATGTACAGATCCAGTGTCATATACACTCACCTATGAGCCATCCTCTGTCCCCTTGTAGTTGTTCCATCAAGTGTAGTACACTGCTGTTTCTCACGACAAAGGAATCATGGACTGAGCCTGGGAACCTGACATTGACATTTAAAATG
The DNA here is from genome assembly GCF_031143425.1 of Pleurodeles waltl. NCBI lineage: Eukaryota > Metazoa > Chordata > Amphibia > Caudata > Salamandridae > Pleurodeles > Pleurodeles waltl. The sequence goes on from NC_090444.1 coordinate 497,702,823, forward strand.
TACTGGTCAGCAGTACACACCAATTGTATATTCATGGAGTGATAGTTCTTCCGATTCCTGCACACCTGTTCATTCACTCGTGGGGGTATGAGAGCTGTGTGTGTTACATCAATGGCACCAATCACATGTGGGATGTTAGCAAAGGCATAACATCAGATTTGATGGAAGGAAGTACAGCCCTTTGGGGAAACTGGACATATGTTTGCAGGTGGTGAACGAATGCATCCAGGAATTTTGAAAGTATGAGGCAGAACATTGGATGTGAGACCCCTGCACCCATGCCCACTGTCACCTGAAATGAACTTGGAGCCAAAAAATGGGGCACAGATAGCACATGCACAGTTCTAGGGATGGCATGGTGATTCCAATTAGCCAGTTTCAGTACAGGATCCATAAATGCACAGAGGTCATGGACAGTAGCTCTCTTGAGTCTGTAGGTGACAATGATGTGACGTTCCGCCATAGTTTCTAAACCAACCAGAGGTCTGTAAACAGATGGGGCCCTCCCTCGCCATGTGGGTCTGTACCTATGGGGAGGAAAGAACACATATTGAGAGTAAACATACACCTGCATCACATGATGTCACTGTATGTTTGTAAGTGCAACATGTACGTAACACACACAGACGCAAAGTATGAAGTACACCGTCAAGCATATGTGTGCTGAGTTAACACTGCAATAATGGCATCCCAGTGTGGACACAATTCCAAAGATGGGTGCAGGTGAGGATCCTAAACTCATGATAGCAAGCTACTAAGGTTGGAGATTTGGAGGCCCTGGGTGAGGCCCCTGGCCAGGCTATGGTGACGTGGTGGTAGCAAAATGGCAGCCTCCTGCCATCCAGATATGAGGGAGTGGAAATTACTTCATTTATCTGGCATTAGTCGTTATGGTGGAAGGCGGTGTTCACCGCTGTGCACCCGATCACTGGATTACCTGGTTATCAATGGGGAACCTGGGCCAATCATGATCGCCGACGGCGGTGATGGAGCACACCGCCGCTGTGCCATGTCGTTAGACACTTGACTCCTAATTCCTGTGCAGGGTAGTACTCCACTGCGTGTGCTGCTGTGTCCTGACTCTGGTCCCTGAGTTGGCACGGGTCACAGGGGAACGGGCCACGGCCTTCACTGCGGAGGAGCTACAGAAGCTGGTGGATGGGGTCCTACCCCTGTATGCCAAGTTGTATCGGCGACCAGAGGAGCCGGTGTGTTAGCATTTGTCATCCGTAGATGTGTGTGATTGCGGCAGATGCCTGTATGCATGTGGATTCGATTTGTGACTGCCCAGCCGTAGACTGTCTGGCATGTATTGTATGTGAAATGATAACATGGCTTTCAACAAAGGCCATTCCATAGGGAACGACATGTCATCTGTATTTGGTGCACACATACTGACGTCTGTTTCTTTGCTCTGTGTGTCCCATGCAGGTAAGTGCCCATCAAAAGAAAGGCCTGTGGCAAACCATTGCCAAGGAGGAATGAACCCTGGGGGTCTACAATCCAGGGAGCACCCACTGCAGGAAGCGGTGGGAAGACCTGAGGCACTGGGCGAGGAAGATCGGAGAGGCCCAGCTGGGGAAGGCCTCCCAACGAGGAAGGGGTGCCCGTCGGACCCTGGCCTCACTAATGGCCCGCATTCTGGCGGTGGCCTATCCTGATCTGGATGGGCGCTTGAAGGCAGCAGAGCAGCCAAAAGGGGGTGAGTACCGACACTGTTGTGATACTGCTTTGTTGGATGTATGTTGGTGCTGTGATATGTATGCATTCTAGTGCCAGACACTTCGACAGGTGTGTTCCTGCAGTCCTGCCCCCTCAAAGTCCCTGTAACAGTGTGACGGCTAGTTTGGGCAGTCTCAATAGGCCCATGGAGGGTCCCCTTTCTGTCATCCGGTATGCTTTGTGGCCTCTTGGACTTGTAAGTGCATTGGCTGGGCATGGTCTCTCATGGGTGTACTCTACACAGTGTCTCAGGTCTGTGTTTTCTGTGGGTAATGTTGTGCATTCTTGGGTAATGGCCACTAGTCAGGGGCACAGTCATGAGGTATGTTGTAGGTGCTGCGTGTAGGCGTGTGACCTGGATGGGAGTGTGTGAGCAAGAGATGTACATATATTCAGGTTTTGACAAAGTTCTCCCATGTTTTGCCTCTCTACCCCTGTGCTCTTGTGCCCTTTCTGTACATCAGTGTCATCTGGCAAGGGAGCAGTGGCACCGGCGAGTACGGATGAGCAACACACAGTTCCAAGGAGGCAGAGTCGATGGACACCAAGGGGACCAGTGGGTTGGAGGGCAAGGGGAGTACCACGAGGGAGGCAACTACCACGGGAGGTAGTGCCTCTGATACCTCCTCCGATGGGAGCTCCCTGGTGGTGGTGGACCCTACTGGGCACACCCATTCTATACCATCTTCCGCCACCCCCATGCCATCACCGCCCTCCCAGTTACTCCCCACTCAGTTGCCCCTGCCCGCTCATCCACTCCTCCCAAAACACTCAAACATTTGCAGACATCCACACCACACACATCCACCACACATCAGCATACTTTACAGGCACCTGTATCCATGTCGGGCACATCTACACCTGGTCCACGCACTCCCTCAACCTCCACTCTCAGACCTGCCTCCAAATTCCCTCCAACTGCCCCTAAGAAGCTTTTCCTATCCCATATTGACCTGTTCAAACCCACTGGCCCACCCCGTCTCGACTATAAACGTGTCCATCTTCTTGCCCAGTCCACTCCTTCCATGTCCATGTCCACCCCAGTCCACCCTTCCCATTCCTGTGCCCCTTCCCCAGGAAGGAAGAAGCCCTGTGTTGGCCCAGGTCCCTCTGCCACCCCGGTCCAAGCCCACTCCCCCTCCTTCTAAGGGCAAACCCAAACCGCCTCCAACTCCCAAACCTAAGCCCAATCCCCCCTTCCAGACGTAAGTTCCCACCCTGACAACCCCTGGCCCTGTTCCCTGAGGTGCCTGGCTGCCCCATTGATGCCCCTTTCAAGTGAAGTACCCTTTGCACATGTGGGAGTCAAGTTCGGCCTATTTCGGCCCTTCAGTGTATTTACATTGGACTGGCCAATGGCCTTATTTGGACAGTACGTTATTTAAAGTTAATACATTTGAGTGCCCAGGAGTGCTGTTGGCACAATATAATGACGTTGTTCAGTGTTTCACTGTGGGGGTGTGGTGTGCACATGAGTGTACTTTGGTGCAGGTCTTTTTGCCTTGTGTCTGGTAAGTACATTTTTTTATGGTATGTATATCTTGGGATGGTGAGAGGGGTTGGGAGTGCGTTGCGGTGTGGGTAGGGTGGGGGTGTAACTGTGCCCTTTCTTCCCATGTGTACTAGGTTGCTCTACTTACCTTGTCGTCTTCGTTGGCTGTCACGGTCCTGGAGGTATATGGCAAGGAGCAGCACTGCCATTATTTCCAACTCTCTCTCCATGTCTGTGTCGGCGTGTTTGGTGTGCCTCCGTTGAGTGTTTCCTTTTATATTGTTCATTTCTGCCACGCTTTGTCTGGTGGTGGATCCTGTCCCAGAACTGCTAGCGATCTTGTGTTTCATTATTTGGTGGGCGGGTAGGACCTTTCTGCCGGCCTGTGGGCGGCCTCCTCCATCCTCATCAGGACTACAAAGATGGTGGTGTGTGGATGGACCGGTACTTGTTTCTCATGGGCTTCATTATTTGGCGGTCTGGAGCGCCAGCATGCTGATGGTAGTTACCACCACCGCCAGCAGGGCGGTGTTTATCACCATGTTCATAATGACCACCTATGTCGTTATAACTTGTTGATATACCAATCCTATTTATGCAAGTGATTAGCTCTCTACTTTTGCACTTGTAATAGATTGCATGGGCAGTCATTATGTATAGCAGAGTTTTCTTTTTGCTGAGATGTTATTCATAAAACATGAAATGGAAAAGAGAGTAAATTTGCACAGCTGTTGGTTCATGGGATTGTCTTCCACTTCTTCCCTTATATCTTCAAAGCCATCATCAATGTTGTCGGCTTCTGTTCCGAGTTCAAGAACTTTTGTTTGTAACAGTTTTATTTTCCTGATAATAAACAATGATGTAAAAAATGCTAAGACAACTTCATGAATTCTTAATGACTCCCATTAATTATGGAGCTCCGGGGCATAACAAAAATTGTCATTAAGTCCAAAATCAAAATCTTTCAAGATGTTTTTTTAAAATGGTTCCTGCTGATTTTACTGCATCCCGTGATCTTATTTTGAAAGCAGGAATTCAAGAGTCAAATCAGCTGAGAACACCATACGTGGCCCATACTTTTTGTTAGACTGACAAAAACAAATTCCGTCATTGTACATTCTCACCCCAAAAATCTTAATTTTATTATTTTGTTTCAATCCAGTTTCATCAATGTTGACCATTATTTCTCTGACCTCACTTACTGTAAACCTGTAGCCTGCACTCAAGATTGGCTTTTAATTTCAATTGCTTTTTCAAAGAGTGCACAATTAACTGAAGGCTGGTGCTAACATTGATGCTGGGAGCTCATTCTACATTCATATTTCTGACTGTATGCATGCATGCAGTTCAGGTGGGCATACAAATTCGCGCAAATACACTCATCTTGCTGTCTAGATAAGCTACTCAGCTAAAAACATCACCTTGGAAGAAACTGGCTGCAGATAAAACATATTTTCCCTTTGAGACTCACATACTCTGTACTTTGTTCATTCATCAATCCCTTCTGCCCTTATTCTGGCTAAACCACTGATAACACATTGAAGATCCTCTGCTTTCTGATCACCTGTTGGAGGTGGACGAGGGGTAGCCATTGATCTTTTAAGTGGATGGGCATTGAGTTTGATTGATGTCGTTTTCTCAGAAGACTTGGATTCTTGTTGTGATTTACTGGTTTCTGCTTTTTTTAATGGGTTTTCAGGCTTTTTTCCATTGTATATGACTTGTAGCACCTCATTTTACAATAATAAAATATTTGATCCTCTTCACCCATCAGTTTCAATCTTTTTTTAACTTTGTCTTGCTGTATTTCTGTAGGTTTTCAAACTCTTATCCGGCCAGCTGCAGTTAATATTAGCTTTTCTTTTGGATTAGTTTGGCATATCACACATTTTTCTTTGTTGATGGAGTCCTTAGATTTTTTAGTTAGAAACACTCTATCAGAAGGTAAAGGCCCTCAGCTACCACCTTCTTTGCTGATGTTTACTGACGTGCATTGACGAACAACCTGAAACAAAATAATATTAAAATAAATGCGCAATGTGCACTTTTAGAACATGGAAGACGGGTTGCCCTGAGGAGTTATTTTCTAAGACTCTGTGACCCCCAAAACCTATTTTTCGACACCAAAAAGAAATATATATGTCTCATGGTTCCTGAAATATCTCATCACTGCAATACATCCAACAATTTTAAAAATGTTGTCCAGAAAAAATCAGCCCAGATTATCACTGTGTACCAACGCTGAATTACGTCTCTAATGATACAAAATCACACATCAAAACAGAAAATCTCTGACAACAATTGTTTTTACAGAGGTATATCAAGGGGCCAGGAAGTTTATGGATTGTCCTTATCTACTCTTCTCAGAGTAAGAAAGAACATTGGTGAAGGCTGACTTTACGAGAGTCTCAGCTTTCTCTTGTTATTCCCATAAAATTATTTTGTTAAATTTTCATGTTGCTTTGAGTGCTGGAGCTGCACGCTATTGAAAGCAGAACAAAATAACAGGCCATATTTTATCTTAAATATTTACTCATGATTTTATACATTAAGGGGAAAATCTACAATTTTATATGTTTCAAGACAAATGACACATAAAGAAACAGTTAAGTGAAAATATATAATGAAACAGATTGTTTATTTATAGCCATTTTGCAATCATGACTGTAGTATAAAGCTGAAGAGAAGTAAACACCGCAAAAAGTCTCAAAAATACTTTTTTTATGAATTTCCAACAATATTACATGAATTAATGCTATACAGAGAGTGTATAAATGAAGTCCCTATTGAACAAATATTTTTCTTTTTGGGTGATACCCTACCCACTGTGGATCACAGAGATAAAAACATTCATTTATGTAATAATAAACAAATGACACATTTTTTAAGATATATTATGTTTATAATATAAATTATCAGAACCACTAAATTAATCACTTACAGTTAGCATGCAAAAAGGTGATAGCTACAATTAATCTCCGTCATTTTGCCAGGCCTGGTGTGGGGGCCACAAGGCAGATAGGGGCTACTGGCCCAACCATGATGGTAGAGGTTGTTTGCCACTGGTGTTCCGGTGGCCCGTTTTACAATTGCTGGGTAAATTAAACCAGGTAAACTCTTTGCAAACTTGAATCTCAGGGTAGCAGGGACATAGTATGAAGCAACAGCTCATAACTCAACAGTCAAATAATGACACAATTACTTTTTGGATTGAAAGAAAGTACTTTCATTACACAGTTTAACATAAAACTACACAACAGAATTATGGGCTGCAGAGTCTAGATTATTATCCTGTTTGTGAAGTCTTTCTGGTATGCAGCAGGCTGATGGTCTCTTTGCCTGGTACACCCTTTCCTTTCTCAGCAGGCAAAAATATTTCTAGGCAAACCTTCAGCTCCTCCAGCAGAAAAGTCCACTTCTGCTGATATTCACTTGCCTCTGAGAGACTAGCTTCCATGCAGACACCAGCCCAGGATGAATAGCAGTCCTTTGTGTACTCTGTAAAACAATCCCTTACATGTTCATGAAGATTATGGATCTGAAATAAATGTTGGTGGCTTTAATATCACCTTTATATAAATTTTGAAGACAGGAGATGGAGATCCGCTGTGGTTCTCTTTCACTTGCCATCTTCTGACTGTGCAAGCTGCTGGCCACCACACCAGGTAGCAAGGATGCTACCTCTAAGCAGAAGTAACCAAACCAAAGGCACAGTGATGTATGAGATCTTCAGCCATCATTGCAAGAAATATCAGAGACAGACAAAAGGTCTTGCATGGCCTAGAAATGTCCGTACATTGAAAAGCAGAAACTTCTTTCACTCCTAATCTTCACCCATACCATCCATTTTATGGCAGTACTCAAAAAGAACTTCACAGCAGCCATTTCGTAAAAATGGCACAAGGAGGAGCCCTACCTCCATCTTCCTTCACTGCAATGTCTGTGACTCCACATTCCAGTCACAAGAATGTAGTCTACATTCTTCCACTGATTGTGGAAGCTATGTGCTCTCTCCATTGGTTGTCATGCTAAAGCTGGGGCCAACAAAAATCGATCCTACTGTTCCCAGTACTCAGACTTTATTAACACACAGAGTTCTATTACAGGGCTTGAAACATTATCACTGCTTATACACAAACTCAATATGCACAAAGAATACCTGCTTAAGGGTCTGCGGTTCACATAACAGTAGAACTTTACATGAGAAATTCAATCTACTGTACTCTCCTTGACACAGAGAGAAAGGTGTGACCACACAAATAATCCACTAACAACTAAGTAAGCACTCAGCATCTCTTTAGGGCCGGGATGATGGTCTTATTTTAGCTTTAAGGGTAAGCTTTCTGTGCCATTTCAAATCACAGAAGAGGCTCTGGCATTACTAGAGAGTCCTAATCATCTGCTCTCACACTAGGGTCAGTATGACAAAAGGTCAAACAATAATTCAGCATACTGAATTTACAAGCACTCAGGACAGGGTTACCCACCAGCATACTAGTAGGGGACATTTCCATATCAACACATTGATAACTGCACTGGGATTACTATCATTTTGTTGCCCATTCTGCCACTCCAGACAGAGACCACCATCTGCAAAGCAGACGTAGGCCCTCATTACAACCCTGGCGGTTAAAGACCACCAGGGCTGTTTCGACGGAAGCACCGCCAACAGACTGGCGGTGCTTCCCAAGGTCTTCTGCCACGGTTGCACCGCCGGGACCGGTGGTTTCCCTCCACATTGGTCCCAGCGGTTGTAATCCCCCAGGGCAGCGCTGCAGGGGATTATGAGTCCCCCTCCCGCCAGCCTTTTCATGGCGGTATGAACTGCCATGAAGAGGCTGACGGAAATGGGAGTCGCAGGGCCCCCGGGGCCCCTGCACTGTCCATGCCTCTGGCGTGGGCAGTGCAGGGACACCCCACCTCGGCCCCATGGAGCTTTTCACTGTCTGCATAGCAGACAGCGAAAAGCGCGATGGGTGCAACTGCACCCGCCGCACCGCCGCAACACCGCTGGCTCCATTTGGTGCCGGCTCCCCTGTTGTGGCAGAGATCCCCGCTGGGCCGGGGGCAGAAACTAGGTTTCTGCCCACCAGCCGAGCGGGGATCTCCAAATGGCCACCGCGGGAGTTCGGCTGCATTGGCGGCCGCGCGGCGGATTCAACTTGGCGGGTGGCGCTTGCTGCCCACCAATGTTGAAATGAGGGCCATAGTCCTGATCCAATAGCAACAGTCTAGGTTGAAATGAAAGACACCATCCTCTCTAAAGAGGAACACAAGTAACTCAATTCCATTTGTCCTTTTTAGGCCTCTTCAGATAGGTGTGGCCTATTCCATTGTCACAGTAAGCATATGAACCAGGTCTGAGCATATTTATTAAACTAACAGCGAATAAACACATTGTGGTGGATGGAATGCTTAAATTAATGTCAGTCACTGGCAATCACTTGGGTCCATTCCAGTCTATCAATTCTTGCTTACTGTGTCAATGCAGCTAGAGATCAGCCATAATGAAATCAGACTTGACCATGCCCCAGCTGGACATGTTAGGCCCTGTGCCCTCTTGCCAGGCACAGAAGCAAATCTAGAATAGTTTCGGAATTGTTTTGTCTCTTCAGAGAGGTATACATTGTGTCCTCTGCAATATAGAACACAGGATTTGCATCAGGGCATTCCTAGTGCACTTAAGAATACTAGTGTACCGGCTCACCCTCCATAGTAAATAATACTGGCCAAGATTACAATAATAGATTACAAGAAATAGATAAAAAGTTAACCAAATCCAAAAGGGGCTGATTCTGGGATGCTAGCTTTAAGGTAATATACATTTTCTTGAAGAAGCAATGCCCTTTTATTATAGACATAAAATAGCAACAGCAAAAAAAGTAAATGCTCAATGCCCCTAAGCCTTTGACCTCAGATCTCAATGCCCTTTTTAACTTCCAAGACACATTAGAACACCAGAAAGCTGTGAGGGCTCTCTGATTTTGTTTTGTACTTATGCAAAGAGCAATGACCAATTCAACATGCTGCTTCCAAATCAAGATTCCTGCTGGAGTAGGTAGTAGCACTGATGCAGGAGCCATAGCCTTCTTCTGGGCACTCCAGTTTGTGTTATAACTGTTTACATCAACAACAGATGCAATATCTAAATATCGATATCTAAATAAGTGCAGCATCCCAATTTCTACATTTATTCTCACAGCCTACCAGTTTTCTCAGTTATGTATCAGCTCTCTAATTTTATACTGACAGTTTGGTAGTAAATCACTAGAAATCCAAAGGTTAAACTGATGTTAGAGTTAGATATGCTAATAAGATCTTAGCGTATTGTTAAAAAATATCCAGGTAATTCAAACTTTCTAAGTAAAAACTCATGTTTAACAACCCCCAAAACAATAAAATAAACCACCAGTTTTAATTTACTTAACTTGCACCCTGCCCTCACTGCTTATGAACTCACCTATTTTTAACTTTTGCTAACAGGAGCTATTGTATGTAGTTTTTAGGTCTTATTTTTATTGTATAAACCCGTTTTAAAATGCTTTTTATGCTTTTAACAACTGATCAGTATCATTTTAGCATTTAGCGTCTTGCATAGGGTAGGATCCAGAGACTATTTTGTGAGTCTTGTCTTAACTATTTTTGAAACCTTTTATGTAATTTTATGAACTTTTTTCCTGTATTAATTGTCAATGTCCTTTTTATATATATTACTTTTTACTTTTCAAATGGTCCAAATTTGGACCGAATAAACTATTGATTGATTGAACTCACCTATTACATCACTCATGACTCATTAAATTACATCTTTGGTGATATCAGTCGTGACATCTCACATTGCATCATAGTCATGTACAGCAAAGAGTTACTGAGTGTACATGTATGGGTTGATAGCAAGGAAAGTCATGGAGACAAAATTTATTTGTGCATTTTACAAGTTACATGATACACTGTTTACAATCACTAAAGTTTGCAGAAGAAGAAGTATGGCATGTGAAACACGGTAAAGCCTAAGGGGCAAATTTACAAGCCCCTCTTCTTTGCTCTTGCACCCTGCAACATAGTGCAGGGGAGATGCAACTATAAAATGAGATTTATGAAGCCACACAAGGCCACTTTGCATGGCCCTGAGTGGCTCTATAAATCTTGAGTAATGCAAAACAGCTCAATTCACTTTGATGCATTACGCTGCACCAGGGAGGCATTTCCATGGGTGCTGCATTGGTATTCCCACACAACATCCATGGATTTTGATGCATTCCCAGACTTCCTGGAAGTGGTAAACCTGGGAATGAGCCAAAAACCTGTGCTTCCCCAGTTCAGGTGTGAGAAGGAAAATTTATTTATTTCTCCTCGTTTTACTCTTTCTATGTGTGCTGCTTTCTGCAGCAGACATAAAAAAGAGGTAAAATCTTCAGGCAATTGTTTTTATGCAGGAAGGTGTCCCTTCTTACACAAAAACAATCTTACATGGAACAGAGGCACTGTATGCAACAGAATTACCATGTCCATTACAGTGTTAATCTCTGATGTATGCACTGTACAAATACATCATGAAAAAATAATTTTTTCACTATTATAAATGAAAAAAAATGTATGTTACTCACATTGTCATAATTAACATTATTAATAATTGTTGACTTGTGAAGAAAAAATAATTTCAAAACAAACTTTGTGAAGACAAAAATATTTTAATTTGAAATTAGATACTTCTTTCAATAACTTTAATATGTAAAAACTAAAAAAGGTCCACAAAAAGAAGCGCAGCATCAATTGGTAAGTTTCTGACCTAGAACGTGCCTCCTAGTTGAATTTCCAAGGGATAACCTCCTCAGGAAGGGACATCTAGTGGGTACAGACCAAGTACATAAAGGATCTTTATTGGGACAGGAGGGTTTGGGTTTCACAGGTGTCAGGGACGGGTAAGAAGTAAAATGAGGAGGAGGAGATTGGGTAAGAGGGTGGGACAAAATTTGGTTTAGGAGGTAGTGAGAGCTGGAGTGGGTGATGTGTGTGTCTGTTTTGCAGATGCATGTGTATTTGCTGAATATGCTGTATGTTTGGGTGTGTTTTTCTTGGAAGGTATTTGGGTGAGTGTGTGCATTTGTATTTGGTGTTGTCTGTGTGCTTTTGTGTGAGTGTGTGTGTTTGGATGAGTGTACGGTTGATGTGGCTGGTGTGGTTGTGGTGCGTGTGTATCTTTTGCAGCTGCATGTGTGTATGTTTGGAAATATGTGGCTTAGCAGGTGTTTGGTGTTCAGGTGAGGGTGTACGTTTGGGAATGGCGGGTGTAGTCTTGCTTGCAGGTGTACATTTGTGTGACTCAATTTTTTTGGATGAGTGTGCTGTTGAACTGGATGTTGTGGTTGTGGTGCATGTGGGAATGGTAGTGGCTGTGGGTGTGCTGGGGTTGTGGTGACTGTGGGTATGCTGGTGGTTGCAGGTGTGGTGGTGGTTGTAGTGGTGGCTGTGCTTGTGTCTGATGGTGGTGAGTGTTGTGGTTGTGGTGGAGGTGGTTGTTGGTGTGGTGGTGGGTGTGGTGTTAGTTGTGGTACCTGTGGTTAAAGTATCAGTAGTGTATGTATGTTGGATGAGTGTTTGTGTTACTTTGTGTGCTTGTGTATATGTGTCGGTGTGGGTGTGCTGCTTGTGTCAGTTGGAGTGGGTGCCTGGTGCAAGGGTGCCTAGGTTGGTGCTAGGCAGCGCACTGTGTGCCAGTGCTGGGGAAAGGAAAGGAGTGCACAACATTGGATTACATACAGAGCATTGCTGCCCTTTTCCTGTGACACATCTTAGCAAGGTGACATGCTGCTCTATGCTTCACTTGGCCAAAAATATGGCCCTAAGTGTACCTGAGTGAGAATGCAGAGGTATGTTTGAATGTAGCTTGTGGCTTAAAGCAGCCAGACAACCACAGTATGTGGCTTAGCTGACAGGTCCACAAATCCATCACAGGTCCACTGCAGATTCTCCAAAGTGTGAAATGTACAAAAGGGCATATTCATGAAAAGTGGTGCTGCATCTAGTGCACCACCACTTTTCTTGTGATCCTTAGCGCCCTCCCAATGCCACCATGTATGCGCCGTATTCAATGTACGGTGCACCATGGCGGTAGGTAGGGAAGTAGCAGCAGAATTTTTTACACTAGTTCGGTGCTTTTCAGGATTAGCGTAAAAAATGTTGACGCTAATACTGCAAGGCACCCAGATGACCATTGAAACTAATAGAAGCCTCTTTTTAATGCCTGCTCTGAGCAGGTGTTAAAAATCCCTGAAAAAATGAGGCAAAGTAATTTTGTTAAATTTCTTTCCACCATTTTTACGGCCTCCCCCTAACGGAGGAAGGCCCCTTTTGTATACATTATGGGGGTCATTACAACATTGGCGGTAAAAGCCGCTTACCACCATGCAGAAGACCGCCAACACACCGCCGCGGAATTCCGCCACAGCCAATATGACCCACAGCTCGGAATCCGCTAAAATCTAGACACCCACACAAGTTCGCCACACCAAAGGTCAATGATAAACTGGCGATAACAAAACCAACCAATCAGGGCAACAGGAATACGTCCACACTATCACGACCCACGAATCCATGTGGCAGTCTTACAACTGTGATATTCCATTGGCGGTACACACCGCCGCGCTCAAAATACACACACATTTACAAAACACTACCGCATTGGACAATTTAAAATACACACACCTGATACACATACACACACCACTCCCACACACCCAATACACTATAAAACACACACCCACATCACCCGCAAACCCCTACGACAACAACTGCGACAGAAGGCCAGAGAGAGACACCACCAGAAAGAACAATAGCATCCACAGGCACTCAACACCATCACTCACACAACATCCATGCAACTCACACGACACACCTCTAAATATCACCCCACACATCACAACACACACCACTCCACACATCACCCACACCACCCCATGGCACCGCAAAGACACCCCAGGTTTTCTGAGGAGGAGCTCAGGGTCATGGTGGAGGAAATCATCCGGGTAGAGCCACAGCTATTGAGATCACAGGTGCAGCACACCACCATAGCTAGGAAGATGGAGCTATGGTGCAGAATCGTGGACAGGGTCAACGCAGTGGGACAGCACCCAAGAACTAGGGATGACATCAGGAAGAGGTGGAATGACCTACGGGGGAAGGTGCATTCCGTGGTCTCAAGACACCAGATTGTGGTTCAGAGGACTGGCGGCGGACCCCCACCTCCTCCCCCAGACCTCACAACATGGGAGGAGCAGATCTTGGCTATACTGCATCCTGAGGGCCTCGCAGGAGTACCTGGAGGAATGGACTCTAGTAAGTCAAAACTTTAACTACTTCATCCCCCACCCACCTGCATGCTATCACATACCCCCACCCTCGCTCTCACCCCCATCACTCCAACTCCTCACACATGTCCCACTATCACAAACCACACATCCCAAACCTGAGCCCTGCATGTAACACCAAAGCATGGACAACCATCACCAAAGCATGTCCACTGCACAGACCTATACACACCCCTAAACCATTATCACAGAAGGTCCCACACAAGAATGGAAGCACTGGGGTACAGGGTGACCCACCCATTGCACACCATGACACACACAGATGCAATAATCATGCCTTTACACCCCTGCAGGACCCCTACCCAACATCACCAGACAGGAGGGTCCAGACATGTCCACTACACCCACAGAAGAGGCCCACAGTGATGACAGCAGCTCTGTCCAACTGGATCTAGATGACCAGCCCGGCCCATCTGGGACCTCGGGACAGTCGGTTCCCCTCACACTGGCACAGGCCACTACAGAGCTTCTCCCCTCTGGAAACACCAGCACAGCACCCCCCCAGTGGGCCCATACCTCTGTCCCCAGGACACGTCAAGCAGCAGTGTGTCCAATGCTACAGGGAACTCAGTTTAACCCACCACCCCAACAACACCAGGGACCTGGGGGCAGTGGTAGTGGGCACACGGTTCAGGGGACAGAGGCACAGGGAAACAGGGGAACTGGGAGGGCTGCTGTGCGACAGTGGGAGGACAGGCCCAGGGAACCCACTGTCCACGAGGCCCTCTCCAACATCATGGGAGCCTACCACCATTCCCAGGAGACGATGGCAACGGTACTGGCCAAGTTTCAGGAGACCCAGTGGCTGCAGGAGGAACAGTATTTGGGCTTCAGGGAGGAACTCAAATCCATCAATTCCACCGTGGGCACCATTGTAGGGGTGCTGAAGGAACTTGTGAACACCAGGAGGGACACTGTCGCACAACAAGGGGCCCCTGACTCTTGCCTGGATGATGAACTGCCCACCACCTCCGCCGGCTCTAGTGGACAGGAGGCACCACCACAGGACCACAACACCAGCACCCCACCCCCTGCAGATGGAGAACCACTCCGCAAGCGGTCCCTGAGATCCAGGACAAAGACAGAGAACAATGCCAAGACCCCGCCAAGAAATGAGACCACCCTGATTGTCATCCTTCTGTTCCACTTTGTCACCCTGTCCATACTTAAACTGCCCTAGCTCCACTTCCTATGCCCCTTTGGACAATGCACCTGTGAGATTAATAGACTGGACTCTACAATTTACATTCCTCCACATCACCACTGACCATTTTACAACCACCTCCACTATTTAGCACTTAAATAAACACCTTTAAATCACAAAACAATCTGGAGTCAGTCTGTGCTTTAGAAAATGTGTATTAGCAATAACTGTGGCAAAATGCTATATCCAATGTAATGTCAACATACCTATGTCACACTGCTCTAGTCCATGCAGAAACAAAGCAGAGGTCACACAGTGGGACCCACATCTGTGAATCTGAAAGTGAAAGTGACAACTGAGTGTCAATACACTGGGTGAAAATGACAGACAGATGAGAAGTAGAAGAAATAAATCAGATGTAGCAGGCAGTGTTGTCTTCTTACCTGTGTCTCACTGGAAGTATTGCTGGATCACCGTGTTCCTGTTGTCTATGTCATCTTCTTTTGCTTCCTCATCTTCACTGTCCACAGGCTCCACAGCTGCCACAACACCTCCATCTGGACCATCCTCCTGCAGAAAAGGCACCTGTCATCGCAAAGCCAAGTTGTGAAGTATACAGCAGGCCACGATGACTTGGCACACCGTCTTTGGTGAGTAGAATAGGGAACCACCTGTCATATGGAGGCACCGGAACCTGGCCTTCAGGAGGCCGAAGGTCCTCTCTATAATCCTCCTAGTCTGCCCAAGGGCCTCATTGTAGCATTCCTCTGCCCTTGTCCTGGGATTCCTCACTGGGGTCAGTAGCCATGAGAGGTTGGGGTAACCAGAGTCACCTGCAAATGGCAACGAACAAACCGTTAGACACACTCGAAATCTTAGAAACATCTCCATACCCAGACACCTAGTCACACTGTATTGGGTCCATGTCCTCACCTAATAGCCACACACGGTGCCTCTGGAGTTGCCCCATCACATAAGGGATGCTGCTATTCCGCAGAATGTAAGCGTCATGCACTGAGCCAGGAAATTTGGCATTTACATGGGAGATGTACTGGTTGGCCAAACACACCATCTGCACATTCATAGAAAGGTAACTTCCGGTTTCTGTACACATGTTCACTCCTGCGAGAGGGTACCAAGGCACATGTGTCCCATCAATGGCAACAATCATGTTGGGGATATGTCCCAGGGCATAGAAGTCACCTTTCACTGTAGGCAAATCCTCCACCTGAGGGAAAACGATGTAGCTGCGCATGTGTTTCAGCAGGGCAGACAACACTCTGGACATCACGTTGGAGAACATAGGCTGGGACATCCCTGATGCTATGGCCACTGTTGTTTGAAAAGACCCACTTGCTAGGAAATGGAGTACTGACAGCACCTGCACTTGAGGGGGGATTCCTGTGGGATGGAGGATAGCTGACATCAGGTCTGGCTCCAGCTGGGCACACAGTTCTAGGATTGTGGTACGATCAAGTCTGTAGGTGATAATTACATGTCGCTCTTCCATTGTCGACAGGTCCACCAGCGGTCTGTACACTGGAAGATGCCGCCATCTCTTCACCTGCCCCAGCGGACGTGCTCTATGGAAGAGAACAGCGAGCAGAGAGTCAACCAACACTGAGGTTGGTAAACACAACTTTATCGGAAAATGTTTGAAAATCGAAATATAGCTGTATTAGTGTTTAAGCAAGGCCTATATATGTGTGACGCAGTCAAAATTAATGCCATGTGGCCCCGTGAAATGGCGTCTGCCTCACCTGTAATGTGGGACAAGGGGATATGAGGTAACTGCGCTGGCTTTGTACACCGTTGCAGTAGGCGGTCGAAGACCGCGGAGCAATCCTGCATTGGTTAACATTGGACCCTATGTGTCCCAGGAGCCAATGATGATGTACACCAGCGGTGACGGTACGCACCGCCGTGGACGTCACCGCCATTTTCTCTCTTTTCAATAACTTGATACCTGATCTTCGACAGGAGAGGACCTACACTGTAAGTGCTGCTGTGACCTCAGTCTGGAAGAGACAATGGCTCGTGTGTCTGGGGAAAGGGCCCCTGCCTTCAGCACGGAGGAGTTGGAGAAACTAGTGGATGGGGTCCTCTCCCAGTGCACGCTACTCTACGGTCCTCCAGACAAACAAGTGAGTACACTGTGAGCATGCTGTATGGGCAATGCCTGTTTGGAGTGGTGTTGATGAAAGATGGGGGGAGAATGAGGCGTGCATGATACGACGGTGAGTGCATGTGCGTCATGGCAAGGGTAGGGATGCGGGCCAATGACTGTGATGGGGCGGACGGTTATATTTTCTCTTTTTCCCCTGTACTATTCCTGTAGGTCAGCGCCCACCAGAAGAAGGATATTTGGCATGCCATCGCCAAGGAAGACCGGACCCTGGGGGTCCACCACAGACAGAGCACCCACTGCTGGAAAAGATAGGAGGACATTCGCCACTGGAACAAGAAGATGACGGAGGACCAACTGGGAATGGCCTCCCAACGTGGGAGGGGTGCCCGTTGCACCATGACCCCCCTGATGTTCCGGATCCTGTCGGTGGTGCATCCGGAGTTGGATGGGCGCTTGAGGGCATCACAGCAGCCACAAGGGGGTGAGTACACTCTCATTCTGCTGATTCAGCGCGCATTGTGGGTGTCTGGGTGGGGGAGGTGGGCTGTGGGTTCCCCTAGGCCAGGGTGAGTTTAGTAGGCTAGGTCCCTTCTTAAGGCAAGCCATGTGGCACCCCACCCCACCTGTGTTCAGAGCCAACTACACCTAGTCAGGCTCCTGTGACTTGTGTGTGCAGCAATTGGGCATAGGCCTTGTAAGCCATGTCCCTGTGATTAACTAGGGAACTCTAAGTGCACAGCGTAGTGCAGGGGGCTTCTGTGTCTGTAGTGTCCACCAACGGTAGCGGTATTGGATGCACTCAACATGTCTTTCATCTGTCTTTCCCCCCCTTTTTGTGGTCTCCCTGTTCTTGTGTGCATTAGCATCTTCAGGCGGAGGAGCAGTGTCACCGGAGCAGGAGGGAGCTGCATCCCACATGGCCCTGGAGGGTGACACAATGGAGTCAGAAGCCACCAGTGGGACGGAGGGTGAGGGGAGCTCCACGGCGGGGACAGGAGCTGAGACCAGCGACACCGACTCCTCCTCTGATGGGAGCTCCCTTGCGGTGGCGGGCCCCTCTGTGCCCCTGCATCTACAGGTACAGCTGCCACCCCCCCTACCAGCACCGCCCTCCCAGCAGCCCCTCAGCATGTGCCGGGTGGCCGCTCACCCAGGAGGGTGGGCATCTCCTTCGCCCCAGGCACCTCAGCCCCTGCCCCAGTCAGCCCTGCTGCTCTCAGTGAGGAGGCCATTGACCACAGGTCCCTCACTGTTGGGCAGTCTACCATATTGAATGCCATCCAGGGTGTAGAGAGGCAGTTGCAACAGACCAATGCATACCTGGGGGGCATTCATTCTGGTCAGGCAGCCCATCAGCAAGCTTTTCAGACTCTGGCCTCAGCACTGATGGCAGCCATTGTCACTGTCTCTAGCCTCCCCCCTCCAACTTCCTCCACCCAGACCCAAACCCCTGTACCTCAGCCTATCCCAAGCACACCATCAGACCAGCATGCACACACGTCAACACACAAGGGAAGCTTAGGCAAACATAAGCACCACACATCCCACAGGCACTCACATAAGCATCATACCCAGGCAGACATACCAACAGCCACTGCCTCCACTGTGTCCCCCTCCTCCTCATCTCCCTCCCAGTCTCGTCTCCACTCACATCTGCATACACTACATCGTCAGCCACTACCCCATCACCAGCACACCCACCACCACACCCTGCTCAGGTGCACTCACCACCCCCACTACCATTCACACATCCCCTGTGTCCTCTCCCAGTGTGTCTTTGAGCCCACCTCCCAAGGTACACAAACGCAGCCACACACCCACCCAACAGCCATCCACCTCACGACAGCCTCCAGCCCATGCACCTTCACCCAAAGTCACCAAACGTACACCTCCGACAACCGCTACCTCTTCCTCCACTCCCAAACCCCCTCCATCTACCCATCCCAGTGTGTCCCAAAAACGTATCCTGTCCAACCTTGACCTCTTCCCCTCACCTCCCCCATCCCTTCAGTCTCCTAGGGCCCGCCTTTCCAGGTCCCAACCCAGCGCCTCAGGCACAACATCTGAGGGAACAGTGGTGCCAGTAGTAACCGGCTTCTGGAGTGCGCCAGGCAGCAGGGCAGCCAGTGTGCCATGGAGCCAGACCATGGACAGTCCCCCACCTCAAAAGCCCAAAAAGTTGGCAGTGCCCAGCGGGAGAGAGGCAAAACATCTTCCACCAAAGCCTCAACCAGGGGTACAGTTGGGAGTGTGAAGACAGCTGCGCCACCATCCAAGGTGGGGAAGGGGCACAGTAAAACAGGCAAGTCTGCGAAAACCTGCATGACAGACAAGACCGCCACCAGCACAGCTGAACAGGACACCGCCGCCACCAGCACAGCTGAACAGGACACCGCCGCAACAAGCACCACTTCCAAGGACACTGCCGCCACCAGCACCGCTGAACAGGACACCACCACAACAAGCACCACTGCCAAGGACACCGCCGCCACCAGCACCCCTGAACACGACACCGCTGCAACAAGCACCGCAGGCCAGTGAGCGCCAAAGCTTCCGACGCTACTGAGGCCGCCACAAGCAGGATGAAGCACTCTGGGCACAAAGTCCCCTCCAGAACCAGTGGAGATTTACATCCACTACCTCAATCCTTGGCAGGATGAAGCACTCTGGGCACAAAGCCCCCTCCAGAACCAGTGGAGATTTACATCCACTACCTCTGTCCTTGGCAGGATGAAGCACTCTGGGCACAAAGCCCCCTCCAGGACCAGTGGGGAATCACATCCACTACTTCAGTCCTTGGCAGGATGAAGCACTCTGGGCATAAAGCCCTCTCCAGAACCAGTGGATTATCACATCCACTACCTCAGTCCTTGGCAGGATGAAGCACTCTGGGCACAAAGCCTCCTCCAGAAACAGAGAAGTATCACATCCACTACCTCTGTCCTTGGCAGGATGAAGGAGGAGCCCCCTCCAGAACCAGCAAAGTATCACATCCACTACCTCTGTCCTTGGCAGGATGAAGCACTCTGGGCACAAAGCCCCCTCCAGAACCGGTGGAGATTTACATCCACTACCTCTGTCCTTGGCAGGATGAAGCACTCTGGGCACAAAGCCCCCTCCAGAACCAGTGGAGTATCACATCCACTACCTCATTCCTTGGCAGGATGAAGCACTCTGGGCACAAAGCCCCCTCCAGAACCAGTGGAGTATCACATCCACTACCTCTGTACTTGGCAGGATGAAGCACTCTGGGCACAAGACCCCCTCCAGAACCAGTGGAGATTGACATCCACTTGAGATACTGTTGCTTTGCACTCCGAAGGATAAAGCAGTGGGCAAACCACCCACTGGAGAGACCTGAGAGACTGTGGCTTTGCACTCCCCAGGATAGAGCAGTGGGCAAACCACCCACTGGAGAGACTTGAGAGACTGTGGCTTTACACTCCCCAGGATAAAGCAGTGGGCAAACCACTCACTGGAGAGACTTGAGAAACTGTGGCTTTGCACTCCCCAGGATAAAGCAGTGGGCAAACTACCCACTGGAGAGACTTGAGAGACCGTGGCTTTGCACTCCCCAGGATGCAGCAGTGGGCAAAGCACCCACTGGAGAGACTTGAGAGACTGTGGCTTTGCACTCCCCAGGATAAAGCAGTGGGCATGGAGCCCCCTCGTGGATCTGGTGTCGTGCACTCATCCGGCTGAGGTGCACCCCCTTCCCTTCCTCCTGAGGTGCCTGTTGTATTTCTATCTGATGCCCCAGCAGTGTTCTCTCCGTTTTGATCGGGTATTGAGTGTGGGCCTCGCCCATGCATTTTGGGCCCAGTAGTCCACGGACTATGACGGTGGAATACCTTGGACTTGTATTCTTGGTGTATATATTTGTTTCTAGTGTAAATATATATATATATGTATATATTTTTGATTACTGTATTTGAATAGATTACAAATGTTCAACTCATTTCCTTTTCTCCTTGCATTCTTCTAGGGGGGTTGGGGGTTGTTAATGTAATGTATCAACATGTACTTGTGTGTGTGTTGTAGTGGGTGGGGGTGGGAGTGTTGCGTGTTGCGTGTGTGTTACTCTCCCCCCCCCCCCTGTGTCGTAGGTGCAGTACTCACCATGATCTTCGCCGCTGTCTTTGTTGTTCCTGGTAGAGAAGCAGGAAGATAAAGGCTGGGAGTATCTGGAGCTCAGGTTCCTTGGTGTCCTGATTCCTCGTGGGGTGTGCAGAGGTGAGCGTTTTCCCTTCCAAGTCCTGTTTCCGCCATATTTTTGTTCACGGTGAATCCACCCCAGAAAAGGTGACGGATTGGCCTGTTGTAGTACAGTGGGCGGAACCTTGTCTTCCGCCTGTCTGTTGGCGGTTACCACCGTGGTGTTTGTTTTTACTGCCTTGGCGGTCGGAGTGTTGAAGTGGCTGTCTATGTTGGCGGTTTCCGCCACGGTCGTGATTCCAATTTTTTTTACCGCCGGGCTGTTTGCGGTTTTACCACCACTTTAACACCGACCAACAGAGTTGTAATGACCACCTATGTCTGGCTTAGGCATGATCTAGCGCAATGGGTAACAAAGTGGCACAATGCATGCATTGTCCCCCTTTGTAAACATGGTAAAGCATTTTTGGCCTTCTAAAGCCACATTAGCATAAAAAATATGGTAATGTGGCATTGGAATGGTGCTTTTGAACCTTTGAAACATTGTATTTTACTCACATTTTCATAATTTGCATTGTTAATAATTAATGACTTGTGAACCAAATATAGGCCCTCATTACAGCCCTGGTGGTCAGTGATAAAGCGACAGTAACACCGCCAACCAGCCGGCGGTAAAAAAAATGGAATTATGACCACAGTGGAAACCGCTCACACAGACAGTCACTTTAGCTCACCGACCTCGATGGCGGTAGCAACAAGCACCGCAGTGGGAACCGCCAACAGGCAGGAGGAAGACAATGTACCGCCCACCATATTACAACAGGCCTATCTTCCACCTTTTCCGGGGAAGTACCAACAACATCAAAAGCACGGTGGAAACAGAATACAAAAGGCAAAGGACTCACCTCTGGAGACTCAGAACAGAACCACTTCGCCATGGAGTCCGAACAGCAGGTGTTCCCCATGCTGGTCTACCTCCTCCTACACCATGAATACCAACGCCAGTGAAGACGACTACGGTGAGTACTGCCGCCTAGCACACAAGGGACGAGGGAGGAAAAAGAGAGTGAGAGACACACGCAACACCCTCACCCCAACACCATACACACAACCAGATGCAGTAACATTACATATTCACCCCGTACCCCTCAGGAATAATGCAAGGACAAAAGGAAGTGATTCAAGTGAGTGCAATAAGATAAAATACTAGAAATACATCCTCAAAAATCAAAACAGTATATACATATATACAAATGGAGGGACACCGCGATTCTACAGTGTCTGTAGGCCATAGGGACACATCACATAGGCCAAGGCCCCACTTGACTCCTGCATCAACACGAAGATAATACTGCAGGGGCATCAGTTTGAAAAATACGCAGGCACCTCGTGGGAACGGGGAACAGGGTTACCTCAGCGGGAAGATGGTACAACACCACTGGTCCTAGAGGGGGCAACATGCCCTGTGCGATGTTCTGGGAGTGCAAAGCCACAGTCTCTTAAGTGGGTGGTTTGCTCACTGCTTGGTCCTAGGGAGTGCAAAGCCACAGTCTCTCAAGTGGGTGGTTTACCCACTGCTTGGTCCTGGGGAGTGCAAAGCCACAGTCTCTCAAGTGGGTGGTTTGACCACTGCTTGGTCCTGAGGAGTGCAAGGCCAGAGTCTCTCAAGTGGATGGCTTCTCCATGGGGCTGGGGGGGCTTTGTGCCCAGTTTTCTTCATCCTGGCAAGGATGGGGAGTGGATGCCTTCTTCCACTGGTTCTGGAGGGTGTCGAAGTAAGCCTCAGCAAGGCCTAGTGGTGCAAGGGGTTTGCCCTTCTCTGCACAAAGTCCTCAGACCATATAGGAAGGAGTTGGCAGATTAACTGAAATAAAAGACAAAGGGGGTCATTCCGACCCCGGCGGGCGGTGGAACCCGCCCGCCTGGCGGGAACCGCCAGAAGACCGTAACGCGGTCAAATGACCGCGGCGGTCATTCTGACTTTCCCGCTGGGCCGGCGGGCGACCGCCAGAAGGACGCCCGCCGGCCCAGCGGGAAAGCCCCTTCAACAATGAAGCCGGCTCCGAATGGAGCCGGCGGAGTTGAAGGGGTGCGACGGGTGCAGTGGCACCCGTCGCGATTTTCAGTGTCTGCAAAGCAGACACTGAAAATCTTTATGGGGCCCTGTTAGGGGGCCCCTGCACTGCCCATGCCAGTGGCATGGGCAGTGCAGGGGCCCCCAGGGGCCCCACGACACCCGTTCCCGCCATCCTGTTCCTAGCGGTAAGAACCGCCAGGAACAGGATGGCGGGAAGGGGGTCGGAATCCCCATGGCGGCGCTGCTTGCAGCGCCGCCATGGAGGATTCCTATGGCCAGGGGAAAACCGGCAGGAAACCGCTGGTTTCCCTTTTCTGACCGCAGCGGTAAATTGGCCAGGAAGCACCGCCAGCCTGTTGGCGGTGCTTCCGCGGTCGTTGGCCCTGGCGGTCGATGACCGCCAGGGTCAGAATGACCCCCAAAGTTTATTAAACCTCATTAGGTGGTACTACAGTTCAAACAGCACCCTTCGGTAATGTTTGAAGTAGCACACTGAACTAAGAGAGCATGGTCCTTTTATACAAACGCAGGGGCTAAAAAGAAGGTGGTACAATTATAGAAGCAAGACTTGTATACATATAAGGTCATATGGAAATGCACAGTCAACAGGTAGGAGGGGCTAACAGTTTTCAAGGACTAGTTGACATGTGCGAAAGTGGGAGATGATAAATATAACTTGCCACTAGACAGATTTTCAAGAGTAGTTAACAGGAAGGTAGGACAGAGCACATGGCAGCATGTGGCAGAGATAATGGCTGCCATGAATACAAAATGGATTCCGCAAAATGTTCACAATAGTTGCTAAATACATGATGTCTTCTGCTAATGCTTAATCTAATTGCTACTAAATTACAACAGATGACCCTTTCAGCATTAGCTGAAGACATTCGTCTTTCTGGAATAATCTAAATATTCATCTTGTATATTTATGCTCATCATTTCAGCTATTTCCTTATCTAACATGTGTTGTGGTTTCATTTCTGTAATATCTCTTTTGGTAGGCATACAAGCAGTAAAACACATGGAGCAGAACATTGGACCACACTGAATACAAATACAGCATATGAAAAATATTGCAATCATTACACACAGGATAGTCAGTAGTTTCCAGCCCCAGGCGGAAGCAAGAGCCCAAAACCATCCAGAAAAAGTCCAAGTACCAGTCTCTGTGTGAATTTTTGCAGCAATTTTATGCAATTTAGATATTGCATCATATACTGAAGGTGAGTGATCTGGAATGAAAATGCAGAAACTACTACCGATGATGCGACATGCACCACCTCAATCAGCTAATATCACATCTAGTACCAAACAATTTTGGAGCGCTACAATCCTCACAATTTGGAGCTCCTCAGTAATATTCCCAAGTGCCAGAGCTGCCTGATTGGTAACAGCTTCCACAACCCTAGTCAATCGTCTCACTTTCCTACTGTTTAACCCAGCACCCACAAAGGAGAACAACCCTAAATTAAAATCAGCATATTTTTGCAGGCTAGTGTCCGTTTGGTCTACCTCATTTGTACTTATTGTCCTTTTATATCTATTTTTAATGATGTCATTGAACAGTTTAAAATCACGGTGATATGATGCAGGTGCCAAAAACACAGGGGGTAATAGAAAAGATACATAACACACACCTGACCACCCAACAGGTAGTTGGTAATATCCATAGTTACCACAAACAAAATATGTATTATGTGAAGCTGTAAAACTACTATTATTTACACCCTCAATAGTTAAAATCAAGGTACAATCGCTTGTCCCAACTGGAATTCACCCAATGCTACGTATACATAAATCTGCTTTAGTTTTTGTAACAGAAATCACAAATTGTTCTTTCTTGTCAGTGTCTCTTATATTTGTGAAGACATATGACATTGAAACATTGTCCGGTTGATACTCTTTCCATTCCCATTTAGTTCCTTTGGCTTGGGGATACCCATCTTTGTCTTGGTAGCATACTTTATTAAGGCGAAAAAGAAGTCCGCTCTCTGTACGTTTTCCAGATGCAAACGAAAGCATATACCAAGCTTGACAAGAACCATTGTGTAAAAAAGGAAGAGGAATGAAAAGAGTTCCTCCTTACTTTTGAGGCGCAGGTATCATGCCACATACCCAACAGTTAGTAGTATTTGTAGCATTATGAGTATGATGCAACATCTGAACGAAAGTATTATTGAAGTACGATTGACAGTGTTTCTGCTCCTGATAGGGAAGCATAAAGTAATAGTGATCCTCTGCTACTGGAGTAGTGGCAACAAAAAACTCACGCGCAGGAGCCATCTTTTCAACAAACCAGGTGATTATTGCTATAACCACCAAAACAACAACAAACCCCTTAGTACTAATGATCACTTTGTTATTCGTTTTAGCAACAGTGATAATCGACCCTTCCAGAAATGAATGAAAAACAATCGCTGGAGCTCTTATCCTTGGGAAGCCGCTGATTTCTTCACCACGGGCCAAGACGGGTGTCACTACTTTAATGCATGGCTGATCCCCCCCCTTGCCACATTGGCTCTCCGTTTCACTAACCCAGGGCGGTAGCTCAACCAGTTTTTTTCAGCACTACAGATTCTTTCCTGGGTCTCAAATTATATCGCAACACTCCAGAAATCGTATGGTCTGGGAAGAACTCCGCAGATTCGTCAGGTGATATAGGACGGTCTTTCTCCGTAGTCAAGATCTCTCGATGATCGGTCAGCACAGCAGGTTCCACCAAGGTAGGTAGCACTCTCTTGCAGTGAGTACTATGGTCCCAATTCTTTCGGTTCGTCACTCAAACTGCTGTCCATGTCGCAAGGAGCACCTGCTCTGGGCCTCGCCACCTTGGTTCCAAGCTGCTGGATCTTTCAAAGGACTTAATCATCACCTGGTCACGATGTCGGAGTTCATGGCCTTCACCTGTAGATCTGTCTGGAAGTGCTTCTTGAACCTGTTGATGAATAGAAACCAAATTGTCCGGTAACTGTGCCAAATAATCATTCATCAGGACACAAGGTACATCATATACAGAATTTAGCTTAGGAACTCCCCAAATGTTTATTGGCCTTCCAAATACTGTTTCATAGGGGGTAAGGCCTGTTCGAGAGTGTGGCACTGACCTAATAGACAATAATGCAACGGTAATGCATCCGGCCAAGTTAAAGATGTGGAAGTCTGTATCTTCGCTAACTTCAGCTTCAAAGTAGCACTGTACCTTTCCACCAACCCTGCTGATTGTGGGTGGAAAACCGCATGGAACTTCTGTTTGATCCCTAATCCTTTCAGGACATACTTAATAACTTCCCCAACAAAATGAGGTCCGTTATCATTCCATAAAAGTCTGCAAACACCAAACCTAGGGAAAAATTATTTCAAAAGCACCTTCGCTGTGGTAATGGCAGTATTATCGTTTGTGGGGTACACCTCTATCCATTTACTGAAGGCACATACCACCACCAAGACATACTTTAAATTGTTGCAGCGTTCAAGCTGAATATAATCCATTTGTAGAACTTCGAAAGGTGCAGTTGGTGTAGCAAACCCTTCCGCATGAGTTTGTGTCCCTTTTCCAGGATTGTATTGTAAACAGATCAAACAAGACTGTACTACTCTCTTAGCTGTACTGGAAATTTCTGGATGCTCCCAAACTTGCGTAAGCAACTTCGTTATTGTTGAAGCTCCAACATGTGCCAGCTCATGTGCCATCTGAACCATAGGTTGTACAAAAGCTATAGGCAATTTCCATTTATCCATCTGCTTATTCCACTAACAGCCCTCATCATACAATTCTCCTTCTTCAGACCAGTGCTGACGTTCCTTCATAGAAGCAGATTTCTGTATATCTAATACGTCTTGTCTAGCATTATGCCAACGTTCAGCTTGTGACTTCACTACATATATAGAAGTAGTACTTTGCTGCATCGCAGTCGCACGTGCTATGTGGTCCGCAAGGGCATTACCTTGCCCTTTCTTATTGGTCACTCTCTTGTGTGCAGTACATTTCACAATAGCTATTTTTTTTGGATATGTCAATGCAGTCAAGAGGTTATGCACTAATTCTCCATGCATTATCTGCATCCCGTGGGATTTGAGAAAGCCTCTCTCCTTCTAAAGCAAACCAAAATCATGAGCCACTCCAAAAGCATAGCGGCTGTCTGTATAAATGTTCACACATAAGTCAGTACTAAGCTTGCATGCTTGTGTCAAAGCTATTAGTTCAGCGCTTGAGCTGACTTCTGTGGTATATGAGCTGTCTCCACTACCGTGTGTATTGTGGTGATTGCATATGCAGCTGAGGTCATACCGTCTGGCAACTTCAAACAAGACCCATCAACCCACAATTCCCCATCTACATCTGGAAGGGGCGTATCTTGTAAATCAATACGACCATTTGTCTGTTCTTCGGTAAGGAATATAGAGTCATGTGTTTCTTGTGACTGAGGCTGAGTCACCGGATATGGCAACAAAGTGGCTGGATTTAGTGTTGCACATCTCTTCAGTGTAATGTGAGGAGCCAGCAATGTCAATTCATATCCTGTCAGGCGAGCGCTAGTTAAATGTTGCGTCTTTGTTTGATTTAAAAGAGCATTAACCGCATGGGGTACTAACACCAACAGCTTATGTGCCAAAACTAGCCCTTCACTCTGACGTATTGACACAGCTGTTGCTGCAACTGAACGAAAACACCCAGGCAACGCTCGAGCGACAGGATCAAGTACTGCTGAAAAATATGCACAGGGACACTGCTTATCGCCATGTGTCTGCACTAAAACTGACAATGCCTATCCATCTTTCTCATGTATGTAAAGTGCAAAAGGCTTCGTGTAATCTGGAGTACCTACCATTGGTGCTGAACAAAGGGCTTGTCCTAGCTGCCGGAAAGCAGTCTCACATTCATCTGTCCATGGGAGGGGCATTGGAGTATCTTTAGTCAAAAGTGCTAGCAAAGGTTTGACAATGTGTGAAAACCCTAATATCCATTGCCTACAAAAAGAAGTAAGACCAAGGAATGCACAAACATCTTTCTGAGTAGAGGGTACTGGTGTGTCTAAAATTGCTTGAATACGATCTGATGTAAGTGCACAGCCCTCCTTAGACAAAAGGTGACCTAAATAGGTTACCTTTGGTATACAATATTGCAATTTCTTTCGTGACACTTGATGATGGTGTGAAGCAAGAAAAGAAAGTAAGGACAAAGTGCACTTTTCACATTGCTCAGTGGTATCAGCTGCCAACAAAATATCATCGACATATTGTATGAGAGCCACACATTCAGGCAAAACAAAAGAATAAAGTTGTCGTTTTAACGCTTGACTATAAATACTAGGACTCTCAGTATAGCCTTGAGGAACTCTGCAAAATCTAAGTGATCGTTTATTCAAAGTAAAACCAAAAAAATATGGGCTGTCAGGATGAATAGGGATCGAAAAGAAAGCATTCTTCAAGTCTATCATAGAGAACGTAGTTGCTGTCGGGGGAACCAAAGTAAGAAGTGTTGTGAGGTCAGATACCACAGGATATTGTGGTACTACAATCTTATTCACGTCTCGTAAATCAATAATGAATCGGTAAATCCTAGTATCAGTATCCTTTTTCAGAATAGGAAGAATAGGAATGTTACAAACATTATACGGAACTTCCTCAACAACTCTAACTGCAATAAGATCATGCACAATTCATGTGAGTGCTTCTTTGCCCTCCTGTGAAATTTTGTATTGAGGTAACTGTGGCAATACAGCTCCCTCCTTGACACTAATATGTACCGGTGGAATAATCATTTGTCCCACATCAGTATCTGAAGTAGCCCACAAAGTACTAGGGAGTGAAGCTAATGAAGTATCCTCTTTAACAAGACAAACTCTTTCCATCACAGGATGATTATCATTCAAAATAACACGCACCCCTTCAGGAGAGCATCGTATTGTAGCCCTGAAATACTTGAGCATATCAAGACCCACAATATTGTCTGGTGTATTTGGAGAAAGCAAAAATGGACATGGAGCAGTACATTTATAAACATGGAATGCAAATGGTTCTGACAATGGGCTAGGGGAAGGTGTTCCATTGAAACCTATTGATGTAATGGTTAAGCCAGAGAGGGGAGCCCTTGGAACCAATTGTTTAGACAAGGCGCTACGAGTAGCTCCTGAATCAACCAGAAACTGATCAGTAGAACCCAAAAAATGTGCTGTAACATAGGGACCCCTCTGATCTACTGGAACTTCAACTGATTCCTTACCCCATCCTAGGCAATCCTATACATAAGCAGAATCTTGGAAATCAGGCTGCACATACTTAGACATCTGGCATTGGTTCCGTCTATCAAAAGTGTTAAACCCATCCTGCCTTCGTACATTAGCATTAAACCTAGCATGATCATTCGTGCTTCTTCTAGGCCCTGAATATCCTGAGCGATTTCTCATTTGTCCCCGACCACGTGAACACTGCTGAACACGTAGTGCTGGACAATCGGCAGCCCAATGCCCAAATTTCTTACAATACGCACAATGATCAACAGACAAATTCAAACGAGTGTAAGAAGAACCATAAGATCCACATCCACCTCTATCACTACCTCTAAAAGGCGGACCATAAGCTTGAGCCAACATAACCTTTGTCTTTAATTCTTTAATCTTTTTATCCTCGCTACCTTTTTCTTCTAATTCCTGACGTTCATAATACTGAGCCATAGTCAAAAGAGAAACCGGAGTAGAGGTAGTCCATGAACTTTCACTTGCTTTTAGACGACTAGCTATTCCTGGTAACAGATTTGCGACATATTTATTGACAAACAAATGTCTGCCCGTATCATCTGACAATAACTGGCCGCTAAAATCATGAAATGCTTCTTCAAAGCGTGTAAAGAAATCAGAGACCGATTCATCTGCCTTTTGCTTACAAGACGCTAAAAGAGTCCAATCTATCTTTGTAGGGGGAATAATCATTTTTAACTTAACTAATATGACTGCGGGAAAATCTGGAATCAACTGATACAGCTTTTTCGCAGGTTCCCTATCCCCGTCCATCTGTTCTAATTCTTTCCATGACGCCCCAAAAACTACACGATCATCAACTTTACGAACAGTTCTCCACATATCTGGCGGTAATATCAATCCGAAAAATAAATCAATGTCAGCCAAAGTCATAGTACAACAACTAATTGCTCCCTCAACTTCCTCATAAAAGGCGGCTGGATTTTTCCACGGGTCAGGTAATGCTGTTTTAAGTGCCATTACATGTGCCCTATTCCAAGGAGTATACACCCAATTATAAATAAAATAACCCTTAGCATCAACAGAAGTTTTATCATCACTTGTACCCGATCCTTTAGGAGGAACATACAAAGGCGCAGCCTCCCCGCATTGGTTTCGAGGGAACTATCATAGTCTTATCTGTTCTGAAGATGGAAGCTTGCACCCTGTCGGTCTGAGATGTCCGTGCAACTACATCCACGGCCCTTTTCTCCTCTCGCAAACGGTCTGCTGCAACACATATTTTCACCAAACGCCTGATTGCATCTGCCACCTGGGAGAAAACAAAAAGACCATCACGCATTTGCTTATGATCAGCTGCTACATCATCGGGCTCTAACTCATCAGAATATTTCCGAAATAGTTCAATAACTTCTGTGCCAAATGCCTCAGTAAAATATAGCTGCTCCTTTTCTGTCCACCCTTTCATGTTGTCTAAAAGTTCAGAAGCAGAGACAACGCTACAAATTGCTTTACGAGCAATAGATCTAAGCTCAGACGCACGGTCAGCAGGCAACATAGAGCGACTGTCTCGTATCTTCTGTTGCTCCGTACTGGAGACCTCAGCTAACTCATGAGGGGCAGAAGGAATGACATACGGAGGTGGAGGGCGATCTAGTAACAAAAGATCATTGTGTGGTTTATTAAGGATAGGATAGAGAGGTTGCCGAACAGTGTATCGGCCAGTTACCTGTAATTTACCTTCTTTCTCTTCTATCTCCTTTAAGTCATTTATTTCTTTCTTTCTCATTTCCAGTGCTTTCACATATACATTCTTCCGCTGCTCTTTCTCAAGCAAGGCTTGCTCACGCTTCACTCGTCCACGCATTTCTTTCTCCCACATTCATACACAGTCAAACATATCTTGCCTAGACCTTCGCTTGCACATACGTTGTTCAACATACTCAATCTTTCACAAATCAAATGACCCATGCATAGGCCAACGTAACTCAGGATCCACACAAGTGTATTTATTCCATAATGTGCTGTACATTATGGAAGAAAGACCATGTTTAACATACATATCTCTATTGGGCATCCCCTCTGGGGGTGCCGGTTGCAATTCTTCCAGTCTAAAATTGGTACCATTACAAAAGCAACACATCCTACGAAGTGTGCTAAAACAGACGTGCCAAAAATAGTGCAGAATATGCAGTATTATAATCAAAGTAGCACTTAAGTTGCTGTTCAAATCAAAATTAAATTGGAGAAAATTCTCCTCATTACCTGCCTATATAAATTGCAATTTATATATCAATTCAAATGACACAAATTGACTAGTCACCCAAAACACGAGAGCCACAGTAAGTGGTGAAACAAAGGCATCAAAACCCAGAGCAAGTGCCGCAAAACGTCTCTTACCAATCACAGGGCATCCAGGTTCCAACTGCCAAGTTCTAAAATTGACCAAATGGTCACTGCATGACGAATGAACAATAAGGATCTCAGTTGAGGACCGGCGCCACCTGGATGGTCAAATCAGAAAGAAGGGAAAAACTCAGTGGTTGCCAAGACTCGGGTCTCCCCACACATTGATCATCCGCAGCGAGATCCCAATCCTTCGTCGCAACCAATCCGTTGGGTGTCCGAGTCGCTGATGAGTCCCTGTTCGGGCGCCAATTTGTTGAAGTAAGCCTCAGCAAGGCCTACTAGTGCAAGGGGTTCGCCCTTCTCTGCACAAAGTCCTCAGACTATATAGGAAGAAGTTGTCACAGAAACTGAAATAAAAGACAAAGTTTATTAAACCTCATAAGGTGGTACTACAGTTCAAACAGCACCCTTCGGTAATGTTTGAAGTAGCACACTGAACTAAGAGAGCATGGTCCTTTTATACAAACGCAGGGGTTAAAAAGAAGGTGGTACAATTATAGAAGCAAGACTTGTATACATATAAAGTCATATGGAAATGCACAGTCAACAGGTAGGAGGGGCTAACAGTTTTCAAGGACTAGTTGACACATTACTGTCTGTTACTAATTACTAACAGCTGCAGACCTTACTGGCCATGTGTGAAAGTGGGAGATGCTAAATATAACTTTTCACTAGACAGATTTTCAAGAGTAGTTAACAGGAAGGTAGGACAGAGCACATGGCGAGCAGATGGCTGCATGTTGTAGGAGGCTGAACTGGCTTGTAGTGAGTACCAAGGGGTACTTGCACCTTGCACCAGGCCCAGTTATCCCTTATTAGTGTATAGGGTGTCTAGCAGCTTAGGCTGATAGATAATGGTAGCTTAGCAGAGCAGCTTAGGCTGAACTAGGAGACGTGTGAAGCTACTACAGTACCACTTAGTGTCATATGCACAATATCATAAGAAAACACAATGCACAGTTATACTAAAAATAAAGGTACTTTATTTTTATGACAATATGCCAAAGTATCTTAGAGTGTACCCTCAGTGGGAGGATAGCAAATATACACAAGATATATATACACAATAGCAAAAATATGCAGTATAGTCTTAGAAAACAGTGCAAACAATGTATAGTTACAATAGGATGCAATGGGGAAACATAGGGATAGGGGCAACACAAACCATATACTCCAAAAGTGGAATGCGAACCACGAATGGACCCCAAACCTATGTGACCTTGTAGAGGGTCGCTGGGACTATTAGAAAATAGTGAGAGTTAGAAAAATAACCCTCCCCAAGACCCTGAAAAGTGAGTGCAAAGTGCACTGAAGTTCCCCTACGGACAAAGAAGTCGTGTTAGAGGAATAATGCAGGAAAGACACAAACCAACAATGCAACAACTGTGGATTTCCAATCTAGGGTACCTGTGGAACAAGGGGACCAAGTCCAAAAGTCACAAGCAAGTCGGAGATGGGCAGATGCCCAGGAAATGCCAGCTGCGGGTACAAAGAAGCTTCTACTGGACAGAAGAAGCTGAGGTTTCTGCAGGAACGAAAAGGGCTAAAGACTTCCCCTTTGGTGGACGGATCCCGCTCGCCGTGGAGAGTCGTGCAGAAGTGTTTTCCCGCCAAAAGAACGCCAACAAGCCTTGATAGCTGCAAATCGTGCAGTTAGCGTTTTTGGACCCTGCTGGGTCCCAGGAGGGACCAGGAGGTCGCAAATTGGACCAGCAGAAAGAGGGGACGTCGTGCAACACAAGGAGCCCTCTCTGAAGCAGGTAGCACCCGGAGAAGTGCCAGAAACAGGCACTACGAGGATGCGTGAAACGGTGCTCACCCGAAGTCGCACAAAGGAGTCCCACGTCGCCGGAGACCAACTTAGAAAGTCGTGCAATGCAGGTTAGAGTGCCGTGGACCCAGGCTTGGCTGTGCACAAAGGATTTCCGCCGGAAGTGCACAGGGGCCGGAGTAGCTGCAAAAGTCACGGTTCCCAGCAATGCAGCCCAGCAAGGTGAGGCAAGGACTTACCTCCACCAAACTTGGACTGAAGAGTCACTGGACTGTGGGGGTCACTTGGACAGAGTCACTGGATTCGAGGGACCTCGCTCGTCATGCTGAGAGGAGACCCAAGGGACCGGTAATGCAGCTTTTTGGTGCCTGCGGTTGCAGGGGGAAGATTCCGTCGACCCACGGGAGATTTCTTCGGAGCTTCTGGTGCAGAGAGGAGGCAGACTACCCCCACAGCATGCACAAGCAGGAAAACAGTCGAGAAGGCGGCAGGATCAGCGTTACAGAGTTGCAGTAGTCGTCTTTGCTACTATGTTGCAGGTTTGCAGGCTTCCAGCGCGGTCAGCAGTCGATTCCTTGGCAGAAGGTGAAGAGAGAGATGCAGAGGAACTCGGATGAGCTCTTGCATTCGTTATCTAAAGTTTCCCCAGAGACAGAGACCCTAAATAGCCAGAAAAGAGGGTTTGGCTACCTAGGAGAGAGGATAGGCTACTAACACCTGAAGGAGCCTATCAGAAGGAGTCTCTGACGTCACCTGGTGGCACTGGCCACTCAGAGCAGTCCAGTGTGCCAGCAGCACCTCTGTTTCCAAGATGGCAGAGGTCTGGAGCACACTGGAGGAGCTCTGGACACCTCCCAGGGGAGGTGCAGGTCAGGGGAGTGGTCACTCCCCTTTCCTTTGTCCAGTTTCGCGCCAGAGCAGGGCTAAGGGGTCCCCTGAACCGGGGTAGACTGGCTTATGCAGAATTGGGCACATCTGTGCCCAACAAAGCATTTCCAGAGGCTGGGGGAGGCTACTCCTCCCCTCCCTTCACACCATTTTCCAAAGGGAGAGGGTGTCACACCCTCTCTCAGAGGAAGTTCTTTGTTCTGCCATCCTGGGCCAGGCCTGAATGGACCCCAGGAGGGCAGATACCTGTCTGAGGGGTTGTCAGCAGCAGCAGCTGCAGTGAAACCCCAGGAAGGGCAGTTTGGCAGTACCAGGGTCTGTGCTACAGACCACTGGGATCATGGGATTGTGTCAACTATAGAGGGGGCAATTCCATGATCATAGACATGTTACATGGCCATATTCGGAGTTACCATTGTGAAGCTACATATAGGTAGTGACCTATATGTAGTGCACGCTTGTAATGGTGTCCCCGCACTCACAAAGTTCAGGGAATTGGCTCTGAAAAACGTGGGGGCATCTTGGCTAGTGCCAGGGTGCCCTCACACTAAGTAACTTTGCACCTAACCTTTACCAGGTAAAGGTTAGACATATAGGTGACTTATAAGTTACTTAAGTGCAGTGTAAAATGGCTGTGAAATAACGTGGACGTTATTTCACTCAGGCTGCAGTGGCAGGCCTGTGTAAGAATTGTCAGAGCTCCCTATGGGTGGCAAAAGAAATGCTGCAGCCCATAGGGGTCTCCTGGAACCCCAATACCCTGGGTACCTCAGTACCATATACTAGGGAATTATAAGGGTGTTCCAGTAAGCCAATGTAAATTGGTAAAATTGGTCACTAGCCTGTCAGTGACAAATTGAAATAAATGAGAGAGCATAACCACTGAGGTTCTGGTTAGCAGAGCCTCAGTGAGACAGTTAGGCACCACACAGGGAACACATACATATAGGCCACAAACGTATGAGCACTGGGGTCCTGACTAGCAGGGTCCCAGTGACACATAACAAACATACTGAAAACATAGGGTTTTCACTATGAGCACTGGGCCCTGGCTAGCAGGATCCCAGTGAGACAGTGAAAACACCCTGACATACACTCACAAACAGGCCAAAAGTGGGGGTAACAAGGCTAGAAAGAGGCTACTTTCTCACACATGTGGCAGAGATAATGGCTGCCATGAATACAAAATGGATTCAGCGAAATGTTCACAATAGTTTCTAAATACAAGATGTCTCTGCTCCTCCGCCAGATGATGCTAATGCACAGAAGGACAGGGTGACAAAACAAAAAGGGGCAGAAGAGACAGAGGATACACTTGATCAATGGCAGCAACAGCACTACCGTTGGCGTACACAACACACACACACACACACATAAAACACACACAGGGAACCTCCCTACGCACTAGGCAGTGCACTACCAGTCACAATGCTAGTCACCAGGCCATAGACAGGAATACCTATTGCCAATTGCAGCATACATGAGATCAGCAAAGCCCTGCCTAGTAGTGGTTGCCTACTAGCTTGGTTGGAGGTGGTGTTCATCAGCCCTTGCCCAACATGGAACCTACTCTTCAAAGTCTGGCCTGGCCTAGGGGCACCAACAGGCCCACATCTCCCACCTGAAGACCACTCCACGACGCACAAGTAGTATAATGTGAAACTGTACTCACCCCCTTGTGACTGCTGTGATGCCCTCAAGCGCCCATCCAGGTCTCGATAGACAACCGCCAGTAAGGCGAACATCAGGGGGTCAGGGTTCGACAGGCACCCCTTCCTCGTTGGGAGGCCATACCCAGCTGGGCCTCCACCGTCTTCCTTGCCCAGCGTCTCAGGTCCTCCCACTGTTTGCGAAAGTGGGTGCTCCACCTGCCATAGACCCCCAGGGTCTGCACATCCTTCACGGTGGCACGCCATACAGCATTTTTCTGATGGCTGCTGACATGCAGAGAAATAAACATAGTAAAAAGGTATCAGTCATTGTAAGAAAGTACCATCTTGCCTGGCATGTTACCCCCATTTTTACTTGTATGTCAGTTTGTTTTTGCCTGTGTCACTGGGATCGTGCTAGCCAGGACCCCAGTGCTCATAATTGTGGCCTGTATGTGTTCCCTGTGTGGTGCCTAACTGTATCACTGAGGCTCTGCTATCCAGAACCTCAGTGATTATGCTCTCTCTGCTTTTAAAATTGTCACTGCAGGCTAGTGACTATTTTCTCCAATTCTTATTGGCACACTGGAACACCCTTATAATTCCCTAATATATGGTACCTAGGTACCCAGCGTATTGGGGTTCCAGGAGATCCCTATGGGCTGCAGCATTTCTTTTGCCACCCATAGTAAGCTCAGACAATTCTCACACAGGACTGCCACTGCAGCCTGAGTGAAATAATGTCCACGTTATTTCACAGCCATTTTACACTGCACTTAAGTAACCTATAAGTCACCTATATGTTTAACCCTCACTTAGTGAAGGTTAGGTGCAAAGTTTCTAAGTTTGAGGGAACCCTGGCACTAGCCAAGGTGCCCCCACATTGTTCAGGTCAATTTTCCCGGAAATTGTGAGTGTGGGGACACCATTACACATGTGAACTACATGTAGGTCAATACCTATGTATAGCTTCACAATGGTTACTCCGAACATGGCCATGTAACATGTCTAAGATCATGGAATTGTCCCCCCAAGCCAAATAAGGTATTGGGGTGCCAATCCCATGCATTCCCTGGGCTCCAGCATGGACCCCGGGTACTGCCAAACTAGCTCTCTGGGGTTTTCTCTGCAGCTACCGCTGCTGTCAACTCTCAGACAGGTTTCTGCCCTCCTGGGGTCTGGGCATCCCAGTCCCAGGAAGGCAGAACAAAGGATTTCCTCTGAGAGAGGGTGTTGCACCCTCTCCCTTTGGAAATAGGTGTTCAGGGCTGGGGAGGAGTAGCCTCCCCCAGCTTCTGGAAATGCTTTGAAGGGCACAGATGGTGCCCTCCTTGCATAAGCCAGTCTACACTGGTTCAGGGAGCCCCCAGCCCCTGTTCTGGTGCAAAACTGGACAAAGTAAAGGGGGGTGACCACTCCCCTGTCTATCACCACCCCAGGGGTGGTGTCCAGAGCTCCTCCAGTGTGTCCCAGACCTCTGCCATCTTGAATTCAGAGGTTTGAGGTCACAATGGAGACCTCTGAGTGGCCAGTGCCAGCAGGTGACGTCAGAGACCCCTCATGATAGGCTCTTACCTGGTTAGGTAGCCAATCCACCTCAGAGAGCTATTTAGGGTCTCTCCTGTGGGTTTCTCTTCAGATAACGAATGCAAGAGCTCACTAGAGTTCCTCTGCACTTCTCTCTTCAACTTCTGCCAAGGATCGACTGTTGACTGCTCCAGGACGCCTGCAAAACTGCAACAAAGTAGCAAGACGACTAGCAGCAACATTGTAGTGCCTAATCCTGCCAGCTTTCTCAACTGTTTCCTGGTGGTGCCTGCTCTGAGGGCTGTCGGCCTTCACCCTGCACTGGAAGCCAAGAAAAAATCTCCTGTGGGTCGACGGAATCTTCCCCCTGCTAACGCAGGCACCAAAATTCTGCATCACCGGTCCTCTGGGTCCCCTTTCATCTTGACGAGCGTGGTCCCTGGAACACAGAAGCTGGATCCCAGTGACCCCGACAGTCCAGTGGTCCTTCTGCCCAAATTTGGTGGAGGTAAGTCCTTGCCTCCACACGCCAGACAGTTCTCCTGTGTACTGCGTGATCTGCAGCTGCTAGGGCTTTTTTGCACTTTTGCAAGACTTCCTTCATGCACAGCACAGCCCAGGTCCCCAGCACTCCGTCCTGCATTGCTCAACTCGCGGAGTTGACCTCCGGCTTCGTGGGACCCTCTTTTGTTGTGTTGAGATGACCACTGTGCTCAGATTTCTTGAATGCCTGTGCAAGTGCTTCTGTGGGTGCTGCCTGCTTCTGCATGGGCTTTCTGTGTTGCTGAGCACTCCTCTGTCTCCTCCTCCAAAGGGCGACCTTCTGGTCCTTCCTGGGCCCTGGCAGCACCCATAATCTTTAACTGCGACTCTTGCAGCTAGCATGGCTTGTTTGCAGTCTTTCTGTGTGAAACAACTCTGCATCCTCCAGGATGCCATGGGACATTTTCTGACCAAAGGAGAAGTTCCTGCCACCTTACGTTGTTGGAGAATCTCTGGCTTCTTCCACCCGGAGCCAGCCCTTTTGCACCTTCATCTGAGGTATAGTGGGCTCCTGCTCCCCCGGACACTTGTGTGACTCTTGGACTTGGTCCCCTTCCTTTGCAGGTACTCAGTTCCAGGAATCCATCTTCAGTGCTTTGCAGTCAGTTGTTGTCTTTGCAGAATCCCCTATCTCGACTTTACTGTCTTTCTGGGGTAGTAGGATATCTTTACTCCTACTATTCAAGGTCTTGGGGTGGGGTATCTTGAACACCCTTAGTATTTTCTTACACTCCCAGCAACCCTCTACACACTACACTAGGCCTGGGGTCCATTCGTGGTTCGCATTCCTCCTTTGGAGTATATGGTTTGTGTTGCCCTTAGGCCTATTGTCTCCTTTTGCATTATATTGTGTTCTACAGTGTTTGCACTACTTTTCTAAGTGTTTTACTTACCTGATTTTGGTTTGTGTGTATATTTTGTGTATTTTACTTACCTCCTAAGGGAGTATATCCTCTGAGATATTTTTGGCATATTGTCACTAAAATAAAGTACCTTTGTTTTTAGTAACTCTGAGTATTGTGTTTCTTATGATATAGTGTGTGAGAAAACAGGGCTGATTGCAGAGGCCCCATAACTTTTTGCCCCCATTTTCCACTTTTTGCTGGTGTTTTCCTGACTTTAAAGGTGCCCTGGGTACTGCTAACCAGTCCCAGGGCCTGTGCTCTGTGTAAAATGGATATGCAAATTAGGCTAATTATAAGTGGCTAAGTTAACCTACCTATAAGTCCCTAGTATATGGTAGGGCATGTAGGTTTAGGGACCACAGCATAGGTGGTGCACACCTAGGTGCATTGCTGAGGTGCCCAGTGTCATTTTAAAAGCAAGCCTGCCTTGCTGGCTGCTTTTAAATTAAAGTTATATGCAAATTCGACTTTGGAATTAAAGGTACTTCCAAAGTCTTAAACTACCTTATTTTTACATATAAGTCACCCCTAATGTGTGCCCTATGTGCCCCTAGGGCTGGGTGCCATGTAACTATAAGCAGGGACTTTATAAAAATAGATTTATAAGCCCTGGTGAGGTAAAAACAGCCAAATTCGTTTTTCCCTCATTGAAGTAAATGGCCTTCATAGGCTAGAATGGGCAGACTTTATTTTAAATTTTAAAGTCTCCTTAAATGTTGCATACCAAGAATTTGGTATCAAATTAATTGTTGTAATAAATCCTACAACTTCCAGTTGTTGGATTTAATATAACTAGTTCAGGTAAAAAGTTTAGACTTTACCTAAAAAGTTGCCAATTTCAGCTCTGCATTGTTTTTGCTGCTGTGCTCTGATTGGCCAGCCTGCAGCAGCTTCTGCCAGGCTGCCTTGATGAGGTGTGAAGTGGCCAGGCTTCACACAAAGGAATGTGCTTGGGGGAGAGAATCTCCCCTCAGCAGATGGTGAGGCAGGAAGGGGGAGGGCTTCGAAACTGGTCTTCAAAGGCAGAGAAGGACATCTGGAGCACCCAGCAACACCCCCACAGCCTGCAACCCCAGACAGCTAGGTGCCCCCTTGATTAGATTAGGAGAGGGCAGGAGAGGGGTGTGTTTATGATTTTTAGCCACACCAGTGGGTGGGCTCAGCCAGATGTAACCTCCAAAAATCAGATTCAGCCATGTTGGATTTTTAGAGACTGTTGCCTTTTGGGATGGATTTTTGCCACACTTCCCAGGAAGTGGTCATCAGAGGGGGACGACC
This sequence comes from Pleurodeles waltl, assembly GCF_031143425.1. Taxonomy (NCBI): domain Eukaryota; kingdom Metazoa; phylum Chordata; class Amphibia; order Caudata; family Salamandridae; genus Pleurodeles; species Pleurodeles waltl. Next base: position 497,743,075 of record NC_090444.1, read on the forward strand.
CTGTACCTGATTGGAGAACCAGGGCCCCCCTGCTTTTCACCCAGGAGCAAGAATAAAACTGGCAGACCTGCCCCCACACCTCAGATCCCCTCCAGAATTCAACAAGAAAGGAACTAAAGAAGAAGAAGGACTGCCCTGCTGGACCCCTGGCCTGCACCTGGACCCTGCACTCAGAAGGACTGCACCAGCTGCACACTTGGGCTTCACCACAAGAAGGACTTTGCCTGGCTTCAACTGGTTCAAGGAGGGACTCCCTGTTTGCTACAGGTGAAAAATTGCTAAACCAGAGTCCCCTGCACCAACTCCTGAAGAAAGCGACCAGCTGACCACTGTCCAGTGGCCAAAAAGGAGTTTGCGCCAGGTGCATTCTGGGAGTTGAAGTCCGCACCCCCCAAGGACCATCACAGAACTTCTGGACCCTTGGGGTGGGCTGTGGACCCCAAAAGAACCTTAAAAGAACATCTGGGTGAAGCCCCAGAAGTTTGGAAAAGATTTGAGAATTTTTGGAAAAAAGCTCCAGAGAGGGACCGACCCGCCGCGGAAATTCTAGCCGGCTTGCCTCAACCGCGACCCGGCCTGACTTCGTGGTTCGTCCCGGTAAAGAAAAACATCCAAAAAAGAGACTAAGTCCGAAGGTAAAAAGTTGACCGGGACCTCCCAGCCATCGTATCCGAGAAGGGCTCCATGGACGTCGGATCAAGATCCAGGTTTACCCCGGTCGAAGGATTTTCATCCCGAAAAAATGACTAAGTCCGAAGGTAAAAGTCTCCACCGAGGAAACCCACATCGCGTATCCGGACAAGGGCTCCAGGAGGTCGGATTCAACTGGCAGGTTCGTCCCGGTGAAGAAAAACTTCAAAATAAAGACTAAGTCAGAAGGTAACTTTTTAACCGAGGCCTCCCGTGACCTGTAGCCGAGCAGGGCTCCATCGCGGTCGGCCTGAAAGTTTGACTTTGCCCCGGTCGAGGTGCAACCAGATGACCCGATTGGCGCTTTTTGTTTCTAAGCGCTAGAAAAGTAATAATTCTTTAAAAATTCATATCTCCGGTTCCCCTGAACCGATTTTAATCGTTTTTGTGTCATTTTAAAGATAAAAATATAAACTATTTTTATAAATTGGTTTTGGATTTTTAAACTGTTTCCTGTGTTTTATTTAATTACTGTTTTGTGATATTTGAATGCTTTACACTTTGTCTCCTAAGTTAAGCCTTGACGCTCGTTGCCAAGCTACCAAGGGTTGAGCTGGGATTAATTTACTGAGACCTAACTGTACCTAGGTGGAGGTTAGTGGCTTGTTGCTAGGTGTAGGTACCTACCTGCCCTACCAATAACCCATTTTCCAACATAATTGGAAGCAGCGACGGGATCCTGTACTTGTGTTCAATATCACGTTACAGTTTTAGGTAAAACAAATTAAAAATCCTTTAAATTGTCCTAGTGCAAAAATTGTTTTTAATTTTTAATTTGGATTAATTTCAATTATTGAATTTTTGTAATTTTTCTAAATTCTTGTTTCCAATTTTTGCAAAAAGATTTTGTTGACACAAAACTAGGGAACCATGGAGCTTGATCTGGCTAGCCTACCCACATTGACAGTAGTCCAGCTTAGGGGGTTGTGTATTGAAAGAGGGTTGCCTGCAACCACTGATCTCAGGAAGCAAATCCTGATCACATCCCTGACAGCATGGGCTGAGGCCCAAGAGGTAGAGTCAGAAGAAGCTCCAGAGGAGGGAGAAAGAAGGGAGGATGCAAGCTCTAACCACTCAGGGGAGGGAAGGCATCTGACCCTAAGGGAGGACGAGGAAGAACGGTCCTCAGTAAATACAGTCACTAGGGGCAGATCCAAAGCTAGTGGTGGGAAGGGGGTCCTTTCAGGAGGAGAGAACCCATCCATCAGAGAAAGAGAGCTGGAGGCCCAGCTAGCATACATAGCTTTGGAAGCAGAGAAGCTGGCCCTAGAAAAGAAAAAGTGGGCATACAAAGAGAAAAGAGATGGAAGCAGCGATAAAGAAGCTCAGGTGTCCATGGGTGGAGGAGTTTGCCCCAGATTACCCAAGGGGGTAGTTCCTGCTTATGTAGAGGGGGATGACATAGATAAGTGGCTGGGGGCCTTTGAGAGGGCACTCCAAATGAGAAGGGTTAGGCCTCAATACTGGGGTTCCCTTTTGTGGGAGTTGGTCCCCAACTCAGGGAGGGATAGGCTTCTGACCTTAAGGGGGGACGAGGCAGATTCATACCCTAGTATGAAGAGGTGCTTAGCCAAGAAGTTTGGTCTGACCCCAGAGCAATATAGAATGAAGTTCAGGGACACCCAGAAGGTCAGTACCCAGTCTTGGGTTGACTTTGTGGACATTTCACTAAAGGCACTAGAGGGCTGGATTATTGGTAACAAAGTAGATACTTATGAGGGGTTATACAATCTGATCATGAGAGAGCACATCTTGACCAATTGTACCCAAGAAAGGTTACGCCAGCATCTAGTGGACTCTAAGCAGACCAACCCTAGAGAGCTAGGGGAGGCAGCTGATGAGTGGTTGAGAACCAGGGTGGTTGTCAAGTCCCAGGGGGGAGACTCCAAGAAGGGGGGGGACAGGTCCCCAAAAACCTAAGGAGGGAGGTGGTAAGCCCACCACAGAGACTCCCTCTGTACCCCAGAACCCTAAGAAGGAGGAGAGTAAATCCCACTCCCACTCTGACAAGCAGAGACAGGGAGACCCAGGGTTAAAAAAACTCTTGGACAGTAGGGCTTGCTTTGACTGTCAGCAGACAGGTCACTTCAGAGGAGATGCAGCCTGTCCAAGGAAGGTGGTTAGCACTGGGCTGTCCAGTGTAGCCATAGAGGAGGATTCCTCAGATGATGAAGTCCTCCTAGCATTGTGCTGGGAGACAGGACCAGATGGTAAGCTGGTGATCCCTGAGGGTGGGAGTAGGCACTTCTACCACATTCAAGTGAATGGGATCCCTACCACTGGCCTGAGGGACACCTGTGCCAGTCACACTATAGTGAGTGACCGGTTAGTGACGCCAGACATGTATGTCCCAGGAAAGACAAAGAAAGTCAGGATAGCCACAGGGGAGGTCACCTCCAAACCTGTAGCCATAGTGCCCCTAGAGAGGGAGGGTATCCTTGACTGGATTAGGGTGGTAGTCAGTGCTGACCTCCCCGTAGATGGTATCCTGGGCAATGACCTCCCAGAGGTGAGTCTGGTCACAGGGCGCCCCCCCAACCCAAAGTCCTGGGGAGTCAGTCCCTACAGTTAGGAGACAGGGGTCCCCAAGAAAAGGAAAGAAGAAAAGGAAGGGTAGGCCACTCTTAAAGAGAGTTCCAGGGAGCCAAAGGCCTTCTGCCCCAGTAGGGGGGGAGCCCAGAGTTGGCACTGGTGAGGCCTCACCTGACCCCAAGGAAGTCCTGAGTAGTCAGGCAGCTGTCCAGATGCAAGGTGTTGCCCCTGCACTGACAGAAGGGAGAGTGGAAGGAGGGTGTCTGCCACAGGAGGTGGTAGCCCCCCACTCTAGACAGCAAGAGGGGTGCCAGGACCCCAAAGTTGCCCTTAAAGCAGCTCAGCCACCTGTCAGTGGAGAGCTTAGGGTGTGGTTCTGGGTACTGACAGCTGTCAGTAGCCTCTGCTGGGTGCTAGCCTTCCTGGGAGCACTGTACTTGACCTGGGAGGCAGACCCCAGGGCCAATAGCAAAGTAGGCCCCCTGACCCTATTGGTCATGGTGGGGTTGCTCAAGTGTTGGGTGACCTCTTTGGGTAAGCTAGGTGTTGCCCTAGCAAAGTTTGGAGTAGGGGAGGTGGGCACCTCACTACCCAAGTTGGCAGAGAGAAAGGAGGAAGACCCCCCTAGAGGAAAGTTTCAGTTTGTGTTGGGTCCTTTTACTGTTGGGATGGCTTCACTACCCATAGGGAGTGACCCTGACAGGAGGATATAAGGCAGAGTAGGCCCTGCAAAGGGACAGCCAGTTTTCTTCACTGTCTTCCTCGCCTAACAAGCCAGGAAGACTCTCCCAGGGTTGGGCTGAGTCTCCTGGGCGTGTGGGCTGGGGGGGGTTGTGTGAGAAAACAGGGCTGATTGCAGAGGCCCCATAACTTTTTGCCCCCATTTTCCACTTTTTGCTGGTGTTTTCCTGACTTTAAAGGTGCCCTGGGTACTGCTAACCAGTCCCAGGGCCTGTGCTCTGTGTAAAATGGATATGCAAATTAGGCTAATTATAAGTGGCTAAGTTAACCTACCTATAAGTCCCTAGTATATGGTAGGGCATGTAGGTTTAGGGACCACAGCATAGGTGGTGCACACCTAGGTGTATTGCTGAGGTGCCCAGTGTCATTTTAAAAGCAAGCATGCCTTGCTGGCTGCTTTTAAATTAAAGTTATATGCAAATTCGACTTTGGAATTAAAGGTACTTCCAAAGTCTTAAACTACCTTATTTTTACATATAAGTCACCCCTAAGGTGTGCCCTATGTGCCCCTAGGGCAGGGTGCCATGTAACTATAAGCAGGGACTTTATAAAAATAGATTTATAAGCCCTGGTGAGGTAAAAACAGCCAAATTCGTTTTTCCCTCATTGAAGTAAATGGCCTTCATAGGCTAGAATGGGCAGACTTTATTTTAAATTTTAAAGTCTCCTTAAATGTTGCATACCAAGAATTTGGTATCAAATTAATTGTTGTAATAAATCCTACAACTTCCAGTTGTTGGATTTAATATAACTAGTTCAGGTAAAAAGTTTAGACTTTACCTAAAAAGTTGCCAATTTCAGCTCTGCATTGTTTTTGCTGCTGTGCTCTGATTGGCCAGCCTGCAGCAGCTTCTGCCAGGCTGCCTTGATGAGGTGTGAAGTGGCCAGGCTTCACACAAAGGAATGTGCTTGGGGGAGAGAATCTCCCCTCAGCAGATGGTAAGGCAGGAAGGGGGAGGGCTTCGAAACTGGTCTTCAAAGGCAGAGAAGGACATCTGGAGCACCCAGCAACACCCCCACAGCCTGCAACCCCAGACAGCTAGGTGCCCCCTTGATTAGATTAGGAGAGGGCAGGAGAGGGGTGTGTTTATGATTTTTAGCCACACCAGTGGGTGGGCTCAGCCAGATGTAACCTCCAAAAATCAGATTCAGCCATGTTGGATTTTTAGAGACTGTTGCCTTTTGGGATGGATTTTTGCCACACTTCCCAGGAAGAGGTCATCAGAGGGGGACGACCCTGTACCTGATTGGAGAACCAGGGCCCCCCTGCTTTTCACCCAGGAGCAAGAATAAAACTGGCAGACCTGCCCCCACACCTCAGATCCCCTCCAGAATTCAACAAGAAAGGAACTAAAGAAGAAGAAGGACTGCCTTGCTCGACCCCTGGCCTGCACCTGGACCCAGCACTCAGAAGGACTGCACCAGCTGCACACTTGGGCTTCACCACAAGAAGGACTTTGCCTGGCTTCAACTGGTTCAAGGAGGGACTCCCTGTTTGCTACAGGTGAAAAATTGCTAAACCAGAGTCCCCTGCACCAACTCCTGAAGAAAGCGACCAGCTGACCACTGTCCAGTGGCCAAAAAGGAGTTTGCGCCAGGTGCATTCTGGGAGTTGAAGTCCGCACCCCCCAAGGACCATCACAGAACTTCTGGACCCTTGGGGTGGGCTGTGGACCCCAAAAGAACCTTAAAAGAACATCTGGGTGAAGCCCCAGAAGTTTGGAAAAGATTTGAGAATTTTTGGAAAAAAGCTCCAGAGAGGGACCGACCCGCCGCGGAAATTCTAGCCGGCTTGCCTCAACCGCGACCCGGCCTGACTTCGTGGTTCGTCCCGGTAAAGAAAAACATCCAAAAAAGAGACTAAGTCCGAAGGTAAAAAGTTGACCGGGACCTCCCAGCCATCGTATCCGAGAAGGGCTCCATGGACGTCGGATCAAGATCCAGGTTTACCCCGGTCGAAGGATTTTCATCCCGAAAAAACGACTAAGTCCGAAGGTAAAAGTCTCCACCGAGGAAACCCACATCGCGTATCCGGACAAGGGCTCAAGGAGGTCGGATTCAACTGGCAGGTTCGTCCCGGTGAAGAAAAACTTCAAAATAAAGACTAAGTCAGAAGGTAACTTTTTAACCGAGGCCTTCCGCGACCTGTAGCCGAGCAGGGCTCCATCGCGGTCGGCCTGAAAGTTTGACTTTGCCCCGATCGAGGTGCAACCAGATGACCCGATTGGCGCTTTTTGTTTCTAAGCGCTAGAAAAGTAATAATTCTTTAAAAATTCATATCTCCGGTTCCCCTGAACCGATTTTAATCGTTTTTGTGTCATTTTAAAGATAAAAATATAAACTATTTTTATAAATTGGTTTTGGATTTTTAAACTGTTTCCTGTGTTTTATTTAATTACTGTTTTGTGATATTTGAATGCTTTACACTTTGTCTCCTAAGTTAAGCCTTGACGCTCGTTGCCAAGCTACCAAGGGTTGAGCTGGGATTAATTTACTGAGACCTAACTGTACCTAGGTGGAGGTTAGTGGCTTGTTGCTAGGTGTAGGTACCTACCTGCCCTACCAATAACCCATTTTCCAACATAGTGCTATATGATATAAGTGGTATGGTAGGAGGTTTGCATGTCTCCTAGTTCAGCCTAAGCTGCTTTGCTATAGCTACCTCTATCATCCTAAGCTGCTAGAACACTACTAATCTACTAATAAGGGATAACCCGACCTGGCACAAGGTGTAAGTACCATCAGGTACTCACTATAAGTCAGGCCAGCCTCCTACAGTCATACCGTCTGGCCTGTTACACTCATGCCCCACGATATCCCTCCCATCCCCTTACGCATAGACATTGCACACCATACATGCAGCACGCTGCCCAGGACCCTTCAACCATCCCCCCACACGAGGCCCGCACATACAGCACTCCATGCATTCATGCCCCAATTTTGTGCTCACAGTGTACTCACCTGTTGGTCTGGAGGCCCACACAGCATTTGGTACTTGGGTAGGACCTCATCCACCAGTCTCTCCAACTCTGCAGCGGTGAGAGCAGAGGCACTTTCCCCAGTGACACGAGCCATGGTCGTTCCACAAACAGGTCACAGCAGCACTTGCAGTGTAGGTCCTCTCCTGTTGAAGGTCAGGCAGCAAGTGAGTGAATCACTGGCGTACATCACCATTGGCCACTGTAAGCCATAGGGCCCAATTACAACCAATGAGGAGTTGCACGGTGGTACTCGACTCCCTCCCGCAACGGCGCACAACATGAGCTGCATAACTTCATTTCCACCTGTCCATCCACACAGGACAGATGGATGCCATTTCGGGGGGGGCAAACTATGGCACCTAACTGCGTCACAGCACACATAGGCACCATTTGGGCCTATTCAACAATATACTGAGTCAGTCACAACATGCAATGCATTGTACATTTTGGAAATGTTGAATACTGACAAGATGCTCATAGTTTTGCCCCCTAGGTTGCAACCACTGCAGATGAATAGGAGATGGAGACATCCTGCCGTGCACAGGCCCCTGGTGGACTTGGCAACAATGGAAGACAGGCATATTATCCTCACCTACAGACTTGACAGGGCCACAGTTCAAGAGCTGTGGCCCAATTGGAGCCAGGCCTGATATCTACTATTCGTCACCCCACTGGGATCCCTCCTCTTGTGCAGGTTTTATCTGTGCTCCATTTCTTGGCATCTGGTTCTTTCCAAATGACAGTGGGCTTGGGAGCAGGAATGTCACAGCCAATGTTCTCAATAGTGCTAACAAGAGTGTTGTCGGCCCTCATGAAACACATGCGCAGCTACATTGTTTTCCCCCAGGTGGAGGATTTGGCCACAGTGAATCTGACATCTATGCAATGGGACATATCCCCAACATAATTGGGCCAACTGATGGAACACATACTGCCTTTGTCCCCCATGAAGAAATGAACAGGTGGTCAGAAATCGAAAGAGCTTTCACTCGATGAATGTGCAGATAGTGTGCCTGGTGGACCAGTACATCTCCCATGTCAATGCAAAGTATCCTGGCTCTGTGCATGATGCCTTTATCCTGAGGAATAGCAGCATTCCATGTGTGATGGCTCAACTCCAGAGGCATCGGGTGTGGCTAATATGTGAGCCCATGGTTCCCATCCAGTATATGTTGGTGTAAGGAGTTGGTCCTAAGTGTTAGTGTTTGGTCAACAGGTATCCCTTGATATTTGCAGGTGACTCTGGTTACCCCAACCTCTCATGGCTACTGCCCCCAGTGAGGAATACCAGGACAACGGCAGAGGAATGTTACAATGAGGCACATGGGCGAACAAGAAGAATTATAGAGCGAACATTCTGCCTCCTGAAGGTCAGGTTTCGGTACCTCCATCTAACAGGTGGTTCCCTGTGCTACTCACCCAAGAAGGTGTGCCAGATCATCGAAGCATGTTGCATGTTGCACAACCTTGCCTTACAACGCCAGGTGCCTTTTCTGCAGGAGGATGAGGCTGGAGATGGGCGTGTGGCAGCTGCGGAGACGTGGACAGTGATGAAGAGGAGGCAGAGGATGAGGATGTGGACAATAGGACAATAGAACATCAATCATACAACAGTACTTCCAGTGACAAACAGGTAAGACACTGTAACTTCACCTTCCGTTGACAGTTTTGTAATGGATATTGTCACTGGCAGGCTGATATTCCCACTACTATGGCCACTTACTGTACCCTTTGGCATGTCTATTTACAGATATATGTGCCCCACTCTGGCTCCTGGTGTGTTGACTGCAGCAAACTGCAGTCATACCTATTTATACAATTCTGTACAGTTGAATTGCAATGTTTTGCAGATTGTTAAACAAATACATAGTTCAATCCATTGACGGACTCAATACTTTTTTACAAGGGTGTTTACTTATGTGCTAATAAGTGGATGGGGTATTGCTATAGGCTAGGGTGGTGGTGGAGGAGAGTCCAGGGAAGAGTTTCATTCTATTTGTATCACAGGCGCACTGTGCAAGGAGGCATAGGAAGTGGAGCAATGGCAGTTCAAGGTAGACAGGATGACAGAGTGGGACACCAGGGTGAAATTCAGGAGAGTCTTATTTCCTGATTTCCTGCGGGGGGGTCTTGGCAATGTTCTCTGGCTTCTGCCTGGATGGCAGGGACCGTTTGTGTGGTGGTTCACCTTCTGCAGGGGGAGGAGTGCTGATGGCCTGTTGTTTCTGTGGTGGGTCCGCCTGTCCACTAGCGTCATCGGAGATGGAGGGCTTTTCATTGGTTTGGCTAGTGTCAGGGCCCCGGTGGTGTGCCACTGCCTCCCTCATGGTGGTGGCCATGTCTGCCAGCACCCCTGCAATGGTGACCAGGGTTGTGCAGATGTCCCTCAGGTCCTCCCTGATCACAAGGTACTGTTCCTCCTGCAGCTGCTGGGTCTCCTGCAACTTGGCCATTGTCTGGCCCATCGTCTCCTGGGAATGGTGGTATGCTCCCAGGATGTTGGTGAGTGCCTTTTGGAGAGTTGGTTCCCTGGGCCTGTCCTGCCCCTGCTGCACAGCAGTCCTCCCAGCTTCCCTGTAGTCCTGTGCCTCTGTCCCCTGAACCGTGTGCCCACTGCCACTGACCCCAGGTCCCTGATCATCCAGTGTTTGTGTGGTTACCTGGGGGCCCTGTAGTGGTGGACACACTGCTGATTGACGTGTCTTGGGGACAGAGGTATGGGCCCGCTGGGTGGGTGCTGTGGTGGTGTTTCCTGAGGAGGGAGGCTCTGTGGTGGTATGGGACTGTGCCTGGGTAGCCGACTGTCCAGAGGTCCCTGATGGGCCAGGTTGGTCATCATGATCCAGAAGTGCAGAGCAGCTGTCATTACTGTGGGCCTCTTCGGGGGGATGTTGCTAGCATCTCCTCTCCAGTGACGTGGTGTGGGGGACCTGTGGGGGTGTAAATGTAGTGTTATTGTTTCTGCGTTTGACATCTTGTGCATGGGTGTGTTGCCCTGTATGGTTGTGATTGTCCTGGCAGCTTGTGTGAGTGGTGGTTTGGTTGGATAGGTGATTGTCTCAAGTGTGTATGCTTTTGTGATGGGTGTCCATGCAGGTCTGTGATGGGTGTCCAGGAATTGGTGTTGCATGCAGGGCTTGGTAGTGAGAGGGGTGGGTTGTGATGGTTGGGTGTGTGGGAGGTGGTGGAGTGATGGGAGTGAGAGTGAGGGTGAGGGTGGGGGTATGTTATGGCATGCAGGTAGGGGGGTGAAAGTAGTAAAGATTTAACTTACCAGAGTCCAGTCCTCCTGCTACTCCTGCCAGGCCCTCAGGATGCAGTATTGTCAAGACTTGCTTCTTCTGTGTTGTTAGTTGTGGGGAAGAGGTGGGGGTCCACCGCCAGTCCTCTGTACTGCTATCTGGTGTCTTGCTACCACAGAACGTACCTTCCCCCGTCGGTCATTCCACCTCTTCCTGATGTCATCCCTTGTTCTTGGGTGCTGTCCCACAGCATTGACCCTGTCCACGATCCTCCGCCATAGCTCCATCTTCCTATCAACGGATGTCTGCTGCACCTGTGCTCCAAATAGCTGTGGCTCTACCCGGATGATTTCCTCCACCATGACCCTTAGCTCCTCCTCTGAGAACCTGCTGTGTCGTTGTGGTGCCATGGGTGTAGTGTGAGTGGGATGATGTGTTGGGGTGTGTGCTGTGAGGTTCGTGGATGGTGTATGGGTGATGGTGTTCTGTGGCTCTAGTTCTGTGGGTGCTCTTGGTGTGTCTCTCCTTCAGTTATCATTTTTTTTTAATTGTAAAGGGTTTTGGGAAATGTGTGTGTGTGTTTTATAGTGGTATGGATGTGGTGTGTGTATGCGTGTCAGGTGTGTGTTATTGAAAATGTGTCCAATGTGGTGTTGTTTTGTTAGGTTGTGTGTATTTTGTGCACGGCAGTATGTACCACCAATGGTTTAGCGCCATTGAGTGCCCGCTGCTGTGATTTGTGGGTCATAATGCTGTGGGCATAGTTCTGTTGGCATAACGGTGTTGGTTTTGCTACTGCCATTTTATCACTGACCTTTGGTCTAGCAGACTTGTGTGTGTGTCTGTATAGTGGCGGATTGCTATGTGTGTGTGTCATAATAGGGGTAGCGGTAAACCACTGTGGCATAATGAGGGTCATAATGTCTTGGAAAGTGGATTATAAGTAAGAGCAGGTAGCAAAATTAATCATTGCTCAACCGTTGGTATCTAGGCCCATGAGCAGATAAACTTAACTTAAGGGACAAGTTTGTAAAGCATTTAATATAAACAAAACAGTAAATATGTAAAACACAAAACACAATTTACAAAAACAGGAAATATTTGTATCTTTAATTGACATAAAACCAATAAAAATGCAATGTAGGGAACCTGAGATTAGAGTTTTTAAAGACTATGGCCTTTGTTATGAGTTTTGTGAGTGGCAGAGGTCTGTATGTTTTGCAGCTTCATGTATGTCTGGTGTATGTTTGAATGTGTGTTGCTTAGCAGGTGTTCGGTGTTCGGATGAATGTGTACGTTTGGATTTGATGGGTGTTATCTTGCATTTAGGTGTGTATTTGAGTGAGTTTGTTTGCTTGGTTGAGTGTGCTGTTGGCCTGGATGTTGTGAGTATGGTGCAGTTGGGTATGGTGGTGGTTGTGGAAGTGCTAGTTGTTGTAGTGATTGTGGGTATGCTGGTGGGCATTGGTGTGGTGGTAGTTGTAGTTGTTGTTGTAGTGCTTGTGTCTTTGGTGGTTGGTGTTGTAGTGGTGGTGCTTGTGGGTATGGTGCTGAGTGTAGTGGCTGTGGTGGTAGTTCTGGGGCCTGTAGGTGTATTGTCAGTAGTGTATGTTTGTTGGATGGGTGTTTGTATGTGTTTCTTTGTGTGTTTGTGTTTATGTGTGTGTGTGCTGCTTGAGTCTGTTGAGTAGGTACCTGGTGCAAGGGTGCCTACATTGACACTAAACAGCCCATTGTGTGCCAGCACCGGGGAAAGGACAGGAATATTCCACATTGGGATTCCTACCTTTTTTCCTGTTCCACAGCCTAGCAAGGTAGCATACTGCTCTGTGCTTCACTTGGCCATAAATATGGCCCTAAGTGTATCTGATGTGGATTTAGGAGGTATGTTTGAATGTAGCTTGTGGCTTTAAGCAGCCAGACAACCATAGTACGTGGTTTAGCTCACAGGTCCACAAATCCATCACAGATCCACTGCAGATTCTCCGTAGTGTGAAATATAAAAAGGAGAAGATTTATGAAAAGTGACTCTGCACCAATTTTCTTGTGCTCCTTAGCGCCCCCCTGAGGCCACCATGTATGCGCCGTATTCAATGTATGGTGCACCATGGTGGTAATTAGGGACCTAGCATCAGAAATTTTGACAAAATGTTGACGCTAATACTGCAAGGCACCCAGCCTCCTTTTAATGTCTGCTCTGAGCAGGTGTTAAACAACCTTGAAAAAACAACGCAAATAAATCTGTTAAATTTCTTTGCACCATTTGTACGGCCTCCCCCTAATGGGGGAAGGTCCCTTTTGTATACATTGTGCCTGGCACAGGCATGAAGTAGCGCAGAGGATTACAAAGTGGCACAATGCATGCATTGCCCCACTCTGTAAATATAGTGCAGCATTTTTGGCCTTCTAAAGCCACATTAGCATTGAAAAAATTACGGTAATGTGGCATTTGAATGGCGCTTTTGAACCTTTGAAACATTGTATGTTACTCACATTTTCATAATTAGCGTTGGTAATAATTAATGAATTGTAAAGAAAATATAGGGTCTGTTACAACCCGGGCGGTAAATGCCACCTACCACTATGCTGACGGCCACCAACATACCGTGACCGCAGCGGTAATCCGCTATGGGTATTATGACCCACACAGAGAAATCTGCCACTATACAGACACCCACACAAGTCCGCCACACCAAAGGTCAGTGATAAACTGGCGGTACCAAAACCCACACTGTTACGCCAAGAGGAACACACCCACAGTATAACGACCCACGAATCACCACAGCATTTTTTTCAACCGTGGTAAACTATTGGTGATGCACACCGCCACGCTCAAAATACACACACGTTTACAAAACCCCACCACATTGGACAACTCAAACTACACACACCTGACACACATACACACACCACACCCACACACCCACACCAATATAAAACACACACCCACACTACCTACAACCCTTTACAACCCAAAGGATTTGACAACTGAGAGAGAGACAAGGCAGGAGCACCCACTCAATCAGAGGCACAGAACACCATCACCCGTACACCATCCACACACCTCACACCACAAACCACAACGCATCACCCCACACATCCTCACACCTACCAATCACACCACATCCATGGCAACCCAAAGACACCACAGGTTTTCTGAGGAGGAGCTAAGGGTCATGGTGGAGGAAATCATCCGGGTAAAGCCACAGCTATTCGAATTACAGGCGCAGCAGACGTCCATTGCAAGGAAGATGGAGCTATGGCGGAGAATCGTGGACAGGGTCAAAGCCGTGGGACACACCAAAGAACCAGGGATGATATCAGGAAGAGGTGGAACGACCTACGGGGTAAGGTGCGTTCCTTGGTTGCAAGACACCAGGTAGCAGTACAGAGGACTGGCGGTGGACCCCCACCTACTCCACCACAACTAACAACATGGGAGAAGCAAGTCTTGACAATCATGCATCCTGAGTGCCTTGCAGGAGTAGCAGGAGGACTGGACTCTGGTAAGTCAAATATTTACTACTAAACCCCCCACCCTACCTGCATGCCATCACAAACTCCTACCCCTACCCTTACCACCATCACTCCACCACCTCACATATACCCCAACATCACAACCCACCCATCCCAATACAAAGCCCTGCATGCAACACCAATGCATGGACACTCATCATAGACCTGCATGGACGCCCATCACCACAGCATGTCCCTCACAGAGATTCACCCAGCACACAAAACCACCATGAACACAAGCCCAAGCTGACGGGGAAATTACAATCATAAAGGGAAACACACCCATACACAAGATGGCACACGCAGATACATTAACACTGCATTTGCATCCCCACAGGATTCGACTCAAAGTCACTGCCTCCCTCCTCAGGAAACACCAGCATAGCACCCACCCAGCAGGCCCATGCCACTGTTCACAGGACACGTCAATCAGCAGTGTGTCCACCACTACAGGGACCCCAGGCAATCCCACAAAGGACAATCAGGGACCTGGGATCAGTGACAGTGGGCACACAGTTCAGGAGACAGAGGCACAGGATAACAGGGAAGCTGGGAGGACTGCTGTGCGACAGGGGGAGAACAGGCCCAGGGAACCGACTCTCCATGAGGCTCTCTCCAACATCCTGGGAGCATACCACCATTCCCAGAAGACCATGGGCCAGATACTGGCCAAGCTGCAGGAGACCCAGCGGCTGCAGGAGAGACAGTACCTAGGGATCAGGGATGACCTAACAAACATCTATACCACCCTGGTCACCATTGCAGGGGTGCTGGCTGACATGGCCAACACCATGAGGGAGGCAGTGGCACAACAACAGGCCCCTGACACTAGCTACACAGATGAACAGCCCTCCACGTCTGCTGGCGATAGTGGACAGGAGGCCCCGCCACAGGACCAACAGGCCACCAGCACCCCACCCCCAGCAGAAGGAGAACCACCCTGCAAACGGTCCCTGCAATCCAGGCAGAAGACAGAGAACACTGCCAAGACTGCCGCCAGGGAATAAGACTCTCCTGATTGTCACCCTTCTGTCCCACTATGTCCCCCTATCAACCTTGGACTGCTATTACTCCCCTTCTTATACCCCCTTGGACAATGCACCTGCGATACCAAGAGACTGGACTCTAACTGGACTTTCCTCCACCATCACCCCTGCCATTGCACATCCCCCTCTAGTTATGAGCACTGAAATAAACACCCTTGGATCAAATACAAGTACAGAGTCCGTCAATTGATTGCAAAATGTATTTGGTTAACAAGCTGTAAACATTACAATCCATATGTCCAGTTATATATGCATTGGTATGACCTTTAGTGGGCAGCAGTACACAAAGAAGGAACCAGAGTGGGGCACAGGAATCTGAAAATAGAGATGGCAAAGGGTAAAGTCAGTGGCCAGAGACATAGGGTAAGAGGCTGTCTTGTACATTGTCCAACAGTTAACTGAAATGTAGTATGAACGAACAATGTCTTACCTGTGTGTCACTGGAAGTATTGCAGAATAATGTTGCTCCTGTTGTCAACAACTTCTTCCTCTGCCTCCTCTTCCTCACTGTCCACAGGCCCCACCATTGCCACAAGACGATCTCCAGGCTCATCCTCCTGCAGAAAAGGCACCTGGCATCTCAATGCCAGGTTGTGCAACATGCAACAGGCAACGATGATCTGGCACACCTTCTTTGGTGAGTAGTACAGGGATCCACCAGTCAGATGGAGGCACCAGAATCTGGCCTTCAGGAGGCCAAAGGTCTGTTCTATAATCGTCCTTGTATGCCCATGTGCCTCACTGTAATGTTCCTCTGCCCTTGTCCACACCAATGAAAAGCCCTCCATCTCCGATGACGCTAGTGGACAGGCGGACCCGCCACAGAAACAACAGGCCATCAGCACCCCTCCCCCTGCAGAAGGTGAACCACCACACAAACGGTCCCTGCCATCCAGGCAGAAGCCAGAGAACATTGCCAAGACCCCCCCCCCCAGGAAATAAGACTCTCCTGAATTTCACCCTGGTGTCCCACTCTGTCATCCTGTCTACCTTGAACTGCCATTGCTCCACTTCCTATGCCTCCTTGCACAGTGCGCCTGTGATACAAATAGAATGAAACTCTTCCCTGGACTCTCCTCCACCACCACCCTAGCTTATAGCAATACCCCATCCACTTATTAGCACATAAGTAAACACCCTTGTAAAAAAGTATTGAGTCCGTCAATTGATTGAACTATGTATTTGTTTAACACTCTGCAAAACATTGCAATTCAACTGTACAATAATGTATAAATAGGTATGACCTGTAGTTTGATGCAGTCAACACACAAGGAGCCAGAGTGGGGCACATATATCTGTAAATAGACATGCCAAAGGGTACAGTAAGTGGCCATAGTAGTGGGAATATCAGCCTGCCAGTGACAATATCCATTACAAAACTGTCAATGGAAGGTGAAGTTACAGTGTCTTACCTTTTTGTCACTGGAAGTACTGTTGTATGATTGATGTTCTATTGTCCTATTGTCCACATCCTCATCCTCTGCCTCCTCTTCATCACTGTCCACGTCTCCGCAGCTGCCACACGCCCATCTCCAGCCTCATCCTCCTGCAGAAAAGGCACCTGGCTTTGTAAGACAAGGTTGTGCAACATGCAACATGCTTCGATGATCTGGCACACCTTCTTGGGTGAGTAGCACTTGGGTGAGTACCTGTTAGATGGAGGTACCGAAACCTGACCTTCAGGAGGCTGAATGTTCGCTCTATAATTCTTCTTGTTCGCCCATGTGCCTCATTGTAACATTCCTCTGCTGTTGTCCTGGTATTCCTCACTGGGGTCAGTAGCCATGAGAGGTTGGGATAACCGGAGTTACCTGCAAATATCGAGGGATACCTGTTAGACACACACTAACCCTTAGGAACAACCCCATACCCAGACACCTACTCATACTGTGTTGTGACCTTTAGCATACACTGAACCCTGCTCATGGGGCTACCTAGGGGCTACCTTAGGGGTGCCTTACTTGTATAAAAAGGGAAGGTTTAGGCCTGGCATGTGTGTGCACTTACCAAGTCAAATTGGCAGTGCAAGACTGCACACACAGATACTGCAGTGGCAGGTCTGACACATGTTTACAGGGCTACTTATGTGGGTGGCACAATCAGTGCTGCAGGTCCACTAGTAGCAATCGAGTTACATGCTCTGGGCACCTATAGTGCACTGTACTAGGGACTTACTATTAAATCAAAGGTGCCAATCATGGCAAGCAAATTACACATACACTTTATATGGGAGCACTTGCACTTTAACACTGGATGGCAGTGGTAAAGTGTCCAGAGTATCAAAAACAGCAAAAACAGAGTCCAGCACACATTAACAAACTGTGGAACAGAGGCAAAAAGTTAGGGGAGACCATGTCAAGGATGGCAAGTCTAACACCTCTTGTCTTTTATTTCCTTAAGGTAAGGAACAACAATTGTGAAATCATCATCATTGAGAGAGATTAATATTGTTTTTGTTCAACATATTATGTGCAATGATAACCATTTTTCAAATTGTATCTTTCATTTTAGAGAAACATAATTACAATTGAAGGCAGTAGTATTTTAATGGAGTTTGTAAATAAAATTCAAAAGTTTAAATTTTCTTCTCACATCATATTATATTATGTATTATTATTATTAAGCACATATGGAATGCACAGACAATTTCAAGGTAAAACATTTTTTTTCATCCTAAGGATATATACTAGGACTGTTTAGCATATTTATCTATTAGTCATAAAATACATGGAATAACAATGTCAGGTTTGCTAACAAAATAATAAAAATCGGTTGCATAGGTTGATGATTTAAGAACTAAGTTTTGGAGAGATGCCTTTATTTTCTTCTGAATATACAGTTACCAAAGTAAAGGCTCAATGGATAAGATGGATAAACAAAGGGGGATAACAGCCAACCCTGCTTCATTCCTTTAAATAGTTTAAAAGACGATGAAGAAGTACCATTTATAAAATGTTTGGCAGAAAGCTGAGAGCTCTAAACGTCTTTATGATATGAGAACTTAAATTTAAATGAAAATGCCAATTAACCTTCTCAAAAAAGTTCTCAGTATCAATTGCAAGCAAACCAAAGGATGATTGAAGGGAAGAAAAATATTCTTAAACATAACAAATTCATTTGATATTCTTTACTGACAATATGTCATCCAGATTTATCAGTATTTTATTAGTCTTTTTGTTAGAATTTTAGAATATATATTACAACAATGATTTACCAAGATATCAGTGATAGTTTGAAACTACAGTTCAAACCTTGCCTGGATTAGGTAGTACTATTGTTAATGTTTTTGTGAAGGATCAAGACACAACTCCTTTGTTAATAAATGCCATAGATAATTTACAAGGATGTTATACAAGTTGGGTAGGATAAATGTTATTCATGTCTGCTGGTATCCCACAGTTAATAGTATTAATATATTTGTCAATTTTAGCACTTGTTTATTGGACTGCAACATCACATGTAGATTGCAAGATTAAAGTGACTCAATTTCATTACAGTGGATTTCTTCAGGTTGGTTATATAATAGAGAAAATAATTTTTGAACTTCATCACTAATTTCCTTAGTACAAACTAGTGTATATCTATCTTTTCCACAAATTAAATAGATATGAGTCTTATCTTTTTAATGCAGAGCTAATTGGCATGTAATTTATCTGGCTTATTCAAATTAAAATAGAGTTAAGGCTTTATGGTCTGATACTAGCATGTCAGCTCTTTTATTAACTAATACTATATATATTTGTTACAGAGGATCTGCACCCTCAATCTAGAGGAATTATCATTAGTGTTGATAAAAATGTGTTCAAATTTAATTGTGCTTCTGTCCGAACATGCTAAAATTTAAGACACAATTGCTACCTTAACCGTATTGCACAATTTCAGATAACATTTTATCTTTACTGTCATCTATCAGAAACATAACAGGATTCATCCCCCACTGAGGATGGAAAACACAGAAGTCATCTAAATTAACACAAATAGAAATGAAAGTATGATCTGATCAATTTGATCAACTCTGATATTGAAAATTAAGTGCCATAAATTTCTAGATGATAAAAAATAGTCGATTTGAGAAAATTGAGATTTAAAGGAAAAAATTATCCATTTGTGTGAGTCTCCAAATCATTTAAACATAAAGAAGCAGCAAAAAGAGAAACTTTCCCAAGCTTTGAATGTCTGAGTTACTTTTTCTCCAAAGAGTGGGACGGACATAAATATTAATCAAAAGCAAGATTAATCTATCCAGTTTGATTTTACCATAAATAAATCTAAAATCAGAAACAATTTGTTTCTCAGGAACTTGTAGCTGACGGTCCTTTAAAAGGAAAATTGCAACACCATTCTTTTTTTCCCAGCAGCCCGAGATGAAACAAAATTTCAAACCCAACCTTTACTTTCATAAGTTAAAGTCTTATCATTGATATAAGTTTCTTTTAGAAGGCATAAAGTGCACATATCTAAAGAAATATTCTAGTATTTTCTTATGCTTGACTGGATGCCTTAACACATTAATAGTTAAAGAAGCATTTTGTTGTAATGTGAATTATCCGTCAGGGAAGCAAAGTAGGAAAAAGTTAAAAGAGATGCAGAATACAAAGCACAGAGGGGCATATTTATAATGCCCTAACCCAAACTTGCCCCACATTAACGTCATTATTTTTTATGTTAATGTGGCCCAACGAGGCATGGCATGCATTGCACCACTCTGTAACCCTTTGCCCTACATTAAGCCTGCACCAGACATAATGTATGCAAAGGGGGCGTTCCCCATTAGAGGAGCCGTAAAAAATGGCAATTTTTTACATCACTTTTAACACCTGCGCAAGACCAGGCTTTAAAAAGGGGCTTCCTAGCTTTAGAATGGCACCCTAAGGACTCTGCAGGAGTAGCGCCAATATTTTGGCACTACTCCTGCAGAGTACATCAATAGTGTCATGAAAAATGATGCTATTGTCCCCTACCATATGCCATGGTGCATCGTATTTTAAATATGTCGGGCACATGGTGGTGGTAGGGAAGTGTTAAGGGGCGCAGGGAAAGTGGTGCTTAACTCGGTACAGCGCCACTTTCCAGAAATCTGCCCCCAAATGTCTCACCAATATTAAAGACCCCAGTGGCTCTCACAACTAAGCTAAACTAAAATAAACAAGACACAGAACAAATAACATGTAACAAAGATAATGAAATATACTATTCAGGACTGAAGTATTAAAATGCAGGTCAAAGAACAACTAACCCCGTAAACTCACCATTCAAATTCTTATCATAAACAATCAGGTCTGCTGCACAATTCATGGTCTTGGCAATGTTAATTTTCCAGCTTTTCATAGCATATGGATCAGAAATGCTATATTTGTATCAACAAGACTGCAAAATATTTGGAAATAGTTACCTTTTTCCCAAAATCTTGGTGTATAAAGATTTACAGTCAGGCCCTGCGCCCAAACCCACACTGGATGCCAACCTCACATGGAGCTTGGCCTGGAACAAAGTCTGGACACAAGGAAAAGGTCCTCATGCTCTGTAATGGCAGCTGCAAGGATGTTTTCAAAGTGACAGCTAGTCAATAGGGTTTTTCAGCACCTCAGGACAAATTCAGCTGTACTGAAAAGGCCAACAGTAACAAAAGCTCTTTTAGTCAATCAGAGGCCCTTACCATTGGATACCTGTGAGAGCAACTGCCCAGATATCACCATATTTTAACCCCTCCATGACCACCCTAAAATATCATTTAAAAATGAAATCCTTTGAAAACGCTTAGCCGAATTTACACCGAATAATAAAGAGACAAACTTTATTAATAATGTTTTCTTTTTGACACATTTGGTGTGTTTCTCTACAGCCATTTTGTTCTGTAACAGTTCCCTAGCATTTTTTATTAGAATTAATATAGGAAAAAAACATTTTGCCCCCTCCATTTTTTGTGCCCCACTCCCACTTCATATAGAAGCCGAAGTGGCTGTTCTGTTTTGGGGAAAGTTTTTCTGAAGATTCATGAAAAGGAGCATTCATTTTTCCATAGAAATCACAGCTACTGCCAAAAGGCTGAACAGAATTAGACCAGATTTGTCAGAAAAGATTTTGGTCCAGAAAGCTAGCGTTTTGTGTTTGGTGTAAATCAATTCAGTATTTTTTGCAAATGAGGGTTTAAAAAAGGTATATTTTACACTGCAGAGAATCTGCAGTGGACCTGTGATGGATATGTAGACCTGTGAGCTCAAACATGTATTGTGGTTGGATGGCAACTTTAAGCCACAGTTAACAATTAAACATAACTCTGAAACCCAAATCAGGAACACTTAGAGCCATATTTTTGGCAAAGTGAAGCGTTGAGCAGCAAAAAACAAAACAACCAAAGTACACTGTTCCATGAAAAGAGAAGGAAAGAAACTAGGGGGACCTGAGATATCAGGAGCAAGGACCCTCAAGAATCACAATGGATGACAGTCATCCATTGTGATGCTTGAGGGTCCTTGCTCCTGATATCTCAGGTCCCCCTAGTTTCTTTCTTTCTCTTTTCATGGAACAGTGTACTTTGGTTGTTTTGTACCATTGTAGGGAGAGTGTACACTGGACCAATCAATCTCCCGGTCCCTTCCCCCCTCTTACATTACGCGTTGAGCAGCAAGTCACCTTTCTGAGCTGTGTCACAGAAAAAAAGGCAGGAATCCCAATATGGTGCACTCCTGTCCTTTCCCCGGTGCTGGCACACAAAGGGCTGTCTAGCGCCAATGTAGGCACCCTTGTACCAAGCACCTACTCAAAAGACACAAGCAGCACACACACACACATAACCACAAACAAAAACAGCCATCCAACAAACATACACTACTGATACTAAACCTTCAGGCACCACAACTACCACCACAACCACCACATACCCACAAGCACCACCACCACAACACCAACCACCACAGACACAAGCACCACAACCACAACTACAACTACAACCACACCAATACCCACCAGCATAGCCACAATCACATAAACTACTAGCACATCCACAACAATCACCATACCCAAATGCACCACAATCACAACATCCAGCTCAACAGCACACTCAACCAAGCAAACTCACACAAATGCACACCTAAATGCAAAACAACACCCATCAAATCCAATCGTACACAGTCATCCGAACACCAAAAACCTGCTAAGCCACATACATTAAAACATACACCAGACACACATGCAGCTGCAAAACATACAGACCTCTGCCACCCGCCAAACTCATAATAAGGGCCTTAGCCTTTAAAAACTCTAATTTGAGGTTCCCTACATTGCATTTTTATTGTTTTGATGTCAATGAAAGATAAAAACATTTCCCATTTTTTGTAAATTGGTGTTGGATTTTTATTGTGTTTTGTGTTTTACATATTTACTGTTTTGTTTATATTAAAATCTCTACACACTTGTCTCTTAAGATAAGTTTGACTGCTCGTGGGCTTAGACACCAAGGGTTGAGCAAGGATTAATTTAGCTACCTGCTCTTACCAATTATCCACTTTCCAAGACATCATGGCCCTCAGTACAACCCTGGCGATCGGGTGTTAAAGCGGCGGTACCACCGCCAACAGGCCGGTGGTAAAAAAAATGGGATCACGACCACGGAGGAAACTGCCAACACAGACAGCCACCTTAATACTCCGAACGCCATGGCGGTAGCAACAAACACTGTGGCAGTCACCGCCAACAGACAGGTGGAAAACAATGTACC
Organism: Pleurodeles waltl; assembly: GCF_031143425.1. Classification (NCBI taxonomy): domain Eukaryota; kingdom Metazoa; phylum Chordata; class Amphibia; order Caudata; family Salamandridae; genus Pleurodeles; species Pleurodeles waltl. The sequence goes on from NC_090444.1 coordinate 497,765,540, forward strand.
ACCCACACATCACAACCTCCAATCTGCCAGCGTTTCCGGGGCGGTACCAACGCCATCAAAAGCACGGCAGAAACAGTACTTGGAAGTGAAACCACTCACCTGTCGACACTCAACGAAGAACCAGGATGCCATGGATCCCGAGTTATAGGTCTTGCCGATGCTGCTCTACCTCCTCATCTACCAGGAACATCAAAGACGGCAGTGAAGACAACGGTGAGTACTGCACCTACTACACAGGGGAGGTGGGAGGAAAAAGAGACTGACACACACACACACAACACACAACACCCCCATCCCCACCTCCACCCACACCCACAACACCATACACACAAACACATGCAACAACATTACATATACACCCCGTAACCCCCTGGAAGAACGCAAGGACAAAAGGAATTGAGTCAAATTAGTGATATTTTAGAAATAGGCAGACATACTATAGAGTTTGGAAAACAGTATTAACACAAATATACAATATGTACAGAAGGCCGTACATTGTCCATTCACAAATGTCCATGGGCCACTGGGCCATAAATCATGGACCAAGCCCACACTTGACTCCTGCCTCAATACGGAGAGAACACTGCAGGGGCATCAGGTCGTAAACCACATGCACCTCAGGGGACGAGGAAGGGGGGGCCACGTCAGCCGGAAGACGGGACAATGCCACTGCTCCAGGAGGGGGCTACGTGCCCACAGCGATGTCCTGGGGAGTGCAAGGTCACAGTCTCTCAAGTGGGTGGTTTGCCCACTGCTTGGTCCTGGGGAGTGCAAAGCCACAGTCTCTCAAATGGGTGGTTTGCCCACTGCTTGGTCCTGGAAAGTGCAAAGCCACAGTCTCTCAAGTGTGTGGCTTCTCCAAAGGTTCTGGAGGGGGATTTGTGCCCAGTGTGCTTCATCCTGCCAAGGACAGGGTGGGTGGATGCCTTTCTCCACTGGTTCTGGAGGGGTCTTTGTGCCCAGTGTACTTCATCCTGCCCAGGATTGGGTGAGTGGATTCCTTTCTCCACTGGTTCTGGAGGGGGTCTTGTGCCCAGAGTGCTTCGTCCTGCAAGGATTGGGTGAGTAGATGCCTTCCTCCACTGGTTCTGGAGGGGGCCTTGTGCCCAGTGTGCTTCATCCTGCCAAGGATGAGGTGAGTGGATGCCTCTCTCCACTGGTTCTGGAGGGGCCTTTGTGCCTAGTGTGCTTCATCCTGCCAAGGATAGCGTGAGTGGATGCCTTTCTCCACTGGTTCTGGAGGGGACCTTGTGTCCAGTCTGCTTCATCCTGCCAAGGATTGGGTGAGAGGATGCCTTCTCTACTGGTTCTGGAGGGGTCCTTGTGCCCAGTGTACGTCATCCTGCCAAGGATAGGGTGAATGGATGGCTTCTTCCACTGGTCCTGGAGGGGGCATTGTGCCCTGTGATGCAGTTCTTGGGGAGGGCAAGGTCACGGTCTCTTACCTGGGTGTCACACTCACATGCTTTGCGGGGGCCAGGACTCACAACAGCCCATGGAGGCAGTACTACACACTGTCCTCTGGCGGTGACGGCTGCTCAGTGGGGGCTGGTGTCGGTGCTGGCAGTAGTGGGGGGAGGCTCCAGCCCATCCCCTGCAGCCTCGGACGGCCACCCACTGGGGCTGCTGCTGCTGGTAGTGGTGCTACTGTAAGCAGTGCAGGTGGCGGTGCTTGCAGCGGTGCTTGCTGTGGGGCTGCTGGTGGTGCTGGCCGTGGTGCAGGTGCCGGTGCTGCCAGTGGTGGAGGGAGGCTCCAGCCCTTCTCCTTCAGGACGGCTGCCCACTGGGGATGCTGCTGCTGACAGTAGTGGTGGCAGCGGCGGCACAGGTGGTGGTGCTTGCGGCGGGGCTGCTGGCGGTGCTGCACGCAGTGCAGGTGGCGAGGCTGGCGGTTCTGCTGATCGGCACCTGGGCTTCAGGTGCATCCTCCATTGACTGAAGTGCCTTGCTTTAGGTTTTCTGCCCCTTCTTCACCTTGGCTGATGCTGTTTTGCCCTTGGCTCTGTCAGCTGGAGGTTTGGAGGAGGCCTTGCTGGGTGGGTCGTCATCTATGCCCCTGCTGCGTGATGGCCCCTTCTTCACCTTGGCAGGTGGCGGTATGGTTTGTTCCTTTGCAGGGGTTGGTGGTACACTGGCTTTCCTGACGGGTGCCCCCTGTGAACCTCTGGGAGCTGCAGGGTCCACAATGGACGGCGACTTGGTGGCTGAGGTGCTGGGCTGGGTTCTGGACACGCTGGCCTGGGGGGAATGACGGGGGAGGGAACAGGTCAATGTTAGCTAGGAAATATTTTTTAGACACACTGGGTCGGGACGAGGGAGAGGGTTTGGGAGTGGAGGAAGAGGAAGTGGTTGTAGGAGGTGTCTGCCTGCTGAGTTTGGGTGAAGGTGCATGTGGTGGATGCTGTTGTGAGGTGGATGGCTGTTGGGTGGGTGTGTGCTTGCGTTTGTGTACTTTGGGAGGAGGGGTTACAGACACAGTGGGAGAGGACACTGTGTGTATGGTTGTGGGGATGGTAAGTGCTCCTGAGGGGTGTGTTGTGATGGGCATGCTGGTGATGGCGGTAGTGGATGAGGAAGTTGTGCATGCAGGTGTGAGTGGAGACGATACTGGGAGGGAGGTGGACGACAATGAGGAGGGGGACACAGTGGAGGCAGTAGATGTTGGTGTGTCTGCATGGGGATGGTGCTTGTGTGAGAGCCTGTGGGATGATGTGTGGTGCTTGTGTTTGCCTGAGCCACTCTGTGTGTTGTCTTTTGTGCATGCTGGTCTGAAGATGTGCTTGGGATAGGCTGGGGTTGAGGGGATTGTGACTGGGTAGAGAAAGTTGGAGGGGGAGGCTAGACACAGGGACAATGGCTGCCATCAGCGCTGAGGCCAGAGCATGAAATGCTCTCTGTTGTGCTGCCAAGCCAGAGTGAATGCCCTCCATGTATGCATTTGTTTGTTGCAAATGCCTCTCGACATCCTGGATGGCATTCAGAATGGTTGACTGCCCAACAGTGAGGGATCTCAGGAGGTCAATAGCCTCCTCACTGAGGGCAGCAGGGCTGACTGGGACAGGGCCTGAGGGGCCTGGGGCAAAGGAGATGCCCACCCTCCTGGGTGAGCGGGCATGGGAAACACACTGAGGGGCTGTAGCGAGGGCGGTGCTGGTGGGGGGGGTGGCAGCTGCACCTGTATTTGGGGTGGGCACAGAGGTGTCCGCCACCACCTGGGGGCTTCCATCGGAGGAGGAGAGTCGCTGTCTGTGGTGCTCCCCTCACCCTCTGTCCCACTGGTGCCCTCACCCTTGGTGAATTCGGCCTCCAGGCCCATGTAGGATGCAGCTCCATCCATCGCCGGTGCCTCTGCTCCTCCGCCAGATGATTCTAATGCACATATGGCCAGGGAGACAAAACAAAAAGTGGGGCAGAGAGACAGAGGATACACTTGGTCAATGCCAGCAACACCACTACTGTTGGCGGACACAACACACAGGGAGCAGCATTATGCACCAGGCCATGCTCAACCAGTTCCTAAGATAGTCACCAGCCCATGGAGTACAATGCCTAACGCCATTAGCTGCACCCCAGAAACCCAAAGGACCCTACCCAGTAGTAGATGTCCACTAACACTATTGGTGTAGGTGTACCTCTGATCCTGCCCAACAAGGGACCTACCCTGCCATCTTCACCCTGGCCTAGGGGCACCCATAGTCCCCACCCCCCACCCAGGTAATTCTTAATGCATGCACAGCAAGAGTCAGATTCAGTACTCACCCCCTTGTTGCTGCTGAGATGCCTTCAAGCACCCATCCAAGTCCGGATAGGCCACCGCCAGGATGCAGAACATCAGTGGGGTCATGGTGCGAGGGGCACCCCTTCCTCGTTGGGAGGTCATCCCCAGCTGGGCCACAACCGTCTTCTTTTCCCAGTGGCACAGGTTCTCCCACCTCTTGCGGCTGTGGGTGTTCTGCCTGTCAAAGAACCCATGGTCCGCACCTCCTTGGCGATGGCACACCAACTACCCTTTTTCTGGTGGGTGCTGACCTGCAGGGAAAAGACAGCAGAAAAGGGAATTAGTCACCCATCCGGACCGTCACACTCATTGCCCACAAGATCCCACCCATCCCCTGACGCACATACATTGACCACCTTACATGCTGCACTCTGGTCAGGACCCTTCAGAACCCCCCAACATGTGGCTTACACACACAGCACTCCAGACATTCATGGCCCACGCATCATGCTCACAGTGTACTCACCTGTTTTTCTGGAGGACTGCAGAGTGATGTGTACTGGGGTAGGACCCCATCCACCAGTTTCTCCCACTCCTCCGTAGTGAAGGCAGGGGCCCTTTCCACAGACACTCAAGTCATTGTCGCTTCCAGACACAAGTCACAGCAGCACTTGCAGTGTAGGTCCTCTCCTGTTGATGGCCAGGTAGCAAGTGAGTGGCTAGGTAGAAAATGGCGGTGACGTCCGCGGCGGTGTGTACCGTCACCACAGCTGTACATCGCCATTGGCTCCTGGAACCCATAGGGCCCAATGATAACCAATGCGAAGTTGCGCGGTGGTCATTGACCGCCTACCACGACAGCTCACAACGCCAGCAAAATCACCTCATTTCCACTTGTCCCTCCTCACAGGTCAGGCATCCACCATTTCACGGGGCCACAGGGCATGGCACCTCACTGCGCCACAGCAGACATTGGCACGGCAACTGATTTTATGATTCACATTTTGTTTCTGTAAAGTTGGAAAAACAGCATTATTTCAATAGATGTGGGAATGTGACCCTCTGCTCACCATTCTCTTCCATAGGCTCCAACCACTGAGGCTCCATATGAGATGGCGGCATTCTCTGGTGCAACAATGGAGGACAGACACATTACCATTACCTACAGACTTGATTGTGCCACAATCCAGGAACTGTGTGCCTAATTGGAGCCAGACCTTATATCAGCTATCCGGCAGCCCACTGGTATCCCCCCTCTAGTACAAGTCGTGTCAGTGCTCCATTTTCTGGCAAGTGGTTCCTTCCAAACAACAGTGGCCATGGCATCAGAGATGTCTCAGCCAATGTTCTCCAATGTGTTGACCAGAGTGTTGTCAGCCCTGCTGAAGCACATGCGCAGCTACATTGTGTTCCCCCAGGTGGAGGATTTGGCGACAGTGAAAGCTGACTTTTATGCCCTGGGACATATCCCCAACATATTAGGTGCCATTGATGGCACACATGTGGCATTTATCCCCCACTGGAGAAATGAGCAAGTTTTATGGAATAGAAAAAGCTGTCACTCTCTGAATGTGCAGATAGTGTGTTTGGTTGACCAGTACACCTCCCATGTGAATGCCAAAAACCCTGGCTCTGTGCATGACGCATTTATCTTGAGGAATAGCAGCATCCCATATGTGATGTCTCATCTCCAGAGGTACCGGATGTGGCTAATAGGTGAGCCCTATGTCACAGTGTCCTGACACTGAAATACTGCCAAATTTGGGTTTCATTGTTGCAAGTCCTATCTCACTCATAGTTTAACATGGGGGCTGCCTTTAAATGTTATTAAAGCACAAATTCTCTTTGGGAGCAGATAGAAATTTGGAGTTTAGGGTCTCTTAGCTCACAATGTAAAAATACATATTTTAGTGAAGTTGGTGTTTAGATTGTGTGTTTGAAAATTATGCTTTTAGAAAGTAGGCATTTTCTTGCTTAAACCATTCTGTGACTCTGCCTGTTTGTGGATTCCCTGTCTCGGTCAGTTTGACAGTTGGGCTGTTTGCACCTCACTCTAGACAGTGGTACAAAGAGGGATGGGGTGTAGCCCACATATCCTGATGTGCCATCTGTGTTGGAGGGGAGAGGAGGAGTGGTCACTCACACCTGAATGGGATATGCCTGCCCTCACACACTGCATCCTCCAACTTCCTGGTTTGTGGCTGGGTCATGGTCTGGAAAAGAAAGGAGCTTATAGACACTTGAGACTTTCCTTTGAAGTTTGCCAACTTCAAAGCAGAAAGGGATATACGTATTGGGCCTAAAACCCCAAACTTTGGATTACTTCAAGGATTTAAGAGGAACCTCTGCCTGTAGAAGAGCTGAGGAGAAATGCTGCCCTTGCCTGTGACTGTGCTGTGTTGGGCAATCCTGCAGTTGCTGCTTCTGCCTGTGCAAGGGGACAGTGACTGGACTTTGTTATATTCCTGCTTGAGAAGTAACTCCAAGGGATTGGAGTAGAGATTGCCTCCTGTTTTGAAGCCTCAGGGACAGCAAAGGCTTCACCAACCAGACCTGAGTCTACTTGCTGTGGACTCTGGCTTGCCATTGGGTGCCATTCCAGTTCATGAACCCCTGGAACTCAATTCCAGTCTACCGATGCTGGACGCTGCCGTGCGACTTTGCAAAGGATGCCGCTGTCCCGAACAGCGCCGCCACTTGCCCCGAGGCTTTGGACCTTGCTGAGTGTGACGAATCTGACAACCCTGTGAGCTGACGCCACTACCCCGAAGCCGTGACTCTGTCTGCCCCGAGTCCGTGGGCCTCAGGGCGTTGCTGCAGGTGCTGAATACTCCTGACTTTGCTGACACCTGAGTGTCTTAAGTCTGACGTTTGTGATGATTTGGCCCTTTGACGTCAGTGGGACCCAGTGAGGTTGCCCCATAGCATAGTGACCTTGCTGGACTTTGTATTTGCTGAAACCAAAGCACCAGCTTAGCATCTGACGCCGCTTCACCTCCACCGCCCTGCAGTATGGGCCCGATGCCGCTGTATGACACCTCAACCCTTCTGTCCTGTGGTACCGGAACTGACACGGCATCGGATCCAGCGGCGCCTTGCTCTATGACTCTGTGCACCACCCTGTTTCCTACTGTTTTGCAAAGGTACTGTACTTGGGGGTCGAACGACTCCGTCAGCAGTGCCATTGGCATTGCATTGTGGTAAGTGACTCTGTGACAACGTTGCATTTTACCAACTTTCAGCAATTGTGCCTAAGGCACTGTTTTCATACTTTTAAGTGTTGCATTCATATTTTTAACTGTGTTTGGTGGATTTTTATCGTATTTGGTCTTGTTTATTTAGACAAAATATTCATTATTTTCTAAACCTGTGTTGTGTCCTTTTGTAGTAGTCCACTGTGCTACTGTGTATGTTTGTACAAATACGTAACACATTGGCCCTCATTGTGACATTGGCGGTAAGTACCACCCACCTCCATGCTGAATGCTGCCAAAACATCGCCACCGTGGCGGATCACCGCTACCCATATTATGACACACACATAGCAATCTGTCACTGTACAGCCACACACACAAGTCCGCCAGCCCAAACGTCAGTGATAGACTGGCAGTATCCAAAACCACACCATTACCCCAACAGAACTACGCCCACAACATTATGACCCACGAATCACCACAGCGGACATTCAATGGCGGTAAACCATTGATGGTACATACCACTGTGCTCAAAATACACACACACATACAAAACAACACCTCATTGGACAATTCAAACTACACACACCTGACACCCATTCACACACCACACCCACACACACACACCACTATAAAACACACACCCACACTACCCACAACCCTTTAGGAATACAAACAAGTGCCACAAGAGGGATAGCAAGACCACAGACAATACCAGAGCCACACACCACCATCACCTATACACCATCCAAGCACCTTACATCACACACCCCAACACATCACCCTACACCTTCACCCACACCACTCACACTATACCCACGGCACCACAACCACACCCCAGGTTCTCAGAGGAGGAGCTAAGGGTCATGGTGGAGGAAATCATCCGGGTAGAGCCACAGCTATTGGGATCACGGGTGCAGCAGACATCCATTGCTAAGAAGATGGAGCTATGGCGGAGAATCGTGGACAGGGTCAACACCGTGGGACAGCACCCCAGAACAAGAGATGACATCAGGAATAGGTGGAATGACCTATGGAGGAAGGTGCGTTCCGTGGCAGTAAGACACCAACTAGCTGTACAGAGGACTGGCAGTGGACCCCACAACTAACAACATGGGAGGAGAAAGTCTTGGCAATTAGGCATCCTGAGGGCCTGGAAGGAGTAGGGGGAGAACTGGACTCTGGTAAGTCCAATCTCTATTACTATCACCCCCCACCTGCATGCCATCACAATCCCCCACTCTTAACCTCACTCCCATCACTCCATCACCTCCCACACACCCCACCATCACAACCCACCCATCCCAATACCAAGCCCTGCATGTAACACCAATGCATGGACACCCATCACAGACCTGCATGGACACCTATCACTAAAGCATGCACACTAGAGGGAAACAGCTAGCCCACCGAATAAAAACTCACACAAGGCAAAGCTGCCAGGGCAAAAAGAACCATGGAGGGCAACACACCCATGCACAAGATGTCATACGCAGAAACAATAACACTGCATTGACATCCCCACAGGTCCCCCAGCCAACGTCACCGGAGAGGAGGTGCCAGCAACATCCAGTTCCCCCCCAGAAGAGGCCTGCAGAGATGACAGAAGCTCTGAATGCCTGGATCTGGATGACCAACCTGGCCCATCAGGGATCTCGGACAGTCGGTTACCCAGGCACAGTCCCATACCACCACTGAGCCTCTCCCCTCAGAAAACACCAGCACAGTACCCAACCAGGACACATCAATCAGCAGTGTGTCCACCACTACAGGGATCCCAGGCCACCCCACAAAAACAGGACAATCAAGGACATGGGGTCAGTGACAGTGGGCACACAGTTCAGGGGACAGAGGCACAAGACAACAGGGAAGCTGGGAGGACTGCTGTGCGACAGGGGGAGGACAGGCCCAGGGAACTGACTATCCAGGAGGCACTCACCACGATCCTGGGAGCAAACCAACATTCCAGGAGACGATGGGCCAGATATTGGACAAAATGCAGCGGCTGCAGGAGGGACAATACATAGGGATCAGGGGGACTTGAAGGACCTCAACACCACCCCGGTCACCATTGCTGGGGTGCTGGCAGACATGACCAACACTATGAGGGAGGCAGTGGCATACCACCGGGCCCCTACCACTAGCCAAACCGATGAACAGCCCTCCACCTTCGCTGCCACTAGTGGACAGGAGGCCCCGCCACAGGACCAACAAGACACCAGCACCCCTCCCCCTGCAGAAGAAGAACCACCCTGCAAACATTCCCTGTGATCCAGGCACAAGCCAGATTATTGCCAAGACCCCAGCCAGGAAATAAGTCACCCTTGTGTCCCACTCTGTCACCCTGTCCACCTTGAACTGTCATTGCTTCCCTTCCTCTGCCCCCTTGGACAATGCACCTGTGATCCACAAGGACTGGACTCTATCCTGGACTTTCCTCCACCATCACCCCAGCCCATTGCACATCCCCCTCTACTTATTAGCACTTAAATAAACACCCTTTGAAAAAAATACAAGTATGGAGTATGTCAAATGATTTAACTATGTATTAATTTAACAAGGTATAAACACTGCAGTACAACTGCACAGTAATGTATACATAGGAATGACCTGTAGTTGGCTGCAGTCAACACACCAGGAGTGAAACTGGGACACAAATATCTACAAATAGAGATGCCAAAGGGTACAGTGAGTGGCCATAGAAGTGGGAAAATCGGCCTGCCAGTGACAATGTGAAACACAAAACTATCAATTAAAAGTGAAGTTACTCTGTCTTACCTGTGTCATTGGAAGTATTGATGAATTATTGCACTTCTGTTGTCCTCATCCTCATCCTCCGCCTCCACATATTCAATGTCCACAGGGTCCACAGCTGCCACACACCCATCTCCAGCCTCATCCTTCTGCAGAAAAGGCACCTGGCGACGTAAGGCAAGGTTGTGCAACATACAGCATGCCACAATGATCTGGCAGACCTTCTCGGGTGAGTAGCACATGGAACCACCTGTGAGATGGAGGCAACAAAACCTAGCCTTAAGGAGGCCGAATGTCCTCTCTACAATTCTTCTTGTTCGCCCATGTGCCTCATTGTAACATTCCACTGCCCTTGTCCTGGGATTCCTCACAGGGGTCAGTAGCAATGAGAGGTTGGGTAACCAGAGTCACCTCCAAATATCGAGGGACACCTGTTAGACACACACTAACCCTTAGGGCCCACACCATACCCATATACCAACATCCACTGGGTGGGAACCAGGGCTCACCTATTAGCCACACCTGGTGCCTCTGGAGTTGCTCAATCACATATGGGATGCTTCTATTCCTCAGGATAAAGGCATCATGCACAGAGCCAGGGTTTTTGGCATTCACATGGGAGGTGTACTGGTCCGACAAACACACTATCTGCACATTCAGAGAGTGACAGCTTTTTCTATTCCATAAAACTTGCTCATTTCTCCAGTGGGGGATAAATGCCACATGTGTGCCATCAATGGCACCTAATATGTTGGGGATATGTCCCAGGGCATAAAAGTCAGACCCAGAATACTTTGCACAGACATGGGAGATGTACTATCTGTATATTCATTGAGTGAAAGCTCTTTTGATTTCTGAACAGCTGTTTTATTTCTCTAGGGGGGGCAAATGCAATATGTGTACCACCAATAGCCCCAATAATGTTGGGGATATATCCCATTGTATAGAAATCAGCTTTCACTTTGGCCAAGTCCTCCACCTGGTGGAAAACGATATAGCTGCACATGTGTTTAATCAGGGCAGACAACACTCTGGTCAGCACTATTGAGACCATTGGCTGTGACATTCCTGCTTCCAAGCCCACTGTCACTTGAAAAGAGCCAGTTGCCAGGAAATGAAGCACAGATAGGACTTGCACAAGAGGGCGGATCCCGGTGGGGTGACGGATAGGAGATATCAGGTCAGGGTCCAATTGGGCACACAGCTCTGTGATTGTGGCCCTGTCCAGTCTAAAGGTGAGGATAATGTGCCTGTCCTCCATCGTTGCCAAGTCCACCAGGGGTCTGTACACGGCAGGATGTCTCCATCTCCTATTCATTCTTAGCGGTTGCAATCTATGGGGCAAAACAGTGAGCAGCTGGTCAGTATATCATATTTGCAAACATTACACTTCATTGCATGTTGTGATTGGAACAGTATATTGTTGGATAGGTCCAAATGGTGCTTATGTGTACTGCGACGCAGTTAGGTGCCATGGCCTGCCCCCCTGAAATGCCTTCCGCCTGTCCTGTATGGAGGGACATGTGGAAATGAGGTAATTCCGCTGAAGTTGTGTGCCATTGATGGAGGCGGTCGAGAACCACCGTGCAACTCTCTCATTGGTTAACATTGGTCCCTATGGTTTACAGTGGCCAATAGTGATGTACACCAGCCGCGACGGTATGCACCGCCGTGGACGTGACCGCCATTTTCTATCTGTTCACTCACTTGCTACGTGACCTTCAACAGTAGAGGACCTACACTGCATGTGCTGCTGGGACCTGTGTCTGGAATCAACCATGGCTTGGGGAAATGGCCCCTGACTTCAGCAGAGTTGGAGAGAATGGTGGATGGGGTCCTACCCCAGTATTGACTGCTGTTTGGGCCTCCAGACCAACAGGTGAGTACACTGTGAGCACGATGCATGGGGAAGGAATGTATGGGCAGCGTGCTGCATGTATGTTTGGCCATGTCTGTGCATAAGGGGATGTGAAGGGCTATGGTTGGCCGTGAGTGTAACAGGCAGGATGGTCTGACTGATACCTTTTCCTATGTGTATTTCTCTGCAGGTCAGCGCCCATCAGAAAAAGGGTATATGGCGTGCCATCGCCAAGGACGTGCGGACCCTGGGGGTCTATAGCAGGTGAGAACCCACTGTCAGAAATGGTGGGAGGACCTGAGACGCTGGGCAAGGAAGACGGCGGAGGCCTAGCTAGGGATGGCCTTCCAACGAGGAAGGGGTGCCCATCCAACCCTGACCCCCTTGATGGCCCGCATACTGGCGGTGGCCTATTCGGAGCTGGATGGGCGTTCGGGGGCATCACAGCAGTCACAAGGGGTTGAGTACAGTGCCCCAATATACTACTTGCGTGTGGTGGGGTGGTATCTGGGTGGGGTATGTGGTCCTGTGTGCCTGTGGGTGTCCCTAGGCCAGGCCAGATATTGCAGGGTAGGTCCAATGTTGGGCAGGGTCTGATGAACACCACCTCCTACCAAGCTAGTAGGCATCCACTACTGGGCAGGGGTGTGTAGGTGTCAGGTAGGCTACTATTGGCGTTAGGTATTCCTGTACATGGCCTGGTGATTGGGAGTTCATTGCCTAGTGCGTAGGACTGTTTCCTGTGTGTGTGTGTCGAGTGCGCTGACGGTGGTGTTGTTGCTGCCATTAACCAAGTGTATCCTTTGTCTCTTCCCCTCCCTTTTTGTTTTGTCACCCTGTCCTTATTGTCAGAAATCCCCAAGGTGCCTCCTGCGTTATCTATCAGCATCTCCAGGGATTAGGGTTAAATCATATCTCTGTTCTTGGTTAAACCTTCATGTTTCTAAGTAAACATATTGTGCTGTGTTTCACAATTGGTTTTATCAATGCTTGTTTTAGCAATGCTTGTTCGCTAATGTGAGCAGGTGTAGAGATGTTCTTCTAATTGGGTGTGGTGTAGACATGTGCTTCTAATTGAGTGTGGTGACTCATCCACATGTGGAAACTCAACTGCTTTCCTGATTGGCTATAAATAGCAGAGTGAAGCATGCCTCCCTGCTTCGCTTTGTTTTGCTTCCAGATCTCTGCATCTGATTTGGCAGTCCAGCCTGTGCTGTCATCCTCATATTCAGGACTTTTGAGGAAATTCTTTTCTTAGTTCCTGTACGAGCTGACACCAGGCATTCCTCCAACACTCCGGAAAAGACTGCAACTAAGTGACTAGTATTCTCCAGGGAGTTTGTTCTTTGAGCACCACGCTTTCCTAGAACAGCTGGTGTACTTCAGACCTCGTATTTTGGCAGAGTGCTTATCTTGAAGAAACAAATGCATTTCTGAACATTCTACATTATTATTGTAGTTACTTGTCTAAATGTGCTTCAGGAAATCTGTTTGAGCTCAAGTACTACAGAAAGTGACAGTGCAATTTCAAAAGAGCATTTACGTGACTTTTCTTCCCCTAATAGCATAACTCTTGGATGTAAATTGTGTCATTCATGCCTGTGTTTCAGGTTTGAGGAATTTGCTTTTTGAAGGGTTTTTCACACACAGAGTGAAGCCAAACTAAACAGTGCCACCCTAACTTTCTGAACCCAGAGTGGACATTTGTATTTCTTGGATTGTTTTTGTTCCTTTTAGTTTAACCCTATGCATGCAGGAAAGTTATATGTGATATAATTGATGCCCTTGTTTGTCTTTCTTGTGCATGATAAGTGCAACCACAGGTCTAATTGAAGCATGCAACAGTGAATCTCCGTGAAGCCAGCCCTAGTGTTGCACTACTTATTGTTATGGCACTCAGTTTGGGTTTTTGGTAATGCAGTGTTAGTAATTGTGCCAACAGTTATTATTATCCACGAAAAGTACTGGAGCATCCCGGTGTTCTTCTACCATTCCTGTGCCCATATCAGAAAGAGAGATTCAGTTTCAAGGAAGTTGAGTGCACTAACTCTACAACCACTCTGTCAACAACGATCTGCCCCCGAAGATACAGGGTGCCTGGCTGGACCAGCAAGACGTGGCAGTGTTTTGTCTCTTTCTCTTCCACTCCCCCTTTCCTTTTGGGACACCTGCCAGGGTTTCTGTGTCCACCAGGAAGTGCCGAGAGGTGTTCCAGGAGGTCAGGAGGCATACTATCGCCCTTGCAGACATCCTGCTTTTCAGGTGAGTGGCCCCGTCTCTACACTTATGTGCATTAGCATCGTCTGGCAGGGAAGCAGAGGCACCAGTGATGGTGGGAGCTGCATCCCACAGGGCCCAGGAGGCCGAATCCACTGACAGCGAGGGCACCGGTGGGACGGAGGGTGAGGGGAGCACCACAGCAGAGACTGGAGTGGACAATTCAGACAGTGATACCTCCTCCGATGGAAGCTCCCTGGTGGTGGTGGACACCCTAACTACAGGTACAACCACCACCCCTGTTCCAGCACCACCCTCCCAGCAGCCCCTCAGCGTGTTTCCTGTGCCCGCTCACCCAGGATGGTGGGCATCTCTTTCGCCCCAGGCACCTCAGGCCCTCCCCTAGTTAGCTCTGCTGCCCTGTGTGAGGAGGCTATTGTCCTCCTGCGATCTATCTCTGTTGGGCAGTCAACCACTGTGAATGCCATCCAGGGGCTGGCAGCCCAAATGTGACAGACCAATACATTCTTGGAGGGCATTCCCACTTGCATGTTGGCCCAACAGACATCAATCCAGGTTCTGGCTTCCTCTCTGATGGCAGCAATTGTCCCTGTTTCTAGCCTTCTCCCTCCAACTTCCTCTACTCAGTCCCATTCCCCTCAACCCCAACCTCTCCCAAGCACACAGGGAGACTAACATGCACACAAGACAACATACAGAAGTGATTCAGGCAAACACAGGCACCACACATCATCCCACAGGCACTCACACAAACACCATCCAGAAGCAGACATACCAACATCCACTGCCTCCACTGTGTCCCCCTCCTCCTCCTTGTCCAACCCCTCCCAGTTGCATCTACATTCACACCTACATGCACTACATCCACTCCCACCATCACCATCACGCATATCACTACACGCCCCTCACTGGCAGCCACCACCCCCAGAACCATGCACACGTCCCCTGTGTCCTCTCCCACTGTGTCTGTGCCCCTTCCTCCCAAAGTACACAAATGCAAGCACTCAGACACCCAACAGCCATCCACCTCACAACAGCATCCAGCTCATGCACCTGCACCCACAATCAGAAGACAGGCACCTCCTACAACCACTTCCTCTTCCTCCACTCCCAAACCTTCACCCTCTTCCCAACCCAATGTCTCTAAGAAGCTTTTCTTCTCCAACGTTGACCTCTTCCCTACCACTCCCTCCGTCCTTCACGTCGGGCCATGGTGGTCAGAACGCAGGCGAACAGCTCAGTCACCCAGTCCACGGACACAGAAGTGTTGACAGCTACTCCAGGTGGGAGAGGACAGCGGGCGCCAGGCAGCCACACTGAAAGGGTGCGTACACCAGGTGCTGCAAGGAAGCCTAAGGAGGCACCCCCAGCTGCGTTAAGGAAGGGGGAGGAGGCACCCCCAGCTGCTTCAAGGAAGGGCAAGGAGACACCCACAGCTGCTTCAAGGAAGGTCAAGGAGGCACCCCCAGCTGCTACAGGGAAGGGCAAAGAGGCACCCCCAGCTGCTACAGGGAAGGGCAAGGGGCGATCTGCGGCTGCTGACAGGAAGTGCAAGGGGCCTACACCAGCAGGCAGGAAGGACAAGAGGCCTGGTGCTGGGACTCATTTGGCGCTCCCACCACAAACCATGGTGGTTCAGCCGTCTAAGGCTGTAGGGGAAGGGCTGGAACCTCTCCCACCACTGCCAGCACTGCCACCAGCAGCGCCACTAGCACCACTGCCAGCAGCAGCAGCCCCAGTGGGCAGACGTCTGAGGCTGCAGGGGAAGGGCTGGAGCCTCCCCCACCACTGCAAGCACCGCCACCAGCACCACTGCCACGAGCACTGCCACCAGCACCACTGCCAGCATCACTGCCAGCAGCAGCAGCCCCAGTGGGCAGCCATCCAAGGCTGCAGGGGAAGGGCTGGAGCCTCCCCCACCACTGCCATCAGCACCGCCACCAGCACCAATGCCAGCAGCAGCAGCCCCAGTGGGCAGACGTCTGAGGCTGCAGGGGAAGCATTGGAGCCTCCCCCCACAACTGCAAGCACTGCCACCAGCACTACCACCAGCAAAACTGCCAGCAGCAGCAGCCCCAGGGGGTAGCTGTCCGAGGCTGCAGGGGAAGGGCTGGAGCCTCCCCCCATCACTGCCAGCACCGCCACCAGCACCACTGCCAGCAGCAGCAGCCTCAGTGGGCAGCCGTCCGAGGCTGCAGGGGAAGGGCTGGAGCCTCCACCCACCACTGCCAGCACCGCCACCACCACCGCCGGCGGACAGTGTGTAGTCCTGCATCCATGAGCTGTTGTGCGCCCTGGCCCCTGAAAATCCTGTGGGTCTGACACCCAGGTGAGAGACTGTGACCTTGCACTCCCCAAGATCTGCATCACAGGGCACAATGCCCCCTCCAGAACCAGTGGAAGAAGCATCCACTCACCCCATCCTGTAGTGTAGCCATTTTCAATATAGCTTCATGCACGTTAGTTTTACATACTAGGCCGCTGTGCACTTTGCCCTAGATATATTTTATTCAGCTTTGCACTGTTATTTTACAATAACCAGTTTTTGCAGTCTTGTTTTAATTTCTTCTATCATACTGTTTTAGCTTAATTCAGCACTGTGTTCTCAAATAATGCAATCTTGAACGCTCTGTGCTTCAGTCAAGGCTACAGTCTGGTACATTGCCGGTAAACGTGGTAGAAGTTTAGTCTCCAGCATTCGTAGAAAATACACATCCTTACGTAGGGACATTTTCTTAGAACATCTGCATGTCAGTTATAAAAACACTTTCTAGTCCTAGTACACGTCAAGAGGGAGATTCCAGCCAGGGACCTACAACTGTATGCTGAATGTCCGTTGCAGATGCTGATTACAAGCCTTTGCTCAGGTATGAGGGTCGATGTCCTCCCGGGGGAACCTGAAAGGCAAGCTTAGAGCTTAAAATGCTGTGCTCAAAAAATATAACTTATAGAGAGAATAATCTAGCGGCACTATGATAGCTTTATTCTTGTGCTTCACTCTCATCGTTACTCTTTTAATATTACTGTGTTGTGTAGTTCTGGTTATTGCAGCTCACGCTTTGCTATCTAAAATGCAGTTGTTTTATTAAACCAATCTTTAAAACTTATACTGCTTCTATTGTCATTTATATATGAGACTGCACTGTGTATGAGACAACCGGTTGTGACCTGAGTGACCACGACTTCCCTGAGAAGTATTAATATGTCATGCTCTCGGCTGCCCAATTGTCTCTACCATTTGGGAGAGATGAGGCACTGCTAGTTAGCCGGAGCAAAACCCGGATTTAGAGTGACAAGTGTCATCCACCGTGGGTCAGACTCAGTCCCCCACACTGTGAACGATCTTGCCACTCAAAATCCAGTAGTCTCATTAGGATAATGAGAGCCTACGCGACAATCCTTCCTAGGATGAAGCACGCTGGGCACAATGCCCCATCCAGAAGCAGTGGAGAAGCCATCCACTCACCTCATCCTCCACAGGATGAAGCTCAGTGGGCACAATGCCGCCTCCGGAACCAGTGATGAAGCCATCCACTCACCACATCCTTCCCAGTATGAAACTCACTGGGCACAATGCACCCTCCAGAACCAGTGGAAGTCATCCACTAGAGAGACTGTGGCCTTGCACTCCCCAGGGCCAATCAGTGGACAAACCACCCATGCAAAGCTCCTACTATACCACTTATATCATATAGCACTATATCATACGAAACACAATACTCAGAGTTACTAAAAATAAAGGTACTTTATTTTAGTGACAATATGCCAAAAGTGTCTCAGAGGATATACTCCCTTAGGAGGTAAGACAAATACACAAAATATACACACAAAACAAAATCAGGTAAGTAAAACACTTAGAAAAATAGTGCAAACACTGTAGAACACAATAAAATGCAATAGGAGACAACAGGTATAGGGGCAACATAAACCATATACTCCAAAAGTGGAATGCGAACCACAAATGGACCCCAGGCCTAGTGTAGTGTAGTGTGTAGAGGGTCGCTGGGAGTGTAAGAAAACACTAAGGGTGTCCAAGATACCCCACCCCAAGACCCTGAAAAGTAGGAGTAAAGTTACCCCACTACCACAGAAAGACAGTAAAGTCTAGATAGGGGATTCTGCAAAGGCAACAACTGACTGCAAAGCACTGAAGACAGATTCCTGGACCTGAGGACCTGCAAAGGAAAGGGACCAAGTCCAAGAGTCACGCAAATGTCCTGGGGGCAGGAGGCCACTAAACCCCGGATGAAGGTGCAAAAGGGCTGCCTCTGGGTGGAAGAAGCCAAAGATTCTGCAACAACGGAAGGAGCCAGGAACTTCTCCTTTGGTCAGAAGATGTCCCACAGTGTGCTGGAGGATGCAGAGTTGTTTGCACGCAGAAAGACCACAAACAAGTCTTGATAGCTGCAAGAGTTGCAATTGAAAATAATGGGTGCTACCAGGGCCCAGAAAGGACCAGGAGGTCGCCCCTTGGAGGAAGAAACAGAGGGGTCGCTCAGCAACAGGGAGCCCACGCAGAAGCAGGCAGCACCTGCAGAAGCACTTGAACAGGCATTCAAGAAATCTGAGCACGGCGGTCATCTCAACACAACAAAAGAGGGTTCCACGGTGGTCAATTCAGTGAGTTGAGCAATGCAGGACAGAGTGCTGGGGACCTGGGCTGTGCTGTGCACAAAGGAATCCTTGCAAAAGTGCACAGAGGCCCAAGCAGCTGCAGATCACACAGTACACAGGATTAAAGTCTGGCGTAAGGAGGCAAGGACTTACCTCCACAAAATTTGGACAGAAGGACCACTGGACTGCCATGGTCACTTGGATCCAGCTCCTGTGTTCCCGGGACCACGCTCGTCAAGATGAGAGGAGACCCAGAGGACAGGTAATACAGAAGTTTGGTGCCTACGGTAACAGGGGGAGGATTCCGTCGACCCACTGGAGATTTCTTCTTGGATTCCAGTGCAGGGTGAAGGCAGACAGCCCTCAGAGCATGCACCACCAGTAAACAGTTGAGAAAGCCGGCAGGATTAGGCGCTACAATGTTGCTTGTAGTCTTTTTGCTACTTTGTGGTGGTTTTTCAGCATCAGCGGTCGATCCTTGGCAGAAGCTGAAGAGAGAGATGCACAGGAACTCTGGTGAGCTCTTGCATTTGTTATCTGAAGAGGAACCCACAGGAGAGACCCTAAATAGCCCTCAGAGGAGGATTGGCTACCTAACCAGGAAAGAGCCTATCAGGAGGGGTCTCTGATGCCACCTGCTGGGATTGGGCACTCAGAGGCCTCCATTGTGCCCTCACACCTCTGCATCCAAGATGGCAGAGGTCTGGGACACACTGGAGGAGCTCTGGGCACCACCCCTGGGGTGGTGATGGGCAGGGGAGTGGTCACTCCCATTTCCTTTGTCCATTTTCGCACCAAAGCAGGGGCTGGGGGCTCGCTCCCTGAACTGGTGTAGACTGGCTTATACAAGGAGGGCACCATCTGTGCCCTTCAAAGCATTTCCAGAGGCTAGGGGAGGCTACTCCTCCCCAGCCCTTAACACCTATTTCCAAAGGGAGAGGGTGTAACACCCTCTCTCGGAGGAAATCCTTTGTTCTGCCTACCTGGGACTGGGCTGCCCAGACCCCAGGAGGGCAGAAACCTGTCTGAGGGTTGGCAGCAGAGGAAGCTGCAGAGAAAACCCCAGAGAGCTAGTTTGGCAGTACCCAGGGTCCATGCTGGAGCCCCAGGGGTGCATGGGATTGGCTCCCCAATAACATATTTGGCTTGTGGGAACAATTCCATGATCTTAGACATGTTACATGGCCATGTTCGGAGTTACCATTGTGAAGCTACACATAGGTATTGACCTATATCTAGTTCACACATGTAATGGTGTCCCCGCACTCACAAAGTCTGGGGAAATTGTCCTGAACAATGTGGGGGCACCTTGGCTAGTGCCAGGGTGCCCTCACACTTAGTAACTTTGCACCTAACCTTCACTAAGTAAGGGTTAGACATATGGGTGACTTATAAGTTACTTAAGTGTAGTGTAAAATGGCAGTGAAATTACATGGACGTTATTTCACTCAGGCTGCAGTGGCAGTCCTGTGTAAGAATTGTCTGAGCTCACTATGGGTGGCAAAATAAATTCTGCAGAGCATAGGGATCTCCTGGAACCCTAATACCCTGGGTACCTAGGTACCATATACTAGGGAATTATAAGGGTGTTCTAGTGTGCCAATCAGAATTGGTCAAATTAGTCACTAGCCTGCAGTGACAATTCTAAAAGCAGAGAGAGCATAAACACTGAGGATCTGGTTAGCAGAGCCTCAGTGATACAATCAGGCACCACACAGGGAACACATATAGGCCACAAACTATGAGCATGGGGGTCCTGCCTAGCAGGATCCCAGGGACACAGGCAAAAACAAACAGACACAAAAGTAAAAATGGGGGTAACATGCCAGGCAAGATGGTACTTTCCTACACCTAGCCCCCTCCCTTGTGTGCTAGGCGGAAGTACTCACCGTGGTCATCTTTACCAGCGTTGGTGTTCGTAATGAAGGAGAAGTTAGATGAGCATGGGGAAAACTTGCAGCTCAGGATCCATGGCGTTGTGGTTGTTCTCTGAGTTTCCACAGGAGAGTCCTTTGACTTCTGAGATCTGTTTCCATCAGGCTTTTGATGTCGTTGGTACTGCCCTGGAAAAGGTGGCAGACAGGCCGGTCATAATAGAGTGGGCGGTACATTGTCTTCTGCCTGGCTGTTGGCGGTTACTGCCGTGGTGCTTGTAGATTCCACCCTGGCTGTTGGTGTTGTAAAGTGGCTGGCTGTCGGAGTGGTTTCCGCTACAGTCATGATTCCATTTTTGTTACCGCTTGCCTGTTGGCGGTATTACTGCCGCTTTATCACTGACCGCCAGGGTTGTAATGAGGGCCATTGTCTCTGACTTAAGCCTGCCTGCTCGTGCCAAGCTACCAAGGATGTGAGTGGGTGTTAACTGAGTGTGATTTCCCTTTACCCTGACTAGAGTGAGGGTCCTTGCTTCGACAGGGGATAACCTGACTTCCAACTGAAGACCCCATTTCTAACAAGAGGCATTTGGCAAAATAGGAACTGTTGGAATAATTAAACACAGAAGCCAGGGCAGCAGTACAGAGTTGGGGTCTGATGACTGTCTCTCAAAGTTAAAGAGTTATGGGCACCATTATATACACTTTTTGAATGGCCATAAAACAATTCTATGCATTCTTTGGAAAAAGGAATCCGGGCCTAGTCACAGAGCCATAAATCTGATCATCTGATACAGTGCATAGGTGGGTCTCGACCTTGCGCAAACATAATAGGCCCAGAAGGTAACAGATGGCAGGCATAGGGAGGGCATGATCATTGCATGGTGTGTGTTGTGTTATGATTGGCTGAGTGTTCCTAGCTTCATGTGCATCTAACTTTTATGCTGTTTTGGGAACACGCACCCCTCCAGCCAATATGTTTTTATTGGGGGGCAGTATCCTATGACTATTGCAGTGTCGCTGCCTATCTGAGGGATCTATCTGGATTTTTCATGTTTGTGCATTTGTCTGCGGGTTACGTGTCACCCCACCTGTGATCTGTCAATCAGTTGCTTCAGGCCTGGGTTGTAGGGCTTGCCTGACATGTATTTATGACTCGGTGTTAATGAGAAGGTCTCAATGGGTGGAAATGACATCAGTGATGCAAGTTTGTTATTATGCGTACAGATATTATGGCATACATTGACAATTTTTTTTTAAATATCAACACAACTATTGTATATATTTTCTATGCTTCCCTTTTAATTTCCATTAGAGTTTTACAAGATCCTGGATAGGTTTAAATCTACATTAGTGTGGACTCACAAAACACCTAGTATTAAATACAAGAAGGTTAAGGTAATCATCGACTGCTACTCCATTTCTTACATTAGATTGCAGGTACTTATACTTTTATACTATACTAACGCAGTTTTGCACCAAAAAGTTTAGCACCGGCTTGCACCATTTTTTAGGACCAGCTGGGAGCCATATTTATGCAATGGTGCAATCCACTGCAAAGGGTAGACTAGCTTAAAAAATATTATATTAGGCAGGTTAGAGTCAAAATAAATGACTGTAACCAGATTAGCGTCATTTTTGGCGCTAAGGAGCATATTTATACTCTGTTTGCACTGAATTAGCATCACTTTTTTTTACTTTAATTCGGTGCAAAACTAACTACATATTTATACTTTGGTGCTAGACCGGTCTAGCACCAAATTTATGGAGTTAAAGTCATTTTTTGGAAGTGGAAACCTACCTTGCCTTAATGAGACACAAGGTAGGCGTTCCCGTGCAAAATATGACTCTATGGACTTAACGCCATATTTATACTTCCATGCAAAAATGGTGCAAGGGAGGGAGGAGGGGGTCAAAAAATGGGGCCTATTTCCATGGTGGAACACCATGGAATAAGCCCACAGGTGCCCTCCCCAGACCCCAGGGGAACCCCACCCACACCAGAGGGACTGCGGAGGATGTAGGACCCCATCCCAGGTAAGTACAGGTAAGATTGCATTTCATTTTTGAAAGTGCCATAGGGAGCCCTGAAATGGGCCCCCATACATGGCACAGGGTGCAGTGGCCATGCCCAGGGGACCCTTGTCCTCTGTGCTGGCCATTGGGGTGGTGGGCATGACTCCTGCCTTTTCTAAGGCAGAAGTCATGTGGCATGGTAGGTTTAGCACCATAAAATGACGCTAATCTGGTTAGAGTAATTTTTTTTTTTACTCTAACCTGCCTAAAGTCATTTTTTGGTGCTAAAGCCTCTTCTTCTATACTGCCAGCCCCACCTGACTAAAGTCATTTTTTTTTTACTCTAGCCTACCCTTATCACCGGCTTGCACCATTCCATAAACATGGTGCCCGGCTCCTGCACAGAAATGGTGTAAGACGGTGCTAAACTTTTTGGTGCAAAACTGAGTTAGTGCAGTTTTGCAGCAAAAAGTATAAACAAGGGCCAATATTTTGACGTTAATGCGGCGCAAAAAAAGTAGAAATCAGGGCCTTGGTGCTTGACGGCTCTAGCACCAAAGTATAAATATGGAGTCAGTTTTGCACTGAATTAGAGTAAAAAACAATTTGCTAATTTGGTGCAAACAGAGTATAAATATGCCGCAGAGTTAAATATGCCCCTAAATATGGTGTTAAGGTCATAGAGTCATTTTTTGCACGGTAACGCCTACCTTGCATCTCATTAAGACAAGGTAGGTCTCCACTTCCAAAAAATGACTTTAGCTCCATAAATTTGGCACTAAACGGGTCTAGCACCAAAGTATAAATATGAAGTTATCTTTGCACTGAATTAGAGTAAAAAAAAGTGATGCTAATTCAGTGCAAACAGAGTATAAATATGCACCAGAGTGCATTTTCCTCGAGGCAATGCCTGGGTGGTAAGCACCCCATCACCCCATCAGAATGAAAGGCATCGCACCACAGGCAGTAACAGTGACTTTCTTCAACATCCTCTACCCAGTTCCTAACTCTGGCTCTTCCCCCCACTAGGTCTTGCACCATAAGGCATTGTAGATGACCCGCTTTGTTTGACAGGAGCGTTAAATGGCTGCAGCCTACCTGACCTGGGGAACGACCTCCTGCACTTCAGTAGCAAAACCATAGCCAAATATTGCAGCAATAGAACTCCCCCTGCCCCTATCTGGTGAGCACCAAAGGAATCAGGAACCATTCAAATGCCCAGTGTGACCTTTGTGGATCTGCAGGGGATCCTCTCTGGATCAGGGATCTAAACTCCCTTGACCACCTGCCAAGCTTCTACAACCACCTGGGCAATGGGTGAGGAGGAGGGACCTCAGCAAAACAGGCTGCTCCCAGAGGATCTTTCCAGAAGGAGGCCCCTCCTGCCCCCGACTTTATAGACAGCCATGATCTCCGCCCAGTCTCCACCACTGTCAGAAGCCCTACTCCTTGTAGAAAGATATTCTTCACCCCACCTGAACAAGTGAGTAGCCACCAGTTTGAGGGCCCCCCTTCTTGTGGGGGGAGGGGAAGCCCTTGCGGGCTCTTCAGGCACTCCTCACCCTGACCCCCTATCTATTCCTGAGACCCTCTGACCCCGTCCCAGGGAACCGCTGGGATACAGCTTTGAGACCCAGAGGAGCCACCCTTTTGCTTGAAAGCCACCTTATGCAGCACTTGCCCTAAAACACCCTTTCAATCAGAATGTCAACACCTTAAATGCCCTGCCACCCCCCTTTGACTAGGAATGACGCACGCTTCAGAGACTCCCACCAAGAGGCCTTAAACTGTCCTCAATCTCTATGGGCCTGGGCCTGCAGCATCCACATGTCACAAGACTAGCTGGGAAGACGCCCCATCAGCCTCCCTTCTAAGAGGCACAATGGGCAGGGACAATTGGACAGCGCCCGCATCAATGCGCCCAGCAAATGGGCAACTGACAATGGCGCTGGAAACTTCTCTCGCAACCACCCAAGGGATGACATGCAGCCCCCTGACGATAAACTCAATAAGGTCCTTGTCGCCATATTGATCTCCCACCTATCCATTGAGTCAACATAGGCACCCTGATGACTGAACTCTAATTCGTCAGAGATATCACCAAAACTGTGGGCCTAGTGGTGGGGGCAAAGAGGAGATGGCAACATTACACCCCCACATGTCAGAGGTCCAGCAGACACTGTTGAACTACCAGACTTGTTTGAAAACCCTGGAGGAGGGAGCTGAAGATACCAATGGTGGGTCCTGGAGAAGCAACGTCTGTATTGTGGGCCTCCCAGAGGGCCTGGAAAACCGAGACCGATTAGCACTCCTAGACATCTTCCTTGCCCCAAGCTGGCCAAACTACTCTACCACAAGGACCGAGGCATGATTTTACAAGCCACATGTACTGATGGTCCCCTAAGATTAAACAAGAAAACTATAATGCTATTCCTAGACTATACCCCTACAGTACAATGCCAGAGATCCTCCTTCTTGAATCCCAAAAAGATACTCCTTGAGTTTGGAATTCAGTACTCATTACTGTTGCCTGCCAACCTCAAGCTGCTCTTGGAGGGCCAGTCTCTAATCTTCACTGACCCCACAGATGCCTGGGATTGGTTGGACTGGCACCAGGCCGGCACATCAATGGTCTGAGAAGAAGCACCTCTAAGACCACCGGGATTGGGACAACAGAGAAGATGCCGCAAGAGGCTGGGTAACTTTCAACCCCACAAGTCCATTCATCTGGAACAGGTATTCAAAGACTGGAGATGGGCAATCAGGGCAGTGACATCATTGAGGGACAGCACCAGGTTTTCGGAAGACAAATGGTGCCCCTACATCTTCATAGAAGATGATAAATCAACTGTAATGGATGGGCCCCACCTTGGCTCCCAGACCCTGCCGCTGGCCATGCCACAGGCTGAAGACACCATAATTTGAGCTGCTGGTGGCATCCTCTCTCCGGATATCCCCCCTTACTTATCCTTCTGTTTCTCCCCTGCATTCCCCTCCTAATCCCAATCCTTCTCCTGGTGATGCACCATGACTGCCATCATCCCTGAACAGAGGAGTGGAGATTTACACCTCCGCTCAGCTCTTTCCCCAGTCAAGCCACAACCCCACCTTCACATAAGGTACGAGGCTTCACACCATTTGTCCCACTTGTCTGCCTGTTACATCTTGCCCACACCCTCACCTTCCTACTAGGGCCAGACCAGGGCCACAATGACCCCCCCCAGTTATACATCAGGTACAGATTGGGGTTGCTAATGCAGCAAGTGGCCTTAGGGGGAAGATCAGCAGGAGGAACACATCTCTCACACAATATGGCTCCACAGGCAACTCTTGACCCTGAATATTAGTGGGATGCACACAGTGAAAGAACTCCATGCTGTCTACACCTACACAAATCACCAAAAGGCCCAATTTGCCTTCTTTAAAGAAACATACATTACACTACCCAAACTGCATCGGTTACATAACCAGAGGTGACACATCTTAGTTACTACCTTCTCAGCATATGTATGTGGCATTCTCATCTTGATGGTCTTCGGATTCCCCTTTCAAACCACTGATACAATAGTTTACGGGGAGGGCCGTTTCACTGTGGTAGAGGGCTGACTTGATGTCTCCAGAGTTTTTCTGGGCAGCATCTATGCCACTAACACTAAGCAGGAATCCTTCTTGGCCACACTATATTGAACACTCACACACAAAACGGGAACCCATGGATCCTGGCAGGAGACTACAATTGCTCACTCAAGGTATTCCTGGATCGTTCTTGCCGTCTGCTCCCCTGCACGCCCCCACACATGCAGGCTGTGCACCTCCAACAATGGGCCCACTTTTGAGCACTGGTCAATGCATGACGGTCCACTCACCCCAACACGAAGGTCTATTCCTTCAATTCTGCAGTGCACGACCTGTTTGTACACCTAGATCGGATCTTCGTGTCAGCCACTCTCCTAGGTGCCATTTGACAAGCATGAGATCTGGGTTGTATACTCTCAGATCATGATGTGCACTTACTTGATTTATTCTAGAATACCCCACGCCTTCCAGTAGCTACATGGCGACTGCCATGGGAAACACTGGAGGACCCCTCCTTCCAGGTCACATGGCCAACATATCACCCAATTCTTCACTGAAAACTGACTCAGCCTCCTCATGTGCAGTCAAGTGAGATACATTCAAAGTGACCACATGAAGACATTGCATACAAGGAATATCTGGGGTCCACAAAATGCTAGCATGAGAGATAGTCACTGCTGAATGCCAGATAGCTGACCTCAAAAGGGCAGTAATTCTAGATGCGTCTTAGAAGACAGCCCTCACAGATGTAAAAACCTTGTTTGCGGAAGTCCTGGACCAAATGCACTGCTTCAACTTCAAGGTCTTTGAAGCAAGAAAAACATAGTGAAAGAGACAAGTTGGGAAGTCTATCCTTGAGATTACCTCACCGACTTGCACCACCCTTTATAACCAACAGGCTATCCTAGAGGCCTTCTTCACCTATTATTCTTCCATCTATGCTGCCTACCCATACCCACAATTAACGGAGATTAGCTCATAGCTTTTCAAATGCCCCTTTTCAAGGGTCATGCCAGTCAGTAGAGAGGAACTAGATGAACCTGTGATTTCCCAAGAGTTCAAACAAGCTATATGCACCCTGACCAGAAATAACGCCCCCCCGGCCTAGATGGACTTCCAATTCAATAGTACATCATCTTAAACATGGTTCTCGTTTCTCGCTTGCCCGAAATGTAGGAAGAGGCCTTCAGTGTCAAGCTCCTGCCATTCTCCTTATGCACGTAGGGAAAAAATGTCATGCACACACTCATCACCAGCTGCCTTGACTACAGCAATGTCCTCTATGGCGGCATCCCCTCCCAGCTACTCAGAAGACTGCAGACCTTTCATAATTCTGCAGCCAGACTCATCATGGATCTCCCTAGATGCACCATCACCCTGCACCTCAGAGCCCTTCACTGGCTCCCAGTCCAGAAGAGGTCCCAGTTCAAAATCTTACCTCTGGCCTGTAAAGCCCTACACAATCAAGGACCAACGTATATCAACCACAGACTGAAAACCCCTCGCAAAACAGCAATACTCAGGGACCCTCTACCTCGCACACATCCCCCACATCCTTCGTACCAGAAGCGGTGGCCACACGTTCTCCTACATCACAGCCAAATTCTGCAACAGCCAACCCTTACACTTCAGGACATCACACTCCCTTGCGATCTTCACAAAACATCTCAAGACCTGGCTCTTTGACTGAAACTAGGCTTCCCCAGCACCCAGAGACCCATAGGGGTGATAGTCCACCACTTTACAAATTGCTGATTGATTTGATTGATATTGACTTTGCTTCTGTGCCAGATCATAACTCAACTCTCCTCGAGTCGTACTGTCCTGTTGCCATAGTGGGTGCTGACTATAAAATCCTGGTGAAAATACTGTCCTAATGGTACATAAACCCAGATCTTACCAACGTTAGTCCATCCAGATCAAAACTACTTCAGCCACAGGTGAAGCACCTCCCAAAATATTAGTCATCTCTTCTACCTAATTGACCAGGCCACACATGGCTTCCCCTATGCGGCATGCCACATTCTAGACCTGGAAAAAGTATTTTATACTCTAGGGTGGGACTACCTCTCCCAGGTGCTGTCCACAATAGCAGTGGGCAAAGTCCTCCACGCATCTACACAGTTATTCTATACTGACCTCAAGTTCACATTCCAGCTGGGTCACCTGATGCCTCATTTGCTCCCTGCGGAGAGAGGCACTAGACAGGACTGCCCCCTCCAACCCTCCTATTTGTGCTGACAATGGATGCCATGCGCCTGTTGGAGGGAGAAACCTGGGGAATACCTCAAGGAGACACAACCTTGTAGTCTCCATCTATGCAGATAACCTACTGTTCTACAATAGAAATAACCACATGGAGCTTTCCCTCATCTATGCCACCTTACAGTCATTTGCACACTTAGGCATACTATAGGTCAGCTGGGCAAAATGCACCATTTCCCTTTGTGAGGAACCTTGACCCCACTGACCTTCAACTGGGTGGGTGGTGACCGGAGTGGAGGGTCCCCGGCAATCTACAGAACTCTCCGCATAGTAACAGAACTCCTTGACATAAGCACCTTGGAAGCTTGTATCCTACGTGTATTAAAATAAATAATCTAAAGAGCCTGTTAAGAATAAAATCAGGATCTCCTTTGGATCCTGCTCCTCCAGCCATTTTTGCTTCAAGGGTTGGATGTTATAGTGCCGATTTTAACTAATATTTTCAACAATTCTTTTATTGTTGGGAGTATACCTCAAAATTTGGAAACACGCTATTATTAAACCTCTACTGAAACCTAAGCTTGACGCATCTCTACTAAGCAATTATAGACCTATTGCTCTTCTTCCTATATCATCCAAAATAGTGGAAAAGCATGTTAACAAACACATTTCTGGCTTCTTAGAAGAACATAAGCTCCTACATCCCACTCAGATGGGTTTCAGACCGCAACATAGTATGGAAACCGCCCTTTTGGCAATGACAGAAGAAATTCGGCTATGACTAGATACTGGTGGCTATGCAGCTATTATTTTATTGGACTTGAGTGCAGCATTTGACTCAATCGATCATAAAATCTTTCTTCAAAGAATTACTCAAGTGAGATTCAAAGGTACTATTATTAACCGTCTTTCTTCCTTCTTAGAAGGTAGGTCTTTTCAGGTTTTGGATAGGTCTTTTTTTCTGATATCCATTCCTTTAGCTGTGGGGTTCCTCGGGTCTCCTTTCTAAGCCCCACTCTTTTTAACATTTATATGTCTCCCTTGGCTAAAATTGTGGTCTCTCTCTGATATCTTATACTGATGATACCCAGCTGATCTATTCTTTTAGCACCAATGCAAATTCTGATCAAGAAGTGCTATCCTCCTGCCTTACAGACATCATTAACTGGTTGTCAGATAGTATGCTCTCCCTGAGTTCTCCCATCTGTGTATTAAGGAGACTGCAGATAGTGCAGAATGTGGCAGCCTGGCTACTCATGGCCATCCCCAGAACTGCATTTGCCAAACCAGCCTTAGCCTCCCTCCAGTGGCTTCCTATCCAGCAAAGGATTAATTTTAACGCTTTGTGTATGGTACATCGAGCTCTTCATGATAGGGGACCTTCTTTTATCAAGCGCATGATCACACCCTACACCCCCCAGAGATCCCTTAGATCCTCATCTGCATCTCTAATTAACACCTGCTGTGTTTAAAAAACAAGATGGGGAGGTAGGTCCTTCACATTCAAAGCAGCAAATCTATGGAATTCCCTCCCCCTGTCACTTCAAATGAACAATTCCGAACTCTCTTTTTTAGGTAAATTGAAGACTCTACTCTTTCCAGCATAAATTCTCACTGGGGGGCCTTCATCCTCTTTCAGCGCTGGGAAGCCTTCGGGTAGCCATGCGCTTTATAAATCTATTAAACTAAATTAAATACAGAAAGTGGATAGCAGTCAGGGCATGCTTTGCTAGCCATGCACTATTGCTAGCTAAACGTACGATTAGGACCCATTGGCAATCACCACAGCCTCCCAGGTTGGAGGCCTGGCACAATGCAGTACAGTGATGTGGAGGGCAGAAGGCATATCCCTGTGCTTTAAAGAGATTTTACATATCTGTAGATGCCCCATCTCCTTGGCATGGAACATCATCCTCAATTACTTCTTCCAATTCATCTGATATTGCAAACTACCTCCATGACCCCAGAGAAGCAACCCTACCTGAGGCCAGGTTTCACCCCCCTCGCCTCCTTCCCAGCATTCTCTCAACGCCCCCTCAGAAGACCCACCTCCCCCCATTTACACCACTTCTGCACTGAGCGCATCCCAACGCCACCACGGTACCAGACGCAACCTTCACTGAAGAACACTCTGGTCTCCAACCCTCCAATACCTCCCATCAAATGTTACCTTCCTAGACACAAAGCCTGCATACACCACCATTGAACTGCTCATATTGTCAAATAACATCTACCTGACCATCATTCACACACTGACACATCTATCCCACACCTCCTGCTCCTCTATTTGCAGCATCAGTTCTAAGGACATGCATTAAGACACTATGGCCCTCATTACAACCCTGGCGGTCAGTGTTAAAGCAGCGGTAATACCGCCAACAGGCCGGCGGAAAAAATATGGAATCATGACCATAGCGGAAACCGCCAACATAGACAGCCACTTTAACACTCCGACCGCCAAAGCGGTATAAACAAAAACCACAGCGGTAACCGCCAACAGACAGGCGGAAGACAATATACCGCCCACTGTATTACAAGAGGCCTATCCGCCACCTTTTCTGGGGCGGAACACACACTATCAAAAGCACGGTGGAAACAGTACACAGAAGGGAAACCACTCACCTCTCAACACCCAACGAGGAACCAGGACACCATGGAGCCCGAACTACTGCCCATCCCAGCACCCCATTGCATGCTGGTCTTCCTCCTTCTGTATCAGGAGCAGGAAAGACTCCATCAACGACCACGGTGAGTACTGCACCTACAACACAGGGGAGGGTGGAAGGGAAAAGAGAGTGACACACACATGCAACATGCAAAACCCCCATCCCCACCCTCACCCACAACACCATACACACAAATACATGCAGCAACATTACATATAAACCGCCTCACCCCCTGGAAGAACGCAAGGACAAAAGGAAATGATTGTAATCAATAAAAATCAGAAAGTGCAAGTTCAAAAATCAGTATATACAAATAAGTACATCAACTACACAAGTCTGGATATTACTCAAACATCGTCTGTGGATCAGTGTCCCAAAATGCATGGGCAAAGCCCGCACAAGATACCTGACTCGAAACGGAGAGAACACTGCAGGGGCACAGATCGAAATTAAACAGGCACTTCAGGGGGAGGGAGAGGGGGCACCTCAGCTGGATGAACGCACAGCGCCACTGCTCCACAAGGGGGCTCCATGCCCACTTCTCTATCGTGGGGAGTGCAAAGCCACAGTCTCTCAAGTCTTTCCAGTGGGTGGTTTGCCCACTGCCATATCCTGGGGAGTGCCAAGCCACAGTCACTCAAGTCTTTCCAGTGGGTGGTTTGCCCACTGCTCTATCCTGGGGAGTGCAAAGCCACAGTCTCTCAAGTCTTTCCAGTGGGTGGTTTGCCCACTGCTCTATCCTGGGGAGTGCAAAGCCACAGTCTCACAAGTCTCTCCAGTGGGTGGTTTGCCCACTGCTGTATCCTGGGGAGTGCAAAGCCACAGTCTCACAAGTCCCTCCAGTGGATGGTTTGCCCACTGCTGTTTCCTGGGGAGTGCAAAGCCACAGTCTCACAAGTGGATGTCAGTCTCCACTTGTTCTGGAGGGGGCTTGGTGCCCAGAGTGCTTCATCCTGCCAAAGACTGAGGCAGTGAATGCTTTTCTCCACTGGTTCTGGAGTGGGCTTGGTGCCCAGAGTGCTTCATCCTGCCAAGGACTGAGGTAGTGGATGTCTTTCTCCACTGGTTCTGGAGGGGGCTTGGTGCCCAGAATGCTTCATCCTGCCAAGGTCTGAGGTAATGGATGTCTTTCTTCACTGGTTCTGGAGGGGCCTTGGTACCCAGAGTGCTTCATCCTGCCAAGGACTGAGGTAGTGGATGTGATACTCCACTGGTTCTGGAGAGGGCTTTATGCCCAGAGTGCTTCATCCTGCCAAGGACTGAGGTAGTGGATGTGATTCCCCACTGGTCCTGGAGGGGGCTTTGTGCCCAGAGTGCTTCATCCTGCCAAGGACAGAGGTAGTGGATGTAAATCTCCACTGGTTCTGGAGGGGGCTTTGTGCCCAGAGTGCTTCATCCTGCCAAGGACTGAGGTAGTGGATGTCTTTCTCCACTGGTTCTGGAGGGGGCTTGGTGCCCAGAGTGCTTCACATGCAGTGTGGCAGGTCCCATTCCCTCACCTGGGTGTGTGTGCCAAGAGATTGCCTGGGAACAGGTAGCATGATACGCCATGGAGGCAGAGACACACTCCACCCTGCTGCGACTTCGCCTGCCACTTGCAGGTGCAAACAGTGCAGAGAGTCATGCCTCATGGACACTGGGCATTGTCCAGGACATCTCCTGCAGCCTCAGACAGCTGCCCACTGGGGATGATTGCCATGTCAGCTGTGGTGGCACTGTCTGAGCACTTCACATGGCTGGTGGCGGGGCTTTCGGCGGTGTCTGAGGCGGAGGTGCTGGTGATGCTGCATGTGTCTGCACCTGTTGAGGGACACAGCAGGACGTCTCCTGCACCCTTGGATGGCTGCCCACTGGGGATGATGCTGGGGACTGTTGCTGAGGCAGCAGACCTGCAGGTGGTGGTGCTGGTGGTTGTGCTGGTGGCTGTGCTGGTGGCGGTGCAAGTGGCGGTGTCCACCGCCATACAGGTTGGTGTAGTGGTTGACAGAAGGGGTGACTCTGGTCCCTCAGGTGGAGCCACCGTGCCCTGTCCTGACCTGCTCTTCGGCTTGTGTCCCTTTCCCACCTTTGTTGTTGCTGCTGGTGTCCTGCCACTGTCCCCTTTTGGTTTGGAGGAGCCCTTGCTTGCTGGTAGGTGCGGCTTCTTCCTCCGGCATGTGGGCACCTTCTTCACCTTGGCAGGTGGCGGAATGGCCTGCTCCTTGGCCTCGCTAGGTGGCACACTGGCAGCCCTGATGGGTGGCGCACGTGATGAGATTGGAGTTGCTGGCACTACTGTGCTTGGGGATTTGGTGGCTGAGGTGCTGGGCTGGGACCTGGAAAGCCTGGCCCTAGGGGAAGGATGGGGGGGAGGTGTAGGGAAGAGGTCAATGTTAACCAGGAAAAGTTTCTTAGACACCTGGATGGGAAGATGGAGGGGGTTTGGGAGTGGAGGAAGAGGTTGTGGTTGTAGGAGGTGTACGTTTGTTGAATTAGGGTGAAGGTGCATGGGCCGGAGGCTGTTGTGAGGTGGATGGCTGTTGGGTGGGTGTGTGCCTGCGTTTGTGTACTTTGGGAGGAGGGCTCACAGACACACTGGGAGAGGATGTGTTAATGGTAGTGGGGGTGGTGATTGCACATGAGCAGTGTGCGGTGATGGCGTGCTGGTGATGGAGGGAGTGGGCGAGGATGTTGTGCATGCAGGTGTGAGTGGAGACGAGACAGGGAAGGAGGACGTGGAGGAGGGGGACACAGTGGAGGCAGTGGATGTTGGTGTGTCTGCATGGGTATGGTGCTTTTGTGAGTGCCTGTGGGATGTGTGGTGCTTATGTTTGCCATATCCACTCTTGTGTGTTGATGAGTGTGCATGCTGGTCTGATGGTGTGCTTGGGATAGACTGAGGTACAGGGGATTGGGTCTGGGTGGTGAAAGTTGGGGGGGTGGCTGGACAAAGGGACAATGGCTGCCATCAGTGCTGAGGCCAGAGCCTGAAATGCTCTCTGTTGGGCCACCTGGCCAGAATGAATGCCCTCCACGTATGCATTTGTTTGTTGCAAATGCCTCTCAACACCCTGGATGGCATTCAAAATGGTAGATTGCCCAACAGTGAGAGATCTCAGGAGGTCAATAGCCTCCTCACTGAGGGCAGCAGGGCTGACTGGGGCAGGGCTTGAGGTGCCTGGGGCGAAGGAGATGCCCACCCTCCTGGGTGAGCGGGCACGGGACACACGCTGAGGGGCTGCTGGGAGGGCAGTGCTGGTGGGGGGGTGGCAGCTGTACCTGTTGATGCGGTGGGCACAGAGGTGCACGCCACCGCAAGGGAGCTCCCATCAGAGGAGGAGTCGCTGTCGCTGGTGTATGCTCCTGTCCCCTTCGTGGAGCTCCCCTCACCCACTGTCCCACTGGTGCCTTCAGACTCAGGGCCATGTGGGATGCAGCTCCCTCCTGCTCTGGTGCCACTGCTCCTCTGCCAGATGATGCTAATGCACGCAAAAACAGGGTGACAAAACAAAAAGGGGGGGAGACAGAAGAGACACATGGTCACTGCATGCAATACCATTACCGTTGGCGGACACAACACACAGGGAGCACCTGCCCATGGGGGACAATGCCTAAGCCCATTTGATGCACATCTGGAACCCACAGGAGCCTGAATAGGTGTATATGGCTACTACCACTATTGGGGTTAGAGTGCCACAGAGCCTGCCTAACAAGGGACCTACCCTACCAAGTTCGCCCTGGCCTAGGGGAATCCACAGGCCACTTCCCCCACCCAAACACCTCGTAAAGCACGCAGATTCAGCTGAATGAGACTGTACTCACCCCCTTGTGGCTGATGTGATGCCCTCAAGCGCCCATCCAACTCCGGATATGCCACCGCCAGGATCCGGAACATCAGGAGGGGTCATGGTGTGACAGGCACCCCTTCCACATTGGGAGGCCATCCCCAGCTGGGCCTCTGCTGTCTTCTTTCTACAGCGGTGCAGGTCCTCCCATCCATCATTTCCCGCAGTGGGTGCCCTGTCTATGGTAGACCCCCAGAGTCCGGACGTCCTTGGCGAAGGCACGCCAAATAGCCTTCTTCTGGTGGGCGCTGACCTAGAGGAAAAGTGAAGTAAGAATGGATGTTACTATCCCATACAGTTCTTCTCACGCATTGCCTAAACACCTTCCACCCTGGCCCAGACATACATACAAACACACTACCCTCACATGCTGGCCTGTCCCCCTCCCCACCCTCTTCCATCCACAACACTCCATACAATCATGTGCCATCCACCATGCTCACAGTGTACTCACCTGTTTGTCTGGAGGACCGTACAGTTGCGTGTACTGGGGGAGGACCCCATACACTAGTTTCTCCAACTCTTCCGAAGTGAAGGCAGGGGCACTTTCCCCAGACACTTTAGCCATCGTCCCTTCCAGACACAGGTAATAGCAGCACTTGCAGTGTAGGTCCTCTCCTGTTGAAGGTCAAGTATCAAGTGAGGGAACAGGTAGAAAAAGGGCAGCCACGTCCATGGCGGTGCGTACCGTCACCGCCGGCGTACATCGTCATTGGCTCCTGGAACCCATAGAGCCCAATGTTAACCAATGCTGAATTGCGCTGCGGTCTTCGACCGCCTACCGCAACGGTGTACAACGCCAGCGCAGTTACCTCATTTCCGCTTGTCCCACCTTACAGGCCCCACAGCTGCCATTTCAGGGGGCCACATGGCAGGCCAAATAACTGCGTCACACCAATTTAGGCCAGGAATACGGCCACACAAAGGCACATGGAGAAAAACATTGTGATCCCTAAGTGTTGTATAACCCTCTGCTCACCGTTCTCCTCCATAGGGCACGTCCGCTGGGGCAGGTGATGAGATGGTGGCATCCTCTGGTGTACAGACCCCTGGTGGACCTGTCGACAATGGAGGAGAGACACAGAATTATCACTTACAGATGTGATCATGCAACAATCCAGGAACTGTGTGCCCAGTTAGAGCCAGACCTGATTTCATCTACCCGCCATCCCACAGGAATCCCCCCTCTAGTGCAGGCCCTGTCTGTACTCCATTTCCTGGTTAGTGGGTCTTTTCAAACAACAGTGGCCATGGCATCAGGGATGTCCCAGCTAATGTTCTCCAAAGTGTTGTCCAGAGTGTTGTCTGCCCTGCTGAAACACATGCACAGCTACATTGTTTTCCCTCAAGTGGAGGATTTGCCCACAGTAAAAGGTGACTTTTATGCCCAACATCATTGATGCCATTGATGGTACACATGTGGCATTTGTCCCCCCCGCCCCCTCAGGAATGAACAGGTGTACAGAAACCGGAAAAGCTACCATTCTATGAATGGGCAGATGATGTGTTTGGCAGACCAGTACATCTCCCATGTGAAAGTATCGGGGCTCAGTGCATGACGCTTATATTTTTACAAATAGCAGCATCCTTTATGTGATAGGACAACTCCAGAGGCACCGTGTGTGGCTAATAGGTGAGCCTAAAGTCCCCACACATTTCCATTTGGTGTCTGGGTATGGGAGATTCCCTAATATTTGGAAGATGTCTAACTGTTGTCCCTCGATAGTTGCAGGTTACTCTGGTTACCCCAACCTGTCATGGCTACTGACCCCAGTGAGGAATCCCAGGACAAGGGCAGAGGAACGCTACAATGAGGCACATGAGCGAACTAGGAGGATTATAGAGCGCACCTTCGACCTCCTGAACTCCAGATTCCGGTGCCTCCATCTTCCAGGTGGATCCCAATACTACTCTCCGAAGATGTGCTCGATAATCATGGCCTGCTGTATGTTGCACAACCTGGCTTTGCGACGCCAGGTGCCTTTTCTGCAGGAGGATGGGCCTGATGTAGGTCTTGTCGCAGCTGTGGACCCTGTGGACAGTGAAGAAGAGGAGGCAGAAGAAGAAGATGTAGACAACCAAAACAACATCATGCAATACTTCCAGTGAGACACAGGTAAGACGATGGAACTGCTTCCCACATCTCATACTATTGAAGGAGTTAGCATAAGTCTGCCTTTTTCACTCTGTGTATGGACCCTGACTTGTCACTTTGGCTTTCCATTTCACAGATCTGGGGCCCAATTTGTGCCCTCTGCTATGTTTACTGCTGGCCTACAGCTGTGTAACATTGGAATGTGAACAAGTACATTGACATTGCTATATTCCAGGGATGTTGCAATTACACATTTGTGAAAGCAAAGACTGACTCCAGATTGTTTTGTGATTCAAGGGAGCGACCTGAAAAACTTCTGCCCCATCTCTCTTCTGCCTTTCCCAGCCAAAGTAATAGAGAAGACCGTCAACAAACAGCTGACCACCTTCCTGGAAGACAACAACCTGCTCGACCCCTCACAAACTGGATTCCGAACCAACCACAGCACTGAAACCACCCTCATCTCAGTCACAGACGACATCAGAACCCTGATGGACAACGGTGAAACAGTCGCCCTCATTCTTCTTGACCTCTCGGCTGCCTTTGACACCGTCTGTCACCGCACCCTAATCACCCGCCTCCGCTCCACCGGGATGCAAGGCCAGGCCCTGGACTGGATCGCCTCCTTCCTCGCAAACCGTTCCCAAAGAGTTTACCTCCCTCCGTTTCGCTCAAAACCCACCGAGATCATCTGCGGCGTACCTCAAGGCTCATCACTCAGCCCGACACTCTTCAATGTCTACATGAGCCCCCTCGCCAACATCGTACGCAAGCACGACATCATCATCACCTCCTACGCCGACGACACCCAACTTATACTCTCCCTCACCAAGGACCCCGCCAGCGCCAAGACCAACCTACAAGAGGGTATGAAGGACGTCGCAGATTGGATGAGGCTTAGCCGCCTAAAGCTGAATTCGGAAAAAACGGAAGTCCTCATCCTCGGCAACACCCCGTCCGCCTGGGACGACTCCTGGTGGCCCACGGCACTCAGCACCGCACCGACCCCCACAGACCACGCCCGCAACCTCGGCTTCATCTTGGACCCTCTTCTCACCATGACCAAGCAAGTCAACGCCGTGTCCTCCGCCTGCTTCCTCACCCTCCGCATGCTCCGCAAGATCTTCCGCTGGATCCCCGCCGACACCAGAAAAACCGTGACCCATGCCCTCGTCACGAGCCGCCTGGACTACGGCAACACCCTCTACGCCGGGACCACAGCCAAACTCCAAAATCGCCTGCAACGCATTCAAAACGCCTCGGCCCGCCTCATCCTCGACGTACCCCGCAGCAGCCACATCTCCGCACACCTGAGACACCTGCATTGGCTCCCAGTCAGCAAAAGGATCACCTTCCGACTTCTCACCCACGCACACAAAGCCCTCCACGACAAGGGACCGGAATACCTCAACAGACGCCTCCGCTTCTACGTCCCCACCCGCCTCCTCCACTCCTCTGGCCTAGCACTCGCTGCTGTCCCTCGCATCCGCCGCTCCACAGCGGGTGGGAGATCTTTCTCCTTCCTGGCGGCCAAGACCTGGAACTCCCTCACCAGCCTCAGGACCACCCAGGACCACTCCGCTTTCCGGAGACTCCTAAAGACCTGGCTGTTCGAGCAGCGATAGCCCCCCCTTTTCCCCTAGCGCCTTGAGACCCGCACGGGTGAGTAGCGCGCTTTATAAATGTTAATGATTGATTGATTGATTGATTTCTGTGCAAACAAGTGGAGGGGTGTGTGAAATGGGCTGGGGTGATGGTGGAGGAATGTCCATGACAGAGCCCAGTCTATTTGTATCACAGGTGCATTGTCCAATGGGGCATAGGAAGTGGAGCAATAGCAGTTTAAGGTGGATAGGATGAGAAAGTGGAAAGAAGGGTGACATTCAGGAGGGTCTTATTTCCTAGTGGGGCTCTTGGCAATGTTCTCTGTCTTGTTCCTGGATCTCAGGGACCGTTTGCGGGGTGGTTCACCTTCTGCAGGGGGTGGGGTGCTGGTGGCCTGTTGGTCCACTAGCGCCAACAGAGGTGGAGGGCTGTTCATCGTCCAGGCTAGTGTCAAGGGCCCGTTGGTGTGCCACTGTGTCCTTCATGGTGTTGACAAGGTCTGCCAGCACCCCTGCGATGGTGACTAGGGTGGTGTTAGTGGACTTTAAGTCCTCCCTGATCCCAAGGTAGTGTTCCTCCTGCAGCCGCTGGGTCTCCTGAAACTTGGCCAGTACCGTGCCTATGGTCTCCTGGGAATGGTGGTATGATCCCATGATGTTTGAGAGTGCCTCGTGGAGAGTGGGTTCCCTGGGCCTGTCCTTCCCCTGTCACACAGCAGTCCTCCCAGCTTCCCTGTTATCTTGTGCCTCTGTTCCCTGAACCGTGTGCCTACTGACCCCAGGTCCCTGATTGTCTTGGGTTGGTGGGTTTGCCTGGGTTCCCTGTAGTGGTGGACACACTGCTGAATGACGTGTCCTGAGGACAGAGGGATGGGCCCGCTGGGTGGGTGCTGTGCTTGTGTTTCCTGAGGGGAGAGGCTCTGTGGTGGTTTGGGACTGTGTCAGGGGAACCGAGTGTCCTGAGGTCCCTGATGGGCCGGGCTGGTCATCTTGATCCAGGTGTGCAGAGCTGCTGTCATCACTGTGGGCCTCTTCTGTGGGGGGACTGGATATGTCTGGCACCTCCTGTCCGGTGACGTTGGGTATGGGTCCTGTTGGGGTGTAAATGCATAATTTTAGTGTATGTGTGTGCCATCTTGTGCATTGGGTGCAGTACCCTCTACTCCTGTACTTGCATAATTGTGTTTGCCCTTTTGTGATAGTTGTTTTGGTGTCTGGGTGGGTATCTGTACTGGACATGCTTTGGTGACGGTGGTTAATGGTGTTGCATTCAGGGCCTTGGTATTAGGATGTGTGGGTTGTGATAGTGGGACATATGGAGTTGATGGTGTGATGGGGTGAGGGTAAGAGTGGGAGTATGTGATGGCATGCAGGTGGGGTTGGGGGGATGTAGTAGTAAAGATATGACTTACCAGAGTCCAGTCCTCCTGCTACTCCTGCGAGGCCCTCAGGATGCAAGATCGCCAGGATTTGCTCCTCCCATGTTGTTAGTTGTGGGGAGGAGGTGAGGGTCCACCGCCAGTCCTCTGTATAGCAATCTGGTGTCTGGATACCACAGAACGTACCTTCCCCCATAGGTCATTCCACCTCTTCCTGATGTCATCCCGTGTTCTTGGATGCTGTCCCACTGTGTTGACCCTGTCGACAATTCTCTGCCATAGCTCCATCTTCCTTGCAATGGACATCTGCTGCACCTGTGATCCGAATAGCTGTGGCTCTACCCGGATGATTTCCTCCACCATGACCCTGAGCTCCTCCTCAGAAAACCTGGGGTGTCTTTGAGGTGCCATGATGTGGTGTGGGTGATGTGTGAGGTGCTGTCTGTTGTGATGTGGGAGGGGATGTGTTGGTGTGTGTTGTTTGAGCTGCGTGGATGTTGTATAAGTGATGGTGTTGTGTGTCTGTAGATGCTGGTGTTGTGTTAGCTAATCTCTCTCTCTGGCCTTCTTTCGAATTTTTGGTTGTAAAGGTTTGTGGGTGATTTGGGTGGGTGCTTTATATTGGATTGGGTGTCTGGGTGTGGTGTGTGTATGTGTATCCGGTGTGTGTATTTTGAATTGTCCAATGTGGTTGTGTTTTGTAAATGTGTGTGTATTTTGAGCGCAGAAGTGTATACCGCCAAAGGATTACCGCGGTTGAAAGACCGCTGCGTTGATTCCTGGGTCGTGATAGTGTGGGAGTATTCTTGTTGGTGTGATGGTGTGGGTTTTGGTATCGCCAGTTTATCACTGATCTTTGGTGTGGCAGACTTGTGTGGGTGTCTGTATTGTGCCGGATTGTGAGCTGTGGGTCGTAATACCGGTAGCGGAGTTCCGCCGCTGCAACAGTATGTTGGTGGTCTTCAGCACGGCGGAAAGTGGGATTTACCACCAGGGTTCTAATGAGGGCCTATGTAAAAATCAGTTATTGTGGCTATTGTTGTTATGTTGACAAGCCACTTGTTAAAAAATTCAAAACATTAAGTTAAAATAACTTGATTAACACTTTAACCACTTATATACTGTATATGCAGCTCTAGTTTAGTTATCTTTATGTCTTATTTATTAATAAGTTATTCATTTTTAGAAAATTCAATTTACTTGGACAAGGAACAATTCCTGAATTCAAAAATGTCAGGTTTTGCTGTCAGACAGCTGTTGCTACTCAAATAGCTTGTAACAGAGCATGAGACCTAGCTAAAGAGGCAATGTTTAAATTATTTGTGCATTACACACATAGTAGCATAATAAAAACACCACAAAAGACTCCACAACAAGTTAGAAAATTAGATAATAATTTGATAAATTAAGACCAAAACAACAAAAATCCAACGACTAGACGTTGAGCTATGAATTTTAGAAGAATACAAGTGTTTGAGCACTTAGAAGCACATAGCACTTTAGGGGTTGCATGAGTTCCTGCTGGAAGGGGCAAAGAAAAGAGTTCAAGCTGATCACAATGGAGTGCAGGGCGTGTACTGGAGCCACACAGGCTTGATCCTGGTCACAAACACAAGATGTGGGAACAATGAGTTGGTAGATGCGTTGATGTAACTTCAGCAATCGAGGATGCATTGATTTTTCCCATGCATTGATGGTGATACACTGTTTTTTGAGGACGAGCATCAAAGCTGTGATGTGTTGATTAAAAAAATGATGAGCCAGGTTTTTCCACGCTGTTGAAGGAATGCGGCCATCGTCCTTCAGCGATGGCTGCACTACAGTAGTTTCAGTGTTGCATTGATGTTGATGCGTTACGTGCCGCTTTGAGCATGTGTCAGTAGATGTGGCAATTTTGGAGGTGCTGCTCGGGCCCCAAGTGCGAGGCACCAGTCTTATTACCGCAATAGGGGTTATGCGTTGGTTGCCTCTGCAGGAAGGTGATGGGTCGATTTCACTGGTGCAAATATCTTTTTCCACTTTCAGTAAACCAGGCACAGGAGCGGTGGCAGAGACCTTGATACCCCTGAGTCTCGAGAAACAGGAGGCAAGTCAACAAGCCCTTGGCGATTACTTTGGGTTGCAAGGCAGAGGCCAGCTCTCCTTTAACAAGGTCAGTGAGCAGCAGGATAGCACAGCAGAAAAGCAGTCCTTCCAGATCAGATATCCACCAGAGTGACAGTCCTTGATGCAGCACATTCTTCCGACTGAGTCCAGTTTTAGGTCCAGAAGTGCCTGATTTGGTGGGGTCAGAGACCCAGTATTTATACCCAAATGTATCTCCGAAGTGGGGGTGACTTCAAAGAAGGGTCTTTGAAGTACACGATTATCCTTTCTTTATCAGCCGTGGCTTCAGACTATCACGAGTAATGAGCTCTTTCTGTGTGGACAGACACGTCCTATTAAGACATAAGTGCCATCCCCTCCTTGTCTTCCTGCCAAGGAAGAGCCATCTGCAGATGAGCACTGAGACACACCTAACCTTCCTGTGTTTGTGGCTGT
Source organism: Pleurodeles waltl (assembly GCF_031143425.1). Taxonomy (NCBI): domain Eukaryota; kingdom Metazoa; phylum Chordata; class Amphibia; order Caudata; family Salamandridae; genus Pleurodeles; species Pleurodeles waltl. The sequence continues at coordinate 497,807,696 of NC_090444.1, forward strand.
CTGGAGGGAATGCACAAGAATAGCTGTCACCCACTCCAGATGTGTATTAAAGACAGGCTACAGGCACACTGAGATATAAGAGCACAGAAATGCCCACTTTCTAAAAGTGGCATTTCTAAAATAGAAATGGTAAATCCAACTTTACCAGCAAAGAGGTTGTATCATTACTGTTCCAATGATATGGAACATGACACAGCTACTCCTTTCTAATCAGGAATTACTTCTTAAAAGTGTACTAAGTTATTCCCAATGTTAGCCTATGAGAGGAGCAGGCCTCTCAGTAGTGAAAAATGAATGTAGGTGTTTTTCACTACTAGGACAAGTAAAACTTACACGTACAGGCCCTTCCTTTTACTTACACAGCAACCTGCCTCATGGGCTACCTTGGGGCTATCTTAGGAGTGACCTATGTAAAATAAAAGTAGAGTTATTGTTTGGCAAAGGATTTAAAATGATAGTTGGAAGTGGCAGTCAAACTGCACACATAGGCTCCGCAGCAGTAGGTCTGACACATGTTTCAATGGATTCTTAAATGTGTGCCACAATCAGTGCTGCAGGTCCACTAGTAGCATTTAATTTACAGGCCCTGGGCACATGTAGTACACTTTTACGCGGGATGCATAAGTAAATCAAATATGCCATTAAATGGATAAGCCAATATTACCACATTTTAAGGAGAAAGCACTTTAGCACTGGTTAGCAGTGGTAAAGTGCACAGAGTCCTGAAGCCATCAATAACGGGGTCAGGCAAAGAGGAGAAGGAAGGCAAAAGGTTTGGGGTGACCCTTCAGAGAGGACCATTTTTCAACAGATCTTGAGCACACTACCTGGATAGAAGTGGAGCTGAAATCACACCTGGAAATGTTAGGGTTCCCTGAGTGGGTTTTTGGAACCACCAGGTTCATGGCTGCCCAGGAAGGGAGTCAAGGAAGTCTGGAGCCTGGAAAAATGGCCCAGACAGCTGCCAAGAAAGAAGGAAGGGCAAGAGGGGTGGGAAATCAGCCCCTGAATGTCTCCCAGAGGAGGTGGATTGGGCATCAGAGTAGTTTGTCCTGGCACTCACTTGGGAATACATTGCCTCCTTTGGTAACCTGGCTGAACTTGCTGGATGGAAAGTAGAAAGAGGACCCACCAGAGAGGCCCTCAAGGAGTTCCCAATTCTGGAAAGCAAGAGGCAACAGGCTAAAGCCCAGGCAGCTGATGATGCCACTGGTAATCACCTATCTCAGACCCTGGACCTGTGAATATCCTGCTAGGAAGAAGGAATACAGTGCTGCTATGAGGACTGTCACTTTTCTGGATTGCTACCCTGGAAGAACTGCTGGATGAGAAGGGTTCAACCCAGAACCCAGAGTGACTCTAAGGACCAGTAGACTGGTCCCGCGATCTGAAACTTCAGGGACATAACAGACTTCCAACCAACCTGACACTTCAACTGGATGGTGCCAGCTGTGACCTTGACCTGCCAAGTGGTGCTATCCCAGCCCTTGGACCTTGAAAAAGATTGTCAGTTACTGCTCTAGAAGAACCACCACATCTCCGCCGCTGTGAGGACAGAACCGGAGCATCTCAGCCATTACATGGTTAAAACTGGTGCATGCCTTTTGGAACCAGCACTGCAGTGATTTCTTCAGCATAAGGTCCCTGCATTCCCATCGACAACAGCTTCGATGACAACGCCAAACTCAAAGTCGATGGCACCCAAACTTGAACTTCATCGCATTTTAGCTTCAACGCTCCACCATATGGGGAACTTCGACTCATCTCCTCAGCTGAGTGGAGAAAATCAACACATTTCCTCATCAACGTGGTTTTGAACCAGTGCAACTTTCCCACACTAGGATTTTAAGGTACTTTAGTTTAGAGGGCCCAATAGGGTTCCTGTTGCTAGCTCACACTCCATTGCAGTTGGCCTGAAATTTTCACTTTGTCACAGTTTAGGGCAACCAGAAGTCTCTGCACTGTGCTTTTTCCTTCTAAGCACATTTTGCAGTATATTATTTTAGAATTTAGAACTCAAGTTCTTCTTATGGGATTCTTGTCATTTTGGCTGTGTGTTCATTGATTAAATTGTTTGATTTTTCTAGCAGATCTTTACTCTTTGAAGTGTTACACAAATACTGTGCACATTGCCTCTTACGTTTAGCTTGCCTGCTCTGTGCCAAGCTACCAGAGGGTGAACACAGGTTAATTTAGGGTATAGTTGTCACTAACCCTGAATAGGATTGTGGTTGTTGTTAGACTAAGGTTTACACCCTACTCAACTATCAAGCCATTTTCTAGCATGTTGTTTCTAGAAGGGTGCATAAGATTAAGTTATGCCAGGTTAGCAGCAATGTTGTTTTCTAGAGGGAAAATAAGTTCATATTAGTCTGTGGTCTGCTAACCTGCAGAGTAATTTCAAAGAGGTCAGCATCAGAATCAGAGTAAAATGGAGGGGGAAACATTGTCTGAGGTGTCATTGGCAGAATGACAAGAAAAGAGCCAGTAATCTCAGACCGCTAAAATGAAAAAGTACATTACTTTTGTATAACAGCATTGCAGCGTGACACAAATGCCAATCTAATATGCTAATCTAATAGTTCACCAGAACGTAACCTCTGTTCAGGTTCTCAGATGGTGGATTGGTTGTATATGCTTTGGTAAAGCCCACATTTGGAAAACGTACGGTGCTTTGCTTTTGAAATATGGAAATATTCTTGGAAAAGCTACTGAGATATCTAAAAGCTAAGGAAACTGCACCTGAATCTTTTAAAAGATGACCATTAAGACATGAGATGCCAAGTCTCTGCTTAAGTGTATCAGAATTCTGAATGACATTAGAAAGAGGGGGAAAGCATAAATATTGAGAGGTCTCTAAGACTGTACAAATGCATCCACTGCTTCAGCTTCTGGATCTGGTCTAAAAATGAAGAATCAGAATAACTTCCAATAAAGGAAGGAGGCATATTAATCTTCATAAAATGGACATGAATTATGTTGAATTCTCTAAAAAATTCTGAAATCCAGATCCCAATCACTTATTCTTGTGGAAAACTGGAACCCTATTCTGCTACTGATTCAGAAATACCTAGAAGGTACTCTGCTTGAAACATTATTCCCTTATCTAAACAAAAGTGTTAGAAGTCTCAGACTAAATCTGATAGGCCCTTGGATCTTGTATTTCTCAGTTTGTTTCTGTGGCAAACTCCATATATTTTGCTTGTCTATGAGAGAATGCAACTCTTTGCTTTGAGGCTTAACTTTTTACTGAAAATGATCCGTCAAGCAAGACATTTTTGTTCTTCCTCCTATAACAGTGTCTCTCAGTGTGCTTCCAGACCTGCTCTGCTGGCATATGACACTGGCCTGATGACTGGGGCTTGGCCAAAACTGGTGTTTCTATTTGAGGCTTCCGTCTGGGAGAGCCGCCATCCTAATCCCTTTTCTGACTCTAGAGAAAGGGAAAGTAATGATTAGTAAGTGAGGCTCCTGTGAAGATGCAGTTCCTTCACTCATTGAAGGGCCTGATAATGGAGTGTAGATGGAAAAAATCACTTGAATGGGTGAAGATAAAATACTTTCATTCATGACTAACATCCTGAGTAAAAATCTGTCTATCTTCACAAAGTGACCTATTTCCTTCTGTCTTCATTTTATTTTATTTTGAGAGAGGCAAACATATTCTTTACAAAATGTACTATATATCCTAGAAATCTAATTGTCTAAGATAAAGCTAGGATGTGCTTCTTCTGGTTTACCAAAAATCCTAACTGCTGAAGGAGAGATAGAAATCCTTCATTTCTTGGATAATATGTTCTCATAACTGGCCATTATCAACATTCTATCAAGACAAATCAGAATTGGAACTTAATGAGAGCTGAACAATCCTACTACAGGTTTTAGGGTTTTTTTCAAGCCCCAATGGTCTGATGAAAGGGGAGAGATAAAAAATGGTATATCTTGTATTTCCAGCTGAATTTCATAAATTGTCTGTATAGGACCTAAGACATAACCATCTTTCAGATCCACCTTCGCTATAAGAAATTTACCCCTCGTATCTTGAAGTGTCTGCACATTACACAGTTGTTCAAATGTTTGAGATTTATGACAGGTCAATAAAAGTGTTCACTTCTTCAGCCATGAGGTGGGTTTCTAAAGTAGTGGAAACCATTAGAAAGGGAGGCAACTGAGATGAACAGAAGTAAAACTCTATCTTGTTACGTTGAATTGTTTATAATATCCATTGATTTGAAGTAATAGATATACAATTTGGAAAAAATAGCAGAGCAGCCAAGGCTGAACTAGGAGACATGCAAAGCTCTTGCAAAACCACTGTAGTCACACAGTACGTACACACAAGAAAGATAATATTCAGTGTTACCAAAAATAAAGGTACTTTATTTTAGTGACACAATGCCAAAAATATGTTACAGGCTATACTCCCTTTGGAGATAAGTATTATACACAATATATACGCTAGTAACCAAAATCAGGTAAGTTAACAGTCATACAATAGTGCCAAAAGTGAAAAACACAATAGATTAGAATGGGCCGAGGGGCAACACAAACCATATACTAAAATAGTGGAATGCGAATGTTGGTTTCCCACCTAGGCAAGTGTAGTGTATAAAGGGGCGCTGGGAGCATAAGAAACCACCAAAGGTCAATAAAATACCCCACCCCAGAGCCCAGGAAAACAGGAGTAAAGTACAGCAAGTTTCCTCAGGACACACTAGAAATCATGGTAAAGGATTATGAAAAAACCAAGCAAGACTGCAAGACATCAACAATGGATTCCTGGACCTGAAGACCTTTGGAGAGACGAGACCGAGTCCAGAAGTCAACAAAGAGTCTAGGAAGAACAGGAGCCCCTGCTAACCCGGATGAAGGTGCAAAAGTGGATTCTCCGGTTGGAAGAAGAAATTAGAAATGCACAAAAGAAGACAGCTGCAGGTTCCTGCTTGGTGCAAGAGATGTCTAACGTCGAGTCGTTGGATGCAGGCTGAATTTTGTTGTTGGATTCCGCCAACAAGCCTTTGCTCACGCAAATGTCATGGTTGGTGTTATAAGGCGCTACCTGGGCCCAGGAGGGACCTGGGGGTCTCAACTCGGACTGAGGAGACAGAGGGGGCTCTCAGCACTTCCTGAGTAAAGCTCTGGGCACCACCGCTGGGGTGGTGATGGACAGGGGACTGGTCACTCCCCTTTCCTTTTTCCAGTTTTGTGCCAGAGCTTGGACTGGGAGTCCCTGAACCGGTGTAGACTGGATTGTGCATGGAGGGCACAATCCGTGCCCTTCAAATCGCTTCCAGAGGCTCTGGTAGGAAACCCCTCCCATGCCTGTAACACCTATTTCCAAAGGGAGAGGATGTAACACCCCTCTCCTAAAGGAAATGCATTGTTCTGCCTTCCTGGGATTGACCTGCTATTTAGGCCATTTCTGCCCGCTTTGGGGGCAGATCGGCCGATGATAGGTCAATCTGCCCCCACTAGCCACCGGGGATTTTTGTTGTTGTTGTTGTTTTACAGATGGGGAAGGGGTCACACTTTTTTGTGTGTTTTTTTTTTTTTAGAGATGGGGAGCGACCCATTAGGCAAGGGTTGCTCCCCTGGGGGGCAAATTGTATTTAGACCATTTCTGCCCCCCTTGGGGTCAGATTGGCCAATTTTAGGTCAATCTGCCTCCAAGGGGGCAGAAACCACTAGGCACCGGGGATTTTTTTTTTGGCGCCAATGTCACGCAGGGGGAGCGACCAAGTAGGCAAGGGTCGCTCCCGGACGGGGGTTGAGGGGGTGGGGGGGGCAAATTTATTTTAGGCGGCGCCAGGGCAAATTTTTTTTTTTTTTTTTTTGTTTTTGTTTTTTTTTAGATGGGGAGCAACCCATTAGGCAAGGGTAGCTCCCCTGAGGGGCAAATTGTATTCAGAAGATTGGCCGATTTTAGGTCAATCTACCCCCAAGGGGGCAGAAACCACTTGGCACCGGGAATTTTTTTTGGCGCCAATGTCACGCAGGGGGAGCGACCCCGTAGGCAAGGGTCGCTTCTGGGCGGGGGTTGCGGGGGCAAATTTATTTTAGGCCATTTCTGCCCCCCGGGGGCAGATCGGCCTATTGTTATTAGGCCGATCTGCCCCCAGGGGGGTAGAAACCTCTAGGCGCCAGGGCAAATTTTATTTTGTGTTTTTTTTTGTTTGTTTGGTTTTTTAGAGATGGGGAGTGATCCATTAGGCAAGGGTCACTCCCCTGGGGGGCAAATTGTATTTAAACCATTTCTGCCCCCCTTGGGGGCAGATTGGCCGATTTTAGGTCAATCTGCCCCCAAGGGGGCAGAAACCACTAGGCACCAGGGATTTTTTTTTTGCGCCAATGTCATGCAGGGGGAGCGACCCCGTAGGCAAGGGTCGCTCCCGGAGGGGGCTTGGGGGGGGTGGGGGACAAATTTATTTTAGTCCATTTATGCCCCCCCTGGGGCCGGCTGAGCTAGAGGCCAAAATCCACAGGTAGGCACTGTTTTCTATGAAAAAAATGTATGTGTCCACGTTGTGTTTCGGGCCATTCCCTGTCGCGGGCGCTAAGCCTACCCACACAAGTGAGGTATCATTTTTATCGGGAGACTTGGGGGGAACACTGGGTGGAAGGAAATTTGTGGCTCCTGTCAGATTCCAGAACTTTCTGTCACCGAAATGTGAGGAAAATGTGTTTTTTTAGCCAAATTTTGAGGTTTGCAAAGGATTCTGGGTAACAGAACCTGGTCAGAGCCCCACAAGTCACCCCATCATGGATTCCCCTGGGTTTCTAGTTTTCAAAAATGTGCTGGTTTGCTAGGTTTCCCCAGGTGCCGGCTGAGCTAGAGGCCAAAATCCACAAGTAGGCACTGTTTTCTATGAAAAAATGTGATGTGTCCACATTGTGTTTTGTGCCATTTCCTGTCGCGGGCGCTAGGCCTACCTACACAAGTGAGGTATCATTTTTATCGGGCGACTTGGGGGAACGCTGGGTGGAAGGAAATTCGTGGCTCCTCTCAGATTCCAGAACTTTCTGTCCCCGAAATGTGAGGAAAATGTTTTTTTTTATCCAAAGTTTGAGGTTTGCAAAGGATTCTGGGTAACAGAACCTGGTCAGAGCCCCACAAGTCACCCCATCTTGGATTCTCCTAGGTCTCTTGTTTTAAAAAATGCACAGGTTTGGTAGGTTTCCCTATGTGCCGGCTGAGCTAGAGGCCAAAACCTACAGGTAGGCACTTTGCAAAAAACACCTCTGTTTTCTTTCAAAAAATGTGATGGGTCCACGTTGCGTTTTGGGGCATTTCCTGTCGCGGGCGCTAGGCCTACCCACACAAGTGAGGTATCATTTTTATCGGGAGACTTGGAGGAACGCTGGGTGGAAGGAAATTTGTGGCTCCTCTCTGATTCCAGAACTTTTTGTCACCAAAATGTGAGGAAAATGTGTTTTTTTAGCCAAAGTTTGAGGTTTGCAAAGGATTCTGGGTAACAGAACCTGGTCAGAGCCCCACAAGTCACCCCATCTTGGATTCCCCTAGGTCTCTAGTTTTATAAAATGCACAGGTTTGGTAGGTTTCCCTATGTGCCGGCTGAGCTAGAGGCCAAAATCTACAGGTAGGCACTTTGCAAAAAACACCTCTGTTTTCTTTCAAAAAATGTGATGTGTCCACGTTGCGTTTTGGGGCATTTCCTGTCGCGGGCCCTAGGCCTACCCACACAAGTGAGGTATCATTTTTATCGGGAGACTTGGGGGAACGCTGGGTGGAAGGAAATTTGTGTCTCCTCTCTGATTCCAGAACTTTCTTTCACCAAAATGTGAGGAAAATGTGTTTTTTTAGCCAAATTTTGAGGTTTGCAAACGATTCTGGGTAACAGAACCTGGTCAGAGCCCCACAAGTCACTCCATCTTGGATTCCCCTAGGTCCCTAGTTTTCAAAAATGCACAGGTTTGGTAGGTTTCCCTAGGTGCCGGCTGAGCTAGAGTCTAAAATCTACAGGTAGTCACTTTGCAAAAAGCACCTCTGTTTTCTTTCAAAAAATGTGATCTGTCCACGTTGCGTTTCGGGGCATCTCGTGTCGCGGGCGCTAAGCCTACCCACACAAGTGAGGTATCATTTTTATCAGGAGACTTGGGGGAACGCTGGGTGGAAGGAAATTTGTGGCTCCTCTCTGATTCCAGAACTTTCTGTCACCAAAATGTGAGGAAAACGTGTTTTTTTAGCCAAATTTTGAGGTTTGCAAAGGATTCTGGGTAACAGAACCTGGTCAGAGCCCCACAAGTCACCCCATCTTGGATTCCCCTAGGTCTCTAGTTTTAAAAAATGCACAGGTTTGGTAGGTTTCCCTAGGAGCCGGCTGAGCTAGAGGCCAAAATCTACAGGTAGGCACTTTGCAAAAAACACCTCTGTTTTCTTTCAAAAAATGTGATGGGTCCACGTTGCGTTTTGGGGCATTTCCTGTTGCGGGCGCTAGGCCTACCCACACAAGTGAGGTATCATTTTATCGGGAGACTTGAGGGAACGCTGGGTGGAAGGACATTTGTGGCTCCTCTCTGATTTCACAACTTTCTGTCACCAAAATTTGAGGAAAATGTGTTTTTTTAGCCAAAGTTTGAGATTTGCAAAGGATTTTGGGTAACAGAACCTGGTCAGAGCCCCACAAGCCCCCCCATCCTGGATTCCCCTAGGTCTCTAGTTTTAAAAAATGCCCAGGTTTGGTAGGTTTCCCTAGGTGACGGCTGAGCTAGAGGCCAAAATCTACAGGTAGGCACTTTGCAAAAAACACCTCTGTTTTCTTTCAAAAAATGTGATTTGTCCATGTTGCGTTTTGGGGAATTTCCTGTCGCGGGCGCTAGGCCTACCCACACAAGTGAGGTATCATTTTTATCGGGAGACTTGGGGAAACATAGATTAGCAAAACAAGTGTTATTGTCCCTTGTCTTTCTCTACATTTTTTCCTTCCAAATATAAGAGAGTGTGTAAAAAAGACATCTATTTGAGAAATGCCCTGTAATTCACATGCTAGTATGGTCACCCCGGAATTCAGAGATGTGCAAATAACCACTGCTCCTCAACACCTTGTCTTGCGCCCTTTTTGGAAATACAAAGGTTTTCTTGATGGCTGTTTTTCACTCTTTATATTTCAGCAAATGAATTGCTGTATACCCAGTATAGAATGAAAACACACTGCAGGGTGCATCTCATTTATTGGCTCTGTGTACCTAGGGTTCTTGATGAACCTACAAGCTCTATATATCCCCGCAACCAGAAGAGCCCAGCAGACGTAACGGTATATTGCTATAAAGAATCTGACATTGCAGGAAAAAGTTACAGAGCAAAACTTAGAGAAAAATTGCAGATTTTTTCACCTCAATTTCAATATTTTGTTTTTTCAGTTGTTATTTTCTGTAGGAAACCCTTGTAGGATCTACACAAATTACCCCTTTCTGAATTCAGAATTTTGTCTACTTTTCAGAAATGTTGTGGTTTCTGGGATCCAGCATTGGTTTCATGCCCATTTCAGTCACTGACTGGAAGGAGGCTGAAAGCACAAAAAATCGCAAAAATGGGGTATGTCCCAGTAAAATGCCAAAATTGTGTTGAAAAATTGGGTTTTCTGATTCAAGTCTGCCTGTTCCTGAAAGCTAAGAAGCTGGTGATTTTAGCACCACAAACCCTTTGTTGATGGCATTTTCAGGGAAAAAACCACAAGCCTTCTTCTGAAGCCCCTTTTTCCAATTTGTTTGAAAAAAATGAAATTTTCACTCTATTTTGGCTAATTTCTTGGCCTCCTTCTGGGGAACCCACAAAGTGTGGGTATCTCTAGAATCCCTAGGATGTTGGAAAAAAAGGACGCAAATTTGGCGTGGGTAGCTTATGTGAAGAAAAAGTTATGAGGGCCTAAGCGTGAACTGCCCCATATAGCCAAAAAAAGGCTTGGCACTTGAGGGGTAAAAGGCCTGGCAGCGAAGGGGTTAAGAGGAAATCCTTTTTGGGGTTCTTCTCAATCCCTAAGCTTCTTTCTAGGCAGAGCCCCCTCAGACTTTTAAAGTTAAGGTTCTCATAGGGTGTCTTAATAACCCGGGGGTAGGCTCAATAGAAGAAATAGTGATAGAAAAGTTATGAAAAAGAGTAAGAAGTAAGCAAAATTATTTTACCTAACATTTCTTTAGAGTGAAAGAGAGACTGCTAGGTGTTATTATATATAGCTCTATTAGCGTACACTTTCTTGTGGAAAGCACCAGTGACAAAGTGATAAGACAATTGCAAGTACTTATCCCACCGCTGTACCACCAATGTGAGAAGCTGTCCTGGTTTGTAGTGGCTACCAGAGGTACTTACATCTTATACCAGGTCCAGTGGTCCATGTTGATGAAATGTAGGCAGTGTCTAGCAGCTTAGACTGTCCAGAGGTAGCTCTAGCAGAGTAGCCAAGGCTGAACTAGGAGACATGCAAAGCACTTGTAATAACACTGTAGTCACACAGTACTTACACACAAGAAAGACAATACTCAGAGAGGGACACTCTGGAGAAACTAGCAGGATCCCAGTGAGACAGTAAAACACACTGACAAACACTGACAAACAGGTCAAAAATGTGGGTAACCATTCTAGAAAGAGGCTATTTTCTCACACCCATCCAGAGTGGCCACACAAGGCTAATTTCACCAAGATTGAGCGCTTTGCTTGGTAAGACTGAGCACCCTATTTTCTACAGCAGATGCCACAGAGCTTAGGAATACCTTTCCAGCGCAGCCCTGCCGGGTTGCCCTGGCAATGAGATGCTACTTCCATCGACATAGTTGGAAGCAATGCTACACACCAATGTGGTCCCGCTACATCAGAGGAAGGTTCTATAAAGAACGAGACAATTGCGGTCTTGGCAGATAGCCCAGATGATACTGCGAGTGTCTGCTTCTATTCGAACATACAGCTCTCAAGAGTCCCGCTATAAAAATGCTCACCATAGATTCTTTGAGTACCACTTATGCACTCCAATGCTTAAGAAAGCACATTTGTCTCTTTCTAGTATGACCACATAGAACATAATAGAAGCAAATTTGTTTCCCACACTATGTTTTACCTTTTTACCTTTTTAATGTTGTAACTTAAAACATACTAATAGGATTTTTGTTGTTTTGATCTTATTCTGCTCAGATAAATATTCATTATTTTTCTAAAAATGTGTGGAGTCTTTTTGGTAAAGGCCTAATCAGTGAGAGGAGGAGATTGAGATCTAAATCTTGGAGGCCGAACCCAAAACAATTCAGGCACAGAAAAAAGGGACAGACTCTAATAAACAGCAAAAAGCAGCCTTGGCACCTAAACAATTGTCGACAGAAGGTTAGCTAAAGCCGAGAGAGACACATGGATCCCCAACAAAGCATACCAAAGGGCTAAAGGTACTGGGGGAGACCTCTGCTTGATAGGGAGCAACTGTGAAGTTGAGAGTGTCTGAGACAGGGGAACTGTCGACATTGGAAGAAAAGCAATGCTGACCGCGGTAATGGACCATGAAGTGCTTGTGGTCAAAAAGAAGAGAAGGAGGCTCAAGGCAGAAATAGCAGCCCTCATACAGAGGAAAGTAGAGTTCCACTCCTTGAAGGAATTCTGTGTTCACACCAAGTCTATGCTGACTACAGAGGCTGGGGATGACCGAAGGCACTGGCAACACTGGAACCCCACAGTGAGGAGCTGGAGGAGTTCTTCGAACGTATGGTTACTGATTATATGCTAGACTTCGACTCCAGCCATTTTGAGGAAACATGCAAGGAACTCGATGCTGAATAACTTGAAGAGGGGGGTAGATAATTAGCCTTCAAGGCCATCTCCCCCCTCCTTGTGAAATGAGCTACAGAGACCTATGGGGTCCAGCTAGAAGAGGAGGAGAAGGGCAAAGCATACTTCCACTTAGAGACTCCGATGTAAGCTGAAACGGGAAAACTAATAGCTGCCCATGCTGCCTATCACCATTGTTTATGGTAAGGAGGCCTTCAAGGAACCAGCCACTGCAAGGGCAGCCATGCCCATACTGGAGAAGAAATGTAAACTTTCCGCTCAGGACACTAAGTAGATCAAGGGTAATGTTCCTGCAGACTCCATGATTGTGACTACTGCAATGAAAAGACACAACGCCCCCACTGCTACGGGACCACAGCCTAAGAAAGAAAGTAAAAGACTTGACTTGGTAGGCAGTAAAATGGAGAGGAAAGCTGCTGCCCAATGGCAAATATTCAACTGCAACACCCCTGTGAATTGATACGGTCTTCAACAGTGGCAAGAAATAGAAAGTCTCACGAAACACCTCCATTATGAATATTGGAAAAGGCTCAAGGCAGTCATACAGGAGGGAAACAATATTGCTAACACATGTCTGAATCTGCACTGAATGGTGCAGATACAGCCAGCAGACAATTGTGCACTGGAACCACCATAGGAAGGCATGCCTGACTCAGGATTTCAGGATTTAAACCAGAGGTACATACCTCCGTAATAAACATGACCTTCACAGGACACACCCTATTTGGACAAGCTGTGGATGACTCGTCTAAATAGGGCTGTGGATGACTCTTAAAACAAAAGTGCCCAGCACATAAAATCCAGTCGGGGCAGAATAAAATAATTTCTCCAGGAGTGTAGAAAAATAGCATCAGACAGATGGATCTTGAAAATAATCTGTCACAGATGTTGCATAGAACTAAACAAACAACCTCCACAAACAACTTCAAAACTGAAGTCTTTCAGGGGAGAGGAATTAATACAACTCAGAAATGAGATGAAGGGATTAATCTTGAAGAGGGCCATAGAACATGTACCAAAACAGGAGGAGTTCATGGGGAACTACGCACCACATTTTCTGTTCGCCAAGCAAGATCTGACCTTGTGTTCAATCTTGGACCTCAGAATTATAAACCACATCATTCAAACAGAACACTTCAAACAACAATATTGGAGGAAGTAACATCACTTCTGTGAGAAGGAGATTATTTGGCCACCTTAGATTTAAAGATTGTATACCTACATGTTCCTGTGAATCAAAGATACAAATAATACCTCTGTTTTGCCCTGGACAAAAACATTACCAATTCACAGTACTGTCCTGTAGCATAAAACCTGCGACAAAAGTCTTCACAAAGGTCCTCACAGCAGTATCAGCATACTTAAGAAGACAAGGAATTCATGTCTATCCTAACCTAGACAATTGACTGATAAAAGCACAATCAAGGATCAAGTGTCAGTAGGACATACGAACAGGCATGCGCACGCTACAACTCCTAGGTTTCACAAAAAACTACAAGAAGTCATCACGACAATCAGTGAAGGTTTTTCTAGGAGCCACATTGAACTACAGGACAGCAAGAGCATACGAGGTTTGGAAGAGACGAAAGGGGATCAAAAAACAGACTTGTCTCTACTAAAAGTGTCAGTCACTGACAGTGAGGACTGTCATAGAACTCATGGGCATGTTGACATCATACATCCCATTGATCCCCACATGCAAGACTGCTCATGTGAGTTATATAGCAACAAATGGTCACAAGCCACAGGGAGCTGGGTGAATCTAATGGTTGTCACAGCAAGAGTACAAAAGGAGATACACTGGTGGAAATCAACAAACATAACTATAGGGAAAACTTTCAAGACACCACCTCCAAATGTGATCAAAGCAACTGATGTATCCCACAAAGACTGGGGAGCTTACACAGGTGCCCTGAAAGTATGCTGGTTATGGAACTACACAGACACAGCACAGTGAAACACATCAATTAACTGGAGATGAAGACAGTCTACCTAGCCCTAAGGCATTGCAGACATACTTAACAGTCAAAAATGTATTGATGCAAACGGACGTTATTAACACTATGTTCTACATCACCAAGCAAGGCAGTACACAATCCTTCACCCTGTCGAGCAAGCCCAAGAGTTTTTGTATTGGGCAAGACAACAAAAAATAACTCTACAAGCAATACTCCTGCCGGGAGAGCTCAATACAGAGGCAGACAAATTGAGCAGACAGGTAACCAGCTCACCCGAGAGGTAGATAAAACAATAAGTCCTTTAAAGGGTTTTCAACATTTGGGGCACATCAGGCAAAGACTTATTTGCCACATCAACGAAAGCAAAATGCCAACACTTTGCCTACAGGTTTTCTCACCACCAATGAAAGGGAATGCCCTTTGGAGTTGATCAGGGAAATTTGCATACACCTTTCCTGCAACTCCCCTGATCCGCAGGGTGTTGGAGAAGGCCAGGCAATTAAAGACAAGTCTCATCCTCATTGTTTCTCAATGGGAGAGACAGACATGGTCCTCAAACCTGCAGGAAATGTCCAGGGGCCAGAATCATCACAATAAAGCGAGTAAAGGACCTACTGTCAAAACAACACAGAGGTGTACCATCCAGAGACAGTCTCACTCCATCTAGCAGCATGGCTCCTGAATACATAGAATTCAGACACCTACAGCTCCCTCCAAGGACAATGGACATCCTGAGGGTAGAAAACCAAGCACATGAAAATGGTACACAGTCAAATGGAAAGGATGCATTCATTGATGTACAAACAGCAATATAAAGGACTCAAGAACACAGGAAACTGTGTTAATATACGTAATCCATCCACTGGACAGTGATCTCACTTATGAATCACTGAAGGTGCATTAAGCAGCAATAGTGGACTACAATAGAAGTACATCAGGCGCCAGCCCCTTTACATCCCTAGTAGTAAAGAGATTTTTAAGAGGCTCAAAAAGCTTATTGTATTCCAACCCCATTATGGAACTTGGATATGGTATTACCACAGCTAATGTTAGAACCATCTGAACCCGTGCAAAAATAAAATTTAAAATCACTCACTCTAAAAACAGCCTTTCAAATAGCAGTCACTTCACTACGCAGAGTCAGTGAGTTACAAGCACTGACAATTCAAGTGCCGGACTTGCAAGTGGTCCTTACCGAATGTAGTAACACAGCTCCATGTCATCCAAAGCATACAATTGCCAGCCTACTTTCAGGAAGCAAAGACACAAGCCAAAAGAGCCCTACACACTCTATATGTACAAAGGCCTTTAATATATTACCTACAGGAAATAAAAAAGACTTTCACAAGAGAAACCCACTTTTTGTTTAACTTGCAATGCAATCAAAGTATCACCAGTTTCCAAAAGAACAATCATTAAATGGATTGTTTTAAACCATTCAAACTTGTTACCCAAAAGCTGCAAAACACTTAACTGTGTGCCCCAGTGTCAACATCAGAACAGTGCGCGCTCTACTGGCGATGTAATGTTAAATCCAATCCTTATGTCATGTAATATTTTATGTATTATGTGTTAATACAGTATGTTCACCTTTTTCATTTCAGAGATTCATATTGAAACATCATTAGTACTGTTTGCAATGCATTGCTCATTTTCAAGACTTTGCTGGAGGATTACATAGTGTGGTTAGGGTGTGGTCCCTATTCTAAGCCTTTCTAGAATCCTTTCCTGCAGCCTCGCTGGGTGTGGCAGGTGGGCAGGGCCTGGGTCTCTTTAAGGGACCCAGCCCAGCTCCACGTGCTCACTATTCAGAGGTCCCGGTGCAGAGCAGCAACATTTTCTTGAGATCCTGTTCCGGAGGCCTACCTAGGATTTCCAGGCCCTGTCTTCATTTCCTTGGTGATCTTCAAGAAAGGCGGTAAGGCGGAGGTCGGCTTCTGCCCCCGACTCCGTTTTCAGAAATACTCGAGTTTTGGGCTTTTTGGTTAAATCGCATATGCAAATGTTTTCTTGGCATTTAAATCTTGCAGTTCGGATCGGCAATGTGCACTATCGTATCTTGGCATTTAAACCTTGATGGTTGATTCAGCAACAGGGTGCACAATTCATTCTTGGCATTTAACTCATGCAGTTCAGATCGGCAGTGTGCGCGATCATATCCTGTCATTTAAACTTGATGGTTGAATCGGTAACAGTGTACACAATTCATTCTTGGCATTTAACTCATGCAGTTCGGATCGGCAGTGTGTGTGATCAGATCCTGGCATTTAAACCTTGATGGTTGAATCGGCAGCAGTGTGCACGATTCATTCTTGGCATTTAACTCTTGCAGTTCGGATCAGCAGTGTGCGCGATCATATCCTGGCACTTAAAACTTGATGGTTGAATCGGCAGCAGTGTGCACAATTCATTCTTGGCATTTAACTCTTGCAGTTCGGATCGGCAGTGTGCGCGATCACATCCTGGCATTTAAACCTTGATGGTTGAATCGGCAACAGGGTGCATGATTCATTCTTGGCATTTACCTCCCACAGTTCGGAGCAGCAGTGTGCGCGATCATATCTTGGCATTTAAACCTTGATGGTTGAATCAGCAGCAGTGTGTGTGATTCATTCTTGGCATTTAACGTTTGAAGTTCAGATCGGCAGTGTGTGCGATCATGTTTTGACATTTGAACTTTGATCGTCGAACCGGCATCAGTGTGTGCGATTCATTCTTGGCAATTAAAACTTGCATTTCAGATCAGGAGAGTGCGCGATCATATTTTGACATTTAAATCCTGATGATTGAATCAATGATAGAGTGTGAGTCATTCTTGGTATTTAACCCTTGTGTTTCAGATCGGCAAATAGCGCGATCATTTCTAGACATTGAAATCTCAATGCACACTTTGATATTTAAAGTTTATATTAATTCATAAGCTTGAAAGCCTAGACAGAGTGTATCCTTGCAGTATCATTCATGAGCTTATCACAGTTTATTCCTGAAAAACCAACGTGTTCATTGATTACTGTTATAGTGTGTCCTCACAGTATCATTCATGAGTCTAACACAGCTTAATCCTGAAAAAGCTAATGTGTTTATTGATCACTGTTATTAAGTGATTTCTATTCAAAGAAATAACTCAAGTCAGTTCAAGGTTCAGAGCATAAGACTGAATTCTACAAAAAACTCTCATTTGAAAACTTGCATAATCCTTATTTATTTTCCAGGTACTCAGGGTTAATCAGGTCATGATATATGAAAGTTCTTGATCATTCATGTTATCAGTATATAGATGTTATGAACAAAGCTTATGAAAGTCAATGTGAATAACCTGGCTATTGTGTCTTAACTTTTACTTCCACAGGTCTCCTTCCCCACTGTCCCCAACCTAAAACCCCATCCCCCACCTGGCCATTCGTTAACTCTGTGCTATAACGGCTAGTAGGGTTTGGAGCTGCCAAGAGGTGGACATATTGGGAACAGGTGCAAACCCCGAGGATCCGGACTCCCTGACTCCCAGAGTGCACTCAACCAAAAGAAGGGCGTTACTAGCAAACATACCCATTGACAAAATGTGCGGAGCAGCAACATGGGCATCTCCACACACCTTTGCAAAACACTACTGTGTGGACAGTCAGATAAATAAAGAAGCACACGTGGGTCAGAAGGCACTATGAGACCTATTTGCTAACTCATCCATTTTACCCCAACCAATCCAAGGAAGGGGCTACCGCTACATAATCTAACGCACAGCATGTGAATCCAGAAAAAGATTCATGCTACAAAATGAAATTGTTACTTACCAGTGGAAGTTGTTTTGCAGCTTGAAGAGTTTTCTGGATTCACATGCAGCCCGCCCACCTCCCTACTAATGGGACAGGAAGTAAACATGTGGCTGAAGATGAAGAAAGAAGATAAAGAAGAAAAATTAAAAAGGGGAAAAAATGCATCTGAAGATGGTGACCACGCAGAGGAGCTTTTGAGGCGCAATCTGACGACGGCCGGCAGGGGAAAAATAAGGCTGGATCTTTCCGGATCCAGCTGCTACATGGTGGAATAATGAACCTGGCTGGATTTGATTCGAGAAAACCCTTCAAGCTGCAAACTATTCCTACCGGTAAGTAACCTTTTCATTTCTGGCTTTCCATTTACTCTTTTTATTTGCTTTAGGCTCTCCAGGTTTAGTTTGTCCCTCCCGTTATCTAAACTGGACAACTGTTAACACAAACTTGCTCACGAACTTGCTCTCTGTTAACAGGCCTTTAAATCTTATTTTTATCTTATCACATTTTCTGCTCATTTAGAGACCCGGGTCAAGGGCACTTGAAAACATTTATTTCTTTAACTTCAAAGTGAGAGGATTTATCTAACAATCTTGCTGGATGGATACTGGGGGTAGGAAAGAGTTTTTTTGTAGCACACAACAGCGTTTAAATGAACTGTGTAAGTATTTCTGAAGAGATCAGAATGAGGAATATAGATGAAACACATGTTTTGTTATTTCTGAAGTATGTTGGAAATAAATACTTGATCAAACACTGATCTAATGTTTATTATCAAAAGCATTTCACTATTCAAAAATTGAAGAAATAAATAAATGTTAGAAAAGTACACTTATTAATTAACTTCAAATATTACAAATCTTGAAAGTCTTTGTTTATGCAATATTACTTTTCTTGTCATATTATTATACCCAGTATTATATTCCTTGAACATATCTTCCCTTACTATGTATTTACATATTTATTTATTTATTGCTGTAGTCCTACTGTACTAGAGAACAATGAAATAAAATCTATAAATACAATTAAAATTATAAATAAGTAGAGTAAAGCAAAAAAATAATGAATAAATAAATTAAATAAAAATAAAAATAAAGATCAAAAAAGAATATGTATGTATATATATATATATATATATCATTATAAATAAATACAAATAATATACAATTGCTCTCTTGTAAACTTTACTTTGTCTACCCATAACCATATGTCATGTCTCTATCAATCTCCATCCCCACTATGAATCATCCCAAACCCATTCTACTACTTTCATCTCCAAAATCACCCTGCCTAAGCTCTTCCCTTCTCTTCCACATCTAGCTCACACAAACCTCAGTTTACTACCATGATCTCCCAAACAACCCTACTAAATCCTCCTTCATTTATCTCACCTTTGACTTATCCAAAACCCCTCCTGCTACTATGATCTCCTGAACCCTTTCCACAGACTCTTCCCTCCTTCATCTCTCATTTACTCATCCCAAGCCTCATCCTATTACTATAAACTCCTAATTAACACTTCTGGATCTTTCCCTCCTCTATCCCTCCATTACTCTAGACAATCGAACTAACAAACTCACATACCCTCTGCTCAAACTAACCCATAACTAAATACTAAAACTGTATTCATATTTCCCCATACTAATCCACCACTAATTCTGCTTGTGTTCCGGAGTAGAGTGCTACTCCTTGAAAAGTGCTTTGACGCCTCGTCAGGGGTAGTAAGAGCTATATAAATACCATTACAATTACAATTACAATATCTGCATTGTTTTACTGTGTGTGTGTGTTGCACAAATAATTTGCACATTGCCTTTTAATTTAAGCCTGCCTGCTTTGTGCCAAGCTCCCAGAGGGTGAGCACAGGTTTATTTAGGTTGTGTAACTGACTTACCCTGACTAGGACTATGATCCCCATTGGATGTGGTGCATATTTCCACCAACTCCAGACCCAAATTCTAACATTGGTGATCAGCGGTGAGGATGGGACTTGTGTTTGTGCAATACTATACAGTAACTCAAGCCTATATTTATGGGCTTTATGGCACAGGGCAGCAAGAAACCTTGCTGTGCTGCCTGCATCAAACAGATAGGGCAGGAAAGCACAGTATTTAAAAGAATACACATATTCCTGTCATTTCCCCTGCGCTGGCACCTTTTTTTGCCAGTTTCGAACCAATGTAGGCACCCTTGCACCATGGTGCAAGTGTGCCTGTATTGCATGCAGGATTGTTTTTGTTCAGGAAGGGGAGTCTTCCTGCACAAAATCAATCCTGAGAAGTGTTTTCCTTTTTCTGTGTGTGCTGGCCACAAAGAAAGAGGGAAAAAGCAAGGCAAAATAAACAAATTTCTCATCATTACGCTTCTCATGGTGAAGCGTATCTTTTTTCTGCAGTCTCAGGTATGCAAGTTCTTGTAAATATGGGAATGCATCTAAAATCCATGGATCAACACCCATGGAAAAACATCCCTGGTGCAGAGTAATGGAACACAGTGATTTACGCTGTGTTACATTACCCAGGATTTATGAAGGCATGTAGGGCCATGAAAGGTGGCCTTGCATGGTTTCATAAATCTCACTTAATGTTTGCATCACTCTTGCAGCACCCTCAATCACTGAAAATACCATAGATTCAAGCAACAGTACAGTTAAGTGAGAATGTTAGTTAAATCAAACCATTTAAAACTGGATAAAACCTGAAATTCACCAGCTATAGTTCACTGGAGCAATTATAATTCATGCCCTTACCATGCGCTGCTTATGACCTCACATATTATCCATTAAATGATCTATGACATCACTGACAACATTACTGATAACATCTTAAATGACATCACTGATGACATCACTGTGCACATTGTACATGGTGGTGGCATGAAATGGTGGACACAAAATTTTTCTTCATGTTGTGGTCGGCCAATCAGAGTGAGAGCTCCTGCAGGAGAGGAGCGAGCTGGCAGTTTAGAAAAGAAGCCCCTTTAATTTGATGTTACAGAAATGCAGGACCCATTTTTTAAACTTTAATTTCTCAAAATCTACTGAACAAACATACACCAAATCACAAAAAGCACACTTCCTGGACCAAAATCTACCTTTCTGCCAAATTTGGTGTAATTCCATTCAGACGTTTTCTCTGTGTCACTGTTCCTATGGAAAAACTGTGAAGGGCATTTCCTGTCAAAACCATCTTTAAAAGTAGAAGTCAAGCAAGACAACTTCATTTTCCATTGCCCATCTGCATAGGTAGTGACATCACTGGATTTCTGATCATCCATCTGCACAGAAAGTGACATTAATGTAACCTACGCTCCTCTCTCCTCTAAGGACCTCTAAGCACATATTTAATGGTTGCTTCAGCATGGATGTTCAGCAGATGTATGCAGCGGGTGCACCACTGGCACCCCAAGGGCACACCAAAGGCAAACCCATCTGCCCCTGCACCACACCTAGCACCAAGAAACCTCCCCCCACCCATAGATCCCCTGCTGTGCTCCTTCATGCTTTTGATCCCAGCTGTCACTTGCAATACTACTGCCACACAGCACCAAACAATACAGAAGGCGTGTGAACATGTGCTCCTGCAAGTTCTCAGGTACTCACCCACAATTTACCCCTACCACTCCTGCACCAACAGCACTGTGCACCCTCTCTCACACTCACACAAACCAGCCACCCTCACACTCTCACATAGATAAATACCACAATACCAACACTCAACACTTGCATGCATGTTGCTCAACATCTGCACACTCTACAAACTTGTCACAGAGATACGGAAACAACTGGACAATCACACACTAGACCTGTTCTCTCTAACAGAATCATGGCAAAACCCAACCTCAGCACAGCACATCTCTACAGCCCTTCCCACCAGCAACAAGATCATTTGGCAAGGCAGTAAGCACAGGCCTAGATGTGGATTCACCATCATATTCAAAGACACCACCTAATACACCACCCACATGGACTCTTACCAGCTACCTGGAACATCTCACATTCAAGATAAACATCACAGCCAAGTTCTCCCTGATATACAGACCACCAGGACGCTGCAGCAGTTTCACCAGTGACGTCACAGACTTTGTCATACCCCTCATTATCAATGCTAGCGCCTACATCCTCCTTGGAGACCTTAACTTTCATCTAGAAAACTGCACTGAACCAAACTTTATATCCTTTCCAGAAAACCTTGGTCCCCATGGCCTCACTCAGCATATGGCTGAACCCACCCCGACCACTTGATAGCTATTGGACCTGATTTTCTCCTAAGTCAACAATATCACAGTTAACAAGCTAGCAACAATGACCTGGACAGACCATGTCCTCTATGGTTTCAGAATACCTATCCAGCTTCATCACAGACCTACCACCATCAAATCCACATGCTGCAAATGGAAAAGTAATTCAGAAGAAGGGTGAGCATCTGCGCTCTATGAACACAAGCACACAAGCAACTTGCTGGAAACCATCAAAAACCTTAACAGCTGGACCACTGCATGCATTGACACCCTGGATAATCATAAGCACAACCCAAAGGATAGAGCCCAAACACAGGGCAGCTGGTACACAGAGGAACTGAGACTGATGCCACTGCAAGCAACTGGAGCCAATTGAAGAAAAAGTCAAAACACTACAGATAAATACATCTTCAAATCAGCCCTAACACACTACCACCAACAGATATGGAAGTGCACAGCTCTTGTAAATCACATCTACCAAAACACTTACAGCAGTAAGGAACTCTTCACCCTCATCAAAGGTTTTACCCCAACTCAGCAACATTATTCCTTTCAAGACCCTTGCAATAAGCTCACAGAATTCTTGTGTAACAAAATCACCTCTATATACAGTAACTTTGACCCTCAACCAGACTCTGTCACTGTTGCAACTAAACTCTCCATCACGCCAGATGAACAAACCCTGACCTCATAGCGTGCCATCATGACTGTTGAAATCGCTGCTACAATGAAGACCATGCACTCAGGGGGTTCATCTGACCCCTGTCACCACTATGTAATCACTGAATGTCTTCTACCTATAATTAAAGCATTAATACACATCCTCAATGCTTATTTTGACCTAGTCATATTCCTGGTTACCAGGAAACATGCCACTATCATGCCCCGGCTCAAAAAATCATCCTCCGACCCCGCCACACTTTCCAACTACATATCTATCTTCCTCCTACCATACCCCTCAAAGGTCTTTTATAATTTAACAAACAACACCTCAATGAACACCTCAGCATCCACCAACTACTAGAAACCACATAATCTGGATTCTGGACCAAACACAGTACGTAAACAACACTCATAGCTGCTACAAATGGCATTCACATAAACCTTAACTAAGGAGACGTGGCATCTCTCATTCTCTTTGACCTTTCTGCAGCTTTTGACAAGGTCTCTCTGCCCTTCCTCATCAGACACCTGCACAAGATTGTCATGCATAGACTCCCTCTCTGTTGGATCTTCTCCTTCTGAACAGACAGAACACAAGCTGTAAGCTTGGATCCTTGTTCCTCAAAAGCCAGCAACTCATCTGCCGAGTGTCTGAAGTTGTATTGCTCCGCACCACCCTCTTCAATGCATAAATGATCCCTCTGGCCAAGGCCATCCATGCACATGACATCATGATCCTCTTCAACTCATACTCTACCTCTCTGACAAAACCTCCAACATAAGAAAAAAGTTCACTTTTGGCATGGTAGCCCACCCCACTTTTTGCCTGGAAAATTATGTGGTTTCAAACTGTAAGTGCCCTAGGCCCCTGCTAAACAGATAACCAGAACGTGATCTCTTTCCTCAAACTGTATTGTGTATTGGCACTTGAGCAACCCTTGTAAGTCCCTAGTAAATGCTACTCCTGGTACATAGAATAACAACAGAGGGAGGGGAGGTCCCTATAACCCCACTGGATTAGGGACAATGACAATAGAAGAAATCAAAATATCCAACAGGGATAAATCTAAACTAAGTATCTAAGCAAAAAACTAAATTTTTTACTGAATAGTAATTTCTTTATTACAAATAAATCGATTTAATCATAGTGTCAACAAATCACCTGTGCACCTAACAAAATAATACACACACAAACTATATACAAGTAAAAAACAAACTTAACAACCAAACAAGCACCGTGAAACATAAAATAAAATATAAGCTGCTTAACCATGGACAGGCAAGCAGTCGTGAATCCAGGTAGTGACAGTTGTAGGAGGAAAGAATCCTGTTCCAGTGCAGAAGGTCAAACACTGGAATGAAAGTCCGATCCACTCTCCAAATTATTCAATCCAAATGTTTCAAAAGTTCCAACAGTCACTCCTTAGTACGGTATAGTCGACGCGTTTCGGCCTAAGAAACTACGGCCTCCTCAGGACAATGACGACAGTGCCTATATATATAACACAATCATATTACCAACCAAAACCTATAATCAAAACATGCTAAAATACCACCAGGTATGGGAACCACACCTGTTCACCAACTGCACCTCATATGTGCATAAACCCACAATTAAAAAATAAAAATGTGAAATCACGCACTCTAAAAAAGTTATCTATACAAATAGTCAAGCTACAACCACCTCTCATGTCCAATTTTTTAATTAAAAAGAAAAAGTCAATCCAAGAGGTATACCACACCAGACTTACGAATATATAAACCACATAATAACACTAAAACAGGAAAATCACATATAGTACTACAAACATTAAACAGAACAGTAATCATCATACTTAAAATATAAATAAAAACAACGGAGAGACGCGTAGCTAAAGGGACTAACCTTAGCTTGCAAGGTTCATTGCAGGCACACACAATTATTTAAATGCGACCGGACTATTGCTGTAAGAAGAAAATAATAACGTGCGCTTAGTAAAATAAAGTAGAAAAAGACAGTAGAAAAACACTCCCCAGCCTGTGAAACGCTGGTGCGTCGGAATGCGCAGCACCTACCTTTTATACCAAAAAATTACCGGACTTCTATGCCAATAAATGAAGAAATCATCATGAGACACTCCGAAACGGCGTGCATTTAAATAAGCCGTAGCTCGGGCCGTCACCTAAGCTACGCGTCCTCAATTAACAGAGAAAAGGGGACTTAGCGTGTTACACATATAACCTCGCGAATGTGGCGGCCATTTTGAAATATACCGAAAAGATATAAATAACTCAAAACATAAGCAAAAAGCTAAATTACTAGACTTAAATTATATTACTGCCAACTTAAATAGAAAGCATTTCAGTTACAATACATATAATCACATTAATAACAATAAGGACGATAACCTATAAAATACAAACACCTAAAAGATATATATATATATTTTTTAAACGGACTGTACAAACATGACATAATTGTGAGTTTATAATAAATACGAACCCATAAATGAAACGTCGGCCACACTTATTATTGATAGAGAGTATTACATCCATCTCTGTCTTGACAAGATATATTATTTTAGTTATCCTATATCCTATGCAGACCACAACATATAATATAAACAATTAACTTGAAACAATGTTGGTATGCAACTCTGGGACAGACTTGATCTAACATATTCCCCATCACACAAAATGTCAAATTAGAACCACTCTGGAGCAATTTATTAAGATTTAATTAAAGACCACATCTCAGATAAATCGTTTAGGCCGCGTTTAGCCGTCCCAAATCTTTCTATCAGACAGGCTTCCATTTTATCTAGAGCGGAAGCTAGTAGGGTATCTGTTTTTGTTTTGTCCACTACATATAAGATAGACCATTTGATGTCACCTGGACGATGGTCTTGTTCAATGTAGTGGTCAACCAGAGGGGCTCCTCGTACTGTGCATCTGATCCTGGAATATGTGTTGAAGTATACGTGTTTTAGCCGGTTGTATCATCTGGCCAATGTAGGTGAGTGAACACGGGCAAGTGATACAATATATCACATGGCGTGTGTTACAGTTTGAAAAGCAACGTTGATGGTGTATTTTCCCATTCAACTGCACCTTGTGTACTTTTTTCTGTATATTGGCACGCCAGACAAGTCGTGCATGGAAAATGGCCAATGATAGGAGGTAGAGATAGCATACTTCTCAAATCGATTTTCTTCCTACTACTCAAAGTAAATGGAGCATGTATTAAAGAGTCATAGATGTTACGACCTCTTTTAAAAGCGAAGAGGAGTTTATCTAGACCTAAAGGGAGGAGCAACTTCCAATTTTTTTCAATGATGGCTCTGACCCGATTTGCTTTAGGGTTATATGTTAGTACGCAGGTCAAAGGACAAACCTTATTTTTTAACTTGGGTACTAACAGGTGTTCCCGTGGAGTATACCATCCTCGTTTACATGCACCTTTAACAATTTTCTTGGGATAACCCCTATTCAGCAATCTAGAAATCAAAGCTTCTGCATTGTGAAAATAATCTTCTTTGGTGGTACAATTACGTTGAATACGGAGAAATTGGCCGTAAGGTAAATTTTCCTTAAGCGAACAAGGGTGATTACTTGAAAAATGAAGTAAGGTGTTTCTATGGGTAGGTTTTTTGTATAAACTCACCGAAATGTGATCATCACAGGATTGGATCCATAGGTCCAGAAAATTGATTCGTTTAGGGTTAGAAGACATCGTAAACTTAAGGTCAGGTGTTAAATGATTAATCCAATCATGAAACAAAGAAAGGGATTCCTGGTCACCTTCCCAGATGACAAAAATGTCATCTATGTATCTTAACCATGTTTTAATATGGTTATGAAAAGGATTATTTAGATCGAAAATCCATTTGTCCTCAAAAAATGACATCACAAGATTAGCAATTTCTGGGGCAAAGTTGCACCCCATCGCTACGCCCTTAACTTGCAGATACATCTCATTATCAAATGAAAATACATTGTTTTTTAGACACAGTGTGGCCAGAGCAAGCAGGAATGAAGAAGGGACCTTGTGGGGAAGAGGTCTTTGATCTAAATATACCTTCCTTATTTGTAGTGCCTCATTTTGTGGAATATTAGTGTAAAGTGCCTCTATGTCTAAAGTCACTAACATTTGTGTTCTTTCATTGAAGGGATTACCTTCAAGTTTATTAATCATATGCATAGAGTCCCGCACGTATGCTTTTGTATTATACACTAATGGTTTGAGGAAGAAATCCACATATTGGGCCAAAGGTTCGAGTAAGGAGCCACAGGCTGCAATAATTGGTCTCCCCGGAGGGTTAGAGGCATCTTTATGTATCTTCGGGTGAATATAGAGGAGGGGTATGCGTGATTGTTTTTGATTTAGAAAGTCATATTCTTTCTTGCATATCCACCCTTCTCTAAGTGCTTCGTCAGTAATGGTAGTAATGATGGCAGTCAATCTAGGTGTGGGATCTTCTGTGATCAGAGGATAGTGGTCCCTGTTGTTGAGTTGGCGATGTATCTCCATGCTATATTTATCTTTGTCTAATATCACTATGCCACCACCTTTATCCGCTGGCTTAATGATAATGTTCTCATTTAATGACAACGAAAGAATAGCATCATAAACTTCCTTGGAGCAATTAGACTTAAATGATATTTTAGTGTTGTTAAGTAAGTCAATTTCAAGAAGGACCACGTCTTCAAAAATTAGTACTTCACGAGGCATATGAATAGTCTCATATATATATATATGTAGCCCAGTCACATTAGCTGCATTAGGAGGCATATCTTCTATGTTATCTTGAAAGAAAGACTGTAACCTTACTTTACGCAAAAATCATAAAACTTCGGTTTTAGTGTCAACTGGGTCTTGAATTTTGGTAGGAACAAAGGACAGACCTTTATTTAGTACCTCTTGCTCATTGTATGAAAGAGCATGAGTAGACAAATTGTAAACAGGTATCATATCTAGAACCCCGTTAGTTATCTTCTGTATGTTTTTTTCCTGGTACGGAATTCTCCTTGTGGGATATACCGATCTCTGTTCTGGTCTTGGAATTGGAATCTGACTCGTGTCCCACCCCCTCTGCCTGTGTGTCCACCTCTGTTGAAAAAAGGTTGAGTGGTGGGGTGTGTGGGGCCAGAAAAAGATTCAGATGAATGTTCTATCTCTGAATCCGAAGAAGTATCAGAAAAGGTAATAAATCTCCTACGTGAACAAGATTGAAATTGTAAATTCAAGTTGCTGGGGTTGTTATATTTGTAAAAATCTTCTTTTAAGAACGGATAAACTTCCTCGATTTTAAAATTCTTAATATCCCTCACCACTTTAGTGTCTTCTCATCACTGGGTTGCTTTTTATATTATTATTTGTTGCATTTTTTCGTTATGACTGAACCCTTTATAGTCAGCTATACTGAGGCCCAAATAAACACACTGTTAGGCAATCCCTCTCTATAGAGTGGGGATCAACTCATTCCCGTTACCACAAATGTTGATAAAATTGAACGCCTAAAACAGCTTAAGAAGAAAAATATTAGAACACAGTTGCATGCACAAGTACTTCTTGAGTACTTCAAAAATAATACAATTCCCGCAGGCTTGCAGGTGAAGAATATTCCAGTAATCTTTGTGTTAGATAAACCATACTTATTGCAATTTAGTGGGGTAGGGACGAAATGCTCTCGTGATTGGCCAGCGCTCTCTATTGAGACTGTGTTAAGAATCAGTGAAACAGAATTGAAAGAAATTGAATTGCTGGAACTTGAGCTCTCTCAAGACCAGACAATTCAAGATGTAAAACAACTATTAGAGTCAGCTAATAAAATCATTACTGAGTTCAAAATCCGGACTGTCAATCAAAAAACATCTAAAGTGGCGAGGGATATTAAGAATTTTAAAATCGAGGAAGTTTATCCGTTCTTAAAAGAAGATTTTTACAAATATAACAACCCCAGCAACTTGAATTTACAATTTCAATCTCGTTCACATAGCAGATTTATTACTTTTTCTGATACTTCTTCGGATTCAGAGATAGAACATTCATCTGAATCTTTTTCTGGCCCCACACATCCCACCACTCAACCTTTTTTCGATAGAGGTGGACACAGAGGTAGAGGGGGTGGGGCGCGAGTCAGATTCCAATACCAAGACCAGAACAGAGATCGGTATATAACACAAGGAGAATTCCGTACCAGGAAAAGAACATACAGAAGATAACTAACGGGGTTCTAGATATGATACCTGTTTACAATTTGTCTACTCATGCTCTTTCATACAAAGAGCAAGAGGTACTAAATAAAGGTCTGTCCTTTGTTACTACCAAACTTCAAGACCCAGTTGACACTAAAACCGAAGTTTTACGATTTTTGCGTAAAGTAAGGTTACGGTCTTTTTTTCGAGATAACATAGAAGATATGCCTCCTAATGCAGCTAATGTGACTGGGCTACATATAAAATCTACTTTTTGCCCTGAGACTATTCATATGCCTCGTGAAGTACAAATTTTTGAAGACGTGGTCCTTCGTGAAATTGACTTACTTAACAACACTAAAATATAATTTAAGTCTAATTGCTCCAACGAAGTTTATAATGCTATTCTTTCGTTGTCATTAAATGAGAACATTATCATTAAGCCAGCGGATAAAGGTGGTGGCATAGTGATATTAGACAAAGATAAATATAGCATGGAGATACATCGCCAACTCAACAACAGGGACCACTATCGTCTGATCACAGAAGATCCCACACCTAGATTGACTGCCATCATTACTACCATTACTGACGAAGCACTTGGAGAAGGGTGGATATGCAATAAAGAATATGACTTTCTAAATCAAAAACAATCACGCATACCCCTCCTCTATATTCTCCCGAAGATACATAAAGATGCCTCTAACCTTCCGGGGAGACCAATTATTGCGGCCTGTGGCTCCTTACTGGAACCTTTGGCCCAATATGTGGATTTCTTCCTCAAACCATTAGTGTATAATACAAAAGCATACGTGCGGGACTCTATGCATATGATTAATAAACTTGAAGGTAATCCCTGCAATGAAAGAACACAAATGTTAGTGACTTTAGACATAGAGGCACTTTACACTAATATTCCACAAAATGAGGCACTACAAATAATGAAGGTATATTTAGATCAAAGACCTCTTCTCCACAAGGTCCCTTCTTCATTCCTGCTTGCTCTGGCCACACTGTGTCTAAAAAACAATGTCTTTTCATTTGATAATGAGATGTATCTGCAAGTTAAGGGCGTAGCGATGGGGTGCAACTTTGCCCCAGAAATTGCTAATCTTGTGATGTCATTTTTTGAAGACAAATGGATTTTCGATCTAAATAATCCTTTTCATAACCATATTAAAACATGGTTAAGATACATAGATGACATTGTTGTCATCTGGGAAGGTGACCAGGAAGCCCTTTCTTTGTTTCATGACTGGATTAATCATTTAACACCTGACCTTAAGTTTACGATGTCTTCTGACCCTAAACAAATCAATTTTCTGGACCTATGGATCCAATCCTGTGATGATCACATTTCGGTGAGTTTATACAAAAAACCTACCGATAGAAACACCTTACTTCATTTTTCAAGTAATCACCCTCGTTCGCTTAAGGAAAATTTACCTTACGGCCAATTTCTCCCTATTCGACGTAATTGTACCACCAAAGAAGATTATTTTCAAAATGCAGAAGCTTTGATTTCTAGATTGCTGAATAGGGGTTATCCCAAGAAAATTGTTAAAGGTGCATGTAAACGAGGATGGTATGCTCCACGGGAACACCTGTTAGTACCCAAGTTAAAAAATAAGGTTTGTACTTTGACCTGCATACTAACATATAACCCTAAAGAGAATCGGGTCAGAGCCATCATTGAAAAAAATTGGAAGTTGCTCCTCCCTTTAGGTCTAGATAAACCCCTCTTCGCTTTTAAAAGAGGTTGTAACAACTATGACTCTTTAGTACAAGCTCCATTTTCTTTGAGTAGTAGGAAGAAAATCGATTTGAGAAGTATGCTATCTCTACCTCCTATCATTGGCCATTTTCCATGCACGACTTGTCTGGCGTGCCAATATACAGAAAAAAGTACACAGGTGCAGTTGAATGGCAAAATACACCATCAACGTTGCTTTTCAAACTGTAACACATGCCATGTGATATATTGTATCACTTGCCCATGTTCACTCACCTACATTGGCCAGACGATACAACTTGCTAAAACACGTATACTTCAACACATGTCCAGGATCAGATGCACAGTACGAGGAGCCCTTCTGGTTGACCACTACATTGAACAAGACCATCGTCCAGATGACATCAAATGGTCTATCTTATATGTAGTGGACAAAACAAAAACAGATACCCTTCTAGCTTCAGCTCGAGATAAAATGGAAGCCCGCCTGATAGAAAGATTTGGGACTGCTAGACGCGGACTAATCGATTTATCTGAGATTTGGGCTTTAATTAAATCTTAATAAATTGCTCCAGAGTGGTTCTAATTTGACATTTTGTGTGATGGGGAATATGTTAGATCAAGTCAGTCCCAGAGTTGTATACCAGCTTTGTTTCAAGTTAATTGTTTAAATTATATGTTGTGGTCTGCATAGGATATAGGATAACTAAAATAATATATCTTGTCAAGATAGAGATGGATGTGATACGCTCTATCAATAATAAGTGCGGCCGAGGTTTCATTTATGAGTTCGTATTTATTATAAACGCACAATTATGTCATGTTTGTACAGTCCGTTTAAAAATAAAATAAAAACTATCTTTTAGGTGTTTGTATTTTATAGGTTATCGTCCTTATTGCTATTAATTTGATTATATGTATTGTAACTGAAATGCTTTTTATTTAAGTTGGCAGTAATATAATTTATGTCTAGTAATTTTGTTTTTTTCTTATGTTTTGAGTTATTTATATCTTTTCGGTATATTTCAAAATGGCCGCCACATTCGCAAGGTTATACGTGTAACACGCTAAGTCCCCTTTTCTCTGTTAATTGAGGACGCGTAGCTTAGGTGACGGCCCGAGCTGCGGCTTATTTAAATGCACGCCGTTTTGGCGTGTCTCATGATGATTTCTTCATTTTTCGGCATAGAAGTCCAGTAATTTTTTGGTATAAAAGGTAGGTGCCGCGCATTCCGACGCGCCAGCGTTTCACAGGCTGGGGCGTCTTTTTCTACTGTCTTTTTCTACTTTATTTTACTAAGCGCACTTTATTATTTTCTTCTTACAGCAATAGTCCGGTCGCATTTAAATAATTGTGTGCACCTGCAATGAACCTTCCAAGCTAAGGTTAGTCCCTTTAGCTACGCGTCTCTCCGTTGTTTTTATTTATATTTTAAGTATGATGATTACTGTTCTGTTTATGTTTCTAGGACTATATGTGATTTTCCTGTTTTAGTGTTATTATGTGGTTTATATATTCGTAAGTCTGGTGTGGTATACCTCTTGGATTGACTTTTTCTTTTTAATTAACAAAATGGACATCAGAGATGGTTGTAGCTTGACTATTTGTATAGATAACTTTTTTAGAGTGCGTGATTTCACATTTTTATTTTTTAATTGTGGGTTTATGCACATATGAAGTGCAGTTGGTGAACAGGTGTGGTTCCCATACCTGGTGGTATTTTAGCATGTTTTGATTATAGGTTTTGGTTGGTAATATGATTGTGTTATATATATAGGCACTGTCGTCATTGTCCTGAGGAGGCCGTAGTTTCTTAGGCCGAAACGCGTCGACTATACCGCACTAAGGAGTGACTGTTGGAACTTTTGAAACATTTGGATTGAATAATTTGGAGAGTGGATCGGACTTTCATTCCAGTGTTTGACCTTCTGCACTGGAACAGGATTCTTTCCTCCTACAACTGTCACTACCTGGATTCACGACTGCTTGCCTGTCCATGGTTAAGCAGCTTATATTTTATTTTATGTTTCACGGTGCTTGTTTGGTTGTTAAGTTTGTTTTTTACTTGTATATAGTTTGTGTGTGTATTATTTTGTTAGGTGCACAGGTGATTTGTTGACACTATGATTAAATTGATTTATTTGTAATAAAGAAATTACTATTCAGTAAAAAATTGAGTTTTTTGCTTAGATACTTAGTTTAGATTTATCCCTGTTGGATATTTAGATTTCTTCTACTCCTGGTACATAGGGCATGGGTAATGAAGAGGGCCCCACCGGAGCTGCAGCACCCATTGTGCTACTCAGAGAGGCCTCACACCAGCCTTCTGCAGGCAGCCATTGTAAGAGCATGAAAAGTTGTGGTTTTGAAGATGGAAACTCAACATGGCACTCAACCAGACTGCCCTGTCTACTAACTATGGATAGGTAAATCACCCCTCTGCAGGCCTTGAAGCCCTAAGACAAGGTGCACTATAATGCATGTAAGGGCATTTGTTTGCATGAGAAAATATGCCCCTACTGTGTCTTTACAAAACCTTAAGACATAGACCCTTATTACGAGTTTGGAGGGCGGCAGAGGCTGCCCACCAAACTCGTACCACCATTTGACTGCCAGTGAGGCTAGAACACCGCTGGCCCTAATACAAGTTTCACCCCTGGGTCGGCGGGCAGAAACAGCACTTCCACCCACCTTCCCAGTGGGAAAGAGCACCTTAACATTGATGCCGGCTCGTAATCAAGCTGGCAGCAATGTGACAGTGCAGCGGGTGCAGCAGCACTCGCCACGCTTTACACTGCCCATGATTTGGGCAGTGGAAAGTGCGACGGGGATGTCCATGGGGGCCCCCAACACCCCATTCTGTCAGCCTTTCCATGGTGGTCCAACAGCCATGAAAAGGCTGGTGGATTGGGTAGTCATAATCCCAGGGCGGCACTGCTTGCAGCTCCACCTTGGCAGATTACAAATGCCAAGACCATCAGGCTGTGGAATGGCAGCAATTTGACGGTGTCGGCGGAGAGTCTGTGGCAGCCCTGCCACTGTCATAATGTGGT
The DNA here is from genome assembly GCF_031143425.1 of Pleurodeles waltl. Taxonomy (NCBI): domain Eukaryota; kingdom Metazoa; phylum Chordata; class Amphibia; order Caudata; family Salamandridae; genus Pleurodeles; species Pleurodeles waltl. The sequence continues at coordinate 497,841,068 of NC_090444.1, forward strand.
GGTCGGACCGCAGGTCTTAAGACTGCCAGACTCAAAATGAGGGTCATAGTAAGTGTACGGGAAAGCCATAGCAAATACATGTCCTGAACACTAGTGATTGCAAATTCCTCAGCTACATAATTGCCTCTCTGAATACTAGGTGGGTTGGTAACAAAAACTCTGAATAATAAGCCAACAATGATGCCAGTGTTGGATTTATTGTAACATGTACCACAAGGGTGCCTTGCAGGTGGCCTCTGGAAAACCTACCCGCCCTGGTTTGGTTGCTGATTGGTTTTTACTAGCCTGCCACCACCAGACAGAAGTCTGGACTACTGGAGTGAGGGTATCTGCTCTCAGGAGCCAGAACACAAAGACTTTCTTCGGTGGAGGTGTTGCACCTTCTCCAGGCAGGCACTCTGGCCCATTGGTCAGCTTCAAAGGCTTTACCACCTTTGAAATCTGACTTCTGACTCTGCTGCTAGCATCAGATGGCTACCCAATGGCTTTCCCCCTGCTATGAGCAGGAAAAAAGGTGGGAAGAGTAGGAGGAGTGCCCCCCTTAGCATGCACTATCCACCAGGTGTGGCAGGTAAGGTGACCACTCCATTTCATTTTCCTCCATCTTTGATGCCAGGTAAATAGCCAATCAGGGGTAGGGATGTGACCCTTTCCCGATCTCTGTTTCGGCGATGCTCCATTCACTGCAAACCACTATAGGCAAAGCCCCCGTACTGTCTTGTAGATTTAGATTTAGATTTCAGATTTACTGCTCGATTAATAAAAACCATTGCAATATAAAAAACAACATACTAGAAATATAAAAAATAACACTTGGCAAATAAGCTAAACAGCTAGAAATCTTTTTAACCA